>NC_135502.1:200317995-201807995 GCF_052857255.1 Amblyomma americanum
AAGTTCACGGCCGAGTTTGAGCAAGAAAACCGCCTTCCCTTCTTGGATGTCCTTGTCGAGCGGAGGGACAATCGCCTTTCGTTCTCTGTGTACAGAAAGCCTACGCACACAGCCCAGTACTTAAACTTTCATTCAAATCATCCAGTTGCGCACAAAGCCTCCGTCGTCACATCACTGACCAAACGTGCGACACGTGTCTGCAAAAGCCGAGAAGATCAAGAAAAGGAGTTAAAAAGAGTGCACGAAGAACTGTCAGCCAACGGTTATCCGAGCCGCTTCATATCAAAGCTACAAGAACGAGCTGCACATCCAGCTACCACTGATTGTAGGACGTATCGAACACGAGCAGGAATTCCATACACGCCTGGTATCAGCGAAGCGTTGTCTCGTGTGTTCTCAAAATACGACTTACGCGTGGCCCACATGCCTGTCAGCAAGCTGCGGAATCAGCTAATGAATGTGAAAGACCGACTACCAAATGAGCAGTTTCCAGGAGTCGTCTACAAAATACCATGCCTGAACTGCAATCACGCCTACATCGGTGAGACAGGGAAGTTCTCAAGACGCATAAAGGACCACCAACGTGATGTGAAAAACAAAAAGCATGCCACAAATGCGCTGGCGGGTCATGCACACGACACTGGCCACAAGATTGACTGGGGCAATGCCTCCATCTTATCTAAGGAAAGAAACCTGACGACGCGCCTTCTGCTGGAATCGCTATTCATCCAAACATCACAAGCAACATTAAACAAGAACGCTGGCCCCATGCCAGGCATCTACGCCCGATCTTTACGTCACATTCTCCGGATATAAATTCGCCACCGCTCTTGTCCTGCTCACTGTGAACAAGAAACCCGTAGGGGTTTCGAAACGTCTTTCTTTTTTCGACTTTGGTCAGTGACTGCTACTTCACTTCATTGCATAGATAGATAGATAGATAGATAGATAGATAGATAGATAGATAGATAGATAGATAGATAGATAGATAGATAGATAGATAGATAGATAGATAGATAGATAGATAGATAGATAGATAGATAGATAGATAGATAGATAGATAGATAGATAGATAGATAGATAGATAGATAGATAGATAGATAGATAGTTAATAGATAGATAGATAGATAGATAGATAGATAGATAGATAGATAGATAGATAGATAGATAGATAGATAGATAGATAGATAGATAGATAGATAGATAGATAGATAGATAGATAGATAGATAGATAGATAGATAGATAGATAGTTAGATAGATAGATAGATAGATAGATAGATAGATAGATAGATAGATAGATAGATAGATAGATAGATAGATAGATAGATAGATAGATAGATAGATAGATAGATAGATAGATAGATAGATAGATAGATAGATAGATAGATAGATAGATAGATAGATAGATAGATAGATAGATAGATAGATAGATAGATAGATAGATAGATAGATAGATAGATAGATAGATAGATAGATAGATAGATAGATAGATAGATAGATAGATAGATAGATAGATAGATAGATAGATAGATAGATAGATAGATAGATAGATAGATAGATAGATAGATAGATAGATAGATAGATAGATAGATAGATAGATAGATAGATAGATAGATAGATAGATAGATAGATAGATAGATAGATAGATAGATAAAGAGGAGGAGTAAAAGGCAGGGATGTTAACCAGAAAGGAGTTCCGGTTGGCTACCCTGCACTGGGGGAGAGGAATTAGGAGACTAAAAGGAGGAAGAGAGAA
This sequence comes from Amblyomma americanum, assembly GCF_052857255.1. Lineage (NCBI taxonomy): Eukaryota > Metazoa > Arthropoda > Arachnida > Ixodida > Ixodidae > Amblyomma > Amblyomma americanum. The sequence continues at coordinate 200,319,753 of NC_135502.1, forward strand.
GGGGAAAATGCGCAATACACACACGCACAACGCTGTCACAATTTGTCGCTCAATCCAATCGCTCGCAAGTAGGCAAAGAGCGCCTTGTATGCCTTGAGGGCAGTCGACTGCTGTGGCCACGGACCGAGGATCTTTTGCTCTGTTAATGGGCGAGGATCGAGGCGGTCCAGGGCACAACACAGTGTATGTCTTGACTCGCAAATGCAGGGCACTCACAGAGAAGATAAGCGATGGTCTCCTCACAACCACAGCTTTCACAGGCGGGACTGTCGGCCATAAATTTTAATTTTAACATAAATGTTAATGTTAATTTTTAGAATGTTCGAAATTTCTCTGGTCATCCAGGGACATATTGATTTATACTGCTGCGAAGATGATACATTTTAGATGCAACAATTTATAACGTCTACCAAGGCGCTAATCAGATGAGAAAATTCTAGACTGACATCTTCATTATAGATTAATTTAGTATTGAGTAACAGCAACTTGTTATTGAGCAATTCATAATATGTCTCGGTTGTGGTTGTACATGTCAGTTTGCTACCTTTTATTGCAGTAGGCGTGTCTAGCTTAATGAAAATTGGCAAGTGGTCCGAAATTGTTGTCTGGTAGACGCTTGCATTTGTGCGTGTGTCGTCAGCGCGTGGTCGATTGATGATTGCCGAGAAGGTGGTTATACGTGTCGGGGAAGTAATCAAATTGCGGAAGGTGTACGATTGAAGAAGGTACGTGTAATTCATAGTACTCGTGGAAATTGTGTCATTCTTCATGTCATCAAGGATTATAACTCGATTCTTTTAGCTCTGATTTAAAGACGACAAGGCTATTTCCAGTTTGTCGAAAGAAACGGCAATGCTTGAGCTCGGAGGTCGGTAGACAACGCCTACTGTGAGCCCACGTTCAAAATTCACAAATAATGCTTCAACCTCCGGTAAACAACAAGAAACGGATGATAAGATTATGTAGCGTAGGCCTTCTTTCAGAAATAACGCCACACCGCAACCGCGAAATTGAGCGTCCCGTGGATGCGATACTGTCATCTAGCCGGGAAGTGTTATATTTTCAGGTTTTCTGAGCCACATTTCAGTTGTTGCTATGATTTCAAAGAACTCGCCATGTTTGACGATGAACGAAATTAGTGAGCTCAGGTTTCTGTTTATGTTACGAACGTTACTATGAGGTACAGATATGTTTTTGCAACGAGCATCATGAGCTAGGGTCTATGCCTCTAGTTTCGTTTTGTGGCTGTACGCTACAAATACTGGTAATTGTTTCCAGGTCGGCTTCTCTGGTCACGTGGACTACGTTCAGTTTTTGAGCTTTCCTGATTAATATTTTTCCGTCGGAAACCCAAGTGAAGTTCCAGCATTCAGCGCGTTTGCGTTGGATTGCCTTCTCCAATAGACTTTTGCTTTCCGGGCATAGTTGTTAATGGACGAATACAGGATCCCTTTCTTGAAACCCATGCATCTCTGTGTTCAGTCGTCTTTTTCTTACTGCCAGCAAAAATCTATGTAGGTTTTCGTTTTCCCTCGAGGGAAACCGTGCAACAATATTTGGTGGTCCTTTAGCCTTTATAGCTATACGATAGGCAATTTCAGTTTAATAATAATAATAATAATAATAATAATAATAATAATAATAATAATAATAATAATAATAAGGGCTGGACAGTTCTGTGGAAAGGCACGAAGCGAGTGTCTCAGTGACGTTATTAATATCCTCATTGTCAGCGAAAGGTATGCCCTTCAGCTCTTCCTATTGTACTGCTTCCGTTCAGTTAGTAGCTTTTGGTTAGTCGTTATATAACTTCAAGTTCTTTACGGTGGGTCCTAACTTCGGCTCTGAAGTCCTCTAAGTTTATGAAGCCCATTCCTATTTTGTGCAACTTAAGCACTTCCAGCTGTATTCGATGACTGCGGCTTTTTTTTTACCTCACTCTTTAGATTTGTCATTGTTTCCACGAACCTGGAAGTCTTGTCAGCCGAAACTTCTTTTATACTGTTCGACGCCTTTTCAGCGAGTGTTTGTAGAAATTCGGTTAGAGCATCACTGGTTTTGCTTCACATTGTGGCAGCTTGTATTCCTTATAGCCTGCGGAAACACGTACAATAAGAGTACCACAAGAAATTTCAGAGCAGCCCAGCAGCCATAGACCACATGAGCATAATAATAGATAGCGTAATAATATATTACAGGTTTGTTTTCCCATCTGCAACAAGCGAGGACAGCGGTTTAGCCGAAGTGGTACCAAATGGTGCCGGTATCGCTATGAATGTCTGAATTTATTATTTCTAGACTTCAGTGAAGCTTACAACCATGCGCACCATTAAAAAAAAACCATTCTAAAATTGTGAACACTTCGGCTTCCTTAATTTCTCATCGTCTAGGTACTGCTGTTATTTAATTTCACTTTATTTCATTTATTATACCACTCAGTGCCAGAGTCCTTACCAGAGGTGGGAATCCTCGTGATGGCGAGCCCTCGTGAATGTAACCGGCTCAACCTTCACCGTAGTATGCTGTTGTGATCGTGCTTACTTCCTGCTTTGGAATTCGGCGGAGACGTGACTGCAGGACTGCCATAGGGAACGACAACAATAGCGTCCCCATAGCAACGAAAGTGCTCAACAGGAATGCCAGCGACGACCATAAGCGTATTCGTTCCGGTCCTCGCCCAGTGGTCCCCTTTAGTCACGCTGGATTTGAACAATTGCCCGAGTGCCGCACCTGCGACAGAGCCCCCTTCTTGAGAGGTATCAGAGACTCCCGACTCCTAAGAAGCTCTCTTTACTGAGAAGCACTCTCAGTTGCCCGTACTTGTACATACTGTAAATAGCCCTTGTATAAAGTTTTCCCAGTTTTCTTCCTCCGATCGTCCTCGTCTCTTCTCCGGCCCAGTCACGCTACCTGAGATCCAACAATGCTCACAGGTATTGCAAGTCAGCGCAATGCTCCCTTCAAGATATTTCAGGACGTTGTTGAGATGCTTTCTGGTGATAAGGGTGAGCAGCTGCGAGATCTTTTGCCCGAGGTGGCTAAGCTTGTCAAAATTGCTTTGAATATTCCAGTCACGTTATGCACAACTGAGGGCTCATTTTCCTGCCTCCGTCGCGTCCAAACGTATCTCAGGTTAACTATGGGACCAGCTCGATTGAATCACATAGCACTTCTCGATGGCCACAAAGAGCTCACCCGCAAAATAAATAGCAGTGACATCGCGGACGACTTTATTCAGAGGTCTACTGTGCGAAGAAACACAATCTGCATTGTGCGGTATATTCTTTGTATAATGTGATGGACAGTGAAGTACTGCATATAAAAACGCGACAGCTTTCTTCAAGCTGTCACTGTCCATGAGCTGAAATTAGTCCCTCCCATAAAATTGGGCCGTATTCCCTGTGTTGCCGCTTCGCCATTATATATTCTGCTCTTTGACTACTGTTTGTGTCTTCGTTTATATTTTTTTAAAGATGCATGAAGAGTTGATATGTTTTCTTTGAATTTCAAGTTGTTAGCTTCTTGCGAGAATGCTTGTAACGTCCATTGTTTCTTAGACCCGAAGAATTTAAAATACGTTTATATTGAAATTGCGATGCTGTCGTCCAATGTTGTGTCCTTGCAAAGTGCTTTTTGTGTATACGGAATAAAGCGGTGTTTTTAGGAGACTGGATTTGTCACTCGTCGCTGACAGGGTTAATGGGAGAGACATGGGAGAGGCCTTTGCCCTGCAGTGGGTGTAGTCAGGCTGATGATGATGATGATGGCGAAAGCCGCAGCGGTGGCTGAGTGGTTACGGCGCTAGGCTGCTGGCCCGAATGACGCGGGTTCGATACCGGCTGCGGCGGTCGAATTACGATGGAGGCAAAATTCTAGAGGCCCGTGTGCTGTGCGATGCCAGTGCACGTTAAAGAACCCCAGGTGGCCCAAATTTCGGGTGCCCTTCACTACGGCGTCTCTCATAGGCTGAGTCGCTTTGGGACGTTAAACCCCCATAAACCATAAACCAAACCATGATAATGGCGAGACCATGGCTAGCGGACCTGTTCTTTAGTAGGCGGGGCCTTTAGTATACAGCCTCAACGCCTGTGTACATCTTGTACTAACATCTTCTGATGTTACCATGTCACACGTAATGCATATGACCGGCCTGAGCGATCACGATATCTTGCATTTAACGTTCGATTTATCACATGCACCATAGTCAAAACGCTCCAGGACCATTAGGTACTATAACAAAGCTTATTTGTTAATCCTTAATGTCCGGGCTTTTTTTTAGACATTTTCTTACCAGTTTATCTCGAGCGCTCAATAGCAGCAAACTGGTGCATGTACAGAAATCAAGTGTCTTAACTTTCAAGACTTTCAGTAATCTTCCAGTCATCTTTCAAAAGTCGCTGAGCACTGGCATGCTGCCATCCTCAGGGAAGCTGGCTGAAGTACTTCCATTATTCAAATCTGGTAACAGAGTGGTTATGGCGCTCGGCTGCTCGCCCTAACGAAGCGGGTTCGATCGCGGCCGCAGCGGTCGAATTTCGATGAAGGTGAAATTCTAGAGGCCGGTGCGATGTCAGTGCACGTTAAAGAACCCCAGGTGGTCGACATTCCCGGAGCCCTTCACTACGGCGTCTCTCATAGCCTGAGTCGCTTTGGGATGTTAAACACCCATAAACCAAACCAAAATCAAATCTGGGAACAAACAATTTTTGTCTAATTACAGACTTATCTCAGTAACATCATACTAAAATAAGATGTTGTAGCACGTAATTCACAAACATATAATTAAATTTCTGGAATTTAATAACATGCTTTCTAACTTTCAGCAGGATTTTAGAAAAGGTTTCAGCACCTTAACAAAGTTAGTGGAATTTTCACACGACATTTCCTGCGCACTTCATATTGGCACCCAGGTTGACGCTATGCTCATAGATTTTTCCCAGGCTTTTGATACTGTACTACATTGTAATCTCTTAGTAAACCTTAACTTTATCTAGAAAAAACCTCACTTGGTTAGTTGGATTGCTAGCTTTTTCTCGAACCGATCACAGTTCGTAAGTTATAATTTAACCAACTCTCGTTGTGTGAACTTGACATCTGGTGCATCTCAAGGGTCGGCACTTGCTCCTTTGTAATTGTTATTATACATTAATGACTTCCTCAGCTTGTCACCCGACTAGTCCGAAGACTCATACTTATTGTGAATGCTTCTTAGCATCATTTCTAAGTATTGCAAACATTTACAAGCTCATTGAGTAGTTCCTTTAAAGAAAGCCTACGAAATGTGAAAAAAAAACACGTGATTGCGCTCTTGCGAAGGTAGAGGTGCCATGCGCGCCTTTAGTGGACGAAGCGTGCGCGCTCATCGTCTAGGAGTTAGTGGCCTACGCCGTTCTCAGCATAGCCTTGAAAGTGCGTCTGCACACTCTTCCTGAACATGGAAAGTGCGCGCTGTGATAAGTGATAAACAGGCCATCTGCAGCCAATTCAGGCGGAGCTTCTATTGAACCATCGCAGGGGCAAAACAAAAAAGTAAGAGAAAGCAGTTGAGTCCCGTATTTCAGGGTAGCCTCCGCTTTTATATTTTTATCATTTTGGAGCCCGTCGAACTAAGCGGCGGCAGCTCACTTGGGCACGGATAGAGCGCATATTTCGTTCAAAACACGGTTGGGAGCGCTGGAATGTGGTAGCACATGAGCGCAGTCACGTGTTTTTTTTTTCATATTTCGCGGGCTTTGTTGAAATACTGGAGAAAGGACAACGCAGAAAATATGTTGCTACAAAAAATTGTAATGGTTCTTTCACAACCCCCTCTACAACTTAACGAAACGCAAGTGACCATTAAGTGAATATACATTTTTGCATAATTAATGTGAGATAATTAACTAATTAAGCTACATTTAAAAATACGCTTAGGAGGGCCAGACGACAGGAAACAGTAAGTCGCTGCTTTCGCGCCCAGCTATGGTAAGCCACTTTTTAAAAATCCTTGGTTCATGTTAAGGGAAACACCTTGTATATGTATACAGTGTGCCCTGGCTAAATTAACCATGGTTTGAAAATATGCTGCGACACTGTATGGCAACGCGACCAATAGCATGTTGCTTGCTTTTGTATGGAGCAACTAACGTTGTTTTGTATTGGGCTTAACTGCATAATTAGTCGAGATTATTCAACCAACTTCGCAAGCAGCAAACACAGGCGAAAAAACCCAATGCAAAAGTTGTATAACGGTCCTCGAAACGTCTCACTGAGCAGTGTCTAATTTACCATCCATTACGTATCGGCTTTTTTTCGTTCTCTGTATATGCCCGCGAATTAGAAAAAAAAATACCACGTGACATGCCCCCTTGCACGCCACGATTTCAGCGCTCTCAAACGTTCCGGCCCACAAAGAGCCCATCAAGCCGGGTGTGCTGCTGCTTAAAAGGTGACAGGGCTGCGACGAAGGCGGTGGCTGTGCGACTGCGGGAGCGCAAGCGACAAGGACTGTGTCTTCTTGTCGGTATCATCAGGCGCCGCGAGGGCGCTGGCGGAAATCGCACAGCCAGCTGCAGCGTTGCCGCCCCGTCGCCTTTAAAGGCGCAGCGCACCGGGCTAAATGATCCGTTAGTTCCTATACGGAACGTTTGAGGGCAATGCAATCGCGGCGCGCAATGGGGCATGCCACGTGGTATTTTTTGAATTTCGCGGGCATTTGCAGTGAGCGGAAAAAAAGCTGATCTGTTGCTTGCGAAGTTGGTTAATTGATATCGACTAATTACGCACTTAAACCCAATACAAAAAAATTGTGTGAATTACTCCATACAATAGCCAGCAGCATGAATTTCGTCGCGTCGTCTTAGAGTGCCTCGGCGTATATTTAAAGCCTGGCTAAAGTTAGCAGCGACACCCTGCGTGTACCTTTAAACTATAAGCACACTCTTAAAAACATAGCAAGGGTTTACTGACGTTCCGACTAGGAACCAGTCTTCATTAATGGCCTGAGGTTTCGACTGGTCCCCCAGTCGAAACGTCAGTAAACCCTGGTCCCCCCGTCGAAACGTCAGTAAACCCTTGTTATATTTTTTCGCGTGTGTCAGTCTACATTATAAGTATATAACTTACTCGCAACAGTTGTATTTTGTTACGGCCTTGAGGAAGTCCCACAACGGGCAATAAAGGGGAAGCAAGGACGAGGAGGTTGAGTGTTCGCCCCGTTCGACCCTCTCTTGCGGCCCCTGAGTCGCTTCCCGCACGCCGTGTGTTCCTGGCCTGTTGCTCCGGCTAGGACGTCTCAGTTGCGTAGTTACGAATCGTGGTGGAGGTGCGGGGCCACGATCGCCAGGCCTTGCCAACGGCGCAGCTGGAACTGGAGCCTCGCAGTAGTCTTTGCACTTCCGCCTTGGGGCCGCTGAGAGGCACCATGCAACCGGCCGACCAGCCATCATCTGCGAGCTCAACTAACCCCTTATGAAAATGGTCTATAGACTGTCTATAGACTTTTTATAGACTCTATAGACGCCCTTTAGACTAATTTTTTTTCAATAGACAGTCTATAGATCCTCTATAGACTAAAGTCTATAACCACCCTAATTTCCTTTTGTCTATAGATGGTCCATAGACTACCTATAGACTGAAGTCTATAACCGCATCAATTTCCTTCTGTCTATAGAAGGTCCACAGACTTTCTATAGACTAAAGTCTATAACAGACATAATTTTCCTTTGTCTACAGACGGTCAATAGATTATCTATAAACTAAAGTCTATAACCGCCTTACTTCCTTTTGTCCATAGACTGCCTATAGATCATCTATAGACTATAGTCCATAACAGACAATTTTCCTTAGTCTATATTCAGTCAATAGATTATCTATAGACTAAAGTTCTTAACAGCCTTAATTTCCTTGCGTCTATAGGTGGTCCATAGACTATCTATAGACTAAAGTCTATAACCGCCTTAATTTTCTTCTGTCTATAGATGGTCCATAGAATATCTGTAGACTAGTCTGTAAGACAAGTTTTCTTTGTCTATAGGAGGTCAATAGATTATCTATAGACTGAAGTCTATAACTGTTTCATTTCCTCTTGTGCATAGAAAGTCTATAGACCATCTATAGACCAAAGTCTATAGTAGACAATTTTTTTTTGTCTATAGGCGGTCAATAGATTTTCGATAGCCTAAAGTCTATACCTTCGTTATTTTCTTAGAGACAATCTATAGACCATGTATAGACTAAAGCCTATAATCGCCATAACTTCCTTTTGTCTATAGACAATCTATAAGCCCTCTATAGACTAGTCTATAACCGGCTTAGCAGCCATTTGTCTATACACGACCTTTAGACAATTTATAGACCAAAATCTCTAACCGCCTTAATTTCCTATCGTCTATAGACAATCATAAGACTGCATATAGACTATTGTCTATAAACCTATTGTCTATTGTTTATAACAATCCTAATTTTATCTACCAATGTATATACTGCCTTTCGACTAAGTACATAAAATATCCATTTCTTTTCGCGCTGCATGCTGAGTAGAACTGCATCGGGCCGCCGCGGTGGTTAAGTGGTTATGGCGCTCGGCTGCTGACCCGAAAGACGCGGGTTCTTTGCCAGCCGCGGCGGTCGAATTTCGATGGAGGCGAAATTCTTGAGGCCCGTGTAGTGCGTGATGTCAGTGCACGTTAAAGAACCCCAGGCGGTCGAAATTTCCGGAGCCCTTCACTACGGCGTCCCTCATTCCCTGAGTCTCAAAGATCATGGTTCTCTGCGGAATCAAGATATGCCATTTATACCTTTGCAGTTTGCTTTCACGTGAAAAAGTGCTGCGACTCAACAATCAGAAACCCAGTATATTTTCGTTCTTCGCCGTACACCTGCTGCATCGGAGGCGATAACACGCTGTTGTCCATACCGGTTTTCCAAACACGAGCACACGCCAAAAAGACGTTATGCTATGCAGCATTATAATTATTCGAAAAGGGCGCCACATACTATTCAATGGGAGATGAGGCTCACATGGACAAAGTAGTAAGGTTTCGGTTTTGGTTTTCGCGAAAGTAATAAGGTTTTTAAAGCGCGAGTGGAGAATTTATGCTTTAAACCAATGGCCCTTTGTGTTCTTGGATTCTAGAGCAAGCTAAACTTGGCAAGAGTGCAACCAATATAGACATGACCGTGAAATTGGTTTCTGTTTCACTTTTTACCCATTTTGCCCGGAGGCGGCAGAAAATCATCCGGGCAAGCAAACAACTGTGTGCGCCGGTGTGTCGGCGTCAGCGGCGTTTTCTCTCGTGGATCACGTTTTGATTGAAATTCAACTTAATCGCCCACTTATGGTAAGTCTACACGATTATTTTTATTCATTTGGTCTCCTTAGCCACTCTAAGCAGTGCTGTGTGTGCAGAGCAGATTGTGTGCGCCGGTGTGTCGGCGTCAGCGGCGTTTTCTCTCGTGGATCACGTTTTGATTGAAATTCAACTTAATCGCCCACTTATGGTAAGTCTACACGATTATTTTTATTCATTTGGTCTCCTTAGCCACTCTAAGCAGTGCTGTGTGTGCAGAGCAGATTATGTGCGCAGTGAGAAACTTCCTATCCACGTTTGTAAGCGGCGTTTGTAAGCACGTTTGTGTGAGCAGCGGCAGCCGCCATGTTCTCGAATAATGCGCTTACGTCTGTGCCGCTATGTCTTTTCAACGCGCGGAAAAGCACACGGTGCGAAACCCGGGCCGGTAAGCCCTCCTCGCGAGCTCTCTACTGGCTTTTCCGTGTTGAAAGGTAGGTGCACAGCCAGAAATATCGCTTAGCCCGTGAGTGAAGGCCGAAATGAAACTATGCGTTAGAGCCGTGTGAGCACGATTTACTTGGCATCTGCGTAAACGCGCAATCAAGTTCTGAGGTGGATTACATTTATGTTTTATTCTTTCTGTTATCGCCTGTCGGTACCACAGAGTGCTGTTCATTGAGAGGTGTGCATTAATTGCTTGTTTGTTGCAGCCGCTCACTCGGTGCGCGTCGTGGGCAGCGACGTTTGACCAAATATGTTTTGTAACGGTATTGACTAGAGCTCGAGGCGTTTGTCAAAGTTGTAGTGAAGCGGCGGTGGAGGAATGCTAATAGAGTGATGGCTGAAAAAAAAGTGGTTGCCGGCGCAAATGGCGAGCGTGCACAAACACCTCGAAGAACCTACGAGCTGCATCCCGTCTCCCCTTTCGTTGCACAGGTATGGATTCGTCCCTCCCTGTTATCCGAGCCGTTGGCCGCCGCCGCTGGCCTGCGGGAAATTCATTTCGAAAGCTGAGTAAAGGTTGCCTCGACAAGAGATGGCTACATTTCGTTCCGAGAGGCTCGTTCATGAACCCCGCTTACGCGGGCACAAATTTCTTCAGTACCAATTGTGCGAGAGGCAGAGTATGCGTTTCTCATCTGAGACTGCTACATTACAAAAACGCCAATGTTACTTGGCACTTATTTTCGCCACGAATGCAATTATGCTCGCGCTGTTTTTTATGGCTGCACCTTTTGATGAACACGTTAATTGTTTCAATGAAATTATTCTTACTTTGAGCGTGTTCGTTGCTTTCGTTGATTTTTCTATCAGCGTTAGGTTAGGGTACCTGCATGCAAGTGTCTCCTTTTTACTGCTCTGTCCGGGCTGCACTTGAAGTAAAAACTTAACTAAATCTGAGATGGTATTTCATCCTTACAATAATGAGCTTGTTGTCTGAAGCTCATGTCTGGTTCTGAAATGGCGCTGCTGCAACCACTATGTGCTGTTTGAGTTTTTATGGATAATGAGCACGGCATGGAAGCGCTGTAACCCGCTCGTTCCAAAGAGCGCACGCTGGTGTATGAGTATGCTGTTTCGTCTTAGTGTTTCAAGTTGTGGGCGCAAAACCGTGATGAACTGGTTCGCAGTCTGCCTGGTAGGTTTTGCATGGCTTGTGCCTGTTTGAGTATCGGCATACGTACCACGCTTCATGCAGGGTATTTTGAAGTGCTTGTCCAATAGCGGGTATAAGAATAAATGCTTGAATATTCTCCAGTTGGGATCCTTTTGCAAGGACCACTGAATGTACGTTTTATGGGGCAGCATTCTCAACAGCTCGTAGCGAGTCAATGATGATAAGTGCCACAAGTTTTCTAAGTATTCTATTCCAATTGATGTAAAGGGAATGCATACAGAGGTCAGTCAGTATTCGCAGTAGGTATTTAGTGTAGAGGTAGAGTGCTGCACGGAATGTGGATATTAGTATCAATGTTGTATGACAGCCGCTTGGAATTTGTCATGCATATTTACATTTCAGTAAATATGAATCCGATGAATCCAGCGCGATGGCTCAGTGGTTATCGTGTTCTTCAGGTGCTCAAGTTATGCCAAGTCGTCAGTTATGTTATGTAAAGCTACGCCAAGTTATCGTCACCACTGCAAAGTAGCGACGATAACTGCGAGCATCACATAACCGTCTCTGCCTTTGTGCAGATTACCCACTGTGCAGCCGTACATCTCACTGGTCATCGCACGTGCCCTGAAGACGGACGGTAGTCTCGAGCAGCGGACCAGGAAGGCGTGGTCGTCGGTGTCACCCAGGAATCCGGCACAGCATCAATGGTTCACCGTGGGCTATAAAAGAAGATTCCTTCCACTGGGACCTCACTTGGCAGTGGTGACCATAACTGCGAGCATCATGTAACTGTCTCTGCCTTTGTGCAGGTTTGTGCATAGTTATGCCTCACTCAATGTGATTTTGTTTTCCTTTTATGTCGTCGCTACTGCTAAGGGGAAGGGTTTTTGTAAAAGATCTAAGCGTACTATAGCTCGTTGTTGTGCTTGCCATCTTCCACTCACTGATAGCATCTTTGCAACATGCTCAGAGTGCAAATTTAATTTTAATCGTGGTGCATGTGCGGGAATAACAGAAGAATCTTTCAATGCTAAGCGCGAAGCCAAAAAGAAAGCATGGAAATGTCACTCTTGTTGAGGGAACCACAAGGGCAAAAGCACCACAGAAAATCTGCAGCATGATTCCGACGTGATATTCAGATTACTGCAGACTGAAACGAAAGCTCGATGCTCTTTTGCCTTTCTCAAAAAAGTTTGATTCATTTGAGTCGCAAATGCAGTTGCTCTCTGATAAGTTTGACGACTTTCAGAACCACCTGACTGTTAAAGAAAAAACTACAAAACAACTAACGAAGCGAGTTGAAGGGCTGAAATCTAACAATGTAGGTAGTGATATGACTCAGCTGAAGCAGGATCTAGATGATTTGGAGTGGCGTAGTCGCTTTCTAACCCTAGAGCCTCATATATTGACTGAAAACCCACTATGAGGACTTCCTAAGCAAAGTAAATGAGATTGTAGAAAAACTGCAAGTAAAGGCTATTACACAAGACGACGTTACCGCTGTGCATTACCTACACAAGGCTGAACTGACGAAAACATTGCAAACCTTATCAACATGCACTTTGTAGAAGTTGGTGCCTCAAATGGTATCCGTGGTACATTATCATCTGAACAATACATGAATGTTCAATGTCCTCAAGCTGTATTTCTCACTCCAACTTGCGCCGAAGAAGTCCTCAGCATAATCATGACACTGAAGGACAACTGTGCATCAGCCTACGATGATGTAAAAGTTCCCCCGTGAAAGCTGTAGCCGCACTGATATCTCCAGTCCTTACACATATATGCAACTGCATACTTCAAGTAGGGATATTTCCAAACCAAATGAAGCTTGCGCGTGTTCCAGCTATTCATAAAGGTTATGCTTTTGAAGACTTGAACTGCTATAGACCAATGTCAGTGGTTTCAGTCTTTGCAAAAGTTTCTGAACACATAATGAACAAAAGAATTGTCGATTTCCTCAATCTGTATAACTTGATAGTAAAAGAGCAGTTTCGATTCAGAAAGAACAAGTCAACTGAAACTGCTTTACTTTATATTAAACAGGAAATTCTTGACAACATTAAGAAATGAAAGCTTACGTTGGGTTTATTTCTTGATTTCAGGAAAGCCTTTGATTCTGTCCATCATGATATTAATAAAGCTACCGTTCTATGGAATCCAAGGTACAGTACATGCCATGATGGAAAGCTGTTTAATTTGCAGGGAGCAATACACCACAATAAAGAGCACCAAATCCGATCGAGGCACTATTAAATACGGAGTTCCATAGGGATCCATTCTAGGCCCCATATTATTCTTGATATATATGAGTGATATTGTAAACCCCCCAGGCTGCTCTGAAATGGTATTACACGCAGATGACACTAATGTACTTTTTTTTCAGGTTTCAATGAAAGCTTCGTTTACAGGGAAGCAAATGAATGGGTTCACTATTTAGACTTTTGGTTAACCTTTAATAAACTAGACCTAAAGATAAACAAGACGGAATACCTGATTTTCAAGCCTAAAGGTAGCAAAAAAGATAGTGAGTTCAAATTGAAGTTCCAGAATAACATTATCAACCTGTCTAAGAGGATTTGCTTTCTAGGTCTTATCTTTCATGAAACGTTTCTCTGGAATTCGAACACAGATGCTCTCCGAATTGAACTTTCACATGTTTTTGGCATATTAAACAGGTTGCCAGTAAAGCAACAAACTTACTATGCTCTCTTTCATTCACGTTTAACATACTGCTCCCTGGTATCGTCAGACACAGCACAAAGAAACCTTGATTAGCTGCACCCTCTGCAAAAGTGCTCAATATGTGGTATTCGAAAATTCCAAGAATAGAACATTGCTTGCCATACTTTAAGATCTATGACACACTAGAGATCAGTAAGCTATTCAAATATAAGTTATTTCTGGAAATGGTGCGCCAGTATATGTTACACCGTTCAAATATTGAGGTTCAATACAAAAAGAAACACACTCCACATCTCCTTAGGGAAGATAAAATACAGTACCCCGATCTCGCTCCAACTATGGTGATGTGAGATTATGTATGCAAATAGCAAATTTATTGAATCAATATTCGGTCATCTTTGAATTATTACCAATCTACCCATCACTACCTAAAGAAAACACTAAGACATATGTACCTAATGGAATAATAAGTCAAAGAATTTCTTTTGTGTCATGGATGATATTTCGATCTGTTGTACGTGTAAATAGTATTCGGGAATCTGTAAACCTTTTTTTTCCATATGCAGAAGCATGCACACAGTCCTCAAGGTTGTCAATTTCTTTTGTTTTGTGTGCTTGCATACATATTAGTTGTACGATGTACTATACTGCAAATGTGTTCCAATATGCCTATAGTGGTTGCCACTGCTGTCAGGGGTGGGATGGCCTCATCAGGCAAAAATGCCATTAGCCTTCTCAACCAGGACAAATTTTGAATACTTTTTGTCCCAAATAAACTGTAATACTACTACAACCTGAAGGATGCTGGTTCGATCCTGGTCTGGCCGGTCGCGTTTTGATAGCGGCAAAATGCTAGAGGCCTGTGTTCTATGCAATATCAGTGCACGGTAAGAAACCGCAGGTGGCCGAAATTACTCCGCAACCTTTCACTACAGCGCCTCTCATAGCCTGATCACTTTGGGTTTTTGGACCACATAAAACCAAACCAAAACATCGACTAGCTTTCTTGAATGGGATAGCCAGGATATATATGCCTTGTGTTGTAAAGCGCATTTGTAGAGATGGAGTGGGAATTTTTTTTTCAGTTCCTCTTATTTTTTCCTTCCACTGTACAAGGTCAACATGCCCTGATGACTGACTGCAGACAATAGGTCGCAAGATTGCTTCTGAGGAAACTATAGTCGGACCATTACTTTCAACATTTATTTTTATGTGGTGCATTCTTATGGTGCATGTATTGCATATTCCTTGCCTGCATAGCTTCGAAATAAACTATATTTTAAGTATATTGATCGTCATGCCATTTGTGAAGACCATGTGGTGACCTTTTTCAACAGTTGTAGACTGTCTATAGGCAGTCTACAGACAACAGTCTATTAAGGTTTTGTAGACAGAGCTCTATAGACTGTCTGTCTGTAGACAAATGTCTACAGCATTGCCAGGCCACATATATGTGGTGTGTCTATAGACAGTCTATAGACCTGTCTACTGGACCAGTAGACTTTTGTCTATAGACAGAAATCTACAGGAAGTGTATGGCCTAAGTCTATAGATCGTCTATAGACTGCCTATCGACCTGTCTATTATCAGTAGACATTTGTCTATAGACGGTCTATGGACAGATGTCTATAGGAAGTGTATGGCCGCAAATCTATAAATCTTCTATAGACTGTCTATGGACCTGTGTCTATAGACTGTCAATGGACCTATCTACTTTCAGTAGACATTAGTCTATGGACTGTCTATAGGCAAAAGTCTACTAAAAGTGTATGGCCATAAATCTATACATTGTTTATAGACTGGTCTAAAGGATTTGTCTATAGACAGTCTATGGACTGTCTAAAGAAATTTTTGTAAGGGACGGTTCCTCCCAGCACTATCGGACCTTCGCGGGAGCTGCAGGCGAGGACGTCGATGCGTAGTTGAGCCTCTAACAACGGGTGAGCAGCTATAACCGATGAGACGCCGCCGCTCAGCTTGCCAACGCGGTATTCTTTCTTACTCATACTGCTGTGGACTGAACTGAGAACCACGAGGACTCCTTCACAACATGGAAGCGCTTCGTTCCTGGATTGCGGCAATGCTTCGGCGGCATCCTCGCGCGACGAAAGCGGGCCGAGCAAACGCTTGCACACCGGGCTCAGTTATCGGGCGTAACCTGCACAACGTGCATTGAGGATGTTCTCAAGTTACTTAATTCCACGAACGCTCATACGCGTACGTCCGAGGAAAATAAAGTTAGACATCTCCTGAAGGGCGTAGGCGACCACATTTATTATTGTCTGATCGCGAAAGATGGCTTTGAGCGGCCTCATATGCCATTTGGCATGTCCGCACATTCTAGACGTTGAAGACTTCTCGCATTACGCCCAAATGTGCGCGTCTGGCTGACAGCCCAACTGTGGCCGTCGTTGGAGAGGACTTCATGGATCTCTTATCGGCAATGCGATAGATCTTTCGCGAGGAACTCCAGAGGTTCGAGCCCTATGCGCGGAGCGCCCCATCTGTGCCCTCTGACTTTGCCGTTTCTCGAGGGATTTCCTTCGTAGTCCCCTCGATGCCGGGCATAGTTCAGTGATTGCCGCTCACATTGGCGCCTGCTCCGATGGCCTCGCAACACGGTTCGATGGCTCGGGTCATCCGACTGCCCACCACTTACTCCCGGCTGACTTCCAATCCCACCACTATCCGGACGTAAATACAGTTGAATACCACCTGCATGCTCTTCCTGGCGCCCCACCACAAGGCCTGAAGACGCGTTTGGGTACTCAATGCGCCCTGCCTCGTCATAGTCTTCTCAGGTACAAGGACTTCGTCGCACCGTTCCCGTGTGTCACCGCTGCGGCATTGAGGGGCGCATGGCTCGCCACAGCCGCCGCCGTTCACGTACCGGCAAGCCACGGGGGACCCATCAGCCATGCTCCGCCAAAGAATCCTTAGCGATGGCCGTCGACCTTGAGCGACTATTCCCGGGTCGACGGAAAACGCAGCCGCTCTCCAACTTCTGACCGCAGTTTTCATCCGCCACCTTCTTTCTCTGCGCGCCGTTCTTTGTCACCACGGCGGCGGTCCCCATCGGCTTCGCCGGGGAACTACTCAGCGCAGCCGCTGGAGGTGAGGCCGCGGTAGACTGTGCACTGTCTATCGAAATTTCGCAATCAGTTATTACGTTGAAGAGCACGGTTAATGTTGTGGATAGTCTGCCCACAGTGGCTTTAGTCGATACGGGTGTAACCATCTCTATTATCAGTTTGTCGTTTAAGAACCTGCTAGGCCGCAAAGTCATGTTTCTTTGGGACCGAAATATGAACTTTCATGGCACGGGCGGTGAGCGGTTGCGCCCTCTTGGTATGTGCAGCGTTATGGTGTGCCTTGGCGGGATGGCATTCATGGCGGAGTTTGCAGTGCTTCCGAGATGTATGCACACATGGCGTTACTCTGGGTATCATTTTTTTTTGCGCAAGTGTGGGGCCATTGTCGACTGTCGCACTTGGAACTCTGCGTTGAATGTTCTCTTGAGCCTGGAGTCTTAGAGAAGCCGTCAGTTCGTGACAATGTGTTCTGCACATCCGAAGCCACCAGCGTGCCCCCGCTGTGTAGGATGTGCATCCCAGTTTTTTTCCCCAGCCGTACTTCTGATACGTTTGATACAGTGGCGCCGCTCTACTCTAACTGCCTCAAGAAACTCATCTTGGCTCCACATTACGCGGTGTCAGTGTCCCAGGGCTGTGCACGATTGTGCGCCATCAGTTGCTCTCCGCAACCTGCGGAAAGCAACTTGCTCTGCAGGTTGCTCCGTGATGTTCTGGCGGCCTTGCCGGTCAAGTACGTGTCTATCTCTAACTTTGCGGAGCTCAGTAATGCATCTAGCATTTATGTGGCACGTACACGGCACCGGATCGACACCGGCTATTCCCACCCTATTCGTCAGAAGCCGACAGAACGCCAGGTCATCCGTGAACAAGTTCTGGATATGTTCCAAACTTGTGTTGCACGAGAGTCCTCAAGTTCTTAAGCGCCTCTGTCATTGTGGTGAAGAAGAAAGATCGTGCATGGCGGCTTTTGCGTAGCCTACTGCCGCCTGAATTCTGTAACAAAGAAAGACATGTACCGGCTTCCCCGTATTGATAACGCCATCGATAGCCTGTTCTCAGCCTCATACTTCCCATCCGTCGATCTGCGGTCCGGCTACTGGCAGATCCCCACGCACCCTGACGACAAAGAGAAAACTAGTTTTATCACAACCCACAGCTTTTTCAATGCATTTTGGGCGCTGCAATGCTTCTGCAAATTTCGAGAGACTCATGGACACTACCTCTGTGGCATGAAATAGCAAATTTGTATGTGCTACCTCGATGATGTAGTCATTTCTGGCCAGCTATTCAATGAACACAAAGAATGCCTTACCCATGTACTGGACTGCCTGAAGCGCGCTGCTCTGGTACTTAATTCGAAAAAGTGTCACTTTGGTGAGCGCAAGACATTTCTGCCCGGGCATCTCGTCGACCTTGAAGGTGTTCTACCTGACCCCCAGGAGACCGGGGCTGTTTCATCTTTCCGCACGCCTCAGTAAGACTGTAAAGGAACTTTAAAGTTTTATCGGCCCCTGTTCGTATTTTCGCCGCTTTGGTCGCCGTTTTTCAGACATCGCTCACCCACTCAATTGCCTCCTCCACAAAGACACTCCCTACAAGTGGCCATCTGAGTGTGAAAGTGCTCTTCTCCAGCTTCATCATCACGATCATCATCGTCGTCAGCCTGACTACGCCCACTGCGGCGCAAAGGCCTCTCCCATGCCTTTCCGATTAACCCTGTCCTTGGTCAGCTGCGCCCGCGTATGCGCGCAAACTTCTCAATCTCATCCGTCCAGCTAACTTTCTGCCACGCCCTGCTACGCTTGCCTTTTCTTCGAATCCACTCCGTTACCCTAAAGGTGGGTTCAGACGAGCGGACGGGATCGCGGATGGTCCGCGCGCGTCAGCGCGCTATCGTGACACGTGAACAAGCATCCGCAATT
This sequence comes from Amblyomma americanum, assembly GCF_052857255.1. Lineage (NCBI taxonomy): Eukaryota > Metazoa > Arthropoda > Arachnida > Ixodida > Ixodidae > Amblyomma > Amblyomma americanum. The sequence continues at coordinate 200,338,345 of NC_135502.1, forward strand.
TCGGTCCGGACGTCGAGCATTCACACGAATGCAGCGGACAATCCGCGCGTACTCTCTCCCCCAGAGTGCTTGCGCTGTTTGCGCGGCTCCGAATACTCTGCTACCCAGAGTTTCAACATGGACGCCCATCGGAAACTTCGTCTCGCTGCACTGGCTGTAGTCTTTGAAGTGGCTGAGGACGACGAGGAAGCCTTCGCCGCTAAAAAGCGGTTATATTGGACAAAGCCATGGATGCAAAAAAAAAGTGTTTGAGCGTGCAGAACCTGCTGTACGAGGACCTTCTTGAAAGCGACCAGGCAGAGTACAAACGCTCGCTACGACTGAGTCTAGACCAGTTTTACCAGATACTGGCTCGGGTACGACTTCGTATTGAGCGACAGGGCACCATCATGCGGGCATCCGTGCCGGCTAAGACGAGGCTACAAGTGACGCTTCGATTTCTTGCATCCGGTGAGTTACTTTATCTTTTCAAAAAGCAAGTACAGTAGTAGTAACAAGCTGTAAAAGGGATCCCAGTGTGCAGCTGCTTTTAGACGTGGCATTTTGTTTAAGAAATCGAGGGGAGGTGGTCACTTACGGCCCATTCACAATTGCGAGTCACAGGGATTGCGTGACCGTTTCTGCCGAAAAACTATGGTGGCAAATGGTCGCACGCTATTCGATTTCCTAGATTTGCGACTGCGAGCCTCCAACCGGTAACCAACCAGCGGCGCCGTGGAAGTAAATGGAAGCTTGTTCCGCATCCAGCTTCTCGTTGCCGCCAACAGTCAGATCGACAACTTCTGATCCGAACGAGACCAACTCGGGAAAGCGACCCGCGGGTCGCCCATGCAACGTCAAACGTTGGTACAGTCAAACCGCTCCCTGGACGCAAGCGACAGCCGGTCGCACGCCCTTCGCGATTAGAAAGTGGGAATAGGCCTTTAGTAGGCAGCTGTTAACCGAATTTTTCTTTTTTTGGTCTGTGTCTAAAGGAGAAAGGCAGCATTCGTTGAGCCGCCAGTTCAGACTTGGCGTCTCTACAGTGAACTCCATATTAGAAGAAACCTGCTCAGCGATATATGCTGAACTAAAAGGAGACGTTCTGAGAACGCCAAAGAGCAAGGAAGAATGGGAAGTCGTTATAGAAGAATTCGGACAAAAGTTGTAGTTTCCAAATTGCATTGGCGCTATAGACGGGAAGCACGTATGCATCGGGAAGCCGAAGAAGTCGGGGTCGTTGTTTTTCAACGATAAGAAAACCTTCAGCATTGTGCTTTTTGCACTTGCTGATGCGAATTACAAGTTCAGATACGTTGATGTTGGTGCTCCGGGGTCTCAAGGTGATGTTGGAGTTTGGCAAACCACTCTGCTGCAAAAAGCAATTGATAACAAAACAGCAAGGCTTCCAGATGCAGTCAAGATTGGTGACCAGCCAGATCTCCTCATTCCCCCAGTCACTCTCGGAGACGACGCCGTTCCTTTGTCAGAAAACCTAATGAAACCTTACGGTGCAAATTGTTTATCTTCAGCCCAAAGGATATTCAACTACAGGTACTAGTATATTAAAGATGACTTGGGGCTAATTTGTATTTTAATGAAATGTTGTACTTCCACCGAATTCTTTTTATAGCAATTCCTTAGGATTATGCCAACTGTATCCCTCTTGTCTATACAGGTTATCAAGAGCACGTCGCGTCGTCGAAAATGCGTTCGGAATCCTCTCAAACCGCTTCCGGTTTCTACACTCTGTGTTGCAAGCAGAACCAAAGAGAGCATTCCTGTATGCTGCCACCACACGTGTGCTTCACAACTTTCTGGCTGCTGAGTCCGTGCAACCAGCCGAAGCCGCCCCTGAGAGTAGAGTGGACACTTTCTTTTCTGTTCAGCCATCACGGGGCCGGCTTAGGGCCATGGCATGTTCGCGGCGTGATCGCCTTTCGGACTATATTAATGGTCGAGGAGCAGTGCCATGGCAGAGGGACATGGCATATACCGATTGATCAGCAGAGAAGACTGCATGGTGATTCTCCTGCTCTTGCTGTTGGGGTGATTTGATTTTATCTGCCTAACTGTGCAATGATATGCAATGCTTTCCTTATGGTAGCTCCTGCTGTTGGTGTCTTTTACGTAATTTTTATTTTAAAAATCAATGTTTTATGCAGCGCCGTTCTGATTTCTTAATTTCCTATAAACTATGCGCGTTTCCTTCCTCATCTGCCACCTACCTTCATCTTCCTTAATCTACCATAGGCACAACATATGTAAATATATAACGCGTACGTGTTTTCTGATTCTCGCTCTTCTGGAGTATTACTAGCACCCTTGCAGCGAATTTTTTCATGTTAACAAGCTTGGATTCACTATACTGGCTCAATTTTCTTCGAACACAGGATGAAATCGTATATATGAAAAGTGACATCTCTTTTTATTGACATGTTGTAATGACTGTAATGTTATAGTTGTAATAAATAACTCAGTGTATACTCCATGTATATTTCATTCAAGAAAGCAGCGCTCATACTTGGCTTCTAATTTTATTTATTTATTTATTTATTTACTCAGTACTGCTAGCCTCTAGGCGAGGCTGTAAGCAGGAGCGGGAGAAGAAAAAAAAACATAAGTGACATGCGCAAAACGAATCAAGGCACAACACGCTGCCTTCAACAAATGAGATGCACTCACAAGCAAAAATAGATGAAGGAAAGTTGCGTGCAGAAACCCCCCCAAAAAATCTCAAGAACACTCCGTAATCATCAATTACTATCTGACCGCATTCTGACAGCATTCATAAATGCTTCAGTAGTAGGGCATTCTACAATGCTGGCCGGAAGCCGGTTCCACTCACGGACAGTTTTCGGAAAAAAAAGAGCGAAGGTTTGAGTGTGGCAGGAATAATCTTTAAGTTTTTTGCTATGATGCGATCGGGTGGTTCGTCGGTGTACAGGCTCTATGTAATCGTGTTTTCTCATACCTAGTTTATCATGAAACAGCAAGTGCATGTATTTTAATCGATCATACTGACGCCGTTTTTGTAAATTGTCTAAACCTGCCTTTTTTACTAGAGTACTCGCGGAAGTACGCCAGCTATATGATCGGTATATAAACCTAGCTGCTTTCTTTTGTACAGATTCGAGCTTGTCTATGTTGCCACGAGTGTGCGGGTCCCAAACAATTGATTCATATTCTAGAACTGGTCGAACTAAGGTTTTATATGCTATTAGTTTAACTTCGTTTGTACATTGTCGCAGAGTTCTTAAATAACCTAATTTTCGCATGGCCCTCTTCACAATATCCGATATATGTTCATTCCACCTTAGATCCGATGTTATGATTATGCCTAGGTATTTATAGTTGTTTACCACTGCAAGAGTGCTGCTGCCTATAGAATATGAGAAATTTAATGGCCGCCTTTTGCGTGTTACGGTCATCGCAACAGATTTTTTTGTGTTTATTGACAACTGCCAGTCTGAGCACCAGGTTGCAATCCTTGCTAAGGCACTATTAAGTAGAGCCTGATCGCTGGAGTTGTGAATTTCGTGATAGATTATGCAGTCATCGGCGTATAGCTTGATTTTAACGGGTAGGTTATGAACTATGTCGTTAATAAATATTAAAAAGAATAAGGGCCCGAGAACAGATCCCTGCGGTATACCGGACTTGACAGGCGCAGGAGCAGAGCACACGTGATCTACTCTGACGCATTGGGATCGGCCACATAGGTAAGCTTCGATCCATGCAAGAAGAGAACTGTTTTTCAGCAGCGGCTCTAGTTTTGAAAGAAGTTTAGGGTGAGAGACGCGATCAAAAGCCTTTTCAAAATCAAGAAATATAATGCCGATTTGGCTTTGAATGTCAATGGCTGTTGCGAAATCGTGAGTTAGCTCCAGGAGTGCTGTTACTGTGGAGAGTCCTTTTCGGAACCCATGTTGCCTGCTGTCGATTAGATTATTATGTTCAACAAATGTCGAGATATGATTAAAAATAATGTGCTCAAGAACCTTGGAACATGTACACAATAATGATATTGGCCTATAAGACGAAAGTAATGATGAATTATCTGCTTTGGGTATCGGCACGATTTTACTGCATTTCCAATCAAAGGGAATTTCTGCTTTAGTCAAAGAAAGATTGAACATAATACATAAATATTTACTGCACCACTCGGCATACCTAACAAGGAAAGCATTGGGTATACCATCAGCAACTGGTGACTTTTTGTTGTCGATATTCAGCAGTAACGACAGAAGGCCCTGTTCAGAAACAATAACATTATTAATTGGCAGACAATGTAACACTAAGTCGGGATGTGGTTTCTTACGATCATCGTTTGTGAAAACTGAACAGAAAAATTGATTAAAAGCAGATGCCACTTGCGGTTGTGACATTATTGTTTCGCCATTTGTACACAATTTGTATGTTATTTTCTTTTTAGGAGACAAATGCCGATAGAACTTTTCTGGCGCGGTGAGCAGAAAGCTCTTCATGGTGACGTTGAAATAGTAGTCCTTGTTCCTTTTTATGCATTCCTTTACCTGCGTACGTAGCACACAGAGCTTATTTTTGTTGGCCGCTGAAGGAGAAAGCCGGGTTTGCTTTCTTAACTTTTTTGTTTTTCGCTCTAGCCGAATAACTTTTTTAGTCATCCAAGGACTAGTATTTCGTACTCGTTTCGTCAAAGCCGGCACAAAATCATTCACGCACTTCATAACAAGACTATTGAAAAAACACCACAGAGCATCAACAGAGCAATCGGTAGATTCACTTAAAGCAACAAAATCTGAGAACGAACTGTCCAACAAATCTAAGATAGCAACGTCGTTGGCACGTGCGAATTGCGGGACTACGCGTATGTCTTTGTTTTTCTTAGCAGCAGGAGCGCATGCGATATTCAGCGATACCATCTTATGGTCAGATATGCCATCGTAGACATGCGTAACCGGATTTCGGCAAAGCAGGCTGCTGCTCACGAGGAAAAGATCTAAAATTGATTTAGCGTCTTTTTGTATGCGGGTGGGTTCTTTAACTAGTTGAGTAAAGTTGTGAAAAAAGATTAAATCTACAAATGGCTCAGAAATGACAGATAGTGGTTCAGGAAATTCACTGTCCCACTTGATGGAAGGCATATTAAAATCTCCAGCAAGTACTGTGTTGCAAGTAGCAATGTTACTAGAGCACACTGTAAAAACAAAAATGCTCCGCAGTACAGAGAAACCCGCTGGTAATGCGTTGCCGGAGGGTTTTCCGCAACATGAGGTACGGGCTAAATGTCAGAAACCGAGACTCCGTATGACGACTGTCACATTCTTGGTAACGGAAAGTTACGCCATGCTATGCACAAGACCGAAATCGTTTTTTCACAACGAATGCTTATGTTTTGTTCTTATTGAAGTTTCCGCAATGTGTATGCATACGTCCTCCGTTCACTCGGAAGTCATTTCATCTAGAGCGGAAATTATCTGTATTGTAATTATGTACTTTCTGTAGTACATGAACATGCGTCTTCGTATAGCTTCTGCCCGCAATGTTCACTGCAGATATAGCCGTCCAGGTGCCGAAGAAATAAGTATTATGTACAAGGCTTTTCTTTACGCATATTATGTAGTGCATACGTACAAAGAATGCAGCTTAGAATGAAAGAGTGGTAAGTGTTTGGGTGAGTACAAGTACATACGTTTTATTTTCCTGGCAAACTACACACATTGTACATCTGCACATTGCTGTCGGATCCATCTGAAAAGCATAAAAAAAATCCTCATTTAGTGGTCACACAACACCAAATTTAAATTTCACAAATACATTTCAACCATCCGCTATTGAACAATCGGCTTTCGTAGAAGCTTTCAAAAGCCATTCACCGAGAACCAACCCGTTATAATTTATTGCCCAAAATTCATTTCTCATAACAGTAAACAGTAAAAACCACAGGTCCAGAAAGAAGCAGACAAAATGCGCTTTCCCGGGCGGCACCGTGCGCATGAAAGTCTTTACAGTTGCTTATCATTTTGTGCAAATAGAAAGTAGCTCATTATGGGGGCCAGATGCAATTCAATGCAGGTGCCTTTCTGTACATAGTACTAAATGCACAACTTAGTGAGCAAGGAACATTGGTAACATCTGAAAAAGGTGGGAGACGCTTGCCGAATTTATCGTTCATCCAATTTGTTATAGGCAAGACAAGACGAAGCGAAAGTCCCGCACTGTTTATATCCAGTTCCCGGGCATGCCCGTTGCGGCAGATTATGACGCTTTTTATTATGACACAAACTTGGAATACGGCCCCAGGAAGCACACTTCCCCAAAACCGCATGTTTTCACTCATAGCTTCCATTATCTCAGCATGTGCAAGAAAATGTACTAATATCTGATGTCAGTGAAAATGCAGTCACACGTACCGGAAGCAGCTCACTGGGCATTCCAATATCTCTGCAGTGTGCCTCACAAGGAACGGATGCTCAAGTTTCAAAAAAGGGCTCTTGGCAGAAATTTAACCAAAGGCCGTTGCAATGTGAACCTTTTCAAAATGTTGACCCAGAAAGACGAAGTGTCCTCATGTGTCTGATGCAAAAGAAGGATGAAGGCATGAGTCTTTCTGCTTTTTGAACAGCTGTGATAAGTTTTTTACTGGCACTGCTTGGTGCAGCTTCAGTCTCCTTCTTGACATTTTGTGAAATAATTATATATCTGCGAAAGATCTCGCTAGCAAACATTTTGGCAATAATGGAGAAGCAAAAAGACCCATGTCCTAGGCCTTTTTTTGTGACACTAAAGGAAGGCTTGCCTTTTAGAGTCATTGATTACGAAGAGGTCCATGCGGCAACAAACTTTGAGAGAATTCCTTCAAGGGCTCTTTGTTCTCATGAGGTGCCCTGTAGATATATCACAACACCTCAGTGAGCTGTTACCAGCCCTGTGAGTTCACTGTCACTTGACATCAAGGGTATGTACTTTTCCTCGCCACATGCAGCAATGATGTATATGCCAAGAGAAAGCATAAAAGATTTCTAAGTGCAATTCCAGATTGCTTGCGGAGGAAAGCACAAGAGTGGCCATGCTCGGCTGTTACTTTTGCTTCTTGCTCGTGTTCTACAGTGAGTACTACGTAATGACAGGTGTCTGCATCAACTCATATTTAACACCCGTCCTGTGCGACCTCCATCTTGCACTACATGACAGGCAACTTTATAACACCCTTCATGCAGAGTGTCATCAGGGTCGGTGTGTTCTGTCAGTTTCCTGGTCCTGTGGTTTGTGCTGTGTTTTCTACTCTTAAATTATTTACTGCCTTCATTCTCCACTCCATGAAGCCTGAATGTGCTACACTGGGCTGCTCCACGCGTCGTGGAGCAGCCCAGTGGCCATTTTTTTTTCATACGTCGGAGGCACTCAGCTCGAAAGCCATGCTTACTATATTCAGCAGACAAGGGTACATGTGAGACAAATCATTAATAACTAATTCTCACAGTGGTATCTGGTGCAAGAATATCTAAATACTACTCAATTCTTGCTTAAGTTTTCAGATACACTCTTAGATTAAAAACATAATTTGGCTACATTAGCAGAAGCACAGCACCAAGGTACTCACCAGCTGCCTGAAGCACTGTACGCAAGTTCTCGTGCCATCATGAATACAGCACACTGTCCACGTCTTCATAATGCCATGTCACTCCAGCACTTCGGTAGCAAAAGTTTCCTTTAAAAAAAGTAGTTTTGTTTATGTTAGACTGGTCATATTTAATTTTACTATATACTATGTACTTCTCATTGTACTGCCCCAGACAAAAAAATACCAATGATCACGCTTTGAATTATGTCATATGTGATCATCAAATTATGTGATCACCATTATGTGATCACCAATATGTTCTTAGAAATTCTGATTGAAATAAATATGACAAAATATTATTTCAGAAAATGTGGCACAAGGAAGAAGGACGCTAGCTAGATAACCTGGACGAATGTTTTCAGTTGCATGCAGCCACCGGCACCATTGCACACAAAATGTACAATAAAGTGGGTTTTACCTTTCCGAATAGAATTTAATGCTGCAAACATTTAAGTAAAAAAATTTCAACCTTCCATTCCGCATAAAGGAAAGAAAATTCCTCTCGTTTTTTTCACAAGCCTCTGCAAGTACACAATTCAGTGAATCTACTCTACAAGTACTTGAATCTATCAGCACGAGACAGGGACGAGAAAAGAAACAAAACAGGCACTGACTCGCAACTGAAGTTTATTGAAGTGAACAGAGAGTATACAGAAAAGCCACACGCCACAAACTACACAATTACACATCAGCTACATCACAACTTAAGTAAAAGATTGACCTTAACATTCCTCTCATCTAGACAGTCCAACCCGCTGCATGTTAACGCTATGGGCAGCACACTCACACATTCGTCACCGAGTCATGTGTCTAGCCTCGATAATTTTCTGGTTAATCTGCTGTGAACGTAGTGCCAAAATGCGTGTTGCCGAAAGGAATGCCTAGCAGCCTTCACATTCCTTGTAATATGCAGATAAGTTACAACCCCTACCAATATCCAAATACCGCTCGTGCTCCTGTAGTCTTACATTGATACACATTCCAGTTTCACCAACATAAACCCAACCACATGATAATGGTATGCAATGCATGCAATGGTTGCAAGGCACATATATGTTGCCACGTTTCACTCGACACATGTGCTTTTCCCTAACGAAATTCACAAAATTATTAACAATTTTACAGATTGTAGACAACTTATTAGGGACCGAACACACCATTTTTACGTCATACCTTCTGGCCACAGTTTTCAAATTTTGCAACAATCTATGTATGTACAGTAACACAGTCAGTCTTTTGGCATCTCACTGGCTGGCCCCAGCCTGATCATGCCAGTCCCTGCGAAGGGGTTTCAGCTTTTAACATGCTAAAGGGAAGAATGGTACAGCATCAAGTAACGAGGAAAGCAGGACAGCACACCTACGCACAAGTGCCAACCCTGGAGCAGATACAAAATCCAAGAGCGTGTGCTTGACATTCAGCGTTGACAGTCAAGGAAACGAGGAAACACGGATTTGAACGCTAAAGATTGAACGAGCCCGATCCTTGGCTGCCAACGCTGAATGTCAAGTACACGCTCTTAGATTCTGCATCCGCTCCATGGCACTTGTGCGTGGGTGTGCTCTCCTGTTGTTCTCGTTACTTGATGCTGCGCCATTCCTATCTTTAGCATGTCAGACCAACTTGCCCAATCTTATATGCTCAGCTTCAACAATTTATCGCACGCTTCTGCAATAACATGGTTGGGAAATCATGCTTTCATTAGCCTTAAAATCTTCTCTTGGAAACCAGTTGTCACGCTGTAAAAGCATGGCTTCACCAATACCGAGCCTAGACTTGACGACGCAATGCTATCTTTCACTAGCTTAGAATCGTTCGACCAACAGTCAAGTAGCTGCTTAACACTCCTGGGTGAATATCGCTAGCACACATGGCGTGTGCAGAACATCAAGGTAAGGTTCAGAAACCGCAGCTCTTTTTGTTGGGACATTTTCTCCAAGGTAAACTTAAGACAAAGGCCTTGCTCCTTAAACAAGTTCACAATATATACAGGTCCCACACTATCACAACCTTTGTAAAAGACCAGAAAATCATAGACGTAGTGAAAGATTTCCCCCAGCCCATGCAATTTCTTGGCAATCATTCCTTCCACCCTGCTTAAGAGAATATTGCTCAGCACAGGGTCAACCTTCGAATCGACACATTTAGCAGACTTTTGAACATATGCCACACTGCCATACTCCACAAACATGCTCTTCACTTCAAATAAAAGGAGGCAAGGGCCAAAAAAGACTTATGTTACACACCCGTTCCTAAACACGAGCTCATCGTTGTGCTCCGATATACACATTCATAAGCTTTTCACAAGATCTTCATATGGGATAGAATAAAATAGTTCTACATCGACACTAATCACAAGACAATCCGCTGGATTGTCATTCTTAAGATACTCAACCACACTGCGAATTGAGTACAAGAAATGGATCTTCAAGATGCGAAGTAGACAGATGCTTTTGCAAATAACCAGAGATAATTTTGCATGAATGCTTTTCTGAAATTTATCTGAAGAGCATGTTATTGAATAGCATTTATTTGAAGAGCATGTTTGTAGAGTAGCGCACTGCGGTATGTGTTCTAAAGTCTCGAATATGTAGTGGTTCGAAGGTTGACCTTGTGCTAAGCAATATTTTCTTGAGTAGGGTGGATAGAATAATTGTCCAGAATGTGCATGGGCTGGGGGAAAAATCTTTTGCTATGTCGATGATTTTCTGGTCTTTTATAAAGGTTGTGATAGTTCGGGACCTGTACATCTTCTCAAGTTGTTTAAGGAGCAAGGCCTTTATCTCAGGTTTACCTTGGAGCAAATGTCCCAAGAAAAAGAGCTGTGGTTTCTGGACCTTACCTTGATGTTCAGCACACTTCATGTGTGCTGGCGAGTGTTAAGCTGCTACCCGGCTACATGTCGACCATTCCAAGCTAGTGAAAGATAGCATTGCACTTTCTAGCGCGGGCTCAGAATTGATGAAATTATGCTTTCACAGCATGACGACTAGTTTCCAAGAGCAGGATTTAAGGTTAACGAACGCAGGATTTCCAAACCTTGTTACTGCAAGAGCATATGATAAATTGTTAAAGAAGCTGAGACAGTTTTGCGGTGACCGGCACAATCAGGCTGGGGCCAGCCAGCGAGATGCCAAAAGACCAGTTGTGTTACCGTATGTACATAAATTGTCGCACAATTTGAAAAATGTGGCCAGAAGGTATGATGTAAAAGTGGCTTTCTCGGCCCCTAATACGTTGTCTAAAGCATGTAAAATTTTAAGAATAATTCTGTGAATGTGGCTCGAGAAAAGTACACGTGTAGAGTGAAATGTATATGTACCTTGTAAAATGAATGTGGTATCAAATATTATTATCTTGTAGTCTGGTTTACGTAGGTGTAACTGGAAGGTGTATGAATGTAAGACTACAGGAACACAAGAGGGTAGGGGCTTGGCTAGGTGGTTGGGGTAACTCTGCTGTACACTGCACGGGATGTGAAGTCTGCTACCCTTTCCTTTTGGCAACACGCATTTTGGCAGTAAATTCAGAGACTAAATGGGAGATTATCGAGGCTAGACACATCTTATGACTCCGTGAAGAATGTGTGTTTTGTCTATCGTGTTAACACACAATGAGTTGGACTACCTCGATCAGGGAAATGTTGAGGGCGATTTTTGACTTATTTTGTCCTGTATGCTTATCTGTAACTGCATGGTTTATGGTATTGCTTGGCTTTTTATATATTCCCTGTTCACGCCAATAAACTTTAGTCGCGAGTCAGCACCTGTCTTGTCTCCTTTCTCATCCCTGTCTTTCGCGCTGGTGGATTCACCGCAATGGCTCACCTCAGCAGAAATCCAAGGCATGAAATTTTCCTCTTCACACTCGTGGTTCAGCGCATAATACGGCAAAGGCTTTTCAATTCCAAGGAAAGTTCATGGCTCCATTGAACACTGCCTCCTGCTTACAAGACACTAAGCAGCAATCATTGTAGATTCTACCTGTGACACAAAGAGCAAAGTTTTAGTTTGAGTGGACTAAACTAGGAAAGCAGCACAATATATCTATAGCCAAATAACTGAACTGAAAGAAATAGAGGGTAGCGTAATAGTGAACACACTGATATATTGCAAGTGAGATATATGCATAATATATTGCAATATCCAACACTGCTACCATTGCCTTAGCCAACTACTTCATAAATAACAATAAATGCAGTATCACAAAAATACTGATAACGTACTATTAGTATTAATAGTAGCAGTGCAGGTTCCATGAACAAAAAAGGGCCCAGTGCTGACTGTCGTTCCCCACAGCAGCCTTGTGACCAATGGCCGGTGTAAAGGAAAGAGGAGGAATGACTGAAAAGAGAAAGAGCCAGGGGGAAGGAAAATAGGTATAGAAGGGCTTAGGATATCATAGGCAAATAAGGTTGCTTAGACAGTGAACACAAAATAAACATTACCACACAAGTAAAGACATACAGGACCAAACATATATATCATTGTGCAGAGTGGCAAACTTGATGCCATTTAGCCCAAAATATGTTTTCAATAAAGTGATTATAGTTATTAATAGAACAACTGACCGAGTGAAACCATAACAGGGATGAACAAGGATGTTGTTAATATTCTGGCAGAAATTAAAAGAAGAAAATGGATCTGGCCAGGGCATACAATGCAGAGAATGAATGACCAATGGTATCTTAGGGCAACAGAATGAATTTGATGGATTTTAATGGCACAAGGGCATCTGTGGCCAAAGAGTGCCTTAGCACAAGTTAATTTCGCCTACTCAAGGTGAAATCAGAGACCCATTTCCCAAGCATTTCATTCCAGATAAGCTGAGCACCACGCCAGGAAACAGCTTGTGCATTGTATCGCAACAAAATGAATTTCACCCTAAGGAAAATATAGCAGGAGATAGCTGATTATAAGCTCACTAGATAAGATTGGGTGATTTCTGATAGTGTGGCATGTAGCTGGTGCAAGACAGATAATTAAACTGGAAAAGGCCATTGTCCTGAGGTGAATGTAAACTAAGCAATGAGGATAATGAAATTCGCTACACTAGAGCTGTTAAGAATCAGCTCAAGTTCCATGCTTCAAGATGATGCAAGTTTGCTCAGTGAAAAAAAATCATAAGTTCACCCAAGAATTGGTATCTTGGCAGTATCAGGCTGCAGGTGCAGATGAATTAATCCTGCCTCAGAGAAGAGCTACATAGAGCACAAAACATTTTAGGCCAGTCCTACACTGACAGCTGTTAATAACTATTTTAAAACTGTTTTTCACTGCACAAACAATAATACCGAGTTTGTGTTGGTCATGTGATTATGTCACTGAGGCTCTCCTAAAAATTCTAGCCAGAGCTAAAATACAAGCTGTCTCAACTAAGTTTTTATATCAACAATGAGAACATAAACACATGCAGATTATTCAAGTAGAAGTTTTATTCTTCATGACGTGCCCTACAAATTTTAAATTATACTGAAAAGTAATAGAGGGGAGTGCTTGTGCCAAAAATACTAAACCTCAACAACAAAGAGAACACAAGATAAAGGCAACAACATATTGCCCAAAATTTAAATGTTTGACAGAACAAATATGAAAAGAAAACCTCTCCACAACTGGAACAAAACAGCGTGATACCGAGCACACATTTGAAAATTGTTTCATCCAAATCCCCAGTCTGGTGCCATAGTTCTGGTAGCTGTAAAGAGTATACAGCTGATCCGGCATTTTGATATGTGAACAGTAACCCTCAATGACCACCAGGCTGAATACTTTCAAGAGGCTGTTCTGGTAACAAGACTGCAGTGAAACAACACTTAGCAAGTTATGCTGGCGTAATAATGCAAAACGTTAATCTGAGAGTTCGCTACCACGCAACTCTGTAGTAACTCCTAAAGTGTTGCAATCGAATGAAAAAAAGGACTGCCTAATATATAAACAAAAGTCAAGAGGCTGCAATGCAAGGCCACGACAGAAGTGCTGCAATACAGCAATAGCGATACAATGTACACTTTAAGCAACACAATGAAACATGATCTTTTATCCTTAATTATTAGAATTTAAAGATTCGTTTTTTCCTTGCTCTCTTGCAAAATTAAATTTAGATCGTGAAAGCGCTCAAAAAGACAAGGATACAGAAAGAGATTTCCACAGAGTGCGCTAACTTCCAGTGTCTTTTTGAGCACATCCACTATCTAAACATGGTAACCCAATTAGTCTAAACGCTGTCGTTATTCCAAAATTAAGCCTTTCACAAAGTGGGAGCCCCTTTCCCCGTACAAGGTGCACCATAACTAATCCAACACTTTTTTCATGATATGTTTTCTCTGAGAATAAACACTGTTTGAAGATTTTGCAATAGTACTTGTCTTTTTGATTCTACGAATGTATCATGCAAGTTTTCAATGAAATGACCATCTGCCTATCTTGATCATTGCTCAAAATCAGGGTATAATGCACCATGAAGGGCAGGCTCTGCTTGATTTTTATGTTTTACTAACGAACCATGTACGTGCAACCCTTCTGCTGGCTTGTATGCAGCAGGTTTGTCTAGCTAGGCGAACTGTGGTTTTGCTATAAAGATGAAATGGTACTTTGGAAGTGAATGGTTTTATAAAATGCATTTAACATACATACCGGGGCTTTAACAGCACCTGGTGTAAGCAACATCAGTGGGGGGACCGCAGGAGTGGCCTAGTGGTCCGAGCATCTGCCTCGCAAGCAGGAGGTGCGGAGTTCGATCCCCAGTGCCACCGGGTAACCAGCGGTGATACAATGGGTCGTTTCAATGGCCAGTTTAAAACTTGAAATAACCATGCTGCAATATATACAAAAAATGATTTGTGTGCTCTCTCTTACATGACATAGTTAATCATATCATAGTGTTGGTAGTACACAAAATGCCTGTGTGGAACATATACATGCACTGTTTTTGTTCACATCTTACCTGCTATGTGCTGTTATGGCATGTTATGTGCTGGGAAAGCAACAGAAGGTGAGCAATGTTGTGTTGCAGCCTTTCTTCTGGTGGAATTTGAATCATGTGAGGTGCAGCTGAAAGAAATTGTTTCATACATAAGAATATTTCATGTAACAACACAAAAAGTGCACAGCCCCATCATGAGTTGTGGTTTAAACTAACAGAGAGCTTTTTACTACTCTAACATATGATGCAAGTCAGTGATGCTGGAGGCACAAAACTAAATACTGTGAGGTAACAAGAGCTAATATGGACAATCATGCCTTTAAGAGATATTGTCAATATATATTTTCCTGAATGAACTAATGTTATCCTTAGAAGCATTCAGAGGAAGATAATTTTGCTAAATGCCTTTTGCCAGAATAGGCCTTTTATGAACCAGTTGCAAATGAAAAGAATAACTTTAAGACCATGCTATGCATGCTCTAACGCCAAAGTAGTTGCATACAAGCAGTATACTATGCCCCTAGTTTTATGGTGAGCCTGTACTGCACAATTTTCATGCAAGGTAGTGGAAAGTATGTGCCATGAAACAGACCTCTGCTTGCTGAAACTGGCAAATAAGTACTGGGTTTTTAAGGCAGGAAAGAAGTTACATAGTTCCTTCTGCAGGTTTTGAACTTCAGGTTAGTTATTTGAAAAATATCAATCCCTGAACTGCAATGATTGAAGTTTTTAGCAAATAACATTTCCATTGTAACAGTGGAAACGCTCTTTTATTTGAGGAACGACTTTTCAAAAGCCTGCGTTTCATTTCATGGTGGCTGTCAAGTAGCCCTGATAAAGAGAAACCAGTCACGATACACAACCAAGCCCCCGTAGCACAATTTCAACTATACCCTCATGATATAGCTTTAAAGTAAGTGTTAATCAATACAAATACAAATCCCTTGATTTCCTTCATGATTTATCACTGGTGTATACATACAAAGATAACCGTACAAGATGTGGAGTGCATGGTACAGAGAGAGTAGGCAGATGGTTTCTTGACACTCAAAAAGTGAACAAGGGAAGGAAAAATCTCAGGGTGCTTGCCAACGTTTCGACAAGACAACTTGTTTTCGTCTGGGGTTAACATATACAGAGGAAACTTAGAATCAAGTACAGGGTTGTCCACTCTTAGTGCGAACACGCGAGCACATGTCTGTGCTCTTTGGGCCACTGTGTCTGACATTGCCACACATCGAAGTGTAACATGACACGAAGCACCACATCCAGGTGCATCTCCTCTTGCGCCATTTTGCAGCGATGAGTGGCTGCGCCGCACACAGTGGACCTCTAAAGAGTGCGGCCATGCGCTCACATGTTTGTACTAAATGTGGCCAGCTCTGTACATTCCGGAATTGGCATAATTATTTGAAAAGGCCTTGCACATGGTCAGAGGTTTCCCAACCCATAATTTCCCCCTCCTTTCCTGCTTTCTTTAATTTATCGTTATACTTTAACCTTACGCCCTGCACCTCCTGACATCACTTCTCGGAACCTTGGCTGCCATACTCCTCCCCCTCCCCCTTCTTTTTGCCTTTTCTCCGAACCTGCCCTCATTTTCTCTTTTTCCTTCAAATTATTTTGCCCCCCCCCCTGGTATTTTATTCTGCCATGCTGCTTAATTCCTTTATCCTAGTTTTTCAGGAAAAGGCAGCCAGCTATACCAAGCCACCTGTTGCGGCTGGACATAAAGCCATTCAAGCCCACTATCCACACTTCATACCCCGAGATTCGTTTCTACTGAATTGGGCTTTTTTGTTTTCACAGTTTTGCAGGTCAACCGGTTAATCTTCTTTAGCAGCTATCATGCCTAGTCAAGGTTCACGCTCCCCATCGTAACGCCCTTCCCATATCGCACCCTCGTCCCACACAACAGGCCTTTCGCCTCGAAGTGAAAACCTTATTTAAACCCCACCAATGATGAACACTTTGCCAGACAAAGACAAGTACTCTTGTCGAAATGTCGGCAAGCACCCTGAGGCTTTTCCCTTCCTTATTCAGTTTGTGAGATACCAGGGACAGGTGTTCAAGCAGCCATACCACACTAATACCCCTGTCACACGGGCACCGCAAAGGCCTTTGAGAATCATATCCAAAGGCGTAAGGAGTGCAGCTACCCGGTACAAATGTTGCGCCTTTGTCGCTAAGGGCCTTGGAGGCGAAGGCGCTCAACCGAGACCTTCGGAGCCCGAAGACGCGGCATTCGAGAAGCTGTGATCGCAGTACCATCCAAAGTCAAAAAGTAAAATCAATAAAAAATAGATAAGCTAATAATGTTTGAAAACATTTTTTTCAAATACGAAAGGTGTGTCTGGCTTTGGTTTTTGTACGGGTGTTTATGTTTTATGTTCAAATTTCAAAACAGTGAAGGTGTTGCGGCAACACCGAGCGCCCATGGTGGCCAAGGCAATACACGTACAAAACCTGCTCCTGCTGATGAGAGTAGCTGTTGCAGTGCTTTTAAGGAAGCAATCAGAATAAAGAAATTGTCAAAGCTCAACGAATGAACAGAATACACCACTTTAATTTTAGAACACGGACTTCAGCCACCTCTAGTATAGCAGCGGGTGCTAAGCCTGAACGACTTTCACCTTTGGGCTGCACCGTGTAGCTGCATCGCTGCTCCTTTAAGCTTTCGCTCCTTTGGTGAAAAATGGTGCCTTTGCTGGAAAGGCCTTCGAGGAATGCCATGTGGCAGGGGTATAAAGCACATTTTTTACTGACACGAAAGACTCAGTGCCTTTAGTTCTGACAACATTCTGAATCATGCTTTGGTGGCTTAGCATGTGAAAATACTGGACATGACAAAATCAGCTAATTAGTGAGGGCTATTATTTGCTATAGGTAAAATTATAACATTTTCCTAAAATAATGAAAAGAAACCACCAGCACTGACATCAATGTACAATTTGGCTGCAACATACTGACATGACAACATAGTTACACGTAAATTCCCTTTTCGCACTTCAAAACTGCATGCATTATTTCTAGAAAGTGCGAGAACAGAAGCTCATACATAGTGCCAAAGAAAAGAGTGCATAATAGTACCACTTATGAGGTGTTTATCGGCAACTGCAATGAGCAATGCTATGTTAATGGCAATCCAGAGTTATGATGTGTCTTACGAGCGCATGCACTTGGGAGGTGATAGCAGCTGTGGACGCAGCTGTCCATCGCAGTTTTGAGTCTGTCGAGATAACACATGGGGTAAGGTATTCCCTGTTTTGCTGCCGAAGGCAAAACCGTCAGCGAGTGGAGTTGCCTTGCTATTCACTGTCAATATCTACTGCTCAAAGTAAAGGAAACTAGGGCATAAAACATACAGCATTTCATATTATGCTTTGGCCAAATGCAGTGAGAATGAAACAGACTAGAGACTTGTCTTATGACGTCTGCACTCTTTACTTTGCACCAGAGGAAAATAAATTTATGTACAGTTGACCTACTGCTTGCCACAGTCCTAGAAGAAATGAATCCAGGTCTCAGAAATTCTACCGAGAGAATACTGATGCTGCATGTGCATTTCTCTGAACTGTTCTGAAATATGCAGAAGTTGCCAATTTTTTTACTACCTGATTACATACTGTAATCTTTGCAAGGAATATGAGGTTAACGGACTTGGAAAAAATGTCAGGAATGGCACCTTTGGTACTGGGCACTTGGACAAACAAATGACCCACTGGGCGTCCCCAGGAGCTCTGCTACCAGGCACCCCTAGCAACAGTAAATTTTCCAGATCCAAAGGAGCCATGCGAATGATTGCCGAAAAGTCAAGTTTAAGGATAGCAGATGCATGAACACAAAACAGTTTTCCAACTTTGTTTCAGTGTGATAAATGGTTTCAAATCTCTAGACTATATCTGGTAGTACACAAATTATCAGAACACCATCTCCCGCTCAGAATCGTCTCAAAACACATTCGACACGCAGTACCAACATGGACAGTTCGTGCTTAATTGAATCCAAAAGTTTACGCTGATCGACCAATATTACTCTAAATAGAGACAGAAAGCGCATGCACGTTGTACTGATGTTATCGTGAACATAACATGCGACGAGACGCAGGGTTACAATACAAACAAAAAACCGCTTTTAAAATTTGAGAACAAAAGGCTCACCTTCTCACAAGTTCGCCAAACCGGAGACGTTGCCGAGTGACTGCCGCCAAAGTCACTCGCAATGCACAGAAACAATAAAAATGCAGTGCCGCTGACTTTCCTTGAGCAATTCCAGTCGATTGAACTTCGAACTGTTCGCACCGACTACCTCTGCAAGCATGTCTAAAAGTTAGCGGCGCAGCCACGCCATGTGCAATTTACGGAGATACACGGGAAATTCATAGCGCCATTCGCGTATTCGCGCTCAAGCTGACGTCGCTGATGTCGCAAAGGCGCACAACGGCAAAAACATATAAGATGTATTTAATTTTACGGTAGCTTTTTTAGCTGACAACCTTAATCGTTTGACATATTGTTTTTTCTTTTCGTTGCATGAACGTTACTACCACCAGCGGTAGCGCAGCTTGGCCATGGCTAGCCATGGCGAAGTCGAAGCGCTAGCCGAGCCCGCAGTCGGAAACATGTGCGCAGTTAGCGCAGTGTGGAGTTGAATGAACAGGCGCTATGGAATGGGTTTTTGTTCTTCCGTGTTCGCTGCGTGCGTCCTGCGCGTTGTGTGTCTTTAGTATGTGTGTGTGTGTATGTGTGTGGCCGGAACGCTGCATTGGAGTGTACATACAACAGCTCGCTGTCCCGTGCGGCATCGGTGCGTAGTAAAACGATCATGCAGAATGTGCGTTACAATGCCAGTGGCCCTGCACGAAAAAGGAGACTTGAAGACGACGGAAAAGCTGCTCTCCCTCGTGGGACTGCAAGAATCTGGCGAGTAACAGTCGACGCGCGTTTCGGTGGATGATTCCGTTTACCACGCCAAACAATTCAGCACTGGCCAACAGCAATGATGAACTGCTGCTGCATCATCACCTGTGTGATGTTTGTGACAAGCTTGTTGGATGTGAACGTGGCCATGAATGGTATTCGCCGAGCAGTGGCCCTCAGGGCGTGGCACCAGTGGATACCTGAAGACGATTACTGTTTGCCCGCGCCCTGGCGCCTCGCATTCAACCGAATGCTTTGGCGTTAATTATTTATATCTGAATTTCACACGTAGTTGGACTCGCAAATATTACAGCGTACAAACGTACCGTCGGAAGAGCACCCTTTTTCATTTTTTTAGGGAGGGGGTGGGGGAATTACCGTCTGCTCAAATTTAATGTCACTAATATTTTGAGCTTATTTTCTAAACAGGTGCCGTGGTGGCACTGTAAGCAATGCATTTACTGGGCAGAAGTTTATTTTATGTTGTGTTGGCACAAGCTTAATGATTGTCATTGTACTGTGGTGCCATGTCCAAACAAAACACATAATTGTACACTCTCTTTGAAGAATGTCTAATGAGGTAATAAATTACTGAGCAGCGAGTATGCACTGTAGTTAATGCGACGAACGTTACTGAATTACTTCACACTTGTCATGTTCTGTTGTCGTTAGTGATTACGTATGCCTTGGTGTCTGCTGCTTTCCAGGTCGAGAGGCTTGTCGAGCTCCACTTAGCAGCTTTTTTTCCTTCCACTCTCTACTGGCCAACGTGGTAAAATAAACTCAACATAATGCGTGATTGCTCAGACCTAGATTAGACTACCATTTCACTTATTTACTCTCAGGGCCAATTGGCATCGAAGAGAGGAGAGCGACTAACATAAATACACGTGTAGGCAGATTAATTAAAATGATTATACACAGCAGACTTGAAGGCATTGGATGCAGTGGTGGACATGACGAAGGCAGAGAAGATGTGACAGCTGGAAACGTAGAAAAGTGGAGATCTGCGTGAGTTTGTACGCGACTTAAGGTGAACGCTAGCAAAAAATTAAGAAGGCGCAGAAGACTGAGGCCAGAGTTAAAACTGTAGTTTAACAGAGGAAAGCACCGCCCAGCAAGCCAAAATGTGCACATGCAAGCAGTTATGTGAACACAGAACATAGAAAATGAAACTCCTTTTTGGACAGAAGGAAAGCTAAGGCACATTGCTTATTGTGATGTTGCTTAAAAAGTTGGTGTCTAGTTGTTGCCCTTCATATCTGGTCCTTCCACACCCAGCAACTGAAATGCCATCAAAAAGGAGCATCTCCAATCACTCTAATTACATGGGAGGTACACATCGCCAGATGTCAGAGGCTTGGCGTCTCATCTTGCAGACTAGCTAGTTTGGCAGATTTAAACTTTACCGCATGTAAGAGGCATGCGGTAGCCTTGAAGGGGAGTATTTCATAAGTGTTACAGCATATTGTACAGTGCTGGCATGCTTCATTATTTACATCACAGTAATATGCTAGCACAGGCTGGAAAGTTTGTAAGTGAACAGAAAAAAACAATGTGCATGCCATATCTTAGCCACATTCTTAGTATTGTATAAAAAGTGCAAATAAGGAATTCCTCATTTTTTTGTCAGCTTTTTCTTTCTGTGCATTGATTTTTTGCAAGTTAGCAAGGTTCTACAGTCTTGTGTGCCTATTGGCTGGCCCCTTGTTTGTCAAAGGTACCGAGTACACAATGGGTCGTGTCAGTGCAAGCTAAGTAAACGATGAGTAGAAAATTCGTGCTTTCAGAGTATTTCCAGAAAAAACTGCTATTATTTCCTACTCAGGATGGGGGAACAGCATCGATGGTGCACATCCTCCTTGTCACTGAAGCAATTATGGCTGCTCGCTGCTTTTTGGTGGCATTTCATTTATCTGCAGGAAGAGCAGGCATGAATGGGCGGCAATAGGTACCTACTAAATTAAACATTGCATTGAGCAATATGTTGTTGTGTCGGTGCTTTTGTTATCCATGAAGGAGTTGGTGTTTTTGATTAATGGTTGTGTAGCAAAGATGTAACTGCTACATTGTACTGCATTCACAGATTTGTGTGCCCATGCTTTTGGTTTACTCAGTTGTTTATTTCCTTACCAAATGGCAGATGGAAATTCGGCTTTCAACTTGTGCACTTTCATCATGTTTGCAATGTACTTTCAGCTGGTGTTCAGTTTCACTTTGGAGAAGTTGTCCAACCATTGTCTGTGTCTAAATGTTTTCTAACAGTTGACCTCATTACGCAGCATTTCTCACAGAAAGCAAATGTTGCAGTAACATTTTTATTAAATGTTACTCTATCATGTGGCTAGGAATGTAGCGAAAAATTTTTTCATCAAGTCAGCTTTTAACATAGCAAATTAAGGCCTTTGTTATTTAACGTTGCTCACAATTTGTACCAATCACTCAACCTTGAAGCAACGTAATGCGTTATCACCCTTCCTCGGCTCTTCATTGTGTTAATCACATTAGACATGCTCACGGTCGTTCGCCATGCTTGTTTGCGGACATTGTTGGCTAAGAGTAAACCAGACAAATAAAAAATCGGACGTCATGTGATGCCTATTGTCTGCGGGCCAGCAGTTCATCGTGTAAAAGTGGCGTCACATCATAAGCATCTTCTGTTTTTGCTGCCTTTAAGCAAGTTATTAGTGCGGTTGGTGCAACACATTGTCGATGGGGTCAACCGTCCTGTCGTGTTAAGTTTTGATCCCTTAAATTGAATGTTTAGTATTTTTCCCTGCAACGACTACAGAGGAACACGGACGTTTCCTTCAATACTGGACTGAATATACGGTCATTCCCTACGTTTCATTGAAAGCAGAAGTGGTTCTGTATTTAAAACGTACATAGTCTACGTTATAGGTACGGAATTTTTTTACAGTGCATAGGAATTCATTCAGTGCTTCAAAAAATGTGCTGTTGCTATCTGGCGGCCGGTAGAATGTACCTACAATCAAGGTAAATTCGGTTAAAGAAACCTTTAGCAGTATGCATTCGATATCGGGTATGTCGGGAAGACTGGTTACATGCAATGACTCTCGGAAAATAATTGCTACGCCACCGCCTCGAGAGTTTCTATCTTTGCGAAGCATTCGGTAGCCTACGGGTACTATTTCAGCGCTCTCGATATCCGTGTGCAGCCAGGTTTCTGTTAGGCATACGATATGTGGCCTGTGTGTGAGCACGATACTTTCTAGGTCAACTGTTTTATTAACGATGCTTCGCGCATTTAGCTGAATACACACAAACGACCTATCCTCGGGGGCTACGGTTCATGTACTCTGTTTATCTTTCCGGCTAACTGGAACTCGGATCTTTCGTTCCTCGTCCCATTCGAACAAGTCGTTGTCTATCTTAAGCTTGTCGTATATGAACTTGACTTTTTGACCATTCTTTTTGTTAGAAGCGGCACTGTCCCACAGTTGCTTTCTTTTCATTCTTGTGGCTGCGGAAAAATCCTCCGAGACAGACACACTTCCGTTCTTTAGCTTAAAGCAATTCTTTAGGATATTCATTTTCTCACGGTGGTCGTAGAACTTTATGATTACCGGTCGTACTTTGTCGGGTTGTTTCCGACCAATTCTATGTATTCGTTCGACCGAACTGACGTGTGCACCTAGAATTTCTGTGAAGACATCCTTGAGGACGGATTCCTCGAGATCTTCATGCGTCTCATTTTCCTTTTCCTTTACACCGAACACCAGAAGATTATTACGCCTACTGCGGTCCTCCAAATCGGTAAGCTTGAGCTCTAAGCCCTGAACCTTCTTCTCTAAGCTCCGAGCTATTGAACATACTTCGGAAATAGCTGAAACCGAGTCTTCATACGTTTTAAGGCGCGATTCAATGTCGTCTAGCCTGTTTTTTATTTGTTTCTGTCCCTCTAAAAGTTCGCCCAGTAGTTGCTCAGTTGACGGGCCCGGGTTCGGCTCGACATCACCACAAAGCATAAGCACTGAAAAAACGAAGTCGGAGGCAACGGCACACATTGTGCATATACACTCGGGGCACGTCAGCTGGAACAAGTAAGGATTGCTAGACTTAAAGGTACAGGAAGATTTACTGACCTGTATGAAAAACATGAACGGATTTGAGACGGTGTTGACCGAAGGCCAGCTGACGTGCCCACTGAGGAACCGTGGTGGTGGCAGGCTATTTAAGCTCCAGCTGTCTGATGACGTCGACCAGCTTGCACGTGATGCCGCCCACTTATCTTCACAAAAGATTGCCTCAGGTGCGTGATCGGCTTGAAATGTCGGTGTGTCGATGGTGAAGCATGCCGTGTCTTGATCTGCGCTGACCTTCGCCGCCAAGCCGAGGAAGCAAATCTGTATGAAAAACATGAACGGATTTGAGACGGTGTTGACCGAAGGCCAGCTGACGTGCCCACTGAGGAACCGTGGTGGTGGCAGGCTATTTAAGCTCCAGCTGTCTGATGACGTCGACCAGCTTGCACGTGATGCCGCCCACTTATCTTCACAAAAGATTGCCTCAGGTGCGTGATCGGCTTGAAATGTCGGTGTGTCGATGGTGAAGCATGCCGTGTCTTGATCTGCGCTGACCTTCGCCGCCAAGCCGAGGAAGCAAATCTGTATGAAAAACATGAACGGATTTGAGACGGTGTTGACCAAAGGCCAGCTGACGTGCCCACAAATAAAGCACGGCAAAGAACAGAGCATTTATTACAGCTGTGCACACTTCCACTCATCTGGAGACTCTGCTTGGCCGTTATTTCCTGCTTCGTAAAAGTGCGGCAGAATAGCGTCCATGATGTCTCTCTGGCACAGCGACCTCTCTTTGTCATTCAGTTTTCGAAGGTAACTTGCAACCATCCTGCCAAACGTTCCTGCGGAATCTTCCCCGTCGTCTTTAAAAAATGCTTCGGCTACTTTCTTTAGTGCTGCGGTACGCTGGACCATCAGGTCACTCGCTTTCCTTTTTTGCTATCGGTGGCAGAAGCCCAAGGTGGCCGAGGTGGTTGACCAGCTTGGCAGTGCGGCTGAGCAGGTGAACTGTCACCTGAGCATATGCCCCGGCTGCCACTTGTTCAGCTTGGAGCCACTGTTGTGTAGGTGAAGTTTGGGAGAGGTCAACTTCAGTTGTCGTCTCGCAGCCGGTGTCTCGAGTGGTTTCACTGGTTGGCTGTGTTAATAAAAAAAGATAAGATTTTAACTGCGTTAAACCTCTTATAGCGTGAAAGCACTGCCTTTTTTTTGGCAATGGCCCGGCCAAATTTCGTAAACCCCCTAGACGAAGTTTGGAAGTGACCATCGCGTTGGGCATGGTCAGTTATGACTGGACATCGATTTTGGTCAAAATCGGCCGAGGTCAAATTTCGAAGGTGGCCCAGGACAAATTTTTGAAAGCGACCAAGGTCAAATTTGAAGGTCATCATCGTGTCGGGCGCGCCCAATTATAGCTCGACGTCGGTTTTGGCCCAGTGCGGCCAAGGTTTAATTTCTGGGGTCGCCCGGGCCAAATTTTTGCAAATCACCCGTGACAAATTTGGAATTCACCATCTTGTTGGTCACGGTCAATGATGGATGTCGATTTTGGTCGAAATCGGACATGGTCATATTTCGGGGGTGGCCCAGGCCAAATTTAGAGGTCGTCATCGTGTCGGGCACGCCCAATTATGATTGGACTTCGATTTTGGTCCAGATCGGCCAAAGTCTAATTTCGGGGGTTTCCCGGGCCAAATTCTTGCCGCTTGGCGTCAAAGTTGCTATGGCAACGAGCACTGCACGAGCAAGATACGCATTCAAGATGGAAGATGCGCAAACAAGATTTTTGCTGAGCTCTGACGATCGTATGAGTGTTTTCGCACCAAACCGTGTGTATTGGAGCTCGTGGCTATCGCATTACATTTTCTAAGAGTTACTTAAGAAGCACTATATAACCTTTTTAACTCATTTCGTGTTAAATAAATGGGAAAAATTACTCACACTTTCCACTTGTCCAAGCTCTTTCAGTGATCAATCTTGATTCGTCGTTCCTTGCGGCGTCCGAGAACGCCAAGCACGAGTAAAAGCGCCACTTACCCGAGTAAACTTCGTCGGTGCTGTTGCGAATGGGTCGCAAGCCCCAAGGGTAGCGTTGGCCTGGCGGCCTGGGGCACAGCTGGAAACATCCGAAGGTCCTGGAAAAGGATGAGTCGACTGCCAACAGAACAACTCGTTTATTCTAGCATCGCAAAAGAGCAGCCGGTCAGGGCGACCACGTTACTCGACGGAAGGAATCGAAGCCTCTCTTTGGCGTCCGGGGCAGCTGCCTTTATACCCTCGGAGTCGAGGGCAAGAAGGAACGGCTCGGGATGAGGCGCACGAGACGGCGACGCACGGACACGTTGAGACGTGACTTGACGCGTCCGCCGGGCCGGCGCCGGTCAGACATCCTCGCCTCCCAGTTGGAGAGCTCCTCTCCCCGGCTGCCGCGCTTTGACAAGCGTGGGCACCAACATGCACACACACACGCACACACGAAGACACGTGGCATTGAAACCTGCCTGGACGCGCTTGGCGGGAGGCGTTGCGGCAGCACTGAACGGGCCAAAATGACCGCCACTTTGAACGAAGCCCCGGCGTCCGTTGCATCCACGCCGGCAATACCGCGCGTCGTAGGCGAAACGTAGCAGTGCCCTGGCCACTCTTCGACGCTCTCAGTTTTTTGCGTTCATTTCGGAACGTACGGCGCTTATTTGCAAACAGCGCCTTCAAGAATCCTGCGTAGGGAATAGTAACAAATTAAAATGCATCGCAAGGGCAAGTTCGAAAGCCCACTTAGCCCAAAGGCTTCAGTAAATATAAAAATAAAAACATTATGTACCCACTGTGTTGGGGGCCGACTCGGGATGTCGCACATCCATTTCCGTAGCGATATTTTGCCACGAACGATTTCCTAGCGTCATGTTGAGCTAGTCAGTGTGCTCAATGTTCCAGATCGGTTGGCAGCTCTCAACGAGCGCTAAAAACGTGACGGTCGCTTCGTCACTGAGGACCTTCTTCCCAACTTCACTCATTCCAACGTGCACAATCTCAAAAAATTGCAGCAAACACAGAGAGAACAACGCTGAGAAACACGAAGAGAACACACAATGCTCCACAAGAGCGGCAAATACGGCGAAAAGCGCGTAGAAACGAGAAAGGCGCCAGCATGAAGCAAAGCCGACTTCATTAGCTAGCCAGACGAGCGCTCGAGCCAACGTTGACTGACCTAGAAGCAAAAAAGAGCAAAAACAATCCCTGTCCGCCGCCAAGCGCGCGGACTGAAAAAGGCGCTCGCGTTTTCCACTCGGTCCGCGGTCCGAGCGCTGAAAACTCCGCGCCGCCCGCTCAAGGTCGCTCAGACATTACGCCCTGAACAGCTTTCAGGCCCATTCCATTCCATTCCAAAAACCTTTATTTCCACCAGAGAAGAGGCTCCCCTACTCCCCATCTCTGGCACGCAGGCCTAGGGGTGGGGGCCGGGAGCCTCGCATCTAAAGGCAGGCATAGAGTTCTTGGTCTCTTGCGGCCTCCAGTGCCAGGTGAATGACTTTTTTCTGCACGGCGGGGTCCGCGCTTTGCAGAAGGGTTTCCCAGGCTTCCTTGCTATTTATTCCTTCTTTAATCCCTGGGGAGTGTGTACATTCCCAAATGATGTGATCTAGGGTCCCCCTATTCTCACATTTTTTGCATTTTTCCTCTATTTCCTTTTCCCTAAATACGTGTGATACCCACACCGGGTTTATGAAGTTCCCAGCTTGTAGTCTACGCCATGTTGTAGCTTCTTTATTCCCTAGTGTTTTGTCCGGCGGAGGGAAAATCCTCCTTTGACTTCTATAGCTCTCTATTATTTCTGCATAGCTGATCAGTCTCTCATCCAGGTCCTTGCAGTCGGGCGGCTCTCCCCTGGCTCGGAAGTAGAGGTCTCGAGCCAGGGTGTTTGCCGCCTCGTTTCCAGGGATGGATGCGTGAGCTGGTACCCACACGATGCGTACGTCCCTCCCAATTTCCTTCTTTTTTAGAATTTGTGCTGCTTCTAAGGCAATCCTCCCTCTGCCATAATTGTAGACTGCAGTTTTGCTGTCACTAGCTATAATTTTGGCCTGCGTTCCTACGCATGCGAACGCTATTGCGACTTCTTCCGCCGTTTCCGGGTTGCGGCTTCGAATGGATGCTGCTATCTCAGGTTCCCCCTTTCCGTTGACCACTGAGGCCACGGCTGCTCCTAGCTTCCCACTTGCTGCATCTGTGTATGCCACTGCTTTCTTATCTAGACTGTCCAGTCCTCTGGCCATGGCTTCTGCCCTCTTTTCCCTTCTTTCCTTGTTGAATTCTGGGTGCATATTTTTGGGCAATGGGTCTACTCTGATCTTTTCCCTAGCACATTTTGGAATGTCTTGTTTCTTTTGCATCCCCCGGTCGGTTTGCCTGTCGACCGCTTCTAGTATAGCTCTGCCGGTGCTCGTCCTGCTGAGCCTATCTAGCTGCGCTGATCTTACCGCTTCAGCTATCTCACTCCAGTTGTTGTGAAGCCCCATATTTAGTAGCCTTTCGTTTGAGGTGCTTATTGGCAAGCCCAGCGCCTTCTTATAGCTTTTCTTGATTATGGCATCAAGCTGCCTTTTTTCTGTTGCCCCTATCTTGAGGAAGGGGGTCGCGTAGCTGATCCTACTTAGTATATATGCCTGTACTAGTTTCATTAGGCTCTTCTCTTTGAGGCCTCTACCTCTAAGCGATATCCTTCTGAAAATTCCCGTGACTTGCGTCGCAAACTTGTCCAATCTTTTTAGGGTTTCATCATTGTAGCCGTTACTTTGTATGAATAGGCCCAGAATCCTGATCATATCTACCTTAGGCACCAGTTTTCCTTCCACAGTGATTTTAAAGTCCTCACCCTGCTTGAGCCTGTTTCTTTTTGGGTTGTATACCAGAAGCTCAGATTTCTCTGGTGAACATGCCAGTCCTCTTTGTGCTGCATACTCTACCACAGTGTCTGCTGCCTTCTGGAGTTTCCTTTCTATTTGCCCGTCGTCTCCTTTGTTTATCCAAACATTGATGTCGTCTGCATACATACTGAACTTTAGACCCTCTAT
Organism: Amblyomma americanum; assembly: GCF_052857255.1. Classification (NCBI taxonomy): domain Eukaryota; kingdom Metazoa; phylum Arthropoda; class Arachnida; order Ixodida; family Ixodidae; genus Amblyomma; species Amblyomma americanum. The sequence continues at coordinate 200,366,885 of NC_135502.1, forward strand.
TCCTTGAAGTAATTTAGGTAACCCTCTCATTGCTATGTTGAAGAGGAGTGGGGATAGTACCGACCCTTGGGGGGTGCCCCTGCTGCCCAGTTCTATGTTCCCTGATTCTATGTCCTGATATTTGATCCTCGCTGTTCTCCCAGTTAGGAAGTCCTTGACATAGTTATATGTTCTCGGACCTACCTCTAGACTATGTAGTTCCTCTAGTATAGCCTCGTGTTTGACGTTATCGAACGCCTTTTTGAGGTCGAGACCTAGGATTACTTTTGCATCTTTGGATTGGGATTCGATTATGTCGTGCTGCAGCCTCAGCATCACGTCTTGCGTACTCAGCCCCGGGCGGAAGCCAATCATCTCGCTTGGCCAGAGCTCGTTGTGTTCCATGTATCTGGTTAGCCTTGTCTGAATTACGTGTTCCATTAGCTTCCCTACGCAAGATGTGAGGGATATGGGTCTTAAGTTTTCGAGCTTAGGCGCTTTTCCCGGCTTTGGAATGAGTATGATGTTGGCCTCTTTCCATTGCGCGGGAAGCTTTCCGGTTTCCCACACCTTCTGCATATATGCAGTGATTGCTGTTATCGAGCCATCATCTAGGTTCCTCAGGGTTTTGTTGGTGATGCCGTCTGGGCCCGGGGCCGATTTTGACTTGAGCTTAATTATTTCCGCCCTTACCTCCGCTTCTGTTATTGGGCCGTCTAAAAGCTCCATCGGGGGACCCTGGTACTCTGGGAGTTCTACCCTCTTCGTGTCCCCTATATATGTTTGTATAATTTCTTTAACGAACTCCTCGTCCGTCCCCTCATAGATGTGCTTTGTCTTGGCTAGACTAATGCTCGCCTGCGTTTTAGAGTTGGTAGGGTCGAGTAGGTGCCTTAATAGGTTCCAGGTCTTTGTTAAGCTCATACCCCTTTCCATCTCGTCGCACCTGCTGCACCAGTTTTGCTCACACAACTGTCGTGCATATTTTTCTATGTCCCGATTTAGTCTTGCTATTCTTCTCCTGAGGTTCCTATTCCATCTCTGCTTCTTCCATCTGCGTTCGAGTCCATTTTTGGCCTCCCACATGTGCAGCAGTTTGTTGTCTGCTAGTTCTAGAACATATTGCCCCTTCAAAGTTACGGTCGCTTCCGACACGTGCTTCTTAAGGGTTTCTGTCCATTCCTCTATGTTTTGGATGGTTCCCCAATTTTGCTGGTCCCTTTGGGCCCTGAATTTGTCCCATTCCGTGATTTTGGGCAGTCTACCCGCTTTATCTTTGATGCCCGTGCGTACCGTCGTGGCGATAATGAGGTGGTCACTTCCTAGGTCCATTCCTGTGTTCATCCAAGTGGCTGCCCTAACGTTTTTGGTTAGCGTGAGGTCAGGTGTGGTGTCCGCCATGACGCTATTCCCTCTCCTAGTCGGGCACCCCGGATCTGTGTGCAGGGTTAGGCCTAACTCCTGTATGTCCTCCCATAGGTGTCGTCCCTTCGTGTCCCTCGTACTGTATCCCCACTCCTCGTGATGGGCGTTGAAGTCCCCTACTATGATCAGTGGGCTAATGTTTGCCACTTTCATTGCTTTCCGAAATATTGCCCTGAACCTGACTTTTTGCTGCTTCGGTCTCGAGTACACGTTTAGTAGGAACAGGCTTGGTTCATTCTTTTTGCCCGTTATCATCTCTACTAGGACGACTTCTGCCTCTGCCGTGTTTAGCTCATGCTCAATTGTTGCTATGTTCCTTTTAACGTATGTGGTGACGTGAGATTTCTCCCCTCTATCACTGTGGAATGCTTGATACCCTGGTAGATTTATCCGCTTACCAGTTTCTTGCAGGGCTATGGCCAGGGGCTTTTCCTCTAATGTATCGATGTATTGTTGCAATACCGCTCGCTTGCTTCGGAAGCCTCGGCAGTTCCACTGCCAAATGAGGGTCTTGTTTTTGGCCTTTCTATCCATGTTGGATTCGTGCTATTGCTTCCTCCGCTCGTTTATGTTGCTCCGCGTGGGCTATCAGCTCCGCTCTCTGGCTTTGTAATTCTTTCTCTGAGTCTGGACTTCAGACTGCAGCTGTCCTATTGCCTGCGTTATCTGCATCATGAATTCCCTCATCTCGGCTTGTAGGGTGGAGATTGCTAGCCTATTCGCTTCGCTCTCTTTCCTGAGCGTTTCCCATATATCTACCTCCTCGTCCCCTTTGCGTTTGAGTGGGGGTCTCCTTGCTTTTTCCGCCTCCTCCGTTACCTGCCCTGTCGCCTGGGGTTTCTGCGTAAGAGGTCCGGTCTGCTTTGTACCTGTTTTGGGCTGTTCTGCTTGTTTCATCTCTAGTGGAGCTGCTTTTGCGCTCCCCTCTATGTGCTTTTTCAGGAGTCTCTGTAGCTCCTCTACCTGTTTTTCAAGTTTTTCTATCTCTCTGTCTTTATCATCTTTAGCCTGGGAGGCCCCTCGGTTAAGTTTTTCTATCTCCCTGTCGTTATCATCTTTAGCCTGGGAGGCCCCTCCTGCAAAGCTTACTGTTTTCGGCTCCTTGCTCGGCTCTCTGCTCCGGTCGCTGCGTCCTTTTCCCCAGGGGTCCTTTGGGTTCCTGGGCCTCGATCTCTCCGGGTTCCTGGACCATGATCTGGATCTCGCCCTTCTTTGTTCCCCGAGTCCTCCCTGTCCTTTGGGGGCTCCCGGTTTTCCTGGGGGCGTCTGGTTCCTTGCCTCGCCTTCCCCCAATCTGGGGAAGCTGTCGTCTCGGCGATCCGTTCTTCCTGTAGGCTTCTGGTCCTTCCTGCGGGTCTCTTCTTCCTGCCTTTTTTCCCAGATCTTCTTCTTGATCTCGTACGGTGTTCTGTATATTTCCTTGCATCTTCGGTCTCCTAGTGGGTGTTCCTTTGCGCATAGTTGGCATTTGGTCTTGCATTTGTGGCCTTCTGCTGGGTTCTCTTCTCCGCAGCTTCTGCACTTCTTGTTTTCTGGGTCCGGGCAGACGTCCTGTCGGTGTCCCATTCGTCCGCATGCGTAACAGACTTCGTACCTTTTCTTGTAGAGGACGCACCTCGTCGGCGTTGGGGATAGGTACACGTGCCATGGCACCCTGTTGCTTTCGAACAGGATTAGGACGGCCTTGGATTCTTTCCCTAATCTTCTCACTCCCAGTATGGGTGGGTTCTTGGCTCCGTGTTGCTCTAGTCTTTCGAAAATTTCTTCCTCCGTCCAGAAGTCCGGGGCGTCGTAGATCACTCCCTTCCCGCAGTTTTCCGGCGGGGTCAGGTACGCGTTCAGCGTTGTCTCTACGTCGCCTATCTTCAGCTCTGTTAGCGACGCGTATTTCTCTCCTCTATTTCCATCTCCGGTGGCTATCATGATGGACTGCTGTTTCCTGTTGAAGGTGATTATGTCCTCTCTGCTGCCTTCTCCGACCTCGGCCGCTTCGGCGATGGCGTTCGCCAGAAACGCTCCTCCGTGCACAAGTAGCTTCTCTATCCCACCTCTGGGACGCATGATTATTTTGTCGACATCTTGCGGAATTCTCGTTTTTTGTTTCTCCACCAATTTCGCAGCCAGTCTTCTTCCCTCCTGCCTTGCGGCCGTCCTGTCCTTAGCTTTTGTCTCGACCACGGGGTCGTCGGCTATTTCCTTTTCCGGAATTAGTCTTCCATTCTTTCTTGTCCTAAACCATTGCCTTGGGGCTTTTAGCTCCTCCGGGTCTATCTCTCTTCCCTCAACCACCTCCATGGCACTGGGAGGGCTCGGGCGTCGGCCGTTAGGCCTAGGCCTCTCCTTTGTCTTGGCTAAGCCTCGTTAGGCTTAGCCCGGTCTCCTTCCCGTTGGGGCCTTCTCGGCCCTATAATTCAGGAAAATCGGCCCACCTTGTTGGTTATTGGTGTTCCTAGCCTTCCGGTGCTCTTCCGACGCTGATTCCAGCCAGTTTGGGTCGTCCTCAGGCTCCTGAGCACGACTTCGTCCCCGATGTCGACGGAGCTCGCCGAACGCACGTCCGACCGCCTCGACAGCCGGCGGAAGAAATCCAGCTTTCAGGCCTGCGCGTCGCGTGACGCGACGTCAACGACGTCACTGCGCGCCGGCTGAGGGCCGCGAGCGATTGCCGCGCGCTCGCCTCGCGGGAGCTGATGCCACAGGCAGGCTCGTCGAACGCCAGGTCCGCGCAATTTATCAGGGCAAGGAAAAATAATTAAGATTGCGGACAGAATTATACAGATTTATTTATCACAGCAGACTCTGTCTGTATGCATAGTTACAGATATTTACGACTACACATCATTCGCGGCCAAAATACATGACATACAGAAAACGATATTGCGCTGTAATGTAGACGGATGTTGCCTTTTGTACTGCGTGCTATAAAATCCTAAACAACTGACAGCCGAAACAAGTTGTTGCACCGATAAGAGATACACAGAGTTACAATACCAATCTGTATATTAAAGTAGGCCCTTTGGCACGGTACGAGTTTCAGATGAATGAGAGGAAGCAGAACATAGCACATTGCAACGCCAAGAGGTAGAAAACGAAAACCATACTCGCATCTTAAAGGGACACTGAGGAGAACCCTATCAAATTTTTTTTTTGTTAGCAAAATCTGATAGTTCGCCATTTCATGGCTTTGTTGCCGCTTGTCCGGAAGCGAAAGATGCATTTATTTCAAAGAAATTTGGATTCGAAGTTGAAAAATTTTTCCCGCCGCTCAGATTCAAACTCAAGAACTTTTATGACGACACGAAGAACTCTTATGACGACACAGAACGGAGTGACGTGAAACGTGACGTAAGCGGAGACTCCGTGATTTCTGGCCGCTAGCGGTGCGGTCTAGCAGCTGCCGAAATGAAAGCTACCGCCGCCGCACGTTGAAGGCATCTATCGGGCGTCGCCACCATCGCTTCGTTTACGTTTGCACCGGCGTCTTGCCAGCGTTACGATGGATCCCGTTCCCGAACCCGACGACGTAGTTCTAGCAAAAACTCTGACCTGCATTTCAACGACCTCAGCCTCACAGAGCGTGCGATGCTTTTGAGAGAGCACGGTTGGGTTAGGCGCCGGCGGGTGGTTTCCCCCTTCCTCAGAGAGCAGCCGTTACAAACTAAATATCATAATCCCAGTGCGGGGAGTCGCGAGGGGTGCGTTGCGCCCATCGGAGGCTGGCCGGGGCTTTGGGGCCAACGGATTGTGATTCCTTGAACGGAGCAGTTGCACGGCGCAGCAGGCAGCGTCGAGGTCTCCCACGGTTGCAAGGGCCAAGTTATTTATTTATTTTTTGCCACAAAAAACAAATGGGTGCTCGACGACGGTCGCGTTTAAAGTCGGCGGATTGAAACCAAAGCCGGCGCACGACGCTTCAACGGCTTCCGCTAGATCCAACGGGTCCACTGGATCTGGCTCTCTCGCCAACTTGCATATACCTTCAGATATGTACTGTGAATGGATAAACAGCCGCAGCTATTGAATATAACGCGCACCTCGCCGCGGAGCCAAAACAATCTGGCCGGGCCGGCGGCGGCTGGCGCACTCGGCGCGAAATAGATACATGCTCCAATCTCCCCGCCAATTCGGTCAGAGTGCGCCGAAGCCGCCGAACGCGTCGGCGGTCAAGCGCAGTTGGAGTATAGAGGGTCTCGCTTTGACCGACGTGACTTCGCCGTGCAGGGTGCGCGCGCGCGCCCCTCGCCGCAGCATAAACGCGCCATAACAGAGTCTGCGCTTAACCGCTAACCAACCTATTCAGTGGCGGCATCCATGGGAGCCACTGAAATACCCCGCCCACTCACTAAATAAAAAAAAAAAGTCCGGTGCCGAGGTTCGGAATCTAACCAGGGCCTTCGGCGTTTGAGGCGGAAACCCTACCGCTACGCTACGACGGCTCAAGTTACAGCCGTCAATAAAGGCGCATCTAGTGAATGCACTCTTCTGATGCAGAAATCTCCGCGCTTTCGCTAGGTAAATCCTGGCCTAACAGAGCTAGGCCATCAGCAACTTTTCTGAACTGCCTTGTACCTTGTCTCCCGTCCTTTGAAGTTGACTGGCACCGCCGGGAATGTTTCGCCGTGCAAGCGTGCGAATACACAAGTGCTGCCTTGTACGATCACCGACCATCGTGCCATCATAGCTTTTCATCGACCGTGGCGATCATCTGACAAGCCCTACACGCTCCTTCAAAGTTTAACTAGCACTTCAAGCGGTACTTGGAGTTCCTCTGCTGTTCGGCGCTTGTAAATCGAAGCGCGTCAAAGGCAAAACCATGTGCACGGGGCACGCAAAGCTCATAGACGCGAAGCGCCGTAACAAATCGAAACTCTCCTGGCCGCCTGTGGCGCCGCCAAGCATCCGTTTTCTTTGCTTCCAACATTCAGGTTGTCTTTTGCCTGCCTCCCTTGTGTGATAAAAGTGGACCATTGGTTTTAAAACAAAACTTACTTCAATATTGATCTGCGCAACCTACCTTTGTCAGCCTCAGAGATTCGCGACACCAAGTAGGATGGAAAATTTCTCCAAGGTGGCGTCTCTTGTCCTATGGCGTCAGTATGCTTGTACTTGCGAGATTGGCCTGTGGTGGCGATACCTGTATTTTGGTTCTTGCTATTTTCTACCTTACAAGAGCTTTGTTTTCAGTAAGAGCGGCGTTTTTGTGATCAGGAGCTGGTAGTCTATCGATACAAGCCAACTTCAATTTCTCCTCAGTGTCCCTTTAACTGTAGGTTTGAAGAAAATATTATTTCATCCATTTTTCAGAGTAGGTGGCCGCCCTTCAATTGCATAAAACACAACATATTACTTTGTAGAGTCGAAGACATGCGAAGAAACCACAGTACATTAAACACAGTTGTGACTAAACTGTAGACTAGATTATAATAAATAAGTGACACAAATAACCACTTATTTCATTGCTACAAGTACAGGAATGCACAAGGAATCCACTGCACAAACTGCATCGCACAATAATATAGACACTAATACAGCAATACATAATAGACACTGCAACAATAGTACAATAATAGACACTGGACAAGAAGAGCAGATAGAGACAAAAAGTGTGACAAATAGGTCATTCACCTACCACAGCAGGCACTGTCTGAGGTTCAGCTCAGTAAAAAAAAAACATTGCACTTAATTGCCAAAATACTTTAAAATTTCAGATTAAAAACAAAGAACTGTCATTTAAACTCTGGGCTAGAAAGCATGCATGACACAAACAAAAGAAGGCTCATTGCACTACAACAGGCAGAAGTTCGCCAAAGAAATCACATGAGGAAACTGCAATAAAATACCTGCAGTGCAATTTAAAGTAATTAAATGTGCGGTGTACAAGTTATGGAAAATTACTTTTCAAAAAAGATTTGGGCTTTTTTGTTTTTTGCCTTCTGTTCTTTTATAATATGAAGTAGATCATTCATTTGTTTGCATAAGTTGTTAAGCATTATGTTTGCTGCACAGTTTGCAACAAGTGTGACAAGGAACCCGTAGGCATGCCCATTTCCGCATGCATCTATGTCCTCAAGCCTCGGTAGAGAGCTGAGCGTCAGTTGCCGAACGCGATTCCTTTGGTTGGGTCCATGGAGAAATTGTGTGCAGGCACTTTGTGTCGCAAGCTTTGTAACTACAGCCTCCGTGTACATGACTATTGTAATCACAAAGGCAGAGGGAAACTTGAGTCCATCTCGGTCCTGTTGTGCGATTAAGGAATGGGTGTCTTCTTCCATTTCTGTCTCACTTCCGGTAACAACCAAGTGACCTCGGCAACTTTCACACTTTAAAACTTTTATTGTAGCATGCGCACAATACCCGCCAACATAACCAATAACTGTCATTCGTTCTCTGAGTGCATCAAGGTCAGCGTCTACAACTTGAACACTAAAGGAGGTTCCTACATCTCTGACACTGTTTGTCTCTTCGATGTTTCTGAAGTCATCAGTGCTCATCTTTGGCAGGGCATTTTGAAGGCGAATCCTTCCCTCTGTCTCACAAAGCTGTTGAACAGATATGTGGTACTGCCCGCGTTTTTATGGAGGAAATACGCTAAGGCGCCCGTGTGCTGTGCGATGTCAGTGCACGTTAAAGATCCCCAGGTGGTCGAAATTATTCCGGAGCCCTCCACTACGGGCACTTCTTTCTTTCTTCTTTCACTCCCTCCTTTATCCCTTCCCATACGGCGCGGTTCAGGTGTCCAACGATATATGAGACAAATACTGCGCCATTTCCTTTCCCCAAAAAACCAATTATTATTATTATTATTATTATTCACCAGCCATTTGCCGGTACTGTCCAAAACGACTCTCGAGAGGATCCGTTTGAACTTTCCCTAGTAGGACGTACTTAAAATGAAGTTCACTTATGCAGTACTTTGCCAATGCAAGTAAGGATTGAGCAGATAGCCTTAGGGCACTCAATGTGTCCTGGGTAAGGGCCCCAGTGTCATGCCCATAAAATTCCCAGACATCAAGCCAGGTAATGAAACCATTCAGAAAAAGTACTTTTGGGTCATCTGTACTGCAAGACATGTGTTCTTCGTAAACAGTACGATGATGGAAGCCTTTAATTGGCGTTTTTACGGTGAGAATACTACACCACCGAAAAATGATTTTGATGGAATCTGCTGTTGCTGCCGCATGTTGAAAATCAGCTTCACCACTGCGAGCTGCCAGGGCTGTGGCTACGTGCGGATTAAAAACCTGCAGTACCAGCTTCACATTTTGCCGTTCCAAGTTGCTAGGATTAAGTGCCTTGGATGTCAAGCCATACCCAGACTTTATCAGTAGAGATGACTCCTCTTTAAGTAAATCTCTCAAATTCTTAAATGAGGAAGTCATTTTGCATTCAGGACGAACATCATTGTTTGAAAGCTCAAAGCGTCGGCAGAAAAAGCAAGTCCCCGCATTTTTCTGATTCAGCCAATTGTTTCTGATACACTTCAAAAGATGTACAGCATCTACCACATAAAATAATGGCCGATCTGGATCTGCCGGAAGTGGATAAACATGACGAAGCATTGGCTTTGGCAGAAACATCTTCATTACCTTTTTGTTTAAAGAGTTATTATCACAAACAACGGCTATGACACTCAACCCAATCTCTTCTAAGCGTATGATCACCTTCTTCAGTATGGCATGAAGTTGGTCGCCCTGTATGGTTTTTACCGGAAAAATGTGTGCTACCTCCTTGAATGAGCTCAGCAGACATTGTATCATAAACACGTGTACAGATGTGGCTCCCTCGCTGGAATTCACTGCAGCACCACATATGCTCCCCCCTTATATTCAAAACAAGGCTTGATATGAATTTCGGCAAGCATCAACATCGCTGTCTTTTCATGTGGCTACAGATGTGTAAATCTCAGGGAAACATACTGAAGAAAAGTTGAATCGCAAGAATCGATTTCTGGGCACATTTGTACAGATGAGCACACTTTCCTAATAGTGCTCGGATGGGGCAAGGCTAGTGTACTTGTTTTTCTCAAATACTTGTAGGCATGCGGTGATACTGTGTGGAGAATGCATGCAAACACCATTACATGTGTGCTGTACTGAATACGCTCTGCAGAGAGCAATGTTAGCTGTTCCTTTAAAATTTCACATCCCCTTTCTTGTTTTCATTAATGCTTGCTTCCAATTTGTCTAGAAGGGAATTTACTGCAAGCGACAGGTGGCGAGAACTACAACGCTCGCCAGACTCGTCAGACAGCATGCACAGGTTGCTCAAAATTTCCAACAAGGAGCTTACTTTGCAAACCGAGTCTGGCACAACAGCGCTATCAAGATTCTTGATCGCGGATCCTTGGTAGCAGGCAGAGACTTGGAGGTTTTCGAACACTGTCAATGACGCCTTCAACCAAGGTTCACGATAGTTGGTGATGTTCAAAAACATCGTACACTTTTCTTTATGAATCACAGTCTACTGCACTGACACTGAGGCCACTTGCAGGCGCGCCTTTAGTTCTTCGGGTGACGAAAATTGGTCTCTCTCCTGCTCCGCTTCATGTGACGCCAGTGATACTTTGGCCGCACGGCCGAGTTGGGAAGCTTCTAGTCGGCTCCTCTTAGCATCAGGTGCTTCTCTCTTGCTGTTGTCTGCTGCTGAAAGGTACGAAGGGCAGTTGGGAAATACGGTAGGCACCGATCCACGGCGCAACCGTGGTACTGGCAATCGAACTGTAAGAACATTTCCTGTTCTTGGATCCGTGTACGATGTCGTCGTCTCCATGCATGAAGCGTCGAAATGATCGGTGCAAACCTGCACAAACGTACAAACGCTTCGTAAACATCTCAGAATCCACTTATTAAAATAGCCTAATGCTAGCCCCTTTGTCTATAAGCGTGTTTTCAGCAAAGAAATGTGGCCACAATCAATCTATCTGGGCTCCGGAAGTATCACAGTAAACGTGCTGATTAAGTAAAAGGAACCAGGAGCACATAACTGTACCATAAACATTACTTAGTGTGCGAAGTGGGCACGAAGTCCTTCCTTGGAATGGCGCGTAACCACTTCTTGAAAGTGTCGTCGTCTTTTGGGAAAGAAAACACTTGTATCTTCCTGCCCGTATCGTAATTGCCGGTGCACCCCGGCACACAACACTTGTTCGGCATTTTAGTATCCACTGCACATCGCACACGGAAACAAAATTGCCGCAAAACAACGACGAGAGACGACAAACGCGACCAGGCCGCTGTGACGACCCCCCCCCCCCCCCCATAATGCGCAGGTCCACACGGGACGGAGAGGCACAGAGACACCGTATGGCTCGGTAATTGGACGCAGCTGTCACCTGGGTCTTCTCCGTGCGGTCCATGGCGGCAGGCCCGAAAGCAATCCCACTCAAGTTGCTTGCAGCCATATACAGTAGAAACATGTGTTCTGGCTGCTTCCAAAACGAGACCGGCTGTCGCCGATCTCCTCTCTTCCAGCTGAACTGCTTTCCCTTGAGTGATTTGCCGCCACTAGGGGCTCCGTCTACGTCACGCCGTCGAACGCGGACCCTCGTAGCACACACAAGGAACGTCACACTCGCTCACCCTCCAGAAGAATGTTCTCCGAACATTTGAGTCCATGCAGCTTCCCTTCTCTTTCTGAACCGCCTCGCACAGTGCGTCCGACAAAACACTTTTCGCTGCACTCAACACCACTGCCCAACACCATATGCCTCAGCTGTCATAACTGACGTCTCCAAGGGCAGCACTGATCTTCTTTTACAGATAAACATGAAACTCAGCACCCAAGCCTCTCCTTTCTAGTCCAAACTGGACGAAATAAATTTACCACAGTTACAAAGGAGCTCCCACTTCTAGCACGATCACGGCACAGACAAAAATATAGATAACGAAAGGAAGTAGGGCAGGTTCTGCATGCGCTCCGCATGCTCTCCTGTGAAGGTGTTACTTAATGACAGAAAGGTTTAACTACCAACTCCGATATCTTAACACACAAGCACATAGCAATGTTATGAGCTGCGGCATTACACAATTCTAACCAGTTCACAACTCCGCTCTGTTTACGCCATTAGTCCGACTTATCTTTCCGATTTCGCAGCGGATATCGGCCTTCATGCGTCATACCAAGTAAGTCTGTGACCCTTTGTCTGCTTTGAGACTCGCGAGGGCTCGTGGCAGGAGCCTCTCCTGGCGTTATCTGCGCGGCAACCTCGCGCGCTTCTTCTTCTTCTAGCAATGCATGAAGTAAATCCGGTGGCATTCCGGCCGTCATCTCTGGCGCCGGCCGAACATATGCAGGAGAGGGCGTTTCTTGCGAACTATCTGCGCGCTCCGCTTCACTTCTGTCCCCATCAAAATCCGCGCTTTCCCTTTCCTCATTTCGTGAATACTGAACGGGTGCCGACTTGAGGCGATTTACGTGTATCCTTCTCAAGCGCCGGTTCACGTCTCGGACTCTGAAGTTTACCGGAGAAAGCTTCTCGACAACCTCGCACGGTCCTCTCCACTTCGTCTGGTACTTACGAGCTAGCCCAATCTGCCTTTGGCAGTTTTCAATGTACACGCTGTCCCCCACATCAAACGGCGCGTCTCTAGCACTGCTATCGTGCACCTCTTTCCTGCGCTTCGCCGCTTTCTTTAAGGCCTCCTTTGCGATGTCCCTCGCCACTTGCAAGCGCGATTCTAGCTCAACCTTATAGTCGTCCAGTGAAGCGTATGGGACACGACGGGGGCCCTCTGGCACTTCACTAGGCTGGTCCGGGTCTCGGCCGTAGAGAAGAAAGAATGGCGATTCGCCCGTGCTCTCGTGTGCTGCGGAATTGTAGGCAAACATTGCATACGGGAGCCACAAGTCCCAGTCCCGCTGGTCGCGCGAAACAAAATGCGACAGGAACCCGGCCACGGTTTGGTTCAGTCGCTCCACCGCGCCGTTGCAAGCCGGATGGTACGGTGTTGTCTGCTTCTTAGCGATCTTAAGCAGCTCGCAAACTCTCCTCATTAGCTGCGACACGAAGTTCGTTCCCCGATCTGTCAAGAGTTGCCTCGGGGGTCCATGTCGGAGCACGATCTGTTCGACAAATGCTCTTGCAACCGTGTCTGCCTTCTGATCTGGGAGTGCTACCGCTTCCGCGTATTTTGAAAGTTGATCGACAAATACTAAAATGTACCTGTTTCCGGAAGTGGTCGTGGGCAATGGGCCCATTATGTCCATACCTGTCCGCTCGAAGGGAGCCGAAACCTCAGGGAACGGCTGAATTGGAGCTGGTCTTCGTCCCTTGGGTGTTTTTCTTTCGAGAAAGGAATGACACTTCGCACAGTAGTCTCTAACATCCTGTCGCATGCCACTCCAAAAGTACAAACGTTCCACACGCCTGCGTGTCTTCGCAACGCCAAAATGACCGGCGCATGGCGCATCGTGAAACGCGCGAAGAACCCTTTCTGTCCAGGACCGAGGTATGACGACTCTCTCCCAAGCGGTTTTCTCTGGTCTCCCTTTCCTGGTTGGCCTCGTGCGCCGACACAGGGTGCCGTCTTTGCAAATGAAATAACCTAGCTGTTCGGGGTGAGACGGTGCGCCCTCTAAGCTTTCGATTATTCGCTTCAGGTCAGGATCTTTGCACTGCCCTGTGCGTAATTCGGCGGGGTCGACTACGGGGACAAACTCATCTATAGCTGCCACGGCAGCTGTGCGGCTCAGTGCATCAGCATTCAGATGTGTCTTTCCTGACTTGTGCTCAACTTCAAAGCAGTATTCCTGCAGGTGTAGATTCCATCTAGCGAGTCGCGAGCTAGGGTCCCTGACACTCATCACCCATTTCAGAGGATGGCAGTCTGTGACTAGCTTGAATTTGCGGCCGTAAAGGTAGCATCTGAAGTGCTTTACTGCCCAGACAACGGCGAGGCACTCCCTTTCCGTAGCTCCGTACTTTTGCTCTGTGGGGCTCAGCTGTCGGCTAGCAAAAGCAACGGGATGTTATTTGCCCTCGATAACCTGAGATAGCACGGCACCAACTGCGAACTTTGACGCGTCTGTGGCCATAACGAAGGGCAAATTAAAATCCGGGTGGCGCAACAGCGGTGCACTCATTAGCTTCCTTTTCAGGGCTCCGAAAGTATCCTCCGCGTTTTCGTCCCAGCGAAAGGCGACATTTGTGGCTGTTAAGGCGGTGAGCGGCTTAGCGAGCTTGGCGAACTCCTCTATGTGCCTTCGGTAGTAACCGATCAGGCCGAGAAACTGCCGGACCTGGCGGACGCTAGTCGGGGATGGAAAATCCGAGACACACCTTAGTTTCTCAGGGTCCGGTCGCACGCCGTCAGCTGAAACAACGTGCCCGAGGTATTTCACCTCGTTTTTTGAGGAATTGGCACTTAGAGGGCTTCAGCTTGAGACCCGCTCCTCTTAGTCGCACCAAAACCTGCTCAATATCGCGCAAATGGTTCTCAAAACTGTCACTGCATATGATTATGTCATCCATATACACGAAGCACAGCCTCCCCAGAAGACCTGCCAGGATAACATCAGCGGTTCTCTGCCAGACAGCAGGGCTGTTGGCCAGACCCATCGGCATTCTTTTCCATTCATAGTGCCCTGAGGGCGTGTTGAATGCCGTTTTCTCGGCATCTGCCGGATCCATTGCTATCTGCCAGAATCCCGCCGCCATGTCCACTACCGTGCAGTACCTGGCAGAGCCCAGCTGAGAAAGCGTCTCCTGTATATTGGGGATGGGGTATGGATGATGCGAGTTACGGCATTTAGTTTGCGGTAGTCCACTACCAATCGATACGAGCCATCTGGCTTTTCCACCAATAGTGCTGGTGCTCCCCAGGGTGACTGAGTGTTCGACAATGCCGCGATCAATCAGGTCCTGCACCTGCCGCTCCATCTCCTCACGTTGGGAGTAAGGAATCCTGTACGCACGCTGGTGAACGGGCGATGAAGTGCCGGTTTCTATCCTGTGCTTTATAACGCCACAGCAGCCCAAATCCAGGTTGGACGCGGCGAATACCTCCGAGTAGTCGTTCAGCAAACCAGCCAGAGCCTCCCTCTCCCTGGATTTTACGTGAGAAAGATCGAACGACGCCTTTGGAGCAGCCGAAGGACTAGCATGCTCTACAGTTGCGAGTACCGTATCGGTGGGCTCACGTTTCTCTATCGCAGAGGTGAAGAAAGCCAATGTTTTGTTCTTGGGAAGGCTCAGTGGCTGCTGGCTACAGTTAAGCACCCGTAGGGGCACTCTGTGGGCGTCATTAACTGTCACGAGGCACGCGGCTGCCTTCAGGCCATTGTTGAGAGAGTCGACCGGCTCAAGCACTCCCACGGCGCCGCTCTCTACATCTGAAGGCACACACGTGTACAAAATGTGCTCCGACCAAGGAAGGACGACCGCCTCATCGACCAGCCTGACGGCAACCCGCGAATATACCTTCTACAATGATCCCACTGTTTGACGGGTGTCAATATCGGTAATGCGAATCTCAGCCCCTCTCCTGTTCAAAAACGCAACTTTTGAGCCGCCCGCATTAACCTCTTCCTCAGAGAATGAGACTACCTTCCCTTTTCTCAAAAAATCCTGCCCTAATATACCTGACACTCCGTTTGGCAGAGACACCGTGTCCGGGCATACGTAGCAGGGGTGCTCCAATGCAATTCCGCCGAGAGAGAAGTGTAACCGGTAGAGTCCACTTATGCCATGAGGATCCCCCGTTATGCCTACAAATTTGGTTACCATACCACCAGGCGCTTCCAACACCTCGCGGTCTCCCTTCCTTCGAAGCGTGTTAAAATTGCTCTCCTTAAGCAATCCCAGTCAAAACGCACTACAGGATTCTAAGACAGAAAATTTCTGTAGTCTGTAGTCTTGTCGTATTTTGGGCATGTCTTGTGTAGTCTGTCTTGTCTTCTGTAGTCTGTCTTGTCTTTTGTAGTCCTGTCTTCTGTAGTCTGTCTTGTCTTTTATAGTCTGTCTTCTGTAGTTTGTCCTCTCTTTTGTAGTCTGTCTTGACTTCTGTAGTCTGTCTTGTCTTCTGTAGTTTGCCTTGTCTTCTGTAGTGTGTCTTGTGTAGTGCTCGTACACTGTGTATCAGTCGTTACTGTGTCACCTGTCAATTAACACAGGATTTGTGTTCTGGAGTAGGCAATGCACAAAAATGCACAGCTTATTAATGGTCGCCTGTCAATTAACACAAGCTTTGTGCATTCCAGAGTAATTCGTGCACAAAACCACTAGAATTGAAATGAAAATGATCAATATTTATTTACTGTTTCGTGCTTTTTTTCGAGCTTGCTGATGCATGCTGTCCAGCGTTGTCTTGGCCTCAGGTTCCTAGATACATCGCCCATGAGCCAAGAAAAATGTTTTTGTCTTGGCTGAAAAAAAGAAAAATAGAGATCACCGCTGCTACCTGCGCAAAAAAAAATGTGAAAGCGTTGACGCCTCCTCAACACTGGTCGCCTTTCAAATTTGGCGCCATGGTTGTTTTTTCGTTGACTGGATCGGTTATTAATTAACTCTTATTTTACCCTCATTTCATCCCAGCAACAATTTCGAGTTCAAATTTTCCTCCACGGATCGTTCCTGCCCACTCACTGAATACCCGCCCAGTCTAATCACCCGGTCATTGCCTTTCGCTTCTCAATAATTACCTAATTGCCTCTAATTTATCATTCTTTTTCCTATCTCCTGGTTAAGTATAGGACACTTATCACTGGTCACGTGATTGCTCATTTCGAGTTTTCAAACTTGGCGCCAAGCTCTGGCTTTGTCCATACTTCCAATTTTTCAAACTTGGCACTACGCTGTAGCTCCATCTACTTTCAGCGTTTTCAAAATTCGCGGCACTTTTTCTCTGGCCCAGCCACTTTTTGGACATTTTTGGCTGTAAATAATTATCAGATTATAAAAGTTTCTTTTCGAGCAGCATCCTCACATCATCCTCTGCCAATTACACAACCAATCGTATGACGCTATCTCTTCTGAGTTGCCCACAACTGCTGCGGACACGACCCCCGGCAACATAGCCTAGTAAACTTCTCACTTTATTCAAAATGTTGTAATACTGAACAAGGCTTATGACTGGCCAAGTTGGTACTGACTCACCTCAAAACCAGCCAAAACACACAAGAAGACATGAGCTCAAGAGGCGGGACTAGCAAAAATTTAATTGAAGATTTTGATTATTTGATTTGTGAGGGTTTAACGTCCCAAAGCGACTCAGGCTATGAGGGACGCCGTAGTGGAGGGCTCCAGAAATTTCGACCACCTGGGGTTCTTTAGCGTGCACTGACAACGCACAGTACAAGGGCCTCTAAAATTTCGCCTCCATTGAAATTTGACTGGCGCGGCCAGGATCGAACCTGCGTCTTTTGGGACAGCAGCCGAGCGCCATAACCACTGAGCCACCGCGGCGGCATCATTGAAGGAAAGCCGCAAAAGAAGACCCACGAAGAGATACAAGCGCACAATAACCCAAAGCAGTGAAAGAGCGAAGTGCAATCAAAGGTCACTGGCATACTGATTAATCATCTAAAAAAGCAATATCCTTACGGTGAAGGTTTACCGATGGCTTAGCCACACGTGTCCTTAGCCTTACCGATGTAGTAAGCCTCAACTATCTACCGAAAGATTTATCCCTTCCATAAACCACTGATGTGTCGTGGAAATTAGGCGTGCAAAGAGACAGGTCATCCTCAGATTTGCATTCACAAGATTGAGCATGCAGTGCCAGATTAGAATTTACCTTTCCCCTATAGAGCGAAAGTGCTCAGTCAGGTGCAAATTCAGGTATCTGCCTTTCTGCCCATATTAGTTGCAGCCATAAAACAGTGGAATGCAATAAACTCCATTACTTTTGCAAGTGGTGAACCTTTTTTGTGACACTCTTCATTGTGGACAAGTACCCAGTTTTATCAAGCCTTTTTAATGGCGGCGCAAAGGCCTCCCGTCTTGCACTTCGCTGTTAAGACAACAGCAGCATTACGCTTTCCCGCGACTTTCTTGAGACTGTGAAATACTGTGGAGGTAAGGTGTATCAGCATCATCGGAGTATGTGCTCCTTACCCTCGAGCGAGTGAAAACATACTATGACAGGTTGTTGAGATAGGCAAGTGGGAACCCAGCTGCTTGGAAACCTGCTACAAGAATGCGTCCTCAGTAGTGATGGCATGACTTATGTAAACCTGATGTCATGCACACGATTACACACCCATCAAGTGTTTCCAACTTTACTGACCTTAACCAGCGACAAATACACCTCTTCACCATCCTTCCCCAGCAACGAGTGGTCCGACTCGTAGCTAAAAAGAGCCTTCCCCGATCTTTAGCTGTAGCCCCGACAAACATATTCGTCCACAAAGCGCAGGTCTGCATCAAGAAACTGCTAACGGTTCTGCTTAGACAATTCTGATGTAAAAGACAGGCCTTGACCGCATGCCTTAAAGACTCCTAAAACATCTTGTGCCAACTTATCTGAGCCTTCTATGTCCAGAAAAATTAGATAGTCATGAACATAACGAAATGCTACTATGCCATGGTCTTCCAAACAGGGCTCTAATGCCTTATCGACTTTAGACAAAAAAACGTTGCTGAGCAAAGGTACGACCTGCGTGTAAATACCGCCCTGCCAACTGACAAATGCGGATTTGCAGTAAAAGGACAATAGCCCCATGAAGCCAGCAACCGAAATCACACAATCATCTGTAAAAGCATGTTCATTGTTCACCCTGATGCAGTTTGCACATGCCTCAGAGGTCTATCATGTGACAGTGAATAGTGCAGGCCCTCCATTTCGATGCTGACTGCAGAGCACCTGCCCAGGTTGCTGTCCACAAGAAACTAGAACTCCACAGAACTCCACTTTTGTGAGTTGGCAAGGCGGTATTTACATCAGAAATCAGGCATATGCAGAGGGTCCCAGGTTGCACTGTTCCTCCGTGACATTCTTCTGTCCAGAGTCGATACCACATCAAAACCCTGTTTGGAAGACCTCGGCATAGTAGCATTTCGTTATGTTGATAGCTACCTAATTTTTTTGCACAAGGAGGGCTCAGATAAGTTGGCACAAGACGTTTTAGAAATCTTTAGGCATGTGGTCAAAGCCTATCTTTTATGTCTGAATTTCACTAAGCATAACCGTTTGTAGCTTCTTGACTTAGACCTGCGCTTTGCGGACGACCACATATGTTGGCGCCACAGCCCAAGATCAGGAAGCCTCTTAGCTACGAGTTGAACCACTCGAGGCTGGCGAAGGACAGGTTGGCAATAGCATGCATCACGACCGCTATATGGAAGTCATTACATCACAGTGCTTAGAATGCATTCTCGGAGCAGGTTTCCAAGCCAATGGCACCTGGGTTCCTACTTGCCCATCTCACGCAACTGCCAGAGTGTTTTTTTACTCTCTCGAGGGAACGGAACACCATTCACATGATTCTGACGTAGTTGAGCAGCACAAAAAGACGGGCTCTATACCTTACCTCCATGCCATTTCGCACCGTCCCAAGAAAGTTGCACCAAAGTATAATGTTGCTGCTGTCTTGACCGCTAAAAGTAAGGTAGGAGCTTTTTGTTTCGTTCAAACTAGGCTTGATACAACTACGGGTAATCGTCCGCTATGCACAGTGGCAGATAAAAAATGTTCACCACTTGCAAAAATAAACGGGTTTTTTGCATTCCACTGCCTCGTAGCTGAAACTACTATGGGCAGACAAGCAGATATCTGAATGTGTGCCTGGCTGAGAGCACTTTCACTGTATAGAGAGGAAGGCGAATTTTCACCAGACACTGCACGTTCAATCTCGTGAATGCAATCGGAGGACGACCTTTCTCTTTGCACGCCTGATTTCTGCGGCACATCAGTGGTTTAGGGAAGTAATGAATGTCCTAAAATATGTGAGGCTTACTACATCAGTAAGGCTAAAAACAAGTGCCTGACTAAACCGTCGGTGAACCTTCACTGTAAGGAATTAGTTTTTTAGATGGTTTACTAGTACGTCAGTGCCTTTCTATTGTTTTTTGCCCTCTCACTGCTTTGGGGATTTGCGTGCTTGAATCTCTTTGCAGGTCTTTTTTTTCCACTATCCTTCAATAAAATTTCAGTTGTTTGACCAGCCTCATCTTGTGCTCATCTCTTCTCCTGTTTTGTGTCGTCCGGCTGGTTTTAAGATGTAATACTGAATGCCGGAAGACAGCCATTTAAGCGTCAAGTGCACTTATAATGGCCACAGCTATAATGAATGTTCATTTATTACAAAAATAGTGCTTACCTCATTAATTTATGCATGAAGTATATGACACTGCATCAAAATAAAAAAAGGACTAAGCCTCTAACTGTCATGGCCAAACTGCAGTTACAGCAAACAAAAGGAGGCCATAAACCTGCCCCACATGCAAAAGCTTGCACTTCAGGCCAATGCAGAAATAAGATCAGATTACTTCCCAAACTGCATGACACTGCCATGCAAAGTAAAGATTGTGACAGGCAATTAAGGAGCAACAAAAAAGCGAACTGTAGGTTGCAGCCAATCTCATGCAGACAAGCTACAAGGTCAGGCGAACATAGACGTGAAAGAAATTTGAAAAAAAGCCACAACAAGCACATAATAATTTTTAAGGTTTTCACAGCCCTTTAAATGGCAAATACTTTCCTGAAAAACATAACAGAAGCGGCAATTTTTTTTCGGCAATCAATTTTTTTTCATGTACTTCTTTATTTTTGAAACATGGGCGGGCATAGAGTAGTCAGATTAGTGCATGCGTTCCTAAGCAATGCCATGCCAAAAACTGTACTTACAGAAAAAGCTTGCCTTACTGAGTGAATACCACTGGCCATCCACTAATTTCCCAGCCTGCTCCATGTGCCTGGCACAAATCACACGCAACTTGGTGGCTTGCACAACTTCCATGCAACTCTTGGTCTTTAGCTGGAAAAAAATTGAGGGATCAGTGAGATATCAAATTTTACATGCATTGCTTTGTTTCAATGACCGACTAAGAAAGAAACAGCGTTTTCTGTGAGCGCAACTATTTTTTCACACTGGCTTTCTACAGTAAACCACGTTTATCGCGACCTAATTCACACTGACTTGCTGCACGGCCCCAGCACTACTGTGTATAGCTCTATGGTTTCAAATGCTTGTTAGCTCTGAGCCCTTGGGCTCGCACTCGTTAATGCAGAAAACCACGGAAAGGGCAACCAGAGCTTCGAGCTTTAAGCCATAGGTATTCAGAAGCTCAGTGGTCTGTGGGAGAACTTTTGGCTGGGTGACACAGCAGCAAATGCTGCTCCAGCTACTTTCACTCCATTGCAAAAAAACTCGCACAGCAGAGACCTGTCCTCCATTTTGCATTGCAGAAACGATCACTGAAATTCAAAGCATGCATACTAAATGCACACCTACCTTCCAACACAGCTTCATAATAATGGGTATAATTATTGGAATTAAATACCAGTCAGTACATGTAGTTTTCAGTTTATCCAAAAATTATAGGCAACCGACAAACAATAAACATTAAAAGAGAAATAAAATAACCAGAATTGTTTAAAAAATCTGTCAGAAGAATTATGTGGCATCCACTACACTCCAGCAGTTCTTCGGTTTTGTGCACCGACAAACCACACTTTCTTACAGGCACATTTGCACAGAAATTGCGTTGAACCTGTTCTTTAAGAATCTTTACTGGTGCAACAGTAGGGAGAAACCAGGTTTTACTCAAGAACGAAGGGCCCTATACATTGCATCACAAGCCCAGATGGTGCACTTGAGTCGCCTCTTATGCTTATGCAAGAAACAGGAACAGAGATATCTTGACTAAATCAAAAAGAGGAAGTGCAATGCATGTGTAATGCAGAGAAGATATAAGCAATACCACACTAAAACACTGGGAGGATTCCAAGAGTAGGTGAATGCATGAATGGGTGGCAATCAGATGGCTAAATGAGATTAGGAAATTTGAGGCAAAAGGGTGGTAGCATGTGGCACAGGACACAGTTACCTAAAATTAACTAGAGAACCATTGTTGTGCACTAATTTTAACAGCACATTCACACGACAGACAAAATCACTAACTCCAGGAACGGACTGCGCATCATGCAACTCAATGTCAATCACCATTGCAAATGGCACCAGCACCGCAGACTGCACATGAGGAAAAGTACATATTTTTGCTCTCAACTTTGAGCAGCAGTCAGCTGCACATTTAAGAGCAAAGCTCTAAAGTACGGCAACATTGGCACTTTGTTTTACTGACATCAGGGTGCTTGTGAGCGTGCAAGTCCCATGTTTGTTTTGCACCAAATGTGTTAATTGCGAGGTATGTTTAACTAAAGAGGGGCATCTAACATGCGCATCAGCTCTTCATTACTTCCCTTCTATATCCCTCCCTTATATCACGGTTCAAGTGTCCACCAAAATGTGAGACAGTTACTGCTACATTTCCTTGAATTTTCCTTCAACTAATTTTAAATTTTTCAAGTATACAGCTTTAAGAAGGTAGAGGTACAAACTGTGCAGTATAACCATATGCTATGGCAATAAACCAGCAATAAATCTGTGCTGACACCAGCTTGCCCAGTGCATTGCAAGGATGCTATGCCATACAAGGATTGGTGCCATCGTGCAATGTTACATTACTGACTGACAATTTGGTCTCTGTATCAGAAATACTGGTAAACCATCATTGTAGAGCACAATGTTTTTAAAGGGATAAATGAACATAAAGGTCCTTTTCGAGGACACATATGCATACCAGGCAACAGGTGTGCAATGTCAAAGCACGTTTATGTTAGCAGCTGCATCAAGAGCTACATCAGCGACTATATTTTGTACAAGTCTACAGTTCCGGTAATTATAAGCTCAGGTACTGCTGTGAAGTGCATGTAGAATTTTATGCATTTCTAAACCTAGCTGCAAGCCTATATTGAAAATATTTTTCTAAATAGGCAGCTAAGATTTGCATCACTGAAAAAGAATAACTACCATGAACGGATCAGGAGGGATGACGCAGCCGAAGGCAGGAAGCACGCATGGCCCAATAGATGCTGGCCGCTGGCAACTGCAAATAAATACATCCAGAGCAACAGCTCTCAGTGGCTGTAGCCATGTCATGAATGACAAGAGAGGAAATCGTCTACTGCTTTAAAGACTAAACTTAGACGTTATATAAGTAAATAAAAAAACCAATGAGCTAGCCCATGACAAAACAAATGAACAGATTTTATGTAATGCACCCATATACATTCTTTGAGAAGAGTCACAATGACTGTTATAACCACACTGAAAGATGAGCTGGCTGAAATACCGCACACCAATTTGAATATAGAATGTGCAGGTTTTCATTAATTCCTATCATGGTGCCTTGCACCAATGTCTAGGTATTAAATTGAAGGTTGCAACCAGTCTGCCTTGGTTAAATGAGAAGCGAGAATGGAAAAAAGCATGCCTTCACTTGCAAGAAGCTTGATATCTCACAGCACAGCTTAGCATCATAGAAAAATTGCTAGCGCATTTAACAAATCTGCATACAATTAAAAGCTGCACAAATTTGTCGACTGGCAATGTAAGTAAGGGCAAGAGAAACAAAAAAATACCAAAGAACACTCGTGAGTGCGGCGAAGGGAGGTCTGTGGGTAGGATCCCGTGCCTGGGAAGAGTTCCGAGCTCGGAGAATCGCCGGCACCACAGCTGATGGCACGCAACCAAGAATAAATAACAAAGCGAAAATAAGTAACAAAAAAAACATCGACAATGGCGAACGACTTGAATGCGGGCCGCAAAAGCGAGGGATTATAGCAAAAAGGTAGAAATCATAAATAATTGTGCAGTTGCATCTCCGACAGCTCGCAGTGCTCAGAACGAGAGGAAGCATCAACGTTTACAGCTCAGGAGACGCAAGATTGATCTAACTTTGACATAACACTTCCTCAAATCCTGTGCCACTGGGGAAGCACAGACAAGTTTACAAATGAGAAGGCGATGAATATGAACTAGCCTTTCGCATGCGATCACTGTCTCAGAATTTAGTAAGACGCATATTAAGGCACAAGCACTAATCCGATGAGTACTAACCCTGAGCAAAATAGTGCGGTGTCTGATCGCAGCTGGCCTAGCGCGAGCGCTCCGCCGCGCGGCACTTCACGCTCATCGTCTTCTACGCAATGCAAATCCATGCTTTTCCACCGAGTGTCGAAGCGCTAGCAAGCGAAAAGCGTAACTCTGTTGTGATATCTGGTGCCATTTTTATTTACCACGGCACGCGAGTACTAAATGCACATAAAGACAATGAGAACAACACTTATCATGCAGGATATAGGCCCTGCTTTTTTGGCGCCGCATTATAGCCGCGGCAACCGCGGGCGGACTGCCTCCACTCACATCCCTGTATAGCCGCATACAAATAGCGCGTGTGAATACAGATCATTAGCAAGGAAACGCAGAGCGGGACTCACCGGCCATGCGATTCATCCAAGCTTAGTAAAACGGCGCAGAAGTCTTCGTTCCCTTTACAGATGACAAGACGTCGCAGCGCTGTCTTTCTTCATGGCTTACCCGTTGAAACTCGCCAATGCTGACAGGCCGAAATCCTGGTCGTTGGCTTCCAAAACACACTCCTGCTCACCTTCCTATTGAATGAGTTCTTCACACGTGTCCGCCGTACAAGTACTCAAGCAATGCCTCAAAGAGGCAAATAATACAAAGCACGACGCGTCGGTTGCGCTGCAATGGCGCCGACGGCCGCGCTTTCGTGTCGGTGAAAAAATGAAACCGACAAAAAAATTTGTTTTTAAACCATTAGTATTTATATTGTCTTCACAACAAAGACACTGCATTTATTTTAAATTATTTTTAGATTATTTAAGAATACTAAAGCACTTTCAGTTACTTTTTCTGGCATGTCGTTTGTAGAAGCTGCGATCCTGTGATCCCCTGAAGCTACCCGGATGCCCTACCAGACGACGGAGCAGACGACAGAGCAGACGACGGTGTTGACAGAATGCAATTTCGTTTGAGGCCAGATAAAATCACTAAGTTGCGACAAAAACAGCGAAGAAAAGCGCCGTATCTCAAGCTGGCGAATATCGTGGATAAGTTGAACGCAATTGGCACGATGGAGAGTAGCTGCGATGCATTAATTTGCGCGACACTGGCACGCTCACCGGAGATCATGAAACTTAACAGCTTAATCAGTGACCAGTACAAGCGGAGTGTTTTGATATCAACTGCGTTACGAAACTACGTCGATACTTGCGTCTCACTTTAGCTAATATGCAACAGCGGCTCACACTCGCAGCATCCTGATCGCGTATCGTTTAACAAGCAAGAGCCCACTAGCGCATCGAAGCAGCTGTGTTTTCGAGTTCGTATCGTTACGATAAATACGAGCTGTTTCGGCACGTACTGGAATTGAAGTTCTCAGCCTGTGCGTCACGGACGGTGACGATGGCGTCGCGGACGATCTTAACTAGGACTCGCCGCAACGCAGCCGATAACCCAAGCATATGGGCGTTAAAGGTTGTTCACCAGTACTGCAAACGTGGGCATAAAGTATCGCTCAGTCGCAGCGCCAGTCGCTCGCTTCTCGATTTTCCAGCATTCCGAGTGAAGGTCGCAAGCTGTTGAGCCAATCAGTGAGCCAGCGGGAGTGAGCGAGGCGAGCTTTCGGGAACAACGCCGCCCGCGGGCGCGCCGGGCAATGAACTACGCGCTACCCCCTGGCTGCCCTAGTCGTCGCTAAGCCTAGCCTGTTTCACATCGATGCAGCAGCTGAGTGCACTTCGAAACTGGCTAGCGCTGAGGTGCTGCTCTCGTCATCGTTTTACTGTGAACCTCGTCTCATAGTAAAACAAAGATATGCTCGGTTTCCGCGACACCTTCAGGAGCGGAGCCAGCTGAGGCCAGGAGAGCCGCGATTGAGCAGCAGCAATTAAAGGCGCCGTGGGGAGACATTTGTTTGTATTCCTGTTATCGCTTCCACCAACGACTCGATATTGGCCAATGATACTCCATCCGATGGCTTAGTATGGACTTGAACAAACATTACTGTCGCATTTTTCTGACGCTGGCGGCCGGTATTCAGGCTGGCATGCCGTGCCCGTACGTTATCATGTCGCTCAACTGTATGGCCGTGGTGCACATCAAAACCCCCAGACATCCTCCTTTTCGCTCAGATTTTCATAGCACACAGTCACACTGGGACCAGAGCAGTTTAGAGGACCGAGCGCGGGTGCACAGGAGCTAGACTGTCAAAGCAGGCGAAACTATTGAAAGCGCGCGGTTAACGTCAGTCCCAAGACTTTATTCTCATTTCGACCGAGAATCAAATCGGTTCAAACTCGCCGGCCGCCGCATTTCACCTTCGGCTGCATACGCTGCTGTCTATATTTAGCGACATTTTCGTGTCACCGTCATGAAATTTTCAGTGAAGGCAATAAACGACGTCGTAAAGTATTTTTTTTTGCTATTTTATGATAAGTACCACGTCACTGTCGCTAAAAAAAATTCTCCGCCAACACTGCATCAGCGTTGGACTTAAGAGCGTTAGCTACGAGAGCTTCAAGTGTTTAGATCGGGGTGCTAGATCGGGGTGCTCAGCAAACGTGGAAAAGACAAAATGCAAACATCTCAGGGCATTTCGTTTCGGAAACATGCGTTCTAAGATACAAGCAGCGTCATCTACTTCAAAGATTTTGCACTACTATTGCGATTTACAGCCACCTTCGCTATATCCGGTATGTTTCCTCCTTATATATCAGTTAACGCATTTTATAAACGTGTGCATTACAACAAGACGAATTGTTTTACCGCATCCGGAACCCTCTGCGACAAACGATTAGGCCATATGGCTGTCTGGAAGTCCCCGGAATGCACGGTTTGGGGGCGAAAAGGTCGTCGGTGCGAATCCCACACATATTTTGGGCTTCATCTAAATATTTATTTTATCGTCAGGAACATGACAAGTCAAATGACACCACTTCCGATCGTTAGCATCAAACGGGCGGCCCCCAAATTTGATGCAAATGGGGGTCCCCGGGGTTACACTTCGATAGCCGCTAAACTGGCATATGTAAAACGGGTCGAAGGTATCTGTGACAACTGAGGCTCGACGCGCCCGCTGTTGCTATGTCATATAGTGTGGTAACTGTTGTGGCCAATTTGACCTTCCCTGCAGAGAGACGTGTCCTTGACAAACGTAAGTAGTAAGAGCTGACGCTCTTGAAACTGAAACGCGGAAAAATGATATCGGGGTTGCTTTGAACATTTATACAGAGAACTGCGTGCATGTACACACATGCTGCCTTTGTGTAGCCGGATGGTTATGTCGAGTAATTTTCCCTGATTGACGATTAACGACATTCTTTTCCGCGACGCATAGAAGTGTCCTTGGCCTTTTCTGAGCATGCAGTAGTAGCG
Organism: Amblyomma americanum; assembly: GCF_052857255.1. Classification (NCBI taxonomy): domain Eukaryota; kingdom Metazoa; phylum Arthropoda; class Arachnida; order Ixodida; family Ixodidae; genus Amblyomma; species Amblyomma americanum. The sequence continues at coordinate 200,393,687 of NC_135502.1, forward strand.
GTATACATTATGTTACATGGCTTGAACATGTCACAGAAGCCAAGAGGACACTGAGTTTCAGTAGCGCCATTCGACTTGCGCACACCGATTGGTGTGCAGGCGCTGTCGTGGCTGCAGCTACATGCCGCCACCGCAAGCGCGTGTGGATACGCAGGCACCGCTGGCTTCGTCGCTTGTGCATTACAGCTTTTTGGGCTTTCAAAGCCGCATTATACTCTTGAGCATGCACTACTTTCGTCACACTGTCATGTGGGAACGGAAGGGAATTAGGTGACTGCTCGAGCAGCACGTGCCTCTCTTGTAAGCCAATTCTCGTTCGGTGAGAGAGCCGGGTCGCGGGAAGCGAGTTGAAAGCTCGATTCGCCAATGTGAATGAGCACTTCATTTCGCTCGGTGCCGGTCACCAACAGACCAGAGCACCTCGCATCCTCTTAGCGACTCGCCACAGTGAACGCGCTTTGAAGCATCTTTGGTCAATTTGTTCCTATCGCTGTCACACGACAGCACGACAGTATTTCTAGAATTCTGCAGTAAAACAATTACCCTCACCAGGAATCTGTCGTAAGATACGGTATCTATCGCGCGGCACAATCCACGATAGGTATCTGTCGCGCGACTCATCCCACGACAGGTATCTGTCGCGCGGCATATCCCACGACAAGCTGTTGTGTCGCGCGACAGGCCGCACGACAGGTACTTTTGTCGCGTGAAAAGAGCCGCGATAGAAGTCTGTCGCGCGACTGAACCCACGACAGGCAACTTTGCTGAGGCACGCAATCTCTGTCGCGCGGCACGACTCCCTCTGTCACGCGACAGTACCAGCGACAGAAACCTGTCGCGCGACAAATGCTGCGACAGAGACCTTCTTCGCACGACAAAATGCAGGAAAGATGTCTGTTGTGCGGCAGAACCTACTACAAACAACTTTGTCGCGCGAAAGAACCCACGACACGAAACTTGTCGCACGACACAAGGCACGACAAGACAGCTTGTCTTGCGACACAAATTTGTGTCGCGCGACAGGTGCGCGACAAAAAATTCTGTCGTGCGTTTGGATCGGGATGTCACCTTTGACCCCGTATCTATCAACAATTCCATGCAACAACCATTTAACTTGCAACGCACAACAGGGCATGCCTCGTCGGCCACACAAACCACCACCACCTCATCATCCACTGCTCCCTTCCACGCTCCTCAGGATAGGGAGGACTATCTAGTTTTTTGTCTCGGTATCTGGAGCCCCGCTGTAGGCTTGCTTAGGGCGTGTCTCGCCTGCTTCTCTTTGTGGCTCCCCACGGCGCACGTTTTGGCAGAACCTGGCGATGTGTCCGCGACCCTGGCAAGCGAAGCATACGATTTCTTCAAAATCTCGCATACCGCGCCTGTAGCTTTGTGGCGGTCTCCGGTTTCCAGCGAATGGGCGCTGTTGAGCGCGCGCTTCAACCTGGCGTTCCACCTGCTGAGATAGCAGCTGTTCTAAGCGATCTAACCGCTCTGTCAAGAGAGCAACCTCAGGGTTGAGCACCGCTCTCTCTATGACGCGTACTCTCGCTGCGGCTGTCGTTAACGCCTCAATTCGTTCCTCATCCAATGCGGCCGCCACGGCTTGGTCGAAATTGCTCAGCTTGCGCGAGAGCACGAACCGGCGCACGGGGTCTTGCAGACCAGCCACGAACAAAGCGGTCATTTCCTCTTTAAGTATATCCTCCGCGTATTTCTTCCTTAGCTGGTCTCCTTCCTCCTCCCTGCTTAACGTATCGCGTGCTAGGCGCTGAAGCCGCGACGCAAATGTTCGCACGTCCTCCCCTACCATCTGTCCGGCGTCACGGAACCTCTGTACCCGCACGTGACGTGGTTCAGTGTCGAAATGTTCAAACGCGAGCTTCTTAAATTCCGCAAATGATTTTGTGGATTTTACTTTTTCGTCTCGCCCTGCAAAATCATGAGCAGCTCCTGCCATCTTACACCTCGCCATTCCCAGCATTTGAGCATCGGACCATCCCCCCATTTTCCCAATCTCTTCTAGCATGGAAAAGAAATCGCAGATTGGAACCCCTGTCTTATCTCCCGTAAACGTCGGAATGACGCTTCCCAATGCCAGCATGCTTGCTCCGAGCGACGGCTGTGGAGTGGGAGCTCCCTCAGATGCAGACATATTTCGCTCAAGCCCTCCGGTGCCTCAAGCCTCTCAAATGGGGGTAAAAGTCCCACAATCAGTCCCGTGATTCCCTTTTGATTACAATTTTGAAGTCATGAATGTCGCAGCATTCAGAGGACATTTGCTTTTGAGACCCCACTCCTGACATCAGTGTGACGACCCCCCATAATGCGCAGGTCCACACGGGACGGAGAGGCAAAGAGACACCGTATGGCTCGGTAATTGGACGCAGCTGTCACCTGGGTCTTCTCCGTGCGGTCCATGGCGGCAGGCCCGAAAGCAATCCCACTCAAGTTGCTTGCAGCCATATACAATAGAAACATGTGTGCTGGCTGCTTCCAAAACGAGACCGGCTGTCGCCGATCTCCTCTCTTCCAGCTGAACTGCTTTCCCTTGAGTGCTTTTGCCGCCACTGGGGGCTCCGTCCACGCCGCGCCGTCGAACGCGGACCCTCGTAGCACACACAAGGAATGTCATACCGCTGCAACCAACGGGCCCACGCGACGCAGGGAGCGTGAAAGAAAGAACAGCAGGGACTAAAGTCATTTCGCTGGCGATGCGGCTTCTGGAAGTGTGAGCCTGCCGGATGTGACGTCAAAATTTTGGGCACAGGCTTGGAAGCTGTTCAGGGGGTAATGGCTCAGAGCAGTGACGTTCGCGTCACGTGGCACGCGGAAAGCGCTGACGCGACCGGACCATCCGCGATTCTGTCCTCTCATCTGAACCCACCTTAAAGGACCAGCGGTTATCTTGCCTGCGCATTACGTGCCCCGCCCAAGCCAATTTCTTCCTCTTGATTTCCACTGGGATGTCACTAGCGTGTGTTTGCTCTCTCACCCACTCTGCCAGCTTCCGGTCTCTTAACCTTACACCTATCACTTTTCTTTCCATAGAACGCTGCGTTGTCCTTCGCCACCTCAAGTTATTCCTAACATCGAATCTTATTCTAGACCATTTCAATCCTTCTTATCCAACGGAATTGTATATTAATTGCAGTGCTGTTGGCGTTGGAGCTGTGCTGATTAAGAAATATGGAGACAGGAACACGTTATTATTTACGCCAGCCGTTGCTGAAACAAACCTGGGCGCAACTACACCATTTCTGAGCACGAGTGCCTTGCGGTAGTTTTCGCCTTTCAGCGGTTTCGCTGCGACCTATACGGACGACCATTCACAGTGATTACCGACCACAATTCCTTACGTTGGCTGATCAATCTCCGTGACCCGAGTGGCTGTCTTGCAAGGGGTCAATCTGCATGAGTTTGATCACACAGCTTCATACAGGAGTGGACGCCGACACGCTGATGCGGACTATACCCAATGGCACTTGCAGGGACCCTTTTGTAGCGATAGCAATATTACGGTAGCATTTCGAGCCTTCAGCGTGGAGGCGCCGCCACCCTGTGGCTGCAACGCCACCTTACGGCTATACCGCCACCCCGTAGTTGCGCCGCCACGCTGTCACGTGGTGCGGAGCAGCTGCCGACGGCGCATCGCAGTGGCTGATCACGTGGATCGTCACGTGGTTGATCCCGTGACCAGTCACATGGAACGGCGGCTGCTGGCGGCGCGGCGCGTCGGCGAAACCTAGGGTGCCTCGATGCGCGCGCCCCCGTTCAGGGTGAGAACATCTGCGTCGTCTGCTACGGCGGCCGCCATTCTCGTTCCCGCGGCATGCAGGTTTCGTTATCGTTGGGGAAGGGCTGCTCGCTTCTGGCTTGCCGCGGGCGCTCAAAATAAGAAATATAAGGAGTCTTGTTGTGCACTTTTGTTTTACATGAGGATAGAATGCTAAATTTTGTTGGAGAGCCTTCTGGTTTTAAAAACGGGACAAGCAGCCAACAACATGGTGTCGACGGTAACAAGGAAAGTGGGTATGCAAGATATGCGCCAATTATGTCAGTGAAGCTTCTCTAGAATCTATCGCTATAGTTCAAAACCTATCTCTTATGCACTGCGCCCGTTGGTGTGTCGAAACAGCACTCAACCCCAACATAAATTTGCGTCGTCAGCTAGCTTACTCGCGTCAAGCGACCATCCTCCCAGAGAAGCAAAGGGAAAAAAAATCCTGAAAACATTTATTTACCGAGTTTTGCGATAGATTACGATGAAGGGAACCATTACTAAGCAGAGGAGCATGCAATAAAAAGTTTTGAGCCGCTTTTAAGATGAGTTAAATCTCGATGACGGACGGTTATGTCAAGGCATATTCTGCATACCACCGCGGGTACTGGAAGACCCATTGGTGCTGTCCTTCCTACGCATGTTTAATCTCGGGGCGAACAAAACTCTTGAAAAATTCCGCAAACCACTGCGTGGAGGGGGAGTTTGAAAATTTATTATATAGCACACCTCCCTCAATTTAAAGTATTTAATTCTGCTCACTTCTTTTGTAGTTAATTTCAAACTACCAAGTTTAATAGAATTGCTGAAACGCAACGGGTGATTTCTATCCAAGCTTTGTTTGGCGTTCATTTTTTTAAGTTTTTAGCTATAAATGTCCCAATACAAGTGAGTGCCATGGATGTTAAGAAAACTGAGCAGACGCGGTCAATGACACAGCGTCTTGGTTTAGCGCGTTTTGAAGAAACAAAGATTATCAGCAACGGTAATAAAATATAAGCACTCACCTGTTCGTCTGAGTGTACCTGTATGAACACATAAACTGTTACCCAAGCAAACATGAAATCATTTAATGAGTGGTCATGAAAACACAATAAGGGTACAAATATTTGTGTTAATGGGAACGTGAACAGTATTGGCTTTTTTCAAAGAAGACATCTGTGTAAAATAGATTACTGTAATTGACAAAACAGTTGTGATTGCATATATACATAAAAATAATATTACTTTATTGCTCCAAATATTTAAAAAAAGTAAAAAATCCGGCCTGCCAAAGCCTCATAGGGCTTGGGGGCAGAGCCCGACAGGCAGCGGAACCGCGCAAACATACACACAGGCATAAACGCACATTAAAAATTACAGAATATCAAATTAGTACAGAGGCAAAGTAAAAATAGACAGGAAAACCAAAATGGCGTGAAAATACCTTCCGGGTTCGAACCCGACCGCGGCGGCTGCGTTTTTATGGAGGAAAAACGCTAAGGCGCCCGTGTGCTGTGCGATGTCACTGCACGTTAAAGATCCCCAGGTGGTCGAAATTATTCCGGAGCCCTCCACTACGGCACCTATCTCTTCCTTTCTTCTTTCACTCCCTCCTTTATCCCTGCCCTTACGGCGCGGTTCAGGTGTCCAACGATATGTGAGACAGATACTGCGCCATTTCCTTTCCCCCCAAAAACCAATTATTATTATTATTATTATTAAAATACCTCAGATCAGTGCAAAAAATACAGCAGCAACCAATGAAATCAGGATTTACTTGACAGGTGGTAAAGCATGTGTACAACGTCGTAAACCCACTAATTAGTGTATCGCAGCATCTTTTTTAGTTTATATTTAGTTTTTGCCCGGCGAACACTTGGAGGTAACCTGTGAAGGCCTAAGTCACAGCCAATATTTTTTAACAAAGATCGTAGGAGAGAGTTGATCCTATACTTCCAGCAAACTGCAAAGTGACCATAAATTGTTATGCCATAACGCAGTACGCTATAACCAACAGCGTTTACAATAACTTTGCGCATTGTAAGCGGCATGTAGTACCTAATGTTGTAAAGCACACAGGAGACAGTTCTGAGCTTTTTACAAACGTGGGATAACTGATCATTCCATGAAAGAGCACAGTCGAAGTATACTCCTAGGTACTTTACTGTAGTTTACTGACGTTGAGAACAATCAGATCCGTGCAAGAACAGCTGATGGTTAAAATCTACCTTCTTCATTGGGCTGTGAAAGCATATAAGTTGAGTCTTAGAGCTGTTAACTTTGATTAGGTTGAGAGATGCAGAATTCTGGCTTCGAAGCTAAACTTTCGCAGAACTTCATATTCCGGCTTGGTTACGCAAGGCTGACTCCAGCACAAGTTTTGCTTCCGTGGCCACTAGAATGAGGGCTCGGAATTTGGCGAAGATGAATTCGGAGCCTCACTCTGGCATACGCAGCAGTCAGCATTTTTCTTATTCGCTCTTTGTGAGCCATTCAAGTCTTCACAGAGGGCTTGTCTATCTCTTCAAGATATGCTATGAAAGAACGAAGTGGCGACTTCATGGTGAAAAATGTGTCGGTACACATTGAATTGACGCCGGTAAAGTGCTCTTCATAGTTTTTTAGTGTTTTCATTACATCTCTGCTGGGATATATGAGGTTTTGTCCATCCCTGACGTATTCCTTGAGTGCAGTGAGGGAAGCATACTCATCGTCAGGTTGCCAAGGAGAGCAGCCTTGCACTGCGCACAGGTTATGAATTTTAGGATTCCTTTCAAAATAAAACAGCCAAGGTAAAACAGGATACGGCACTCGGTTGACGTGAGCTCTTCAATGAACAGGATTTCCGAATCATTGATTTCGTCGACTTCGTTTTCTGTACCTTCCTTCTTGGCGTGTGCAAGCAGATCTACAAGGTAGTCACGGTCGTCAAGTTCGTAATTTGTCGACCTGGGAGTGTGAAGAAAGTGGCTGACGCTGATGAGTCGAAGTGCACACTTCAAGTCGTACGCAGTGGGCACTGGCTTCATGAGCCGCACCACAGAAAAAAGGTTTTCTAGGCAGTCTTGCAACAGTCTGCTCGTCAGAACGAATTCATACCTTTCACTGCCAAGAAGCACTTCTTGAAGGCGAAGGACCGCCGTTGTTGCAATTAGGACCCCTGCTTGCGATGGCTTCCACTGAGATCCAGTGCCCATTTTCAGTTCTCTGATCGTGTCTATTGCCATACGCAGTGTGTCCAAGGCGGCATGATATTTAGTCATGTTCCTGCGGCTTAGCGCCATGGTGGAATGACGCGATGACATAAGGGCGTACCACCTAGAAACGAGGTCCATAAACCACGCTGTTGTTTCGGCCTCTGGCTCAATCACTCCTTCTTTTATTAGGAACCTAATAGCTGGCGGGGCTTTGCGGAAAAGCTGGACAGCGACTCCAACTTTCATCTTTGTGAAGTGTCCACCACTAATGTGGATTTCTGATAAATTTGGTGCTACCTTAAGTTCATTGGCAGCGTTATAGTCCAAGACGGCCTGTACATGCTCTAGTTTCACCTTCGAGGAAGTCAGTCCGTTCTTGCTTACTGTATCATCACTGAGTGTGAAAACTTTAGAGTTTAGAAGCTGTCCTTTCAGGTTCTTAAGGACATGTGCTGGGTCAGAGATGAAAAAAATTTCCTTCCCGTCTTAGGTTGGGTGGGGTATTGAGCACGAAGTTGTCGAATGGCGGTGACTCAAAAAGCCAAATTCTCTCCACATAGCGCGATTTGCTGCACCCATGTCACAGGTGACTACCCGTACTCTTAGTCTGGCTGCATATCTGGACTGTTTCCAGGACATACGTCTTGAGTACAGAGCCGTCCACGTGCCTACCAGTAAATTCATAGGCTATGGCTTGCTTCCATCTTTGGTTTACCCTAGCTAGCGTAAACACCAGAGCATGGTTGGCTGCCTCTTCAGGTTTCGAGGGCAAGGTCGTTCCTCCCAAAATCACGTCTTCTCCACGGTTGAGCTCAAATCTGGGTGCTATCTCCATTTCATCTAGAAAGAGAACACAGTCTTTTTCCACGTCCTCCATTCCCTCTGCTTTCGACCTCATTACGTCGATCACTTCATGCAGGATACCTGGCAGAAACTTCAGGCTCTGAATTCTTCTTGCTAACGTTCTGCTTGATGGAAGAGGGTAGCCAATCTTTCTGAGCGTTTCATACCCAGTGGTTCCACAAGCAAATTTAATTTTTAGGCCTTGCTTTACTGTTTGCGCTGACCATGAATTGCCACGATTGTTGTTCCGAGAAAGGGGCACGAATTTGGTCTTCATTTAAAAACTTCGTATTTCGTGAGAAATTAGCTGCCTGTTTCTGCAGCTTGCGATTCTGCTTCTGTAGTTTTTTGACAGTGTTCTTAGACTCTTTATGGTGTTGTTTCAGCTTATTATTGGCTGCTGTGAGATCTGCTATCTTCTTCCTAAGCTCTGCTACCTCAGAATCAAGGGTTGGTACGCACGAACCACTGCAGTTTCTTGAGGCCGTACATCTGTGGTGGCCGAAGTAAGTTGCTGACTAGCATTGCTGTTTTCTGTACCCACCAATGTCTCATTTATCACTCCATCTGACGATGAATCTGCTGGAGGATACTCTTGCGTGTTTGAGGGAAGGACGTTTCTCACTTCTGGTGAAGAACCTTGTGGGTCAGCGTCATCATTGAATAATGCAGGCACATGCACACTTCGGTCCCTTGGTGGCCTTCGCTCTTTATGAAGTTCTGGAAGCAGATAAATAAGCGAACAGAGCACATTACATATTTAAAATAGTGGTCCTTTTGAAAAACTCCGAAAGTAAGCTTTTCTGCATTCCAAAGGACCCTTCACCATGACGGCCCATCCTAAACGTCACGTGCAGCTGTTTTTCACCCCCCTTCAACAAAAGTAGTGGCTAGGCAAAGCTGGTGCTAATCCTTTATCCCGACAGCGTGTCGTGTAAAGGAAAGGAACGCGGCATTGGGCTATATATGTCTGCAGCATTGCACTTTTTTTTTACCCCAAAGCTGGTTTGGCAGTCAGGGTGAAGGAATTTTGCTGTGCCAAGGAGCTGACCTCCAAAGTTTTGAAAAGGGTCCACAGAAGACGCGCCAGAAAATTTAACATGCACGCACACCAACCGCTTCCTCACTCAACGCTTTCAGATGTAGACGACGAGGCAAAAAGCAACATGGCAACAAACACCATGGTTAGCAGGCATCTGACCTTTGAATGGGAACACCGTTGGGACAGCATTAGGCTTGAGCTTCTTCCATCCGTCCGCGCGGTTTTGTTCGAAGCTCTTGTCTTCGAAATGAGCCTGCAGATTATATTTGTATTCGAATTAGCCCCACAATTCCTGCTCGAGAATGAAAAAAATGAACATAGCGCACAAGAAAACAAAGTAGTCCAAATGTATCAGTCGAATTATTTTAATTACCGCCTCAATCTGCACATAACAACATATTCTGTTAACCTCATTTACATACCTAATGCGGCGTCGTTGGACGAAACATCGAGCAAACAGTCAGCGCACGCTACCCAACGCAGCATACGTGCCAAAAACTCCAAAATTGTAAGTAAATTAGTCCGTACTGGTTCCTAGACGACCCAAATGCACAGTAATTGCAACAGCCTATGTGCCCTCGCTTGTTCTCGTGCTCTGTGCCTTGATTAGTGTCGGCCGCGGTTCGCTGACAAGCGCCTCGTAAAGGCAATTATTTTATAATGAACAGAAGCGGCGAAAGCACGTTTGGTACGCATTCACGAGCGAAAACATTGCGTCATGCAATTTCGGATGCAAACAGGCAAGCGGAAAGCAATGGCCGGTTCGGCGCTAAAACGTGCTTTTTTTTTACGCCAAGCAAAACGAATAGTGCGGAAATGACATCTGACCAATGCAAATGTTGTACTACACTTAGCTGAATAAACGCAGCAGTGGTGAATAGCAACAAAAACACTGAACCAACATGTGGCACTTACACTACAGACACATGAGGAGTTCGTCGGTTGCCACTTGTCACGCTTGATCCGGACCAGCCACAGAAGCCTCCTTTTCGAGTCTCTTGGAAAATTGAACATCCTCCAACCTCTTGGAAAAATGAACATCCTCCAACCATTTCTCGAATGGTTGGAGCACTGAGGAACACAACATCCAGTCATTGCACGGCGATGAAAGGCACGCGAACGCAGGCACGCAGCAGTGACACCCGCACGACAGCAGAGCGGCGAGGTCGACGCGGGAAACGCAATGGCGGAGGGAGCACGCGAAAACCGGTTTTGGCGCGTCGAGTGGTTCAAAGGGTGACTTCACCCTGAGCGGGGGCGCGCGCATCAAGGAACTCTAGCGAAACCGAGCTGCAACAGCTGTGGCCATGCGCCGTGTCAAGTGGGATGAAGATGAAGAAGCAGAGCCCAGCGAAACGGAGCGGTGAAAGACTGAGTTTGCAATTCAACTGAGCAAGTTCCACCTGGCCAGCTGTAGCTACCGCGTCACTCCAGATTTAACCAGACCTAAATTACCGCCGTTTTTATTGCGAAAGCAATACTACGCCACGCCTAACCGCCCGTCGCGTATGCCGTACGCCAGAGCCGACGCTGCGCTTGGAAGGTTGTGTGACGTCAGCTCTCACCGTTGCTATGACGACGCGTGACGTCAACTTGCTCCCCGCCGCAAGTAGAAGGGAGCCGCTCGTCGCGTTTTCCGTGGCACCCGAGCCAGCACCGCGCCCGACAGGGGGTCTCTCCGTTGATATGACGACCTGCTCGCCTTGCGCTTGCTCCGTGGCGGCTTCACTGGGATATATAGCGGTGCGCTACGCGTTGGTTGATCAGTCTCGCCATGGAAGTTACCGACGAAGAGTCTATATCTGAATCTAGTTGCTCTACTGCTTCGGAACAGTTAAATTCTCAGCTTGCTCCCCGCCGCAGCTAGAAGGGAGCCGCTCGTCGCGTTTGCCGTGGCCCCCGAGCCGGCACCGCGCCCGACAGGGGGTCTCTCCGTTGATATGACGACCTCCTCGCCTTGCGCTCGCTCCGTGGCGGCTTCACTGGGATATATAGCGGTGCGCTACGCGTTGGTTGATCAGTCTCGCCATGGAAGTTACCGACGAAGAGTCTATATCTGAATCTAGTTGCTCTACTGCTTCGGAACAGTTAAATTCTCAGCTTGCTCCCCGCCGCAGCTAGAAGGGAGCCGCTCGTCGCGTTTGCCGTGGCCCCCGAGCCGGCACCGCGCCCGAGAGGGGGTCTCTCCGTTGATATGACGACCTCCTCGCCTTGCGCTCGCTCCGTGGCGGCTTCACTGGGATATATAGCGGTGCGCTACGCGTTGGTTGATCAGTCTCGCCATGGAAGTTACCGACGAAGAGTCTATATCTGAATCTAGTTGCTCTACTGCTTCGGAACAGTTAAATTCTCAGCTTGCTCCCCGCCGCAGCTAGAAGGGAGCCGCTGGTCGCGTTTGCCGTGGCCCCCGAGCCGGCACCGCGCCCTGCAGGGGGTCTCTCCGTTGATATGACGACCTCCTCGCCTTGCGCTCGCTCCGTGGCGGCTTCACTGGGATATATAGCGGTGCGCTACGCGTTGGTTGATGAGTCTCGCCATGGAAGTTACCGACGAAGAGTCTATATCTGAATCTAGTTGCTCTACTGCTTCGGAACAGTTAAATTCTCAGCTTGCTCCCCGCCGAAGCTAGAAGGGAGCCGCTCGTCGCGTTTGCCGTGGCCCCCGAGCCGGCACCGCGCCCGGCAGGGGGTCTCTCCGTTGATATGACGACCTCCTCGCCTTGCGCTCGCTCCGTGGCGGCTTCACTGGGATATATAGCGGTGCGCTACGCGTTGGTTGATCAGTCTCGCCATGGAAGTTACCGACGAAGAGTCTATATCTGAATCTAGTTGCTCTACTGCTTCGGAACAGTCAAATTCTCAGCTTGCTCCCCGCCGCAGCTAGAAGGGAGCCGCTCGTCGCGTTTGCTGTGGCCCCCGAGCCGGCACCGCGCCCGACAGCGGGTCTCTCCGTTGATATGACGACCTCCTCGCCTTGCGCTCGCTCCGTGGCGGCTTCACTGGGATATATAGCGGTGCGCTACGCGTTGGTTGATCAGCCTCGCCATGGAAGTTACCGACGAAGAGTCTATATCTGAATCTAGTTGCTCTACTGCTTCGGAACAGTCAAATTCTCAGCTTGCTCCCCGCCGCAGCTAGAAGGGAGCCGCTCGTCGCGTTTGCTGTGGCCCCCGAGCCGGCACCGCGCCCGACAGGGGGTCTCTCCGTTGATATGACGACCTCCTCGCCTTGCGCTCGCTCCGTGGCGGCTTCACTGGGATATATAGCGGTGCGCTACGCGTTGGTTGATCAGTCTCGCCATGGAAGTTACCGACGAAGAGTCTATATCTGAATCTAGTTGCTCCACTGCTTCGGAACAGTTAAATTCTCAGCTTGCTCCCCGCCGCAGCTAGAAGGGAGCCGCTCGTCGCGTTTGCTGTGGCCCCCGAGCCGGCACCGCGCCCGACAGGGGGTCTCTCCGTTGATATGACGACCTCCTCGCGTTGCGCTCGCTCCGTGGCGGCTTCACTGGGATATATAGCGGTGCGCTACGCGTTGGTTGATCAGTCTCGCCATGGAAGTTACCGACGAAGAGTCTATATCTGAATCTAGTTGCTCCACTGCTTCGGAACAGTTAAATTCTCAGCTTGCTCCCCGCCGCAGCTAGAAGGGAGCCGCTCGTCGCGTTTGCCGTGGCCCCCGAGCCGGCACCGCGCCCGACAGCGGGTCTCTCCGTTGATATGACGACCTCCTCGCCTTGCGCTCGCTCCGTGGCGGCTTCACTGGGATATATAGCGGTGCGCTACGCGTTGGTTGATCAGTCTCGCCATGGAAGTTACCGACGAAGAGTCTATATCTGAATCTAGTTGCTCTACTGCTTCGGAACAGTTAAATTCTCAGCTTGCTCCCCGCCGCAGCTAGAAGGGAGCCGCTCGTCGCGTTTGCCGTGGCCCCCGAGCCGGCACCGCGCCCGGCAGGGGGTCTCTCCGTTGATATGACGACCTCCTCGCCTTGCGCTCGCTCCGTGGCGGCTTCACTGGGATATATAGCGGTGCGCTACGCGTTGGTTGATCAGTCTCGCCATGGAAGTTACCGACGAAGAGTCTATATCTGAATCTCGTTGCTCTACTGCTTCGGAACAGTTAAATTCTCAGCTTGCTCCCCGCCGCAGCTAGAAGGGAGCCACTCGTCGCGTTTGCCGTGGCCCCCGAGCTGGCACCGCGCCCGACAGGGGGTCTCTCCGTTGATATGACGACCTCCTCGCCTTGCGCTCGCTCCGTGGCGGCTTCACTGGGATATATAGCGGTGCGCTACGCGTTGGTTGATCAGTCTCGCCATGGAAGTTACCGACGAAGAGTCTATATCTGAATCTAGTTGCTCTACTGCTTCGGAACAGTTAAATTCTCAGCTTGCTCCCCGCCGCAGCTAGAAGGGAGCCACTCGTCGCGTTTGCCGTGGACCCCGAGCCGGCACCGCGCCCGACAGGGGGTCTCTCCGTTGATATGACGACCTCCTCGCCTTGCGCTCGCTCCGTGGTGGCTTCACTGGGATATATAGCGGTGCGCTACGCGTTGGTTGATCAGTCTCGCCATGGAAGTTACCGACGAAGAGTCTATATCTGAATCTTGTTGCTCTACTGCTTCGGAACCGTTAAATTCTCAGCTTGCTCCCCGCCGCAGCTAGAAGGGAGCCACTCGTCGCGTTTGCCGTGGACCCCGAGCCGGCACCGCGCCCGACAGGGGGTCTCTCCGTTGATATGACGACCTCCTCGCCTTGCGCTCGCTCCGTGGCGGCTTCACTGGGATATATAGCGGTGCGCTACGCGTTGGTTGATCAGTCTCGCCATGGAAGTTACCGACGAAGAGTCTATATCTGAATCTAGTTGCTCTACTGCTTCGGAACAGTTAAATTCTCAGCTTGCTCCCCGCCGCAGCTAGAAGGGAGCCACTCGTCGCGTTTGCCGTGGACCCCGAGCCGGCACCGCGCCCGACAGGGGGTCTCTCCGTTGATATGACGACCTCCTCGCCTTGCGCTCGCTCCGTGGCGGCTTCACTGGGATATATAGCGGTGCGCTACGCGTTGGTTGATCAGTCTCGCCATGGAAGTTACCGACGAAGAGTCTATATCTGAATCTAGTTGCTCTACTGCTTCGGAACAGTCAAATTCTCAGCTTGCTCCCCGCCGCAGCTAGAAGGGAGCCGCTCGTCGCGTTTGCTGTGGCCCCCGAGCCGGCACCACGCCCGGCAGGGGGTCTCTCCGTTGATATGACGACCTCCTCGCATTGCGCTCGCTCCGTGGCGGCTTCAATGGGATATATAGCGGTGCGCTACGCGTTGGTTGATCAGTCTCGCCATGGAAGTTACCGACGAAGAGTCTATATCTGAATCTAGTTGCTCTACTGCTTCGGAACAGTTAAATTCTCAGCTTGCTCCCCGCCGCAGCTAGAAGGGAGCCGCTCGTCGCGTTTGCCGTGGCCCCCGAGCCGGCACCGCGCCCGGCAGGGGGTCTCTCCGTTGATATGACGACCTCCTCGCCTTGCGCTCGCTCCGTGGCGGCTTCACTGGGATATATAGCGGTGCGCTACGCGTTGGGTGATCAGTCTCGCCATGGAAGTTACCGACGAAGAGTCTATATCTGAATCTAGTTGCTCTACTGCTTCGGAACAGTTAAATTCTCAGCTTGCTCCCCGCCGCAGCTAGAAGGGAGCCGCTCGTCGCGTTTGCCGTGGCCCCCGAGCCGGCACCGCGCCCGGCAGGGGGTCTCTCCGTTGATATGACGACCTCCTCGCCTTGCGCTCGCTCCGTGGCGGCTTCACTGGGATATATAGCGGTGCGCTACGCGTTGGTTGATCAGTCTCGCCATGGAAGTTACCGACGAAGAGTCTATATCTGAATCTAGTTGCTCTACTGCTTCGGAACAGTCAAATTCTCAGCTTGCTCCCCGCCGCAGCTAGAAGGGAGCCGCTCGTCGCGTTTGCTGTGGCCCCCGAGCCGGCACCGCGCCCGACAGGGGGTCTCTCCGTTGATATGACGACCTCCTCGCCTTGCGCTCGCTCCGTGGCGGCTTCACTGTGATATATAGCGGTGCGCTACGCGTTGGTTGATCAGTCTCGCCATGGAAGTTACCGACGAAGAGTCTATATCTGAATCTAGTTGCTCTACTGCTTCGGAACAGTTAAATTCTCAGCTTGCTCCCCGCCGCAGCTAGAAGGGAGCCACTCGTCGCGTTTGCCGTGGACCCCGAGCCGGCACCGCGCCCGACAGGGGGTCTCTCCGTTGATATGACGACCTCCTCGCCTTGCGCTAGCTCCGTGGCGGCTTCACTGGGATATATAGCGGTGCGCTACGCGTTGGTTGATCAGTCTCGCCATGGAAGTTACCGACGAAGAGTCTATATCTGAATCCTGTTGCTCTACTGCTTCGGAACAGTTAAATTCTCAGCTTGCTCCCCGCCGCAGCTAGAAGGGAGCCACTCGTCGCGTTTGCCGTGGACCCCGAGCCGGCACCGCGCCCGACAGGGGGTCTCTCCGTTGATATGACGACCTCCTCGCCTTGCGCTCGCTCCGTGGCGGCTTCACTGGGATATATAGCGGTGCGCTACGCGTTGGTTGATCAGTCTCGCCATGGAAGTTACCGACGAAGAGTCTATATCTGAATCTAGTTGCTCTACTGCTTCGGAACAGTTAAATTCTCAGCTTGCTACCCGCCGCAGCTAGAAGGGAGCCACTCGTCGCGTTTGCCGTGGACCCCGAGCCGGCACCGCGCCCGACAGGGGGTCTCTCCGTTGATATGACGACCTCCTCGCCTTGCGCTCGCTCCGTGGCGGCTTCACTGGGATATATAGCGGTGCGCTACGCGTTGGTTGATCAGTCTCGCCATGGAAGTTACCGACGAAGAGTCTATATCTGAATCTAGTTGCTCTACTGCTTCGGAACAGTTAAATTCTCAGCTTGCTCCCCGCCGCAGCTAGAAGGGAGCCACTCGTCGCGTTTGCCGTGGACCCCGAGCCGGCACCGCGCCCGACAGGGGGCTCTCCGTTGATATGACGACCTCCTCGCCTTGCGCTCGCTCCGTGGCGGCTTCACTGGGATATATAGCGGTGCGCTACGCGTTGGTTGATCAGTCTCGCCATGGAAGTTACCGACGAAGAGTCTATATCTGAATCTAGTTGCTCTACTGCTTCGGAACAGTTAAATTCTCAGCTTGCTCCCCGCCGCAGCTAGAAGGGAGCCACTCGTCGCGTTTGCCGTGGACCCCGAGCCGGCACCGCGCCCGACAGGGGGTCTCTCCGTTGATATGACGACCTCCTCGCCTTGCGCTCGCTCCGTGGCGGCTTCACTGTGATATATAGCGGTGCGCTACGCGTTGGTTGATCAGTCTCGCCATGGAAGTTACCGACGAAGAGTCTATATCTGAATCTAGTTGCTCTACTGCTTCGGAACAGTTTAATTCTCAGCTTGCTCCCCGCCGCAGCTAGAAGGGAGCCACTCGTCGCGTTTGCCGTGGCCCCCGAGCCGGCACCGCGCCCGGCAGGGGGTCTCTCCGTTGATATGACGACCTCCTCGCCTTGCGCTCGCTCCGTGGCGGCTTCACTGGGATATATAGCGGTGCGCTACGCGTTGGTTGATCAGTCTCGCCATGGAAGTTACCGACGAAGAGTCTATATCTGAATCTAGTTGCTCTACTGCTTCGGAACAGTTAAATTCTCAGCTTGCTCCCCGCCGCAGCTAGAAGGGAGCCGCTCGTCGCGTTTGCTGTGGCCCCCGAGCCGGCACCGCGCCCGGCAGGGGGTCTCTCCGTTGATATGACGACCTCCTCGCCTTGCGCTCGCTCCGTGGCGGCTTCACTGGGATATATAGCGGTGCGCTACGCGTTGGTTGATCAGTCTCGCCATGGAAGTTACCGACGAAGAGTCTATATCTGAATCTAGTTGCTCTACTGCTTCGGAACAGTTAAATTCTCAGCTTGCTCCCCGCCGCAGCTAGAAGGGAGCCGCTCGTCGCGTTTGCCGTGGCCCCCGAGCCGGCACCGCGCCCGGCAGGGGGTCTCTCCGTTGATATGACGACCTCCTCGCCTTGCGCTCGCTCCGTGGCGGCTTCACTGGGATATATAGCGGTGCGCTACGCGTTGGTTGATCAGTCTCGCCATGGAAGTTACCGACGAAGAGTCTATATCTGAATCTAGTTGCTCTACTGCTTCGGAACAGTCAAATTCTCAGCTTGCTCCCCGCCGCAGCTAGAAGGGAGCCGCTCGTCGCGTTTGCTGTGGCCCCCGAGCCGGCACCGCGCCCGACAGGGGGTCTCTCCGTTGATATGACGACCTCCTCGCCTTGCGCTCGCTCCGTGGCGGCTTCACTGGGATATATAGCGGTGCGCTACGCGTTGGTTGATCAGTCTCGCCATGGAAGTTACCGACGAAGAGTCTATATCTGAATCTAGTTGCTCTACTGCTTCGGAACAGTCAAATTCTCAGCTTGCTCCCCCGCCGCAGCTAGAAGGGAGCCGCTCGTCGCGTTTGCTGTGGCCCCCGAGCCGGCACCGCGCCCGACAGCGGGTCTCTCCGTTGATATGACGACCTCCTCGCCTTGCGCTCGCTCCGTGGCGGCTTCACTGGGATATATAGCGGTGCGCTACGCGTTGGTTGATCAGTCTCGCCATGGAAGTTACCGACGAAGAGTCTATATCTGAATCTAGTTGCTCTACTGCTTCGGAACAGTTAAATTCTCAGCTTGCTCCCCGCCGCAGCTAGAAGGGAGCCGCTCGTCGCGTTTGCCGTGGCCGCCGAGCCGGCACCGCGCCCGGCAGGGGGTCTCTCCGTTGATATGACGACCTCCTCGCCTTGCGCTCGCTCCGTGGCGGCTTCACTGGGATATATAGCGGTGCGCTACGCGTTGGTTGATCAGTCTCGCCATGGAAGTTACCGACGAAGAGTCTATATCTGAATCTAGTTGCTCTACTGCTTCGGAACAGTTAAATTCTCAGCTTGCTCCCCGCCGCAGCTAGAAGGGAGCCGCTCGTCGCGTTTGCCGTGGCCCCCGAGCCGGCACCGCGCCCGGCAGGGGGTCTCTCCGTTGATATGACGACCTCCTCGCCTTGCGCTCGCTCCGTGGCGGCTTCACTGGGATATATAGCGGTGCGCTACTCGTTGGTTGATCAGTCTCGCCATGGAAGTTACCGACGAAGAGTCTATATCTGAACCTAGTTGCTCTACTGCTTCGGAACAGTTAAATTCACAGCTTGCTCCCCGCCGCAGCTAGAAGGGAGCCGCTCGTCGCGTTTGCTGTGGCCCCCGAGCCGGCACCGCGCCCGGCAGGGGGTCTCTCCGTTGATATGACGACCTCCTCGCCTTGCGCTCGCTCCGTGGCGGCTTCACTGGGATATATAGCGGTGCGCTACGCGTTGGTTGATCAGTCTCGCCATGGAAGTTACCGACGAAGAGTCTATATCTGAATCTAGTTGCTCTACTGCTTCGGAACAGTTAAATTCTCAGCTTGCTCCCCGCCGCAGCTAGAAGGGAGCCGCTCGTCGCGTTTGCCGTGGCCCCCGAGCCGGCACCGCGCCCGGCAGGGGGTCTCTCCGTTGATATGACGACCTCCTCGCCTTGCGCTCGCTCCGTGGCGGCTTCACTGGGATATATAGCGGTGCGCTACGCGTTGGTTGATCAGTCTCGCCATGGAAGTTACCGACGAAGAGTCTATATCTGAATCTAGTTGCTCTACTGCTTCGGAACAGTCAAATTCTCAGCTTGCTCCCCGCCGCAGCTAGAAGGGAGCCGCTCGCCGCGTTTGCTGTGGCCCCCCGAGCCGTCACCGCGCCCGACAGCGGGTCTCTCCGTTGATATGACGACCTCCTCGCCTTGCGCTCGCTCCGTGGCGGCTTCACTGGGATATATAGCGGTGCGCTGCGCGTTGGTTGATCAGTCTCGCCATGGAAGTTACCGACGAAGAGTCTATATCTGCATCTAGTTGCTCTACTGCTTCGGAACAGTCAAATTCTCAGCTTGCTCCCCGCCGCAGCTAGAAGGGAGCCGCTCGTCGCGTTTGCTGTGGCCCCCGAGCCGGCACCGCGCCCGACAGCGGGTCTCTCCGTTGATATGACGACCTCCTCGCCTTGCGCTCGCTCCGTGGCGGCTTCACTGGGATATATAGCGGTGCGCTACGCGTTGGTTGATCAGTCTCGCCATGGAAGTTACCGACGAAGAGTCTATATCTGAATCTAGTTGCTCTACTGCTTCGGAACAGCTAAATTCTCAGCTTGCTCCTCGCCGCAGCTAGAAGGGAGCCGCTCGTCGCGTTTGCTGTGGCCACCGAGCCGGCACCACGCCCGGCAGGGGGTCTCTCCGTTGATATGACGACCTCCTCGCCTTGCGCTCGCTCCGTGGCGGCTTCACTGGGATATATAGCGGTGCGCTACGCGTTGGTTGATCAGTCTCGCCATGGAAGTTACCGACGAAGAGTCTATATCTGAATCTAGTTGCTCTACTGCTTCGGAACAGTTAAATTCTCAGCTTGCTCCCCGCCGCAGCTAGAAGGGAGCCGCTCGTCGCGTTTGCCGCGGCCGCCGAGCCGGCACCGCGCCCGGCAGGGGGTCTCTCCGTTGATATGACGACCTCCTCGCCTTGCGCTCGCTCCGTGGCGGCTTCACTGGGATATATAGCGGTGCGCTACGCGTTGGTTGATCAGTCTCGCCATGGAAGTTACCGACGAAGAGTCTATATCTGAATCTAGTTGCTCTACTGCTTCGGAACAGTTAAATTCTCAGCTTGCTCCCCGCCGCAGCTAGAAGGGAGCCGCTCGTCGCGTTTGTCGTGGCCCCCGAGCCGGCACCGCGCCCGGCAGGGGGTCTCTCCGTTGATATGACGACCTCCTCGCCTCGCGCTCGCTCCGTGGCGGCTTCACTGGGATATATAGCGGTGCGCTACGCGTTGGTTGATCAGTCTCGCCATGGAAGTTACCGACGAAGAGTCTATATCTGAATCTAGTTGCTCTACTGCTTCGGAACAGTTAAATTCTCAGCTTGCTCCCCGCCGCAGCTAGAAGGGAGCCGCTCGTCGCGTTTGCCGTGGCCCCCGAGCCGGCACCGCGCCCGGCAGGGGGTCTGTCCGTTGATATGACGACCTCCTCGCCTTGCGCTCGCTCCGTGGCGGCTTCACTGGGATATATAGCGGTGCGCTACGCGTTGGTTGATCAGTCTCGCCATGGAAGTTACCGACGAAGAGTCTATATCTGAATCTAGTTGCTCTACAGCTTCGGAACAGTGAAATTCTCAGCTTGCTCCCCGCCGCAGCTAGAAGGGAGCCGCTCGTCGCGTTTGCTGTGGCCCCCGAGCCGGCACCGCGCCCGACAGCGGGTCTCTCCGTTGATATGACGACCTCCTCGCCTTGCGCTCGCTCCGTGGCGGCTTCACTGGGATATATAGCGGTGCGCTGCGCGTTGGTTGATCAGTCTCGCCATGGAAGTTACCGACGAAGAGTCTATATCTGCATCTAGTTGCTCTACTGCTTCGGAACAGTCAAATTCTCAGCTTGCTCCCCGCCGCAGCTAGAAGGGAGCCGCTCGTCGCGTTTGCTGTGGCCCCCGAGCCGGCACCGCGCCCGACAGCGGGTCTCTCCGTTGATATGACGACCTCCTCGCCTTGCGCTCGCTCCGTGGCGGCTTCACTGGGATATATAGCGGTGCGCTACGCGTTGGTTGATCAGTCTCGCCATGGAAGTTACCGACGAAGAGTCTATATCTGAATCTAGTTGCTCTACTGCTTCGGAACAGTCAAATTCTCAGCTTGCTCCCCGCCGCAGCTAGAAGGGAGCCGCTCATCGCGTTTGCCGTGGCCCCCGAGCCGGCACCGCGCCCGGCAGGGGGTCTCTCCGTTGATATGACGACCTCCTCGCCTTGCGCTCGCTCCGTGGCGGCTTCACTGGGATATATAGCGGTGCGCTACGCGTTGGTTGATCAGTCTCGCCATGGAAGTTACCGACGAAGAGTCTATATCTGAATCTAGTTGCTCTACTGCTTCGGAACAGTTAAATTCTCAGCTT
Source organism: Amblyomma americanum (assembly GCF_052857255.1). Lineage (NCBI taxonomy): Eukaryota > Metazoa > Arthropoda > Arachnida > Ixodida > Ixodidae > Amblyomma > Amblyomma americanum. Next base: position 200,414,542 of record NC_135502.1, read on the forward strand.
GCTCCCCGCCGCAGCTAGAAGGGAGCCGCTCGTCGCGTTTGCCGTGGCCCCCGAGCCGGCACCGCGCCCGGCAGGGGGTCTGTCCGTTGATATGACGACCTCCTCGCCTTGCGCTCGCTCCGTGGCGGCTTCACTGGGATATATAGCGGTGCGCTACGCGTTGGTTGATCAGTCTCGCCATGGAAGTTACCGACGAAGAGTCTATATCTGAATCTAGTTGCTCTACAGCTTCGGAACAGTGAAATTCTCAGCTTGCTCCCCGCCGCAGCTAGAAGGGAGCCGCTCGTCGCGTTTGCTGTGGCCCCCGAGCCGGCACCGCGCCCGACAGCGGGTCTCTCCGTTGATATGACGACCTCCTCGCCTTGCGCTCGCTCCGTGGCGGCTTCACTGGGATATATAGCGGTGCGCTGCGCGTTGGTTGATCAGTCTCGCCATGGAAGTTACCGACGAAGAGTCTATATCTGCATCTAGTTGCTCTACTGCTTCGGAACAGTCAAATTCTCAGCTTGCTCCCCGCCGCAGCTAGAAGGGAGCCGCTCGTCGCGTTTGCTGTGGCCCCCGAGCCGACACCGCGCCCGACAGCGGGTCTCTCCGTTGATATGACGACCTCCTCGCCTGGCGCTCGCTCCGTGGCGGCTTCACTGGGATATATAGCGGTGCGCTACGCGTTGGTTGATCAGTCTCGCCATGGAAGTTACCGACGAAGAGTCTATATCTGAATCTAGTTGCTCTACTGCTTCGGAACAGTCAAATTCTCAGCTTGCTCCCCGCCGCAGCTAGAAGGGAGCCGCTCGTCGCGTTTGCTGTGGCCCCCGAGCCGGCACCGCGCCCGACAGGGGGTCTCTCCGTTGATATTACGACCTCCTCGCCTTGCGCTCGCTCCGTGGCGGCTTCACTGGGATATATAGCGGTGCGCTACGCGTTGGTTGATCAGTCTCGCCATGGAAGTTACCGACGAAGAGTCTATATCTGAATCTAGTTGCTCTACTGCTTCGGAACAGTCAAATTCTCAGCTTGCTCCCCGCCGCAGCTAGAAGGGAGCCGCTCGTCGCGTTTGCTGTGGCCCCCGAGCCGGCACCGCGCCCGACAGCGGGTCTCTCCGTTGATATGACGACCTCCTCGCCTTGCGCTCGCTCCGTGGCGGCTTCACTGGGATATATAGCGGTGCGCTACGCGTTGGTTGATCAGTCTCGCCATGGAAGTTACCGACGAAGAGTCTATATCTGAATCTAGTTGCTCTACTGCTTCGGAACAGTCAAATTCTCAGCTTGCTCCCCGCCGCAGCTAGAAGGGAGCCGCTCGTCGTGTTTGCTGTGGCCCCCGAGCCGGCACCGCGCCCGACAGGGGGTCTCTCCGTTGATATGACGACCTCCTCGCCTTGCGCTCGCTCCGTGGCGGCTTCACTGGGATATATAGCGGTGCGCTACGCGTTGGTTGATCAGTCTCGCCATGGAAGTTACCGACGAAGAGTCTATATCTGAATCTAGTTGCTCTACTGCTTCGGAACAGTTAAATTCTCAGCTTGCTCCCCGCCGCAGCTAGAAGGGAGCCACTCGTCGCGTTTGCCGTGGCCCCCGAGCTGGCACCGCGCCCGACAGGGGGTCTCTCCGTTGATATGACGACCTCCTCGCCTTGCGCTCGCTCCGTGGCGGCTTCACTGGGATATATAGCGGTGCGCTACGCGTTGGTTGATCAGTCTCGCCATGGAAGTTACCGACGAAGAGTCTATATCTGAATCTAGTTGCTCTACTGCTTCGGAACAGTTTAATTCTCAGCTTGCTCCCCGCCGCAGCTAGAAGGGAGCCACTCGTCGCGTTTGCCGTGGACCCCGAGCCGGCACCGCGCCCGACAGGGGGTCTCTCCGTTGATATGACGACCTCCTCGCCTTGCGCTCGCTCCGTGGCGGCTTCACTGGGATATATAGCGGTGCGCTACGCGTTGGTTGATCAGTCTCGCCATGGAAGTTACCGACGAAGAGTCTATATCTGAATCTAGTTGCTCTACTGCTTCGGAACAGTTAAATTCTCAGCTTGCTCCCCGCCGCAGCTAGAAGGGAGCCGCTCGTCGCGTTTGCCGTGGCCCCCGAGCCGGCACCGCGCCCGGCAGGGGGTCTCTCCGTTGATATGACGACCTCCTCGCCTTGCGCTCGCTCCGTGGCGGCTTCACTGGGATATATAGCGGTGCGCTACGCGTTGGTTGATCAGTCTCGCCATGGAAGTTACCGACGAAGAGTCTATATCTGAATCTAGTTGCTCTACTGCTTCGGAACAGTCAAATTCTCAGCTTGCTCCCCGCCGCAGCTAGAAGGGAGCCGCTCGTCGCGTTTGCTGTGGCCACCGAGCCGGCACCACGCCCGGCAGGGGGTCTCTCCGTTGATATGACGACCTCCTCGCCTTGCGCTCGCTCCGTGGCGGCTTCACTGGGATATATAGCGGTGCGCTACGCGTTGGTTGATCAGTCTCGCCATGGAAGTTACCGACGAAGAGTCTATATCTGAATCTAGTTGCTCTACTGCTTCGGAACAGTTAAATTCTCAGCTTGCTCCCCGCCGCAGCTAGAAGGGAGCCGCTCGTCGCGTTTGCCGTGGCCGCCGAGCCGGCACCGCGCCCGGCAGGGGGTCTCTCCGTTGATATGACGACCTCCTCGCCTTGCGCTCGCTCCGTGGCGGCTTCACTGGGATATATAGCGGTGCGCTACGCGTTGGTTGATCAGTCTCGCCATGGAAGTTACCGACGAAGAGTCTATATCTGAATCTAGTTGCTCTACTGCTTCGGAACAGTTAAATTCTCAGCTTGCTCCCCGCAGCAGCTAGAAGGGAGCCGCTCGTCGCGTTTGCCGTGGCCCCCGAGCCGGCACCGCGCCCGGCAGGGGGTCTCTCCGTTGATATGACGACCTCCTCGCCTTGCGCTCGCTCCGTGGCGGCTTCACTGGGATATATAGCGGTGCGCTACGCGTTGGTTGATCAGTCTCGCCATGGAAGTTACCGACGAAGAGTCTATATCTGAATCTAGTTGCTCTACTGCTTCGGAACAGTTAAATTCTCAGCTTGCTCCCCGCCGCAGCTAGAAGGGAGCCGCTCGTCGCGTTTGCTGTGGCCCCCGAGCCGGCACCGCGCCCGGCAGGGGGTCTCTCCGTTGATATGACGACCTCCTCGCCTTGCGCTCGCTCCGTGGCGGCTTCACTGGGATATATAGCGGTGCGCTACGCGTTGGTTGATCAGTCTCGCCATGGAAGTTACCGACGAAGAGTCTATATCTGAATCTAGTTGCTCTACTGCTTCGGAACAGTTAAATTCTCAGCTTGCTCCCCGCCGCAGCTAGAAGGGAGCCGCTCGTCGCGTTTGCCGTGGCCCCCGAGCCGGCACCGCGCCCGGCAGGGGGTCTCTCCGTTGATATGACGACCTCCTCGCCTTGCGCTCGCTCCGTGGCGGCTTCACTGGGATATATAGCGGTGCGCTACGCGTTGGTTGATCAGTCTCGCCATGGAAGTTACCGACCAAGAGTCTATATCTGAATCTAGTTGCTCTACTGCTTCGGAACAGTCAAATTCTCAGCTTGCTCCCCGCCGCAGCTAGAAGGGAGCCGCTCGTCGCGTTTGCTGTGGCCCCCGAGCCGGCACCGCGCCCGACAGCGGGTCTCTCCGTTGATATGACGACCTCCTCGCCTTGCGCTCGCTCCGTGGCGGCTTCACTGGGATATATAGCGGTGCGCTGCGCGTTGGTTGATCAGTCTCGCCATGGAAGTTACCGACGAAGAGTCTATATCTGCATCTAGTTGCTCTACTGCTTCGGAACAGTCAAATTCTCAGCTTGCTCCCCGCCGCAGCTAGAAGGGAGCCGCTCGTCGCGTTTGCTGTGGCCCCCGAGCCGGCACCGCGCCCGACAGCGGGTCTCTCCGTTGATATGACGACCTCCTCGCCTTGCGCTCGCTCCGTGGCGGATTCACTGGGATATATAGCGGTGCGCTACGCGTTGGTTGATCAGTCTCGCCATGGAAGTTACCGACGAAGAGTCTATATCTGAATCTAGTTGCTCTACTGCTTCGGAACAGTCAAATTCTCAGCTTGCTCCCCGCCGCAGCTAGAAGGGAGCCGCTCGTCGCGTTTGCTGTGGCCCCCGAGCCGGCACCGCGCCCGACAGCGGGTCTCTCCGTTGATATGACGACCTCCTCGCCTTGCGCTCGCTCCGTGGCGGCTTCACTGGGATATATAGCGGTGCGCTACGCGTTGGTTGATCAGTCTCGCCATGGAAGTTACCGACGAAGAGTCTATATCTGAATCTAGTTGCTCTACTGCTTCGGAACAGTCAAATTCTCAGCTTGCTCCCCGCCGCAGCTAGAAGGGAGCCGCTCGTCGCGTTTGCTGTGGCCCCCGAGCCGGCACCGCGCCCGACAGGGGGTCTCTCCGTTGATATGACGACCTCCTCGCCTTGCGCTCGCTCCGTGGCGGCTTCACTGGGATATATAGCGGTGCGCTACGCGTTGGTTGATCAGTCTCGCCATGGAAGTTACCGACGAAGAGTCTATATCTGAATCTAGTTGCTCTACTGCTTCGGAACAGTTAAATTCTCAGCTTGCTCCCCGCCGCAGCTTGAAGGGAGCCACTCGTCGCGTTTGCCGTGGCCCCCGAGCTGGCACCGCGCCCGACAGGGGGTCTCTCCGTTGATATGACGACCTCCTCGCCTTGCGCTCGCTCCGTGGCGGCTTCACTGGGATATATAGCGGTGCGCTACGCGTTGGTTGATCAGTCTCGCCATGGAAGTTACCGACGAAGAGTCTATATCTGAATCTAGTTGCTCTACTGCTTCGGAATAGTCAAATTCTCAGCTTGCTCCCCGCCGCAGCTAGAAGGGAGCCACTCGTCGCATTTGCCGTGGCCCCCGAGCTGGCACCGCGCCCGACAGGGGGTCTCTCCGTTGATATGACGACCTCCTCGCCTTGCGCTCGCTCCGTGGCGGCTTCACTGGGATATATAGCGGTGCGCTACGCGTTGGTTGATCAGTCTCGCCATGGAAGTTACCGACGAAGAGTCTATATCTGAATCTAGTTGCTCTACTGCTTCGGAACAGTCAAATTCTCAGCTTGCTCCCCGCCGCAGCTAGAAGGGAGCCGCTCGTCGCGTTTGCTGTGGCCCCCGAGCCGGCACCACGCCCGGCAGGGGGTCTCTCCGTTGATATGACGACCTCCTCGCCTTGCGCTCGCTCCGTGGCGGCTTCAATGGGATATATAGCGGTGCGCTACGCGTTGGTTGATCAGTCTCGCCATGGAAGTTACCGACGAAGAGTCTATATCTGAATCTAGTTGCTCTACTGCTTCGGAACAGTTAAATTCTCAGCTTGCTCCCCGCCGCAGCTAGAAGGGAGCCGCTCGTCGCGTTTGCCGTGGCCCCCGAGCCGGCACCGCGCCCGGCAGGGGGTCTCTCCGTTGATATGACGACCTCCTCGCCTTGCGCTCGCTCCGTGGCGGCTTCACTGGGATATATAGCGGTGCGCTACGCGTTGGTTGATCAGTCTCGCCATGGAAGTTACCGACGAAGAGTCTATATCTGAATCTAGTTGCTCTACTGCTTCGGAACAGTTAAATTCTCAGCTTGCTCCCCGCCGCAGCTAGAAGGGAGCCGCTCGTCGCGTTTGCCGTGGCCCCCGAGCCGGCACCGCGCCCGGCAGGGGGTCTCTCCGTTGATATGACGACCTCCTCGCCTTGCGCTCGCTCCGTGGCGGCTTCACTGTGATATATAGCGGTGCGCTACGCGTTGGTTGATCAGTCTCGCCATGGAAGTTACCGACGAAGAGTCTATATCTGAATCTAGTTGCTCTACTGCTTCGGAACAGTTAAATTCTCAGCTTGCTCCCCGCCGCAGCTAGAAGGGAGCCACTCGTCGCGTTTGCCGTGGACCCCGAGCCGGCACCGCGCCCGACAGGGGGTCTCTCCGTTGATATGACGACCTCCTCGCCTTGCGCTAGCTCCGTGGCGGCTTCACTGGGATATATAGCGGTGCGCTACGCGTTGGTTGATCAGTCTCGCCATGGAAGTTACCGACGAAGAGTCTATATCTGAATCTTGTTGCTCTACTGCTTCGGAACAGTTAAATTCTCAGCTTGCTCCCCGCCGCAGCTAGAAGGGAGCCACTCGTCGCGTTTGCCGTGGACCCCGAGCCGGCACCGCGCCCGACAGGGGGTCTCTCCGTTGATGTGACGACCTCCTCGCCTTGCGCTCGCTCCGTGGCGGCTTCACTGGGATATATAGCGGTGCGCTACGCGTTGGTTGATCAGTCTCGCCATGGAAGTTACCGACGAAGAGTCTATATCTGAATCTAGTTGCTCTACTGCTTCAGAACAGTTAAATTCTCAGCTTGCTCCCCGCCGCAGCTAGAAGGGAGCCACTCGTCGCGTTTGCCGTGGACCCCGAGCCGGCACCGCGCCCGACAGGGGGTCTCTCCGTTGATATGACGACCTCCTCGCCTTGCGCTCGCTCCGTGGCGGCTTCACTGGGATATATAGCGGTGCGCTACGCGTTGGTTGATCAGTCTCGCCATGGAAGTTACCGACGAAGAGTCTATATCTGAATCTAGTTGCTCTACTGCTTCGGAACAGTTAAATTCTCAGCTTGCTCCCCGCCGCAGCTAGAAGGGAGCCACTCGTCGCGTTTGCCGTGGACCCCGAGCCGGCACCGCGCCCGACAGGGGGCTCTCCGTTGATATGACGACCTCCTCGCCTTGCGCTCGCTCCGTGGCGGCTTCACTGGGATATATAGCGGTGCGCTACGCGTTGGTTGATCAGTCTCGCCATGGAAGTTACCGACGAAGAGTCTATATCTGAATCTAGTTGCTCTACTGCTTCGGAACAGTTAAATTCTCAGCTTGCTCCCCGCCGCAGCTAGAAGGGAGCCACTCGTCGCGTTTGCCGTGGACCCCGAGCCGGCACCGCGCCCGACAGGGGGTCTCTCCGTTGATATGACGACCTCCTCGCCTTGCGCTCGCTCCGTGGCGGCTTCACTGTGATATATAGCGGTGCGCTACGCGTTGGTTGATCAGTCTCGCCATGGAAGTTACCGACGAAGAGTCTATATCTGAATCTAGTTGCTCTACTGCTTCGGAACAGTCAAATTCTCAGCTTGCTCCCCGCCGCAGCTAGAAGGGAGCCGCTCGTCGCGTTTGCTGTGGCCACCGAGCCGGCACCACGCCCGGCAGGGGGTCTCTCCGTTGATATGACGACCTCCTCGCCTTGCGCTCGCTCCGTGGCGGCTTCACTGGGATATATAGCGGTGCGCTACGCGTTGGTTGATCAGTCTCGCCATGGAAGTTACCGACGAAGAGTCTATATCTGAATCTAGTTGCTCTACTGCTTCGGAACAATTTAATTCTCAGCTTGCTCCCCGCCGCAGCTAGAAGGGAGCCACTCGTCGCGTTTGCCGTGGACCCCGAGCCGGCACCGCGCCCGACAGGGGGTCTCTCCGTTGATATGACGACCTCCTCGCCTTGCGCTCGCTCCGTGGCGGCTTCACTGGGATATATAGCGGTGCGCTACGCGTTGGTTGATCAGTCTCGCCATGGAAGTTACCGACGAAGAGTCTATATCTGAATCTAGTTGCTCTACTGCTTCGGAACAGTTAAATTCTCAGCTTGCTCCCCGCCGCAGCTAGAAGGGAGCCACTCGTCGCGTTTGCCGTGGACCCCGAGCCGGCACCGCGCCCGACAGGGGGCTCTCCGTTGATATGACGACCTCCTCGCCTTGCGCTCGCTCCGTGGCGGCTTCACTGGGATATATAGCGGTGCGCTACGCGTTGGTTGATCAGTCTCGCCATGGAAGTTACCGACGAAGAGTCTATATCTGAATCTAGTTGCTCTACTGCTTCGGAACAGTTAAATTCTCAGCTTGCTCCCCGCCGCAGCTAGAAGGGAGCCACTCGTCGCGTTTGCCGTGGACCCCGAGCCGGCACCGCGCCCGACAGGGGGTCTCTCCGTTGATATGACGACCTCCTCGCCTTGCGCTCGCTCCGTGGTGGCTTCACTGTGATATATAGCGGTGCGCTACGCGTTGGTTGATCAGTCTCGCCATGGAAGTTACCGACGAAGAGTCTATATCTGAATCTAGTTGCTCTACTGCTTCGGAACAGTTTAATTCTCAGCTTGCTCCCCGCCGCAGCTAGAAGGGAGCCACTCGTCGCGTTTGCCGTGGACCCCGAGCCGGCACCGCGCCCGACAGGGGGTCTCTCCGTTGATATGACGACCTCCTCGCCTTGCGCTCGCTCCGTGGCGGCTTCACTGGGATATATAGCGGTGCGCTACGCGTTGGTTGATCAGTCTCGCCATGGAAGTTACCGACGAAGAGTCTATATCTGAATCTAGTTGCTCTACTGCTTCGGAGCAGTCAAATTCTTAGCTTGCTCCCCGCCGCAGCTAGAAGGGAGCCGCTCGTCGCGTTTGCTGTGGCCACCGAGCCGGCACCACGCCCGGCAGGGGGTCTCTCCGTTGATATGACGACCTCCTCGCCTTGCGCTCGCTCCGTGGCGGCTTCACTGGGATATATAGCGGTGCGCTACGCGTTGGTTGATCAGTCTCGCCATGGAAGTTACCGACGAAGAGTCTATATCTGAATCTAGTTGCTCTACTGCTTCGGAACAGTTAAATTCTCAGCTTGCTCCCCGCCGCAGCTAGAAGGGAGCCGCTCGTCGCGTTTGCCGTGGCCGCCGAGCCGGCACCGCGCCCGGCAGGGGGTCTCTCCGTTGATATGACGACCTCCTCGCCTTGCGCTCGCTCCGTGGCGGCTTCACTGGGATATATAGCGGTGCGCTACGCGTTGGTTGATCAGTCTCGCCATGGAAGTTACCGACGAAGACTCTATATCTGAATCTAGTTGCTCTACTGCTTCGGAACAGTTAAATTCTCAGCTTGCTCCCCGCCGCAGCTAGAAGGGAGCCGCTCGTCGCGTTTGCCGTGGCCCCCGAGCCGGCACCGCGCCCGGCAGGGGGTCTCTCCGTTGATATGACGACCTCCTCGCCTTGCGCTCGCTCCGTGGCGGCTTCACTGGGATATATAGCGGTGCGCTACGCGTTGGTTGATCAGTCTCGCCATGGAAGTTACCGACGAAGAGTCTATATCTGAATCTAGTTGCTCTACTGCTTCGGAACAGTTAAATTCTCAGCTTGCTCCCCGCCGCAGCTAGAAGGGAGCCGCTCGTCGCGTTTGCTGTGGCCCCCGAGCCGGCACCGCGCCCGGCAGGGGGTCTCTCCGTTGATATGACGACCTCCTCGCCTTGCGCTCGCTCCGTGGCGGCTTCACTGGGATATATAGCGGTGCGCTACGCGTTGGTTGATCAGTCTCGCCATGGAAGTTACCGACGAAGAGTCTATATCTGAATCTAGTTGCTCTACTGCTTCGGAACAGTTAAATTCTCAGCTTGCTCCCCGCCGCAGCTAGAAGGGAGCCGCTCGTCGCGTTTGCCGTGGCCCCCGAGCCGGCACCGCGCCCGGCAGGGGGTCTGTCCGTTGATATGACGACCTCCTCGCCTTGCGCTCGCTCCGTGGCGGCTTCACTGGGATATATAGCGGTGCGCTACGCGTTGGTTGATCAGTCTCGCCATGGGAGTTACCGACGAAGAGTCTATATCTGAATCTAGTTGCTCTACTGCTTCGGAACAGTCAAATTCTCAGCTTGCTCCCCGCCGCAGCTAGAAGGGAGCCGCTCGTCGCGTTTGCTGTGGCCCCCGAGCCGGCACCGCGCCCGACAGCGGGTCTCTCCGTTGATATGACGACCTCCTCGCCTTGCGCTCGCTCCGTGGCGGCTTCACTGGGATATATAGCGGTGCGCTGCGCGTTGGTTGATCAGTCTCGCCATGGAAGTTACCGACGAAGAGTCTATATCTGCATCTAGTTGCTCTACTGCTTCGGAACAGTCAAATTCTCAGCTTGCTCCCCGCCGCAGCTAGAAGGGAGCCGCTCGTCGCGTTTGCTGTGGCCCCCGAGCCGGCACCGCGCCCGACAGCGGGTCTCTCCGTTGATATGACGACCTCCTCGCCTTGCGCTCGCTCCGTGGCGGCTTCACTGGGATATATAGCGGTGCGCTACGCGTTGGTTGATCAGTCTCGCCATGGAAGTTACCGACGAAGAGTCTATATCTGAATCTAGTTGCTCTACTGCTTCGGAACAGTCAAATTCTCAGCTTGCTCCCCGCCGCAGCTAGAAGGGAGCCGCTCGTCGCGTTTGCTGTGGCCCCCGAGCCGGCACCGCGCCCGACAGCGGGTCTCTCCGTTGATATGACGACCTCCTCGCCTTGCGCTCGCTCCGTGGCGGCTTCACTGGGATATATAGCGGTGCGCTACGCGTTGGTTGATCAGTCTCGCCATGGAAGTTACCGACGAAGAGTCTATATCTGAATCTAGTTGCTCTACTGCTTCGGAACAGCCAAATTCTCAGCTTGCTCCCCGCCGCAGCTAGAAGGGAGCCGCTCGTCGCGTTTGCTGTGGCCCCCGAGCCGGCACCGCGCCCGACAGGGGGTCTCTCCGTTGATATGACGACCTCCTCGCCTTGCGCTCGCTCCGTGGCGGCTTCACTGGGATATATAGCGGTGCGCTACGCGTTGGTTGATCAGTCTCGCCATGGAAGTTACCGACGAAGAGTCTATATCTGAATCTAGTTGCTCTACTGCTTCGGAACAGTTAAATTCTAAGCTTGCTCCCCGCCGCAGCTAGAAGGGAGCCACTCGTCGCGTTTGCCGTGGCCCCCGAGCTGGCACCGCGCCCGACAGGGGGTCTCTCCGTTGATATGACGACCTCCTCGCCTTGCGCTCGCTCCGTGGCGGCTTCACTGTGATATATAGCGGTGCGCTACGCGTTGGTTGATCAGTCTCGCCATGGAAGTTACCGACGAAGAGTCTATATCTGAATCTAGTTGCTCTACTGCTTCGGAACAGTTAAATTCTCAGCTTGCTCCCCGCCGCAGCTAGAAGGGAGCCACTCGTCGCGTTTGCCGTGGACCCCGAGCCGGCACCGCGCCCGACAGGGGGTCTCTCCGTTGATATGACGACCTCCTCGCCTTGCGCTCGCTCCGTGGCGGCTTCACTGGGATATATAGCGGTGCGCTACGCGTTGGTTGATCAGTCTCGCCATGGAAGTTACCGACGAAGAGTCTATATCTGAATCTTGTTGCTCTACTGCTTCGGAACAGTTAAATTCTCAGCTTGCTCCCCGCCGCAGCTAGAAGGGAGCCACTCGTCGCGTTTGCCGTGGACCCCGAGCCGGCAGCGCGCGACAGGGGGTCTCTCCGTTGATATGACGACCTCCTCGCCTTGCGCTCGCTCCGTGGCGGCTTCACTGGGATATATAGCGGTGCGCTACGCGTTGGTTGATCAGTCTCGCCATGGAAGTTACCGACGAAGAGTCTATATCTGAATCTAGTTGCTCTACTGCTTCGGAACAGTTAAATTCTCAGCTTGCTCCCCGCCGCAGCTAGAAGGGAGCCACTCGTCGCGTTTGCCGTGGACCCCGAGCCGGCACCGCGCCCGACAGGGGGTCTCTCCGTTGATATGACGACCTCCTCGCCTTGCGCTCGCTCCGTGGCGGCTTCACTGGGATATATAGCGGTGCGCTACGCGTTGGTTGATCAGTCTCGCCATGGAAGTTACCGACGAAGAGTCTATATCTGAATCTAGTTGCTCTACTGCTTCGGAACAGTTAAATTCTCAGCTTGCTCCCCGCCGCAGCTAGAAGGAAGCCACTCGTCGCGTTTGCCGTGGACCCCGAGCCGGCACCGCGCCCGACAGGGGGTCTCTCCGTTGATATGACGACCTCCTCGCCTTGCGCTCGCTCCGTGGCGGCTTCACTGGGATATATAGCGGTGCGCTACGCGTTGGTTGATCAGTCTCGCCATGGAAGTTACCGACGAAGAAGAGTCTATATCTGAATCTAGTTGCTCTACTGCTTCGGAACAGTTAAATTCTAAGGGAAAAGCTAAGCAAGCTTTCGCAATTCAACCAGGTTTAACCAGAGCTAAACCAAAGCCAATTTTTTCTTAACTTTTCTTCTTAGTTCCAAAATAAATTGTCTCGCTCGGTTGCCCCTTGCAACAACGGAATGTGACGCCGACATCTTTGGCCACTAAATCTCTTCCGTGGTATTTCAATTCCCTGATGTCCCTACGTTCCACGATGAGCAGCGTAACGACCAGCAGCTCAAGCCATTCTTTACCGCTGCGCAGGCCCTACAGCTTCCAGTACATTTTGTGTATGCGATGGTCTTTGCTATAGGAAAGTCTATTCTGCCACTGGTCTCCTCTTTCTTCTGGTGGTGCCTGCCAGCCTCAGCTCTTTTGTTTTGCGCGTCATGTTGCGGATTGCGCCGCAATCCCATCGCTTCCACCAGTGTTCGAGACGGAGGGCTTGTCTGACTGATTCAGCACCGCAGGTCACGGCTCCGAAGGACGGCGTCGGACTCCGTTAAGAAGGAAACTGCACAGTAGGTTTATTTTCACACATTTGCAGTCGAGATAGGAGTATACCGGTAACAAACCCGTAGCCCGTTAAATACGTATTGTATTCTCTATATCCCTGACTGGGGCATAAAGTTCGGAGAACGATGTCCAATCAAGCGAGCAGATGTAGACACTGGTGGTACGGCAGGGGGTGGTGCTGATCCTCTCTTAGCTAGGTCGATGGAAAGAGGAAAAGACAGTCCTCCAACACTGTCGCGTCACTGACACCACTGCGACCAGGCAATGACGAGGTGTGCCTTTGTGGGAAAGGAATGGCACGCCGATTACCAGCAGGTGGGAAGGGGAAAAGACGCATCGAACTCTGGCGTGTCGAGTTCACCACTGGGACTGGTCCGGCGCCACCGCGGGAAAGGAACGTGAAGCCGTCTCCCAACAGCTTAATGAACGACTTTGTCTCCCCCGCCTGTTGACAGAAGCGTGGGACCACTGTCGAGGTTGCAGCCGTCTTTCAATTAACATGCGCCGCGTAATCTGTCAACAGCATCACTCAGTCAGGCGACCCGAGGGCAGACTCGATTGGCCACTTGACAGCGCCGCTGCTTCCGCGAACGCCAGTCCTCGCCGCAGCGTTTCTTCCCAATGACACATCCACCATCACGTTGGCCTTCTAGGAATTCTTCTCAGGTCTTACTTCGTCGATCTCAACACTCTACCGCACCCAAGGACCTTTCTACTGGCCGCGTAACCGTGATACGACTGAGAAGCATGTGTCTAGCCGTGTCCAGTGTGCGAGTCACAATCGCCCCACCGGTACCACTCCTGGTCTTCTGCATGGTGTGACGCTCGAAGACCTCCTTTGAGAATGTCGGAGTCGACCTCTTGGGCCCTTTTCCCAAGTGTCATACCTGCAACCGCTGGATCGTCGTCTGTACAGATTATAATACTTCAGGTTGGCGCGCTATACTTTGTCACAAGGACCAGTTGCAAAAAACAGGACAACCCAGATACGTGTCCTGTTTTTTGTAAGTGGTCCTTGTGCCAAAGTATAGCGCGCCAACCTGAAGATGACAAACCAACTAGCCGCCATCACAGCATTGCTTGAGATTATCATCCTCGCTACTGTAAGACAGCTGCTCTGTACATATCGGGTTTCGTATCTCTGGTAGATTGTTATTCTGTGCCATGGGCCGCAGCGAGTTTTGATCAGCGACAGAGGCCGCCAGCTCACCGCCGATGTTGTCGAAGAACTACTAAATTTGTACACATCGCAATTCCGACATTCTACTCCCTATCAGCTACAAACTAATAGTTTGGCAGAGCGAACCAGCCGGAGAATCACCAACATGCTCTCCATGTACGTCACCTACGAACACAAAATACTGGGACTCTGTTCTGCCTTTCATCACGTATGCATACCACACCGCTAGACAAGAAAGAACCGGCTACAACCCGTTCTTCATCCTTTATGTCCACTCTCTTCGGCACAGACTCGGTACGATCCTCCCGTTCTTCATCGACGTCCATCCTGATGTTGCTGATATTCGGTGCCGTGCTGAAGAAGCGCGCCGGATAACCCGCCTGAGAACTCTTGCCTCACAAGAGCGCTCCAAAGTCTGCTACCATGACAATGATCGCCAAATCGCGTACCTTCCTGGCGAGTTGGTATGGCTATGGTAGCCAGTTAGGAAGCGTGGCTTAAGCCAGAAAATTCTCACCAACTATATAGTTCCCCACGTTAATTTGGAGAAAGTCAATGACCTCACCTACCCTACTGCGTGCGTCGCCTGAACCGGCCTACGTTCTGCCCGCACCGAACTCACTCACGTCGAGGGGCTAAAATTCTACCACCCTCACGTCGATGCCTTACTCGGCTTAGGGCTTCGACTGCGAACGGGGAAGTGCTAAGGTCTTGAGGAAGACCCACAACGGACAAGAAAGCGGAAGCAAGGACGGGGAGGTTGAATGCGTAGTCCCCGTACAACCCTCCCTTGCGGCAAATAGGTTGCTTCCCACTTGCTGTGTGTTCCTGGCCTGTTGCAACGGTTAGGACGTCTCAGTTGTAGTTACGAGTATAACAAATATATTTAAAAAGTAAATAGCGCTTAAAAAACTATATAGCGAAGTATACGCTTCGTTGACGGAAACATTTCTATTTGACGCGACGTTTCGACCACTGGACCAATGTCTTTGAAGAGATCTTTGAAAAAGATCAGTCCTCCGATGGAAGCCCGCAATGAAATGAAAATGTTTTCTTTAAAGAAGCATATACTTCGCTACGTATATATATATATATATATATATATATATATATATATATATATATATATATATATATATATATATATATATAAGCAGGGGGTGAAGGTTAGATGGATCCGGTACAACATACACGCAATAAAGTGGGCACACGGTGGAAAAACTAACAATCTTTATTCTAACGTTTCGACCAGGCTCTGGCCTGCGTCAGAGGATATGATACAGGCGAACGACACAGCTTTTATAAGTACACGCACGTGGCGAGGGAAACATTCCGGTAGGCAGATAGCAGCAGCAAACATCTCAGTGTGAGTCGGCAGTGAAAGAAAAAGTGTTAGTGAGCACAGTCAAGCATGATTAAGGAATCATGAAGGATCATAGCAATCAGATCTTTGCGAAAGAATTGGTCGTGGCCTCATGCGCGTTATTAATGGCCTCATGCGCGTTATTAAAACTAGAGATGAATGATAGAAGTTCTGCTTCACCATGCTGCCAAATGAGAAAATTGTCGTCAATGAATCGCTTAGAGTAGAAGGGTTTTAATGGTTGTGTAGCAAGAAACTGGTCTTCTAATGAACCCATAAATATGTTGGCATAGTTAGGACCAATCCGCGTACCCAATGATGTTCCGTTTATCTGAACATCAAATTCTAAGTTGTTAAGTTCCAGTATTAATTTCAAAAGCATAGCTAGCGTGGGGCCATCAACATTAGAACTTAAGTTTTGTTTCTCAAAAAATTGCACAACTGACCGGATGCCATCAGAGTGAGAAATGTTGGTATAGAGGGACGCAACATCAAGGGTTACAAGCCAGGCGCCCTGGGGCCCGGGATGTTGAGTTCGGCTAAGTCTGATAGGAAATGTCCTGTGTTCCGTATGAAGGACTGAAATGTAGCACGAATTTTATTGATGAGGGTGTCAACTTAGCTTAGCAGCCTTTCAAGTACAGTTCCTATTCCGGAAATAATTGGTTGGCCAGGGTTATTAGGTTTGTGAATTTTGGGCAGTAAGTAAAATCTGCCTGCTGCAGGGCTGAGTGGAATTATTGAATTGACTGTACTTTTGTCTAGTTTATTACCCAGAATGAGAATGGATAGCGTCTCTTCCAAAACAATTTTAAACTTGGCAGTTGGGTCGCAGTCTAGGAGACGGTAAAATGAGCTATCTGTGAGCTGCCTTTTGGCTTCAGCGACGTAATCAGTTTTGTTCGTCACCACGATGCAACCACCTTTGTCTGAGGGCTTTATAACAATCTCAGTTTGAGACGCTAGTTTTTTATTGCTGCGGTTTCTTTTCCGGAAAGGTTGCGGCGAAAGTTATTTTTAGTATTGTATGCTCCCAGTAAATCTTTTTGGACCACCTTAATGTCGATGTCGAGGCAGTTTGCTCTCTGAGTTGGAGGAGTCCAGTGATTTTGCGGCGGCAAATTTTTATCACGTTCGGGATCTTGTGGTCGGTCATGGAAGTACTCCTTAAGTCTCATATTACGGGCGAAGTTTTCTAAGTCTTTAAACAACTGAAACTCACTGAACCCACCGGACGCGGGGCAGAAATTTAGGCCATGTGACAGGGCACTCTCGTCGTCATGAGTCAATGTGAAGTTCGAAAGATTAATACTTGAGTTAGGCAATCGGGATGGTAATGGCAGTGGAGGCTGGTATTGCGGGGACAGGAAGATTTTGTCGCGTGAAACCTTTTTGGACTTGATAGCGTTTATTTCGACCCACTTTTTGTCTTCGTACACGTCTAGGGCAGCGAGTTCTTTGGAAGACAAATTAGAGTAGTTTCGCAACTGCTTTTCAATCTGCTGCTGCTATATTTATATATATATATATATATATATATATATATATATATATATATATATATATATATATATATATATATATATATATATATATATATATATATATATATATATATAGAAAGATAAACGTATTTGGTTGCTAGAGGCAAAAATTCAAAGTTGAAAACGCTTCATTTAGCCATAGATTTATTTTGAGTCGACGTTTCGGACAGAGCCTGTCCTTTCTCAAGACTGAGGTTACAGGGGACTTCTTCCTCTTCTTAAGGAGTTGGCACTGGCACACATGTACGACACATGAACAAAAGAAACAAACGGAGGCAAAGAATACTAGAAAAGATACAGATAGAAAGGGGAAAAAGGGGGAACAAATAAAAAAGAAAAAACGTGTTATATATCCACGGTGTCCCAGGTAACTTGGACCAATATATTAAAAAAAAACTTAAGCGTTCTTCGGAACTGAAATCGCATGGATGCTGTTAGGGTTTGCCTAAAATGTCAGTACAATTTTTTGCTCGTTTTACTTGAATAGTTATACGAGATAAATTAATTATTTTTTAAAATATAAGCTTGAAACGTTCAGGCGTCAAGTGTAAAGATGTGGCGCTCCATAAATAAGGCCCAACCCAGGCAATTCCAAAGAGAGCCATAGCGGGACCGTTTTTATTCGGGAAAAATGAAAACCCGAGGAGTTCAAAAAAATACCGTGTGATAGCGCGCTCCGTGCGCCAGCATGCGCCGCGGTTACAGCTCTTTCATCCGTAACTTGTAAAAACATCGCCAGCGCCGCGCCTTGTTTTCGCTTACGAGTGAGGGCTTCTATCTTTGCTCCGCTCTGACGTTACCGCGGCGGCTGTCGACGCATTCTAAAATCTGCTAGCGTGAGAGCGCAATTATGTCCGCAGAAGCGGGAGCTTGTTTTTTTTTTCAACTGCCCCCCCCCCCCCCCCCCCCCAACCCACTGGCGCTTATCTCGGAACCAACCCCAACGCGGATCTCTGTCGTCTGCAAAACGAAGGGCGCGAAGCGAGCGATGTTTTTTACAAAGCACGAGTGAGAGCGCTGTAATCGCGGCGCGTTCGGGCGCGCGGAGCGCGCTGTCACGTGGTATTTTTTAAACTCCGCGGTCTTTCGTTTTTCCCGGACTAAAACGGCCACGCTAAGTCTATCTCACTGGAAATGTCTAAGTTGGACAATATTTGTGGAGCTCCACAAATTTCCTACTGCCGCCTGAACTTTTCAAGCTATATTTAAAAAGTTAATTGTTTATCACGAATAATTATTCATTTATGGCGATAAAAAAATGGCACTGCAACTTTAGATAAACCTTAACAACGTCCACGCAATTTCAGTTCCGAAGAACGCTTAGGTTTTTTTTTTTAAATCTCAGTCCAAGTTGTCTGGGACACCATGTGTATATATATATATATATATATATATATATATATATATATATATATATATATATATATATATATATATATATATATATATATATATTGTAGGGCTGTACTCTTCCTTTTTTAGCCATTTAAAATGCGTGCGCTCTCTCTTCCAGTCATCTATAGATGCGCGCGCAGGCAGTGCAACTGCGCATGACCGAGTCGCCCGATGTGGCGATCGCTGCGGGGAATCCTTGATAAGGCCACCGAAGCGAGGATTCCGGCGGGAGCGTGGCTAGAGCGTGGTCACGGACGCGGCGGTCACCATGAGCGAGCAGGATCAAGAGCGCAGATGGAAGCGGCATCCGCAAGGATAGAAAATCTCGTTGGCGTCAGGGGATGCTATTCAAGCAGCCAGGTTTCATGCAGCGTTTCAAGCGCTCATAGCTGCCGCCTGGTCTTTTCCGCGTCTTACTCTATTTTCTGGGTAGTTCTTTTTAACTGCGTTTTCAACTCTTGTATTTCTGTCTTCCGCGCTCAGGTGTAGCGCGGCTTCTCTTGAAGCCGTAGGCTTGCGCTGTCACTAGATGTAGCGCATGCTTGGCTCTGTTGTTCTATGACGTGCCTCTTTTAAAGCGTTGTTTTAGTCCGGAATAAACCGACCTTTTGTCACTCACTGTGTGTGTGTCACTCGTCGGGCCTTCGGCTTCCGAACCATCGGCGGCTGGCGCTGAAGGAAGACGACGGCGACAAGCGCTAAACGTTCCGATGCTCGTGCGTGCTCTGGACTTATCGCTGCTGTTTGGATTTTTAATCCAAGTTCGAATCTTGGTCACAAAATTATCCAATTGCTCCACTCCGTGCCCATGTGTGCGTTTGTATCAGCAATGCACCGTGGCCAATCCCCCGCCGTGGATATGTGCCATTAAGCCTGAGGACGTCATCATCATCATCGCTGCTGCTGGATTGGATCTGAACTGTACTCGTAATCGTTCGCGACGCAGCACCTTGGAAGACATCCTGCATTACACGTGGTGGAGGTGCCAGCGGTCCCCTCACCATGGAGCTTCGCAGCCGCGCAGTGCCTACCATTTCCGCGATGCCTGAGACCGCCACCCAACCTGCATCGCCGCTTCCCTCGGCGGTCATCCGTTCCGGCGCAGGGCGGCAGCGTGACCCATCCATCTTCAGCGGCACGGATGACACGGATGTGGAGGATTGGTTGGCCTCCTATGAACACGTATAACAAGTGGGACAAAGGCGTGAAGCTCACCAATGTTATATTTTATTGGAGCGACGTTGCCAGTCTGTGGTTCTGAAACCACAAGGCTGACATCTCCAGCTGGGCGGATCTAAACCTGACTGACAGAGGTCTTTGGCCATCCCGCTGTGTATAAGCTTCGTGCCGAGCAACGCTTGCGCAGTCGGGACAACAAAGCGGCGAAAACTTTAAAGCCATAGAGAAGATGTTGTCGACCTTTGCAAGCGCATATACGCTTCCATGAGCGAGGCCGACAAGATCAGAAATATTCGGAAAGGCATAAATGATGATGCATTCCAGATTCTCGTCGCCAAGAATCCCCAGTCAGTGCCCGATGTCATAAGCTACTGCCAGAGCTTCGATGAGCTGCGTAAACAGCGCCTTTCCACCCGCCATACCGGCTTTCATCAAACAACAGTTTACAGCTTGGCTCTTCCCGGGGACGCGGTGCTCTGGACAGCCGGCCGATCCTCCAGCACATTCAGCAGTTTGTGGGGAAGTCGTCCGCCAGCTGTGCTTGTCTGCCTGCCCACCTACGCCTGCGCCGCCGCTCACTCGCAACCTCCAGCATGTCAAACAGGAGCAGGTCGCCGAGGTACTGCCCCCTCCTTCTTCTCAGCAGTCACTGATCGCGGCTCCTCTAACGCGCGCTGATGCTGTGGTGCGCAAGCTTCCCTCACATGCTGCTCATGTCTAGAGGCCTCCTCACCACCTGTTAGAACACCAGCGACCTGCTACCACAACCGATTGTCCGATTGGCCGCCCACGATCTCAGCCGCAGCCACTCAACCCCTGGACACGCAAGACAACCGACCTATTTGCTACGCCTGCGGAGTCGCTGGCCACGTGGCTCGTTTGCGACGCTGTCCTGGCCATCATCCGAACAATTACAGGCGTGAGCCGACGTACGATCTTCCGCCGTCCTCCTCGCCTGCATCACATGAGCAGGCTCCGGATTTCTCTTCCCCTTGTTACCATCTCCGCTCCCACCGTTCGCCGTCTCCTGGCCGACGTTCCCGCTCTCCGATGCTCCAGCGCCAACCCGCCGTCCACGCGGAGAACTAACGGCCGCAGTTCCGGAGGCAAGAACTGCACCGCCAGCGACTCGCTCAATGCCTGTTTCCGTGCCCGCCAGTATTATCACCGTGTTCGTTGAGGGAGTCGCCGTCGAAGCACTTGTTGACACTGGCGCAGCCGTTTCCGTTCTCAGTCACATGCACCCTCTGTCGTCGACTCGAAAAAGTGACGACGCCTCTTCCTGCCGGTTCTCTTCGCACCGCCAGCACTCAGGACGTTCAACCAATAGCCGCCTGCACAGCCCGCCTTCTTATCGAGGACGTTCAGAAAACGGTAAAGTTCCTCGTCCTCGCCCGCTCATCTCACGACGTCATGCTTGGTTGAGACTTCCTCTCCACACATCACGCCGTTATTCACTGCGCCCGTGCTCAGCTTGAGCTATCGCCCTTCAGGGACGCCCCCTTGGAGGTACCCATTGCTGCTGCCGCTACTCTGGTCGTCTCAGAGGACACAGACGTTCTGCATTTCTCTTCAGTGCTGGTGCGTCTTCCTTGTGCTGCTCTTTCAGACGCAACTGCCATTAATACGTCCTCTTTGCGCTGCGCTGACCGGAAATCTATTTTGCTACCTCATGCCCTGCTGACAATTTTTCGTGGATCAAGCTTTACTTGTGCCAAACCCGTTCTCCAGCCTTCTCCGTGGCCAATCGCTTGGTAGTGTTGCCTTGCTCGATCCCGCCGCAGTACACCCCCTCGTCTATAGCACGGCGGGCCTTCAAATCAGCGCCATTATATACGCCTCGTCCCGTCACCACTCCATCTTCCGATATTTTTCATCCATCCGTGGACGCTGCCCGGACGCCTACACAACGTGCCCGACTTGTCGTCATCCTACAAAGTTTTGCAGCTTCGTTTGACTACCAGGAACCGTCCTTGGGCCGCGCAACCACCGCTACTCACTGTATTCACACGACCCCCATGCCCGTTTGCGTCAACGTGCGTACCGCGTGTCAGCTGCTGAGCGCCACAACACTGACGAACAGGTGACCGACATGCTTGAGCGCCACGTGATCCAGCCGTCGCATAGCCCGTGCGCATCTCCGGTGGTCAAGAAAAAGGACGGTTTTACCCGGTTCTGCGTTGACTACCGCCATCTGAGCTGCATTACACGCGCGGACGTTTACCCTCTCCCTCATATTAACGACGCCCTCGACTGACTGCAAGGCGCTGAGTTCGTTTCTTCGTTGGGTTTGCGCTCCGGTTACTTGCACGTGCCGATGGCAGCGGCCGATCACCCAATAACCGCTTTCGTCACACCCGACGGGCTTTATGAATTTACTGTCATGCCCTTCGGCCTCTCCAATGCACCCGACACATTCGTGCGCATGATGGACAATCTTCTCCGCGGGCTCCAATGGCACACACGCCTTTGTTACCTGGGCAACGCTGTGATTTTTTCTCCGGGTTTTTCGTCTCACCTCCAGCGCCACGAGACTGTTCTTCGATGCCTGGCCGATGCTGGTCTCCAACTTGATTTAAAGTGCCGCTTCGGAGCTCGCTAGCCCACCTTTCTCGGACATGTGGTGCCAAAAGGTGGCGTTGTCCCGGACCCGGCAAAGTTGCGCCCGGTGGCCGAATGTCCATTTCTGTCAAAGAACTCCGCATCTTCATCGGCCGCTGCTCGTATACTCTCGCCGCTTCGTCCGCAATTTTGCCACTATTATCGACCCCCGACCCGCCGCGGTTGCTCAGTGGTTAGGGCTCGACTACTGATCCGGAGTTCCCGGGTTCGAACCCGACCCCGGCGGCTGCGTTTTAATGGCGGAAAAACGCTTAGGCACCCGTGTGCTGTGCGATGTCAGTGCACGTTAAATATCCACAGGTGGTCGAAATTATTCCGGAGCCCTCCACTACGGAACCTCTTTCTTCCTTTCTTCTTTCACTCGCTCCTTTATCCCTTCCCTTACGGCGCGGTTCAGGTGTCCAACGCTATGTGAGACCGATACTGCGCCATTTCCTTTCCCCAAAAACCAATTATTATTATCGAACCCCGACCAAGCTTCTCTCCATCTCCGACCTTTCGGCCTGGTCGCCAGCCTGTGATGAAGCCTTTTCGACACTCCGTCGCCTACTGACGACTCCGCCAACTCTGCGTCATTTCGACCCTCCTTCTCCCACGGAAATCCACACCGGTGCAGTGGCGTCGGCTTCGGTGCAGTACTCGCTCAGCGCACGCCTGTCTTTGACGAGTACAGTGGTGAGCAGCCCTGTCTAGAGCGCGCCGACGGTGCTCTGCGGAGCAAGTCAGCGCCATCTAACATTAGGCTCTGGGTTCGAGTTATGCGTCCCGTGCGCATGCGCAGCAAAAACAGAGGAAAGCCGGCTCATCGCTTCCTTGTGCAGCCCCGCCTTGCGACTTCGTTTTGTATCGCCAGGGCAGCGCTGCCTGCATTTGTGACGCTCCGGCGGTGGCCGGGGCGTCGCCATGCTACCCTGTTCCACGAATGTAACGAGGCGGCCACGGAAGCAAGCGCGAGTGATAGCGTATCATCACTTGTTTCTGCATCCATGTTCCCAGATCTGTACAGATGCCAAATTCGGTGTCCCTTGTAGCTGATTGCGCAGTGCAAAGACACGTCATCAAACAATACGCCTGAAACGCATGGTGCGTGCGGTAACGTGAAACCTTATACGGGCAAGACGAAAACAGACCAACTAGGCCCAATTCTCGCAGTCAGCCTGGCGCTTGTTTGAACTGCGTGATCACTCGATATCACTTGCACTTGCTTGCCTAGCCGCCTCGTGATTGAGGCGGAACGCGTTGTTTTTCCGGCCGCTGTTACATATCATTCAGCGCGGCCCTGGCGGCGTGAAGCGCAAGCACTGAGCGGAAATGAGGCTGAGAACTCACGAGCAGGCACCGCTTTATTTTGGCCGCGCATGCGCACGGGACGCATAACTCGAACCCAGAGCCTAACGTTAGATGGCGCTGACTTGCTCCGCAGAGCACCGTCGGCGCGCTCTAAACAAGGCTGCTCACCACTGCACAGTCGCGATCAATTTGAAGGTGAACACTCGAGCTTCGACCGAAACCAATAGCAGCGCCACTTTACGTGATCACGTTCCGTGGCGAGGGAAATATAAATGTAGCTTCGCTCTCTTTTTTCGCTCTTCCTTGAGCAGCTGCAAGTCACAGTTTTTCGTTGTTGTTTTTTTTTTCGTCAATGGGCAGCAGTGAGACAGCACGTGTCCTATGCTCCACTATACTGTGGGAGTGGACGCAATCGATTGAAAGGTCGTGCGAGCGTCAACGCATGCTAGGAATGGCCGCCTTGCGCGGCATTTCTTTTTCATCTTATAGGAATGAAATTACGCTAGCTTCCGTTGCCCTCAGGCTCCTAAACAAAGAGCGGGCTCTCTTCTTAGTAATGATGGTGTCAGAAGTCTCATTTTGGCTAATTTTTTCTTTGCACAGCAGACGCTCGCACCTATTAGCTGTGCGCGGTCAGTGCACGTTAAAGCTCCCCAGGCGTTCCAAAGTATTTACGCAAAGGAATATATGGGTCATCGGCAGAAAATTGCGGCGACGGCGGCAGCGTCCAGAAGAAAGCGGCACCGAAAACCGTTAAAGGTAGTGGATCATAGGAATGAAAATTTACTTTGTTTATTCTCCTGATTAGGTGGGTCCCTGTACTTTGCAACAACAGTACACCAGATTTTGCGGTAGCAAAAGAGTGAATGCAGGTAAATGAAGAAAGTGAAGGCGCTGTCTAGTCTTTGTTGCTTTTCTTATAGGGGGTACACCTGAACGGTGCAGAGGGGGGAGGACGATAGCTCACTACTAGTTGGGATTGCTTCAGTCAAGTGATTAAAGATCAATTACTGATCTATGTCATTAACTGCTCGAAAGTATAGTCTCAAGTGCCCCGTAGCTATTCCGATGCCCTCGACTACGCAATTATCCCTTTTCTTCACTCCCTTCTCTACCCCTTGCCCCACGGCCTGGTTGAGGTGTCCTCGAAAACGAGGGTACTGCGTCTTCGTTTTTTTGTAGTCACAAAATTATACTATCAGCTGTTTCGGTGTTTCACACTGCCGTTCATTTCTACTCATTTCCTGCAGTCGCAAAAGTTGCTATTGAAAATTCAATAATAACTAAGGCATAACATTGGTGAATATTTTATGCAGTGCAAAAAAGGATAATTCTCTGCACGCGGCACTTTTCCTCAACATGCAGCCTAAGGTCAGTCGATACTGCCCGCCTCAGAAACGTGTCGACTTGCCTCCAATATTTGATAGTGTCTCCGCCTTGCCTTTGGAGCTCTTGTGGGCAACGATGTGTAGCGCAACTCTACTATAGCCGGGTCTCCACGATTGAGGTTCCATTCATCTTCTATTGCTTGGCACTATGTTCCTGCACCCCTGTGGCGTCCGGATCAACGCAAGCCACGTTAGGTTTCATATTGCTCCCAATGTTTCGCAATTATATTGAGGTGAGGACACCGCGGCGATGTTTTTTTTAAATTTTTTTCCTATGAATCACCAGTCCGGCACCTGCGGAATGTAGAAGGAAGTGACAGTGTTATCAAAACCTATGAGAGCGGAAAAACACGGCCGGTGATACTAATAACAATGAAAAAGAAAGGATATACAAAAGAGATAAAGAGAAGTGCAGACAGTATTGTTGATAATAGGACAGCAGTGCTTCATTCAGCAGCCAAAGGGCAAGGGAAGCTATCATAATTCTGAGTTTGTGTGGTAAAAATGTTCCACAAAAAGTTGCTGTCTGAAAGATTCGTTACCCTTCGTGAGAGAGCCTTCAAATTCATTCCGATCACCTTGTCATCTTTTGCACACAGCCCTCATTGTTTGCCAAGTTATGCGGCAACGATGGGCACACATGATTGCCAGGAAAGGGAAACAAACGCAGAAAAAACGTGGCGAGTCAGACATAGGGTGACAGTTGTAGTGCGGAAGAGCCTACGAGGGGAAGAAGGCAGCGCATTCGTTATCTTCGCTGTTCCGAAACCGGCCGCTGTGCAGCTTGAAAGGCCGGCCAGTCGATGCTCGTGCGATCGCCTTCAAAGTGATCACGACTCTACGTTGTCGCTTACGCCAGCCGGCCACTAACAAAGGCTGACGCCAACTATTCCGGCACCGAGAAGGAGTGCTTATCCGCCCTTTGGGCAACCGTCAAATTTCACCCCTACTTCTAAGGGTGCCCTTTTGACGATGGATGGATGGATGGATGGATGGATGGATGGATGGATGGATGGATGGATGGATGGATGGATGGATGGATGGATGGATGGATGGATGGATGGATGGACGGACGGACGGACGGACGGATGGACGGACGGATGGACGGATGGACGGACGGACGGACGGATACGGCTGAACGCTTTAAATCGGGCTGTGGCTCAAGCCACCTAGCCATGACTTATGAAATTTTACTCTTCTCTTGATTTTAGCCACCAATAAGATAACCTTCGCTTGGTTATTTCTACCCGCCTAAAATCTACTTTCCTTCACTGTCCTTAAACCCCAATGCCTTGGATAAATCAGCCCCGCTGCTTTCCACTGTATACGGTGAAACCCTTTACAGAAAAGTATCAAGTGTTCAGCCATTTCCTCCTCCTCTCCGCACGCAACGCACAACGTGTCTATCTCGTGGTACCTTACTCTATATATCTCTAAGTCCGCAAAACTCCCGTCCTGGCCTCAAACAACAAAGAGCTTCCCCTACAATTATCATAGATATTTTCTTCGCCAATTTCCTGTATTCCTGGCAAAATCTTGTATGTTCCCAGTGCTGATTTCGTCAGCATCCCTGTTTTCCACAGAGCTTTCTCTGTTTCTTTAACCTTTTTCTTAACCATCGGTGTCCAAGCAGTTTGCTGGCCCTCCTCTATGAAAGGTACCTCCGGTAGGCTGGCGCGCTGGGCCCTGCGACTCCAAGAGCACGACATAAACGTTATCTATCCTTCCGGTCGTAAATATGCAGATGCTGATGCCCTTTCATCATCATCATCATTTATTGTCCCTTAAAGGCCCCTGTCGGGGTATTACATAAGGGGGGAGCGTATACAAGGTTGATGTGGAAAAACAAAGGTCACAAAAATATAACAATGCAATATAGGAACATAAAGAGAAGCAAGGAACGCGAATAGTTAGAACGGTGCATGTAAAAATGCCTTTAGGCCACAAGCACCACACACGTCGGCGAGAGGTTGAGGTATGCCTTGTATATCCGCCCTGCATTCTTTGTCCTTTGGCCCCACTGATATCGCTTCCGAGCAACACAGAGGCCCATGGATCGCTTGCCTCTTAGATTTCTTATCTGCCCGATCGTAGCCACCTCCTTCTTGTGCTCTCCGTCGCCAATCCCATCATTTCGCCATCAGAGACATGCTCCTTTACCGCCTAACTACCTTCCGGATGGTCGCAAGTGGCTTGTTGTCATTCCGACCCATCTGCGCTCAGTCATTTCTTCTTCCTATATACCACGCCAATCCCCAGTGTGCCCACGCCGGCTTATTGAAGACCTTCACCCGCCTATACGACATCGGTACTGTACTGTAGTGCCTAGAAATTTACTGGCTAGTGTGGCAAGCGCGGGTTAGGCGAAGGTCCCGATGTCGATGATTTCCGGCGGCGCCCGCTTGGTGCGCTGTTGTGCGGGTGGGTGCATCTGCGCGTCGTTATACGCGCGCTCGGAGCAGCGCGAAGCAAACTATTTTTTTTTTATTTAGAGCGCTCTTTTAAAAAAATATTTCCTAATATAACTACGCGTAATATACGCGAGCTCGTCCACAATGCGCACATTTTGCAGTACCAAATATAGATCAATTTGTTGACGTATTCTATAGCAGTTTGCTTTCGCCCGCAAAAAACACGATACTAACCATGCAACCGTCTTTTTTATTTACTAAGCTCTCAAGAGCGAAATTATTTCAGAAAGCCTTGAGCCCCTTACCACATAGCCTTCATTTGACGATACTGAAGTGAAAATAAAGAATGACTATAAGGTTAAGCAATAAACTGCACACTCGCTGAAGAAACGGGCGATATGTTCATTGCACTGGAAATTAAAACTTTGATATCGAGAACATTATGGCAGTGAAATTGAAAACGCCACCCTCGATTAATTTTCAACACACGCTGATATTTGGAAATGACTTTAAAGGGCTGATTTTGTTGAAGGCGAATAATGAACTTAATATAAACTTCCCCAATCAGAGCATTTGAGAAATGCACAAATCTTGCATTGCTTTTAAAATAAAAACTACTATAGTGCCATACGTTAAGGTAATAATATTTCCGTTAAAAATCTTGTAACAGCTGTGCTTCACAATGCAGAACATTAAAAACAAGCATTTTCTTATTTCTTTCTCATGAAGAGCCTAACCCAGAATATTACGACTACGATTTATAATAACTCCACCGATCTCAACAGCTTCCTCATAATTCAACTAGCCCACTTACCAGATAGCGAGATGTTGAGAACTGAAGCTGGATGCCGCACGTGAAGACTGGCATACCCAAAGCATGCCAGCAATTGAGCCTGTTTTTCATTTCCATCCAGCATAAACAAGCTTCTCAAAAGTTGTATTTTATACCACTGTTTAAGCACTCCGTCGGGTCGAGTCGAGCCAGTGGTGATTACGTGCATAAGATCTACGGATATATGAAAACATAAAAATATGAAAACAAAAATCTGGTCGCCTCCATTTACTGCACACATGAAACGTAAAGTACGTAATTTATTCACACAACAGTGTACAGTACTTATATAACAAATCAAGGGCTACATAAAGACGACAAAGTATTATTCATACTTCACGCTATAACTGGCCGTGGCGCAACTTAAGGAGTTTTTGTCGCTGCCTTAAATTTGACCTTCTCTTTCCTTGTTCAGGTCCTTAACAAAAAATCTGAACCTTAACAAGGCATAAAACTTGACCACATCGTACACATTTTCCTTCTCATGGCTAGAGCAGCCAAGCTGCGACAGTGAGAATGAACGTAAGCACTTGGCGAAATCTAGCAAACTCTCTTCATGCAGAATATTTCTGCTGAAGAAGGCGGTGAATTCGCCCTCGCGATTAGCTTGACTGCAGTGGACAGGGCGGAACTAGGGTCAACAAGCCCACCGTTGTCAAAATGAGCAGTGAAGTGAGAACTCTCATCCATGTTTGCGTCATTTGGTGTCACACAAAGGCACGTTTCACACGGCGGGCATGCGTTTTTTGCGATTGTCTTTCTCGCCACATTATCCAGCAGCATAGTAGATCAAGCCAGCGTTACTTTTCCTTTCTACGTAGCCGGCATGGTCATTTCTGAACAGGACACTATCAATTGCCTCCTCGACTTCATCAACATTTCCATGGTCAAATAAATCATCAATAATGTTCCAAAGTGGCGCTGCCTTCGTGCTAGACTGTGATACAGGCGCTTCACTCGAGAGTGCTTTCATAACATCTGGTGAGCAGTTCGTACCTCTAAGTGGTTTTTCTAGGTTATAAAACGGCATTAAGTTAACAGTCACCAGAAACTTTGACACGGTAGGGTGGTCGTTACAACCGGATGACTGCCTTATAATGCTGAAAACGTTTTACAGTTTGTCCTGACTCAAATGCGATGTGAAGAAGTAGTTGTATCCTACAGTGGAGCTAAGTTAAGATAGCAAGTCTAATGTACTTCTTATCGTAACCATTAGTCCACAAGCCGTGTTTTCAGTAATAAATCCGCACCCAGCTGGTTCTGCATGCCGCTGCCATGCGTCTAGGTAATGTAACAAATTTTCTAGGAATTTTTCATCTGCAGTCATCATCATCATCATCATCAGCCCTACTACACCCACTGCTGGGCAAAGGCCTCTCCCATGTCTCTCCAATTAACCCTATCCTTTGCCAGCTGCATCCACCCTTTGCCTGCAAACTTCTTAATCTCATCCGCCCACCTAACCTTCTGCCGCCCCCTGCTACGCTTACTTTCTCTTGGAACCCACTCCGTTACCCTTAAGGACCAGCGGTTATCTTGCCTTCGCATTACATGCCCTGCCCAAGCCCATTTCTTTCTCTTGATTTCGACTAGGATGTCATTAACCCGTGTTTGTTCCCTCACCCACTCTGCCCGCTTCCGATCTCTTAACGTTACACCTATCATTTTTCTTTCCATGGCTCGCTGCGTTGTCCTTAACTTAAGCTGAACTCTTTTCGTTAGCCTCCACGTTTCTGCCCCGTAGGTGAGTACCGGTATGATTATGCTGTTGTACACTTTCCTCTTGAGGGAAATTGGTAAACTGCCACTCATGATCTGCGAGAATTTGCCATATGCGCTCCACCCCATTCTTATCCTTCTAGTTATCTCCCTCTCATGATCCGGATCAGCTGTCACTACCTGCCCTAAGTAGACGTATTCCGGCACAATTTCTAGGCTCTCGCTGCCAATTGTGAACTGTTGTTCCCTTGCTAGGCTGTTGAACATTACCTTGGTTTTCTGCATGTTAATTTTTAGACCCATCGATCTGCTCTGCCTGTCTAACTCGTTGATCATGATTTGCAGTTCACCTCCTGAGTGACTCACAAGGCAATGTCATCAGCAAATCTCAGATTATTTAGGTATTCTCCATTTATTCTTATTCCCAACTGTTCCCAATTCAGGCCTCGAAATACCTCCTGCAAACATGCGGTGAACAGCATTGGCGAGATCGTGTCTCCTTGCCTGACGCCCTTCCTTATTGGAATTTTATTGCTGACTTTATGGAGGACTATAGTAGCTGTGCAGTTGCTATCATCTGCAGTATCGCTTCACTATCACACACCGGTACTGTAGCAATGTCTGTATGCTCGGAATCGGAAGGCTTCTGAAGTTCCTCCGATGCGCCTCCACGAGAGACGCAATGAGAGCCAATTAACCCACGTATCATCGCCGTCGACTGCAGAACACAAATCGGGATCCACCAGCTCGACATTTCGCTTCCGTTGGTTAGGTGCCGGTCCTCGGTCGCAGATGTTTCGCACCTTCCTTTTCGCCGTCTTTTTAGGCACAAGATGAGCTGGGTAATTTTCAAATACTGTAGGGACAACATTGGGCTTCAGGCGTGGTTTCTCTCGGGCGGGTTCGTTCATGACGCTGTTCACCGTAATCTTAAAAGATCTTTCGATACATTCTTCTCAAAATGTTTTTAGCACACGACAGCCTTCGGTGTCAGCCTTCTGTCTGCCCTCTTGATCTTATTTTCCCATTCAGCAAGCCGTGCTGGGTCCGCCGGTGCAGTGAACAGACACCTTTTCTTCGTTAGACCGACAACCGCTTCGACAGAACGGAACAAAACACGTCCTCTCTTTGCATTGCCTCTTAGCCTTTAACATCTCAGGACGTTTTTGCTCACGTTTAGCGTCTTCCAGCTTCACAATCCAAGAGATGATGCCTGTCAAACATTGGTTTCACACGCCCTAAGCAATCGCGCGAGGCTGCGGCATCGGCGCGACAGCCGACGACAGGCGCACCCACTCGACCGGCAGCGCCCCTTGCGGCCTCTCCGCGCAGTCATCGCGGCGGGGGCCTCGCCCTCCCGGTAGAAACGCGCGCGCTGCGCACACTAGCCAGTATATTTCTAGGCACTATATCGTTACAATTGGCGTCGGACGTACCGTTAAGTTCGCCAGACGTACTACATTCTTGCCCCGAGTGCCAGCACCGAAAACGCCACCTCGCCGACCCGCCGCTCGTATGCAGCCGCTGCCCTACCCTTCTCAGCTTTTCGAGCATGTTGGCATTGACTTGTACGGCCCTCTTCCCAGCACATCAACCGGCAACGGCTGGGTCATCGTTGCCATCGATCATATTACAAGCAACGCCGAACCGTCGCCTTTACCATCTGCTACAGCCAACGACACTGCTTCCCTCATCCTCCATCATATCATTCTTCGCCATGGTGCTTCCAAAGAGATTCTGAGAGATCGAGGTCCCGCCTTCCTCTCTGATGTTGTTGAAACTGTCCTTCAGGAATGCAACGTCGTTCACCGCACCACCTCCTCCTACCATCCGCAGACAAATGGCATGGTTGAGCATTTTAACCGCACCCTCGACAACATGCTGTCCATGTATGCAGATTCCGATAACTGCCACTGGGACCACGTTCTTTCTTTCGTGACCTATACTTATAACTCCGCCGCTCAAGCCAACACCGGACTCTCTCCATACTTTCTCCTCTACGGTCGTGACCCTTCTTGCACAATGGACACCATTCTCAGATACCGCCTTGATGTTTCTGAATTTACGACTCTTTCCCAAGCCGCCACTTAAGCCGAATAATGCCGCCGGCTTGCTCGGTCTTTCGCTTCTCACGCCCAGCAGCAGCAGAAAAGCACCCATGATACCTCTGCACTTCCTCCCACTTACCTTCAGGACTCTGGCTATGGGTGCCTTTCTCAACTCCCGGCCTTTGCTCCAAACTTCTCAGCAAGTACCAGGGCCACTACCGCATTCTTAAGCAGACCTACGCCGTCAATTACCTTATCGAACCCCTTACTGCGTCCACTGATCATCGTCGCCGAGGCCGTGAAATTGTCCACACGGACCTCCTCAAACTATACTGCGACCCCTCCGTCGTAAGATCACCCTAGACCGCCAGGATGGCGCCTTTTCGCCCGGGGGAAGTTGTAAGACAGACCTTCGGCTCCCGAACCATCAGCGGCTGGCGCTTAAAGGGACACTGAGGAGAAATTGAAGTTGGCTTGTATCGATAGAATACCAGCTCCTGATCACAAAAACGCCGCTCTTACTGAAAACAAAGCTCTTGTAAGGTAGAAAATAGCAAGAACCAAAATACAGGTATCGCCACCACAGGCCAATCTCGCAAGTACAAGCGTGGTGACGCCATAGAACAAGGGACACCACCTTGGAGGAATTTTCCATCCTACATGGTTTCGCGAATCTCTGAGGCTGACAAAGGTAGGTTGCGCAGATCAATAATGAAGTAAGTTTTGTTTTAAAACCAATAGTGCACTTTTATCACACAAGGAAGGCAGGCAAAAGACAACCTGAATGTTGGAAGCAAAGAAAACCGATGCTTGGCGGCGCCACAGGCGGCCAGGAGAGTTTCGATTTGTTATGGCGCTTCGCGTCTATGAGCTTTGCGTGCCCCGTGGTTTTGTTTTTGACGCGCTTTGATTTACAAGCGCTGAACAGCAGAGGAACTCCAAGTGCCGCTTCAAGTGCTAGTTAACCTTTGAAGGAGCCTGTTAAGGCTTGTCAGATGATCGCCACGGTCGATGAAAAGCTGTGATGGCATGATGGCCGGTGATCGTACAAGGCAGCACTTGTGTATTCGCATGCTTGCCCGGCGAAGCATTCCCGGCTGTGCCAGTCAACTTCAAACTACTTCACGGAAATCGTTTATTAGGGACGGGAGACAAGGTACAAGGCAGTTCAGAAAAATTGCTGATGGCCTAGCTCTGTTAGGCCAGGATATACCTAGCGAAAGCGCGGAGATTTATTTTGGTTTTAATTATGTGAATCCCCCCCCCCCCCCCCCCCCCCCGGCCGGTACATCAGAGTGTTGAGATGCTGAAAGTATTTTGCCGAGACTTCCAGTGAAGCTGTCAACGGCAAAGCAGTGATCAATAGTGGTTGTAGCAATAAATAATTGTTTTTTGGGGAAAGGAAATGGTGCAGTATCTGTCTCGTATATCGTTGGACACCTGAACCGCGCCGTAAGGGAAGGGATAAAGGAGGGAGTGAAAGAAGAAAGAGAGAAATAGGTGCCGTAGTGGAGGGCTCCGGAATAATTTCGACCACCTGGGGATCTTTAACGTGCACTGACATCGCACAGCACACGGGCGCCTTAGCGTTTTGCCTCCATAAAAACGCAGCCGCCGCGGTCGGGTTCGAACCCGGGAACTCCGGATCAGTAGTCGAGCGCTATAACCACTGAGCCACCGCGGCGGGTGGTTGTAGCAGCGAAAAAGAGATTTGAGAAGAAACACGGAGGCACCTAAAGCTGATTCGCAAAAGGAAAGTTTTATCGAAGGCAGCGTACAGAGGCGAAAGAAGGTTAACATGGGAGACTGCCGAGAAACGCTTGCACACTTGGCAATCTGCTGATGCCGCAAAGCAACCGCGTCGGGAGGAACGCTCCAGCCGTACGCGAGACTGTCGCGCAAGTGTGGACACGGGGCAATCGGGTGTGGACACGGGGCAATCGGAGATCGGAGCCAAGCACCGCAAGCACAGAGCCGGACTTCGCCGACAAGGAGCAACGTGCCGCGAGCACCACCTCGACGTGGCGCATTTTCCGCGCACCCTCTCTCCAGGCCGGGCCGCAGCGCGTGGCGAAAACGGTCCCGGGCTGTTATGTAGCCCAGCGGGATCCGAGCGGCTCTCCCCTTCTCTTCTTGCGAGCCTCCGAGATGCGTGGCTTCACCGACGGGTACTTGAAGCAAAAGTCGCGCGCTTGCGGGGTCACGATGGAGAGGAGAGGGCGGTGCTCGTGTGCTGTACCGGAAGCGAGCACCTACGTCACGTGACAAGAGAGGCGGGGTCGGAGTGAGCCAATCGGAGCACGCGGGGCGGAGAGGGCGTTCGCCGAGAGCCACGCTTCCGCAGCTGGGCAACGAGACGTGACCATGCTCCGTCGTCGGTGGGTCCGTGACCGGGTCTCGGTGACCTGATGATGCGGGGCCCGGGTCCGGCCCGGCTCTGCTGCTGCTGCGCGCTCGTGGTGCTGCTCTGCGCGTCGGCGGCGCGCGGCTGTTCGCCGGGACCCGGCGGAGGCCGACGGCGAAGCCCGCGCAAGCTGACGCCGCTGGTGTTCAAGCAGCACGTGCCCAATGTGCCCGAGAACATGCTGGCAGCCAGCGGACTGCCCGAGGGTCGCGTGGACCGCAGCCACAGGAGGTTCCGAGACCTTGTGCCCAACTACAATGCGGATATCATATTCAAGGACGAAGAAGGCACCGGCGCCGACAGGCTCATGACGCAGGTAAGCGTCCTTCCCGGCGACGTTGATCTCATCTCCAGTGGAAATAACTGGCTGTCCTGCCTTCGCGATCATTTGCCGATATTTTATTTACTCTTATTAAGCTGAGTCTGTGTGTTGTTTCTTCTTTCGTCTGCGCTATCTCGTTTAATTAACAAATGCTCCCAGTTTTCTGATGTATTGTGACTGACACCATGCGCACCATCAAGGAGTTCCTCAACACTCCTGAAAACTAGTTTGCAACACGGTCTCTGATCAGCAATTTGCGCTGCCTGTCGAGCTGACATCGATACATTTTGTTGCCGCAACGTTACGCCTGGCTAAGTACGCGTGTGTCGCAAGCACCACTGCGCGTAGCGGGATTCGTCGCGAGCATCTTGCCCCTTCTACTCAGCATTTATTGCTGCGCTATCGTTTCTCCTCTGACGTGGAAGAAAAAATTGCAAAGTTTAGTCTTCCTTCATGGAACGAGCTGCCTACGTGGCTTCGACAGGGCAAAGTCGCTCGTGCCTTGAGCTGTGCCGTGAACCAAGAGTGGTGTCGCTATCGAATCTTTGTCAGAAGTGACCAGGCACTCGAGTGTATGGTGCAGCACTCATGACACCTCTAATCTGTGCAAGATAAACTTTGTCCTCGCCTTGGGGGACCTTTTGATCTTTAAGGGGTGCTGTATACGGCTCAGAAACAATTGGAATTTTCTGCTTACTTTTTCAAATGACGGTAACAGTATAGCATTTCTCGCTGTAAAAGTGTGGCGTTCGTTTGTGGCGCAGCGGATATATTGGTCGGAAGATTGCAAGTCGGAAATCTGGCAGGGGTAAGTCACGTGGTTTGCGGCGGACATGCGGGGTGATTTGGTCGAGGAACGTCACAGATAGAGCTCTCCCTGTGAAACTGAAGAAAGCATTCGGACGCGCTTCCGCTGAATGAATTTGGAAGGAGTCTTCCGAGGATCCGTACCAACCGCGCAGAAGTCGTTTGACATTCTGCGTTTTTGACGGTGAGCGCTGCAGGCCTTGGGGTTCGATCTGCCGTCATGCCGCGTGGATGCTGGTCTGAGCGGCTTTTGCGCATCTATACTGTATACGGCTGCTTCATGCTGTGAACAAAGCGGATTCTCGCCTGTGCCTTACAGGGGAGCCCTGGGTAATGGACCTGTACCAGTCAAGTTGCGGTTGCACGTTTTAACCTCGTCTCTCCAGCTGCTAATGAAAGTGTGCCGCCGCTATAAACACACGAACGCATGGGCCGCGTGTCGTCTGCACATTCCGTAATACGCTCTCACCGCGGCGACCTCTCCTTGCAGTACCGTGAAACGCCCGTGTGCTGTGCGACGCCAGTGCTCCACAAGTGTTTTAAATGGTCTTGTAAAAAGCTACTAAATGTACTCGTGTGGCCCCTGTTTTCTTGAGCTTATTTAGGGGCTTATTTTGTAGCAGCACTGGCTTTCATGCAGTCGTTCGTAGTCCTGAACTTTCCGATGAAGTCGGTCCGAGTTTCGTCAACATGTTATATTTACGTAATCATGGTTGGTTCCTGTATTTCTGAAAGGAAGCTGAA
This sequence comes from Amblyomma americanum, assembly GCF_052857255.1. NCBI lineage: Eukaryota > Metazoa > Arthropoda > Arachnida > Ixodida > Ixodidae > Amblyomma > Amblyomma americanum. Next base: position 200,450,230 of record NC_135502.1, read on the forward strand.
CATTTCGCTTTCTTTCAGCAATATTGAGATATTCAACTTTCTTTTAGTAATTTTGAACACGACATGAACCGACCATGATGACGTAAACACACTTTGAGGAACTCAAAACGAGTCAATGCCATAGGTATTGTTGAAAGGAAGCTGAGTGTACAGTCTTTCGTTACCGAATTCTCTCACTTGATCAAATGAAACAAAAACATTGACATAATAGTCAGGAGCCCTCTTTCGCGGCGTCCATCTGTTGCTGTGGAATATGCGGTACCATTTTGGACAGCGTGCGTCTGCGCGCGGTCGGGGGTAAAAGGAGCTGCTTGTCGCTGTGGCATTCACGGCATCCCACGTGAAACTAACTGGTGAAGTGACGGCAGTCCCCTCTTCTGAGGATGCTTTTGGGCCGTTTGGTGGGGGGTTGTTTCCGGGGCGGCGGCCTTCATGCATCGCTTATCGCCGCGGGCGTAGAGCTTCGCGGTATATCGTTCGCGCCGCGCATCGATAAGGCACTGGTGCGAGCCAGCGACGGGCATAAACCCCCTCGCCGCCTTGGCGAAGCGCTTCCCAGAGCACAATGCTGGCCGTGCGTACAGACAGTGTGTCTTTGTTCGGGTTTTGGCCTACCTGGGCGTGCACGGTAAAAAAAAAAAAAATAGCAGCGGACTTGATATTTCTTCACGGCAGTCGTGAATTGGAATAGCTTACCTGCACGTCCGTGGATATGCTGGAACCATTATTTCGGGCTTGCCGAATGCTTGCAGTCTGTGTGTTTATGCAGTCAGATCATAAAAGTAATCGGTGCACATTCCTTCTTTGAGGTGTTAGCAAATGCGTGAGTGTGCTTTCATGATTTCTTTATGTTACTGAAAACTTGCCTGCAGGTTATTGCTGCTTGCGTACTCAGCCTGCAACATCTCGTCAACAAAGACACAAATAGGAAAGCAGGGGAACGGACGCAAACACGATGAATAACTCAAGATGGCAATGTATTAATGGCATGAAATATGTATTCCTTCAAATGAGGGGCACACTTGCCAAGGCGGGAACCGGCACTCTACTCTTTGTGAGCCAGCGGGAAATTTTGGAGGCGCACCATACCAAGGGGAAAAAAGACTCAATTAGCTACGCTTCAGTTAGTCGGATGGACAATTAAAAAATAGCTTTCTGGTAATATTTTTGGTGCCAATAATGTCTTGAGTGCGCATCTGTGATATCATCGCTGTGGGCGTTATATGCAGTCCTCCTGTGTTCTCCACTGTTCCGGCGGTTCTATCCTCCTGGCTGTAAAACGCGTTGTGAGCTGCTCGCTTAATTCAGAATGCCGTATCGAAACCGGCATAGTGCCCCGTCTGCAGATGTGAGAAAAAAGAAGGGTCTTGCCGCGCGTTGTGATTCTGCAGTCGCTCTGTGACTGAACGGGGTCCTCACCCTTACGCAACACTGAGAACCATAAATAAATAAATAAATAAATAAATAAATAAATAAATAAATAAATAAATAAATAAATAAATAAATAATTGGTTTTTGGGGAAAGGAAATGGCTCAGTATCAGTCTCATATATCGTTGGACACCTGAACCGCGTCGTAATAATTGTTTTTTGGGGAGGAAAGGAAATGGCGCAGTATCTGTCTCATATATATATCGTTGGACACCTGAACCGCGCCGTAAGGGAAGGGATAAAGGAGGGAGTGAAAGAAGAAAGGAAGAAAGGGGCGCCGTAGTGGTGGGCTCCGGAATAATTTCGTCCACCTTTGGATCTTTAACGTGCACTGACATCGCACAACACACGGGCGCCTTAGCGTTTTTCCTCCATAAAAACGCAGCCGCCGCGGTCGGGTTCGAACCCGGGAACTCCGGATCAGTAGTCGAGCGCTCTAACCACTGAGCCACCGCGGCAGGAAAATGAAAGTTGGTTTTAAGAAAAGGAAATGACGCCTGTCTCACATTGCGCCATTTCCTTCCCCCCCCCCCCCAAAAAAAAAAAAAGCATTTTCTTTTTCAGTTTGGCTTTCTGAAATAAATCTGCAGGGTTTTCGCGTCGTTTGGAACCAGATTTGGTTCCATATCTCGGCATACAACGAGCAATAATACAGTTGTAAATATTGCCGAAGCAATATTAAATATATACCGTATTGCGTGAGCGCCTTTAATGTCGTTTTGAAGAAAGCAAATATACCTACTACTGTGTGTGTGTCAGTATGGCTATCTGTGGAAACTGCCAGTCGCTCGACCACAAACGTAGCCATGGAGGGAGATGCAGCTTGTCGCTTTCGAGCAGGGTTAACCAGAGCTAAACCACCAGCAGTTTTTTTTTAGTGACACGGGCCTTGGTTTGCGGTTGCGACGCCATCAGATGTGCGTGTACATACTCTCATCTCTCTTCTCACCACATCGTCACCCATCAGGACCCTCTTTATTCCCTTCCCCTTCCCCAGTGCAGAGTAGCATGTCAGATATCAATCTTTATGGCCGACCTCTTTGTCTGCGTTTCATTAAATTTATCTATCTGAGAAACTATCTTTATGACCGACCTCTTTGCATTGCTTTCATTAAATTTATCTGTCTATCTATATATCTGACAAATCATTCAGCAGCGCGATAATTATTATGATATGATAGGGTGCCTAAGCGACACATGGGCTATCAGGGACGCCGCAGTGAAAAGGTAATTATGGGAATTAATATTATGGGAACACACATCCATGAATAACGCTGCGTAATTATGGAGGATGTTTCTTGTAATATTCTTTTTGTAATATAATATTAATATAATAATTTTTATAATATTCTTTATTTAATAGGAGAGCGTTTTGTTGTTGTATCGACAGCAGTGTTGTGTCTCGAAACACAGCTAAGACGTGCCAGCAGGAGGCTTTCAATAGATAACTTTTTTAACCACCACATTGAGGCTCCTCATGCATTTAGAGATTTGTAGCTCGCCACGTAATATCCGTGTCAGTTTCTAGATTTTTAAAAATGGATGTTTCATTGCCGCTGCAGGGTAAAGAATCTTGGGCGAAACCGCGCAGCGGAGCGGCGTCATGGCCCAGGGTGTCCGTTCCCAGCACCTGGCTGGGTTTCGCCCTGGAGCGGTGAAATATTTCATTACGCTGCAGCGGCGACGAAACTCGCATTACTCACCTGTAAGGCTTGAAAGGGTAACTATTACAAATGAGTTAATAAGCCCGCCAGTTGACACACCTTAGCTGTACGGTGATGCACAACTCCGCTGAGAGTGCACCTGAATATCACTAAAAGGTTCAGACGAAAAGCCCGGTATGGCCCAATTCGAGAGCGAAGGACGGCTGCCATTCTTGGATCTCTGCAGCGTTGCGTAGCCAAAAGCGCACCCCCCGAGAATTCCTTCGTCGTGTCCGCTCACGCAGCCGCGGCCAATCTGCGCTCCCTCACAAACGACGACACGCTCTGCACCCAACGCCATTATGGATGGGCCAGCAGCCGGTCACCTCCCGCTCTCGCGTGCGTGATTTATTCGCGGTGTCTCACCTGCTTCCTCGCCTATGCGTGGCAAGTGCACATACGCGCACAGAGCACGTCCTCAGCGTCGTGTTTTGCCCCTCCTCCAAAAGAAATTTATTCTCAGCGTCGCCCGCGCTCGAGGGCCGTTCAGTTTTTTCATTCCCTCAATTTTCAAGCATAAGCGGCCATCACATGTGAATGGCACTCTCTTTCTGCCGGTACATTGTAAGGGCTGTGAACTGCGTCGGTTGATTATTGATGAGGCTGTTGTTTTGCTTAGAAGAGGAAAAGAGGCAGTGGACTCTAGGGATGCATCGGTCTTCTTGAGTAAAAAGGACTTTTTAGAAAGCTTTCTCTGGGTAAAGAACAAGTGTGCTGGTGTCTTTTGTGGGGTGACCTCAAGTGTTCAGCGCACGAAGCCATTGCTGAAGGGTTTATGTTGTTTCATGATTTTTTTTCTGGTTTTTACCTTATTAATGCAATTTGTTTCCGTTATCGTACTTTTAGATCCCATTCAGCGATGTTACTGTGTGGCCCTTTACACCACGTGCCATTTCGCCTTTCCTTTTAGTGCGTCATCCTTTGCCTTTATCACTTTTAACCCACCCCATGCTAAACGTGTTTCCATTTATCGTTTTGGCAACCAGGACAAACTTCTGACCTCATCATTAGCCTGACTACGCCCGCTGCATGGCAAAAGCCTCTTCCATGTCTCTCCAATCAACTCTATCCTTTGCCAGTTGCGGCCACCGTACCACCGTATACTTCTTTAAGGGGCTCTGAATGGGGTTTTAAAAAAGTTGCGGTATGTCTGGGATGTTAAAACATGCCGCTTCACGAATATTGTCCAGCAAAAATTTTTTAATGTTCTTTGTAGAAGCTGAGTTATCTGCAGTCAAAATTTGAATTTCAACGTCTTCGCGCCCATCCCTCTCCTCTCATCACTTTTTGCACGCTGGAAGGTCGGCGCCCCTTTGCGAGCCCCACCTCCGGGAGCGGAGCTTCCTTCCCTGAATGCTTATTGGCCGCGGCCGTGATAGCTGCCTGACCTCTCAGAGAATCTAACCAATAGCCGCCTCTCAACTTGTCTACGCAGGCGCAAGCGATGAAGTCGGAGGCGAGCATGAAAAAGTCGCCGGGAACGGCTCGCCAACTTTCGCGCGTGATTGTGGGTTCCTCGCTGCGTCTAGAAGTGAATTGTTTGGCTCAGGATTTCGTGACAACAAAATGCAGTGATTGAGCAGGTTGATGTGCTCTCCTCGGAAGGTGTTTCAGAGCCCCTTTAATCTCACCCGCCCACCTAAGCTTCTGGCGGCCTCTGCTACGCTTGCCTTCTCTTGGAATTCACTCCGTTACCCTTAAGGACCAGCGGTTATCTTGTCTTCACATCATATGCCCTGCCCAAGTCCATTTCTTCCTCTTGAGTTTGACTAGGATGTCATTAACCCTTGCCTTGCTAAGTCACTCAGGAGATGAACTGCAAAGCATGATCAGTGAGTTAGACATGCAGAGCAGAACGGTGGGTCTAAAAATTAACATGCGGATAGCCAAAGTAATGTTCAACACTCTCGCTAGGGAACAGCAGTTCACAATTGCTAGTGAGGCACTGGTAGTGGTAAGGGAATACGTGTCTACTTAGGGCAGGTAGTGACCGCTGATCTGAATCATGACGAAACTAACTAGAAGAATAACAATGGGGCGGCGCGCATGTGGCAGGTTCTGTCCCAGATCATGGATAGCCTTTTACCAATATCCCCGAAGATAAAAGAATGCGACTGTATCTTACCGGTGGCGTAAAGTTAGGTAGGCTGATAAGATTAAGGAGTCTCCGAGTATATGGTGGCCGCTGCTGGCACAGCTTAGAATTAATTTGACAGATATCGGGAGGTCCTTGTCCTGCAGTGGGCATATATAGTCAGGCTGGTGGCGATTATGATGAAACTGTAATGGCCCTTACTAAGAATGGCCCAGTAAAGAACAAAGCAAAGTTGCTCAGCAGTTTGCTGCGCAAAGAACCTCTAATGTGCAAAGGAGTACATGGAAAAGTATATAAGAAAATAGAAAAGTTTAAGAGAATCAGTCAAAACGAAAAAGACCTAATGCTAACGCACTGTCACGGCGTAATGATAATTAAGCGCCCTGTAATTTTGCTTTCTCTAACATGTCGTAATTCATTATACTTAACAAGAGTGCAGCGGTGGCGTAGAGGTAGAGCACCCGCCTCGCGTGCTAAAGGACCGGGGCTCGAATCCCGGTGCCGCGCAATTCTCCGCCGGGTTAGAAAACAAAACTCCGCCTGTCGATGGAATTGCACAACCGGGCCTGGGGTGCGGCCTGATCTCCGTAACTAGAACCGACAAGAGAAGGATTTGGCCACCCTGGCGTCGTACTTGGCCACAACCTTTTATGAACAAGCCTCTTTACCTATGCTACAGCTAATCAGCGGTGTGCTTATGTTTCGTGCGTCCTTCGATAAAATAATCAGTTGTAAGTAGTGCATCGTCCTGTCTGCCGCTCTCGTGTTCGTCCTATGTCGCGCTAATCTTGTTACCAAAAGAACTGCACCTACTAGCCATCTGGAGAGGCTATACGCTGCAGCTATCGAATCGAAATCAAGAAGCAAAACAAAACACCTTCAGTTTTTTTTTTATTTTCCAACCTCTATAGCTACTTGTTGACCAGTACCGCCGTAACCCAAAAATAAGCGCGCGTTGTGGTTTGACGAGGAATAATTATGATTATGAATTTGTCGTTCTTGCGCGTTCAGAAGGACCCTCTATTCGTAGACTGGGTGAATGAGCCCAGCATGCGTTTTCTCGCGCAGTCACTTCATTCGTAATATCGAAATGCTTGACCTAATCGAGTCTACATGAGTCCAGCTAGCCATGAAGTGCACGCGTCTATTTTGATATTGTTAAAGGCCTGTCTGACCACACGTTCTTCTTTCTGCACCTTTATTATCTACGCTTGCGGACACCTGTGAAAGATTTTGACAAGCCAGATGACATGAGCGTGCTACGCAACAACTTAGATCACTTCAATCCTCAGGACATTGCGAACATTCTTTCATGTGAATTCAAAAACTTAGGTCTTCATTCCTTGACAAACTCGCCAATAACAAAAAAGAAATTTACGAAATGCAAGCTACAGCGAATATATGCGTGGCTTTCCCCCAAAAAACGAGCAGAACAAACTTTGGAGCCCACATATGTCCGCTGCAATGATCTGCAATCAATCTTGTCTTGAAACGAAGGAAAACTCAATTTTTAGAGCCCTGCAGCGCGAAGGAATCCGACGGGTTTTCTCGCACGCGACCGAAACTGGGCGCACGAGGAGCGCCGGAAGTATGGCGTAAGCGAAGCTTCCGCTGGTGACATGTGTCGTAATGAATGCAGCGCCCAATTCGAAACGCGTGTGCTAACTTTCCTCGCTAGAGAACCTTGGCGCTCAGCTTAGACCGCGGCCGGCGTTATCGACTGCTTCGTGGCTTGGAGTAAGGAAAATTACAGTCATCGTCTGCTACGCGGCCGTCGCTTTTGGGAATACTGAAGCCAAGGCTCGCTTCATAAGTTTGTCAAACGAGCTTCCAATTTCCCTTCTCTTGTTTGCTTTATATATATATATATATATATATATATATATATATATATATATATATATATATATATATATATATATATATATATATATATATATATATATATATATATATGCGTATATATGCGGAAACATAACGTACTTGACTGCTTAAAATAATATAGTGCGAAGTATACGCTTCGATAAAGCACACATTTTTATTTTACTCGACGTTTCGATTGGGGTACCGATCTTTTTCAAGAGAGCTAATATCAGTCCTCCGATCGAAGCCTCGAGTAAGATAAAAATCTTTGCTGAAACGAAGCGTATACATCGCTGTATGCTATACATAGCATGCTATATATAGTATGCTATATATAGCATGCTGTATGCTTAAACATGCTTCCTGAAACGAAGCGCATACATCGCTGTATGCTATATATAGCATGCTATATATAGTATGCTATATATAGCATGTTGTATGCTATATAGCATACAGCGATGTATACGCTTCGTTTCAGGAAAGATTATTTTACTCGAGCCTTTGATCGGAGGACTGATCTTAGCTCTCTTGAAAAAGATCGGTACTCCGATCTTTTCAAGAAATCTTGTGGAAATTTCTAAAGAGTGAAGCATCGACAACCCTCGTCGGTGATTCCCAGACGAAACACCTTCATCACCACTTTGACCCACAATTAAGTGGCACACCAGCCTTTGTTTCGCAGTGCGGTGCGGTTATCGATGATGTACGGGCACTCCTGGATTTCGTGCCTCTGACGACAGCAACGTTGATCCTTCATGTCGGCACTGACGATATTACATCAAGCTCAGTAGAAACAGCGTGCAAAAGGCATAACGCCCTACTTGGTTACATCTCAAGAGAGCGCCCAGAAACCACCCGAATATGTGCTAGCCACATCTTGCCGAGGATGCCAAACCGTCTTCGAGGGAACAAAAATGGCGAGTTCGTGCACCGCTGCAACCAAGAAGCCAGACACCTTCTGCAACACTTCTGTCGGCGTTCTCAACTCGTCTCCTTCCTACAGCACGGCTTCGAATGGCTACCGACGGCCCGTTTTGAAGCAGCTGACGGCCTGCACCCAAATTTCGAAGGCGTTGCACTACTTGCTGGCCATCTCAGAGATCTGTTTCAAGCCGTTCTACAACAAATATTCAGCTTCCCGGAATGACTGCGCACCTACACATGCTCCTCAACTCTGCACCGAAATTTCAGGTGCTGAAACTCTTCTTCCACGCAACCAGCCGCCCAGTCTTTTCTCAAGCCCCACTTCTAGCGGTCCTTCCTTGAAAAACCATGCCTCCTGCTCCTCCGTCCAGCACCGACGAATGGCCTACATTAACGACCACTGCTTCCGTAACGCATCTTCCCAACCACCTGCCTGCCGCCACAACTGCTACTTCTGCTGCCACAAGTTGCAGCAACCGCCCGTCTATACTAGCCGCACTAGTAACCTAACCAAGACGAACAAGACTCCACTTCAGCCACCCAATCAAAATGCAGTAGCTTCTTCAGCCCAGAGCACCCCACGTTCAAGGAACTCCACGTCTGGCATACTACTGTCAACGAGTGCGCCTTCGACTCACCCACTATGTGCAAGTGTAGGACCTATTTCAGCCTCGAGCAGTTCGTCGACCACCTCGAAGCCTAAGCCACGCTCCGCAGCGGCACTTCGGACTACCACTGCTACATCGCAAGGTAGCCGCCACAGCCTGCGCAGTACCAATCGGAACTCCTCCCGGCCTGGGCAGCCGGACTGACTAGCCACGTCATTTTCCGGTAACTGTGAATCTACGTCTTTTTCACTCGGATTTCTAAAGCTTAGAAAACTTGGCGAAAAAGGTGTTCGTCATGATTTGCACATTTCCACCCTTAGCACCTACTTGGCAGCTTCAATCGCACCGAAGAGCCTTCGGTTTTAACAATACAACCAGCTACACGTGAAATGTCCGTCAGAAATAAAAGTGGAACACAATACTAAGGACCGCTTCACTTGAACTAACCAGTGTTGTCTTAGAGCCCTATGCCTCTTCCAAGAAAGTGCTTGTTAACAAAAAGAACCAAATGCGCTCTCATTACAAACTCGGTTGTGTCGAATCAGCTGCATTAGAAAAATATGAAACCAAAAAACGAAATGAACTTCGCGCCTTAAAAACAAGAAAGTTACTTCGTGACAACGTGGAATGCTCTTTTCCCCAGTAACAACTTAATGGTTATGAATTCGCTCCTTATTTAACAACCGTAGATTGCCCTTCTGCTTTCTCGGTAGTGCCTGCCATCAACAAAGAACTTAGTAGTCAAGATAAGTCGACCGTAATAAATATCTCTGCTTACATATTAACCTTGGAAGAAAGCAACATGTTGTCCCGTGGCCTTAGTTTTTGCCCCTCTATAGGCGGCTACAGCGAGTTCCAGTTGCTGCGAGATTTGGACAATTTTGCCCGCAACCTGCGCCTTCGAGAATTTTTTTATGACAAACCTAATGATAACGCCCAGGGCAATTTATTGCCATCTTCCAAGCACTGAGCTCCTCCAACACAGCGGGACAAGTGCCTAGAGTTGTATATTGGTGCTGTACAAGAAGGTATTTTACAACTGTACAAGAGTAAGGTACCTTTCAACCGTAATCTTTTAGTTCGCGAAACTAAAGCAGTGGAACAGTTATCATCCCGTAATGAAATCATCATTAAGCCTGCTGAAAAGGGTGGAGCTGTGGTTGTATGAACAAGAGTGGTTATGTTGCAGAGGCACACAGGCAGCCAGCAGACAGTTCTTTTTATCGACTTCTAGACTACGACCCCCCCCAATCAGTTCAAAGAAATTCTCAAGAATACATTGCTTGACCGGTATAATGATAACTAAATTACATAAAACGTTTTCCGCTCAATAATTCTGCTTAGGCCGGTTGTTGGTAGATTCTACTTGTTACCAAAAATCCATAAAGTAAACATTCCGGGTCGACCCATCGTTTCTGATGTCGGCACTGTTACGGAAAATCTATCCCGTTACGTCGATACGCTAATTAATGGAATTCCGCCCACATTTCCGTCCTACATAAAGGACACTACTAACTTCCTGTCCGATACTACTGATCTTGTCATTCCTCACGGTTCTTTGCTTGTCACTCTCGACGTCACTTCACTCTATACGAACATTCCGCATGCAGATGGTATCCGGGCAGTCGTGACCGTCTACAATGAAGCCCGCATTGAAAAGATGGTTGACAGTTGTACATTGGCCACCTTAGTTAAACTGATATTCGAACTTAATAAGTTTGAGTTTGAGGGAAATCATTATGTTCAAATTGGTGGGACGTCTATGGGCACGCGCATTGGCCCTAATTATGCAAACATATTTATCGGTTTGTTGGAAACCGAATTTTTGAAAAGCCGGTCAATTTTACTACAGGCGTTACATTGATGACACATTTCTTATTTGGCCCCATGACGAAGCCGAGCTGCTTTCATTTATAGCCGATTTCAACAACCTAGCTGCATCTTTCTATTTCATTTTGCCATACGTACTCTACATGTGAAGTGAATTTTCTTGACGTAACCGTTTCGCCTCACGAAGAGAGCTTGACTACAGCGGAGTACCGAAACCCTACTGACCGCCAGCAATATTTGCACTTTGACAGTAGCCATGTCAAACATGTTAAAACCAGCATCTCATACAGTCAAGCACTTCGGTTCAAACGTATGTGCTCGAAACAATCTGACTTTAAAGCAACTGCGCCACACTTCGTAGCGCGCTCATTAAACAAAATTACCCCCCTCAGCTGATCGATGATGCCATAGAGCGCGCAGATACACAATCCCGAAGGATTCTACTAGCTAAAGAAAACCCAAATACTTCCTACTCGAATACCAACCTTGTCCTCACTCATTCTGCATCCGCACCAAAAGTTTCGGCAGTCTTAAAAAACACTATAATATTCTCATGCAAAGTGTCTGCCTGAACGAAATATTCGTAGAGCCACCAACGGCTGTTTCTAGAAGATCGTGGAATCGACGGGACATGCTCACTTCATCAAAAACTACTGCTCCGAAACCCACAGGCTGCCAGCCTTGCAACAAGAGCCGCTGTAAAGTTTGTCCGTATATGACTACGTCTCAGAGCGTTAGCAGTACTGGTTCTTTCATTTAAAAATTCAGGGTGACTTCACCTGCGATAGTCCGAATGTCATTTACCTACTCCAGTGTACGATATGTAACCTTCAGTATGTCGGCCAAAGAGAAACCCCCTTTAGATTACGCTTCAATAACCACAGAGCCCATGTTAAATCCCTCGAAAACCTGCCCCTATCAAGACATGTTCAGCTCCCAGGCCATTCACTTGATCACATTACAGCTACTATTGTGGAATCTGCATTTAAACCTAATCACGACCGATAAATTAGATAGTCTTTCCTGACCTATAAGTTTAATACAGTATCTTCTGGTTTGAACGAAAGTACGGGGAAATTGAGCACCCTTCCAGTTCAAACACCCTGATATCCACCGATGTTAGTGCTATTCGATTCGTGCTTTTTCTTCATCTATACCTCACCACGCGTTTGCGTTTTTTCGCTTTTTTTTTAACAAACAGGCATCTAGAGCCACGGTTTTCTTTCACTGGCTAATAAAAGATATGCATGCTACTGTTTATGCTGCTTATTGTGGTCGTGTGTTTCCAAGATTGTGTACAATTTCTCGCGTCTTGATTTGTGTGAACTATCATCTTAACACTGTAGTACGCCACGTTAATCTCTCGCACCTGTATGTTTTTTCTTGCCGCTGCGTCATATATAGCTAAGATTTTGCTATGTTCATCTTTTTACATCACAGCACCGGTATCCTTATTTCTTTTTTGTGCTCGGACAGAACATGCAGATAGTGCCATGAGTTTTTTTGTCAGGATGTAATAAAAGATAATACTGTCACCGTTTATACTGCTTTATCGTGACCGTGTTTTTTAGTGATCATGTGCTTTTTTAGGGTTTTTAGCGTATACAAATTCTCGCTTCTTAAGTTTTGCTGTCCAGGAATTCTGGTTTCTCATATTTGCACTGTAAGCATGACACGTTTAATCATCTGTCCTCGCATTCTATAGCTAAGATTGTTAACGCACTAAATTTCGCAACGTACCCCTCCTGTTCAGCAATTGTGACCCTCATTCGTGTACCTACATATCGCGTTTTAGTCACGTGTGTGTTACGTTTTTAATCTTCTGTGCAATATATGTTTGTACGCTTTTTGTGCACCTGCCGTCATATTCTGTGCCCTCCATTCCTATTCTGTCATCTTGATGAAGGCCGTTCCACGGCCGAAACGTCAAATACATTGTTTCAGGCGTTGGTCTCTGGTTAGTCAGTATATATATGAAGAAAGCCAACAGTCAGCGAAACCAAAGTGCATAGGGGAATGTTTCTATTTATTTTTTCAATCGGTAGTTTCAATCAATGGGAGGATAATACTTGGATTAATCTGTCGCTTAAAGAAAATTACTTATCAAGCAGCAGAAAAAACAACCATGCCGCTGGTGGGATCCGAACCCACGACCTCCGCGAATATCGCGTCCTCTGCTCTCCAGGTAGAGCAGCACTGTGCTGGGCACGCTTCCCGACCTGCGCACTCTGCACAGCATCACTACGGCCCTCACACCTGTCCACCAGTGACCCAGCCGCCTCCGCGGAGAGTCGCTTGAATTTGGGCCCCTTGCACCGCCCATTAGAACGACGCAGCCTCGGCCGCCGAGTACAACTGACATGGACACTGACACCAGGCCCGCGGCGCCGATCCAGACTTTTGCCAACACTTTTGTCTGAAATTTCTATATGGCGTTTTTTGTTAATTCTTTGCACCTTTATTTTGTGTTTCATTATTATTTGCATTCTGTTTTTCTAACGATTATTTGTGACCTTTTGCTGCATTCGCATACTATATTCTAAGATTTCATCATGTGCATACATACCCAGCAATTCTGCACAAAAGCATTTTTGAGCGGGAAACCGTTTATGAACTGAATTTATTCTCATAATCTAAGATTTGACTATAACAATCAATATATCCGCACATCACCCGACGGCAGTCTTGAATTTTATTCTCCTTTTTGATATCGTCAAAAGCGTTCCCCATTTATTTTCTTTGGTGTTCTTAACTGTTCGATGGGATCGCTGGAAACACTTTGAAAGATTCTGCTTCACACATACATACATACATACATACATAAATACATACATACATACATACATACATACATACATACATACATACATACATACATACATACATACATACATACATACATACATACATACATACATACATACATACATACATACATACATACATACATACATACATACATACATACATACATACATACATACAAGTTTTATTCTCCACCAGAATAATGGGCGATTACCTTCAATATTTTCACAGAGTGTCTTACAATTTTCAAGTTTAAAAAAATTGTGCCCGAGAAATCTGGACTGGTGTGGCCTGTGAATTGCTCATTTCATTACATTTTCAGGATTGACTACTGTACTTGGTTTTCCCTCTGAATTACTTTTGTCATCAGATAGCCATGTTAGTAATTATGTTAAATGCTGCACATATATAGTCATCTATCTTTTGTAAATTACGCATTGCTCGGTAACCGCCGCCTCCCTCCTGTGCTGTCACTTATCTAAAGGGAATGTCTGTCAAGATGTTGCCGCGACTTTTATGGCCGGCTCCTTCTTTGTAAGAAAGGAAGATAAACTTCAGCAGTTGGCACTCTCATCTCGCGCTGACGCTTCCGATCATTTTTCTCTTTACAATCGGCCCCGGGGGAAACATAGAGCCACCCTGGCCACCTAGGGGGACAACTAGACGCATGATATGGCTCCGTACGAGACAGCCTCGCGCCCACGCCGTCGGTGTTACAGGCTTCGGGAGAAGGGCGCATCAGGATCCGCCTGGAGGGTTCAGAAATTGTTGTGGACTCCGATGAATCAGGCCGGTAAGGACAATGGTAGTAAGGGAGTAATTACTCATTGGCATCCACCCGAGCGCGCGCAGCCAAACGACTGCAAAGGAAAGCTATACAGCTATCTCAGAAATTTCGCAGTTAAAGAAAAATTTCGTCCTGGTCCGGGGTTCGAACCCGGGACCACCGCTTCGCCGGAGCAGGGGAACTTCTTCACCGGACCAATGAGTAACTACTACCTTATTACGAATTTACTCCACCTTGAGGGATTCCCCTGAACATTCGACCAAAGAAAATGGTGTTAAGCGTTGAGGAAGATTTACGCCGGTAGAGGAGGAAAAAAGGCGGGAAACCAGCTACTACTGCTCTGAGCAGCGGTTTTATAGGCGCATGTGACAAAGGGTAACTCTATGTCCCCAGACGGAGTGGTCCGCAGCCACGTATACATTGACTACTTGTCACCCACTGTCCGATTAGAGGGTTCAGTCAGACCTTTAGTCTGTGGGTGGCTTCCGTAGTGAGTAACTAGCCCAGCAATTAACTCTGTTGAGTAACGTTGCACTGCTCCCGAAGACATGAAGCTACCTCAGCAGAAAACACGGTCGCTGCGCAGCTTAGGCGGTGCTCCGTGTCGAAGTGGCGCAAGGGGAAGGCTGCAACATCCCGCGCCGTAGCAGCAAGGAGAGGGTGTCGGCGTATCGTGTAAGGTGGTCTAGACCTAGCAGGAAGCTGTCCGTACGGGGCAATGCCAACCCGATCGAGAGGTCTCCATGGGCAAGGCAGAGGCTGCATCAGGCCAGCCGAAATGTCAAAAGTTTGCCGTTTCTTTATACTTTTCAGTTGCAGGAGCTTTTAACAGCTTACTGAAAAAGAAAAAAAAACTCATCTGTCTAGAAGTGTGAATGCTCTCTGACGGTAGTAGGAAGCATTGATAATTACGGAAAAAAGCTTAAGCCTCACGTTCCGAATTCTTCGTGTGCCATTATTGTACTGAAAAACGTTCTTCATGACAGGTATAAATAACTTCATGAACGATGTTTGTGATCTTTCGTTCGCCGGGTTATAAGATTCACGAAATATTTTTTCGCTGCTGCCAAGATTTTGCTTATAATTACTGCAGAAACAATGAGTTTCTACAAAGTATTTGTTTCCTTGCTGCGGAGATCGAAATGAGCGATTTTTCAAAGTCGGAAAAGCGGCGTTTTCGACCTCTTGTGATGTACGATTTTCTTTCCCATAAAACTACAGCGTTTCTTGCATAACCATGGCCCATTGCCTCGTGTCGACACATTTTTCCATCACATATAAAAATTTTATTGCAGGCATAAACTGCTCAAGAGAAACACTTCTTGGTCATGGAGAAAAACTTGTGAAACGGTATCACCGAAAAGCAGCGCGCTTACACGGGACAGAGGGAGAAGAGACGCACGCACACAGCGCAGTGTGTGTGCGTGTCCTCTCCCTCTGTCCCGTGTAAGCGCGCTGTTTTTCGGTGATATCATGTACCCACTGGCCCGGCAACTATCCTCAATTGTGAAACGGTTAAATCTTGCGGATTCCGAGAAAGCCGAAGGTCTACTGTGACGGATGGTGAGTCACTCTGATGGGTCTCTCCTGACACCTGAAATTTGCTACACGAATACCGTAAGCGTCCAGACACCAGAGTAGATCCGCAGCGGTGTGGCGTCCTGTCTACTTTCTGCGCTTGCGGACGTCGCCCGTTCGTGCACCGTGTGGCTTACTTGCTAGCCTTATCGTGCCGGACGCTCGGAGGTGCACAATTAGGGCCTGGAGAGGACCCGTCTGAGGCCGCTAAGCGGAAGCAGGCGGGTCGGCCTTTGTCGGCCGCGCTTGTTGGCGCGCGTGTTCTTCCCGGCGAAGGTCGTCGAACAGCAGGCGGCCCATATGGTCAGGGGCGCTGAATGAGCGCCGCAGCTTAGGTGGCGCCTCACCGCCTAATCACCTGCACCGACTGCCCACAGCTTTCTGTCGCGGCTCAAGAGTGCCTCCGCGCTCGAACGGCCCTCGGCAGTGATGCGTTTTTTCCGAACGTGGCGCAAAAACGGCTGCTTGCGGAATACTCACGCTTTTCCTTACTGAGGGGAGATCAGTTCAGCCACCTAATACACCTGTGACGTAGGCACTCTCAAAGGCTACTGAGTCGAGTGCTTTAGAGATTATCATTCCTTATCCGATTCGGAGGATTTGTTCCGCAGTTGCGCGGCAAACATGATTGCTGCCGATATATCCCATCATATCACACCATCATTGCCACCGTCGTCACGAATGATGGCAATCGGCCCAAAAGATTTACCTGAAACACACAAAACAACATCCGAAACACAGGGAATGCAAACCTCCCAGTCGGTGCACCACGCGACCCGCCGTCCGCGCTCTCAGCCCTCGCGGCTCGTCTCCGACGCATCTGGTCCTTGGGCAGTGTGCTGCCCGAAGCAATCACTTCGCGCGACTCTCCTGGAAACCACGGCGGGTCCGCGCGCCCGCTCTGGTGTCTCGGACGCGGCCTTGGGAGACATTGTCCCCCTGCAGGCAGCTAACCGTGCGTCTCGGTGCGTTTTACTCTAACTAAGCATTCGAACAAGGCCGGGGAGTGGGCCGCACAACGCCTGCTTACAAAGAGCCAGAGGGAAAACGGCTCTTCCAAATGTCGGGGTGTGAGCCCCTCTAATGGCTCCCCGCACAGCAGCGAGCACTAAGACAGCAACAGTAGCACCGCGGGGAGAAGAGCACATTCAGCTTGTTGGAAAAACTGGCGCACGAAACCTGCGAGGCTCGCTACGCGACAATATATTCAGCACATCCAACACCAAGAGCACACAGATGCTAGAAATGGAAGCACACAAATGTGCAGAGCTATGCAGCAAGCATGCGCATGCTACCTTCTATCATTGATTTATTGATAGAAACCAATATGCGTTTGGTTTGATTTATAGGCGTTTAATGTCGCAAAGCAACTCAGGCTATGAGACACGCAGTAGTGAAGGGCTCCGGAAATTTCGACCACCTGGTGTTCTTTAACGTGCACAGACATAGCACAGAACACGGGCCTCTAGCATTTAGCCTCCATCGAAATTCGACCGCCGCGGCCGGGATCGAACCGGCGTCTTTAGGGCCGGCAGCCACTCAGCCACCGCGGCGGCTCAGCAATGTGCGTTTCAGTAAACTTAGTTGGAGTCAGTGTTCGTCGTGTCGTGCCTGTCAGTTGTCTTATGATATGAGCAGCGCTGAATCGCTTCTCTAGAAACTATGCATCACCAACCAGCCCAGCAACGTGTGTTCTATTAAGCTTACACGTTCCTTTCTGCTAAAATCATATACGTTTGCACAATTCACCTTTCGCCTCTTTCTGTTTAACTGTTTAACGGCCAGTTTTTTTTCGACAGTGTATATATATATATATATATATATATATATATATATATATATATATATATATATATATATATATATATATACATTTTAAAAACTCCGCTCTGGCCCCATGCTTTCTGACAAAATACCTCAGTCCTTCATAGGTACTGCTATCTCTGAAATGTGCGTTCTGCAGACAACCTAAGGCGCCCGTGTGCTGTACGATGTCAGTGCACGTTAAAGATCCCCAGGTGGACGAAATTATTCCGGAGCCCTCCACTACGACACCCTTTTCTTCCTTCCTTCTTTCACTCACTCCTTTATCCCTTCCCTTACGGCGCGGTTCGGGTGTCCAACGATATATGAGACAGATATTGCGCGATTTCCTTTCCCTTAAAAAACAATTATTATTATTATTAGACCAACATGAGAGCAGATCAGTAGCTACGGGTACAATGCTGGTTATAATTTGTGCTTAATGTATGAATTGCGCTGCTGTGGGCTTTTGACCTCCTGCTTTTTGTGTCACGAGTACCCGCTTATTAATAAGAGGGAGAGGGGAAATGTCTCGAGTTTTGCCTTTGAGGGTGGCCCTTTTATTCAACAGCATAGCGCTACTGTGCCGTGCCGCGCAAAGCAGACTAGCAGTAGCCGGTTACCGGGCAAAGGTAGGAACATTCAGTCAGTGTCGGCCTGAAGCTCCATTGAAGTCGAGGAATTGACAGCAGGTTTTAGCAGAATTTATGACGTGTCCTTTTTTGTGCGTTTTTCTGCGGTAGTGTGATCAGTAGACAAGCAGCCAACCGAAGAATCAATTCGCCTGCACCAGGAGAGAACCCAACTAAACGCATAGGTTATGCTATGTTCTAAGACGAGCATTGTGGCGTCTCGTCTATGTGGGCGTGCTCACAGGAGTCAGGAAGCCCTCTGGCATCATTGGCGCCGCAATGCGTACAATTTTGTACAAGGTTTCACCTAAACATGCACGTCAACAGACACCATGCAGAAAAATTCAGGGAGGCACTTTGTTGACCTAAAGTTCGGTGAGGCGAAAGCCTTTAGAGCGGTGTCGCTGCTTGTGTCAGTGATGTGTGGTTAAGATGTTAATTAAGTACACCATTGTTTGTGAATCTTAAATGCTGGAGACACTGGGGGGCGTTTGGGAGGCCTGATTCGACGCCTTTCCGCAAACACTCTCCAGTGTCCCAGACAAGGAGAACTACATATGTATACGTTAGCAGGAAGTAGCGGAGTCGTTAGAACGCTCGGCTGCAGAACGGGAGGATGGTGGTTCGAATACCATCGTGCAAAAAGATTTTTTTTTTCTTATCGGGTTGAAGAGCGTAATGGACGGACGCGAGCATGAGCCATTAAAGGCTTTCACCTTAATAATGCGATACGCTTTGGCGCTGTTGGTCCATGCTCTGCAGCGAGAAGAGGCTGCAAAGCAGCGGGGTACAGCGCCGTTTCGGTGCTCGGGCGCTGCAATGCCGAAACAAGCGAGGTTTCTTGGGTTGCACTGGTGGGTGCTTTGGTCGAAGTGCAGCGAGCACTTCACACCGTACTTGCTCAGAGTCAAATTGTGGCGCCCAGCGGGATGCACAAAGTCTACCCAGGCTTTCCTTCTGGCGGCATCGCGCGGAAACGTGAAGATTAAGCCTTTTCGGTGCCAGTCGTGCTGAGGCAAAAGTCGACAAGATAATAAATGGCAGGCATGGTGTGCCTCGAATATCACTGTGCGCGCAGCTCAACGCAGGCGCGTGTTGGACAGAGATGACAGCAAACTCGGCAGCGGACGCTTAATCGTCGTTGAAGGGTACAGACGCCAAGTATAGATTACGCGACTGGCGGACTCGCTATAACAGCATGCTCCAATCATCCCCGCCGTCCGTGCGTTGCGACTCGTGGCCAAGGTTGCTTTGGCCGATGGCAACACACCGCAAAATTTGGTCTCGTATACGGCAGAAGACTGTGCGATGGCTTCACAAATCCTTGATTGTAATTTTTTTATTAGTTCTGCCGTATGCACACGCTAGCGATGACTCCATATTTCTAGACTGAGCATTTGCAGAAACTTTTAAATAGGATTAACATATATTCTAGACCTCAGTTATGTTTATTACATGACTGTAATGGTCTTTGCTTTAACTGATCGACATTTCAATTTCCCAGGGTCAGTGCTGCAGGTAAGCACAACCAGAAAGAGCCGCTGAATCGATCTTTGCTGATAATTGGTAGGAATTGTTCTCTGTCCGAATAGACGATATTCACACTATCAGTAAGGTGGCAGAGATAATAATAATAATTGGTTTTGGGGGGAAAGGAAATGGCGCAGTATCTGTCTCATATATCGTTGGACACCTGAACCGCTCCGTAAGGGAAGGGATAAAAGAGGCAGTGAAAGAAGAAAGGAAGAAGAAGGTGCCGTAGTGGAGGGCTCCGGAATAATTTCGACCACCTGGGGATCTTTAACGTGCACTGACATCGCAGAGCACACGGGCGCCTTAGCGTTTTGCCTCCATAGAAACGCTGCCGCCGCGGTCGGGTTCGAACCCGGGAACTCCGGATCAGTAGCCGAGCGCCCTAACCACTGAGCCACCGCGGCGGGTGTAGAGAAATTCGCAGAATGGCATTTAGAGATTACGAGAAAGCATTTGAATGGGTCGAACTATAGCTGTAA
This sequence comes from Amblyomma americanum, assembly GCF_052857255.1. Lineage (NCBI taxonomy): Eukaryota > Metazoa > Arthropoda > Arachnida > Ixodida > Ixodidae > Amblyomma > Amblyomma americanum. Next base: position 200,470,300 of record NC_135502.1, read on the forward strand.
GAATGCATTACGGAACTAAATTGTAGGAACAGGCATGTGTGAAGGTACCGGAAAATATCTATTGTGGCTGCACAACCACATTATTCCTTCACTGCGAAAGTAATAAACTCTAACAAGGAACGGTGTTCGGAAGGAGACACGTGCTCACCAGCACTATTCATCGCGTCTTTACAGCAGGTATTCAGAAAACTTAATTGGGCAGAGTTACGGGCAAGGGTGATTGGATACCACTTCGATCCGGGGATGACATTGCGTTGCTAAGTAACAAAGGGGATAAATTGCAAACCCCGATCATTGACTTAGGCAGGCGTAGCAGTTTACGATTGGTAGCAAGGCGCTGCCTAGATCTACCAAGAGCAGGTACAGCCGCTGTCAGAAGGGGTTTGCTTCCAAGCCATGCAGTGGGGCATTCTTGGGATTCCTAGCAGGGGTCAGAAAGCTTCTTGCCTTCGCGCGACTTGGGGATGCATTACGCGCCACACGGTGGAAGCAAACCTTCTGGGCTGTAAACTTTTCACAAAGGATGCACAAAATGCAGGTTGGAACCAGTATATCTTAATAACTAGAAAAATAAAAATGGGATGGAGCGCGTTCGGCTGGTTCTCTCAGATGATGAATGGCAGAGAAAAGTATATAACAGCTCCATTCTACCGATACGCACCTGTGCGGCAGAAACGTGAAGGCTAACGAAAAGAGTTCTCAGGCTGATGATGATGGTGAGGATTTCTCCTTGCTTTCAGTTTTCATTGAGTCGCTTGAGTACCCTGAGCCACCCTGCCCTCTTTCTGTCTACTAACATTGCATCAAAATAGGCACAAAATAAGGGCAGTGGAACCTGTGTAGGCATGCAACGTGACACAGATTAACCTAAGTAACGGTGCGCATTTCACTACTGAGCACCGCTTAATTAACTGTTGACGGCGCCTTACAAATTCGTGTGGCGTCACCGAGATCCTGTGGCCATGGCCCGCGTTACATGAAAGTACAGAGGAAGTGCCTGTGTAAGAATAGCATCGGCACGTTTGTGCAGTCCCGCGCGAGCTTCACTTTGGAAAGTTATCTCATGTATGAAACTTTTTTTTCCCTCTGGTTGCGTCACTTTCTTTCGAACTGCGTTTTCGTTTTTTTGCGTTTTGTTTTGTCGCTCCTTCTGGATTAGTTCATTTGCTGACTTTGCTAATATCATCTTTATTTTATCTCTTCACCGTGCAGCGCTGGCGCTGTGGCTGAATACATTTATTTAAATAAATATTCACTACGGCGTTTCACCCTCGACTTTTGTGGCGATAACATTCCATTATTTCGCTGGCTTCTTCCTCTCCTGTCTCGGTTCTCGATATTTTCTTGTTATTGCTGCAGATGTCGCAAGCATCGCGGCAATTTTAGAAAAACTGAGCATGTGACCCTTTATTAAATCACAGCTAAGCAGTATGCGATATCCGCTGCGAGTAGAGAATACGCCCGTGACACGGTGCATGATGAATGGAACATGGGAGCATCTGTATTAAATGTTTTTAGTAGATATCACATCGCATCACTTTATTTTCCTTAAAGACCCCTTTCGGGGTGTTACATAAGGGGTGGGGTTTACAAGATGCAGGCGATCACAGAAGTCGAAAATGTGGATGGACAGGTTATGGCAGCGACATGGTGGGGAAGGCCGTTCCAGTCAGTTGCTGTTCGTGAAAAAAATGAGTTCATGAAGGTAGTAGAACGGGCTCGTGGACGCAAAACTTGAAGAGGGTGACCGATGCGATGGGATCTGCGTGGTGGGGGTGCGCAGATGTATGGTTCTTGTCTTAGGGGCGAATAAAAAAACTTGTGATACAAAACAAGACTGGCAATGCGACGGCGAGCAGAAAGATCACACAAACCTGATTGTAATTTTAGAGATGATATGCTAACGTCGTATGAGTATGAAGAGTGAATAAATCTGGTAGCTCGGTTTTGTACAGCTTCGATGGCATTTGTTAAATATGCTTGATGAGGATTCCAGATGGGCGATGCGTATTCCAGTTTAGTTCTGATAAGTGCGATGTATGCTTGTAGTCTGACGTGTTGAGGGGCTTCCCTCAGGTGACGTTTTAAGAAGCCTAATGTTTTATTAGCTGATGATATCAGATTAGTTACGTGCAGTCGCCAAGATAAATCATCAGAAATGGTGATACCTAAGTATTTGTAAGACTGGACGAGGTCAACAGGGCAGTTAGAAACGGAATATTCAAAAACAAAAGGGTTGCGACGGCGGTGAAAAGACATGTACTTACATTTGTTAGGGTTGAGTGTCATCATCCACTGCGAACACCAGTTTAGTACGAGGTTTAGGTTTGCTTGAAGGGATTCTTGGTCAGAAGGGTTAGTTACCGAACGATAAATAACGCAATCGTCAGCGAACAAGCGGATACATGGCTCTCTCTGCGGTCGTTGGTTCGGTAGCAAACGAAGCTAGTATTATTGGGAAAACTGATTCATAAAGCGGATTTCTGGAAAAGCAGCACAGAACAGACGTCCTTGTCGCCTTGTCTCTGTCCTCGTCTGTTCAGCGCTGCTTTTCCAGAAAACCATGTACCAACAAGCCCAACTCGCCGCATTAAAGCGGAACTTTTTTCCCCGCCACTCCGTTAAAGCCCGTGACATGAAGGCCGAAAAGGACTCCGTGGACAGCGCTTGTGAGTGATTGGCGGTATAGCCGGGCCACACTAACACGTTCCCTAAGAAACTTTGGGGCCTTCTTAAACACATTCTTAAAGAAGAAAACGTGACAACTTTAGGTTGCCTGCTATGTTGGCTACAATGATTGTCTAATATTCTTGCGATTTTACCGGCAAAACCTTGTATGGTATGCATGAACCATCTCCTTCGTGAATGCTCGAGTACCTTCCATTGACCATCATTTGGGGATGTACTAATATGACCTCCTAATCTATCCTAATCGATTTTCTGAGTTTAGCATACTTCTGAAATTTTGGTGGTATTTTGGAGTATTGCGTTTTTTGCAAGTGACCATCGTGGCCACCTGCCACAGTGGTAGGCTGCTCAAAGACGGGTGACCAGGTTGCCACGGTTGGCGGGTTGTGATGACGTCAAAAGGTCACGTGACCTCTTTCGACCAATCAGGGGATATCGTGACAAAGAATCCGGGAGTTTTTTGTGAGACGACAACTTAAATGCAAACGCGCATTAGAACTGTGTTGACGTCTCTCAGTTTTCTTGCGAAAACGGTCGATATGGTGGCACCACCGATATTTCATTTCTCGGCCTTTTATAGCTGCTCGCGTTCGCTTCGAGCGCCCCTTTCTCTCTGCAAGACGCTAATTCGCTGATACCAGCCTACTTGGATTCGTCCTTCGACGATTGCGTTCTCCCCAGCGCCCATACCCAACCACGCCTGTTGTCAGCCCGCGATGGCAGTCGCGCTAGTTCCGCAAGGCTTCCGGCAATGGAAACTCTCCTTGACCGCCGTGTCACGCTTTAAGTGCGCGATGAGTCGCAGCGCTACCGGATCTGCCACGACGCGCCGCTTGAGGGGCGCTCTCTCCCTGAGCGGCGCAGTCGCTGCCAGGGTGGGCACGAGCATGCTCGCCTCTGGCGCCAGGTTGACCGCGGGGAGGGTGTGATGAACCGCCCACGAGCGCAGGCAGGCGGAGATGGCAGGATGATGTAAAGGGGGGTAGGCAGGCTCGTAGGTGACAAGTGCATTTTACGCGAAAGCTGTTATAGCTCGGTTTGTTATAGTTGAAACAACGTCTTGCTGGGCAAGTTGGTAACTGTTCATCTTCGGTTACAGGCGCAAAACAGACACACGCGCTCCTTCCCGTCTTTCTTCCTTGTGGTGAGTCTGTTTTGCGCCTGTAACCGAAGATGTTGTTATAGTTGGCTCGTCTCTCCGTTGACGCTTTAGATACGCTTCGCGCGCGCGCAAATTAGTATCGTCACGTAGTCGCCGCTCGCGTTTGCGGCCACGTTCCGTATGCTATAAGAGAGCTCTAGCATTGTGTATACAGGTACCGCTTGTCAGTACTGCGCCGTTAATGCGCATGCGCAGATGGCGTCGACGTGCATCTGGGGCCATCTGTGTGTACACGTTGGCGGCAGCTCTCTATTGTGTACTGCATGAGCCCGCGACTGAGGGCTAGCACGAACGCCGTGACCCCCTGAATGGCAGCCGTCGCGAAACCGGCCCGCCTTCCCTCGCATGGCGTCCACTCAGTGCTGCCGCAAGGACGGCCCTGGGAAATATCATTGCTTTTCAAGGCGATGTTAAAACCAGTACTGAAAGGGTAATCATCGGTAAGAAACTGCATTGTATGATAGAAGCAGTGATTGGGGGGGGGGGGGGGGGGGCTGATGGATACACTGGGGCTGTGTTGGAAACAGAAAAATGACACTCCCCTGCTCGCATCGCCTGTTGGCACAACGGTCGGACGAACTTTGACAGGCAGATGCCAGCACATATCCAGGTAAAAAAGGAAATTTGAGCTGTCGAAACGAAAACAAAATGTTGCCGGTCACTGGAAGCGAGTCTTGTTTGCTAATGTCATACATACGATTAAAGCTGACCACGCTCAGCGGTTAGGACCAATCGGAACGCCTGCGCTTTACGCGTTTCGCTGCAGTCTTCATTGCGACGTACGCTGACGCACGCCTGCACCTCATTACCGGCCGACGCCTGGCAGCCATGCGTGAAGGCGTCGCGCATGAGTGCCCAGCAGGTCTCGCTCTTGGCCCGCGCATTTAAACAGCGTAACAAGTGCGACCGCAGTGTCGCATATCGCGGCCGCATAAAGCGCGAAAAGAGGAAGTTAACTGCGCTGTACAGCAATACGCGCGAGAAAAATCTGTAAAGGCAGAAAAGGCACGGCAAAGATGTAGCGAGCCTATAGCTAGCCGCCGGACTGCATAACCTGCCTGATACATAGCCACCACATCAGATGCCTTCGGTGATTAGCTAAGACAGGTGCCAGACATTCGACAGCATCGCTTTGACGTAGCAACGTAGATGTGGTTGTCTCGGCTGAGTTGGGGCCTGTAGAGGATTTGTATAGGCGCACAGAGTGGCTTCCCGTAGCCTGACCTCGCGCACTCGAACGTCCCCGCACACTTCGTTGTCGTCGCCAGGCGCCCAGAGGGACCCCTGGTGGGATATTGTCACGTAGTGGTGACGGCAGTCGAAGCAGCGATGAAGACGGACGAAAGGGTCTTCTAAAAGAAAACTGTTTATTGTGCTGACTTGCACCTAAAATGGACTGAATCACTCGGCGGCGGCGAAGCGACAAGCGTGCAGGGCAAAGGCCTCTCCCATGTCTCTCCAATTAACCTTATACTTTGCCAGCTGCATCCACCCTTTGTTTGGAAACTTCTTAATCTCATCTGCCCACCTAACCTTCTGCCGCCCCCTGCTACGCTTACTTTCTCTTGGAATCCACTCCGTTACCCTTAATGACGAGCGGTTATCTTGCCTTCGCATTACATGCCCTGCTCAAGCCCATTTCTTTCTCTTGATTTCGACTAGGATGCCATTAACCCGTGTTTGTTCCCTCACCCACTCTGCCCGCTTCCGGTCTCTTAACGTTACACCTATCATTTTTCTTTCCATGGCTCGCTGCGTTGTCCTTAACTTAAGCTGAACTCTTTTCGTTAGCCTCCACGTTTCTGCCCCATAGGTGAGTACCGGTAAGATTAAGATTAAGATTAGCTGTCGGCCGTGCTAAATTTAAAGCTGATAGCGAACTTTCGAGATAAAGCGTGCAAAGTTACTAAAACATTACGGAACAACGTAGAATGAGCTCTGACTGGTTGCGATCAATCGAGATAAATCTAGTCGCGTCTTGCGTCGCAAAGAAAGCGATAAGGTGGTGTGGCGGCAGGTTTGAAAAACGAATAAACACAGCAAATATTCACGGCATTACTCCCCTCTCAAAGAAGCATCGACCCGATGCATTAAAACAAATAATGCGACTAGTAAGAGAAAATAAACGGATCTTGCGAAAATAGAGCATGGAAATGCAGCGACCTTTAGCGCGCATAATACGGCTTCAGACGGACTACATGGACAACTTCTGGTCGTACGCGGCGTCGCTGGGATGCAGTCATTGCGTCAGGGATGACTTCATAATCCAGTTCACCTAGCCGACGAAGAACCTTGTACGGGCCGAAATAGCGGCGCAAAAGCTTTTCACTCAATCCACGGCAGCGAATGGGCGTCCACACGCAGACTTGGTCTCCTGGCTTGTATTTTGCGTTGCGTCTTCGTAGGTTGTAGCGTCTGGCGTCGGACCGCTGCTGATCTTTGATCCGTAATCGGGCAAGCCTTCGAGCTTCTTCTGCGCGTTGAAGGTAGGCGGCAACGTCGAGGTTATCTTCTTCTGTAACGTTGGGAAGCATGGCGTCTAGCGTGGTCGTGGCCTCCCTGCCATGGACGAGCCTAAAAGGCGTCATCTGGTTGGTCTCCTGCACTGCGGTGTTGCAGGCGAAGACGACGTAAGGCAGGATGACATCCCAGGTTTTGTGTTCGGCATCGACATACATGGCGAGGATATCGGCGATGGTTTTGTTCAGGCGCTCGGTCAGTCCGTTGGTCTGCGGATGGTATGCAGTTGTGCTCCGATGGCTGGTTTGGCTGTAGCGCAGGATGGCTTGCGTTAGTTCCGCCGTGAATGCTGTTCCTCTGTCCGTGATGAGCACATCGGGGGCGCCGTGTCGAAGAAGAATGCACACCACGAAAAATTTGGCGACTTCTGCTGCTGTTCCGTTCGGTAGGGCTTTCGCCTCGGCGTAGCGGGTCAGGTAGTCGGTCGCTATGATGATCCACTTATTTCCACATGTTGACGTTGGAAAAGGGCCAAGCAAGTCCATGCCAATCTGATGAAAGGGCCTTGAGGGAGGTTCGATGGGGTTCAGAAATCCTGCTGGTCGTGCGGGAGGAGTCTTTCGTCGCTGACAATCTCGGCGGGTTTTCACATAGTGTGCGACATCGGCAGACAGTCGGGGCCAGTAATACTTGTCTTGAATGCGGCGGAGGGTGCGAGTAAACCCGAGATGTCCAGCTGTCGGCTCGTCGTGTGAAGCCTGTAGAACTTCTTCGCGGAGACAAGTAGGTACAACAAGGAGGTAGGCTGTTTTGCTCGCTGTAAAGTTCTTCTTCACAAGGACATCATTCTGCACACAGAAGGAAGACAGTCCTCGCTTGAATGAAGCGAGGGGTGAAGAAACCTTGCCTTCCAGGTACTCGATGAGGCCTTTTAGGTCGGGGTCCGAGCGTTGCTGCTGAACAAAAGAGCTGGGGCTCATGGGTCCCAGGAAGGTGTCCTCATCGTCGTCCGGCGGCGGTGCATCTACAGGGGCTCGTGAGAGGCAATCAGCGTCAGAGTGCCTGCGTGCGGACTTGTAAACGACGGTGACATCAAACTCCTGGAGACGCAGACTCCATCGAGCGAGTCGGCCAGAGGGGTCTTTCAAATTGGCAAGCCAGCACAGCGCGTGGTGATCGCTGACCACCTTGAACGGTCGTCCGTACAGGTAGGGGCGGAATTTCGACGTAACCCAGATGAGGGCAAAGCACTCCTCAGTTGTCGAACAGTTAGCCTCAGCCTTGGAAAGGGAACGGCTAGCGTATGCGATGACCTTCTCCAGCCCGTCACTTTTTTGAACGAGAACGGCGCCTAGTCCCACGCTGCTTGCGTCGGTATGAACTTCAGTATCGGCGTTTTCATCAAAATGCGCAAGGATCGGTGGGGACTGTAAACGACGCTGAAGTTGCTTGAAGGCATCTGCTTGCGGCGCTTTCCATTTAAACGGCACGTCAGCCTTCGTCAGTTGGGTCAGGGGTTCGGACGAAAGGGTCTTCTAAACGAAAACTGTTTATTGTGCTGACTTGCACCCAAAATGGACTGAATCACTCGGCGGCGGCGAAGCGACGAGCTTGCTCGGCGGACGTCGAACAGAATGCCCGCCGCTGTCGGCCGCGCTCAATTTAAAGCTGATAGCGAACTTTCGAGATAAAGCGTGCGAAGTTACTAGAACATTCCGGAACAACGTAGAATCAGCTTTGCCTGGCTGCGATCAATCGAGATAAATCTAGTCGCGTCTTGCGTCGCAAAGAAAGCGATAAGGTGGTGTGGCGGCAGATTTAAAAAACGAACAAACACTGCAAATATTCCCGGCAATATAAAAGATGTGAAGCGGCCTGAATACTTGCTGTGTGACAGCTGCGTGGCCAGCTGAGGTGCGCACCTTCCACAGCTAGTGCGCTGCTGGCAACCGGCCCTCCGGTCTGCTCCAATGGTTCTGCGCTGTGCTGAGCCCCTAGCTGCATTGAAAGATCCACCAAACGCTGTGCGGGCACTTGTCAGCAAGCACAGATGGTGGCTGTCAAGCGCACTTGGACTTTCATAGACTACGCGTAAACCCTCCGTAAAAAGTTTCTTTGAAGCGCGAGTTGTAAAAAAAAACGCAAATTTTTCAGACACCATTACATTTGCCCTGAAGCCAAAGCCTTTGCTTCAGGACGAGACTTTGGCAGAGTTAATATCATTTTCAGGCAATGTGCTCATGCTACACAGAAATAACGAAATTTGACGACATGTGTGCCCTGCGAACTTTTGACGCCTGGTGTATACATGTGCACACTCTCGGGACACTCTCGGGAGCCAAAAAGATTGTTGAATGGTCCCAAATTACACTGAGAAAAGAAAATTTTGACAAGAGCAAGCAATCACAGCATGTACATGTGTAAGCTTTAAAAGCTCACACAGTAAACCTAAACGACCACTAATATTCTCCAAACTGTATTAACATATTAGTCACATATCAATCTTCCCGCTATAAACAGTGCATCACAGAAATACTAGTTATTACTAAGCATACAATGACGCTAGCCTATGATATGTAAATCGTGGACTGTTTCAAATATTTTTGATAGATATGAAGGTCAGGCAGGATTTTAAGTGCAGCGTTGAGATCATTGCACACTTTGCCTTCAGCAAATTGTAGGGTGTCACGGCCGTACTTGCTTTTCAGTCTGGGTAACAAAAGCCGATCACACAGAGCTGACTGAACCGAAGGACGGATAAATATAGTTGTTAAACAACATTCCTTTTAATCATTCATAACACAAGGGGTCGAAGCAACGGGCGAAACCATCGCCCGAATCCTGACAAAAGGACGTCTCCAGGTTGCGCACAAGCCCACAAACACTGTTGCGCTTTGCCTACCTGTTCCCAAAGACAGGCTACGGAGAGAAAGAGCCCAAGGCATTATCTACAAAATTCCTTGCGCCGGCTGCTACGCATGCTACCACGGCGAAAACAAAAATCGTAGAGAATTCGGCGACATAAAAACGACGTCCGCAACTTCGGAAGAGAGCGCAATCCTGTAGCCGAACATTCCGAAGACTCAGACCACAGAATCAACTTCGACGAAACTGGCATCCTCGGAAACGAAACTAATTACCAGAAAAGGCTCGTAATCGAAACCTGGCACATCCAAACTACTCGGAACAACATCAACAGATCAAAAGGGAACCTGCCCCCAGTATACACCACCAGGGACTTCGCTCTGCAACTCAAAGTAGAAAAGTAGCCATTCACCGCAACCCCACAGTGCGACAACGTGACCCACAGCCTTAACCCCCTCCCTAACGCCTTTTGGCATCACAGCTTTCGTTCTTTTGACTTCCTCTTCCCTTCCATGCATCCTTAAAGACGCTAGCTACTGCCCCCAGTCACCCCTGATGAAGGCGCCGACCCGGCTTCGAAACGTTGGATTTCAAATTAAAGTTTTAGTTGGAGATGTGCGCAGTTTATCATAAGTCTTGAAACCCAGCCAGACAGACAAATTTGTCTAAATTTTTAATTTTCAATGTTTAAGGAACTATGTAATTAAATGCTATTAAGCATCCAAGTGAAGGGAAAAGAGGAGGAGGACAGGCGGGGAGGTTAACCGGTAGATGAAAGGATAGTTAGCTACCGTGCACTGCGGATATATGTCTGAGGGGATATAAGGGTGAGGGAGAAAAGGGAGTGGTAAGAAAAAGCAAAAGGCGAAAAGGCCCCGGAAAAGTCACAGCCTTTTGTGCAGGCCGGACACTCTTAAGAACCGCAGGAGGGCCTCGGTGGCCCTCACCGCCGATGATCGCCGCGGCCAGTGTCCAGGAATCTTGAACTCCGTTAGCGGGCGTCAATCGATGTGTTCAAGCGCACGGCGTAGAGAATGTCTTTGAGACTACGCTGGTCATTCACAAATAATATGATGTATGGTCTTATCGCGTCCACAAATGTCACATGTAGGGCTATCAGCCATGCCGATCACAGTAGAGGGATTGAAGCTCAATCTCCAACCGTCTGGAGGCTTCCAAAATGCTGCTTTTACAATCAGTTCGCCTTGGAGACACCCAGACACGCCGCATGGTGCTTCGTCAATTACTGGCTAGGACCCAAAGTCACTTCTCTGCAGCCCTTCACGCACCAAGCAAAGTGAGTTGGACGCCCACGGGACGCGGATGTCAGCAGCGCTCGCCGTGTTTTTATGATGATTCATTGCTGTCTCAACATTCCAGGCTTATGTTCAAAACGATTGTTACCTCTGGCGGAAGTGAGACCCTTGGTTGTTGAATGTTTGAATAGCGTCTACGATGGCTAGCTACAAGTTTACGTTGATGAGTCTGTGAGCAGGTATGAACAGTCTTGTTCAGCCGCATTTGTAGAGCCTGATCTGGGCGCCTGCAAAGAGTAGAGTCCTCCACTTCGGCTGAATCCTGAAGCCACCAGAATCTGAACCCACGAAAAGCATGAAATGCGCACCTGTGCACGCGCTTCGAACAGGGTGAAGCCAACAAGGCAGCATGCTGCACATCAAAACTATGTCGGACTGTTCCGGGCAGCAAGAAAGCTGGCTGAAATCTTTTGTTTGTTAGAGAACGGGAAAACAAATGCAGTGTGCGCCTGTGCTAGTAATAGTTCAGCAGCACGCCTGCTCTGGTCATGTTAATAGCGATTGCTGAAACTGCGATACCGACTTTACTAACGTCTTGGGTTTTGACTAAAAGTTTCTTCTTAACCAGTGACATCTGTAATGGTGACACTGAAAACTTCAGGTTAGGCCGTAGTTCAAGCATTGCCCGCCAGTGTCCTATTTTCAGAATTAGTCAGCTCCGCAGCTAACCGACTGTCATGAGTAGTTGCAATGGGGCACAGGCCGGCGCGCATGAAGCTTTCCACTTCCAAAGGGTTAGCTTGCTCCAGGCTAACGCTTAACGGCACTCCAAACGGTACAACACTCTTTCACGCAGTAGAGAGGGGCGTGCCACAGGAAGCGGTGCGAAGCCTTCTCCTGTTCAGTATTACCATTATACACCAAACAAGAAACCTTACGCGAGGAGTACACATAACGATTTATGCAGATGATATTTGCGCCTGGAGCGCGTCACTTGGGCGCTGTATTACCCATCAACGTCTTCAGGGAGTGTTGATGATTATAGATTTTTATGGCGCAAGGGCATCTATGGCCAAAGAGCGCCATGGCACAAGGTATTTTCGTCTATACAAGGTTGGGTCAAATACCCATTTTCCAAGCATTTCACCCTAAATAAGGCGACCGCCAGACCAGGGGAAAGCTTGTACCCATTGTATCACCGGCGGGTACCTGGAGGCACTGTGGTTCGAACCCCGCACCTCCCGCATGCGAGGCAGGTGCTCAACCACTCGGCCACCACTGCGGTATAATTCAGGGAGTGTTACTGCAAGCTCGATGTACCTGGCTCCCCGAGGTATTCGCCTGTGGATATGCCTTGGCCTCCCAAGGGGTTCCTCTGCATCAGGAACAGTAGCAGAAGCAGGCTAACTCCCACTAGATGTGATCTTTCTAAAACAGCGCAAACAAGACAAGGACGAAGGAAACGTACAACACGAGTGCTGTTGTACGTTCCCTTCGTCCTTGTCTTGTTTGCGCTGTTTTAGATGAATACCAACCAACTCGCCCAGACTAGATGTTATTGCCTCCCAGGAAACTGCGTACACAACTACCTTTATTTCAACATCAGGGATGTTAAGGGTGCACCCAAAAATGCCTATGACTGGCTTGACAGAGGGGCGCACCCCCGTACATATAAAGCGGCAGCACAGAACACGGACAGAACAATAAAAAAGACTACAGTGCATAGGTAAACATCATATTCAATAAAAAATTAGTGAACATCCTTTTGCAATAATAACTAAGTGAAGCCGCAGAATTAACACGAAGCGCTCAGAAACACCGAATTATGCAAAACGAAGAATAACAATAAGAAAAGAAAAAGGAAGAAAGGAGGAGCAAACGTGCAGCAAGAAAAAAAAAACCTTTTCATTAGGTCCTCAGGGCTCATTGTGCCGATTAAGAACAATTGGAATTATATGTCGGAGAACTTGACGTCCGTAATTTGTAGGAAAGAATGGCACATGCCAGACGTCGTTGTTGTACGTGTTGGGTAGTAACTACCTTTAAACCGTAAGTTAGCTGTGCCATCAAGGAATCCGTCATGATTTTTCCGTTTTCTTTCATATCGTTTACTTAGCAATAAATTATATAGGTCATTAATTGGAGTTAGCTTTAATGATGCAAAAAAAAGGTTGAGTGTGAGCAGTAAACAGGGCATTTGCAATGATACGAATGACATTTTTCTGTATTTTCTGTAACCTATATGTATTTGAACATGTTGTTGTACCCCACACCTGGTGACAATATGAAAGGCTAGATATAAATAGCGCATTGTAAACTAAAAGTCTCACACTCAGAGGTAGTAAAGAGCGGACTTTGTATAACATGCCTGTGCATGTTGCAAGTTTTTTAACCAGATTTTCGATGTGTATGTTCCATGAAATATTGCACTACAGTGTCACACCTAGACACTTTGCTGGCGCCACTATTTCAATGCTTTAAGAACCAAGCGTTCGTGTAGGTAAATGTTCTAGTGGTTTGTTCTTAGGTCTAAAAAGTGCAGCTTTAGTTTTGGTAGCGTTAATTTTAAATAAAGATTCAGTACTCCATTCGACCAATTTGCGCAGAGTTTCATTAGCGTTTAATGTCAAATCACTATGTGTTTTAGCCCTAAAAAATATGCTGACGTCATCCGCATACATTATACATTTATCGCTGTTGTCAATGTTCACAATATCGTTAATATAGATGTTAAACAGTGTAGGTTCTAGAATACTGCCTTGTGGCACGCCAGAATAAATGGATCTTAAGTGCGATGAAGAATTGTTAATTACAACCCGTTGCTGGCGGTGCTCTAAGTATGTTCTTGAAAGCTGAAGGAATGCGCCGCGAAATCCATAGTGCTCAAGTTTAAGGAATAATATCTTGTGATTTATGGAGTCGAATGCTTTGGAAAAATTTACGAAAACCCCGACAGTTAATCCTTTTTCTTCAAATGACTCTAATATAATTTCCTTCATGGTTAATAACGCTGTTTCTGATGATTTTCCTGCGACAAAACCAGTCTGGGAAGCTGATATGACTTTTTGTCTGTTAATAAAGCTTGTAATGCGCACTTGTATTAGCTTTTCAAAACATTTCGAAAAAACAGGCGAGGTCGATATAGGTCGGTAGTTGGAGAAATTATTTTCGTCTCCTCCTTTAAGAAATTATGGTAATCTTGGCAATCTGTAGCTTTTTCGTGAAAGTTCCTGAGCAAAATGCCAAGTTTATTATGCATTCTAATATCGGTGCAAGTATGTAGGATGTGTACTTCGCTGGCAATATTTGGAGGTCGTCAATGTCCTTACTTTTACTATTTTTGAGCGACTGTAGGACCGACAGATCTTTGTTAGTTGCAACAGGGGTTGAAAATGTGGTTTTGCTGCCCTTTTGACTCATGGTGTTGAGGGATACGTTGGGTTTCGTGCCGTCTGCAATGGATACGTAGAAATTATCGGGCTCCGCCACTCAAGCCCTATGAGGCTTTGGCAGGCCCAATTTTGGTACATTTTTAAAATATTTGGTGCAGTAAAGTATTGTGATTATTATTATTTTTAAAAAGAAAAAAGAACACAACAACGGGAGTGACAAAGATATTGCACCAGGAACCGAAAAAAAATAAGCCGCCGGATATGACAGAGACAAAAAACAAAAGAACGCACAGAATACATATTTTTTGTCTTCCTTCCTTCTTGTTAGGAAACTAGCACACGAAATCACACATTGTTTTCACAAAGCAAAGAAAATACTGCCTGAAACGAAAACATTTTTGCACTCTTTTTTGAAAACAGGAAATCGTTTGTTGAAATCAACATTGATATCCGTTCTGTTCAACATCTTAATTGTTTGAAAGTTTAACGTTTGTCGCCCATAGTTTGTTCTTATAGCTGGCAGTCTAAGTGTAAGATTTCGGACTGAATAGTGAATTGAATTACCTGAGGACGTAGGATAAAGTTTGTATTTAAAATCTACACTAGTAATTTGAAATAGTACACTTGGTCGGCCCGGAGCAAAGCATAATTTATCAAAAGCGGTTGTGTGGGTAAGTTCCTGATGTTTCCGTGAAAGTTTTCGCACATTCTTAACATTCTTTTTGTAGGACCAATAACCTGTTGTAATTATAATACGTCATTGTGTACCCCATGTTAAGATGCCATAACAAGACGTGGAGTAGAATAAAGTGTGATACAATTTAATTTTTAGCCACGTCGGTAATAGATTCTGTATTATACATATGCTACCCGTCACTCGGGAGAGATCACTGGTGAGCTTAAAAATATGGAATGCCCATGAAAGATCCTCAGAGAACCAGATTCCCAGAAATTTTTATTCACTTAATTGGCTGAGCAGGGTGTTTTCAAAGCTTATATTAATTGCGTACTAGCCTTTTTTTTATAGATTGGCTTAAAAATGACGTATTTAGTTTTACTAGTATTTAGTCGTAGCCGATTCATTCGTAATGATGTATAGAGAGTATAAAGTAAAGTATTATTTGCTTCTTCAGGAATTCATTTCTCTGGGCCGTGAAAAAATTAATTCGCGAGAACCGGGTATTCTTGTTATATCATTACTGTATACCAGGAATAGCAGTGGCACTAAAATGGATCCATGGGGAACGCCATGCAGAATTGTCACGCTGCTAGATAACATATGGTTTACAGCTACGCACTGAGCCCGGCTCAAAAGATATATAATGCAAAAAAACAGCGCGAACAAACGGGGACTAGACGAAGAATGCACAGGAACAAGCGCTGACTCTCAACTAAAGTTTAATCACAGGAAGCACACTTATAAAAGGAAACAGAAAACGAAAAAAAAACACAAAATCAGAACGCATGTGTTACTATGTGATGTCCAGATATGCAACCTCACAGTCACGCAGGAGCAGGGATGGTTGGCTGACACATAATCTTGGTTTCTTTGTCATGTTATACGCCTCGATAATTTCCCTGGTCAACTGGTCGGGGTGTTTGTACAAAATGTCAGTAAAATGCAAGGACGGAAAACATGATTGACACTCTCGGCAATGATCAACTAGATTAGTGGAGCGATTAGATTCCAATGAATTGAGATGTTCTCAGAGTCGTGTGTTAATACAACGTCCCGTTTGCCCAATGTATATCTGACCACAGGATAGGGGGATTTTATAAACTACCCCTTTGGAGCACGGCACAAAACGTTTAGCGTGCTTAACACCACAGGACGCTACAGATTTCTTGGGGTTGCGGGACTTATTTTCTACTGCTGAACAAATTTTACTGAGCTTATTCGGGGCCGAAAAAACCACATCAACTTTATACCTATGGGCCACATTTTTAAGACCATGAGACAGGCGATGTACATAGGGAAGGACTGCGAACTTTTTCCGTTTCTGTTCTTTCTGTGAAGACGGCAGCAATGTCGGCGCTTTAAGCTTTTTAATTATTTTATTGCAACCCAAAGTGATAAGCTCAGCTGGATATCCTGCTTCCTTTAGTCTCTTAGCCTGATTATCAAAGCTTTCTTGCATAGCATGGTGACAAGATTTTGACAACGCAGATGACAAGGATGAAACAACAATTCCACATTTCACTACCTTAGAATGATGTGACTTATATTTCAGCAGCGGTTTGTTGGCTCGTGGCGCGTAATTCCAACACATGTGTCCCTTCCCCTCAGTCAAACATAAATCTAAAAATTGTATCTGGTTATCGACCGGTACCTCAGTGGTGAACTGTAAACCCCGTGCATTAGCTTTAAATGCTTCTAACACTGTGGACATGTGCTTAGCATAGTCCGTTTTTTCAATGAGGATTAAAAAATCATCGTCGTATCTGAAAATTCGGTACGGCATTCCGCACAAATCTTTCTGGATAGCTCTATCCACGAATGACAGAAAAATATCACTAAGCGCAGGCGCTACTTTAGACCCAATACAAACACCCGCTTTCTCGGTATAGAGTGTGCCTTCCCATTCAACAAAGGTAGATTTAACATAAAAAGACAACAGCTCAAGGAACCCAGATACAGCAATACCACAAACACTTATAAACTGTTCTTCATCATTGTCCGAAGTGATGCAATCAGAAACAGCAGTCATCATTTCCTTGTGCGGCAGGGAGTAGTATAAATCTACCACATCAATGCTGAAAGCCGAGCATGAACCTGGGTTATGCGCCTGTAAAAACTTGACGACACACTCAGAGTGTGCTTCCTGTGATTAAACTTTAGTTGAGAGTCAGCGCTTGTTCCTGTGTATTCTTCGTCTAGTCCCCGTTTGTTCGCGCTGTTTTTTTGCATTATGTATCACCAACTCGCCCGTTTATCTATCCTGTCAAAAGATATGTTCTAATTTATCCCAGTGGAACTCCTCTTTTTCCATGTGCTTGTAATTTATTAAGCAGTATATCGTTCTGTACCGTGTCAAAAGCTTTTATTAAATCTAGAAACAGACCAAGTGTCAGGAACTGGTCCTCAATATTTTCAGTTATTTAATCTTTTGATATTGATGAGTGCCTGTTCTGCAGACTTATTCTTCTGAAACCCATACTGAGCACTATATTAATTATATGATGCTTTTCAAAGGAGCTCGAGAGCCTGACGTATATGGCACGTTCGAATATGTTTTGAAAACACTTGTAGAACCGAAATAGGCCTATTGTTGTTACCATCGGTTTCTCCGCCACCCTTATACACAGGAGTTACTTTAGCAATTTTTAGTTCTTATTTATTTATTTTATTTATTCAATACTGCCAGCCTCCATTTGGTGGCCAAGGCAGGAGCGGTACAAGGATACATCGTACATCGCGACAAAACAAAGCAAGTAAAAATGCGGATAAAGAAGCAAAAGCTAACACACAGGGTTTTATAGAAAGACAAACAGCAAAGTTAAATGCACTCGGTTACCTAAAATACAAAAGAAAGCAAACAAAAGAGCATGAACGAATACACTGCGCTTAAAATGACGATATGACAGCAGATAAAAAAAGACTTCTGGTCTGTCAAACGGACCACGTCACACGGAAGCCCGTTCCATTCCAATATCGTTCTTGGAAAAAAAGAAAACTGATACGCTTTCGTTCGGCACCGTGGCACCATGATTGTCAAATTGTCTTTATTGCGCGTTGGTCGTGAAGTGTTGTATGCCATGTAGGTCTCAAAATGAATGTTTGTTAAGTTATTAACAATCCCATGCAACATTTTTCTCCAGACTGGAGCATCTTATTTCAATATCGCACAGTATCGGGCTAAGTGTATTTGCAACATATTTTATGGGTGGGGCTTTTATGCCATCTACCACAGCAGCGACACAATTCGATAGACTTTGAATTATTTTATATATTTCAGTAGGTGTCGTTGGTACAAAAATAATAGATTCGAGTTGCTTCTCTCATATTAGACTGCATTTTTCTTCTTGAGCCTCTTCACACGAGCCTAGAACTCGAATGCCGTCTTTGTAAATGTGTATCATGTCTTGTTGATGACGCCTTCTACCCAATACTTCGTTGATGATGTCCCATACTTTCCTACAGTCATTTTGAACATTCATGGACCCATTTTCATAAAATGTGTTCTTCGCCTTCCTTAAATAGGAATTCAATAGATTTCTAAGCTTCCTGAGCTCCTCGAGTACGCTTGAATCTTTGCACCTTATAAATTCGTGGTACCTTTTGTTCTTTTGCCTTATTCTCGAGTGATCCATGTTTTTTTTTTCTTGCTCCTTGATTCACATCCTTGTAATGGGAAGGCCGCATTATAACATCTAGAAAACTTCTTCAAGAAGGCGTTATAGGCCAGATTTGCGTTGGTTTCTTCATATACATCTTCCCAAAATTCGAGCTCAATGAGTGCTCTAAATCTCTGAAGGCTGTCCTGGTTAATTGCATGGTACATAAACTTTCTATGGTGTAAATCGCTTTCTATCACCGAAGAAGTGAGGGAAAAAATTGGTATGTGGTCACTAATATCATTATTTATAACACCAGAAGTAACATGGCTGCAATACGGGTTCGTGATGCAAACATCTATGGAGGTAGCGGATTCGTTTATGTATACTTTGTTTAAGGCTCGTTTATGTATACTGGTTTGCTGTCTCCAGCGTATTCCATGTCTTCTGTGTTGAGCTGCTCTTTTCTTGCCTTTTGCAGGATTTTGTCCTTCTTTGTTTGTTGCACAAAGCGCACGGCAATGTTCTTCTCTTGCGTTTTAAACGTAGGCACTCGGCGGAAAATGTCTATGTCTGAATCTGCGATTGGCTCACCCAGTAAGGTCCCGATTTTCTTAGCAATGTCACATACATCTCCGCTGCTTGGAACACTCCGCATCTCCGGATGGTTCGACCTCTAGTATTGTTCCAGTTCTTCTAGCTTCTCATTCAGTCTATGTTTCTCTGCTCTTAGTTCTTCAGTCTCTTTGTGTGAATCCTCAAGCTCTTTGCGGAGCTCGTTCACTTCTTTCCGGAGTTCCTTGGCTCCATCGCAGGTGTTGCTACAATATTTGACGCCTTCCTTTAATGTCCTCAGGTCAGCTCTGAGCTCGCGTTTCATATCTTCCACAGATTTCGCGAGATCTACCTTTCACTTCCTTACTCATGACAGCGCGTTATCGAGGTACAATGGCACACCTAATTAAATCTCAGCGAAAAAAGCAATGTACAACAAAATAGAAGTAATGTTGCTGTGTTAGGCAGCAGTGCGCAAGCAGTAGCTTATTTACACGCCGCCGCGGTGGCTGAGTAGTTATGGCGCTAGGCTGCCGGCCCAAAAGACGCGAGTTCGATCCCGGCCGCGGCGGTCGAATTTCGATGGAGGCGAAATTCTAGAGGCCCGTGTGTTGTGCGATGTCAGTGCACGTAAAAGAACACCAGGTGGTCGAAATTTCCGGAGCCCTTCACTACGGCGTCCCTCACAGCCTGAGTCGCTTTGGGACGTTAAACCCCCATAAACCTAAACCTAAGCTTATTTAGAGAATTATCAGAAACATGACACTTTCTCACCTGCACAGAGTACAGGGCGGTTAGGTCCGTCGCTTATGCGCACCGCAGCCGAACTGAAGCTCGATGGTGTAGGCTGGGTCCTCTTATAGCTGGAACCGGCACAGTCGTGTCCACGTGTCCAGTCGATGCTTGCTGTTGATGACACTGCAGGTGGTTGCCTGGGCGATGTACTCGCAGACGATCAACGATTACCAGGCAAAGCTGAAGCTTGTCGCCGATGCTGCCAGGTCGGGTGGACAACGCCGCGCTTGCGCAGTGGATCCTTGTACCCCAGGGCTGCATGCACAGAGTACAGAGCGGTTAGGTCCGTCGCTTATTCGCACCGTAGCCTCTGCATATCATGTCCAACCTGCTGAAGACATGCAATCATCAGCTCGTTTCCCTTGACATCGGTTGTCTTTTGGCTATTACCGCAGGCACTACACAACATCTCAGTGGATACCAGCATTCTGGGAAATGAAAAACCAGATGAAGCGGCCCTTAAAAGCCACCAACATTGGAGATACATTCGGACTTCACGAACTCTGATGCGTCCCAAACAGCTGAACGGTTTGCTCCAGAACAAACACATCGGCTCTAGAGCTTGCCGGCACATCACTAGCAATTTCTTTACTCAGTCGACCCACATCTCAGATCAAGACTCTACCCAGAATTTCTCGCAATCTAGAAACACTTTATCACCGACTTCGCTTGAACGCTGCATTTACAATCGGCTTGCGGTACCGTTTCGGTGAAATGAACACTCCGCTTTGTGACAACTGCGGCTCGATAGAAACTGTGGAACATACCCTGCTTGAGTGCCCCTCCTTATGCTGACGCGTGTGCGTATTTATTTTTTTATTTATTTAACAATACTGTAGGCCTTTGCACAGGCCCAAACAGGAAGTGGATTGAAGATATACACACGAGCATGGGAAAAGCAGGAAAAAAGGAAAAAAAAACAAAAATAGAGCAAAAAAAAAAACTGCCATACAACAGCACTGGAATTCAATACAAGACACTTTCTTTTGTTTCACATGAATCAGGGAAAAAAGTACTCAAAACAATTGTAATATTTGTCATATAATATTCTTGTAGTTATCGCGGATCTATAAAACACCACTATTCAGCACATTGCAATATTTACATTTAAAATGAAATCACACGTGCACTAGTGTCCAATCACTCAACCAACGCAATATCTTGGAACTACGCATTCAAATACTTTCATGAACAGCCAAAATATGACTCCAATTTTGCAACAAAGCTATCCACAGAATCTGTTTCTACAATTTCCTTTGGCAATATATTCCAGATTTCAATTGCCCATGGGAAATATGAATACCTAAACGTGTCGCATTGTGTCGGATACTGCCTGATGTGCCTATTATGACAGGTTCTATTGGAGTGTCGGTGTGGTGGCTGCACGTAATCTCGCTTATCTATATTAATGTTGTTATTACATAGCATAAAAAGGAATTTCATGACAGCCACACGACGCCGACAAAGAAGGGTAGGCAGTGCTGCCTGGCTTCTAAGAGCACTTACGCTTTCGTGTCGAGAATACTTATGGTAAATAAATCGCAACGCTTTATTTTGGATGCTTTCTAATTTCTGTGAGAGTCCTTTCTGGTGCGGGTTCCACACTATGCTACCATACTCAAGAATTGGCCTTACTAAGGTTTTATATGCTGTTAGTTTCACATAGGATGGTGCTGCAGTTAATTTTCTTCGCAAGAAACCTAGTGTTCGGAAGGCCTTCGTGCATGTATTATCGATATGGGTATTCCATTTTAACGCGCTTGTAAAGGTTATGCCTAATTATTTTACTGTGTCAGTTTGTATTAAATCGTTGCCCATTAATGAATAATTGAACCTAAAGATCGACTTTCTATGAGTTATGGTCATATACTGTGTTTTCTTAAGATTAATTTCCATTCCCCACATGTCACACCAGCGGGCTATATTGCTTTGTGTAGTATTTAGTCTAAGCTGGTCCTCGATTCCTTGTACACTTGTATAAATTACCAAGTCATCGGCGAATAGCGCAATTTTACTCCATTTTCTGCACAATCGGCGATGTCGTTAACGTATATTAGAAATAATAATGGCCGCAATACGGACCCCTGTGGCACCCCTGAATAAACTTCGAGTTGGTCCGAGTCATAATTATTTATAGTAACATATTGAGTTTGGTTTGACAGATAGGCTGCTATCCATTCTACTACATTGTGTTCAATTCCGATAGACTTTATTTTCTCGATTAGTTTACAGTGCACGACGCGATCATAAGCCTTCGAGAAATCAATAAAAATAGCATCAGCTTGGAATTTGGAGTTAATTATTGATGCGAAATCATGTGTTATTTCTAATAATTGTGTTATGGTTGACAAGCCTTTTCTAAAACCGTGTTGCTTAGGATATAATATGTTATTTTCTTGTATGTCATGACGGCTTTACTTACTATGTGTTCCATTAATTTACAGCAGCAACTGGTTAGTGATATTGGTCTATATGTTTCCACGTGTAATTTATTGCCTTCTTTATGAATGGGTATTACTTTGGCACATAGCCAATCCTTGGGAAGAGAGGCTGTACTCAGCGATTCAGAAAATATAATTTGCAAAAAGGGAGACAGCTGCTGCGCGTATCGTTTCAAAAATACATTTGGTATATTATCGGGCCCCGGTGCCTTCTTGGTGTCTATTTCCAAAAGTAAGTTTAAAATGCCCGACTCTGTTATCACAACTCCGCCCATCCGGGTGTCAGCGGCTGTCACGGGTGCACTCGATATTGGCCAGCGCGTGAAGACGGATTGGAAATGGGTGTTAAATGTATTTGCTACAACGCGCTTGTCTTCTATGACCAAACCTGCCACTTCTATTTTACTGCTCACGCCTTCTGGCTTCGACAAGTAGCGCCAAAACTTTTGCGGTTGATTCCTTATGAAATTTGTTAACTTATTTGAAAAGAAGTCGTCTTTTGCAGCTTTTATTTATAATTTCAATTTGCATGCGAGCTCTATTATCTCCGCAGAATTTATCCTTTTTCTTCGACGCCTTCTTAGTTTTCGTTTCAGGTGAATTATGCTCCGCGTGATCCACGGTGTTTTCCGCTCGGTTCTTTTGAATTTTGTAGGTATGAAATTATTTTCGCAATGCATTATAGCCTCTTTTAGTTTTATCCAAAGGCCATTAACGCCTCCACAGGATTCAGCTGAGAAACCATCCAAGGTTTCCTCTAAGTAGTCAATAACACTCTCATCATTAGCTCGACTATAGTCCTTGAAAGCTATTCGAGATGGTTTGGTCTTACACCCAGCGCTCATACGCAGAGTAAAAAATGTTAGAACCAGCATCTTATGATCTGAAATCCCTTCTTCAACGCGTAAATGTGGTGTTATCGACTGCGATACCAAAGCAAGATCAAGTACTGAACAGGCATTCCCCTGGACACGCGTAGGTTCATTAACAATCTGTGATAAAGAAAAACTAAACATTATGTCAAACAGGTGCTCACAGTTTTTTGCATCTCTGTTGCCGATAGTTAACTTATTCCTATCTATCCCAGCTAGATTAAAATCCCCAGTTAATAACAGCTTTGTACGGTTATTAATTTTGCTGTGTAGGTAATCATGCACTTTCAAAAGGTATTCCTCATGCGCTCCAGGGTGTCTGTAA
Organism: Amblyomma americanum; assembly: GCF_052857255.1. Classification (NCBI taxonomy): domain Eukaryota; kingdom Metazoa; phylum Arthropoda; class Arachnida; order Ixodida; family Ixodidae; genus Amblyomma; species Amblyomma americanum. The sequence goes on from NC_135502.1 coordinate 200,493,386, forward strand.
ATAGCACCTATTAACAATGATGTATTATCAAACTGAATTGTGCACCAAGCACTTTTATGGTTAGCTATTCCAGGCTCTTCTTGAAATGTTAAACTGCTTTTTATCATAATAGCTACGCCGCCTCGGCTATCACGATCTGTGCGTATCAATGAATATGAGGCAGGCGAAATTTCAGTATCATGTATTTGGGCATGTAGCCATGTTTCGGTAATTATTACAATATCTGGACTATACAGTATGATTATCTCTTCTAATTTATCAATTTTATTATTGAGACTTCGAGCATTCAGGCACAATATCGAAAGCGGCGCAGATATCCGTTGCGTCTTGTTACCTTGTCATTTCTTTCTGCGTTCTTTCGTGCTACCCTGTGCCGATGACGAGTTGTGGGAATCACTTAAGGTAGGTGCAACGTTTCTTGTTATTTCTACTCTGGTGCGTTTATCGGGATCCCACGTGTAAATACGTCCGTTCAGTCTTAGTTTATCAAATGATAGTGAGGCTTTTGTACGGTTTGCCCGCTCAATTGCCGCTGAACGCCACAAGTTAGATCGGATGTCTCTTATTCTTTTTGAGAAATCTTCTGATATTGATATCGGTGTGCCCTTGAGTTTGTTACAGCAAGAAAGAATTTTGTTTTTTTCTCTGTAATCGAAAAGTCGAAGAATGATTGGGCGTGGGCGCTGACCGTAACGATTGCCAATCCTATGGATTCTTTCAATAGAATTAACTTCAAGGTCGAGTGTATCCTTGAATATACCTTCTTTTATTTTGTTTTCTAGTGTTCTCGCTTCCTCGTCTGAGTCTTCAGTAACGCCATAAATTACTAAGTTATTTCGGCGACTGCTCCATATCATCCACTTTATTAACGAGTTCATGCAATTGTTTGTTCATGCTTTTGCAACAACTTTCACATTCCGATATTTTTTGTTCGCATTGTCTGAATCGAGATAGCTCATCCTCAATGGACGTTATTCTTGTTTGTATACCGGCTACTGTTTTTTCCACTTGCTTCAAGTTAGAAGCCAAATCCTTCAATGTCTTATTTGTTTTACCTTGTTCTTTTAGTATCTTCTTCAGTAAGTCAGTGTTCGTGCCTTCATCATTTTCTGAGTCAGAGTGCGGTCCTGGATTAATTTCTACATCTCCTGACATTAGCAGTAACTGTCTTATAACATCACAGCATTCACACACCAAACCAGCAAGAAATCGTGGACTCGGTAGCACCGTCAGGGTGATATCATCATCTCGAACAGAATATACGAAATACTTGTCACCAACCTGTGCAATAAAGAAGACGTGCATGAACATGTGTCCCGAGACGGTGCCACCAAGTCCACTGAAGGGCTCGGCATGAAGACCCGCTTTTATATCCTGGGGTGGAAGTGGGTCTGCTGACGTCACTGGCTTTGGTAGTTGATAGCCGCATTCCTGAGCTGCGTCCGTGCTCAGTAGGTCCCGGAAATTTCCTTGGGATGGCCGCAAGGTGACAGCCATTGGCGACTGCTTACTTCCCGGCGAGGCATGCGCGGTTGATCCGAGGCTAATACCGAGTTGCCACCACGCAATCTGTGCAATAAAGAAGACGTGCATGAACATGTGTCCCGAGACGGTGCCACCAAGTCCACTGAAGGGCTCGGCATGAAGACCCGCTTTTATATCCTGGGGTGGAAGTGGGTCTGCTGACGTCACTGGCTTTGGTAGTTGATAGCCGCATTCCTGAGCTGCGTCCGTGCTCAGTAGGTCCCGAAAATTTCCTTGGGATGGCCGCAAGGTGACAGCCATTGGCGACTGCTTACTTCCCGGCGAGGCATGCGCGGTTGATCCGAGGCTAATACCGAGTTGCCACCACGCAATCTGTGCAATAAAGAAGACGTGCATAAACATGTGTCCCGAGACGGTGCCACCAAGTCCACCAAGTATATTATGAGCATTGCGTGAAGAGGCTCTCCCCAGTGCCTCTAACAATGCACACTGTTTTAGGTTCCTTAGCCTGTCCTAGGCAACAGAGACATGCAATGAACTTTGTGTTTGCGCAATTTTTATTTTTTATTTCAATATACTGTCAGTTCCAAGCGGGGTTTTTACAGGGGTGGGCGCACTTCAAAAAATACACAACTTCCAGATAAAACATTTATAGAACAGTAAGCAGTTGTACAATGAAAAGGATGGGCCTAGTTAAGCAAAGACAAGAACAAACAAATTCGAAGTGATCAGTTATACAGTACAAAGTATATATCACCAACATTTTAACAATATTTATTCAGTTTGTGGCAATATACTCAGCTCGGCAAGCTCCAAATATTTGAGGACTGTCGGCTGCATTACAATTGAAGCGTCAAGTGCATTCCATTCGCGCACTGCTCGCGGAAAAAGTAAAAATAGAACGTGTTATTGCAACAAAAAATTCTTCAAGTGTGAGAGGATGTTTGCGGCGGGTGATCCTGGAGTGGCTTGTATTGACGAAGTCTTCAGAGTTGAGCTTAAATGAATTGTGCAGAAGTAAGTATAGGAACTTCAAGCGGTGCAGTTTCGATCGGATAGATACAGGCTGAAGCCCTGCGCGATGCAAAAGTTGAGTAGGTGAATCTCTGTGCGCCTGTACTGGTTATAGATAAATCACGCGGCTTTTCGCTGCACACTTTCCAGTGCGGCTACGCTAGTGCCTGTATAAGGGAACCATGTGATGTTAGCATATTCTAATACCGGGCGTATAAGCGAAGTGTATGCCAGAAGCTTTATTTCGGGAGGCGAGTTATTCAAGGCACGTTTGAGGAAAAACAGTTTGTTCATTGCCTTATTTGCTACATACTGAACGTGCGTTGTCCAGTTCAAATCGGATGAGATAAGGATGCCCAGATATCGGTATTCCGTAACAGTTCGTAGCGCAGTGTTATCAGAACCATAAGTGAACTTAATTAAGCGGAATTTTTTTCTTTGTGACGGACATAGAAACAGTCTTGTCTTTGTTAATTACTATGCTCCAATCATGACACCACCGAAAAACTTTACTCAAAGCGCTATTTATTTTGATCTGGTCAGTCTGATGTTTAATTTCATGATAAAGGACGCAATCGTCTGCAAACACTCTCATCTGTACCTCATTTTAGTTAGTTATATCATTAATAAATAGCAAAAAAAAAACAGGCGCCAGTACAGTTCCTGGGGGACACCAGATACCACGGGAATAATGTTGGAGGTAAGTCCGTCGAATTGGACAAAGTGGCTGCGTTCAGATAAATAACTGCTGATCCATTGTGTGACGGGACCATCAACAATTAAATGTTTGAGTTTGTACATCAATTTTTTGGTGCGACACCCGGTCTAACACTTTGGAAAAGTCAAGGACAGTTATGTCAAATTGCGACTGATTGTTAATACCTTCCCCAAGAACCTGCACGAATTCAACATGTTGTGTTATAGCGAATAGTCCATTCCTAAACTCGTGCTGGCAAGGGTGGATTAGCTTTTTGGCCTCTACGTATTGAGTCAGAAATTCTAGGATAATGTGTTCCAGAATTTTCCCACATGTACATGTCAGAAATATGGGTCGATAAATATTCGGGGACTGTTTATCACCTGATTTGTGAGAGGGATTAATTTGGCGATTTTCCATTCAGAGGCAATACGACATTCACGAATTGATTTCTGGAAATGGAGACAAAGATATTTGCTACAAGGCTCGGCATAAAAGAGAACCATTAGGAATGTCATCTGGGCCGCTACTTTTCTTTTCATCAATATTTAGAAGCAAGGATAGCACACCAGTCTCAGAAATTGTACGCCTACCGACGACATGCTCGTGGCCATATTGTAGTGGAGCAATCTGGCCAACGTGGTTTTTATGAACAGTGAATACTGACTGAAAATATTTGTTGAACGAATCTGCTTTAAGTTTGCCGTCCAGAGGTGACATCGGAAGACTTCTCTTTTGCTTCGTGCTCAAGTAACGCCGACATTTGCTTGGTGCAGTTTTAATAAATTTTTGTAATGTAGTGTTGCAGAAATGTTCTTTTGCATTTCGAGTTGCATGTTTAAGTTCCCTATTTAATGAATTAAGGCGAGAGCGGTAGTAAGGGATGATGCGATATTTGTTCCGCTGTCTGGGTCTTTTGATCCTTCGTTTATTATGAATTATTTCACGCGTTATCCAGGGATTCTGTTTTTCGACAACTTTTCTAATGTTAGGGACGAAGCTTTCCATGAAATGCATAATAATAGTTAAAAAAAAAACTGCCAGACGCTGTCAATACTTGACTGCTTATCGAGACATGAATGGCAAAAGTTCTCGTTTTCATGGACGAGATAAGTCATAAGAGCATCATCATTGGCTCTATTAAATTCGAAGACAAGTTTTTCAGTCCGATCCGGGCTAACAAGGTTAGTTATAGGCGATTTACACAGTATTAATTCATGGTCTGATAGCCCTCTAACTGTTTCTATTGTTATGGCACTGCCTGGAAAGTGATCGCTAACAAAGAATAGGAATAGAATTGGTTTGGTTATGGACATGATTCGGCGTGTCAACAATCTGCGTAAGGTTGAACGTGAAGAAGTCTATCATCAGGTTATTTCTACCATTTCCTTGGTTAAGAGATTTCCAGTTGATATCTGGTAGATTAAAATCCCCAGCCATGACAATTTTCCTGCCGGAAAATGTCTAAGCATGTAGTAGAACAACGGGTCTAGATACACTGCATCAGCATTTGGAGGCCTGTAGACAGCTCCAACGTGAACAACGCCATCGGTTAAATGGATCTTGCACCATACAGCCTCAACACCTGTCAGCAATGGAGTATACTATTGCTTCTTTAAGAGGAATTGCCACACCCCCACCTCTAGGTTGTTTATCCTTGCGAATAACTTTATATCCGGGTGGGACAAATTCAGTCTGAAATGCCAGGATGCAACCATGTCTCAGTGAAGGTTACGATCTCAGGCTCAACAGCCAGCAAAGTAGTATCCAGTTCAGGTACCTTATTAGCTACGCTGCGGGCATTCAAGTTGACGAAGGTAATCGGCTTTTGCTTCTGGTCGTTCGAGATTCTGGTTGCGGTGTTTCGTTTTTTGTTTCTATTTCGGCAATGTCGTTTCGGTCGTCATACCAAGCGAACAGTTGTCCATTTATTCGCACTTTATGGTAGGTTAAGAATACTTTTTCTTAGCGGCCGCGATTTTCTTTTGTTCGGTCCCAGATTTTTTTTCTGATATCACGAAGAGCACGTGAAAAATGTTCACTGATAGAAAAGCCAGAGCCTTTCAATTTCGAGCATTGTTTGAATATGCTGACCTTATCGCGGCAGTCCAGAAGCTTCACGATTACAGGTCTGCATTTTGTTGGATCATCCTTGTCTGGTTTTCCAAGCCGCTGCATTCTCTCGATTCCTGAAATATTAAGCCCTAGCGGAGCCTCAAATACGGCATCTTCAGTAGATTGGAGCAGCGTTTCAGTAGTTTCATTCGCACATTCTTCAATGCCGTACACGAACGACGATTTCTATTTTCCAGTTCATCAATTTTTTGTCATAGCTGCAAGGTTTTTCTCGAGCTCAGCTACTCTCTTTGTGCAAGCCGATACTTGTTTTTCGAGCCCAGTTAATTTTTCAAGTTTCTTGTCAGTTGCACTTAGTTTCTGGTTAGTGACAGTTTTCTCCGCCTTGATTTCTTTAATATCATTCTCAATGGCCTTCACTTGATCAGCAAGCGAAGCGTCCCCAGGGCCGGGGTTAGATTCAACGCCACTTCCCAGTATTAGAAGAAATCGCAGTGAAAAACGGACGCACAAGAGTACATTTACTAGTGGCTGCGGGAACGGCAGCAGTATCAAGCATTGTTACTGCGAAATGATTTGCCGTAGCATTTCCTCACCTGGACGAGGAACAAGAGAAGGTTGGTGATCTGCATCTTGACGCAGCTTCCGTTCCCACTGCATGCCGAGTAGACGGTCGGTGCCTTGATTTATAGGGCCCAATGCTGGTGCCGCTGGCGATGAGTTTCCTGGTTCCGAGAGAGAGAAAGGCCACTGGACATCTTGACAAGCTTTAATTTCACCTCGCATGTAACTCTCATGCGTTCTTCACGCAGGAAACTTTGTTAGCCCATTTACCAGACTATGAACTTAAACATTTCATATGTTACATCATTTCTCGACGATGCGCCTTAGTAGGCAATTAAATGGCCGCATTTTATGTGCTCCCCTTTTTTCATCTGTCATTTTACCGCACTGCTTTACTTCAGCCGTTAGTTCCCAAATTCACTTCCCCACGTAGAGTAGCATGCCAGCGATTTTTAAGCGCCGGCTAAATTCTCTGCTTTTACACACACGCACACGCACACGCACACGCACACGCACACACACACACACACACGCACACACACACACACACACACACACACACACACACACACACACACACACACACACACACACACACACACACACACACACACACACACACACACACACACACACACACACACACACACACACACACACACACACACACACACACACACACACATTGAACATGATTTGACGGAACGGGAGACCCACACGAATTAGTTTCTGTACATTCCCGCTTATGGCCCTCTATCGGGCAGGCAAATTTTGATCCGCTTAAAAATGAAACATGAGTAATAATGCGCAACGTTTAATATTACGGCATTTCAACAGCACGACCAGGCCGCCTTATACTATTCGGCGCATTTCCCAGTGCTAATTCTTGCAGTCTTCAGCGAGATCCAAACGTCAATCAAGCCGATCGACTCGATTAAAACACTTATACGTAGCTTTTGAGGCTTGCTTTTGGAATTCTACACAGGAAGTTCAAGTGAATTTCGCCTGCATTAGTAAAGCACCGTTTCCATGACACGGTGTGTGCTAAGGACAAGCACACGCCCTTGAAAAAAAAGAACGATAATCGTACTTACTAACAAAAGATGGTAGAGAAAGCGAAAGAAGATTGTCGATAACACAAAACAAAGCTAACAAAGTTTCAGAGGGAGCCTGTCCGCAAGCCAACGTGTCCACAAGAAGACGGCTTATTCTGGGGGAAGACTTGTTGTCGGAACGTTGGCTAGTGGACTGAGGCTCCCTCTGAAACTTTGTTAGCTTTGTTTTGTATTCGTACCAAAGCAGGCATATTGTGACGAAGACGATGCTGGCAGTGGCGCAGGACGGAGCGCTCGTGCTGGGCCAGCGTATGCCATTAAAATCATCCCTTGTCCATCGTTCATCGCGCCTTATTCTTCGGGTGGCCGCCAAGTAACGATAACTTTCACATGCATGACTACCTAGTTAGTGAATGCAGGCAGGTTCACTATCCTTTCGAGAGAGAGGGTTTATTGACGGGAAAGGCAGAGAGGTTGGCCGGAGAAATGAATATCTGGTCGGCTACTCTGCAGTGGTGAACGGGAAGAGGAGAAAAAAGAGAATCGCGGTGGGGATGATGATGATGATGGGATGAGGCAGATGAAAACATACAAAAAGACAAGGAACACTTTCTAACATTACCAACGCGAGTCAAGGCTCGTGTCGCTTAAAAAAGCGTGAGAGCGCATGCGCTGCCTGTAGAGTTTTCGAACTATCTGGCCAAAGGCATGCCTCTAAAATATGCTCTACAGTAAAAAGATAACTGACGCCAACCAGGTTAATTTTGAAAAACACGACGTTTCGGGACCGGCTGAGTCCCTTCTTCACGGTGTGACTACGGGCGAGGGCTTTCACATTGCTTTTGTTTCACGATTTCACGCATTTGAAGTACACGTGAGATGAGGCTGAGTGTCTTTCTACTTAATTCGTGCTTCTTGTAACGTTAAAGTTTTTGATGCCGAATTATCCTTCTAAATTGCTGCCTTCACTGATCGGGGTTGTCACCTATCGCCTTGTGTAGTTCCTTTAATGAATAAAGCGATGGGTAGCTTCCTCCTTACCAGTCCCTTAGGGCGCTCCTTTATATTTCTCCCCAACTGAGACTGTCAGTGTAGACTTTACTCGAGTCAACGGGGCTGTTGCCACATCGCTATTCGCTCCTTCCTTCACAAGCGAGGCGTTAGGAAATAAAGCAGGGCCTTACGGTGTGCTCAGCCTGCCGTTTACATTTAAAATGATGCTTTTTTTAGCATAAAATGCGGAAGCTTAGCGGTGAAACGAGGCAGCGTGATGGAGCCCCAGCTTATCCTGGCTCGTCGTGTTACCCAAGGAATTCCCCCAATCGATTCTACCACGCGCCGTCGCGTCCCAGCCGGTGTGCACCTTGCGCGCACCCAGCGGCCGCCTCGGAAGGGTTGGCAGCAGAGGCCGTCCTTTTTCACCGAGCGCGAACCGGAACAGGGCGGCCGGGAGAGGGGGGTGGGAGGGGGGGCGACGAAAGGCGTGGGTGCCGGCGCGCCTCGCCTAATGGCGCCAAATGATAGCCGGGCGCAGCGGCGCGTTCCATTACCAGGGACCACCGCGCCGGCAGCGACCGGGGTGGCCACCGCGCGTTGCGCCACCACCGGCGGCGGTGGGCATCCCGCTGCGGCACCTGACAAAGGGCGCCGCGCGCGGAGAGGGCGCCGTCTGTCGTCAGCTCTCCCGCGGTCCCATCAACAACGCGCCTTGAATCGGGACTCTGATCTTGTTTCGGACCGGCCTGTACGCATGTGAGTAATGGCGCCGCGCGCATTTTGTAGCCGGGATAATTCTTTTCCCACTACGGCGTAATGCGATTAGGAGGGCGCTTCTGCCGCGGTTGTTGCCGCTCGAACGACACCGGCCTCTGCGGAGTCTCCTTGCGACCGCCGCGGAGACTCGCCGGTAGCGGCTTAAAGAGCACTACCTCCGGGCCGTTCTGGGGGGTGGGGGCGTGCACCCATCATCACGCCGGTGTTAAGCGCACGTTTGCGCAATCGGGCATGCGCAGGACGCTTCCCGAGGTATTTCACTACCATGTTGGCAGCTCGGCAAGTGCGTCACTACTGGCTTCTTTCTAATGCAGTCAGCAGACGGAGGAATTACTTCATGGGTGAATGTTTCTTACCATTCGGGGATTTTGCCCTCTTCTGTCCATAAATAACTGCGAGGTGTTTCACCAACCGCAATATATGCTACGTGTCCGGGCTGTTGGTCGAGATGCAGAATGGCGGGCGCACGAACCGGAACATGGTGGCCTACTCTGGGCGCATTATGGCATAAACGTTGTATACGATGCTTTGCGAATTTTGTACGTACTATCAGAGTCAAATGGAATGCGGAGGAGAGGATCGAAACGCGAACGGCGAAATTGGAAGATGTTGCACTTGAGAGGTCGAATGCTAGAGCCGCTGATTTTCGCACCGAAGACCTCTGTCTAGAGGCGTTAGTCCGTCACGCCTGTACTTCCTCTCCAGACGCTAATGTTTTAGATTGTTTTTGCTCGCCTTTCATTTTACGCACGCTGATGGTACATTGGTGAGTTTCGTGTTCGCGCAAATGTTGTAGCAACTTAATTTAGTCGCTGCAACTTTATCGCTTCGCGCTGTCTACCAGCGAAGCAGTGTTCTGTCGTCGTAGCGGCACCGTTAAATCGACGCCGCCGGCGCAGTGGCACTCTGGTCAGCGGAAAGACCGAGCCCGTTCGGCGCCGGGCGCCATCGTGTGCACGGCGCTGCCGCGATTGCACGCTACTGCCGGCTGAAAAGCAATGTGCGCCAATCCTCACACGGCTGGATCCGACTTTTTCCGTGAAGAACGCCGTCGTTATAAGCGCGTTGTGTATGCTTTAATGGTTATCAAAGCTTCCTGCAGAGGCTTGTGACGAAAAAAGAGCAAAGCATATATCACGAAAAGTAGCAACAGGTTCGGTAAATCCAACTGCGCTACACTTACCACGTTCCATTATAACCTATACGTATCCGACAGGCTGAATCGGTCTAAAGGATAGTCCGCCTGGCTCTCCAGGCAGCGGTTCCACTCCGATCACCCGCACGGAAGTTTGCGTTTTGGGCGAACAAGTGCACCAAGGGCGATGGTTTGTTGAGTCTAACGGTTGATCCCCTCGCGCCACCTCTCGATAGTCTCCTTACCTAACGTATCCTCGCAGCTAGCGCCACCTCCTTAACAGCACCTGAGCTCCTTTTGTCTTCTCAACTGGGCTGGTCTTCAGTCTCTCCTAGAGCGTCCACACGTAACACCCTCTGCGTTTAAACTAGACAAGGATTAATAATCGTGGCAAATTAGTTCGTCCCCTACACTACCAATCCTATGCTCCTTTTCGCCCAAAAGAACGAAAAAAATAGTCTATCGCTTAAAGTTTGTGTACACTCCTTAAAATGGCAGACGAGGGAAGGAAAAAGAGCGGCTCGTTTTGACATAATTTAAGGAATCCAACAGTCATCGAAACCAGCGAGCATAGGAGATGATTTTTATATTTTTCCAAATTTTATGTTCATAAATGGGAGATTAATATGATAATTACTGCTATCGTTCTTTAATAGAATTTATTAGACAGCTGAATAAAAAACAACATGCCGCCGGTGGGATCCGCACTTACGACCTCCGAATTTCACGCCTGGTGCTCTGCCAACTGTGCTACGGTGACAGCTGCTCAATCTGCTGCCTTCAGATATTTCGTGGGCTGTGTAACGAACCATGAGAGTATTCACCAGCGCCAGCCTCGTCCATAGCGGCGGACGTAGTACGTCCTGGATTACCGCGAGTGCCACGTGAAACGTGATCGAACGGTAAGGGCGGAAGCTGTGCGAGAACCCTCTTAGGCTCCCTACGGCTGCCAGAACAGAGGCCCTCGTTAGCCATTGAGCGGTCAAGGGAAGGGAAAAGGGGCTCGTTTGATATACTATAAAGAAGTCGAGCAAGGGAGCACAAACCAGGAAGCATTGGTGATGGTTTTCTTAAATTTGTGGTGTTGATCAATGGAAGATTAATCGGGTAATTATTTAAACACAAAGCAGCAGAAAAATAACCGTAATGCACCTATGGGATCCAAACCCACGACCTCTTAACTTCGCATCCGGCACTCGGCATATGGCACTCGCGGTAATACAGGACGTATAACGTCCGCCGCTATGGACGAGGGTGGCGCCGGTGAACACTCTGAAGGTTGGGTTACATTCTGAAGGTTGTGTTACACTAGGCATAAATAGCCCCGAAAGCAGGAGAGTGGAGAGCTGTCCCCTTAGCAGAATTGGAAGAGCACCAAACGCGAAATTCTTAGGTTGTGAGTTCGGATCCCGCCGGCGGTAAGTGGTGTTTTTCTCCTGTTTTCAAATGCATTACCTAAAAACATAATCAAATACCCTATTAATATCCCATTGATGAACACACCATTGGTGACCCTTCGTTGCCTTCAAATGGCAGTTCTGTAATGCAGGACGGCTTCGAAGGCTCTGCGTCACGAACGACCACCAGTACAGTTCAGATCCAGCCAGCAGCAGCGATCAGTCCAGAGCGCCCACGAGCATCGGAACGTTTTGCGCTTGTCGCCGTCTTCTTCCTAAAGCACCAGCCGCTGACGGTTCTGGAGCCGAAGGCCTGTCTTACAACTTCCCCCGGGCGAAAAAGCGCCATCCTGGCGCCCTAGGGCGATGTGGCGACGGAGGGGTCGTAGTATGGTTTGAACCTGTCCGCGCAGACAATTTCACGGCCTCGGCGACGATCAGTGGACGGAGTAAGGGGTTCGATGGGGTAATGGACGGGAGAGGTCTGCTTAAGAATGAGGTGTGCCTCCGGAACTGCGGCCGTTAGTTCTCCGCGTGGACGGCGGGTTGGCGCTGGAGCATCGGAGAGCGGGAACGTCGGCCAGGAGACGGCGAACGGTGGGAGCGGAGATGGTAACAAGGGGAAGAGAAATCCGGAGCCTGCTCATGTGATGCAGGCGAGGAGGACGGCGGAAGATCGTACGTCGGCTCACGCCTGTAATTGTTCGGATGATGGCCAGGACAGCGTCGCAAACGAGCCACGTGGCCAGCGACTCCGCAGGCGTAGCAAATAGGTCGGTTGTCTTGCGTGTCCAGGGGTTGAGTGGCTGCGGCTGAGATCGTGGGCGGCCAATCGGACAATCGGTTGTGGTAGCAGGTCGCTGGTGTTCTAACAGGTGGTGAGGAGGCCTCTAGACATGAGCAGCATGTGAGGGAAGCTTGCGCACCACAGCATCAGCGCGCGTTAGAGGAGCCGCGATCAGTGACTGCTGAGAAGAAGGAGGGGGCAGTACCTCGGCGACCTGCTCCTGTTTGACATGCTGGAGGTTGCGAGTGAGCGGCGGCGCAGGCGTAGGTGGGCAGGCAGACAAGCACAGCTGGCGGACGACTTCCCCACAAACTGCTGAATGTGCTGGAGGATCGGCCGGCTGTCCAGAGCACCGCGTCCCCGGGAAGAGCCAAGCTGTAAACTGTTGTTTGATGAAAGCCGGTATGGCGGGTGGAAAGGCGCTGTTTACGCAGCTCATCGAAGCTCTGGCAGTAGCTTATGACATCGGGCACTGACTGGGGATTCTTGGCGACGAGAATCTGGAATGCATCATCATTTATGCCTTTCCGAATATTTCTGATCTTGTCGGCCTCGCTCATCGAAGCGTATATGCGCTTGCAAAGGTCGACAACATCTTCTCTATGGCTTTAAAGTTTTCGCCGCTTTGTTGTCCCGACTGCGCAAGCGTTGCTCGGCACGAAGCTTATACACAGCGGGATGGCCAAAGACCTCTGTCAGTCAGGTTTAGATCCGCCCAGCTGGAGATGTCAGCCTTGTGGTTTCGGAACCACAGACTGGCAACGTCGCTCCAATAAAATATAACATTGGTGAGCTTCACGCCTTTGTCCCACTTGTTATACGCGTTCATAGGAGGCCAACCAATCCTCCACATCCGTGTCATCCGTGCCGCTGAAGATGGATGGGTCACGCTGCCGCCCTGCGCCGGAACGGATGACCGCCGAGGGAAGCGGCGATGCAGGTTGGGTGGCGGTCTCAGGCATCGCGGAAATGGTAGGCACTGCGCGGCTGCGAAGCTCCATGGTGAGGGGACCGCTGGCACCTCCACCACGTGTAATGCAGGATGTCTTCCAAGGTGCTGCGTCGCGAACGATTACGAGTACAGTTCAGATCCAATCCAGCAGCAGCGATGATGATGATGACGTCCTCAGGCTTAATGGCACATATCCACGGCGGGGGATTGGCCACGGTGCATTGCTGATACAAACGCACACATGGGCACGGAGTGGAGCAATTGGATAATTTTGTGACCAAGATTCGAACTTGGATTAAAAATCCAAACAGCAGCGATCAGTCCAGAGCACGCACGAGCATCGGAACGTTTAGCGCTTGTTGTCGCCGTCTTCTTTAAGTGCCAGCCGCTGACGGTTCCGGAGCCGAAGGCCTGCATTTACTGTCGCGATGAGCGAAAGCTTTGCACGAAACAGAATATTTCATTGCATCCTTCAGAGAGTTGATGAGGGGAGCTGAGCGTGTTGTAAGCGTAAAATGATCTCTGCCTTGACTGTCGCAGCCTCAATCGAAAAATGCCCCGAAACCACGGCGAATTTATTTTCGAAACTCAACGTCAAGCTGGCGTCCAAACCAAAGGCTCTCAAAGCCAGAATTTCAGTTCGAAGTGGGTCGAAAACTAAACATTTCGATGGAGATTTGTATACCGACGACACGCATGCTGCCTGGCGGCATGAACCACCGCTATTTTGAATTTGCTTGTTAGAATTCCAGCAACTCAGCTCAGAAATCAGTGGAAAGGAAGTAGCGAACATTGTATTCATATTGTGTGTCGAAAAATTTGGAGGACGCTTAAGCTTCGTGTTTAAGAGTGAGACGCGACAGCGTGTCGCAGCGTTGCCGAAGAGTACACGGAACGCCATCGTCCGTTCGGCCCGTTGGACAATTTAAGGAAAGGACGCCTGTCTCACATATCTCGGCGGGCACCCATAGCGGGCCGTAAGGGAAGGAAAATGAACAATTGCTTTTAGGGAAAGGAAATTGCGCCTGTCACATTTCTCGCTGAATGCCCGGATCGCGCCGTAAGGGAAGGAAAGATCGATCAATCAATCAATCAATCAATCAATCAATCAACCCTTATCGCTGTCGCGTTAAAATTCCTTCCCTTACGGTGCGGTTCAGGCGTCCACCGAGATGCGCCATTTTTCGCTCGCCACCAAAGACGCCGACGCCGACGACACCGACTTTCTCCGACACGAGCTCCTTAAATGCTGTCGCGTTAATGTGGGGCGTTACTCTATCGATAGCCGGACTGGAACAGTGTCAGTACAGAGACGTGCAATACTGCGCGAAGAGAGGTGGCCATCTGAGGGGCGTGGATTAATCGAAGTCGACATTTCATGAAGAAATACACTATTGAAAGACGAAAGAAAAAAGCAATGCCACTATTATTAAACAAATAACTCTACTTGACTTTTGAAAGGTGTAATGATTCCGAGGCATACAGTTGCGAATGTGGTATGGTCCTTGATATCCGATGTGCTAGAACTGCTGCAGAATACTGCAGATTATCCAAAGAATGGTTGACAGGTTGGCTGCAGACGCCCATACTGCACGCGGGCTCATGGGATGATCGTCAAGATACACAATCTCGAAATTTACCCTTTGAACAGGCAGTGAAAAAGAACTAGAATGCTAATTACAGGCTGTACAGGCAACAACAGGGTATTTATCGCGACCCTGGTAATAAAGGGTCTCTATTACGAACACAAAAAAAGTTTGCCAAACCCAGCAAAATAACTACTGCATGAATACAGAGCCCGAAGGAGCAAAATCCAGAAGGAAATGCTCTGTGATAATTCAAGAATTAGTGACATCCCTTTTAACGGTAGATAAAGTTGTCTTAGAACCGGGGCATGCGGGAGCAATGTAGAAAACATTCAATATATTCATGTAGACTGGGAAGCGGCGTCCATATTTGAAAGAGAACATGCCAGTATTATAGATGTTTTTTCCGGACAGGGAATTCAAGATTAACACAGCGGCACAGACGACGAGTGGAAGAAGACTATATAGAGCTCTGGGGCGGAAAAGCAGGAGGAAAAAATTTCCAAGAACCTTCAAGGAAATGTGAATAATATAGCTCAGAACACAGAAAAGAGTTCCGAATCCGACAGAACCAAAATAAGTTTAAAAATTAAAGAGAAATAAATATATAAAAGCGCTCCTTTAATCAACTAGGTGAGATGGCACCAGCCGTGCACCGCCCCGATTCAAAGGGGATGCCATCAGATCGCCAGTCGCTTCTTTAAGGCGGGGGGCTGTTGCCTATATGTGCTACCATGTACACTAAAATGAAAGGCATGATCACAGATAATTATCCCCGTCGTCATCGTTGATGTCTGCTGTTTTCATTCTGTTACACTGGCATCCATTGCGCTTTCTCCGTTCATTCTGCGCTCAGAGGTTCTGGGATCACAATTATTATTTTTTATTATTTTTTCTGGCATTCTCGATGGCACCGAAGCGTCGCGGTTCTCCGCCGTCTGACATTCCTGCGGCGAGCCAGTGGGTCAGTGGTCCCGCCAATTAGCTAAAAAAAAAAAACGCTTCATCCTTTGAGAGGCGACGCGCGGGTGCGGCAGGGAAAGGGAAAGCATCAAGCGCTAAGGCCGAGAACTCCCCTCGGGGAGAGGGTTTTCAAAATGTTTTCTGTATATGTTTCTTTTTCTTTATAGCCAAGCCCCGGGCTCGAAGTTGGGTCCAACCTTCAGGGTCTGTGGCTACCTTCATTGGTTATCGAAGCTTAAGGCGGGCCTCGATATATGACCGCCCTGATTTCTTTGTTTGCAAAAGCTTTAAAACTGCATGTAAAATCATTGGAGGGCAGTCCTGTCTAGTTGAGCTAGAGGCTCCGTGCAGTGGCACGTAATTCTGCAACCCTGGACTCTAACCTCGCGTCGATGAGTAAGGGCTTGTAGAGAGTGTTTCTCTGTGTGAGAATTGTCTTTGTCAGTTACAGCTTGGCTGTCTGTGTAACTCAACTTGTAACGCAGTTTCCCCTTGTACATCCTGTAAATATATTCTCCCTTTGACCTTCATCTGCACATCTCCCTTCATCACTGCCGAACAACAACGTTTGGAAGGGTCTGCACCCTTCCGAAGAACCCAACGGACCATCAAAAAATTACTCTGTGCTTCAAGTAAAAAAACAGTAACAATAAGTTGTTAATGGTTTAACGTCCGGAAGCGACACAGGCTATGAGGGACGCCGTAGTGAAGGGCTCCGGAAATTTTGACCACCTGGGGTTCCTTAACGCGCACTGATATCGCACAGTTCACAAGCCTCTAGAATTTCGTCTCCATCGAAATTCGACCGCCGCGGCCGGGATCGAACCCGCGTCTTTCGGGCCAGCAGCCGAGCGCCATAACCACTCAGCCACCGCGGCGGCCCAGTAATAATAAGTGAGCATGACAGATATACGAAGAAAGCAAATGTAATTCAACAATTAACCGTAGTAAGGACGAAGTGAAAGGAATGCTTATGTCATTCAACAATTAACCGTTGTAAGGGTGAAAGGTGAGGGAATAATAACATGAAGGCGAAATGCAAAGCAGCAGACAATAGTAAAAGCCTAAAAAAAAATCCAACGGTCAACCTAAGTAAAGGTGACGTGAAGGAGTTAAAAACGTGAATTGCAGAAATGGAAAAAAAACTGGCATGAAAATGGCAGTTGGGTGTGATTGTGGGCACAAAAAAAAAAAAAACGTGGTAAAGAATGTTGAAACTCAGCCCTATAACTCGTGAACAATTTCATCATCCCTGGAAGACCGCGGGCAGAGCAAAAAAATGACAATGTTTTACAAGTGGCCATCCAGAAAAGCGAAACACATGGGGTGCTGACAAACTTGTTTCTCGATTTTCTTATGTGCAATGCTTCAATGATTTCCCTTTCTGTCTCTGGTCCTTCGTTCTGAACACAAAGGTAGTATTTTCAAATATCGGTTTGCAGAGAATACTTCTCTTAACGCCCTCACCTTTACCCTTGCCTGCTTTACAGTGTTGGGCTAAGTGACCTCCTGCGTATTTATTCACAGTCTAGGTGTGTTCACGTGCCCTTTCCTTGAAACCCCTTCCGGTTTGTCCAATATATATGCTATCACAGGTGGGGGGAATTAAATATACATCTAATTTCTTCTCATACTTGATGAAACACTGGGACCTACCCTGCTCTTTTTGTTTCATCAAGGCGCACACTCTGCTGACCTTACAGGTAGCCGAGAAGACGACCTTTACCCTGTAACGACTAGCCACTTTTTTGATGTTATGTGCTAGTTAACCTCCCTGCCTTTCCGTTCGTCTTTCTCTCTCTATCTCTCTCTCTCTTGGTGTCATGTGAGGCATGATGGATGTAGAGAAGAACCTGCAGTTGATATTTCTTAAAAGTCTCTTTCCGTTTTTTACAGCCTTGCATTTTTTGTAGCAGATAACACACACTGTTAGCTAACAAATGTGGATATTTCCAGCCGAACAGAAGCGCTGCACTTGCTGATTGAAGCTATTTTTCATTTTATGCTCGCGGATTTTTCGAGCGCGCACTTGCAGACTAGGGTTATATTAGCGCGTTTCACAAGCTTAGAATGCGCGCTTTCAAACAGCAGCGGGTCGTTCTTTGACCCGGGGTTGTAAGACCCACAAATATGCTTGGAGGCGAATTAGAGATTTCAAGCGAATTCAGGAACTGTAGGCGGTTATCACTGGCCAACTCATGGGTAAAGGTGAGACCCCCTGAAGTAGGTGAAAATATGCCTAGAATGTTAGTGACGGCATCAGCGAGATTATCCCTTGCAGACAAGTGAAGTATGACAAGATAATCATTTGCATTGCGGAAGATGGGCAGAACCTTCTGAGAGGAAAGTTGTTGCTCAACCCACTGATCAAATGCTAACAAAAATATGCCGCAGAGGACGGGTGTTACTGAGAACCCAATACATTTGCATATATTTTTCATGAATAAACAGTTGGCAGTGTGCGCCCTTGGTGTTTTGCATTTTTCCTCGTTGCCTATGTCCTTGTCTTTTGCGCAGTAGTAGTAGTAGTAGCAATAACTTTAATCATAGAAATATATGGGTGGGTCTCGGTGTGGAGGCACTCTTCACATCTTTTCATGTGGTCTGTGGCTCTTGTGGTAGGGTTGGAGCCCCTAGTCCAGAGCCCCACTGAGTCTTGCCGCCAGGTAGGCTTTCCGGACCAGTCCTGCCTGGACCGCCGGATCCTCGCTGGAAAGCATCCTCTCCCACTGCTCCGCACTCGGGATTCTGTTTATTGCAGCCGCATTGGTCCTCTTTTCACAATATGTTATATGAATTATTGTGGCTTTGTCCTCGCGCCGCGGGCATTTGCTGCTATATAGCCCTGGGTGGATCTTGCTTAGCATGTTTAGATTCGGGAAAGTTCCCGTTTGTAGCTGTCTCCAATAGACCGCTTCTTGCTGGTGGAGATTTTTGTGAGGTGGGGGATATCTAATCCTGACCCCCTTATAGTAATTCAGAATTTCTGAGTATCCTAAGGGCACTGGTTCCGCGTCAGGCTGCTCGAGGCTGGTTTGGTTGGAGGCTCGGTTTGTAAGCTCTCGAGCTCTCCTGTCCGCCTCGGCATTCCCCGCGATGCCTGTGGGTCCCGGTACCCACATTATTATTGTTGCAATTATTTTTCCTTCGAAGGTAATTTGGCTGTCTTTAGGATGTGGAGCGCTGCCCCCCCCCCCCCCCCCCCCTATTTTGCCATTAATGTAGCTTATGCACGCTGTTTGCGAGTCTGTTAGAATTATTAGTCTTTTGCGCAGTTTTAACCTTTCCGGAACTAAGAAGCACCCAGCCCGAAAGAACGTCCCACTAGACGGGAGTTAAGGCTGAGCACATCACCAAGAGGGAGGGCCACTCTTATTTAAAATGGATCTGTTCATAGACTTCCCTCAGGTGAACAATCATTTGTCAGAAATGAGATTTCATCAAAGCAATTAGTTCGCAGTGCGGGTTCATCATTCTAGTTTTCCATAAGCTGTGTTGTCCAATCAGAAAAACCTAGCAAGAGGTTCTTCACGGGCAGTGTTTCCGTATGACGCTTGTAGAAGAAAATCCTAGCGCACAAGGAAAGCAGCATTTTTCGCACCCGCGTAAGGACATCATGTGCTGGCAAAACGAAGCACATTGAGCGGTAAATAGCGCTGCTTCATGGCAAAAAAAGGTGAACCTAGTATATGCTTTGCCTTACGACTGTATGCTAAGAAGTATAGGTGCGTCATTGGAAGGAAGAGAACGAAAATTAAAATAAAATCAAATAAAGCAAATAAAAAAGCTGTGCTCTCGCTTTCAAAGCAGGTAAGTAGTCCTAAGTGCCATCCCAGAAAATGGTTCAAGCTGTGTCAATGGGCTGGACAAGGGTAACTCCATACGATAATTGAATGGAAGGCACTCGAACATTTTAGAAGGTAATGACTCACGCACACAATATAAGGGCATTGGAACTTGTTGCAACCGGACTTTGGCGCGAAAATGGCAGGAACATTAGACGATTATTGTAGGAACCATAGCAGGCGGCCTAAATGGCATCGCATTTTTCCTCTTTTATGGTTAAGGAGGTCCTCAACTGCTTTCGAGCTCCAAGCGCGCTGAGCTCCTATTGTTGCTTGACACTTTGGAGCTTTGGTCCATCTTATAAGGAAACGAAGCCAAAGTTTGGCTGCGCGGCCAGGTTCTGAGGCGTTAGTTGGCCACAATGCCGCCGCGTGCTTTGACTGATCGTATTTGCGTGCTGCGCGCATTTCGTTTTCCTCGCATCGTGCTCGATTATGTTCACGAGGGGACAGTTGTAGCGACGACCGAAGCGGCGCCGTGGTGTTTAAATATGGGGAAGCGTCTTGTTTGTCTCGTTGGCTTACCTCGCTAAGAGGCATGTGTGTTGTCAACAGAAATCTACGCAGGAATCGTTTATTGCCGGTGAAGTATCGGTGCAGTATCGGGCGCTACCGCAGTGATTAGAAAATGATTGCAATGATCCATCGCCTGCCACAACAGGGGAGAGCGCGCCGGCGAGCTCTCAATGTAGTGCATGTACAGGCGCGGCCAGCACAATACGGAACGCAGGAACGGTCGCAGAACTGCGGAGAACTGCTTATGCGCGCTACCTAGCATGAGCGTGGCGAACTATGTGTGCCGGCACGCGCAGAGAGGCGCCGTGGCACGGACCCATTTTTTTTTTGCGGAAGGCATCACTGCTTAACGTACCATCACAGCTTAACGTAGCATCACTGCTTAACGTAACGAACAAGGGTGCGAGGAATGTGCAATTCCGTTTTAGACTTAGTATTTGTCAGCCGCTTGTTTTCTGTGCACATGTCTTCTGTATTGGAGGGAATATCAGATCACAGACTGGTACTTGTTTCTGTAATATTTTCTTTTTGTGATAAACCGCGCAAAAATTTGCTTAAAGATATTAAAGACTTTTCACGTGCAAATGATGAATCAGTACTTGATTATTTAGACATTGCTTTTGACAGATTTTCGGGTGAAGATGTTTCAGTTTTGTGGGATACTTTCAAGGAGCATTGTGAATTTTGTCCGTTGAATTTCATTCCAGACAAAAAAAAAAGCTGTAAAGAAAAAGAATCCGTGGATTAATCGCCACATTATTCATCTCAAACGTAAAGTAAAGCGCCTGAAGCGCTCGAAACGGGCAAACATAGATCTTTTAGCAGAACTTGCAGCTGAACTTTCTTCGAATATTAGATTTGCCAGGAAACGGTAATTCACAGAATGTCTCCCGGAATTCATAAAAAGTAACCCTGCTAAGTTCTGGAATCATATCAGAGAGTCTCATAAGCCGATCGAGCAAATAGTTGCGAATGGATGCGTTGTTAGGTGCCAAATGGGCATTGCCACAGCTTTTAATAATTATTTCCACTCTGTATTCTCAGCTGATGGAAATGGAAATGACGGTTTTCTTTGGGATACCTTTGAACCTTTAGACATTGTATCTGATGGGGGTGTCATTGAAATGCTACTGCGACTAGATACGAAGTGTTCTTCCGGCCCAGACGGCATCCCTAATGCATTTTTGCGGCGCTATGCTGAATCATTGTCTCGTTTTTTGTCCAAAATATTTCGTGCTTCCTTATCTTCTTGCTCCTTGCCGCCTGATTGGCTGACAGGGAAGGTTATTCCTGTTTATAAAAATGATGATCGACTCTGTGTAAACAACTACCGCCCAATCTCTCTAACAACATCCTGTTGTAAGCTTATTGAACATATTATTGCCAATCATATACTTGCAATATTAAACAGTAATGGTGCGTTAAACCCTGCTCAGCACGGCTTTAGGAAAGGATTCTCTACTACTACCCAACTGATAATAGCCATTCATAATTTCAGTGCAGCTTTAGACAAGTCAGGCCAAATTGATGTTTTATTTTTAGATTTTGCCAAAGCCTTTGACAAGGTGCCACATAACAAACTTCTTTTAAAACTGAAGCTCATTGGTGTACCACCTCTGCTAATTGCTTGGATTGCAGCTTATCTACAACACAGGACGCAGTTTGTGGAGATTGGCGGTAGTTGTTCTCCCCCGCTCCCTGTAACCTCTGGGGTCCCTCAGGGAAGTGTGCTTGGTCCTTTACTTTTTTTAATTTATGTAAATGATCTAGTTTCCGGTATTAACCCAGCTGTTAAGATTGCTCTGCTTGCCGATGATTGCATGATATATACTCCGGTATCTTCCGTTTCTGACCAGGAACATTTAGATAATGCTCTGCTTAGTGTCGTTTCCTGGAGTGAAAAATGGGGTATGGAAATAAATACTCAGAAGACTGTGCTCTTGCGGATAACAAGGAAGAAAAATCCGTTTTCCTTCAACTATTGCATTAATGGCGTTCCGGTTAAAGAAGTGCCAAGGTATAAGTATCTTGGTATTGTAATAAACTCGCAACTAAAATGGAATGACCATATAGACCACATTAAATCCTCAGCTTTACGTAAACTTGGTTTTCTTCGCCATAAACTTAGGGGCGCACCAAGCAGCTGCAAGCTATTAGCCTATAATACGCTTATAAGACCAAAACTTGAATATGCCGCCATCGTTTGGGACCCCCCTGCAAAAAAAGACATAGCAGAATTAGAAAAAATAAAGAGACGCGCAGTACGTTTCATATTTATTAGATACAAGGGAACTGATTCCCCGTCTTCGTTAATGGCAGCAAATCATATTAAACCACTCCACGTCAGACGCAAGATAGCCCGCCTATCCTTCCTTCACCAGCTAATCCATGGAAAACTAGGCATTTCTCCAGTCCCCTATGTGCAGTTTTCAGAAACGCGTAGAACTCGTCGTCATCATGATCACACCTTAGCACCATACTTCGCACATACTAACACTTTTAAATTTTCTTTTTTTCGACAAACGATTGACGAATGGAACGCCCTGCCGCTACAGGTGATGTCGGCTGTTGATTTTGACAAGGCACTCTGAGAGCTATTTTAAATCTATGTACTACATTGCACAATTTTATTGTTCTGTGCTTTACGATGTAACTGTTTTTGTGTTGAGTGAATGTATTTTTCTGCCCTCCCTGCCTGGACTCAAATGAGGGTCTGCAGTATTGTGGAAATAAATAAATAGTCTGCATGTCTGCAGCAAAGGAAAGGCTGCGCGCTTCGTGGTGCTTGGCGCTCGGCGCGCGGCATCGACGGTAAACTCAGCCCGCTTGGAGGAAGGCATCACCTGACCGAATTGCTCGGAACAGCTCAGCATCTTTCGAGCAAAGATAACGCCAGGGTTGAAGCTAAGAGTGGGGCTCGATGGCGAATACTCTCGCTGCGCGCGCAGAGCCAAGTGTTTCTTACTGTCATTGATAGATGCTTAGATGCAGTTTCTCCTTGATGCGCGGCCTGTCGCGTGCTCCGTATTATTCTGGCCGCGCCTGTATTCGTCCGGTGCCCTGTAAATTCGCAGGTCGTATGCTCTGAAGGCTAAGATGGAAGACGCCATTCAACGTATATGAACTAGCGTTGTGTCGTACACAAGCTCTAGCAGTGCGGGGGTGCAGGTTACAGATCATCGACTGACCCCACATCCATCGGTTACAGACTCCGGGCGGGCGGGCAATAAAGGTATGCGCCCGACCATAGGTGGTGCAGTTTGTGAGGTTAACGTTCCAAGGCTGTACTTCTTCCAAAATGCTCGCATAACTTCTCAATATGCAGGATTATCGAAATACTGGGTACCGCCAGAAGACTTCGGCGTCTTGATACAGGCTACGTTACCGTTTCCCGCAACACGTGTGACCGGTTAACCAGACCACCCCTTCAACACGCCTACAAGAGCGGACACCGTGCTGGCATGCTTCACTCGTGCGGGCGACGCTGCTTTGGAGGGCTCCGGATTCAGGAATTTTTCAGGTATCTGCAAGGTACTTCCCTCCAATGCAGCGTTGCCCAAACTTGACGTACAGCCTTGCAACGTTAACCTCACGAACCACCACGCCACAGCTTTGATGCGCTTTGATGGCTGATAGTTAAAGCCGAAGATCGGTCCTGCAACGATATCCTGAATTATCATGCAGCATTTTCTTCCGGATTTCGCTCCTTTGGGCTCTGTAATCATGAAATGATTGTTTTGTTCCCATTTTTGGCGGCTAATTAGCGCGCTCGGTTTCAAACTTTTTTTTATGCTCGTTATAAATACCCTTTATCACCAGGGTCGTGATAAAGTCCCTGTTGATGCCTTTACAGCCTAGTTTTTTTTCAGCCCCTACTCAAATTGTAAATTTCGATACTTTGTATCTTGACGATCATCCCATGAGCCCGCGTACAGTATGGGCGTCTGCAGCCAACCTGCCAACCATTCTTTCGTTAATCTGTGGTACTCTGCAATAGTTTTAGCGGATCGGATATCAATGACCCTACCACATTCGCAACTGTCTGTCTCGGAACCATTACACTTTCCTTAAGTGCGTCTCTCATAGCCTGAGTCGCTTTGGGACGTTAAACCCCCATAAACCAAACAAACTTTTCCGGAGCCCCTGAGAGTTCTTTGCTTCATCATACCGGCGTTCATTTTTTTGTTTCGTCTTTAAATACCGTATTTCTTGTTTTAAAAAATGAAATAGCACTGCAGTCTGCGGCGTTGGAAAAGGCGAAAGCACCTGCGTTTGAACGTCAGCAACTTTTTTTGTAAGTCTTCGTTGTCCCGTCACGTAACACTTATCACGTGACCATTGGATGACGTAGGCAATTTTTTTTTGCAAATCATATTTCTCTAACATCAGTACGCACCTACAGCACAATTTACTGGCGTACACACCACAACGCGTTCAGTTCATGCCCTTCTAACACGATTGGACCAACGACCCATCGTGGCGTATATTGTCGATACAACTTTGTCAATGCTGTGCTTGTCAGTGCAGAAAAAAAAGCAAGATCTTCAACCTATGCAAGCAGTTTGGCTTAATTACCCAAAACAGAGAAACCATGAATATTACTGTTACACAGAAAACTAAAACAAAGCGGCTTCAAATGAAGGGCAAAAAGCAGAGGGGACATCGGGCAGCCTTGTCTCTGAGAAGAGCGCAATTTGGCATCGTCTCTGGCGCTCAGATGAATCGCTGGAAAAGTTCTGGTCTGTGGTTCAGTTCATGGTGCTCAACACTGCACCGTCATGCCGGAATAGAAGGGTCATGTGTGTCGCCTAGATATCTTGGCGTTCCCCTTCATGCATTTAAGTGCACATTGCTTAAAGGAGCGGGTTCTGGTCGTCGAGCATTATGCTCAGAGTTTTGTACCACATCGACTTTCACTTTTCGGCCCTGCAGCACCTTTCAGGCCGGCATCACCTTTCTGGCAACAACCATTTATTACGTGTTCCAGGTCTTGCACTGCCCTAGACGTTACATCCAGCGTTTTAATCAAATATCAGCGAATTTTATTTGAGGATCCAATTTCGAGCCGATGCGACGTGATAATCTTTTCAGGCCTATTTGTGCAGGGGGATTAGGCTTAGTTCATCTATATGTGAGACAGTTAGTTGCTCGTTTCTACTTTTTTGCTGATTGTTCCCATCCGAGTACTACGGCATCCTTGCAGGATAATTTCATCACCCTGTTTCTAAACTTAGTGGTTTCTTCAAATTTTACTAAGAGCCCTCTTTACTGGGGTTTATGCAGGAAGTTTGTGCTTCTGTGGTGCTTTTGTCAGTTCAATTTTCTAACGAGTACTTATTTTCCGTTTCGCGTAAGTGTGTGTACAGGGGTTTGATGGCGATGCTCATTTCGCCGCCACTGTATCGTTCTGTGTACTTTGGCCTGAATGGTCATGTTGTGTCTCTGACGTGTAAGATGCCGATCCCTCCTTACAAAAAAAACGTCCTTCTACAAATTACATACCTAAGCTCCACCTGTTAACACGTGGCTCCATAGGTAAAACATTTTTGTGCCTTCTGTTAACTCCCGTCTGTGCAGTGTACCTGAAACCACTGAACACTGCTTTATTACCTGCAAGGATGTGATTTAGTTTTGGGATATGTTGCAGAGGACGCTAAAGAAAGCTTTTGTTTCAAGTTCCTACAGTGTTCGTTACCTATCGGATACTCAACCTGATTACGAACCATATGACATGTTTTTCCTCTTTGGACTTCATATATGTAGATTGCAGAAAACGTGCATGCTGGACCGCAACGCTCAGCCTCTTGTATAAACCATGAGCCATTTCAGTTTTTTCTGTCAAGCTAGTGCAGTGCCGTCATTGGCTGCGAGCTTTGCAAATAATCTGTATGTATCCTCTTTGTGCGCATACATAACCTCGACTAGTAAATACCATGCGGGAAAGAAGAAAACATTGTGGCGTATGCGTTGCGTGTCCGCCTGGCACACAGAGGGCCTTGGTTCGAACCGCGATGCCGCCGAATTTCGTTCTTCGGAATCGTCGTTTTCATGCGAACACGCCCTGATAACACGCTCTACTGACAGGTCCTGTACACGGCACTCATGGGACAGGAAAAGTTTTCGCTTTAATATTGTCCACTTCAATTAATCAACGCCCCAGGGATAGGCACCCCTCTATGCGCGGCATTACATGTATCTGTATTGATAGTGTTCGAGTCCGGCTATCGATAGAATAACGCAAGATTTTTCAATACGGAATTTGAATACAATCTTTGCTACTTCCTGCCCACCAATTTCTGAGAGGAGTTGCAAGGATGCTAACCAGCAAATTCAAAATAGCGCCATTTTTTACGAGTGCGCCTGTTGAGTCGCAAGCAGGTGGTACTGTGTGTTGTCAGGTAGCAATTCGAACACATCGTATACAAGCGGTTGCGGCGGTGGCCAATTACTTTATGCCGCCGGGCAGCATGTGTGGCGTCGGTGCAAATCCCGCTCGGAGTTTTCATTTTTGGACGCACTTCGAACTCGCTTTGAGAGCCTTTAAATGGCTTCAACGCCAGCTTGACGTTGAGTTTCGAAAATAACTTCGCCGTGATTTCGAGGCATTTTTCGATTGAGTTTGCAACAGTCAAGGCTGAGATCAGTTTACGCTTATAACACGCTCAGCTCCCCTCATCAACTCTCTGAAGGAAACAATGAAATATTCTAATTGCTTCATGCACAGCTTCCGCTCGTCGTGAAAGCAAATGAACTGCCATTTGAAGGCAAAGAAGAATTGCCGAAACTTGCTAGCATGGGGGGTTGATTTTTTTGGTTAATTTTTATTAGTTATAGTGTTCATCAATTGATAGAGTATTTCTTTATGTTTTTAAGGTAATTGATCGGAAACCAGAAGAAAAACAACCACTAGCCGCCGGTGGGATCCGAACCCACAACCTCCAAATTTCGCGTTCGGTGCTCTGGCAGTTGTGCTACGGCGACAGCTGTCCAGTTTCCTGCTTTCGGGGGTATTTACTGCTAGTGTAGCCCAACCTTCAGGGTGTTCACCAGCGTCACCAGCGGCGGACGTAGTACGTCCTTGTATCACCGCGAGTGCCACGTGCCGAGTGCCAGATGCGAAATTACGAGGTCGTGGGTATGGCTCTCACAGGTGGATTGCGGTGTTTTTTCTGATTACTCCTGAAATAATTACCTTATTAATCTTCCACTGATGAACACCACAACTTTTAAAAAATGTGACATTAAAGACGCCGACCACAACAAAGAAAAGAACACCTGTAGACCTTGCCGTACAAACCTGCTCTTCTGCCCTCGAGTCTAACAGATCCTTACCTGAAAGGACCCCTATTGACGTTCCTGAACTCTGCAGACGCCTACATTTCTGCCTAAGCAACACGTATTTTGTATTCCAAGGCCTGTTTTACCGTCAACTTCAAGGCATTCCTATGGGTGCCTCTATCTCCGTTACCGTCGCGAACCTCACCATGGAGTCTGTCGAACGCCGGGCGCTTGCAACATTTGCTCACCCGCCTAAAGTTTTTCCTCAGATATGTTGACTACTGTTCCTGCATGATTCAAAAAGATGCTTTGCCTGCCTTTTCATCACATTTGAACTCCATAGAGGACGCCATTGAGTTCACCACCGAGGCCGAGGCGAACGGGGTGTTGCCCTTTCTAGACGACCTGGTAAAACGCGATAGTGGCAAACTATCGTTCAGCGTTTTTAGGAAACCTCCCCCGCCGCGGTGGCTCAGTGATTAGGGCGCTCGACTACTGATCCGGAGTTCCCGGATTCGAACCCGACCGCGGCGGCTGCGTTTTTATGGAGGAAAAACGCTAAGGCGCCCGTGTGCTGTGCGATGTCAGTGCACGTTAAAGATCCCCAGGTGGTCGAAATTATTCCGGAGCCCTCCACTACGGCACCTCCTTCTTCCTTTCTTCTTTCACTCCCTCCTTTATCCCTTCCCTTACGGCGCGGTTCAGGTGTCCAACGATATATGAGACAGATACTGCGCCATTTCCTTTCCACCAAAAACCAATTATTATTATTATTACCCACACGGCATTTTATCTCAACTTTAGATACGCCCACCCAGCCTCACATAAAAGATCGGTTGCTGCCACCTTATTAAAAAGGAGCCAACGCATTTGCAGTTCTCCCGAAGACAGGGCAAACGACTTTGATATAGTGCGGCAAGAACTTTCACGCAATGACTACCCGACATCTTTCGTGGCATCGGCCGAAAAACGGCTGTGTCGACCAGAACGCGAAACTGCTGTGTTTTCCCCCCTGAAACGTGCCGCTGTTACCTACACCCCTGGAATCACTGAGGCGTCGGCACGCATTCTGTGCACCTTCAATGTTGACATTGGCCACGTTCCGACCAGAAAACTGCGAGATGCTCTGGTCAACGTAAAGGACGTTCTTCCAAAAGAAAAATATCCCGGCGTTGTTTACAGCATTCCCTGCTCCGACTGCGACTGTGTCTACATTGGCGAAACTGGTAACTTCGAAAGGCGCCTAAAAAATCACAAAAACGACTTTAAAAGCAGGAAAGTGGATTCCAGTGCTATCGGCGAACATTGCATATCGAAACAGCACATTATGGACTGGGACGAGGCACAAGTTCTTGCGGCAGAAAAGAGGAAATTCTCTCGCCTTCACCTGGAATCTTTGATTATACTGTAATAAGAACACAGCACACTACTAATACAGCACACACAGCACAACACAGCACAGCACAGTAATAAGAGCACAACACAGTAATAAGCGCACAGCGTCACGAACAACCAGCCGAACCGTCCAGGCACAGAACAGAGACCGCGTTCAGTCCAGAGCACACACGAGCGACCAAGCGTTCGGCGCTCGACCTTCGGAGTGTTCGGCGCTCGAGCTTCGCAGTGTTCGGCGCTTCTCGTCGTCTTCTTCGTTGAGCGCCAGCCTCTGAAGATTCTAAAGCCCGTGTCCAGTCTTACAATTCCCCTCGGGCGAAAGGGCGCCATCCTGGCGGCCTAAGGCGATGTGACGACGGCGGGGTCGTAGTAAGGTTTGAGGCGGGTCGTGTGGACAATTTCGCGGCCTGGGCGGCGATGATCAGCGGATGGCGTAAAGGGTTCGATGAGGTAATTGACGGGGGATGTCTGCTGAAGAATACGGTAGGGTCCCTGGTACTTGCTAACAAGTTTGGAGGAAAGGCCGGGACCTGAGGAGGGTACCCAGAGCCAGACCAAAGAGTCAGGAAGGTAAGCGGGAGGAAGTGCAGGGGGATCACGGGTGCTTTTCTGCTGCTGCTGCTCGGCCTGACAAGTGAAGGACCGGGCAAGCTGCCGGCATTCTTCGGCATAAGTTGCGGCTTGAGAAAGAGTTGTAAATTCGGAAGCATCAGGGCGGTAAGGTAGAATGGTGTCCATTGTGCAAGAGGGCTCACGGCCGTACAATACAAGCGACCTGTCACACCTTGAACCGAAAGAGCGGCAATGTGACAACTGCTTACGCACGCTCTCTGCGCCCCCTTTTCGAGCATACATAAGCTCGCGCACCCGCTTCTCGTTTTTTTTTTTTTTACTGTGAACAAGGCTCCTGTATGGGAGCCGAAACGTCTTTTGTGTGTTCTTTTCTTTGTAGTGGTCGGCGTCTTCAATGTCACGTTTTATGATTCACCCCGAACAGAGGAGTTCTCGTCCTACTCTTAATTTCAACCTTTAAAAAATTGTCCTCTATGCTCCCTTCTTGGTGCTCCCTGGCTCGATTCCTTCATGTATAGTTGACAACAGAAAAGGAGCTCAGGTGGTATTAAGGAGGTAGCGCCAGCTGGGAGGATTTGTTAGGTCAGGAGACTACGTGCTACCGAAGTACGTTAGGATTTGTTAGGTAAGCAAATCCCAGTAGGAGCAGAAAAAAATCTCGATAAATGTGATGGCGCGTTCTGTTGACATTTAACTGTTTTTGTTATTTAGCGTATATGCTGCTGCATTCAGGCCCGTTGCGAGTTTGGTTTGTTGGTGTGCCGTGTATTCTGAGCACCGCTAAAATAAGATAAAGGACTTAATTGACGAGTAAAACACAAGCGCAGAAATGTCAACAGTGTTTCATTCGGAGAATGCAGTACAATGCAAGTTACGAAGAGTACCTTTTCTTGGCGATAAATATATTAGGGAACAGAAAGTAGACAGGGTGTGACTTGATATCAACACCGTTTCCAGCAAAACAGGGCTTGATATCCTTGTAGTCTTGATCTTGCATGTCGAACACTAAAATAAATGACCTGATGAAACGTCTCCCGTTCTTTTCCTTTATTTTTTTCTTAATTCAACTCATAATTTATGCATCAAGATCTGATGGGCTATGGCCAAAGCTAGTTTGGGCCCTTAGTCACGCAAGCTTGGTAGCGTCAGTAATAGACTGGAAATCAGACACTGCAAATGTATGCCAGTCTGAACTTAAAAAAGATAAAACAAACAAATAATAGGAAATAATGCTTGTAATTACAGCATATTGCTTAGAAAAAAATCTTTTTACAGTGTTTTAAAGTTGATAGATATTTCGAACTCAAGGGGATGGCATTTCAAATTTTAGCACCCTAGAGCTGCAGCGCTCGCTGGCCATAAAGGATGCGTGTTTAAGCGGGATTGAAGTTGACATGGTTTGCGTTCCTGGTGTTACTGGTAGGCATAGTAAAAATATGATTTTAAGCGGTTGGTTGTTGGATACTATGCTGTAGACTTTGTTTGACACTTTGGCCTGAATTATAAGCATAAATGTAACTATTTTATCTACTTCAGAAAGTGAGCGGCTTGGGTGTATCTTTTGGATAATGTCATAATGCGTAACGCCATTTTTTGAAGGCGTATAATGGTTCCAAGTATGTAGAGTATGTAAAGGTATGTAAAGGTAGACGCTATGTAAAGGTAGACGCCAATGAGTTGCAACAATAAGCGAGATGGCAATGGAAAATGGCAGTAAATGATTTTCAGAACAGATATATGAAGTGCTCTTTGCTTCTGAGTAGAGCATAACGTGATGATACTAATTTGGTGCATATGCTTAGTGTATGGTTTCCAGTTCAGCATTCCTGTTTGCTTTGTGCTTCACAGCAGTTTCCCCGCCGTTAGGCGACTATACTGACATAAATTATGGTGAGGCATAAAAAAAAAGAAAAAAAAAGAGCCTCTGCCTGCTGACTATACTGACAAGAGAACTAAGCTGCTGACGCAGCAAAATAGGACCCACCTGCCAGCGGTATAGTATTGACCCCCCCCCCCCCCCCCCCCGCCCACCTATTACCCGCGCCGCCGCCAACCTTCAGCTCTACATGCCTTGCCCGAGCACATTTATTCCATTTGATTTTTACCAGGATGTCATTAACTCCCGTCTGTTCCCTGACCTCCTCTGCCTTCTCTCTGTCCCTTCACTTGCACGTGTCATTTTGCTTTCGATAGCTGGCTGCGTGGTCCTCATTTACAGTTTACCCCTTTCGTTAGCCTCCAAGCTCCGGCCCCATAGGTGAGTACCGCTAAGGTACAGCTGTTATGTAGTTTTCTCTTCAGGGATATGGATAAACTGCCGTCCATGATCTGAGAGAACCAGGCAATTGTGCTCCATAGCTTATCTTATTCTACGCCTTTATTGATCAGGACACCCACGCCTAACTCTCTCGCCGGCCGTCTAACCCACAATAACATGGCACGTGCCCGCTCTTTAATAATTTATGTGCCTCATTTTCCCCGCTAACGTCGCTAAACTCTACGACAGCCCATATAATGTCCGCTTTAGTTCTTCGAGCAGCGCTGTTAGACTTGCCTCACTAGATAGGGTTGAAGGGATGAACGTTGCCAGGTTCTGACTCCAGTCGCAGCTTGCCCTGAGCTAGAGATTGGTAGCACCTTCCACTGCGTCACAGGTCCGACGGCCGCCTTGGTTAGTTGCTCCGCAGCCGCTGAAGATTGAGGGCTAAATAAAGGGTGCGCTTCGCCTCTGGTCGCCGGGATGACTGTGCTTATTCTCGTTTCTACGTTCTTATAAATCTTTCAATTCCTGGGGCACTCGATATTTTATCAAACCCATGGAGAATCTAGCGGAACCGGGATTCGAATCACTGTCCTCTTGCACCCAAGGCAAATTCAGCACCTCTGGGCCATCTCTTGTTTGGCTGTAGTAGTCCTCAGTGCGATGATGCAAAAATAGTATTAGTGCGCATAAGCACTAATCCCTTGGGTACTAACACCGAGAAAATCGTCCGTTGTCCGATCGCGTTGTCCGCCTAGCGCAAACGCTCCCTCCCGCGGCACTGGCCGGTCATCGTCTTCATCTACGAAATCCGCGCTTTCGGACTGATTCGAATGCAGTAAACATTAACGTTCTCTGATTTTTTTTTAGCACAGCGCACACGTACTTGCGCAAACGTATGTCGGACCACCAGACGCCTCTTGCACACGCGCAATGGTATAAGACGGGGCAATGGAGGTGGCTTCCAGTGATCCGGTATATGCGTCTACGCTTATGCCTGTCCACTATGCTAAAACTCGGTAATGTTTAAAGCCCGCACGTACTGTCAAGTCGGCGTAACAGGGAATGAAGGCAAAGGCACATAAAAGTGACAGGACCGGGGTTTTTATGTGCCGCCTGTCTCCTTTCTTTTTCCGCATCCTCGAATGAATGAATAAGGCTGAACCCTTTAAATCGGGCGGTGGCTCAAGCCACCTAGCCATGACTTATGAAATTTTACTCTTGACTTGATTTTAGCCACCAGTCAGATAACCTTCACTTGGTTACTTCTGCCCGCTTAAAATCTACTTTCTCTTCACTGTCCTTAAACCCCAATGCCTTGGATAAATCAGCCCCGCTGCTTTCCACTGTATACGGTGAAACCCTTTACAGAAAAGTATCAAGTGATCAGCCGTTTCCTCCTCCTCTCCGCACGCGAACGCACAACGTGTCTATCTCGTGGTACCTGACTCTATATGTCTTAGTCCGCAAAACTCCCGTCCTGGCCTCAAACAACAAAGAGCTTTCCCTACAATTATCATAGATATTTTCTTCGGCAATTTGCTGCTTAAAAATCCTGTATGTTCCCAGTGCCGCATTCTGCAGGGCAAGGACCTCTTATATATCTCTTCAATTAACCTGGTCCTGTTCCAGTCGCGGTCACCTTATTCCCTTATCCTACACCGTCTTCAATACACGTCACTATGAGCCAGCTAGCTCAAAAGAATTTCTGGAGCAAGTAAGTATACTGTGTGTTTTAGCTCTGAAAACTTGAGTTTTTCTACCGATATAGCACTGGGAGGTGCAAGCTATCGACTCGCCCCAGGCGACACTCCGCAGTCAGTGGCCGGTCTTTGTGGCTGCCGCTCTTCCTCCTGGATTCGCGGCTGTCCGCGGAGAACCCATTCGGGACACTATCGCCCCTTGGATCTTCCCGGGGCGCGACCTTCTGAGGCTCTGCTACTCCAGGAGTGGGAATGTTCCTCCTTCCTCGTCATGCTGACCAACTTGTGCGTTTGTAGTTATAAAAGGCCGGCTCTGAGCCCCGTCTTTGCGAATTCCTAAGGCGAAATGAAGCTGCTTGTTCTTTTTATCTTGCTGATCGCAGTGGCATGAATTTCATACTCTGTTGTCGGCACGTACACTAGGCAGAATGACGTAATAAATCAATAACCGCAGGGAATTCCGTTCAGCCTTCATTGACGGAGTTGATCATACCGCTGGTTGTTATTAGCACTGTTTGCTGTCCGTGCACAGTGCAGGAGCCTCGAATTTCTCGCCCGTGTCCCTAGATGCGGCATATCTCGTCTATTCGCTGTGCCATGCACACCGTTGCGCGCCGCCTCCCGGATGTCGCTTA
Source organism: Amblyomma americanum (assembly GCF_052857255.1). Lineage (NCBI taxonomy): Eukaryota > Metazoa > Arthropoda > Arachnida > Ixodida > Ixodidae > Amblyomma > Amblyomma americanum. The sequence continues at coordinate 200,527,075 of NC_135502.1, forward strand.
GCACGGAACAGGGCATCCAAGTGCCGCGATTTTTCATAACTGCAGCAGACACCACCGGGGACGACGCTGGGGCCGTGCAAAGCTTGCGAGGGAGCCACGCATCCCTTTCACCGCAGCCCAATGCGCCCCGTCAAAGCGCGGCGGTTGTTCGCCCGGCAGAGCGGCGAACAACCTCGCCGGGTGGCCGCTGAGACCCCCCCCCTGGGTGAAGGCGGCGCATAATTGGCCGGGGGCACCCAGCGGCACCCCGCCGAGGGGCGCCTAACGAGGGCCGCATTCCGGCCGCCCGCGGGCGCCAGCGCAGGTGGGTGTCTTTGTCCGGAGCCGGTTGCGGCCGCGCCGCCGCTGCAGCTTCTGCCGCCGCCGGCCAGCCGCCATTGTTGCGCCGCCTCCCGGCTGTCAGCGGCGCGGCCGTCGAAAGGACAGCGACGGGGCGGTGGTTCTCGGAACGCGTGCGTCAAGTCCCGCGCGCTCCGGGACCGGTGGTATGTGACCGCACGGTGGTGCGTCCGTTAGGTGGCGTTTGCGGCTGACTCTCGACGACCCCGTTCTTCGCATAGTTCAACAGATACAGTTTATTTGCACAGTTTGCCCACATATGCAGTTATGCAGTTTATCCAATATCATAGGAAAAATTTCAAGTAATGGCCAAATAAACCTATCGCAGAATTACATTCGACATTTCTTCAAAACATTGTAAAGTGAGAGAAAAATCTGCCGAGTAGCACTTTGCGTCTCGTGCGCAGTACACATATTATGTAATACATATAGAGAAAACATTTACTGGTGATTTTATCAGTACCAGTGCGGAAAATAAAAGTGGAGGTCCGACTTGGAACTCCAACATGAAATACTTAGGCTGTCTCTACATTATAGTTTCGAATGGCCTATGCTTATTAGGAAGCAAAATTGGAGGGGACACCTAAGCTTTGCCTTAAGGGTATGACGCCACGGAATTGATGGGTTAATGCCCATATATGCAATTGGTCATCCTCGACTTTCCATTCATAGTTGCCTGGGAGTGCTCATACCCCTCCTGGCGCAGTGGTGCAGCAGTTCAGCGATGCGCCACTGCCCCGCGATGGCAGGTGCTACCAGTGGTGGGCCTTGTGCGACATTGGTTGCTCTTCTCGAGCGACCTCTCATCAATTTAACTGCCAACTGCCACCGCTTCGCTCACAATCCGGTGGGCAGGTTTTGATGACGCCACAAGGTCTCGTGTCCAAGTGGTCCATTTAGGTGCTTAAGTCTTAACGGGAGTCTTAACTCTGTCGCGTTAAAACACTTTGGAAGCAGGGAAAACAGCCATCGTCAGCACCACTAATTATTGGTGGTTGAATGTTGAGAATGTGCCCCTTTCTTTGTTGCAGCTACCTGTGCAAAGATTAATGAAGTTTAACGAGTGCCGTTCAGCCTGAGAGGAAGGGAAGGGGACAAGTGAGGCGCGTCAGAGTCGGCGGAGCCAAGGTCGCGAATGGGCTCTCCACGGCCAGCACACGATGCGAAATTGGCGGTTTCCCGGAAGCCGTGTCCTCTCGCTCTCCACCGTGTACTGTCACTGTACCGACGACAAAGGACGAACGGAAAGAAAAACGCTGACAAATGGCGAAAGGAGCGAGGAAGAAAGACTTCAACGGTCACCTTGAGCAGTGCCCGTTTAGTTGCGGTTTGAGCGCAGGCCATTCTTCTGGTAATGCGAGGCGCTTAATTCAGTGGTTGGCGGACGATGCTTATCGGACGCCACGTGCAGGTGTGCGAGGCGCTAACAACGGGGCCACAGTTCCAAGAACTCAGTTTGCTCCCCGGGGAAGCAGAGAAGCGCACACTCTCTCCTGGGCAGGCACACACTTCCGCAAGCTTAGACTCCGGAGCAGCCAACCCCACTGTTATCAGAGTCTGCAGCTGAACAAAGCATGAGCCCTTTCCTATGGACATCACCATCGTCTGCCTAACCAGGCTTACTGCAGGACAGGGTTGGCCTCTCACCCACCCCTTTCATTAACCCTGTCCTGCGCCATTTGCGGGCTACCGTATCTCTGCCAACCGACTCCATGCTTGTATGGACGGATAGCAGAATGGTCGTAGCTTCGTAACTGCTTTTATTAAAGGCACTGCCTGTCCAACCTCACGTATGCACTGGAGCAGACTCTTCTAGACGATTTCAGAGTTCGAAAAGGACTAGAGTTATGAGTACGTTGAAATACCCCAAGTTCGAGCAATAGCTCTGGCATGGATATAGACCAGAATCCATAGCCGCTCTCCGGCGCGGCCATTTTCCGCCGACTGGGCCGCCGCGGTGCGCGCGTTTCTTGCGGGACTGCGGAGCCGCGGCAGGCGTCTGCATGCAGCTGTGATTTACTACCTTTCGGGTGCTACAGACACATTGCCGAGCATACTTCCACAGCGTGGTTGTAATACAGGAAGTCTTTGCGTTATGAAAGGGATAAAATTGACGCGTTAAGCATGATATTTAGTTCGACATTCACGTTAATTGTGCCGGCGCTTAGCACACGCTCGTGCTTATATCGATACCGCCTTCGTGCTCCAGTGCATGCAGAGGAAACCATTCGGTGAATATCAAGCATTAGGTGTATGGCTATCGGACAGTTTCAATTCCAATGCGCTCTTAATCCTTCCTGCCGGCCATGAAGTACCCCCCACAAATACGGTTTGGTTGTCGCCTGCGTGGGCGCTACGCCAGTTACATCAACAGATTATTGTTGTGAGGTCAACTGAGTCGCTGGGCTAACAGAAAACAAGTTTTATCATGGTTTAAGATATCTGGCGCATAAAAACGTATTTTTGCTTAATTTATCAAAGCTTCAATAGAATTAAGGAGGGAAGCCAGTTCAGGAATTCTGCGGCTCGAAGTCGCGTTGATTTTATTCCGAAGCTCTCGGCGCGTCTGACAGCGTCGCGTAGCTATTTAGCCAAGTCTCATAGAATGTAATCAAAACCTGTATATATTGCCGTGATTCAGGCAGGTACCAACAGCAGAAAGATACTAGGGCCAGCCCTTTACCCCGCCGATCCCTCTGACACGTGCGGAAATAGCAACTTCAATTGGTCACCGTCGTGCTTTAATTCCCGAACTCGAAATGTGTTTAATCGGAACAATAGCAATCTCAGCGCACGGATGCCGAAGACGTATTGGTGATTGAAAACACGCGCTTTGCCTGGACAACCTTCAGTATGCAGCTGGTCGATCCTTTTAGCGCTTGCACATCGCTGCACCGTCGAGTCAAATAAATAATTCTACATTCTTATGCATAAAGTTATCACAGACGGTACCGTTCGTAAAAGACGGCAACAAATGACACGCCAGCGCAGAAATGTGCTTGCAAGTACCGGTTTTCATCCGCACCCTACATGGTCGACTACCCTCGGATGTCACCTTAACGAGTAACAATGTGTGTCAGATAACTGGTTGGTTTGGTTATCGGGGTTTAACGTCCCAAAGCGACTCAGGATATGAGAGACGCCGTAGTGAAGGGCTGCGGAAATTTCGACCACCTGAGGTTCTTTAACGTGCACTGACATTGCACAGCACACGGGCCTCTATAATTTCGCCTCCATCGAAATTCGACCGCCACGGCCGGAATCGGACCCGCGTCTTTCGGGCCAGCAGCCGAACGCCATAACCACTCAGCCACCGCGGCGGCTCGTGTCAGATAACTGTAGAACGGTCTGGTAGAGGGAAAATGTGAGTAGTGATGCGCAGCACAGGCCCACATACGTTAGGTGATGGGGCGCATCAACGACCTAAGCGAAGAACACGGAAACATGCCTTCTACGTGAGTGCGTCACTCTATGCGCACGGCGTCTCGGCCCCCCGTCGGACTCTGTGGGAGTGTTTCGGAGCGCATCGCCGCATAAGGCGGAAAGTGCCCTGTGCGCGTTGGTCCGTTCGCATTCGAAAACCGCTGAAATTCAACACGGCGCGCCCAACCTTTCTCACTGGCGTCTTGCCCGCCAGTGAAGACGGGTCTTCCTCTTCGCTACGACCGGATACCCGGCCCCTGCCATGTTGTCCCTATCATTCCCTATCCTATACCCGGTGCAGCGCAGCGAAGGTGTTCTCATCAGGGACGCCCTGCGCGAAAATTTGCTTCAAAGCAAGAACTACATCAATCAGACCGCAGTCAGCCTTGCATGCTTAAAAAAAAAAAACACCTGGTGAAACTGACAGAAAATCTTCTCGATCGTTGTCTAACAGACGTCGCTAATTGCTCTAAGTCGGCATGTCATCAGCGCTTAAACCGATGGACATCGGCATCCTCCTTTTGAAGCGGTTGTTTATACTGATCATGGTGAATTTTGGTGGCGGAAGGGAATCTACGGCCAAAAAGAACAATGGCACGAGGTGGCCTACTCAAGATGAGGTCAAAAACCGATTTCCCTAAAAAGGGCGAGCGCCAGGCCAGGAAAAAGCTTATGGCCTTTGTATCACAGGTGGGTACCCGGCGGCACTGGGGATCCAATCCTGCACCTCTCGCATGCGAGGCGGATGCTCAAACTACTGATGCCACTACTGGGCGGTGAGAATTGCAACTTAAATTGCGCTAAAGAAACTGGGCCCAACTTCCCGGTTGATCTAAATGGGTTTTGATTACTTAAGCTTATGCAGGTATTTCGAAAGTGCTGACGCAGACAGCAAGATATTTTCTCGGAAACATCTACTCTGACTGGTTTTCTCATACACCAGCCTCTCAGGACTGAAATCGCGATCACAATTACCTACACTTGATGCCCGTTGTAAAGCAGCACTTCTCTGTTTATTACACAAGTTCTTTCAAAACATTCCAGCAGGCAATCAAATCATCCCACGCACACATCAGATTTCCCGCTTTAACCACACGAAGGCTTTTGATCCAGAACGTGCCGATACCGCAACATTCCAACAATTGCTTTTCATAAATACTTCCCACGCCTGGAATGACCTTCTGACGGAAGTGGCGCTCAACCATCACCTGTTTGAATTCGCCATCGAGAAAGCACATTCAACAATGTGAAGCATTTGTGATCATTGTAAATCATGCGTAACGTTCTTATTGCCGTGTTATCCCCACCTCTCATAAAATGTCCCGCAAGGAACGTTTGGAGAATAATAAATATAATAAACAAAAAATACCGCCCACATATACTGCATCTATAGACTATGAATAGACAATAGTCTAAGATGTCCTAATGGACTGCGTCTCTAGCCAGTCTGTAGACCATAAATCATCACCAGCATTCCTAGTGAACTTTCGCCTATAGACAGTCGTGTATACCTGTCACGGATATCTCCGGAGAACACTCGGACTGAAAGAATGGACTAGGCGACGGGTGTACCCACACAAACGCACATTTCATACACCCTACGTGGCACACACACTAGAACACAAAACTACCGCAAAGCACAAAGACTATAAATACACACGACCCGGGCACACGACCCGGGTGGGCGTTCACGCTCACGGTTGGTTCGGTGTGGCTGCGGCGTTGTATGGATCCAGTAGCCGGCGTAGAGGTGGCGTTCGACGTGCTTGGGCTGGCGTGGCTGGCGGCGTAGCTGCGTCGTACAAGCTCCAGGTCCAAGCGCCCGTGGAGGTGATGCCGGGTGTTGTTGGCGTGGGTGGCAACAGCGCTGGAGACACCCCTGGCCGTAGCAGGTGGTAGCGTCCTCTGTTGACTCCCCGGAACGGGCGCAGGCACGGCAGGAAGTCTACGTTGCGATGCCGTAGAACTCGAGCTCACCGGAGCAGTAGCCGGCGTCGCTCTCTTCCAGTCGATGCGTCCCTGACCCGCCGGAGCCTCCGCTTCTCTGCTGTTCCCCCCGTGCCTCGCTCTCCCTCGCCCTTTTATAGCCTCGGTGTTAGTCCACGTATGCCTTGTCGTCGTCTTCTTCTCTTCTCCAACAATCATATCTCTCCACCTCACCGAATGCTTCTCCACCAATCATCTCTCTCCACCTCAACGAATGCTTCTTCTTCCTCTTCTTTATTCTTCGGATAATTCGCGTCGTCTTCTTCACACCTTTTTCCTTTAAAATTTAATTTAGGCTCCTTAATATATGTGACAATACCATACAAATTATACAGTGTCGTAAGCAAATGTCTAATAGGGTTTCAATCGTCTGCCTTCTATAGAACATGAATATACAAAAGGAAGTATGTATAGAGAGGTTTGCCATTTAATTATTTTATTTACTAATGCGAGCGCATTATATGGGTATGAGGCGGTAGCAAAAAGTGCGCGCAAATGTTATCCGCACGATTATGTTGTTCTGGGGAAATAAATGTACAAAAATGTGACAGTGTTAGGTAGTGCATGAGTAGATCTTGAAATGAGAAAAGTGTGGTTGATAAATTGCAATTAGGTAATTAAGATATTGAATTAATGAAAATAAATTCTTTGTTTGAAGCAGTTTTGTGTGACTGGTTCGATGAAAAACGATGTAAATGCATGAGAAGGCTATCTTAGTATGAAAAATTAAATCAAAATGAAATAAAAATGAAAAACGAAGAAAAGGAAACTGAAAGAATAAAAAGTAATATAAATATAAAAACACAATAAAATTTCAAATAGCCATAAAAAAATGAAAAGTGGAGGGAGAAAGGGAGGAAAGGGAAAGGCTGTCGCATTTCCGCTCTTAAGCAGACTTAAGCGCAGTCCTGTAATTTTTAGACGAGCCGCGGGGAAATGTAGCGGGCCCCATTCCGAAAACAAAAATCGGACACCAGTGCTGGCATTCAAGTGGCATTTTCCGCCGCCCGCCGTACTTCTGTTTTCAGTTTTTTTTCGAGTATTCCATAAATCACTAATAGCGTCTGCGATTTGCGCTTGGTCTGTCTGGTACTAAGTACAGGTATGTAGGGGCTTTCATGCTTTGACAGATATAATTTTTCCCGGACTTTGCGAAGGCCTTCCATCAATTTTGCCTCTGTGAAGTAATGTGTAAATCTCTGGTTCCTACCGTTAGATCAATGCCGACCAATGCCTTAATCCATACCTTTCTCTGCGGCAACAGTTGTTCATGTTTCAGGTTCCATTTTACAACCAGCATCAATTCTCCCGAGACCAGCGCTTGAACCGCTATACTTTTGTTTCTCTATTTATATTTATTAGCTCTCGATTCCCATTTGCTCAGCGGCATCTTCGGAGGTGTCTGTGTAGTATACAGCGTTCCATCGGGCGATGCAGATGTCGAAGCGCCTCTTCTCTGTACTCTCGCAAACCAGCTCCACTCACGACTGAACCGTGTCAGCGCCAGGAGCGTACAATAGTCCAGCGAGCGTTATGGTGATGCCCAAAGAGCTGTAATGGGACCGGTCTATAGTTGTTACTAAGGGTAGACAGCTGGGCTAGTTGGTTGTTTGCATTATGATGGAACGTGGTACCAGCGCAAGAGACAAGGCCGAAGGGAGAAGATAACCGGCGTTCGTGTCGTCTTCTCCCTTTGTCCTTGTCTCTTGCGCCGGTACCATGTTCCACTATAGTTGTTGTTCAAAAGCTGAGGATTAACTCATACTGAGCAACGACATTTCACAGTCTCCTAATGGTGTCTAGCCTGGCAAACGGTAAGAAATAGCAATAATTCGCAGAAGAAATGGCGTCCTCAATAAACGAACTAAATTAACGAGCCTGAAAATAAGCACAGACAGTTTGTGTTTCTTTTTTGTCAGCGGGAATATAATTTGGAGCGCAGATTTTGAGCTATTTCCAAATGCATGGCTGATAAAAAACTCATGCATTTGTACATGTAGAACTAAATTACCAGCCTACACTACATTACGACAAATGAAGAAACGGGCGCAGGGAGGGGGAATACTGCGAAGGGAAGAACAGTCCCTTCGGTAGAGGAATGAATATATTCCAAGAAAACGCTAAGAGAGCAGGGGGTGGGGGACGATGATGTGATGGTGACCACAGCTGGCATATAGGCCCGCGTTAATTCTGAGAGAGACCTTCATTCAGGATCGAAGTAATTAGGCTGATGGTGACTACAGTAGTGCACTCACTGCTAAAATATACTGGTGTTGTTTGGAACCCGCACATTAAGGTCGATATCGACCTTGTTGACGACGTTTAGGAAGTAAACGTACCGTTTATTTTTTCCACAAATTTTGTAGGCATGTTTCTGTCACCCGATGCCTAGCGGCGATCTGAGCTATAGATGCGTGAGACAGTGAGAGAGGGCACATTGCTAATGAGCCGATCATCACTTGCCCATACTTGGCCAGAACAATGCCAGAAACGTTGTTTTTTTCTTTATCGGCGATGACATAGTTAGGCTGATGATGATGGTGATGATGATGGATGATGATGATGATGAAAGAGCGTCAGCTGGTCCCCCGCCTCCATGAGGCTCCATGAAGCGCTCCATGAGGCTTGAATAGCAGTTCAACTTCCATTACGTAGAAACGCTGTATCATAGCGCAAATAATCAAACGGAAATGAAGTTTCGAAGCCTACACATAAGGCAGCAAAATACATGTCACCCGCAGTAAAAGAGTTATTCGGTCTTGTCGCTACAGTCGAGATAAAAAGCTCACTAGTTCAATTTTTCCCAGAACTAAATCCAAATAGAAGGGCCATGCGCGTGACGTGATTTGTTTGATCAGCCGGCAGCCTCAATTCCTTATCTGCTGCCCTTCTTGGAAACACAAGGCGCATGTTTTGTCTACTTTATTCCTTGCCTTACAGGATAGCGAGGTACATTGACATGGTTCCTTGCACCTCTGTGGCCTGCGCTCAAAAGTTGTTAATTGTAGGGTTAAATGTCCGCAAGCGACACATAAGAGCTGTAAGGGGCGCCGTAGTAGAGGGCTACGGATTAATGCAGTTTTCCGTGCGCGCAGACATCGGCCACGACTCTGGCGCTTTTTGCCACCATTGAAACGTGGCTGGCTATCAAATATAGCTAGCTGCAGATAATTAAAAAAGAATGAAGAAATCAATGAGATCAGGCAATGCAGAATTTGGGAGAATATTCATTCGCGAACCGCAGCACTTTACGACGCTCTTCACGAGGGGCCGCCTCCATTCATCAAATAAGGGTGGGCCGCCCATATATTATATATACAGGGTGTTTCACCTAAGACTCTACGCAAATTTTTAAACTATGCTTTTTGAGTTAGAAGAGGCGCTTTTTTCGGTTTAGCATCGTCAGCGCTCCTGTTCATTAAATTACAGCTGAGGCATGCCAACTAGCTGACTGGTTGACTAATACTAAATAGTTAACTTTTTTAGCGTTAGCTGTTAAGCCCCTTAATTATTGAGCGGTGTGTAGCCCACCGTAAGTAATAGACATATCAGTTTCTAGAATTTCGAAAACGCGGTTACTTTGGCGCTGTGGCCCAATAAATTTTGGCTACATTGCGCCAAAATACACGCGCTCTCGAGAAGCTTGCAGGCAAACCAATCTCTCCAGTGCACGTAACTAGTAGAAATAGTGAAAATTTCCTGCGCCACAGCTCCGAGATTATCTGCGTTTTCTTAATTCTTGAAACTGATATGGCTATTACTTACGGTGGGCTACACGTCTCTCAATAGTTAAGAAGCCTAACACTAATGTTAAAAAGTGAACTTTCAATATTAGCTAACCATCCAGGTAGTTAGCACATCTTAACTGTTTTCTGATGTACAACACCACTGACAATGCTATGCCGAAAAGAGCGCTGTTCTAACTCAAAAAGCCTATATTTATAAATTCTCTAAATTCGTAGGTAATCGTGGTAATTCGTAGGTAATTCGTATAATCGTACTTGCTTTAAAATTTCGCGATGAAGGCGCGCTTCGTGGTCGATCGCGGCAAGAGCTTGCGGATGAGTGTTTTCTCGAGGATGGAAGAAATTATTTTTGTTAGCTTCTTTATTTGCATCAAGGAAAGTATACAGGATGCTCACAGAAAAAGCTATCATTCAGGCAGTTTGTCGAGGCCGGAGACCTCCTGCACTAACAGCGTCGGAGATCAAAAAGCACCATGCACATGGCAGGATTGTTTGACACAAGTGTTGAGCCATGCTGATTAATAGCTACTGGGGTAATTGCTCTTTCTAAATACTAAAACTGATGTGGCCTGTACTAATGGCCAGCTGTAAATCTCACATTGCAGCCAGGCGGCTGTCTCTAATAGTTAGAAAAGTATCTATTAGAGTTTAGTTAATCTCTTTACCAGTTAGCATGATTTGATTATCTTTAGGTGAGCCCAACACTTATTTTATTATGCCGCAATACGCGTCTCCTTACTTCAAACAGCCTTGCTTTTTCTATTAAATTAGTGGCGGGCTTTCCTTAAATACCTTATATATAACGCCGGAGGAGAGCCAGATGTTGCTGTTTCTCCTTGCCCTTCTGGTGTCGGTTTCATTTTGCTGTGCCATTTCACCAAAAGCTCTCTCGAAAGCTCCACTTGGAAAGAACGTATCGAGAGCACAGCCACCGCGATGCTTCGCCTATACAGGCGGTAACCGCACATGGTTTGCGGACTGTTGTTTTCAGGCTGTCGACCCGTTTTCAGCTTCGCACTGCGATTATGGCAGCAGACCGACCTGACGACGGGGCACCACCCCGTTGCGCATGCCTCGCCGGTTCTCGGAGGCCGCGTTACGAACCTTTGGAAATTTAGCTTTTGTTTGAATTTCAAATTTATTGCACACTGCAGTCATTTCACAGGGAATCATTGCGCTGGCAAATAGCTGAAAAGGAGGGCATCAGCAGCTAGACATCAAGAGGGCTTAGTTACATAAAGTTGCACAAAGATGGAAACACATCATTACAGTGTACCTAATGCCTCACGGTCTAACTCGTGCAATTGAAAAAGAGCTCTGGAACTCCCTCCGTGCGTGGACTGCAGCGTTGGAGCGGGTTCCCCAAATGGTGGTGGCTGTCGCTGCAGCCGTCTCAGCTGGAGTGCGTGCACGTCGAGGGCTTTTCCCTGGCTGAATAACCAAGCTGGCCTGCACGAGTGGACGAGCTTCGGGTGCGCCCAGCCGAGCGAGGGAACGCGATAGCATCGCACGGCAGCAGATCGCGCAACAGGTGGGCGACTCGCCAGATGGCACCGCCTTTCTTCGGCGTCCAGTTGGTGGGGGTTCCTGCAGGGCCTTGACGCCCACGCTTCTTCAAGGCGCCACCTTGGCTCGCATGGCTGCGCTGTGAAACTGCGTCCGCGCAGAAACACTTTTCACTGCCACAAGTCCACGCAGGGCTCTCTTGAGGGCGCCGATGATTCCCGGCTGTGCGCATACGTCGCGACTGCCTCCCACTCTTGTTACACGGGCGGGCTGTAATCGCTTACCCCACGGCGAACATAAGTGGCGACAGGCTCTTGAACACCGGCGGAAAGAGCAGAAAGGAGGCAGACTCGACTATCTCCTTTGCGCTCTTTCACATATGGCTGGGCAGATCAGCGGGCCAAGCTTCGTACGCTTGTGACGTAGGGACATCCGCACCATCGCTCGCGAGCGGCCATCACGCTGTAAATTTTCATTCACATACTAAGCACTTCAAGCATACATGAGCGACTTTGAAGTAGTTTTTTCGGCAGACATATCGTGCGTAAATATGGCATTAATATCGCAATGTGGCTAACGCCCGGTTGAGAGAGAGGCGCTCTTGAATAACAAACTGAGATGTCATTCGACGTGTGAATAAGATGTTCAGTACACAGAGCTGCTTCGAAATGCCGGTGAATGGCGCTGCACGCCTTGCACCGTCCTTGCGTATTTTCAAGCGGCCACCGCGCGGCGGTGCCCACAGCTACAGTCACAGTCGGCGGCGTACAGCGCATACGCCTCCGAATTTTTCCGTCCGGAACTCAAGTGAGGCCGGACAGGTCAGTACTTTTCCGAAGGGTAAATATTGCTCACAGGATAATTTACACTCACGCTGACAGCTTTTTTTTTTAGACCAACGTTCGGCGATACGAGTCATTTCAACGTCTGTCACACTTTCGAAACTGAACTGCTCACTGAAAAAAACACACGCCCTCCACCGCTCTTCTATTACACCTCAACTTGTCTTAAGTTCACGATCTGAAATCTCCACAATTACGAACCCGCGCGGCATCTTTGATGCATAGTACACGCTACACTTCCTCTACTACTTTAAAACGTTAAGAAAAAATACCTTTTACTTAAGGGAAAGGCTGACTATTCCCGCGCACAGCCTGACACTGGAGATAATCGAATGCCCGAGCGCTTACCTTCCAATATGGACATCAACAACGGATGTTTAACTTGTACGTGCTTATACCATCACATGTCATTATTTGTTTCTCGTCTGCACTACGAGCTAGCGGAATGAATCGTGCCTAGAGATGGCCACAAACACACTCGTCTCAAGACTGCCATCGAGAAAGCTCCTCTTGACGTCATCGCACTGAAGAACATATTCACGCGTATCCTCACAAATGGCATCGATTTACGAGTTATAAATAAATGAATAATTAAGTTAACCAATATTGCAAAACTATGCAATGCCAACTAGTGTGTGGCAAATAACCTCTAAAGATTCCGTACCATTCTATGCAAATACTGTCTTTCAAATTATCAAGCCTGACTGCGTCCACTGCAGGGCAATATTTCTGCAATTAACCCTGTCAGATGCTAGCTGCAGCCACACTATGCCCGTAAAACTTCTTAATGCCATCCGCCCACCGAGCGCTCTGCGCTCCGCCCCCCCCCCCCCCTCCTACGCTAGCCTTACATGCCCTGCTCAAGCCCATTTCTTCTTCTTAATTTAGACAATGATGTCATTAACCTGCGTTTGTTTCCTGAGCCACTCTGCCTTCTTCCTGTCCCTTTAAGTTTAGTGGCACGGGCAGGAACACTTTATTTTTCGTTCTTTTTATCGTCCCACAATAATTCTCGTCTCTTTAAGTCGGCGATGCGGGCTGGGCAACCTTATTTTTCTTCATTTTTCTTTGCCCACACTAATATTTGCCTCTTTACGTCTGGCCGGGTACTTTATTTTTCTTTATTTTTTTTCTGCCCAATCTAACCTCTGTCCTGTCATGTCTGGCATCCCAGAACTGGGCGGCGTAGACGTAGCATCGAAAGAACGTTTATTCCTGCTACTTGGCAGGAATAAACCTATTACATCAGAAAAAAAGGAGATAACTGCATCAGTGATTCGTCTGTAATGCTTCGCCGATCTGAAACGGTTTTCTTAGATTTCTGTAATCGCCTACCTTTCGATTTCTTTTGGTGTTTTCTGTTACCCACGTGCTTGTGATTCGCACAGTGGCGCTTGGGTAGGCGAAAGTATATTAACGGTCTACGTCAAATAAAGCCTGTTGATAGTAAAGCGCTCGTCCCTGTCTACTTCTATGCCCGTGTGTTTTTGTTGCGCCCCTGTGTCCTCCTGAAAAGATATGAACCAACACGCCCAAATACAAGTACTTCTGAATCTGGAATAAAATCTTCCATGATGCTCTGCTTTGAGCTGTCGATGCTGAGCAGTAGCTGGTCTTGATGACGACGCCAAATGAGCACCCCACGATTCGTCCTAACTCGAACCTTGAATGAAACGGGGCCAGACTGCTGAATGATAGTGCCAGGGACCCATTTCTCAGGACCTCTGTAATTCGTCACGAGGACCTCATCGTTGATGTTGAAAAGTCGCTCACGTGCCTTGCGTTGCAACACATCGGAGAGCTGTTGCTGAGCCACTCTTCCCCCTACAGAAGACTTGACTGCGTCGAGTCTCCTGCGCAGTCGTCTACCTATGAAAAGGTTTGCTGGAGTTTTTCTTGTAGTCGCATGTGGCGTGTTGCGGTACGTCATCAGGAACGTCTGTAAGGTTGCGTGCAAGGAGTCTTGGGGTCGTCCTTTCCGCAACGCAGATTTCATTGTCTGTACAAATCTCTCCGCAAGGCCATTCGTGCTTGGATGGTACGCTGCACTCACGATATGACGACCACCGAAGCCTTTGACGAAGCTCTTGAATTCTTCGGAAACGAATTGTGGTCCGTTGTCGGTCACTATGGTCTCGGGTACGCCAAAACGAGAGAACAGGTCTTGGAGACACTGAATTGTGTGGTACGCCGTAGTCTTCTGCATGACATAAACTTCCGGCCATTTTGAGTGTGCGTCCAAAGCAACAAGGAACATTTTGTCTTTCATGGGTCCAGCAAAGTCCAAGTGAACTCTTTGCCACGGCGAAGTCGGCCATGACCATGGATGAAGCAGAGCCGGTGCTGGTTCGTTCCGTTGCTGCTGACACTGCACATTTCTTCACGTGTTGCTCTAGGTCCGCGTCGATACCAGGCCACCATACGTAGCTCCTCGCGAGTTCTTTGCATCTTACGATACCGGGATGACCCTGATGAAGTTCCTCAAGCAAGAAGGCTCGGTGTTTTGGAGGCACGACTACTCTCATGCCATGCATTAAACACCCTTGATGAACTGTGAGCTCCAAACGCTTGTCGAAGAAAAGTTTCAACTCCTTTTCAGCGACATGCGACGGCCAGCACTTGTGAAGTTCAGTACCTTGCTTAGTAAAGGATCACGCCTCGTTTCACGAGCGATGTCTTGGCCTGTGACAGGCAGCGTTTCAAAACGAAGCGAATAAAAAGTTTCGCTTTCTTCTGCCGATTGCTTTTCGCTGCTGTCGAGCGGCAAGCGCGATAGACTGTCTGCTTCCGCATTATCAGTAGATTTCTTGAATTCAAGAGCATAGTTATAGGCTGACAGCGTCAGCGCCCAACGCTGCATGCGGGCAGCTGCCATCGCGGGAATGCCTGTTTTCGGGCCGAAAATTGTTTGCAGTGGTTTATGCTCAGTCACAAGCGTGAAGAACCTTCGGTAGACGTAGAAGTGAAACTTTTTTACGCCGAATACGAGGGCAAAGGCTTCTTTCTCGATCTGACTGCAGTTCTTTTCGGCACTTGACAATGTGCGGGATGCGTAGGCAACCGGTCGAACTGATCCATTTGTAATTTTCTGCGAAAGAACTGCGCCTATGCCGTACTGAGATGCGTCGCAGGCAAGTTGAAGCGGTCGCTTCGGATCATAGTGGGCAAGAACTGGAGGGGAAGCCATAGCTGCTTTTATCTCCGTGAAAGCAAGCTGGCATGACGCATCCCACGTCCACTCCTTTGTTTGATTTAGCAGCCTGTACAACGGCTGTGCCAAAGTCGAGAGACGCTGAACAAACTTGCCGTAATAATTGACCATCCCAAGGAATGACTGCAGTTGCTGCTTGTCTTTTGGAGCAGGCGCATTTAGCAGTGCCAATACCTTTTCAGGCGATGCGCAAACACCCTCGGCGTTGATGACGTGGCCCAGATAACTGAGCTCTCGTTGAAAGAACGAGCACTTATCGCGCCGGATGCGCACACCGCGTTCCTGCAATCTTGACAAGACGGCTTCCACGTTATGGAAATACTCTTGCTTGGTCTTGGCTGTGACCAGGATGTCGTCAAGGTAGCAACTGACTCCTTCCAACCGTTTCAGCATGTTGTCCATAATTCTTTGAAATATGCTTGGGGCGGACGAAATGCCGAAAGCCAGACGGTTCATAGTATACAAGCCCTTATGTGTGTTTATCCTCAGTAGTTTCCGGCAGCTTTCCGCCATAACTACCTGCTGGTAGGCCCTACTCAGGTCGATCTTCGAAAATTCCTCTCCTCCTGCAAGCGCTGCTAGAAGGTCATCTATCCGAGGTAGCGGTCTACTTTCAGACAGGGATTGACGGTGGTTTTATAATCGCCACACAGTCGGAGGCTTCCATCCCTCTTCACTACCGGTACCAAGGGCGTCGCGTATTCGCTTGTAGCAACAGGCGTTATGATGCCAAGCTTCTCAATTTTCGCAAGTTCAGCTTCTACTGCACCTTGCAGAGCAAAGGGAACGCTTCTTGCCTTTACAAACTTCGGCTGTGACCCTTCGCGAAGGACAAGCTCGGCCTGCTCTTCCGTGATGGTACCTAGCTCATCCTTGAAAAGTTCGGAATGGCTGTCTAGCATGGCTTCCAGCTTTTCTTGCCAGTGTTTTGACATTTCTCGAGAGGGACCAAGGTGCTTCAAAAAAAAACTAGGTTCTTCCAATCCAGACGATTATCTTGCAACCATTCTCTGCCGAGGAGTGCCGGTCCTGTAGTGTGCACGACGTACAGGGGAAGCTCCACGCTCTGGCCGTTGTTTTGCACGACGACTTTCGCCATACCCTTCGGTGTTACTATGGCCCCAGTACACGTGCGCAGCTTTAACGTAGCTGGCTGAAGTCGCTTACGTGGAAACAGCCTCTGGAATTCGCGCCATGATATGACGGATACGGCTGCGCCGGTGTCAAGCTCCGTCGTCAGTAGGACACCGTCAACGTTCACGGGTACAGTAAACGGGTCTGCGTTGACTGACTGAAGTGGGACAGACGACTCGTTTCGGACGGACGTGAGCATCTTCACACGTTTCCGAGGCTTTGCCTCCCTAGCTTTCTTTCCTTTCGAGCAGGCGCGTTGAATATGCCCTTTCCGGTTACAACTATAACATGTATCGCCGATATGAGGGCACACTTCACTAGAGTGATTGGGTGACCCGCAACGGAAACAGCTTGGCGACATCACAGACTGCTTTTCGCCTCGAACCTTATTCACTTCGTACGCCGGGGATACGCTGTTATGCGTGAACGCCGCGCTTTTCATTGCAGTTTCCATGGCAAGAGCTCTATCTACGGCCTTCTGGAAGGTTAGCTTTTTGTCTTCCGTGAACAACACACGCTGAATGTCCTCGCGGAGCAGGCCGCAAACGAAACAGTCCCGGAACGCTTCATCCAAGAAACTTCCAAATTCGCAACTCTGCACCAGCCTTCGAAGTTCCGCGACAAATTCGGCAATGGACTCACCGCTTCGCTGTGACCGCTTGTAAAATTTCGCACGCTCCGCGATGACGGACGACTGCGGCGCCAGGTGATCGCTCAGGAGTTTCAGAAGACAAACTCTCGTGACGACGGTGCGTCCGGTGCCGTCAGCGACTTGAGCAGCGCGTAGGTCTTCGCGCCGATCAGACTTAGGAAAGCAGGAACCTTCTTTGCTACTGGAACATCGTTGACCGAAAGATAGGCCTTCAACCTTTCCTCGTACGAGCGCCAGTCGCTCGTGGTCTCATCGAAAGGTTCAATGTAGCCGATGTGACCCATGACTCACTTGGAAGTTTCGGCTGCCGTGATGCCAGTTTCAGGAATTTCACCGCAGGGAAATCTTCGTGGCGGGAAGCTTTTTTACGCAGAAGCCAGGTTCTTTACACTGCGAATTCTGTACGGCGGTCATCCCATCCTCGTCGCCAATATGTCATGTCTGGCATCCAAGAACTGGGCGGCGTTGACGTAGCATCGAAAGAACGTTTATTCCTGCTGCTTGGCAGGAAGCCAACAGGTTACATACTGAGCGCGGTGGGCCCGTGCGAGCGGTCTTTTAAAGCCAGCACGGGCTACCCGATAAGAGATAGCCGGGCAGTGAGCATGCGCAGGCAGTACGCGATAACACGCGTGCTTGGTTTCGCGCGCACACAACATGTCCCTTTACGTGGCATCTTCTGTTTCAATCCGAGAATTTTTACAGTGCTTTTGCTTTCTGCACATTAATTTGTAGACCCACCGTTCACCTCCGCCTGTCTAAGTAATTGATTATGCTTTGTGTTTCATCTTCTGAGTGACTTATCAAGGTAGTGCCATCAGAGATGGACACATTACTAAAGTATTCCCCATTAACTCTTGTCCCCAACTGTACCCAATCCCGGCCTGTCAATACCTCCTGTAAACAGGCGGTCAATAGCATTAGTGAGTTTATGTCTCTCTGCCTGATACCCTTCCTTATTGGAATTTTTTTGCTGACTTTATGGCGGACTATGCTGGATGCACAGCCGTTATAGATATCTCCCAGTATTTTTACATTAGGATCTTGTACACCCTGATTCCGCAAATCCTTCTGGACCGCTGAGGTTTCGACTGAGTGAAACGATTGCTTGTAATCTATGAAGGCCATGTAGAGGCTATTTATATACTGCGCATTTCCCATTCACATGATTGATAGTGTGGCTATGGTTACCTTAATGTCAAAATTATTACCGTACCTTACCTAGCGATTACTTTAGTAAATACCTTATAGGCAGCGGACAGTAAGCTGATCGGTTTGTAATCTTTCATGTCCTTGACATCTCCTTTTTTATGGATAGAGATGTTACAGGTCTTCCGAGGTTCTAGAACGCTTGACGTCACAGAATAATCTCCGCACCGTCCTCCAACAGACCTGCTGTTACCCGATCTTCACCAGCTACTTTCCTATTTCATCCCCCCCCCCCCCCCCCTTAAGGCTTTTTTTGCTACCTCTATCGCTAATGGCGGGATGTCGCATTGCTCGGCGCTACTGCCTCCCTCATGAACGCCCTGATTACATTGGCTGCTGTATAGATCTCTCTGGCAATTTTAACTAGCTTATCCCTATTGCTAATTACATAGCCATCTTTCTCTCTAAATGCATACAACTGATTTTTGCCTATGCCTAGTTCCCTCTTCACCGCTTTTAGCCTACCTCCGCTTTTTATAGTATGTTCGATTCTCTCCATATTAAACTTCCTTATGTCGGCTCCCCTTGCGCTTATTTATTAACTTCGATAGCTCTGCTAGCTTTATTCTCTCTGTAGAGTTAGATCGTTTCGTGCTTTGGCTTTTCTTAATCAGATCTTTCGTCACCTGAAGGGGCCTGCCGGTATCCTGTTGAACCATCCTACTGCACCTACGGTGCACTCCGTTGTGACAGCTGTGAGATTATGAATTGCTTGAATATTAAGGTTCTTTTCATGACTTAAAGCCGAATGCCTGTTCTGCAGCGAGATCCTGAATTCCTCTGCTTTCCCTTTTAGCGCTAACTCATTAATGGGCCTCCCTAGTTCTTTCCGTTACCTTTTGAGTTTTGGTTTCATGGTGTTCAACGTCCCAAAGCGACTGAGGCTATTTGGGACGCCGTAGCTGATGGCTCCAGATAAATTCAACCACCTGAGTATCTGTGACGTGCACTGGCATCGCAATGTACACACGCCTCTGGAATTTCTCCTCCATCGAAATGCAATCGTCGCGGCCGGTATCGAACCCGCGTCATTCGGGCAAGCAGCCGAGCACCATAAACACAGAGCCACCGCGGCGGCCATTCCCTCTTCCAAGTCTGGGCTAATTTTGGACCTTAATATCTTGTGGTGGCTACAAAACACCTTTCTGAGGACGTCCACATTCTGAACGGTGCCAGGGTGAGCGCATAGTGTGAAGTCTATTTCATTTTTAGTCACACCATTGGGGCACTTCCACGTTCACTCCCTTTCCTCTCGTTTGCGGAAAAAGGTATTCAAGATCCGTAAATTATTTCTCTCTGCGCTAACTCCACTGACAATTCCGCCCTGCTATTCCCAGAGTCTATGCCATAGTCGCCTACTGTCTGCTCTCCAGCCTGCTTCTTGCCTACCTTCACATTGAAGACGCCCATCAGTACAGTGTACTGCGTTTTTACTTTGTTCATTGCCGATTCCACGTCTTCTTAGAAACTTTCAACGGTCTGGTCATCATGGCTAGATGTAGGCGCCTAGGCCTATGCCACCTTCGGTTTCGCCTCTTGTTAAGTCTAATAACGATTGCTGCCACCCTCTCGTTAATAGAGTAGGATTTTCTATGTTGTTTTCAATTGAAAAGTACTCGCTTGTGGCCTTTACACGCAAGAACATGTCTCATTATACCGTATGCATAAACGGCACACCAATACCCTACGGAAAGAACCATCGATTTCTGGGAGTAATCATCGACCGAAATCTATTATTGACCCCCATATTTCATGCATGAAAATGAGACTGACAGCGATTTCTCACGTTCTCACCTATCTTGGGGGAAAGTCGTGGGGGCGTCAGTGTGGCCGATGATGCAGCTCTACAACACTTTCGTCATGAGATTTCTTCGTTACAGCTTCCCTGCACTTGGTAAAATTAAAAAAACAAACATACGAAGTCTGCAAAGCGTTCAAGCTCAAGCTATCCAGACTTGCTTCGGATTGCCGAAATCTGCCTCTACGGCCGCATCTGTACTCATCGCCCAGGAGCATCCAATCCCCACCTACCGAACAGTTGACGCACTGCATGAGGGGCCATTTTCGACACATATCCCGGGTTCCTCTCACCATCTTGCCAGTCTACCTATTACCAGGCCGCGCACATCGTTTACAAACGCCATTGATGCACGTCGCGCTACACTGCCGTCCCAGTTTAAACCGGCCTCCAGACCGTCCTCACCACTTTGTAGCCTGCGCAATCCCCGTGTGCTTCTTTCAATACGTTGTATCAGGAATAAAATCGATTTATCGCCGACAGAACTAAAACAACGTCAGTCTTGAATACTGCCGTCAGCACCATGCAAACCGGGTGCACGTTTACACTGATGGCTCAGTGAACCCTACCAGTTCTTCGGGCTCCGTGGTCATCCCCGCAATGACTACAGAAATTAGAGTTAGGATAGCTCACCAAACTCCTTCGACAGGTGCATCACTGACTGCCCTTCGTGTCGCCAATGAACACATCAATCATCAGTGCCCTCAGCAGTGGTCTATTTTCACCGATTCAAAAGCTGTCCTCCAAGGCTTACAAGCTTCTCTTCGCCGTAAAGTCCATGAGCAACTGGGCGCGGAAAATCGGCAACTACATCACTGTGTCATAAATATAGGGCACTGCATTATCTACCAATGGCTACCGGGCACAGCGGCGCAGGGAATCACCGCGCGGATGAGGTTGCGCGAACTGCTCACCACGACGGCGATTTTGTGTCGATTCCGTTTTCGAGACCAGACGCAGCGGGCACGCTTCGCGCTCTTGCTCGGGACATCACGCTTGCCGCGTGGAATCCCGCCCAATTTTCCAATTCACGTTTAAAAGCCTTGGACCCAGATCTGAAGCCTCGGCTTCCACCCGGCCTACCACGACGTGAAGAAACTTTGCTGTGCCGCCTGTGGCTTGGTGTTGCTTTCACCAACCATTACTCGCTCTAAATAAGAATGGCTGATAGCCCTGCATGTGCCATCTGCGGGTGTGACGAGGCTGTAGCCCACATTCTTTGTGACTGCCCTGCCTATAGCACTGAAAGGCAGTCGCTCTGCCGTGCGCTGGAGCGTCTAGATCCACGCCCACTGACAGAAATGAGGATCCTCGGACACACTGGCAGCGGCGATCGTCGGCGGTAAAGGCCTCCAAGGCACTGCTCCCCTGTGATTTTTACGAACGCTGACTTTTCATAGTGACTCTCCTTTCTCTTTTCATTTTTAATCCCTTCACCCCTTCCCCCCCGTGCAGGGCAGCAAACCGATTATTTTTCCGGTTAACCTTCCTGGCCTTCCTCCTTCTTCTCCTCCTCCTCCTTCCATGTTGCCAGCTCTTCAGAAACTCCACGCCTGGTTCTCGTCTGTCCTCCAATCCGCCTTTTTCATTTTCCTGTGCTGCCACCTCGCGTACAACGCTGGAAGCTCACTGGTAAAGTACTGCGCGCCCAACCCGGCCGGACTGAGTGCCGCTGCGGAGCACGTTTTGTTGGAATCTGTCAACGATGGCGTGTCCTGGGCAGCACCTGGTACCTGGAGGATTTCTAGGGTTGACTGATGGCTTGGTGCGAAGTCCGAGGCAGGCTGCAGTGCCCACCGAAGAGCAAATTCTTCAGTATCTCCGATCATCCGGCATGCGATGCGAACACCAGCTAGCAAGGGCCGCCGCTTCAGAGATGAAGGCTACGTTCGGAACATAATGTTCAATGAAATATCCCAGATCAGTGAGGTTGGCGTTTTCCGCTGTATATGCCTGCCATTCATGAGAGGTGGATACTACATCGTGCACGCCGTAGTACAGAAAACGACTGGGGACAACAGTTTCCACAAGCAATCGTTGTGCTCAAGCGCTGCCGAACAGCTACACGAGCTATAAAAGCACAAGCGTACTCGCAACAAAGCAGCTCTGCTAGCATTTCACTGTATTTTCCCACAACACACCGCTGCATAGGTTAAACAAGCATGCGCGTCCATAAAGACGAGCGCGAGAGGCGCACATTAATCCATTCCGGCGATACCACGCAGAGCTCTTTATCACGGATATGATTTGAACACACGCATAACGCACCTTCTTCTTCTTCTGCCTTTTAATACATGGCGCATACCCACACGGGGGGATCGGCCAGGGTGTAGTGGCATAAACAAGGAAATTTCCATAGGAGATTATGACAAAATTTTAGCACCATGCGTGAATGCTCTCGTAGCTTCTTTTTCGTTGACCGCTCCATCGAGCGTTGAAAGCGGCTCACAGCTCTTGCCCCTCTGGCCTTCTTGCTTGAGAAAGCAAAAAGCACCGGAACGAAGTCTGGGTGCCGCGGCGACATTCGAGGCCTTCCTGCCCATGAATAAAACACTTCGTGATCGACTGCACACGCATTTAAACACAGTACCTCGTCCGTACCTGTCACAAAGTGATTCCCGCACAGTCTTGACGTGCTTGACGGTGCCCAAGGGCGGCACGATCGTCGAGCCGGCGAACTGCTTTTATCCACGCTTCGCGTCGAAGGCTGTCCCGGGAAGCGCTCGGAAAGCGAAAAAATCCGAGTTTACTTCCCTTTACATATTGGGCATTGCTGCCGTATGCAACACATTTCGTAGGTATCGCCAAATGCGTCGCGCTGAACGCCCAACGGCTGCAGCAACGCACCCCGCGCAGGAAGCCGGTTTGTTTACACTTCCACGACCCGTCTCGAGTGGAGAGAGCGACCCTTCCAATATGTTTCGCGACACCGCCGCCAGGGGATGGGCGCATGCACAGTCGCGTCGTGAAAAAAGCGGATTCACAATAGCAGACTACGTGCCCGCCCTTTAGCACTCTGTACGACAAAGCATTCAATACCCACTAGTTCCTCAAACAGCACTGCTAGAGTCGGTTCACTGGATAAGGTTCTAGCGTTAAGCCTTGCCAGGTTCCCTTTCCAATGGGAAGCTGTCGTGAGCCCAGTGAATATTGTACTATTTATTTAAACATGCCGCAGTACTATGCAGAGATTTTGTCAGGGTGGGAATACATAAGAAGAAAATGATAAATTTCAAGAGAGGGTGAATGAATGAAAACGGCATTTTTCAACAGCGCTATCAAGATAAGAAAGCAATAAGCCCGAGAAAACATGTAATGACGAAAACTTATAGAAAACATATAGATGGCATTCAAATAATTTCAAGAATGGCTAAATAACTTCAATGTTGGTAACTAAATTGTGGTCATTGACAGTTCTAGGGAAAAATGAGTACCTAAATATGTTAGTATTTGTGCGAAAAGGGGCTATGCTCTGTTTATAACGCTGCGTTGTTGCATGCGCAGATAAAAAATAAATAATGTATGCAAAATGAACTGTGTAATGGCAGTTAATTACTTGATACAAAAATTTAATACGCGACACATGATTTCTGTTAAGCACTGAAACTAAACCTGCTCTTCCTAGCAATGCCTTGCAGATTTTTTCCATAAGATGTTGTATATAAGGCCAACGGCTCTTTTTTGCACACTTTCAATTTTATTCATATTAGTTTCTGTGTACGGGTGCCAAATGAGAGCTGCATAATTGTCACAAAGTTCATGCCTGCCCTGTCCAGCTTTGACCTTTGTTCCCAGAAACATGTCGCGGAGCGGCGGCGACGACTCTTTCCCCCTCCCCCGCGGGGGGAACGGCATTCTCACCATAGCGCTGGAGGGGTCACTCAAAACTACTCCTCCCCCCCCCCCCCCCCCCCACTTCCTAGCATTGTTGCCATACAGGTGGCAAGCGCTTGCAAGTGTTGGGAACAGCAGAAGCGGATTGAATGCCCGGGCACTGTTTGCGGCCCCGAATGACTCCTCGCGGGATTAAGGCATTGTGCCGAATTCTTTCGACATTCCTTAATGTGTTCTATTTTCTTTTTGGTAGCTGCATTCCTCTGTGCGTGGCTCCTGAAGAGTCTTTTTTTCTCCTGTGTTGTTTTTTTTTTCATTCTTTGCCATGCGAAGGGGGCGACGGGAACGCAGCGCGCTGGCAGTTGGTCTGGAGATTTCGGTGCGTGCGGTCGTGAGTGAGGTCAGCCAGGGAAGTGGTCGGCAAGGAGCCTAGGCGGAGATCGGACGCGTAGAGCGCGGCGACGGTGGTCCCGAAGACGCGAGGCCCAAGTTCGCCCGTATCCGCATGCCCCCATCAGCCCCGCGACGAGCAACCGCAGTCCAACGCTCCCTGCGACCGGACCTTGCCACTCCGCAGCTAAGCCATCGTTTCTCACCACTCACTTCAACTCTTTTATTTTTGTATTTTTGCTTTGTGTTTCTCGTTGTAATCCTTTGTACTGTATTTCCGTCTCGTAACATTTTTGTATAGCAATCGCCCTGATGTTTCTTTCTTTGTGTTAATTGTTGTGTTAACGTGTTCAATTGGTGCTTGTGTCATTTGCGTCACGTCAGTGTACGGCGCTACCTTGTCGGGCATATTGTAATACTTGGTTGTTGTTTGCATAATTAAATTAATTCGCTACGGAACTTGCCTACGCCTCATGCCTCCGGTCAACGACTAATCAGGCGTGGCCCCTATCGCCGGTCAGCATTCGAATCACAATCCTTCGCAGGCGGGGTGAAGTTTGTCGCTCCTCCCCCTCCGAACTTAGGGAGAGTGCAGTGGTGGGCAGGTTGGCCCGATGAATTGTAACTTCGGCGCCAACCAACACCACAGCCGGCCACGATATCTTGACAATAATCAGTATTAAAAGTGCGAGGGACTTTTATGCAGGTAGTGTGCGGTTGTAATAGGGGGAGAAATGCGTTCTCCCCCCTTAACCGGGGCTGATACAGTTTAAAACCTCTCTACCCCACCCCTTGATCGGGCGCGTTATCGAGCGCACGCCGACCACGGCGGGCCTTGCTCCGAGGGAAACACAGCAACGACACTGGCTGACACAAACAAGGCATTTATTGTAGCAACAACAATGACGCCAGCTAGCAACAAAATACGCTAAGGAATCCGACTCACCAGTTCGGTTACGAACGAACGATCGCCCACGCTAGGGCAAGGCAGAAACTCCGGGGACGACTTGGCGGGGGTACGTTCCCAACACGAGGCCTCGCCCCACTGGCGGAGAGCGAGGCGCCACGCCGACACGTCAGCGTGCGTCAAGTTCCCGAGCCGAAGAGAGTGCTCTTCCGCGCGCGCAAAGCAGTCACGCCGTCCGTGGCACTCGTGGCGCTGCGACGCAGGCACTCTCTCTTGTTAAGGCAGCTAACGAGGGTGGGTGCATCGTGAGAAAGTTAATCAAAGGGGACGAAGCAAAGGCAAGTCCCCCAGTCGAAGAATGCTAGGAGTGGATAGCTTAAGGGCCCTTTGAAGAAAAAAAACTATATCGTATTAGCATCAGCTATATATAATGTGCACGTTTATTCCAGTTGAAGGGGTCATGACGTGGTCGTTCTTCATATTGCAGTTTTGTGCTTCAGTAACTAATACAAAAGCTTATGATTCAGTTTCCGAAATTTGGCTGCCCTGGACGCGGTCTATATTAAAAAAAATGCGATTGAAATTGAGAACGGGACACTGCTCCCACCGGCAGCGACCATCATATTGAATGCTCTCATGACGTCACAAGGGCACACACGGAGCAACGTCGTCTTTTATTGTTGCTGATATCCTAGCAGCGACGTCTCTTGCCTCCTGTACTTTCGCGGACGATCGAAGGAGTAGCGTCCCTAATACATCATTCACTGGGACCGCAAAAGCGATAACAGTAACGTATTTTTTTTCGTCGGTATAGGTAGGGTCCGGTCACACTATAGGCCGATGCGACGGCGATCGACGGTCGGTGGGCTGGTCGGTATGCAAATGCCGTCGCTGACGCACTAGTCTGACACGCTAGACCTACGACGCCAGCAGGATCGACGTCCGCGCATCGTGGTAAATAGGGAGGTTAGTGAGAACCAGAAGAGTGTGGTGGACGGCTACTTGGTATGACATTCTATAAATTTTAAAGCTTATTTGAATTCATGCTAGGCACGGCGACATGTGCGTGCAGCTGCGAAGATGTGCTTTCATTCGGTGCCTGCGCATAGAACCTAAAGTCGAGGCAAACGACCCGGGCAAAAAACACGGCGCCGCCTGGGCTTGTGCGGTCGAGCGACAGCGGCACGACCTGAAAAACTGCGCGAGTGTATTTGATCCGCATCGAAAAAAACTGTCAGTGGCTTAGCTCGGCTATGCCAGGATATAGCTAACGCAAAGACATAGAATGGTTAGCCATGGTTAATCTTAATTGCAAGTGCAGGTTAGTCTGGTTGTCTAGCTATGTTGTCGCATTAAAGACGACGCAGCTGTGGTTGCGGCGCACGCGAGCTCTCCTTTTCAATCATCCGACATGTTATCAGGCATGCGACACAGCTGGCGAAGCGAGCGCAACGGCGAGGGAAGCGTTGTGACGTCATACCAAACGGCGGCGGAGGCGAGGCGCGCGGTGTGACGTCATGCCAGATGGGGCGGCGAGCGGGCAAAGCGCTCTAAGCGCCTCACATATCTCAGTGGACACTCGAACCGCGCTTTCTTATTCCCCCCCCCCTCCTTTATCCCTTCCTTTACGGCGCGGTTCGGGTGTCCACCGAGATATGTGAGGCGCGCTTCGTGACGTCATGTGCCTCCTCGGAGTGCGGCCACGGCGAAATCGCAAAATCGCGGCCAGTGAAGCTTTCGCTTTAAAACGCGGAACGAGCGGCTGCATTTCATACCTGTATTCTTTAATAACAATCAGCGGTGAACTGTTGTCAGATTTACCGCCGGCCCCGGTTGCAGCGAGGCCTAGCGAGTCCGCAGGATTCGTGTGTGGGATTTCGGCGATTGCGAAGAGTGAATTCTCAAGTCTTCGCGCATGCAAGTAGCCGTCGAGCGTAGTTTTGTCTACAGTGACCTCAAAGCGACGATTGCCTACATCCCAGGACGCGCGTAAAATAAGGTATAAGTGCCGATGTCACCAGTGGTGTGCAGATCATGTGCTGAAATTCAGCCGACAGCAGCCGTCAGCGCCGACTGTGGGCAACAAATCTGGCTGTTTTCATTAATGCATGTGATATCCGAACGTAATCTTTAGGTAAAGCGATTTAAAATCAAGTATTGGTGACAAAGGAAGAAGCTGACACAATTAGCGGGAAGCGCCGGTCTTATACACAAAGTCTTCCCAAGCAGGCGATATCATCAACGGCGCTTATTGCAGTGTATTCGCAGTGTGTAAACAAGTAAAATCACAATTTGCGAGCAAGAGTAGATAATATTTAAGATAAGGAGATCCCACCTTGCGTTTTATGCCAAGCAAACGGGCAGTACTGTTTGTGCACAGCTACCTCAGAGCGGGGCTGCAGTTGTAATCGTCGCATTCCTGGGGGACATTGCGCGCGCTCACTAAATGCTAAATGGTATCCTATTATCCTGAATCACTCATTTAGATGGCGATGGCTATTAGTCCGTGCGGGCAGTGAAACATTCGAGTCGCTTTGGGTTTTTGCCAGCAGCTTGGTTCCTGCAAAAGGGTTACGAGCCGAAGGGAATGTATGGCCGACTTACACATGCAGTGAGGAAGCCGCCGCATTCAGCACTTTTGCTGCTCCTTTCGTGCCTCAAGCTCATTCGAGTGCCATCTGGTGATAATTTGAGTTCATTATCGAGCCGGCGAATAGCGGGAAAGAACTGGGTAGCCAGCGTCAAAATGCTACGGTCTTCACGGCGCACGTCGGCCTAGGCATGCACGGCACGTGCCGCTTTTCACATACTGTGGAAGTTCACTGCTCGAAAGAAACCACACTCATAACATACGCATAACATGCGTCGAAGCATAATTAATAGAGCAGGGGTGCACCGATTTCTTTCCTCAGAAATCAGAAAACAGGTGCCACGAGCAACTCCGCTTCGCCAAAGATCGCTAAGCTTGCGCACTATATAAGTTGAAGGCTTTCGTAAAGAAAACAAGCAAAAGGCAGTTTATTTCTTTAAGGTAAAAAGAAAAAACTTTTCGACCGACCGCCGTCCACGGTGTGTATGAAAGCACCTCAGAGCAGCTAACAGCCTGCAGCAGACCATGCGGGGCCGGTACGCCGTTCTGGCGTCAGCGGTCAGACGTTGCCAGACCAGCAAGCACTGCGCGAAAGAAACGAAAAAAATTCGTTTTGAAAATATTTAACGCACAGAATCAACTGACACATCGGGGAATTGTAATTTACCGCGTTGGGAATTAATTGCGATAAGCAGGATATGCGCGGAAACAGGCTGTCACGGCTCCTTTAAGATTATTCGAAATCCAAACCCCTAAATTTCTTGTATTGAGACATCTCCTTCATTATGCCTTTTTCGCGGGACTACTGGGATTCTAAAGGAACTTTTCTGCGAATGTGATAACACATTTTTTTCAACATAAGAGGTATTCGCCAAGTGTCACACCATGCGATAACTTTACTGAATGCATTATTTAGAACCATTTGATCAGTAGCAGAGGCGGGCATTTGACCTCAAAAATCTAGACCTCACCTTAGCCTCAAAAAGAATTTGCCGACCTCACTGAACCTCAACCTCATCAGTTGAGGCCTCCTTAGACACCCTCACGCCACTTTTCCTGAGGCCACTGCTGACCCCAATCAACCTCACCTCAACCTCAAACTGTGAGATTGAGGCCGGCTGCTCGACCCAAGAAAACAAACGAAAAACAAAACAAAAAGCGAATAAGAAGTTTTTCAGTTAAAAATTGAGGGTAAGTTAGCTCTGGTTAAACCTGCATTGGCGCGATAGCTAGAGCTGGCCGGGTGAAACTTGCCGAGTTGAATTGCAACGTCATTCTTTTGTCGCTCCGTTTCGCTGGGCGTTCCTTCTTCCTCTTCGTCCCACTTGACACGGCGCATGCGCACAGCTGTTGCACCTCAGTTTCGCCGGCGCGCCGCGCCGCCAGCAGCAACAGCTCCGCACCACGTGGCTGGTCACGTGGCCAAACACGTGACGAACCACGTGATCAGCCACGGCGCGCCCCGCCGGCAGCTGCTCCGCATCACGTGACCAACCACGTGACAGCGTAGCGGCTCCGCCACGCTGAAGGCTCGAAATGCTACCGTAATGTAGCTATCGCTACAAAACAATTCTGAGAATTCTGTGAGATAGGAAGGCCAAAATTATGATGGTATTATTCAAAAGGTGTGTACAGACACTATTGATGTGCACGCAATAGGAGAAGCTTATAATCTGGGATGCACCCTCGGATAGCATATGGCCTGCAGGCAGGGGGGTGTCCCATACGCGGTTACCACCAGTAGGTCGGTGAGTACTTTATATGTGTCAATATTTGGCAACCTGCGCTGTGTGCACTTGTTCGTATTGGAAGCCTCTTGCTCACTCACTCAAGAGCCTACAATTGACAAACACAGCCCTTCTACATCATCTACCAGAAATTGGGAGGAGTGGGAGGTGTTCACGATACTCTTTCAGGCTTGAGAATAGTTACCGAATGTAAAGAAACTGGTCGTCGATGTACTTTGCAATGCGACGGTTATGCAGACGCATATCAGTATATTTCGATTTTCCAGCTCTATCCGGCATATGCGAATGCTCTTTTCAGTCCTCTGTATGTTACCTTCGAAAACACTTTAACAAGCTGCGACTGTGGTACACCAACAGTAGCACGTTGTATTTATGTCCGTGTAAAAGCGAACGGCTTCTTTTATCAATTCCAAAGCATTAGATGGTTCACTTTAAAGGTCATATCTGCAAAAAAGTGTCCGCAAGAAACGGCGCCATGCGACGTCACGAGCCGACGAGTCACGCGACGAAGATGACGTCACGCAATTAATTCATGCTAATGTAATTAGGCAACGACAATACTTATTAGTATGATTAGAAATAAAATCATGTGAGTGTTACGTCATACCAGGTCACGTGACAGCGATGTAATGTGCCATCAAACCTAGTCACGTGACGACGCTGTAATATGACACCACACCTACTCACGTGACGACGATGTAATTTCTCGTCATACCAGGCCCCCATCCACCCCCTTCCATCCCCATTTCAAGATCCATATAAATCCCACATTACTACACATGCGCATTGCAAAGCGTGCCCACAACCCGGTCCACATTGATGACATTTGGATTGTCCAGCAGGTAGCTAGACACGCCAGCCCTCGTGTATGGCATACTGCAAAGATCATGCAATGACACAAGCCATTGACCCTCGAGGTGATGGCGATGATGATGATGCTCACAGTGTATCCTTATGAGCCCCGGGAAGTCTGATAAAGCGCTACCAAATTAAAAGTTGCCAGAATATTAAGTACTGTACATTACCCAGCAACCGAAGAGAGTTATTGTGTGGAAGAATAGGTTTACCTGCAGCTAATATTTAAGGATGATAATGTTGATGTTCCTGGGAGGTCAAGACCCTCCGCCGTTAACGCCTCTTCCCTCCAGGTGGCGATGGTAATGGTTTCGAAATTCTGGGAATGCTCCGATGAATCGGTGAACCCGCGGCATTTTGAAAGAAAGGGCTAGATTACGTCTTCGAATAGTGTGCCAACTATTAAAATCACACAGGTCAAAACAACTGGCCTAGAGTGGGCAGTGTTAACACGCTCTCTCTGTCAAGAGCACCATGGCTCTCCTCTCAAATTTCCCCGTAGCGAAATATTTATCCGAGGCCTCCACCCCGGGGAAAAAAAATACCCGCCTAAGTACTCATACTCCTCAACAGAATTCTGGGTACCATTTCGTCAACCAGTCTGAGACAAGCTGCTTTGAGTCAATCACTTGTTTTCCTTCAAAACTGAACTAATCTATGGTACGCCACCATCCTCGACGTTTTTTATACCCACGAGCACCGCGCGGTAAGTCTGCGAAGTCGTCTAAGGTAAACGATGGGTCTCTGCAAAATAGTTGAAGGAAAGATAACGTGTAGTGCCTGGTCGTCTGTAAGGCAGACCGCCAACCTAACTGATCCCATACGAGAAAAAAAAGAATGATTACAAACATGCACACAAAAATCGCTCACTAAAAACAGAACCGAACAACAGTGTGCCCCATCAAACGTCATATTAGAAGTTTTGAAACAGCGACTCAGCAGCACAGCGCGAGCATGTAATGAGTTCCATTCACACATCTTGAATAAAAAAAAAGGAAAAGGAATTAGCTACCACAGCACCATATTCATTATAGTTTTGCATATTTTTACCGCTGTAACACCGCTATGCTGGAACGTTCGGCCTGTGCTGCGGTATTTCGGCATAATAGAGAGTTATAGCATATCGTTACCGTGTTTACGTCACCGTTTACCGGGCCCGGCAAGCGACGTCTGCGCATGCGCCGCCACTTACCGTTCCGCAAACACTTTACGGAATCCCTTTTAGCGTTGCGGAGAGTTAGCGTTCGCTTGTAAACAAACATGGCGGCGCCCTGCACTGCCGCTTCGGACCAAATACAGCACCGCCGCTGCGTTCTTCGGCGCCATTTCTCGCTATACATGAAGGCATTCGCTTTTAATTTGCAAACTCTCACTCATACGTTGAGGTTTGAGTAACAACTAGGCCATGTTTTTGAGATTACTTGCCGATTTTCGAGCAGTTAAGCCTGACTATATGTCGTGTACATAGCCAAATAGCAACGACTACACTGCAGCTCTTCAGTTTCGTGCCCGATTTAACATTTTCCTATGTTTTCATGATTTTTTTCATCGAAAAAAAGACGTAATTCTTTTGCTATATTCATCAGTAATTTCAGAAAATAAAAAAGTTTCTCCGGCCCGGTGTGTGCGCGCTTTAACTTACTGCCACTAGATGGCGCCACAGTGTTCACGTCCAAACACATAAGCGACGTTGCGGCATGGCGAACAGGTGTATTTGTGCTTTTTTTACAGCGCTAGCAACGCAACGTGTGCTGTGTATGCAAGCTTACTGAGGTCAACGTAGTGAAATTGTCTACTGGCCAGGGTAGGCAAAGGTGTCTAGCTTCACGAGCACATTTGAAAAGCCGCTGAGTCGGCTGTTAGCTGAAGTGTAGTCGGTACGTCTTTATATGCAGAGAAAAAGATTATTAAAGTGTAGTATTTCACTTCATAGAAATGATTGCAACGTATCCGTTTTTTTATCATTAAAAGCTGGGCATCTGCCATTATCATCACTCGTTTTAGCCCTACAGTAACTTGTTACGGGAGAGACGGTACGCTAAAACGTCTTCTGGCGTGCGCCGCGCTAACCGGAAAATCCGGCGTCCGGTAACACGGTAAACGGTAACGTAAACACGGTAACGATATGCTATAACTCTCTAAATATGAATTTCCGAGAAGGAACAAGGAACCGGAGATCAAAAGGGAGCTTATACGGAAGGATAAAAAAGTGAAATTATATTCGCATCTGCTTGCATTACGGAACGGGGATATACAGAATTAGTGTGAGATTCGAAAGGGGAAGTCACCGATCAAAAGCTTCGACGGTGTTATACAGGTTTTTCTGGCTTCGTGCTTTTTTAATCAAATCAGCAGGTGTCCTTGAACAGCTATGACATCAGTGCCGGCAACGAACATGAACACGAAGCAGTCTTTCTTGGGGCCATCCGAGCTGCGGCGAACTTATTGCGTGCTTGTTGGACTGAACGTATTTGTTTGCGGCATCAAACAAAGCTGCCGCCCGTCAACGTGAGTTACGTGCTTTGCGCGCTCCCGGGAGTTTGAGCCGACCGGGTAGGCAGCCGGGTGCTGCGCCAGCGGGGCAAGGGGAAGGAAGAGTGGCGTGCTGTGACAGTAACACTCCTTCCGGGAAGACCAGAGGGGTGCGTCTTCCTGTAGGCTCGGACTGAACGGACATTACGGCGCAGCACCGGAAGCCAAGAGGGAACTGTGGCATCCGGTTATCCAAACAGGGAAACCGAACACCAAGCGTCATTGAATGAACACTGCGGTGATGCGCTGCAACTCCGCTTCGGATGCGGCACTCGTCGGAGCGAGACGTGGGAACTGCAGAAAGTCTCGACTTCACTGAATGTTGACCTCACTTAACCTCAAACTCACGCGTGAGATTGAGGTCTGATTTGCTGACCTCACAAAATTTCAAGCCGTCGCCGACATCATCTCACGACGTGAGGTTGAGGTCGACCTCGTGAAGTCGAAACCTCGGGAGGTTGCCCACCTCTGGTCAGTAGTACTTTTAACTTCATAATAAGAACGCAGTCATCAGCATACAATTCAGTTTTAACACGAACGTCTTGCACGATATTATTATGTAAATAATAGAAAAAAGTGGTCCAGGCAGCGAGCCATGGGGAACGCCAGAGTCAACCGAAAGTGCAATAGAGTGTTCCTTATTGAATACAGCGAATTGATGGCCATCGTAAATGTAGGCAGGTATCCAATGTACCGGCTGAAAATTTTGGAGTAATTTATCGAATTTGAGCAATAGTTATTTGTGAGAAATCTTGCGAATGCTTTGGAGAAATGTATGAATATAACGTCTGCTTGATTACCATTATTTACTGATGCAGCAAAATCGTGCCGGTTTCGACTGTGTGCATGTCGAATAGTGTCTCTTAAATGCGTGTTGAATTCTAGTCAACCCATTATGCCTATCTTAATGTTGAGAAATGTGTTTATGTATAATATGCTCTAGCGTTTCGCAGACTATAGAAGTCAGTGAAATCGGACGGTAATTAACCATAACGTTTTTCTTTCCATTCTAAGAACGTTAACTCTTACTCATCGCATTCCCAGATTTCTGGGGGTCTCCTACCACCCTGAGAGCACAGCTTCATCTGTGGCAACAACTATAATACAGCATTTCTCACATGGAGACTTGTAGCGCCATCTACAAGAGCATTGTAGAAACAACCAGCTTCCGCCACGGCCGGTCTCGAGGGGAGCGCGCGCTTCTCTTCTTACGGCCTTCGCAATAGGGTCTGTTTCCGCCTCCCGCCGCACCTCGGTGGGGTCCCCACTGCCCCACCGCTCCGCCGCTGCGACTGCCGTTCACGCGGAAGGAGAATAACGCGCGCTCGCTCCCAGTTCGGCCTGCGTGAGTGGTCACCGTCAAGCCTTTATATTTTACCTCTTTACGCAAAGACCGTGTAGTCAGCCCTTTTGCCATGGGAGAAATCTTAAACAACGGATTAACGATTGCGCGCTCTCTCCTTTAGCCCGACTGTGTATGGTCGAACGTATTGCTTCGAGCTCGGACATCAACACGTTCTACCCTTATATTTGGCTAAAAAGCAAGGCTATCAGCTTACATAGTTCGTCTTCCTGCAGGTTCTTTATGAGCGTGTAGAATGATATGCGGCATGTAATACTTGGATGGCAAGTTTCAAAGAGTAAAAGATTCTGCAGCGTACATATAGCTCCTGAAATTTCAAGTGCAGCTGCTTTAATTTTGCACAACAGCGGCGTTAGCAAGAATTCATGGTGCTTCCCAGGAAAACGCATCATGTCATTTGCGAAAGGAACGGGTATAGACGGAACCCAACCCTGGCCGCAGGAGCTAAGCACGTTGCACGCACGCGACGTCCAAGATCTCCTCTTGGAACTGCATTTTGAAGTTTGGCGCAAAAATTAAGCCAGTAGTTGACAGTAACTGCAAGCTTGAACTAACTGCCAGCAAAGCAAAATTAGTTCGGAACTGCGTTCTGTCAATAAAATCGGCCTTTACG
This sequence comes from Amblyomma americanum, assembly GCF_052857255.1. Taxonomy (NCBI): domain Eukaryota; kingdom Metazoa; phylum Arthropoda; class Arachnida; order Ixodida; family Ixodidae; genus Amblyomma; species Amblyomma americanum. The sequence continues at coordinate 200,561,753 of NC_135502.1, forward strand.
AGCGAACAGACTTATCAGAGAGGCGATGACTATAAAAGCTTTGCATATTCTCCTCCATTTCTGTAGCCTCGTCATCGCTTTCGATAAAACTCCCGACGGCACGAACTTTCCTCACGTCATTCAGGAAACAAAGTAGCACCCCAAAAAGAAGTTTTCAGAAACCTAACGGAGCTCCACTAAAACTCACAGCAATGCGCGTTATACCAGCTGGCTTAGCTTACAATGCAAGGAAATAAAAATTAACATTTGCGATGCTTACATCTTAATAAAAGTCCCCGAATTTAAGAGAATAAAGGGCACTAGCTGGGCATTCAACTGCATAATCTGAGATCTTTCGCAAAGATATTTAAATTAAATTTTTTTAGGCAGCTTCAGGACAGGCTGCAGGTTGAATATGCGTGGAAAACAAAAAATGGCGCTCTTTATGGTAGCTGAAGTCAAACACTGGACATACATACTCTCTGAAATTGCAATACTCAGTACGCGTCAATATCTGTGGCAGCATACCCAGCTTGTACTGGTTGCTTACGTTCTGGTAGCGTTAGTCAGGCTAGAATGACGACAAGGAAGCTTGCATGCAAGTCGAAAATTGTTTATTGGGCGAACTCGGGTCCTCAAACAGGCGGCGCAGCGATAAAACAAAATTTAAAAGTGACAAGGAACTTGAAATATTAGACGCCTAATGTGCTTACGAGAGTTTTGAACATGAAAACAGATTTGTGCGCGGCTACAGTCATTCCAGAGAAATCTGGTGGCTTCTCGTTTTACAACAAAAGCCGAAAGACCGCGTGCCATTGGCTTCGAGCACGGAACAATGCATTACAGTTCTTCTTGACACTTAACTGCTCGCACATTAGTAATTAGAATTCTTTTGAGCTATCGATGCAGGCCTCTCCTTCAAGGAAGTTGTGATGTATATGAGGGTGAAAATAAGTACATTCAGGACGTGCGAAAAGCGATATCTGCGAAATTAAGTACTATATACATCTCCCAGCAATCAGTTTATTTGACAGTTCAACGTTGGTGTACATGAGTCTGACTTTCAGCTTTACAAGTATCGTCTGAAGCCACCAGCTACGGCGCTCTCGGATTTACGACTCACGCGTCGTAGAGAATATTTCCTTCCATATAGTACATTTTTATGGGACGAGCGCGACACTTTCGTTCTCCAAGATTTCATTCTTTTCCCCTTAGCATTAACTTGTAAATTAATCGACATAGTTCTGAGAAATGTGAGAGTGATTCCTTATTTTAAGTGTTTTCATCGAGCAGAGTTTGTGACGAAGAATCTGTGCAAAAGTGGACTGTGTTGAAGATACGCAGCATAAGCATCTGCATTTTGCTTTCTTTGATTTAGGTGCTGCGCTCATCATGACCCAAAGGGCTACAGCGTGAAACCAGGCAAAAACCATTCGCCGCCGCAGATGCAGGCGTGGAGCCAGCGGTAGGGCCGTCGCGCCTCTAGCGGCGGCGGGCGGCGCAACTCTCGGAAAAGAACTCGCATTGCTTCCGCGGCGAATGCGAAGGCCGTATGAAAGAGCGCGCGCGCCCATCTCGAGACCGGCCGTGCTTCCGCGTGCCAACGATGACGTCTGGGTGCAATATGGAGGATATGGGTGGAACTATGTCAAAATGGCGTCGTCCCGTTGGCGGAATAGTTTCGGTTGCTCGAATCCAAGATGGCGGCCATAAAAATTGGTTGTTTTTTTTTTATTCGAGAAGTGTGCCATGAGGCATAAGTTGAAAAAGAAAATGGGGGAAGGAATGCACGGGATTGAAAGTTAAAAGAAGGAGTGAAGAACCGTTGCGCTGAGGTAGTCGCAGAGGTTGTTAATGAAACGGTTGTCCATTGTCCACTTCACGAAGTCACTTTCGCGGTTCCACCGCAGGCCAACCTCCCTGAGGAGCCGTTTTCTGATAGCAGCCGTCGCTGGGCACGTCCACAACAAGTGCCGCACATCACATATGTCCGGTGCAGCGCCACAGTGAGGGCACCTGTCAGGTAGTGGCAGATCTTTGGCACGCCACCGATGACGGACAGATGGTGTCAGAGCCGCCCCTGCCCGAATCCGGCGCACGGATACCTCCTCCTGCCGAGTAAGACTACGGGGGAGAGGGTGCGAACACGGAGGAATTAGAGCGCGTGTTCGCTGGCGCAGAACTTCGGAATCGGAAACGTGGGACAGGAACGGATCTGGGGGAAGAGGGGAAGGTGGCGGATCGTCTAATGTATGAAGATGAGTCATAGCATCCGCTTGAATGTTATGTGGATCCTGGGCATGGCCGCGAATCCAGTGTATGCGCACAGGACATGGATACTTTGCGCAGAGCACATGAATAGATTGTGAAATCTGGAACGTTCGTCGAACAGCCTTCAGCTGTTTAAGGGCGGCGCGGGAGTCGGTGTAAATGTGAACTGTATTGAATGTTGGAACGAGCGGAAGGGAAGCAATGGCATTGTAAATGGCTTGAAGTTCCAATGCCAGGGGAGTGCACGTATCCGCAGTATACGTCGCGCGAGAGTTGAGATGCGGATGAGATGGACTATACACAGCAGTAACTCCCCTCTCTGCAGAATGAGATGCATCCGTGTATAATATGCACCCTTCAGGCAGATACGCTGCTGATACCGACGGGGAAACAGTGGGGCGATTGTCAGTGAGCTGGCAATAGGACCACGGTGGAAGTGTCTTTAAACGATGAAGTTTGAGAGACTGTTTTCGAGCTCTATTTGCCACCCGTTGGTCGATGATCTCACTGAGTGTATTAAGTTGGGCGAACTCCTGTAGCACAGGTATGGGTGTTAAACGAGGCAGATATGTTATGACGCGCATAGCCTCACGATTGATAGCTTCAAGGGAGTCCCACTGTCTGCGGGTGAGACGTTGAAATTGAGCCTGATATACTATCCGTGGCTGAAGGATAGAGCGCACAAGCTGGCGGGCCGTATGAGCACGTGCGCCACCAGAGCGCACGTTGTGCCCTCCCAATCCTTTTCCCCCACCCTCAAAAAAATAACCTACGACGGCAGGAAAACTGTCCTGTTACGGGACCGCTATATTTATATGCAATCGTTCCGCTATATATTCTTCGACAACAAGGGGAACCCATCCGGGGACAGTTGTGTACCGAATTTGGTAGGAAAATAAAACCCTATGGGTTGTGCTATAGAAATAAAACAACAATTAAATAATAGGTAAACATTGTATACATGCACTTACTATTTGAAGCGTTACCATATCGCGCCGCAAGCCGAATTATAGACCCACCTTGACCCCCCAAACGAAACAAGTTGCGTTTGGGACGTATCTTGAGGGGAAGTAACTGGACAACGCGCGCGTTCATCTTCGCTGTCCACGTCTAGTATACCAAACAGCTAGCGCTTGTTACTTCAACGTCTTCCAGATGGCGGCGGCCATTTTTTACTAAGTGGCTTAACTCTGGCGCTCCTCCAGTCCATCGGTATTTGGCCGTCACGCGGTGGTTAGAAAAGCAACACATATAGATATTTAGTTACCCATTCCACACAACTGTTCAGAAAAGCGATACGTTTTTTTTGTATCAAGTACTATTATGTGCGAGGCGGATGCCCTAATTTTATGCCAGCCGCCGCGGTCGCTGAGTGGTTATGGCGCTCGGCTGCCGGCCCGAAAGACGCGGGTTCGATCCCGGCCGCGGCGGTCGAATTTCGATGGAGGCAAAATTTCAGAGGCCCGTGTGCTGTGCGATGACAGTGCACGTAAAAGAACCCCAGGTGGCCGAAATTTCCGGAGCCCTTCACTACGGCGTCCCTCATAGCCTGAGTCCCTTTGGGACGTTAAACACCCATAAACCATAAACCAAACCTAATTTTATGCCATCCCTGCCATCTCTCGCCTTCAAGGCCCTCCTATGCATTAGAATTAAAAAGCGTGCAATGACTGAAACACAGGTTAGAGCCTTGGGTAGTCAGAGCGTAATCTGCTGCAACGAAATGCACCGTGTGCATTGGCGGCATCTCATGACGTGCAAAACAGGAAGCTTTACAGCAAGAAAATTAAACGCTCAACCCTAGTGGTCAGCGACGAGGGGAATCTGACTGCGGAAAATAATGTTTTCTCCTCCCCTCATCCCCCTCCCCCCTGATAAAGTTTTACAGGCGATCATTTCGATTTATGCGGACGAAATTCAATTGAAATTTTCTTTTCACTCGCCAATATAATCCAATTACGATTCGATTCCACTTGTGTTTCTCTTCGATTTCTATTAGTGTTCGCTTGAATTCAGTCCCGCCGTTCCCATCTGTTCCCGAGAAGCGGAGAGAGGAAAATCCCCCTGAAAGGTGGACGCTTCACACAGACGCCGGATAGTTTTCGCCTTCATGACCCTTCCAATCTTATCGTGTTTGCCTGTCTGCTTCGGATTAATACTTCGCTATGTCCACTGAATCGATTGACTCAGGTCAGAGCCCTCTTCCTTTGCGTTGCTGTCCACCTCACCGTGCATGTCGTTCGGCTTCGGAATCTGTCGGAGGACCGGATTGAACCACGATTAAACGTTTGATGCAATGCACGTTTCTGCCGCGACTTCATCATTCGCCTTTTCTTCCTGGAAGCTCCATGTGCAGGCAACCCCTTTTCTCGCTCTTCATCTGTTCCCGGATTCCGTTTAGCAAGATAACTCTGTCTTTTCAGCTGTGCTTCGGCTTAATACTTCGTTACGACGTCTGCATCGATTGACCCAAGTTCGCGCTGTCTTCCTTTGCGTCGCTGTCCACCTCACCGTGCATGTCGTTCGGCTTCGGAATCTGTCGGAGGACCGGATTGAACCACGATTAAACGTTTGATGCAATGCACGTTTCTGCGGCGACTTCATCATTCGCCTTTTCTTCCTGGAAGCTCCATGTGCACGCAACCCCTTTTCTCGCTCTTCATCTGTTCCCGGATTCCGTTTAGCAAGATAACTCTGTCTTTTCAGCTGTGCTTCGGCTTAATACTTCGTTACGACGTTTGCATCGATTGACTCCCGTTCGCGCTGTCTTCCTTTGCGTTGCTGTCCACCTCACCGTGCATGTCGTTCGGCTTCGGAATCTGTCGGAGGACCGGATTGAACCACGATTAAACGTTTGATGCAATGCACGTTTCTGCGGCGACTTCATCATTCGCCTTTTCTTCCTGGAAGCTCCATGTGCACGCAACCCCTTTTCTCGCTCTTCATCTGTTCCCGGATTCCGTTTAGCAAGATAACTCTGTCTTTTCAGCTGTGCTTCGGCTTAATACTTCGTTACGACGTTTGCATCGATTGACTCCCGTTCGCGCTGTCTTCCTTTGCGTTGCTGTCCACCTCACCGTGCATGTCGTTCGGCTTCGGAATCTGTCGGAGGACCGGATTGAACCACGATTAAACGTTTGATGCAATGCACGTTTCTGCGGCGACTTCATCATTCGCCTTTTCTTCCTGGAAGCTCCATGTGCACGCAACCCCTTTTCTCGCTCTTCATCTGTTCCCGGATTCCGTTTAGCAAGATAACTCTGTCTTTTCAGCTGTGCTTCGGCTTAATACTTCGTTACGACGTTTGCATCGATTGACTCCCGTTCGCGCTGTCTTCCTTTGCGTTGCTGTCCACCTCACCGTGCATGTCGTTCGGCTTCGGAATCTGTCGGAGGACCGGATTGAACCACGATTAAACGTTTGATGCAATGCACGTTTCTGCGGCGACTTCATCATTCGCCTTTTCTTCCTGGAAGCTCCATGTGCACGCAACCCCTTTTCTCGCTCTTCATCTGTTCCCGGATTCCGTTTAGCAAGATAACTCTGTCTTTTCAGCTGTGCTTCGGCTTAATACTTCGTTACGACGTCTGCATCGATTGACCCAAGTTCGCGCTGTCTTCCTTTGCGTTGCTGTCCACCTCACCGTGCATGTCGTTCGGCTTCGGAATCTGTCGGAGGACCGGATTGAACCACGATTAAACGTTTGATGCAATGCACGTTTCTGCGGCGACTTCATCATTCGCCTTTTCTTCCTGGAAGCTCCATGTGCACGCAACCCCTTTTCTCGCTCTTCATCTGTTCCCGGATTCCGTTTAGCAAGATAACTCTGTCTTTTCAGCTGTGCTTAGGCTTAATGCTTCGCTACGACGTCTGCATCGATTGACTCCCGTTCGCGCTGTCTTCCTTTGCGTTGCTGTCCACCTCACCGTGCATGTCGTTCGGCTTCGGAATCTGTCGGAGGACCGGATTGAACCACGATTAAACGTTTGATGCAATGCACGTTTCTGCGGCGACTTCATCATTCGCCTTTTCTTCCTGGAAGCTCCATGTGCACGCAACCCCTTTTCTCGCTCTTCATCTGTTCCCGGATTCCGTTTAGCAAGATAACTCTGTCTTTTCAGCTGTGCTTAGGCTTAATGCTTCGCTACGACGTCTGCATCGATTGACCCAAGTTCGCGCTGTCTTCCTTTGGGTTGCTGTCCCCCTCACCGTGGATGTCGTTCGGCTTCGGAATCTGTCGGAGGACCGGATTGAACCACGATTAAACGTTTGATGGAATGCACGTTTCTGCGGCGACTTCATCATTCGCCTTTTCTTCCTGGAAGCTCCATGTGCACGCAACCCCTTTTCTCGCTCTTCATCTGTTCCCGGATTCCGTTTAGCAAGATAACTCTGTCTTTTCAGCTGTGCTTCGGCTTAATACTTCGTTACGACGTCTGCATCGATTGACCCAAGTTCGCGCTGTCTTCCTTTGCGTTGCTGTCCACCTCACCGTGCATGTCGTTCGGCTTCGGAATCTGTCGGAGGACCGGATTGAACCACGATTAAACGTTTGATGGAATGCACGTTTCTGCGGCGACTTCATCATTCGCCTTTTCTTCCTGGAAGCTCCATGTGCACGCAACCCCTTTTCTCGCTCTTCATCTGTTCCCGGATTCCGTTTAGCAAGATAACTCTGTCTTTTCAGCTGTGCTTCGGCTTAATACTTCGTTACGACGTTTGCATCGATTGACTCCCGTTCGCGCTGTCTTCCTTTGCGTTGCTGTCCACCTCACCGTGCATGTCGTTCGGCTTCGGAATCTGTCGGAGGACCGGATTGAACCACGATTAAACGTTTGATGGAATGCACGTTTCTGCGGCGACTTCATCATTCGCCTTTTCTTCCTGGAAGCTCCATGTGCACGCAACCCCTTTTCTCGCTCTTCATCTGTTCCCGGATTCCGTTTAGCAAGATAACTCTGTCTTTTCAGCTGTGCTTAGGCTTAATGCTTCGCTACGACGTCTGCATCGATTGACCCAAGTTCGCGCTGTCTTCCTTTGGGTTGCTGTCCCCCTCACCGTGGATGTCGTTCGGCTTCGGAATCTGTCGGAGGACCGGATTGAACCACGATTAAACGTTTGATGGAATGCACGTTTCTGCGGCGACTTCATCATTCGCCTTTTCTTCCTGGAAGCTCCATGTGCACGCAACCCCTTTTCTCGCTCTTCATCTGTTCCCGGATTCCGTTTAGCAAGATAACTCTGTCTTTTCAGCTGTGCTTCGGCTTAATACTTCGTTACGACGTTTGCATCGATTGACTCCCGTTCGCGCTGTCTTCCTTTGCGTTGCTGTCCACCTCACCGTGCATGTCGTTCGGCTTCGGAATCTGTCGGAGGACCGGATTGAACCACGATTAAACGTTTGATGGAATGCACGTTTCTGCGGCGACTTCATCATTCGCCTTTTCTTCCTGGAAGCTCCATGTGCACGCAACCCCTTTTCTCGCTCTTCATCTGTTCCCGGATTCCGTTTAGCAAGATAACTCTGTCTTTTCAGCTGTGCTTCGGCTTAATACTTCGTTACGACGTTTGCATCGATTGACGCCCGTTCGCGCTGTCTTCCTTTGCGTTGCTGTCCACCTCACCGTGCATGTCGTTCGGCTTCGGAATCTGTCGGAGGACCGGATTGAACCACGATTAAACGTTTGATGCAATGCACGTTTCTGCGGCGACTTCATCATTCGCCTTTTCTTCCTGGAAGCTCCATGTGCACGCAACCCCTTTTCTCGCTCTTCATCTGTTCCCGGATTCCGTTTAGCAAGATAACTCTGTCTTTTCAGCTGTGCTTCGGCTTAATACTTCGTTACGACGTCTGCATCGATTGACCCAAGTTCGCGCTGTCTTCCTTTGCGTTGCTGTCCACCTCACCGTGCATGTCGTTCGGCTTCGGAATCTGTCGGAGGACCGGATTGAACCACGATTAAACGTTTGATGCAATGCACGTTTCTGCGGCGACTTCATCATTCGCCTTTTCTTCCTGGAAGCTCCATGTGCACGCAACCCCTTTTCTCGCTCTTCATCTGTTCCCGGATTCCGTTTAGCAAGATAACTCTGTCTTTTCAGCTGTGCTTCGGCTTAATACTTCGTTACGACGTTTGCATCGATTGACTCCCGTTCGCGCTGTCTTCCTTTGCGTTGCTGTCCACCTCACCGTGCATGTCGTTCGGCTTCGGAATCTGTCGGAGGACCGGATTGAACCACGATTAAACGTTTGATGCAATGCACGTTTCTGCCGCGACTTCATCATTCGCCTTTTCTTTCTAGAAGCTCCACGTGCACGCAACCCCTTTTCTCGCTCTTCATCTGTTCCCGGATTCCGTTTAGCAAGATAACTCTGTCTTTTCAGCTGTGCTTCGGCTTAATACTTCGTTACGACGTCTGCATCGATTGACCCAAGTTCGCGCTGTCTTCCTTTGCGTTGCTGTCCACCTCACCGTGCATGTCGTTCGGCTTCGGAATCTGTCGGAGGACCGGATTGAACCACGATTAAACGTTTGATGCAATGCACGTTTCTGCGGCGACTTCATCATTCGCCTTTTCTTCCTGGAAGCTCCATGTGCACGCAACCCCTTTTCTCGCTCTTCATCTGTTCCCGGATTCCGTTTAGCAAGATAACTCTGTGTTTTCAGCTGTGCTTCGGCTTAATACTTCGTTACGACGTTTGCATCGATTGACTCCCGTTCGCGCTGTCTTCCTTTGCGTTGCTGTCCACCTCACCGTGCATGTCGTTCGGCTTCGGAATCTGTCGGAGGACCGGATTGAACCACGATTAAACGTTTGATGCAATGCACGTTTCTGCCGCGACTTCATCATTCGCCTTTTCTTCCTGGAAGCTCCACGTGCACGCAACCCCTTTTCTCGCTCTTCATCTGTTCCCGGATTCCGTTTAGCAAGATAACTCTGTCTTTTCAGCTGTGCTTCGGCTTAATACTTCGTTACGACGTCTGCATCGATTGACCCAAGTTCGCGCTGTCTTCCTTTGCGTTGCTGTCCACCTCACCGTGCATGTCGTTCGGCTTCGGAATCTGTCGGAGGACCGGATTGAACCACGATTAAACGTTTGATGCAATGCACGTTTCTGCCGCGACTTCATCATTCGCCTTTTCTTTCTAGAAGCTCCACGTGCACGCAACCCCTTTTCTCGCTCTTCATCTGTTCCCGGAATCCGTTTAGCAAGATAACTCTGTCTTTTCAGCTGTGCTTCGGCTTAATACTTCGTTACGACGTTTGCATCGATTGACTCCCGTTCGCGCTGTCTTCCTTTGCGTTGCTGTCCACCTCACCGTGCATGTCGTTCGGCTTCGGAATCTGTCGGAGGACCGGATTGAACCACGATTAAACGTTTGATGCAATGCACGTTTCTGCCGCGACTTCATCATTCGCCTTTTCTTCCTGGAAGCTCCACGTGCACGCAACCCCTTTTCTCGCTCTTCATCTGTTCCCGGATTCCGTTTAGCAAGATAACTCTGTGTTTTCAGCTGTGCTTCGGCTTAATACTTCGTTACGACGTTTGCATCGATTGACTCCCGTTCGCGCTGTCTTCCTTTGCGTTGCTGTCCACCTCACCGTGCATGTCGTTCGGCTTCGGAATCTGTCGGAGGACCGGATTGAACCACGATTAAACGTTTGATGCAATGCACGTTTCTGCGGCGACTTCATCATTCGCCTTTTCTTCCTGGAAGCTCCACGTGCACGCAACCCCTTTTCTCGCTCTTCATCTGTTCCCGGATTCCGTTTAGCAAGATAACTCTGTCTTTTCAGCTGTGCTTCGGCTTAATACTTCGTTACGACGTTTGCATCGATTGACTCCCGTTCGCGCTGTCTTCCTTTGCGTTGCTGTCCACCTCACCGTGCATGTCGTTCGGCTTCGGAATCTGTCGGAGGACCGGATTGAACCACGATTAAACGTTTGATGCAATGCACGTTTCTGCCGCGACTTCATCATTCGCCTTTTCTTTCTAGAAGCTCCACGTGCACGCAACCCCTTTTCTCGCTCTTCATCTGTTCCCGGATTCCGTTTAGCAAGATAACTCTGTGTTTTCAGCTGTGCTTCGGCTTAATACTTCGTTACGACGTTTGCATCGATTGACTCCCGTTCGCGCTGTCTTCCTTTGCGTTGCTGTCCACCTCACCGTGCATGTCGTTCGGCTTCGGAATCTGTCGGAGGACCGGATTGAACCACGATTAAACGTTTGATGCAATGCACGTTTCTGCCGCGACTTCATCATTCGCCTTTTCTTTCTAGAAGCTCCACGTGCACGCAACCCCTTTTCTCGCTCTTCATCTGTTCCCGGATTCCGTTTAGCAAGATAACTCTGTGTTTTCAGCTGTGCTTCGGCTTAATACTTCGTTACGACGTTTGCATCGATTGACTCCCGTTCGCGCTGTCTTCCTTTGCGTTGCTGTCCACCTCACCGTGCATGTCGTTCGGCTTCGGAATCTGTCGGAGGACCGGATTGAACCACGATTAAACGTTTGATGCAATGCACGTTTCTGCCGCGACTTCATCATTCGCCTTTTCTTCCTGGAAGCTCCACGTGCACGCAACCCCTTTTCTCGCTCTTCATCTGTTCCCGGATTCCGTTTAGCAAGATAACTCTGTGTTTTCAGCTGTGCTTCGGCTTAATACTTCGTTACGACGTTTGCATCGATTGACTCGCGTTCGCGCTGTCTTCCTTTGCGTTGCTGTCCACCTCACCGTGCATGTCGTTCGGCTTCGGAATCTGTCGGAGGACCGGATTGAACCACGATTAAACGTTTGATGCGATGCACGTTTCTGCCGCGACTTCATCATTCGCCTTTTCTTTCTGGAAGCTCCATGTGCACGCAACCCCTTTTCTCGCTCTTCATCTGTTCCCGGATTCCGTTTAGCAAGATAACTCTGTCTTTTCAGCTGTGCTTCGGCCTAATGCTTCGTTACGACGTTTGCATCGATTGACTCACGTTCGCGCTGTCTTCCTTTGGGTTGCTGTCCACCTCACCGTGCATGTCGTTCGGCTTCGGAATCTGTCGGAGGACCGGATTGAACCACGATTAAACGTTTGATGCGATGCACGTTTCTGCGGCGACTTCATCATTCGCCTTTTCTTCCTGGAAGCTCCATGTGCACGCAACCCCTTTTCTCGCTCTTCATCTGTTCCCGGATTCCGTTTAGCAAGATAACTCTGTCTTTTCAGCTGTGCTTCGGCTTAATGCTTCGTTACGACGTTTGCATCGATTGACTCACGTTCGCGCTGTCTTCCTTTGCGTTGCTGTCCACCTCACCGTGCATGTCGTTCGGCTTCGGAATCTGTCGGAGGACCGGATTGAACCATGATTAAACGCTTGATGCAATACACGTTTCTGCCGCGACTTCATCATTCGCCTTTTCTTTCTGGAAGCTCCATGTGCAGGCAACCCCTTTTCTCGCTCTTCATCTGTTCCCGGATTCCGTTTAGCAAGATAACTCTGTCTTTTCAGCTGTGCTTCGGCTTAATGCTTCGTTACGACGTTTGCATCGATTGACTTACGTTCGCGCTGTCTTCCTTTGGGTTGCTGTCCCCCTCACCGTGGATGTCGTTCGGCTTCGGAATCTGTCGGGGGACCGGATTGAACCATGATTAAACGCTTGATGCAATGCACGTTTCTGCCGCGACTTCATCATTCGCCTTTTCTTTCTGGAAGCTCCATGTGCAGGCAACCCCTTTTCTCGCTCTTCATCTGTTCCCGGATTCCGTTTAGCAAGATAACTCTGTCTTTTCAGCTCTGCTTCGGCTTAATGCTTCGTTACGACGTTTGCATCGATTGACTCACGTTCGCGCTGTCTTCCTTTGGGTTGCTGTCCCCCTCACCGTGGATGTCGTTCGGCTTCGGAATCTGTCGGAGGACCGGATTGAACCATGATTAAACGCTTGATGCAATGCACGTTTCTGCCGCGACTTCATCATTCGCCTTTTCTTTCTGGAAGCTCCATGTGCAGGCAACCCCTTTTCTCGCTCTTCATCTGTTCCCGGATTCCGTTTAGCAAGATAACTCTGTCTTTGCAGCTCTGCTTCGGCTTAATGCTTCGTTACGACGTTTGCATCGATTGACTCACGTTCGCGCTGTCTTCCTTTGCGTTGCTGTCCACCTCACCGTGCATGTCGCTCGGCTTCGGAATCTGTCGGAGGACCGGATTGAACCATGATTAAACGCTTGATGCAATGCACGTTTCTGCCGCGACTTCATCATTCGCCTTTTCTTTCTGGAAGCTCCATGTGCAGGCAACCCCTTTTCTCGCTCTTCATCTGTTCCCGGATTCCGTTTAGCAAGATAACTCTGTCTTTGCAGCTCTGCTTCGGCTTAATGCTTCGTTACGACGTTTGCATCGATTGACTCACGTTCGCGCTGTCTTCCTTTGCGTTGCTGTCCACCTCACCGTGCATGTCGTTCGGCTTCGGAATCTGTCGGAGGACCGGATTGAACCATGATTAAACGCTTGATGCAATGCACGTTTCTGCCGCGACTTCATCATTCGCCTTTTCTTCCTGGAAGCTCCATGTGCAGGCAACCCCTTTTCTCGCTCTTCATCTGTTCCCGGATTCCGTTTAGCAAGATAACTCTGTCTTTTCAGCTCTGCTTCGGCTTAATGCTTCGTTACGACGTTTGCATCGATTGACTTACGTTCGCGCTGTCTTCCTTTGGGTTGCTGTCCCCCTCACCGTGGATGTCGTTCGGCTTCGGAATCTGTCGGGGGACCGGATTGAACCATGATTAAACGCTTGATGCAATGCACGTTTCTGCCGCGACTTCATCATTCGCCATTTCTTTCTGGAAGCTCCATGTGCAGGCAATCCCTTTTCTCGCTCTTCATCTGTTCCCGGATTCCGTTTAGCAAGATAACTCTGTCTTTTCAGCTGTGCTTCGGCTTAATGCTTCGTTACGACGTTTGCATCGATTGACTTACGTTCGCGCTGTCTTCCTTTGGGTCGCTGTCCCCCTCACCGTGGATGTCGTTCGGCTTCGGAATCTGTCGGAGGACCGGATTGAACCATGATTAAACGCTTGATGCAATGCACGTTTGTGCCGCGACTTCATCATTCGCCTTTTCTTTCTGGAAGCTCCATGTGCAGGCAACCCCTTTTCTCGCTCTTCATCTGTTCCCGGATTCCGTTTAGCAAGATAACTCTGTCTTTTCAACTCTGCTTCGGCTTAATGCTTCGTTACGACGTTTGCATCGATTGACTTACGGTCGCGCTGTCTTCCTTTGGGTCGCTGTCCCCCTCACCGTGGATGTCGTTCGGCTTCGGAATCTGTCGGAGGACCGGATTGAACCACGATTAAACGTTTGTTGCAATGCACGTTTCTGCCGCGACTTCATCATTCGCCATTTCTTTCTGGAAGCTCCATGTGCAGGCAACCTCTTTTCTCGCTCTTCATCTGTTCCCGGATTCCGTTTAGCAAGGTAACTCTGTCTTTTCAGCTGTGCTTCGACTTAATACTTCGTTACGACGTTTGCATCGATTGACTCGCGTTCGCGCTGTCTTCCTTTGCGTTGCTGTCCACCTCACCGTGCATGTCGTTCGGCTTCGGAATCTGTCGGAGGACCGGATTGAACCATGATTAAACGCTTGATGCAATGCACGTTTCTGCCGCGACTTCATCATTCGCCTTTTCTTTCTGGAAGCTCCATGTGCAGGCAACCCCTTTTCTCGCTCTTCATCTGTTCCCGGATTCCGTTTAGCAAGATAACTCTGTCTTTGCAGCTCTGCTTCGGCTTAATGCTTCGTTACGACGTTTGCATCGATTGACTCACGTTCGCGCTGTCTTCCTTTGCGTTGCTGTCCACCTCACCGTGCATGTCGCTCGGCTTCGGAATCTGTCGGAGGACCGGATTGAACCATGATTAAACGCTTGATGCAATGCACGTTTCTGCCGCGACTTCATCATTCGCCTTTTCTTTCTGGAAGCTCCATGTGCAGGCAACCCCTTTTCTCGCTCTTCATCTGTTCCCGGATTCCGTTTAGCAAGATAACTCTGTCTTTGCAGCTCTGCTTCGGCTTAATGCTTCGTTACGACGTTTGCATCGATTGACTCACGTTCGCGCTGTCTTCCTTTGCGTTGCTGTCCACCTCACCGTGCATGTCGTTCGGCTTCGGAATCTGTCGGAGGACCGGATTGAACCATGATTAAACGCTTGATGCAATGCACGTTTCTGCCGCGACTTCATCATTCGCCTTTTCTTCCTGGAAGCTCCATGTGCAGGCAATCCCTTTTCTCGCTCTTCATCTGTTCCCGGATTCCGTTTAGCAAGATAACTCTGTCTTTTCAGCTGTGCTTCGGCTTAATGCTTCGTTACGACGTTTGCATCGATTGACTTACGTTCGCGCTGTCTTCCTTTGGGTCGCTGTCCCCCTCACCGTGGATGTCGTTCGGCTTCGGAATCTGTCGGAGGACCGGATTGAACCATGATTAAACGCTTGATGCAATGCACGTTTGTGCCGCGACTTCATCATTCGCCTTTTCTTTCTGGAAGCTCCATGTGCAGGCAACCCCTTTTCTCGCTCTTCATCTGTTCCCGGATTCCGTTTAGCAAGATAACTCTGTCTTTTCAACTCTGCTTCGGCTTAATGCTTCGTTACGACGTTTGCATCGATTGACTTACGTTCGCGCTGTCTTCCTTTGGGTCGCTGTCCCCCTCACCGTGGATGTCGTTCGGCTTCGGAATCTGTCGGAGGACCGGATTGAACCACGATTAAACGTTTGTTGCAATGCACGTTTCTGCCGCGACTTCATCATTCGCCATTTCTTTCTGGAAGCTCCATGTGCAGGCAACCTCTTTTCTCGCTCTTCATCTGTTCCCGGATTCCGTTTAGCAAGATAACTCTGTCTTTTCAGCTGTGCTTCGACTTAATACTTCGTTACGACGTTTGCATCGATTGACTCGCGTTCGCGCTGTCTTCCTTTGCGTTGCTGTCCACCTCACCGTGCATGTCGTTCGGCTTCGGAATCTGTCGGAGGACCGGTTTGAGCCACTATTAAATGTTTGCTGCAATGCACGGGCCTGTGGCGACTTCATCATTCGCCTTTTCTTTCTGGAAGCTCCATGTGCACGCAACCCTTTTTCTCCTTCTTCATCTGTTCCCGGATTCCGTTTAGCAAGATAACTCTGTCTTTTCAGCTGTGCTTCGGCTTAATGCTTCGTTACGACGTTTGCATCGATTGACTTACGTTCGCGCTGTCTTCCTTTGGGTTGCTGTCCCCCTCACCGTGGATGTCGTTCGGCTTCGGAATCTGTCGGGGGACCGGATTGAACCACGATTAAACGTTTGATGCAATGCACGTTTCTGCGGCGACTTCATCATTCGCCTTTTCTTCCTGGAAGCTCCATGTGCAGGCAACCCCTTTTCTCGCTCTTCATCTGTTCCCGGATTCCGTTTAGCAAGATAACTCTGTCTTTTCAGCTGTGCTTCGACTTAATACTTCGTTACGACGTTTGCATCGATTGACTCGCGTTCGCGCTGTCTTCCTTTGCGTTGCTGTCCACCTCACTGTGCACGTCGTTCGGCTTCGGAATCTGTCGGAGGACCGGTTTGAACCACTATTAAATGTTTGCTGCAATGCACGGGCCTGTGGCGACTTCATCATTCGCCTTTTCTTTCTGGAAGCTCCATGTGCACGCAACCCTTTTTCTCCTTCTTCATCTGTTCCCGGATTCCGTTTAGCAAGATAACTCTGTCTTTTCAGCTGTGCTTCGACTTAATACTTCGTTACGACGTCTGCATCGATTGACCCAAGTTCGCGCTGTCTTCCTTTGCGTTGCTGTCCACCTCACTGTGCACGTCGTTCGGCTTCGGAATCTGTCGGAGGACCGGTTTGAACCACTATTAAATGTTTGCTGCAATGCACAGGCCTGTGTCGACTTCATCATTCGCCTTTTCTTCCTGGAAGCTCCATGTGCACGCAACCCTTTTTCTCCTTCTTCATCTGTTCCCGGATTCCGTTTAGCAAGATAACTCTGTCTTTGCAGCTCTGCTTCGGCTTAATGCTTCGTTACGACGTTTGCATCGATTGACTCACGTTCGCGCTGTCTTCCTTTGCGTTGCTGTCCACCTCACCGTGCATGTCGTTCGGCTTCGGAATCTGTCGGAGGACCGGATTGAACCATAATTAAACGCTTGATGCAATACACGTTTCTGCCGCGACTTCATCATTCGCTTTTTCTTTCTGGAAGCTCCATGTGCAGGCAACCCCTTTTCTCGCTCTTCATCTGTTCCCGGATTCCGTTTAGCAAGATAACTCTGTCTTTTCAGCTGTGCTTCGGCTTAATGCTTCGTTACGACGTTTGCATCGATTGACTTACGTTCGCGCTGTCTTCCTTTGGGTTGCTGTCCCCCTCACCGTGGATGTCGTTCGGCTTCGGAATCTGTCGGGGGACCGGATTGAACCATGATTAAACGCTTGATGCAATGCACGTTTCTGCCGCGACTTCATCATTCGCCTTTTCTTTCTGGAAGCTCCATGTGCAGGCAACCCCTTTTCTCGCTCTTCATCTGTTCCCGGATTCCGTTTAGCAAGATAACTCTGTCTTTTCAGCTCTGCTTCGGCTTAATGCTTCGTTACGACGTTTGCATCGATTGACTCACGTTCGCGCTGTCTTCCTTTGGGTTGCTGTCCCCCTCACCGTGGATGTCGTTCGGCTTCGGAATCTGTCGGAGGACCGGATTGAACCATGATTAAACGCTTGATGCAATGCACGTTTCTGCCGCGACTTCATCATTCGCCTTTTCTTTCTGGAAGCTCCATGTGCAGGCAACCCCTTTTCTCGCTCTTCATCTGTTCCCGGATTCCGTTTAGCAAGATAACTCTGTCTTTGCAGCTCTGCTTCGGCTTAATGCTTCGTTACGACGTTTGCATCGATTGACTCACGTTCGCGCTGTCTTCCTTTGCGTTGCTGTCCACCTCACCGTGCATGTCGTTCGGCTTCGGAATCTGTCGGAGGACCGGATTGAACCATGATTAAACGCTTGATGCAATGCACGTTTCTGCCGCGACTTCATCATTCGCCTTTTCTTTCTGGAAGCTCCATGTGCAGGCAACCCCTTTTCTCGCTCTTCATCTGTTCCCGGATTCCGTTTAGCAAGATAACTCTGTCTTTGCAGCTCTGCTTCGGCTTAATGCTTCGTTACGACGTTTGCATCGATTGACTCACGTTCGCGCTGTCTTCCTTTGCGTTGCTGTCCACCTCACCGTGCATGTCGTTCGGCTTCGGAATCTGTCGGAGGACCGGATTGAACCATGATTAAACGCTTGATGCAATGCACGTTTCTGCCGCGACTTCATCATTCGCCTTTTCTTCCTGGAAGCTCCATGTGCAGGCAACCCCTTTTCTCGCTCTTCATCTGTTCCCGGATTCCGTTTAGCAAGATAACTCTGTCTTTTCAGCTCTGCTTCGGCTTAATGCTTCGTTACGACGTTTGCATCGATTGACTTACGTTCGCGCTGTCTTCCTTTGGGTTGCTGTCCCCCTCACCGTGGATGTCGTTCGGCTTCGGAATCTGTCGGGGGACCGGATTTAACCATGATTAAACGCTTGATGCAATGCACGTTTCTGCCGCGACTTCATCATTCGCCATTTCTTTCTGGAAGCTCCATGTGCAGGCAATCCCTTTTCTCGCTCTTCATCTGTTCCCGGATTCCGTTTAGCAAGATAACTCTGTCTTTTCAGCTGTGCTTCGGCTTAATGCTTCGTTACGACGTTTGCATCGATTGACTTACGTTCGCGCTGTCTTCCTTTGGGTCGCTGTCCCCCTCACCGTGGATGTCGTTCGGCTTCGGAATCTGTCGGAGGACCGGATTGAACCATGATTAAACGCTTGATGCAATGCACGTTTGTGCCGCGACTTCATCATTCGCCTTTTCTTTCTGGAAGCTCCATGTGCAGGCAACCCCTTTTCTCGCTCTTCATCTGTTCCCGGATTCCGTTTAGCAAGATAACTCTGTCTTTGCAGCTCTGCTTCGGCTTAATGCTTCGTTACGACGTTTGCATCGATTGACTCACGTTCGCGCTGTCTTCCTTTGCGTTGCTGTCCACCTCACCGTGCATGTCGTTCGGCTTCGGAATCTGTCGGAGGACCGGATTGAACCATGATTAAACGCTTGATGCAATGCACGTTTCTGCCGCGACTTCATCATTCGCCTTTTCTTTCTGGAAGCTCCATGTGCAGGCAACCCCTTTTCTCGCTCTTCATCTGTTCCCGGATTCCGTTTAGCAAGATAACTCTGTCTTTGCAGCTCTGCTTCGGCTTAATGCTTCGTTACGACGTTTGCATCGATTGACTCACGTTCGCGCTGTCTTCCTTTGCGTTGCTGTCCACCTCACCGTGCATGTCGTTCGGCTTCGGAATCTGTCGGAGGACCGGATTGAACCATGATTAAACGCTTGATGCAATGCACGTTTCTGCCGCGACTTCATCATTCGCCTTTTCTTTCTGGAAGCTCCATGTGCAGGCAACCCCTTTTCTCGCTCTTCATCTGTTCCCGGATTCCGTTTAGCAAGATAACTCTGTCTTTGCAGCTCTGCTTCGGCTTAATGCTTCGTTACGACGTTTGCATCGATTGACTCACGTTCGCGCTGTCTTCCTTTGGGTTGCTGTCCCCCTCACCGTGGATGTCGTTCGGCTTCGGAATCTGTCGGAGGACCGGATTGAACCATGATTAAACGCTTGATGCAATGCACGTTTCTGCCGCGACTTCATCATTCGCCTTTTCTTTCTGGAAGCTCCATGTGCAGGCAACCCCTTTTCTCGCTCTTCATCTGTTCCCGGATTCCGTTTAGCAAGATAACTCTGTCTTTTCAGCTCTGCTTCGGCTTAATGCTTCGTTACGACGTTTGCATCGATTGACTTACGTTCGCGCTGTCTTCCTTTGGGTTGCTGTCCCCCTCACCGTGGATGTCGTTCGGCTTCGGAATCTGTCGGGGGACCGGATTGAACCATGATTAAACGCTTGATGCAATGCACGTTTCTGCCGCGACTTCATCATTCGCCATTTCTTTCTGGAAGCTCCATGTGCAGGCAATCCCTTTTCTCGCTCTTCATCTGTTCCCGGATTCCGTTTAGCAAGATAACTCTGTCTTTTCAGCTGTGCTTCGGCTTAATGCTTCGTTACGACGTTTGCATCGATTGACTTACGTTCGCGCTGTCTTCCTTTGGGTCGCTGTCCCCCTCACCGTGGATGTCGTTCGGCTTCGGAATCTGTCGGAGGACCGGATTGAACCATGATTAAACGCTTGATGCAATGCACGTTTGTGCCGCGACTTCATCATTCGCCTTTTCTTTCTGGAAGCTCCATGTGCAGGCAACCCCTTTTCTCGCTCTTCATCTGTTCCCGGATTCCGTTTAGCAAGATAACTCTGTCTTTTCAGCTCTGCTTCGGCTTAATGCTTCGTTACGACGTTTGCATCGATTGACTTACGTTCGCGCTGTCTTCCTTTGGGTCGCTGTCCCCCTCACCGTGGATGTCGTTCGGCTTCGGAATCTGTCGGAGGACCGGTTTGAACCACTATTAAATGTTTGCTGCAATGCACGGGCCTGTGGCGACTTCATCATTCGCCTTTTCTTTCTGGAAGCTCCATGTGCACGCAACCCTTTTTCTCCTTCTTCATCTGTTCCCGCATTCCGTTTAGCAAGATAACTCTGTCTTTTCAGCTGTGCTTCGACTTAATACTTCGTTACGACGTTTGCATCGATTGACTCGCGTTCGCGCTGTCTTCCTTTGCGTTGCTGTCCACCTCACCGTGCATGTCGTTCGGCTTCGGAATCTGTCGGAGGACCGGTTTGAGCCACTATTAAATGTTTGCTGCAATGCACGGGCCTGTGGCGACTTCATCATTCGCCTTTTCTTTCTGGAAGCTCCATGTGCACGCAACCCTTTTTCTCCTTCTTCATCTGTTCCCGGATTCCGTTTAGCAAGATAACTCTGTCTTTTCAGCTGTGCTTCGGCTTAATGCTTCGTTACGACGTTTGCATCGATTGACTTACGTTCGCGCTGTCTTCCTTTGCGTTGCTGTCCACCTCACCGTGCATGTCGTTCGGCTTCGGAATCTGTCGGAGGACCGGTTTGAACCACTATTAAATGTTTGCTGCAATGCACGGGCCTGTGGCGACTTCATCATTCGCCTTTTCTTTCTGGAAGCTCCATGTGCACGCAACCCTTTTTCTCCTTCTTCATCTGTTCCCGGATTCCGTTTAGCAAGATAACTCTGTCTTTTCAGCTGTGCTTCGACTTAATACTTCGTTACGACGTTTGCATCGATTGACTCGCGTTCGCGCTGTCTTCCTTTGCGTTGCTGTCCACCTCACCGTGCATGTCGTTCGGCTTCGGAATCTGTCGGAGGACCGGTTTGAGCCACTATTAAATGTTTGCTGCAATGCACGGGCCTGTGGCGACTTCATCATTCGCCTTTTCTTTCTGGAAGCTCCATGTGCACGCAACCCTTTTTCTCCTTCTTCATCTGTTCCCGGATTCCGTTTAGCAAGATAACTCTGTCTTTTCAGCTCTGCTTCGGCTTAATGCTTCGTTACGACGTTTGCATCGATTGACTTACGTTCGCGCTGTCTTCCTTTGGGTCGCTGTCCCCCTCACCGTGGATGTCGTTCGGCTTCGGAATCTGTCGGAGGACCGGTTTGAACCACTATTAAATGTTTGCTGCAATGCACGGGCCTGTGGCGACTTCATCATTCGCCTTTTCTTTCTGGAAGCTCCATGTGCACGCAACCCTTTTTCTCCTTCTTCATCTGTTCCCGGATTCCGTTTAGCAAGATAACTCTGTCTTTTCAGCTGTGCTTCGACTTAATACTTCGTTACGACGTTTGCATCGATTGACTCGCGTTCGCGCTGTCTTCCTTTGCGTTGCTGTCCACCTCACCGTGCATGTCGTTCGGCTTCGGAATCTGTCGGAGGACCGGTTTGAGCCACTATTAAATGTTTGCTGCAATGCACGGGCCTGTGGCGACTTCATCATTCGCCTTTTCTTTCTGGAAGCTCCATGTGCACGCAACCCCTTTTCTCGCTCTTCATCTGTTCCCGGATTCCGTTTAGCAAGATAACTCTGTCTTTTCAGCTCTGCTTCGGCTTAATGCTTCGTTACGACGTTTGCATCGATTGACTTACGTTCGCGCTGTCTTCCTTTGGGTCGCTGTCCCCCTCACCGTGGATGTCGTTCGGCTTCGGAATCTGTCGGAGGACCGGGTTGAACCACTATTAAACGTTTGTTGCAATGCACGTTTCTGCCGCGACTTCATCATTCGCCATTTCTTTCTGGAAGCTCCATGTGCAGGCAACCCCTTTTCTCGCTCTTCATCTGTTCCCGGATTCCGTTTAGCAAGATAACTCTGTCTTTTCAGCTGTGCTTCGACTTAATACTTCGTTACGACGTTTGCATCGATTGACTCGCGTTCGCGCTGTCTTCCTTTGCGTTGCTGTCCACCTCACCGTGCATGTCGTTCGGCTTCGGAATCTGTCGGAGGACCGGTTTGAGCCACTATTAAATGTTTGCTGCAATGCACGGGCCTGTGGCGACTTCATCATTCGCCTTTTCTTTCTGGAAGCTCCATGTGCACGCAACCCTTTTTCTCCTTCTTCATCTGTTCCCGGATTCCGTTTAGCAAGATAACTCTGTCTTTTCAGCTGTGCTTCGGCTTAATGCTTCGTTACGACGTTTGCATCGATTGACTTACGTTCGCGCTGTCTTCCTTTGGGTTGCTGTCCCCCTCACCGTGGATGTCGTTCGGCTTCGGAATCTGTCGGGGGACCGGATTGAACCACGATTAAACGTTTGATGCAATGCACGTTTCTGCGGCGACTTCATCATTCGCCTTTTCTTCCTGGAAGCTCCATGTGCAGGCAACCCCTTTTCTCGCTCTTCATCTGTTCCCGGATTCCGTTTAGCAAGATAACTCTGTCTTTTCAGCTGTGCTTCGACTTAATACTTCGTTACGACGTTTGCATCGATTGACTCGCGTTCGCGCTGTCTTCCTTTGCGTTGCTGTCCACCTCACTGTGCACGTCGTTCGGCTTCGGAATCTGTCGGAGGACCGGTTTGAACCACTATTAAATGTTTGCTGCAATGCACGGGCCTGTGGCGACTTCATCATTCGCCTTTTCTTTCTGGAAGCTCCATGTGCACGCAACCCTTTTTCTCCTTCTTCATCTGTTCCCGGATTCCGTTTAGCAAGATAACTCTGTCTTTTCAGCTGTGCTTCGACTTAATACTTCGTTACGACGTCTGCATCGATTGACCCAAGTTCGCGCTGTCTTCCTTTGCGTTGCTGTCCACCTCACTGTGCACGTCGTTCGGCTTCGGAATCTGTCGGAGGACCGGTTTGAACCACTATTAAATGTTTGCTGCAATGCACGGGCCTGTGTCGACTTCATCATTCGCCTTTTCTTCCTGGAAGCTCCATGTGCACGCAACCCTTTTTCTCCTTCTTCATCTGTTCCCGGATTCCGTTTAGCAAGATAAATCTGTCTTTTCAGCTGTGCTTCGACTTAATACTTCGTTACGACGTTTGCATCGATTGACTCGCGTTCGCGCTGTCTTCCTTTGCGTTGCTGTCCACCTCACCGTGCATGTCGTTCGGCTTCGGAATCTGTCGGAGGACCGGATTGAACCACGATTAAACGTTTGATGCAATGCACGTTTCTGCGGCGACTTCATCATTCGCCTTTTCTTCCTGGAAGCTCCATGTGCAGGCAACCCCTTTTCTCGCTCTTCATCTGTTCCCGGATTCCGTTTAGCAAGATAACTCTGTCTTTTCAGCTGTGCTTCGACTTAATACTTCGTTACGACGTTTGCATCGATTGACTCGCGTTCGCGCTGTCTTCCTTTGCGTTGCTGTCCACCTCACCGTGCATGTCGTTCGGCTTCGGAATCTGTCGGAGGACCGGATTGAACCACGATTAAACGTTTGATGCAATGCACGTTTCTGCGGCGACTTCATCATTCGCCTTTTCTTCCTGGAAGCTCCATGTGCAGGCAACCCCTTTTCTCGCTCTTCATCTGTTCCCGGATTCCGTTTAGCAAGATAACTCTGTCTTTTCAGCTGTGCTTCGACTTAATACTTCGTTACGATGTTTGCATCGATTGACTCGCGTTCGCGCTGTCTTCCTTTGCGTTGCTGTCCACCTCACCGTGCATGTCGTTCGGCTTCGGAATCTGTCGGAGGACCGGATTGAACCACGATTAAACGTTTGATGCAATGCACGTTTCTGCGGCGACTTCATCATTCGCCTTTTCTTCCTGGAAGCTCCATGTGCAGGCAACCCCTTTTCTCGCTCTTCATCTGTTCCCGGATTCCGTTTAGCAAGATAACTCTGTCTTTTCAGCTGTGCTTCGACTTAATACTTCGTTACGACGTTTGCATCGATTGACTCGCGTTCGCGCTGTCTTCCTTTGCGTTGCTGTCCACCTCACCGTGCATGCATGTCGTTCGGCTTCGGAATCTGTCGGGGGACCGGTTTGAACCACTATTAAATGTTTGCTGCAATGCACGTTTCTGCGGCGACTTCATCATTCGCCTTTTCTTTCTGGAAGCTCCATGTGCACGCAACCATTTTTCTCCTTCTTCATCTGTTCCCGGATTCCGTTTAGCAAGATAACTCTGTCTTTTCCGCTGTGCTTAGGCTTAATGCTTCGTTACGACGTTTGCATCGATTGACTCGCGTTCGCGCTGTCTTCCTTTGCGTTGCTGTCCACCTCACCGTGCATGCATGTCGTTCGGCTTCGGAATCTGTCGGAGGACCGGTTTGAACCACTATTAAATGTTTGCTGCAATGCACGGGCCTGTGGCGACTTCATCATTCGCCTTTTCTTTCTGGAAGCTCCATGTGCACGCAACCATTTTTCTCCTTCTTCATCTGTTCCCGGATTCCGTTTAGCAAGATAACTCTGTCTTTTCAGCTGTGCTTCGACTTAATACTTCGTTACGACGTTTGCATCGATTGACTCGCGTTCGCGCTGTCTTCCTTTGCGTTGCTGTCCACCTCACCGTGCATGTCGTTCGGCTTCGGAATCTGTCGGAGGACCGGATTGAACCACGATTAAATGTTTGCTGCAATGCACGTTTCTGCGGCGACTTCATCATTCGCCTTTTCTTCCTGGAAGCTCCATGTGCAGGCAACCCCTTTTCTCGCTCTTCATCTGTTCCCGGATTCCGTTTAGCAAGATAACTCTGTCTTTTCAGCTGTGCTTCGACTTAATACTTCGTTACGACGTTTGCATCGATTGACTCGCGTTCGCGCTGTCTTCCTTTGCGTTGCTGTCCACCTCACCGTGCATGTCGTTCGGCTTCGGAATCTGTCGGAGGACCGGATTGAACCACGATTAAATGTTTGCTGCAATGCACGTTTCTGCGGCGACTTCATCATTCGCCTTTTCTTCCTGGAAGCTCCATGTGCAGGCAACCCCTTTTCTCGCTCTTCATCTGTTCCCGGATTCCGTTTAGCAAGATAACTCTGTCTTTTCAGCTGTGCTTCGACTTAATACTTCGTTACGACGTTTGCATCGATTGACTCGCGTTCGCGCTGTCTTCCTTTGCGTTGCTGTCCACCTCACCGTGCATGTCGTTCGGCTTCGGAATCTGTCGGAGGACCGGATTGAACCACGATTAAATGTTTGCTGCAATGCACGTTTCTGCGGCGACTTCATCATTCGCCTTTTCTTCCTGGAAGCTCCATGTGCAGGCAACCCCTTTTCTCGCTCTTCATCTGTTCCCGGATTCCGTTTAGCAAGATAACTCTGTCTTTTCAGCTGTGCTTCGACTTAATACTTCGTTACGACGTTTGCATCGATTGACTCGCGTTCGCGCTGTCTTCCTTTGCGTTGCTGTCCACCTCACCGTGCATGTCGTTCGGCTTCGGAATCTGTCGGAGGACCGGATTGAACCACTATTAAATGTTTGCTGCAATGCACGTTTCTGCGGCGACTTCATCATTCGCCTTTTCTTCCTGGAAGCTCCATGTGCAGGCAACCCCTTTTCTCGCTCTTCATCTGTTCCCGGATTCCGTTTAGCAAGATAACTCTGTCTTTTCAGCTGTGCTTCGACTTAATACTTCGTTACGACGTTTGCATCGATTGACTCGCGTTCGCGCTGTCTTCCTTTGCGTTGCTGTCCACCTCACCGTGCATGTCGTTCGGCTTCGGAATCTGTCGGAGGACCGGATTGAACCACGATTAAATGTTTGCTGCAATGCACGTTTCTGCGGCGACTTCATCATTCGCCTTTTCTTTCTGGAAGCTCCATGTGCACGCAACCATTTTTCTCCTTCTTCATCTGTTCCCGGATTCCGTTTAGCAAGATAACTCTGTCTTTTCAGCTGTGCTTCGACTTAATACTTCGTTACGACGTTTGCATCGATTGACTCGCGTTCGCGCTGTCTTCCTTTGCGTTGCTGTCCACCTCACCGTGCATGTCGTTCGGCTTCGGAATCTGTCGGAGGACCGGATTGAACCACTATTAAATGTTTGCTGCAATGCACGTTTCTGCGGCGACTTCATCATTCGCCTTTTCTTTCAGGAAGCTCCATGTGCACGCAACCATTTTTCTCCTTCTTCATCTGTTCCCGGATTCCGTTTAGCAAGATAACTCTGTCTTTTCAGCTGTGCTTCGACTTAATACTTCGTTACGACGTTTGCATCGATTGACTCGCGTTCGCGCTGTCTTCCTTTGCGTTGCTGTCCACCTCACCGTGCATGTCGTTCGGCTTCGGAATCTGTCGGAGGACCGGATTGAACCACGATTAAACGTTTGATGCAATGCACGTTTCTGCGGCGACTTCATCATTCGCCTTTTCTTTCTGGAAGCTCCATGTGCACGCAACCATTTTTCTCCTTCTTCATCTGTTCCCGGATTCCGTTTAGCAAGATAACTCTGTCTTTTCAGCTGTGCTTCGACTTAATACTTCGTTACGACGTTTGCATCGATTGACTCGCGTTCGCGCTGTCTTCCTTTGCGTTGCTGTCCACCTCACCGTGCATGTCGTTCGGCTTCGGAATCTGTCGGAGGACCGGATTGAACCACGATTAAATGTTTGCTGCAATGCACGTTTCTGCGGCGACTTCATCATTCGCCTTTTCTTCCTGGAAGCTCCATGTGCAGGCAACCCCTTTTCTCGCTCTTCATCTGTTCCCGGATTCCGTTTAGCAAGATAACTCTGTCTTTTCAGCTGTGCTTCGACTTAATACTTCGTTACGACGTTTGCATCGATTGACTCGCGTTCGCGCTGTCTTCCTTTGCGTTGCTGTCCACCTCACCGTGCATGTCGTTCGGCTTCGGAATCTGTCGGGGGACCGGTTTGAACCACTATTAAATGTTTGCTGCAATGCACGTTTCTGCGGCGACTTCATCATTCGCCTTTTCTTTCTGGAAGCTCCATGTGCACGCAACCATTTTTCTCCTTCTTCATCTGTTCCCGGATTCCGTTTAGCAAGATAACTCTGTCTTTTCCGCTGTGCTTAGGCTTAATGCTTCGTTACGACGTTTGCATCGATTGACTCGCGTTCGCGCTGTCTTCCTTTGCGTTGCTGTCCACCTCACCGTGCATGCATGTCGTTCGGCTTCGGAATCTGTCGGAGGACCGGTTTGAACCACTATTAAATGTTTGCTGCAATGCACGGGCCTGTGGCGACTTCATCATTCGCCTTTTCTTTCTGGAAGCTCCATGTGCACGCAACCATTTTTCTCCTTCTTCATCTGTTCCCGGATTCCGTTTAGCAAGATAACTCTGTCTTTTCAGCTGTGCTTCGACTTAATACTTCGTTACGACGTTTGCATCGATTGACTCGCGTTCGCGCTGTCTTCCTTTGCGTTGCTGTCCACCTCACCGTGCATGTCGTTCGGCTTCGGAATCTGTCGGAGGACCGGATTGAACCACGATTAAATGTTTGCTGCAATGCACGTTTCAGCGGCGACTTCATCATTCGCCTTTTCTTCCTGGAAGCTCCATGTGCAGGCAACCCCTTTTCTCGCTCTTCATCTGTTCCCGGATTCCGTTTAGCAAGATAACTCTGTCTTTTCAGCTGTGCTTCGACTTAATACTTCGTTACGACGTTTGCATCGATTGACTCGCGTTCGCGCTGTCTTCCTTTGCGTTGCTGTCCACCTCACCGTGCATGTCGTTCGGCTTCGGAATCTGTCGGGGGACCGGTTTGAACCACTATTAAATGTTTGCTGCAATGCACGTTTCTGCGGCGACTTCATCATTCGCCTTTTCTTTCTGGAAGCTCCATGTGCACGCAACCATTTTTCTCCTTCTTCATCTGTTCCCGGATTCCGTTTAGCAAGATAACTCTGTCTTTTCCGCTGTGCTTAGGCTTAATGCTTCGTTACGACGTTTGCATCGATTGACTCGCGTTCGCGCTGTCTTCCTTTGCGTTGCTGTCCACCTCACTGTGCACGTCGTTCGGCTTCGGAATCTGTCGGAGGACCGGACTGATCCACAATTAAACGTTTGCTGCACTGCACCTTCCCCCAGCGACTTCATCATTCGCCTTTTCTTTCTGGCGCCCCATATGTGCACGCAACGGTGTGCGCATACTCTGCAATAGGTAAGGGGAAGCGGAAGAGAGTGAGTTGCCAAAGTGTGCAACCACATGATTGGCGCGCCTGATTCCAGCCGTGGGCCGAGGGTAGCAGTAAAGCCCGCTAGCAGTTGAAGGCTTCCCGAGGGCCGACTATGAGGTGCCACAAATCTTTATGCGGTAGGAAAAAAAAAGAAAAGCGGGAAATCTGGGATGACTCGATTGTCCTTTGAGGCCAAGAACATGGGGATTCTGAAAATGGTAATTTCGCTCCTTTTTTCCCGATTGAACTTACATTCGAAAATGGATCAGCTATACACCTGGACGAATGACGCCAAAGAAGTTATGCAGTTAGGCGCCGTATCAAAACCTGAGGCAGCAGAAAAAACTACGAAGGCTTTTATTGGCCCCGTGGGGTGAAATTAGGTTTAGCTTCGTTACGATGGCGGCATAGCACAAAGCACGGCTATGTGGTGTGCGATGTCAGTTCACGTTAAATGATTTTCTATTTCTTCGTAGTGATGCGTTTGACACTGGTATAGCTACACCTCGACGCCGTATTCGCCTGTACCGCAAGTAAAGAGACCTTGCTTTACCAAGCTTTGTCAGTTTATGTTTCAACTCTCGAACAATTGGTGTGACGTCAAAGATTGCTACGTAGGCGGCGCAAGTCATGGAGGAACTCCATTGTAATCGCTGTTGGTCATTCCTTATCATTCCGGCCCTAAATTCAGGCTGGCTTCAGCGTTGAAATAAAGCCGCGAAACAGTGATTACATCGCAGCTTTTTAATCGTTCACGTGACCTCTGAAATCGCACCCTTCAGTGATCATTGTACTCTTAGGCTTTATTTCTGAGAAGGAAACAGGCCGGTAAAATTTTTTGAGAGAAGCCCAGATTGCTGAACTTGGTCTGGAGCCCTCCCCCCATGTAGGTTGCGTCGAGATTCGGTGCGTTGAAGCCTAGCACATAATCTCTCCACCTCTTGTGGACCTTTCAGATATATTTCACTTCCGTCTCGGAGTCGAGATAAACGGGATGAAGTGAATTCCAGCGGAGCATTTTCGCGATTATTAACATGCTTGCTTGCTCTAGTCGCTAATCCATGCTTGACACAAGGCGTGCGGAAACACAGAGTGATTGAGTGTTTCTCAGTTAAGAACGCTTTTCTGCCCTTTGCACTCTCCTTTGTGTCAATCATCTTTACGCACTTGCGACCGCTTTTGACTGCAGGATGTGAATATGCATTTATCCTTCACGGCGCGCAGTCGTCACACAAGTGGCCAATACGTGCTGCGAGACACTTTGCCGACCGTGGTCCTCGCCGTCTGACAATGGCGGCTGCGTCGGGCGGCGATTGCCACGGGCGCTGGTCGGCAAACCCTTCGCGGAAACTCTGTTGACACGCACCATATCAGCGGGCGTTTTTCGGTCGAAACTCGGCGCTGCCGCCGGAAGCGGTGCGCCTCGTAAAGATATGGCGCTACACCATGACCGGTGCCGCGAACGGCGTTGACACGCTTGCTGTCCGCGCGCGCACAAGTTTCTGCAGAGCATGGCATTCCTCTTGTCGAATGTCGAATTGTCAAATGCTTTCAAAAGATCTATAGCAATGACATCAATTCGCTCTTTTGAGTTTCTGGCTGTTGCAAAAGCATGAGTAATTTCAAAGAGTTCCGCTATTGTCGAGACGGCTGCGGAAGCCATGCTGTTTACTATAAAAAGGGTGATTACTATCAATGTATTCTACAAGGTAGTTGGATATTATATGATCTAACATTTTGCATACAGAACATGTGATAGATATAGGACGGTAATTTTAAACGTCAAATTTATCACTAGATTTTAAAACAGACACATCATTGCTAACAACCAGTCACCCGGTACAGTGCTATCACGTAATGAGGCTATGAACATCATCTCTGAAAACAGAAAATTCATGCAGTAACGCTTCAAAAAATTCGTTAGGTATGTTATCAGGACGAGGTGTCTTCTTGGAATCTAGTTTTAAGAGTAATGAAAGAATACCTTCTCGTGATATGGCTATGCCTTCATGCTGCTGGTTGCTGGGCGCTTTCGTTGAATGTAAATGCTGTTTCGGAGTAAATACTGACACAAAAAATATAATAAAGGCTTCGGCGACTAATTTTGGCTCGAAGCACAAAGTGCCATTTATCGTTGTGTTAGAGCCAGAGATACACCTCCAACATTTTTGGGGAGCGCTGTGCATATATTCTGCCAATGTTGTAGAAAGGAAATGCGTTTTGGCTTCCTTCAATTCGTTTCGTACCTGCGCACTGAGAGTGGCAATTACAGTGCACTGTTTCGGCTGCTTTTTCCGCGCACGTTGTAGACGGCGTTTTAAATTGGTAACATTTCGAGTAATCCAAGGATTCGGTTTTCGTGGCCGCTTTTGTTTTCCAGCAGTACAAACCGCCTCAAGAGATACTTTACAGCTGAGACGAAGTAATGCCACAGGTTTTCAACGCTATCATTTCGTGGTATCATATCAGAGGCACATTCCAAGTAGTCAATAACTGAACGGCAGCACGGAAATTGTAAATGTTCAGCGTCTTGTGTTTTGAGGCACACTTCTTGCTAACATTAATGGTAGCAAGTACACTTTTATGGTGACAAACACCACCTTCAATATCTATTGTACAATCAAAGGCCTCCGCAGAAAAAAAAAAAATATTAAATCCAACAGAGAATGAGAGTTTCCTTGCGTGTGTGTGGGCTTATCAACCATTTGAATAAGACCGTACTTCGTCATAATCTCTAACATAGCGTCACCGTGAGTCCTATCTGTAGGCCCGGGAACTCGTGCTTCCCAATTTACACTTGGTAAATTAAAGTCTACTACAAGTATAATTCTGCTTCTGTTGTTAGTAACAGCGCTTAAATGTTCGTCAATCTTCTGGAATTACTCAACAGGGCTGGCTGGTGGCCTATAAATGACCCCAATTACTAATATCAAATCGCTTAAAATTAGTTTACGCCACACGGTAATAAAGGGCAAGGGTTCGTACTGTAGTGTGTTCGTGATGAACAGTGCCACTCCTTCACCTCAGTTTGATCTGTGTGTGCGGATCATATTGATGCGGTCACGTCTCAGTCACGTGGGGATTGTGTAGTATCGTTGAACATTCGAGGACTCCTGATTTATTTGCGATGCTTCTCGCATTTATGTTTAGTATTCTAAATTCATGTTTTTGCTTGTGTCACTCATTAGAACTGTATGCTTGCCCTTGTGTGGCTGGCAGCTTTACATGGGTATTTGTTTTCAGGTCCCAGACATAGGCAGTGCTATTGATAATCAGTTTATCATGCACGAGCTTAACTTTCGCCCTCGCATCCTTATTGGTCTGAGCGGATTCCCAGAAAAAAGTTTTCTTTTGTGCAGATTTGCCTGTGACTAGTAGCCGGAAACACTTACACTGGTACGTTTCAGTTTGCTGAAATTCTTAAATATGACTAATTTTTCATTGAAGTCATACAGCCTCATGATAACGGGCCTGTTTCGGCCATCCTTACTTTGCCCAACTCTGTGTATTCTTTCCAGTGATGTCACAGAAACGCCCATCTGCTCAGAGAAATTGCCTTTATTACTTTAATTTCAATATCTGCTTTTGTTTCATTCGCGCCCTTTGACACCCCAAATAGAATAATATCATTGCGTCTGGCTCTGCCTTCCATGTCGTTTAACTTTTGTTGCTCGATTTGCACAGTGCGCTCAAGGACACAAACAGCACTTTCAAGTGTTAGCAATTTATTGCGCTGGTCCCTGAGGGATTCTAACTTGCTTTTAATATCAGCCAGCCGAGCTTCAAATTTAGTTGAGGGAATGTAGCCCTTGCATAGTTGGCTCAGCGTACTTGGGCGATATCGCCAAATATCACTCATATACAATGGAACGGGAGAAAAGAAATTTCGCACCTCCTTTCAACAGCGCATGCAGGACAGCGCAGGAGTTCGGAAGGCTTAACAAAATCCCTGAAAAAGCCGCTCGCTTTTGTGGTGTCATAGCTGGCGCCGCGAGGAAAAATAATGCTCTGAAAGCTTTTCCTGTAACCCATGCGTGCATGTTGGCAGAGCACTGCCGTCGCTTGTTGTGCTTCCGTTCCACGGTGCACTCGAGAACGAATAGGGTGTACCTTTGGACACTGGATTTTATCACGTCCTCGTAGATTCGAGGCCGTGGGCTATGCGCCACCTCACCTGGCAAATTAAGCGTGGGAGTAGTTAATGTCCACGCATGTGCTATATACGCAAGACTGATAGGTCTGGTTGGCCACTCATGTCTATACCTTCAAGCACGAACAAGTGTTGCCTCTTTACGTTTGGTAACTGGGACACTGAAGAAATATTTATTTTACCCGCAGGGCTTACAAAAGCATTTCACAAGATAGGGGCGAGAATACAGCAAGTACTATGAAAATTTATTAAAAGAAAGAAAAGAAAACAAGGAACACAACTGTTGAACTCATTAAAAGCATACAGTGCATTGAAAAATTCACTGCAGATTGACCACGACAGATTAATTCATATAAAGTGTACTCCGTTCACAACAAAGTATCACAAGAGTGAGAAAAAAAAACTGTCAAACGCAACAGACTGAACGCCAAATGCAAGCAGCAAAAAAAAAAAGCGAAATGCTGCGAAAGTGATGGTTCTCGGTCATAGTGACCAGAGCAAGCAAGACGTTCCAATCACGGCAGAAAGCAAAGCCAACACGTCTTCGTGTTTTGGCGAGGTATGGCAACACTGTCAGGATCGTGTAGAAACGTATAGGCGCGTGGTGTCTTCTATGATGATAGATCTTATGAAAAAGACAGATACGAGTAATATTAAGGGGGGCAGTGACACCAAGGGGGGTGGGGGGGGGATTAAGACTGTGATTCGTGTCAGTGAAGCTCGCAGTACAATGGTAATTATTATGATTGAAGCGAAATGAACGATTTTCTGCACTTTGTCAGTTTATCAACAGTAAATGATTGGAGTCTCATGTCTTTCTCTCCTAATCAAACACCTAATAACAGCAAGTACCATTTTAATTCAACTTTCTTTAATTCAACCGTCTTTCTGCAATTCAATTTTATTTTACAAATACCTTGCCGTTCACCTGGCATTGTCCTTATCATGGGTTGCTTATATTGGATCAATATGATTTCAGGCCTCATGCATTCTTGGTTAATTACGACGAAGCCAAAAATGAGCGCCACTTAAAATAAGATAACTTGCTTATCAGACCTGGAATACGCTTCACTCATCTGACACCCATCACTAGCACATCTCACTAATGAACTAGAAGCCGTTAAAAACCGAGCCGCCCGGTTTATCATGTCACAGTACTCGTGTAAAACTTCCGTCAGTCGCTTCACTAAAACGAGCCATTTCCCTCCCAAGTTTTCACTCACGACGCGTCATACCATGCCTCTGCCTCGTCGAGTCCTTTACATACAACCCTATTAACAGGCACCCTCTGCTACAACTTCCTTTAAGAATATCTGCTCGCCTAAACCACAGTCATCCAATAGCTGTCATGATAGGCCGCACGCCAGCGATGAATGATTCATTCTTCCTAGATGCAAAGCCTGATTGAATGTCCTGACTGATAATATCGCTTCTTGCACAAATCGAGGAATTTTTCGCACTGAACTAATGATTTACGCATGTTTGAAATGACGGTTTTCGCCTTACTAAATAATCTCGTTCTCTGCTACTGTCTGTTATCTTACGATAATTATTTGGTTTTGTCTCGTTCCTGTGCTTTTTGTTGTTATTATTGAACAGGTATCGATATGCTGTTGCCCCACATTGTTTTTGCCACCGCCTTATGTAATGCCGACAAAGGCTTAAGGCTTCAATAAATGAAATGAAATAATTAGGTAAGTCGCTAATGTAGATGAGAAAAAGCAATGGAGCCATGACGGACCCCTGAGGTACTGGGACTTCAAGGAAGTTGGTCTCGTCAGCGGTGACCTACTGGATGCGATCAGACAGGAATGCATTGATCCAGTTAGACTCTGCAGGATCCATGCTGATGACAAATCTTATCAAATGCCTTTGAGAAGTCTCTATAAACGCGCAGTTAGTGAACCCTAAATCCAGGAATGAATGTCCATCATTGGATAACATGATTAGTTTCGTCTATAGCATGAGTATGCTATCCGAAATTCATGGTGGGCGGGGCGGAAAAACCGGTTTCGTTACGGAAAGTTAATGATGTTGCTGAGGATTATATGCTCGAATATTGTGGAGGGTATTGATGTGAGGGACATGCGGCGATAGTTGGCTGGATTTTGTGAGTCGCCAGATCTTTGAATCGGAACCACTTTCTCTGTTTTCTAATTATTTGGTAAGTAGCTGTCGTTCATCGATTTTTTGAAAACGAAAGTTAATGAAATCGAGCTGTGCTCAGAAGAGTTCTGAAGAAATTTTAGTGTGATTCCGCCGAGAGCACATGGCGATAGTTTTGTTTACTAATAATGGCTTAATTCTGACTCAGTGAAATGCAATGGCGCCCATTGAGGGGAAGTGAGAAAGGGGAAAAGGCGGTATTGAAAGGCTGTAGGATTATAGATAGAGAGTGGAAAGGTGTTATTCAGCCAAACAGCGAATGAATGTTTTTATTAGGGTATGTGTACGATCATATAGGCGCTCTTTACGATGGTCGAAAATTATTTACGATTACTATTTAATAAACAAGGAAGTGCTTTGTGAAAGCAGGCGAATTTTTGCCGATTTGTTAGCATTTACGTAGTTCTTTCTGCCTGAGTGTAGATTATTTAGCATCGATTTGTGCAAGATGTTGTTTTGTCTTGGTGGAAGAACAGCCTTAATTTTTTTTATTACTTAAGCGCTTTTGGGTAACTGTTGCGGCAGGGAGCGTTAGGTTATTAGTTAATTGTACTTAAGACGATATATCTGTCGATTAAATGCATTTTATATTTAAAAGACGACCAAAGTTCGGCAACTGACAGCCTCCAGTTCGTTAGTAGGAAACCATCAAGAAACGAAGACAGCTGTGTTTTAATAGCATCAAAGTTGGTTTTTGTTTTATTCTCGGGTACGTTTAGTTAAGCGGTGTAGCAGTACAGGTGGTGGTAGTGGTTTTATTAAAGTAATAGTAAAAAGGAAGGAAAAGATTTTTGCTAGCCCCGGCATCTGCCATCGATACTGAAGCACCTGAGCTGGGGCAGCAGAAATAGAGGATAGCAGGCAGAATGGAGCAGTACAGGTGCATTTTCCGATTTCGGGCATACCTATTTGTCTGAAGCCTGCCTTGTGGCAGGCGGCCTTCTTGCCCACGTGTTGTAGGCAACCTGCCAGGCGTGTCACATCGGTGAAGGCATGGGTGCGGGCTACACCTGGGTGAATGCCTTCAGGGCAAAGACCTCATGTCAAATTCTTTTACGGTAAAGACTTTATGGTAAAGGTCTTTAGGGTGAAGCCTTTCACGATAAGTGAGGAAGAACTGCTGTCAGGAGCTGACGTAAGGATTTGATCATTCAGCAATTATGACAGTGGTGTGACCTGTCTTGGTAGTTAAACCAGGTGTGATAAGTTAAATTCGGAGCGAACACTAACATTAGAAGTATCAGCGGACGAATAACAAGCAAACACAGAAGACAAATCAACGCGTGAAAACTTGAAATCTGCGTACAAAAATATAGGCGTGTACCAGGAAATCGATTTAGTTTAGACAGTCATGGATAGCATCACGAAAGCCTTTGTTAAGGAACAGCATCAAGCGCCAGTGACAAATTTTTTGGAAATAATACAGCACCAAACTGTTTCAAAATCACGGTCGACAGTTATCGGGAAACACTGAAAACGTTCATTAACACCAGTTAGCACTCCATAATACGATCTGTCAGCTCGATCAGTGCGAAATGCAATTAAGTAATTGTTACAATCAAACCGTTAATTTGCTGATATCTTCTAAGAAAGCAAAGTTTCCGTTAAAATAATTATACCTGATTCAGAGTCGTTAATTAATGCGTTCATATTGTCCTTTTTATTGTAGAGGGTGGGAATGCTACCGTATAAAGACAGAGCGTTCTATACTCAAGGTGGTGGTGTGAAACATTTATTTATACTATTTACACAAGAGGTATTGCTTGGACCGGGCCTGAAGGGCCCGGCCCTCACAATCACCAGGAGGGATCCCTAGTCAGGGAGCCCTGCGGTCTCCGCGATGGACCGGGTTCTTGTCACCAGGACTCGTTGGTCCTGGAGGGTTGAGCAGTCGAGCAGGGCAGCTTCCCAGACCTCTCGGGTGGGGTGGGGAAGCACAATCGGCAGGACATGCTCACACTTTGTGATACGTGTCCGCAAACACTTCCCCACAGTGTGCACACTCGCCCGAAAAGGCCGGATTGAAATGTTTAAGCACTGCCGTACACAGTACTGTGTTGGTGTAGAGGCGAAGAAGCCAACGCTCCTCCGCCTTATTGAGGCCTTTGCAGAGGGGCGGGTGTCGGCCGTGAGCGGTTTGATACAGGAAAGAGAGCTCCCGGAAATTAACAGCTAGATTGAAATCAGGAGCCCGGTCAGGCAGCGGGAGTGGTGGTGCCCGGTGGTTAAGCGCGCTTACGTCCGCTACCTTATTCAGCCCCTTCCCCTCGCGAATTTCCTAACCTCTTGACAAGTGGCGTCTTTACCGCACTGTTCGGTTAGAGGTCTCGCGAATGGTGTTCACGTGAAAAACGTAGCATTTTCCGCCTGCAAGAAACTTATTGTAGCTTAGGTGTTGGAGGATTTGGCGTATACTCGGTCGTCTATTTTCCAGGTTTCGAGCGATTATTCGCGCTATTGTGACAGCTTCAAGTAATGTGACCTGCCTAGGTTTAAACTGCCTCTTACACGTAATCTGTGCCACAATTCTGAGTTAATTTCTCATTTAGTTAGATTTTTTTTTCATCTGATTCTAATTCTTCCTTGAATCGTCGCTTGGTGCTGTGTCGTAACGTCTCCGCGCAGCACTGTGGGAGAGAGGGAGACGCACAAACCCCTTTTCATAATGAAGGGAACAGGAGCACGAAAAGCGACTTATAAGTGCTGACGGCACCCGAGGCACTTCCGCATATAGAAACTTGCCCTCGCGCTTATGAAACTCACGCTGCGACCATGTGCTTGCAGAGTGCCGTGCTCTATCTATGTTGCCCACATTATTGTTTTGCATTTTGCTGAAAGCTGGCTGTGGCTATGAAAGCTAGTTACGAGGGCTGGCTACAGCTCTTTTTGTGCTTCTCATATATGTAGTTTATTGCCGAGGTGCACACCCTTTGAGTAGCAGAACAAGGAGGTGTGTTTTCGCAATTATTCCTAGTTCTCAATTCCAACCCTGGCTCCTCTTTATCCAGTAGAGGAGCCAGATTCGCGGCGTGTTCACTTGGTGCTCAGCTCTCGTTGGGGGAATGCCTTAAACGCACTGAGACTTAAGCTGCTGACAAATATGCTCCTTTCACATGAGGCTGATCTTTTGCAAGGAGAAAAAGTAATAAATAAAATGTCCAGGTGCCGTCTCCCGCGGCCGTCTTCACGAGCAAAGTGCGGTGCGTCAAGGATCCCTCTAGTTATGCCATGCCACTACGGCACTCATGGAGTGCTTGTTTATCTTGAAGTCACGAGTTTCAATAGAGCAGTGGTTTCTTTGCTGCCAGAGAGAGATGAGCGCAGCCATGTGAAGATTCACCGCGGAACAAAAGTTGCCTGCGCTGCACAGCGTTGGCCGACTGAGGATGCTGAGGAGAAATGCCCCCGTTCGGAGGTGCGCCACCGCGGGCGTAAAAGCGCGCTTCCGTTTCGCGCTGTACTTTTTACGAGCGAGCCTCGGTATGCCTTATAAAAGTGCGGCGGGGTCGCGTCACGCGTGTTGGGCACCTGCAAAGCGCGCAGTAAAGCGCCTTTACGAGCGCCTAAATAAGGCGACCGTGTCGAGTGTGGTGGTCGTCTATTAGGCTATTCATATATGCGGAACGGCAGACCCGCATCGAGTGGTACGTCCTGGAATCCGGGCTGTCGGACAGGGCGGTCCCGAGTGCTGCTGCTGCTGCTGCTGCGGCGGCGGCGGCGGCGGCGGCGCTCAAAATCAAGAAGAAATGGTCAGACAGGGTATGCAATGCGAAGGCAACATAACCGATAGCCGCTAAGGGTAATGGATTGGATTAAGGGAGAAGGCAAGCGCACCAGAGGGTGGCAGAAAGTTGGGTGAGCATGTGAGATTAGTAAGTTTGCGGGTAGCCTCACTTGGCGCAGGACCTGGTTAATGGGAGATATATGGGAGAGCCGTTTGTCCTGATTGTAATTTCGAAATCATGCCGCACCACCCCGCCCATAGTGTCATCTTAGGCCACTGTATATGCGGCATCTGTAAACGTTGAGCTTGTCTCGACACTCTAAGCGCTTATTCATCCTTTCTGATGAAGATTTGGTCCTTTCGGGAGACTAACTGCGTTGCCACAGCCATTATTCCTTCTCGAGACTAAATGCAGGAAGGCTAACAGTAAGTCTAGCCACAAACCATCCCTAGGGCTCAACTGTTCGTCTGAAGGGAGCAACGCAGGGATGCAACCGCCCAGAGAGCAACAGCTGAACGAAGAGATAAATTACGTGCCGTCGGTTGGAATCCAACTGCTGTCTGATAGAATGTGAGCAGGCGCGCTATCCATAGTAAATCTTTTAGGAGCGTTAGCTCTTAATACTTACATTCGTCAAGGACGCGTCTGTCTGCAATGAAGGTCAAATCATCCAAAACAGTTACCACGTGACCACACTATATCATATATCAACAGTGGACGCGTTCCTATATTTTTGATCCGTTATATATGGGCCAGTATAGGGATCCCCCCCCCCCCCCCCCCCCACGGAAACAGCATTTGCATAAAATTTAGGGGCCACCCATTTGACGCAGAATGTTCGAAGCGGTGTCACATGACTTGGCTTGTTCCTCAGGGTAAAATTACTAATTGAGATGAAGCACAAATTATGTGTGGGATTCGCACCAATTTGGCATGCTCCTGAGGATAACATTACTAATGGAGATGAAGCGAAAAAAATGTGTGGGATTCACACCGACGACCTTTCTGCCCCCAAAGCGTGCATTAGGAGGACCTTCAGAAGGCCATTACGCCCGAATCGTTAGTCGCAGAGGTCCTGGATGGTGTGAAACGATTCGTCGTGTTGTGATGCACACGTTTATAAAATTTCTTAGCTGATATAACGAGGAAATATACCTGATATAGCGAAGGTGGCTGTAAATCGGAAAAGGAGTGCAAAATCCATGACGTAGATGGCGCTGCTTGTGTCTCAGAAGGGATGTTTTCAGAAAGGAAACATCCATGGAAGTTTGGATTTCGTCTTCTCCTCGTTTACTGAGCACACCGATGTAAATACTTAAAGCTTCCGTAGCTAACGCTCTTAAATCGAACAGTGAGCCATTGTTGACGGCGAATTTTTGATTTATTGCATGTAAGAAGAGGTGGGCATCCTCACGAGGGAGAGCCCTCATCATGGTGTCCTCACCCTCACCTCATAAGGATTTCACTCGATGAGGTGAGGGTGCGGGAGCATCGGCGCATGAAAATTCGCGAGGACGAAGGTTAGGCAGGAAATACATGGTGAGGTGAGGGCGAGGCAGGGAAGATATGATGCGGTGAGGCTGAGTTAGAGCAAGATGCTCTGTCTGAGGGCGAGGGTGGTGGCCCGAACTGTACTCTGGAATAAGGTTTTTGATCTGTACAGCTCGTTATCAGTTCCCATTTTAAAGCGCTAGTTCTTAGGGTGAAGGTTCCCGGGGAAGACGCAGTTTCTGCAGTTTGGAGATACAGGAGGCGAACACAAAATGCGGCGAGCCGCACGCCTTCTCCGTCGTTGCGATGTACTACACCGCTGACATTGCTATGCCGAAAAAAGCGCTCTTGTAACTCAAAAAGCCTATTCCAAAAGCCTATGGGTACGGGGATGGATACTCCACATCTCCACCACTTGTAATTAGGAACGTCTTCCAAAGCACAGCGTCGCGAACAACTAGTGGTACAGTCCAGGCACAGACCAGAGGCAGCCGGCAGTCCAGAGCACGCACGAGGGACGGAGCGTTTGGCGCTTCTCGTCGTCTTCTTCGTTAAGCGCCGGCCTCTGAAGATTCGAATGCCGAAGGCCAGTCTTACACTATTTTTAAAATTTTTGTAAACTCTTAGGTGAAACACCCTGTATAGTGCGCTAAGAAGGCGGCACTGGCCGGGCCGTGCGGGTGGCCGCCGGTTCAACCGGAACCGTGGTACCGCGGTCAACATTTTTCATTATCAGCCCCGAAACTGTGAGATGATCAGAGTGTAGACGAAAACATGTAGAAATTTTACCTATATATAGTAAGGCTATTGAATTCCCAAGTTGCAAGCCTTTCTATGCTTTTGCTTCACCTGAACTGGCTTACTTTGGTTGGTATATGATATGATGTATGTTTGCGTGATATTGAATGATTTTAGACTTGTACTGGAGAAGAATTGGTCATTCTCTACATTCTCAGATCCCTGGAAGTCGTGATTCCGCCCCTGGCGCAGAGTTACAGCGTTCAAGCTACGCGCCACTGCCCTGCGATGGCAGGTGCTGCCATTGGTGGGACTTGTGAGACCCATGTTGTTCTTGACGAGTCTCTCGCGACTAATCATCAATTGAACTGCCATGGTGCGTAGTTTGCTCACAATCCGGTGGGCAGCTTGTGACGACGTCACAACATCTCGTGACCAAAGTGGTCCACGAGCAAGAAGCAGGCTTCGGACAGACAGACAACCACTTTTCGGTGGAGTGGAAGCGCCGGGGCACTAAAATGGCAACCACATCGTTCACTACAGACTCGGGGATTTAGTGAGTACGGTTATTGAGCCCAATTGATTCCATTTTAGCGACCGGCTTGGTTTTTCAAGTGACCTGAATATTGTTGTATTTTAAGCGACAGCGTAAGAGCCTCACTACAGAGCAAAAGTTGGCATCGCATTCGGGGAGGATACTTAAGAAATAATAAAACTTCATAGCTGAGGGAGAGGCATGCGAACCCGCGGCGGCGCTAAAAATCAGTTCCGCTGGCCGCTCCTTCAGTCCACTACGCCATCGCACAGCTTTTACAGCGATAGCTGTTAGGCACCCGTTTCTGGCTTCTGCGTCGTAGTCGTCCGGCGTTGTCGGCGTAGCCGGTGGGTGCGCTACCATGGTTACCATAACAACCACGGCATGCTATCATCCTGCATGACACCATGTAGGATGTGTTAAGGCCTTTATTAATGGCAGTAGTAGTAATAGTAATAACTCTATTCATGGAAATATACGGGTGGGTCTCGGTGTAGAGGCACTCTTCACATCTTTTGATGTGGTCTGTGGCTCTTGTGGCAGGGTTGGAGCCCTTAGTGTGTCTCGTCGTCTGATGTCACCTTATGTCACGGTGAACGTGGCTCGATAAACCTACGGGTGGCTCTGTTTGGAGCAGTCGCCCACCAAAACTAAACGCCTAAACAGCTATCGCTGAAACTCGCATAACCGCCCTGTGATTTTTTTCTTTAAAGCATGGTATTTGTTTCATTGAAACAATATTTTTTTGAACATTGACTAAATTATTTACAAAGCTTTTAGAAAACGGCACGAAGCACTCCGGTTTAAAGGGTACACACTTTCCTAACTTGAACACTCAGTTGGGAGAAATATTAACATCCTGCCTGTACGAACTGCCAAGCTCTCGAGCTGTCCTTGCAATGTCGGCGTCTTCGTCACGTACCCGCGTTCATGCGTGTTGAACTGCCAGTCTTTTACGCTGTAGTTTGAAAGCGTGGCCTTCATCATCTTCCATCCCCGCACGTAGAGCGCCATCGGACGAGCATCCAGCAAACCACACGAAATGGCGGAAGATTGGAAGCACTGAAATTCAGAGGACCCAGTGCTATTGTAATGTCAAAAGGTGATGATAATTAAGCGACCTACAAACTTTCCTTGTTCATAGTCAGTTCTCTTTTTAGCATTTATTGTAATTGTGGTAAACGCTACTGCATTGTTTTCTAAATATTCTTGCCGTACATTAGTTTTTGTGCACAGAAAAACTAACGCGCTGACTTATTTCAGCAGTGCATATAGATAACAATGAAATCTTATAAGAGCAGGGCACAAGTGTGCCTGCAGTGAGTGCCAGAATTCAGGCAGAGTGACATTTTGGGGCTCAACTCGTAACTGTCTCACGTATTAGCTCAAACAATACACACGCACATACACAACAGTATATCCATATATTTCGTTCCAGCGGTGATCGCAGAGCGGCCGACCGCCGTGGTTTGGAGCGTGCAGATATGCGCGCCAGAAATAAGAATATTTTGCTAATCCGCTACATGCGAATCAATGAACGTTCGAGAAGGCAAGCATGTTCTTGCTACTACGAAGTAAGAAGTGCAAAAATCACCGGCTAAACGCGTTGGCCTGGTTAATAAGGCGTTTCATCCCCTTGACCCCTGTGATTGTCAGCGACGGATTACTTTATTGACACCACGACACCGCGTCTTGAATGCATTCCTGTTCGAATTTTCGTTTATGCGACCGTGGTAACGAATTGCAGCTGCATGAAAGCAGTACGGTTTTCGACACCGAGCTGATATGAAGTATATTGGTGACATTTTGTGGCGAACGTTCGCAGCAAACGAAGATTTCTGCTGCATTCCCGTATGCATTTCACTGCATTGCAGCTGTTCGTTACGGCTGCCATCCAGCTTCAGTCGATTCATGTCGAGATTCATCATCATCATCAGCCTGACTACGCCCACTGCAGGGCAGAGGCCTCTCCCATGTCTCTCTAAGCTGCGCCCGCGGTATTTTAAAATCATCCGCCCACCTAACCATCTGCCGCCCCCTGATACGCTTACTTTCTCTTGGAATCCACTCAATCACCGTTAAGCGCCAGTGGTTATCTTGCCTTCGCATTACATGCCCTTTCCAAGCCCATATCTTCCCCTTGATTTCGACTAGGATGCCATTAACCTGCGCTTGTTCCCTCAACCACTCTGCCCGCTTCCGGTCACTTAACGATACGCCTATCATCTTTCACTCCACGTCTTGCTGACCTCTCCTTAAGTTGAACCCTTTTCGTTTGTCTCCACGTTTCTGCCCCATAAGTGTGTACACCGGTAAGATACAGCAGTTGTACAATTTTCTCTTCAGGGATATTGGGATATTGCCATTCATGATCTGAGAGAACATGCCATATGCGCTCCACCCCATTCTTATCCTCCTAGTTATTTCCCTCTCATGATCCGGATCAGCTGTCACTACCTGCCCTAAGTAGACGTATTTCTATACCACTTCCAGCACCTCGCTGCGAATTTTGAACTGCTGTTCCGTTGCTAGACTTTTGAACATTACTTTGGTTTTCTGCATGTTAATTTTTAGACCCAGCATTCTGCACTGCCTGACTAACTGATTGGTCATGATGTGAACTGCACCTCCTGAGTGGCTCAGCAAGTCAACGTCATCAGCGAATCTCACATTATTTAGGCACTCTCCATTAACTCTTATCCCTAACTCATCTCAATTCAGGCCTCGGAATGTCTCCCGTAAACAGGCGGTGAATAGCACTGGCGAGATCGTGTCTCCTGGCCTGACACCCTTCTTTATTGGAATTTTATTACTGACTTAATGGAGGACTAAGGTAGCTCTGCGGTTGCTATATACATGTTCCAGTATTTTCACATAAGGTTCTTCTACACCCTTGTTCCACAATGCCTGCATGACTGCTGAGGTTTCCACTGAGTCAAATGCTTTCTGGTAATCAATGAAGGCTGTATATAGGGGTTGGTTATATTCTGGGCATTTGTCTAGCACCTGGTTGATAGTGTGAATATGACCAATTCTGTAATATCGTTTACGAAAGCCTGCCGGATAATTTCGTTGATTGAAGTCTAAGGTTGCACTGACTGCATTAGGGATTACCTTAATAAATACCTTGTAGGGAACGGACAGTACGCTGATCGGTCTGTAATGGAAATTTCAAGTCCTTGGAGTCTCGTTTCTTATGAATTAAGGTAATGTTAGCGTTATTTCAAGCTTCTGGTACGGTCGAGGTGATAAGGCATGGTGTATACAGGGTGGCTCGTTTTTCTAGCACAACCTCTCCTCCGTCCTTCAACAGATGTGGTGTTACCTGATCCTCACCAGCTGCTTTCCCGCTTTGCCTTGCTTCTAAGGCTTTATTTACTTCCTCTTTTATTACTGACGGGATGACGCATTGCTGTTCGTTACAGTCTAGGTTAAGCACGGTTTTCCGGCCGCAACGTGATTGCGAAATCGTGATATGAGTATGTCAAGAATTTCACAGTATTTTCGTTTTCGGATGTGGCGCGCAATGTGCCTGAATAACCGCAAGCGTTTCTTGGCAAATTTGTTCTGCTTACTACATCAAGGTGTTCTTCGTCCGCTAGTCGAAAACACTG
Source organism: Amblyomma americanum (assembly GCF_052857255.1). Taxonomy (NCBI): domain Eukaryota; kingdom Metazoa; phylum Arthropoda; class Arachnida; order Ixodida; family Ixodidae; genus Amblyomma; species Amblyomma americanum. The sequence goes on from NC_135502.1 coordinate 200,606,041, forward strand.
TTCGATCAATAATGTCGGCTGTTCCATTACGGCGGAATGATCCTTTGGCTATCGCTTCAAACCATACTATACACTTACTCTTCAATTACCACACATGGGGCCAGTGTGCGCTACAGACAAACTTGCCGAGAGCAGAGAAAAGTACACATAACGTATATATGTGGGTAATTGCCGTCCACGTGTAGATTCCAAATACAGCGTCAGACCGCCTGGTTCAATGCAGTACTTTCTTCATACTATAGCTAAAAAACGGGACTGTAGAATTCCGCTTTCGGCTAGGAGCCGAAAACAGCCAAAATAGTAAAAAAGAAAAGTCTAATTCTGGCTACCATATATACGGTAATTACGGTTTAAAGAGTTTGTCGCACTTTAATGTGGCAAGTTTGGTGCATGTGTGAAAACTGACTTAGTTTTTTGTGGCATTAGCGAACAGGCAATTTAATGCTCATACCGATTAATGTTTATTTCTACTGCTGCTTATCTCTACACTAAATCTTACACGAATGATGCCACAGCGTCAAGAAGCCGCTTCTCTTCTGTAGAGAACCGCACTATGGCAGCGGCGCCATCACCGCCTCATCCGCTGCGCCACCTATAGGAGCTGGAACAACCGAATAATGCCTTGAGGGGCTTGTCTTGTATGTTTACTGCTCAGTAATATCGCCACAAGTTGCCGACTACAAAAAAATAACTCGAGTTTTAAAGCGACTGTTAGTGAGGGCGAGCGAGGGCCAGCAAAGATTTCGAAGTGGGGGTGAGGGAATGCCGGATAACATTTCATTACGAGGGCGGGGAAGGGTTATGGATGAAAAAGGGGGGGGGGGGTGAAGGAGGAAAAGTAAAAATGAGGGCATTTGTCCACCTCTGCATGTAAGCACACCCACCCTAACTGGGTTCAAGCCCGACTTCACCCATCCCGCAACCCGTCATACACAGTCAAACCAGCGTCCAGCTCTCACTTTGCTCGCACATCAAACTTCCGGGAGAGACACATATGCATCGAGTAAAGACAGCCAGGCAGGAGGAAAAGAGAGTTCGAGCAACGTGGCTGCTCTGCTTGGAGATTTGTTATGCGGCTCTTCCACAGGCTAAACAGTCCTGCGAGCACTGAAAGGTTACATGGAACCTTGGAGCCTTCCACTGTTGGCAAAATCTCATAGTATAGGGCGTAATCTGAAGGTCCTTTCTGAGAGTCCCTTGAATAATGCCCCCCCCCCCCCCCAAAAAAAAATAAAGAAATAAACAGCGCCACATCAACACATAAAGCAATGATCAATAGTTTCTGGCCACTGACTTAAGTGGCAGTTCTCAGACCATGGCACTAAGTCCCTTTCTTCACGAAGCCTCGTTTAGAGACAGGTAAGGTTGACGTGCGAAGTTTAAAAAAGAGTCGTTGCGGCCGGTTGAACGCAGCTCCGTTGCACTGCTGTCTAGAACGGGGATGTAAGGCTGTCAATACATCGTTACAGGAAATAAAGTATCAGAACTTTTGTTATCGGTCTTCTGGATAGACTGTGTAGGTATTCCAAGGCAAGCCGTAGAGTGAGGAAATGGAATGTGTCGGTGACTTCTTTAAGAAAACCCCACGAAGGCTCCTCACTCTTATGACTAATCGGCGCAAACAAAACAGGCAAATAGAGCACTGCTAAAACTACTTCAGCGTTCCTATAACACGTGGATTATACCCGCCGCGGCGGCTCAGTGGTTATAGCACTCGGCTGCTGACCCGAAAGACGCCTGTTCGATCCCGGCCGCTGCAGTCGAATTTGGATGGAGGCGAAATTCTAGAGGCCCGTGTGCTGTGCGATGTCAGTGCAAGTTAATGAACCCCAGGTGGTTGAAATTTCCGTAGCTCTCCACTACGGCGTCCCTCATAGCCTGAGTCGCTTTGGGACGTTAAAGCCCATAAAGCAAAACAATACGTGGATTATATACAAACGTATAGTAGCAATAAGTAAGTAGCGCAGTCACGATTTATAGCACATCTTGTCATTATTCACGCGATGGGCGGCTGTTTTATTGTCATGCGCCTCCGCAACAGGTTTTGCTAAGTCTTAAAACACAGACGCCGCGCTTATAACGGTGCTCTGCGTACAAGAATGATGATCGAGCTGTGTGAGTATTGGTGCACAGTACTTCGCAGACAGGCGTGCCGTGATCGTGCCAAACTTGCAGCCTCTCAGCGGCATATAATAATAATAATAATAATTGGTTTTGGGGGGAAAGGAAATGGCGCAGTATCTGTCTCATATATCGTTGGACACCTGAACCGCGCCGTAAGGGAAGGGTAAAGGAGGGAGTGAAAGAAAGGAAGATAGAGGCGCCGTAGTGGAGGGCTCCGGAATAATTTCGACCACCTGGGGATCTTTAACGTGCACTGACATCGCACAGCGCACGTGCGCCTTAGCGTTTTTCCTCCATAAAAACGCAGCCGCCGCGGTCGGGTTCGAACCCGGGAACTCCGGATCAGTAGTCGAGCGCCCTAACCACTGTGCCACCGCGGCGGGGCAGGCATATCGGCACGATCTCCTTTCCTCGCCGTTGCCGCCGCGCGGGTGCTTGGTACGATTCCAATGAGCGCAGCGGTAGGCACTCGCTGCGCCCGCCGTGACGACGACCAGCCGCTTACCACTTTAGAGAACCACTTCGCTGCCCAACAGTTCGAAACTGTACACTTACAGCAACGAAATGAAACGGAGTGGCGTAGATTTGTTTCGTGCACAGCTCAACTCACCCTCATGCACGTTTCGAAAAGCTTTGTACACATACCGCCGCACTCTTATCCCGCTATCGCTCCGATGCCACTAAACCTTTCCAGAACCATGGAGCACTGTTCGTCTGGACACGGACAGCGATGGTGCTCTTCTTGGCCATGAAGAATTAACCTTATTATTTTGATTTGTTGCGTACATCGATCGCAAAGAAATCCCACTTTAATAAGCAGCACATATGAAAGCTGCTGACTGACAGCGGAGCAGAGCATGACAGCGGGGTCTGGAAATGATTTCGTTGGATCCTGTCCTTACTATCGACGGCTTAGCATTTAGTCCTTGAAAGCTGCACTTGGCAGCCGCGCCCCGCTGTTGGACTTTCCGCTTGCCAACGTAATCGTTCACGAACGGTCGTCGTTTCTCCCGAAAGGATGTAAAAGCGCTAAGAGTGCAAAATCTGCGGGAAGAAATAGCAGCGTACAGTGCGAGAAATACAGTGAGGACTGTATGCTTCTTCTGTAGACGGCCTCTTGTGTTCGATTTCGTCCTGTAGAGTTATTTTGTTCCCACGCGGCATCAGTCACCGATGCACAGTGACTTGAATCGCGTTAAGACATTCTGGATGGTATGACTCATCATGAAGTGAACTGCGCGATCAGGGACGAACAGCGCAGTACGAAGAAACAGAAAACCCTGTTGGTGTCGGAGATCGTGCGGTTCACTTCATGAGGATGGAGTTGATTAAACTTATGACCAAAAACACAGTATACAGGTCATAAAGAGGTGAAAAGAAAGAGTAAAAAACGGTCCTATATCGATATTCAGCTCTAGCGCTGAGTGAGGCTCGATGCATAAAAGGGCACTCGAAATTCACGGCTGAGATAGCTCCCGCCATCAGCATGCACCGTCGGAGGCCCGTTTTCCCGACGCATCGTTACGGCAGGGTGCGAACGCGCAGAAGGCGGCGTCCGGTTTTCGACGACCCTTCTTGCCACCTGCGCATGCGTGGAGGGCCAGTGCAGGTGTTTCATGCGCCCGACCTCACCCCGTGCATTCTGCCGTTTTTCTTCCTGTTCGGGGCCTCCGAGAAGTCACGTACCAGGAAGGGACCCAGCATGACTCCCCGCCGTCGAGGAGAGGAGGGCGCAGCGGCGTTCCAGCGGCGCAGACTAAGTAAATAATAACCGCCGATCTAGACAAGCGGCGGCGGCGTCGGGGGCCGGCGGCAGGGTGGGGGAGAGGGAAACTCAATTTTCCGCCAATCACGACCGGCGCGGCCTTTTCTTGCCCGCGCTGTTGAGCCGAGGCGAAATATCTGTCGGCTGGCCCTGACAGCACCGCCCATGCGTCGACGGGGCCGCAGCCGCGATGATCGCCGCCTTCGAGGCCCCATTGTGCCGCCTGCGGGTGCTGCTCTCCAGAGGGCGCTTCATTCTGCGGCATTGCTGGACGCCCGTGGTCCGCGTGGGTGCTTCTCTCCCCGAGGGCGCTTCACTCGTGTGCGTTGCTCGGCGCCTCGCGTTGCGTTGCTGAGAAAATACGTGGTTTGGGCGCCAGTGGTGGCTTTGACACGCTTCGCCTTCAATTCGTGGCGGCCGTTTCTTGAGGTGCTTAGCCCGAAAAAAAGAATGACGGTTGTGAAAACGGCGAAGAACGGACACCCGTTCTGGCCGCCTACTTGAGCAGTGGAGGCCATTGCGCGCTTTCATCACTTGCCGAGGCTCAGCTGGCGGCAGGGTGAGCAGTAAGTGCGCTTCTTCATCTCGCCATCTTCCAAAATACTGCCAGCACGATTCTCCCCCCCCCCCCTTCGAATTCGTGGAATGACAGATATTTATCGACTAAAGGCAAATGGCAATGTGCATCTTGACGAACGGCTCATTATTATTAGATTACTGTTCCAGAAACGATATGACGTCTTGAAAGCGCAACTCCGGGCGGTTTTAGAAAATTCTGAGTTCATAGTCGCATCCCATTCGTTCCTCCCTCCGCCACAGCAACCCTTTTTGCAAAATACCCTGCGTAAACATAGTGCCAGGACGATGATTCGGGTGATGCAGCGATGACGTTACAAACATTCCTACGGTTGCATACAACTGAAGTCTGCTGTGAAGCTGTCCTCATTATTGTGTGCCACACAGCATTCGTCGACGGCAAAAAATGTAATCCGTTGTTAAAGTTTTTCTTCCTACATAAGCAAGAAGCTAATCATGGCATGAAATTATCGAGTCAAGAATATCGGTCCACGTGGCTTATTTATGTAGAGTAAACGATGAAAAAATTGCTCTCGCTTACTGTTGTGACTGATCAGCGGAGTAAATAAGACGCCGTATACCTGGTATGAAATGCTTTTAGCTCCCATTCTCGGCTTATTCAGGCCACCATCGTCCAAAAACTGCGGTGAAACTGAGCGCGAACATCAAGCCGAACTTAGCGAAAACCAAAAGAGAAGCCTGGGCGAGTTGGTATAGGTACTCATTATAAAACAGCGCGAACATCAAACAGACGAACAAGGAAACGTACAATAGCGCTCATGTTGTACGTTTCCTTGGCCAATCCCCCGCCGTGGGTATGTGCCATTCAGCCTGAGGACATCATCATCACCATCTTCCTAGTTCGGTTCGCACTGTTTTAGAATGATTACCGAAAATATCTGGAAAATTTCCGTTCGAGTGACATCGAGCAGAAAAATATCTCAGCAAAGCAACGCTGCGATACCTAAGAACATGAGCGCCGACACTCTTCATTTTGAGAAACTAATTAGTTCGACTAGTTCTCTCCCAAAACAAACCCCGCACGAGAGCCGCAATCAGTTTGTGCATTGTCTTCACGAAAACACTTGACTTGGATAGCGCTTGCAGGCCATACCACACTTTCGCAACAATGAACAAATTGCACACCTTTGAACGCGCAAACATTGACAGATCTAGGCCACCGCACTTCGTTGTTCTCGACCGTAACGTTCACAGTCAACATTAGTAAATCTTTCTTGATGCTTGTACCCTTCAAGGGGTACTTGAAAGATTTATTTATATGTTACCTGCATCGCCCCGTAGAGCATACAGCAGGGGGGTTGCAGATTCAACTACACATGAAGAAATTGTTTCAGTTGGTGGAAAAGCATCATATGATACAATACATGCAATGCTGGATGGCAGACTGCTTCAGTCTCAAAAAAAAAAAAGAATAACGCAAGACCTCATCCTTACAAGAAAATTACCTGACCTTCATGCAATGGTCCATTCGCTTCGATATATATATATATATATATATATATATATATATATATATATATATATATATATATATATATATATATATAGTATAGCGCCTGGATAGATCTTTCACGATTTTTGCCCGTCATGTCTAGCATTCTCGGGGAAAAATTTTGAAAATTGGAAAATTGTAAGACACTCTTATAGAAATATTGAAGGTAATATTCCATCCTTCCGACATGTATCAAAATCTTTCTTTTATAGCGTTTCCATCGCTGGCATCGACAATTTAATACTGGCATAGAAAACCAATGGGGAATGCGTTCGATGACAGCAAAAACGTTAATAAAATAAAATTACAACAAGACCTTCAGGTGATCGGCGGATATATTTATGGTTGCAGAGAAATCGTATATTATATGAAAAAATTGCGTTCACAAAGGGTTTCCAGCTCAAAATCGCTGTTGTTCAGAATTGCTGGGTATTAGAAAAATAAATATCGGGAAAAATTTCCATCTAAGGTATACTCAGTGGTCATTTAGTTCTCGCCATTTGGGGTAATTTTGCTTTCTGTCCGGCTAAGTCGCCAGCTATATAGTTAACAAGACTTTATAAGCCCAGGTGTAGGGGTGTCCCAACAAACTCAGCCATATTCAAATATCGATATTGTCAAATACAACTGTTCCTAAGTGCCTTGATAAATCACTAAAATTCTGTCGTACGAAGGCCAAAACTGATGCTGCCTTATTTATAATATAATTGAAATCAGAAGTAAAATAGACGCCTAGATATTTAAACTCCTTGGTTGTGTTTTAAAGTAACACAAATAATTCTGTACCAACATTGATGGTTAGCGCGTATGCTATCTCTTATCTTGTGTCGCATATAAACCCGTTTGAAGTTTTTTTTTGTTTGGCGTAAAAGCTGAGAATTATTTGCTATACTCGTATTTTAAAACTCAAGTTCCTTCTATGTGCCCATGATGTACATGCAGTTTCACAAAAAAGATTGGTTGTTTTTTATTTTTGTTCTCTTCCTGTAATCGTCTCAATGTATTAGAGCCGTAATGTTTGCGATACAATGGTTTATTGCATAAGCATATTTTGGTTGTTCAGCAAGGGCTGGGCATAGTCAGGCGGAGAATTACCTTTTGCTTTCTTTTTCTTCGTTTACGCGGTGTAAATCGGAACAAAGCAGAATAAAAAGAGATGGCGTGAACAGATTTATATTTAATGGCATGATCCACGGTATTCGCATGATCCAGTGTGCTATTGAGTCTAAATCAGCTTGCAGTATTTGCGAACAGGAAATGCCACCTAGTACTCTCTAAACAACACGATCATCGGCAAACATCATCAGTGAAGACTGTTTAGCAGTTCAAATATCATTGACGCACAACAAAAAACAAAAGTGGTCCCAACACGGAGCATTAGGGCACTCCCGACGCAACTGGTGCATAATGTGAACAACTTCCGGTAGATGTGACGTCACACCGTTTTTACAGCGAAATTTTTTTACATTTTTGACTAATTAGTTACCTAATTACTTTACACTCATTAAACATAGATTATAGTTTTCCCTTTTTCCTCCTCTGATGCAACAATTCTTTTTCTCATATGTTTATTAGTGGCTGAGTTATTTCACTATGCTGTGACGACTTCCGGTGCATGTGACGTCCCACCGTTCCCGTGGGTATATCGACGTCCGCGCTGTTTCTACGCAATATTGAGATTTCTGACTATAATTAATCAACTAATTATTCTACTGTTGTGAAACTTTGTTTCTAGGGTCATTTTTACCTCTTCCATCCGAAGCAGCCATTCTTTTTCTTCCGTCTTTATTAGTTCCTACTAAACGTAGCGTCACGCACGGACACTATCGTGGCCGCAAGCATGAGCCATTAAAAGGGCTCTGAAACGCCTTCCGAGGAGAGCACATTAACTCACTTAATCACTGCACTGTGTCGCCATGAAAACCGGAGCCAAATAATACTCTTCTACACGCAGCAGACGATCTACAATCACGCGTCAAAGTTGGCGAGCCCTTCCCGGCGACTTTTTCATGCTCGCGCCCTCCTCCGTCCCCCGCATCTGCGTAGACAAGGTGAGAGGTGGCCATTCGTTAGATTCTTTCAGAGGGCAGGCAGCTACCGTGCCCGCGGCCAATGAGCCGCTTAGCTCCGGCGGGTCGGGAAGCTCCGCTCCCAGAGGGGGGTCGGCGAAGGAGCGCCTACCTTCCAGCGTGCAAAAAGTGACGATAGAGGGAAAGGCGCGAAGACGCTGAAATTCAAATTTTAACTACAGATAACTCAGCTTCTACAAAGCGCATTTCAAAAATCCTTGCTGGACACTATTCGTGAAGCGGCGTGCTTCAATATCCCAGGCATGCCGCAACTTTATTAGAGCCCCCTTCACAGCCCCTTTAAAGGCTTTCGCCTCAAAAACCGTTCTGAACGACAGCCTGTTTCCGTAATGTCAAATGTTCGGCAATCCATTCAGTTATTTTATAATTCAGGTTATAAGCTTTTAATCTGAAGAAGAGGCCACTGCGCGATTACATCAAATCCTTTTCGGAAATCTAAGAAAACGCGAACTACTTGTTGCTTATCGTTTGATGATGGTTCAACGCGCTTAACTTTTTAAAGAACGAGAGACACAACAACAACGCCGTTTCTTTGCATCGATGACGCTCACGTGTTGTGTACAAAAAATGACCTGTTTCCACCATTAAAACGCGTTGTAAGTTCGCGCTCTGTGTTGGTGTTGTTCTGTCTCGTTCTGTAAAAAGTTAAGCACGTCGAACCATCATGAACAACCTGCTTGACCCAATTCTCGCCGTTTTTTTTTTTAATGGGTCTTAACCCTGCTATATATTACATGCTCGGTAATATTGCAGGTCAAACTATTCATGGAAACAGGTGTATAAATCTGAACGAAATGTCGCAGACCACTTTTATGTATGGGCACTACCCGCGGTAACTTCCAATCAGTAGGCAAATGGATTTCATTGAGGGACTTCTGGAGTAACCGGTTCAAATAAGAACCTAATGTAACTTCGCAATTCCTTGAAATAGGGACAGGAATGTCATCAGGGCCACATGCCTTAGCCTGGTTCTCATCTTTCAATGGTTTACGGACACTATCGACAGAAAGGGTGACTTCCAGCGTTCGGTCAGTTTCAACAGGCAATACGTGAGCTAGACGGCAGAAACAGAAAAATAAAGGCTAAAAATTTCAACTTTAGGCGCGTAGTCATGAATAATTATCTCTTCATTTTTTTAAAGCAGTTACCGAGCTGTCGTCCCTGCGATTGCGCGTCGCATACCTCCAGAATTCTTTGTTGTCCCTGACAAGCCTTTTACCTAGATGCGAAAAATAAAGCCCTTAGCGATGTAGCACTTTGGTTTAAATTCTCTTTTATTGCTTTCGGCAAGGCCAAACACTCCGGCGAATTAGACGCCTCGTTTCTTTGATGCGATCGTCGCTGTCTTCGGACTAGGGCACGTAACTCTTTCCTGAAGTAACAACGCTGAATGTAGTTGGGGACACGAGACGAGAAGACGCAGCGCGCTGACTTTCAACAACGCTTATTTTGAAAGAAACACGACTGCTTACGCAGAGTGTATTATGAATATAGTGATACATTTTATAATAAGACATGTTTCTTTCAAAATAAATGTCGTTGAGATTCAGCGCTCCGTCTTCTCGTACCGCGTGCCCGTCTACGTTTTTACTGGAGGACGGAAAACAAACAAATCTTCGTTAAACCACAGTTTGTATCTACCTCTCCTAGACGATACAACTCCTGACGGGAAGAGAGCTTCACGTAATTCGACCAGTTTCCGTTTAAAACATGCCATGGTTGTTTGATGTTTATGTCATCTGCAAAGGCATCAAAAGTTGGGGAGAACGACTACAAAGCTGCGCTAATCGCCTCGTAGTGGCCCCGCTGAAGGCATAAATCTTTTGGATGGATGTTTTTACAACCTTCATATAGAGATCTATTAAATATGCTTAACAACAGTGTGGTCGCTCAAACCTGGCAACACTCGTACATTGCACACATCAGGCACGTTGCAGAACAAGGGGTCGAGTACATGACCTGTTCCGTCCGTGCGCGATGGCTCACAGATATACCGATAAAAGGAGTTGTGATCTACACTATCAAAAATAGTTGAGTATGGACTCACTCGAGCTGTATCCTTTGGTTCGCGAGCCGACAACCAATATCTGGAAGGTTAAAGTTCCGCTTTGAACAAGACATTCATTGTTAAAAATTTCAAGAGAGAGAGAGAGAAACAGAAGGACGGAAAGACAGGGAGGTTAGCCACGCGATGTCCAGTAGGCTACATTACACGTGGGGAGGGGAACAAAGGGAAAAAAGGGAGGAAAGAGCGGCGATGAAACGATTTTCTCACGTGTCCATCGACCACTGTCACAAGGGGTCAGAGGGCGCACACTTAAAGCTTAAAGTTTATCGTCGGGAACTCAACCGCGAGTCCTTTAAGAACTTCAGGAGCGCCTTCATCATTGTCCTTTGTGATGAAGGTTTTGTCCAAGGCCCCAGAATCTTGGTTTCTGTAAGTGGACGAGAGTCCAAGCGGTGGAGAGTCGCAGCCAGGAAGGCATGCTCTCGCTCAAAACGAGGGCAGTCACAGAATAGGTGCCTGATCGCTTCATCGCAACCGCACTGTTCACGCGCTGGAGAGTCTGATATTGCGATGAGATGGGAATAGGCGTTTCTGAACGCCACTCCTGCAGCCACAGGCGGCACAACAGCGTAGTATCACAGCGGCAGAGGCCGAATGGTATTTGGAGTTGAAGCAAGGGGTCGAAGTGGTGCGAGCGGGGTGTCCAGCCTCCAGGGGTAGACCATGACTGTACAGCGACATTTCAGGCGAGCAGTTGAAGGTGCCTTGCTGCGTCAACTTTTGTTAGTGGTATGCGGGTTGTATCGTGGTTGTTGGTTGTATCGTGAGCCGATCGAGCAGCATCGTCAGCTAAGGCGTTGCCAACAATGCCACTATGGCATGGTAGTGCAGATGTTGTACTGCCGCTACAAGTTGCTCATGCATGGTCGCTATGGCTCAAGGCAGATTGAAGACATTGTAGGGGAGCTTTAGAATAACAGAAAGCAGCTCATTTTTGAGGTAATTGTTCGGAGATATACTTTACCGCCGCGAGAAGTGGGGCCAATTCTGCTCCAGTAGAGATAGTCCGATTTTGGTCTGTCTCTCAGGAACGACCAGGGCTCAAGCCGAACTAGTACGCTACCGAGCCATCCGTATAGACGTGAGTACGGTCTCGATATTCCAAGTGTAGCATGAACAGTGTCAGTTGCTTGACGGCTGGCGTTGATAAATTTGATTTCTTCGCGGTCCCCAGAATAACAAGGCGCACACATGGGAGCCACAGGCACCACAGTAGAGAGGGCGTCCGTGCTGCCGGGGGTAACTGTTTTGGGATGGACGACTGTTGCATTGCTTTCACCTGTGCAAATGCAGAATGTGGTCTCTGCAGATGCACAGGCGGTAGGTGATGCCGTGGAATCCTTGAAATACCATGTAGCCCGCATTGTACCTATAGAAAGAAAAGCGAGCATCTATCGCTCACTTACTCCGATTTTTAGGCGTAAAATCATGGGGTTCGCCTGTCCAGATGCTGTAGTTGAACTATTCCTGGGTTTCTCAGGTTGCAGTACGCCCGGACACGTTCAAGACTAATTTGCGTGCTTTCCAGGCAGTCCACGGTCAGGCCCTTAGCACATGCCTCGGTCTTCTCCCTAGGAGCGCATCAACACTGCAGGTCAAGCATTGCACTCGCCAAACACCACCCATTTCGACATATATTGCCCGAGACTCCTTGCGAATGAGCATGCGTCGTATTTAAAAGTGCCAAGAAAATTGAATAAACCAACTAGTGGTTCTGCCGGAGGACCAGGAGACCTATAAAATGGCCCAAGAACCAATTGTTTCCCTTTGGGCATCCTTATTTTGCAAAGAATCGTTTCAGTTTCACCATTGAGAAAATCTATTTGGAAGCATGGAATACTATTAGGAACAAGAATAAACACCTTCTTCCGCCACGCGCAGAGCGGTCTCAACAAAAACACAGGTTGTTTCCAGGAAATACTTCAGTGCTTGAGATAGCCGGGTCAAGCCAGGATTTTGCTATCTGATGGTACCAAGGAAATGAGTCATCTACCTTATCTTTAATGGTAGCTCTAATCAACGCAAAGGTTGCTGTCCATTCCGTGCTTGATTTTGTGCACAGCATAGCAACAAATTGACCTGAGCTAGTTTCGACCAAAATCGATGTCCAACCATAATAGACGTCCAATCATAATTGAGCGTTCCCGACACGATGGTGGCCTCAGAATGGGCCCTGGTAATTTCCAAACATTTTGCCAGTACTACCCCCGAGATTTGACCGAGGCTGATTTGGACCAAGAGCGATGTCCAGTCATTATAGACCGTGCCCGACACAATGACGACTCCAAATTTGGCCCTGGCCTTTCTCAAAAATTTTGTCCATACCACCACCGAGATTCGACCTAGGCCGATTTGGACCAAGAGCGATGTCTAGCCATAATAGACCCTGCCCGACACAATAGCTACCTCCAAATTTGGCCCTGCCCATTACCAAAAATTTGACCCATACCACTCCCGAGATTTGACCTTGGTCGATTTGGACCAAGAGCGATGTCCAACCATAACAGATCATGCCTGACGCAATGAAGACCTCCAAATTTGGCCTTGGCCATTTCCAAAAATTTGGCCCGTACCACCTCCGAGATTTGACCTGGTCTAATTTGGACCAAAAGCGATGTCCAACCATAAATGGCCATGCCCGACACAATGGCGACCTCCAAAATTGGCCCGCACCAACCCCGAGATGTGACCATTGCCGATTTAAACCAAGAGCGATGTCCAACCATAACGGACTGTGTCTGACACAATGGCGACCTTCAAATTTGGCCCTGGCCATCTCGAGAAATTTGGCCCGCACCACCGTCGAGATTTGACCTTCGCCGATTTGGACCAAAGCGATGTACAACCATAATAGACCATGCCTGACACAATGGTGACCTCCAAGTTTGGCCCTGGCCATTTAAAAAATTTGGCCGGGCCCCACCCGAAATTTGGCCTTGGCTCGTTTCCACCAAAAGCTATGTGCAACCATAATTTAGCGTGCCCAACACGATGGGAACCTTCAAATTTCGCCTGGGCTATTGCCAAAATGCTATCGACCGACTTTCTGGGTATATATCGTGGTTAAACACTGCCTTTTTCATTGTGGCAATTAAATGTTTAAATGAAGACGCACGTCACGTCCTCAGTATTACTTTGTCAGTGTTCCTGTACAACGCCTGCTTCACTGTCCCATCAAATGCGCCAGCTTTCCAAGTGAAGCGTATCAAATTTCAGGACTGGTTTCAGGAATGGAAGGCTACCCCGCGAGAGGTACTGGGATCGTTACCCAGCACCTCCACCAGATGTGACGTGTGGTGACGGCAGTCGAAGCAGCGATGAAGACGGACGAAAGGGTCTTCTAAAAGAAAACTGTTCATTGGGCTGTCTGGCACCCACAATGGACTGAATCACTCGACGGCGGCGAAGCGACAAGCGTGCTCGGCGGTCGTCGAACAAAATGCCCGCCGCTGTCGGCCGTGCTCAAGTTAAAGCTGATAGCGAACTTTCGAGATAAAGCGTGCAAAGTTACTAGAACATTCCGGAAAAACGTAGAATCAGCTCTGCATGGCTGCGATCAATGGAGATAAATCTAGTCGCGTCTTGCGTCGCAAAGAAAGCGATAAGGTGGTGTGGCGGCAGATTTGAAAAACGAACAAACACTGCAAATATTAATTCCAGAAAGCACAGGTACAAATCTGTTCCAAACAGTTCAAGAATATCGTCCAATTTGCCTGTGTAATGTAGATTACAAACTTTTTGCAAGGGTTCTTTGCAATCGTCTACAGCTGGTTGTCGCTGATTTAATAGGCACGCTTCGGGTCTGCGGTATCAGAGGCCGCAGCATCCAAGCCCATATTCATATTGCACACACAGTATTGAAGACAGTATCAGATGATACCGGACAAGTAGCTCTAATTCAGATTTACCTTCCCTAGGCAATTGATAAAGTTCGTCACGATTTCTTTCTTGTTTGCGGTCTTAGAGCATGCAAATAATGGAGATGTTTTGCTTAGGGGCATAAGACCGTTCTATAAGGAGTCCCATACAAGGCTAACTGTTAACCAAGAGCTAGCCAAACCTCTTTGCGTCAGTATTATCAATACCGGTAAAATCCACGGTTTCTCCCTGGCGCAAAGTGAAATTAAGATTTTAACCTATACAGATGATGTCGCTCTCTTTTGCTCTGACAAAAAGAGTGTGCTTGAGGCATTGCATTTGACTGAACAGTTTTGCGAGGTATCCGGTGCGGCTCTTAATTTAGAGAAATCCGAGGGGATTTGTTTGGGTCATTGGGGTACATGTGCGCCAAGTCATTTTGGTGGCATAATCTGTGACTGCGGGACCCTTCAGCACCTAGGGGTTCCTCCTCACCAAATTCGCAACACTGTAGCCTACTCGGGTTCACAGATAATCTCCATGAGGCGAAAAACCCAGGCTTGGATGGGAAGGGAGCTGTAAGTGCTTGCTCGGGCTCAAGTCCGCAACATTTTTTTTATTTGCAAAAGTTGCCTATGTGCTGCAAGTTCTCCACTGTGCGAGGAAGAAAGTGCAGGTGATGCACAGAGTATTTGCTACCTTCGTATGGCGTTCCCAAGGGGAAACGATGCGTGTGTAACCTATTTCTTTCTCTAGTCTGGTGGAATAGGCCTTGTTAACTTATTCGTGCATCAGCTTGTTTCGCGGTTTTTCCTTTTCAAATCGGCAAACCACCATTTTTTAGTAGCTGTGCTTATGAGGCGTCTCAGTGCTCATTTGCCTTTCCTATTCGCACCGAGTGGACACACTCGTGAGGGGCCTTTATGGGGATTCCTTAAGGAAGTCGCTGACACCTTCCATTTCCTCACTGTGCGCTTTTCTTCAGGCTGCCTGTATAGCCTCTTCAGAAGGCAGATGCTTGAGGCACTTGCATAGGTTTTGTTTCCTGTACCCTTGTATCGGCCACCTTTTCTAGAGTTCCTTGACTACAGTGCTTTAAAACGTGTTAGAAGAATGTGCGCTTCTTCTGCTGCAAAAACATTCTTATTTAAACTGCACACGTCCACGCTGCCTGTGAAGGCATTGCTTCATGCTAAGGAGATGCTTGCGCCATGGACGGTGAATTGCCGCCAGTGCAATACACCACAGATAATTGACCATTGTTTTATTCGGTGCATTGATGCTATGTTCTTCTGGGACATATAACGAACAATTAAGAAGGACATAGGCATCACACTCTATAGTATTCGTTTTTTGCCTGTGGAGAAAAAAAAGGTGTGTTGTGTAATATTAGCTCTATGTTGCTGGTCAATTCAGGCGTTGGGTCTGATTAGACACATTGCTCCTAAAACAGGCGGAGCCCGCTCTCATGTTTCACGACAATTGTTGCGGGCGGTTGTGCAACCGCGCCTAGTTTACCAAGCCCAATTCCAGCATTTGACGAGGGCTCAATGCGATCGTCTAGAAGCTGTTAATCGAGCAATGAGGGTCATCACTTGCCTTCCCCGCATTACACCAATCGTGGCGCTCCAAGAACATGTGCAGCTGAATACACTAGATGAGCTGGTGCAGCAACGACGCGATGCTCGCCGCTACAGTCAAGCCTTACACACACCACCTGTGCACTCAGAGCATATGCTTCATCGCACTCCATTCTACAGCCGCCCCCGCCAGTTCTTCCTGGCGTTTTGTGCAGCTAAGTGACAAGCCAACCAACTGGTCTACGTCGGCCATCACTGTCCTTGCAAGCCTGCTCTAAACAAAACGTCAAGGTTTCGCCTCTCAGAACCTCCTTCCTCCTTCGGTGCGGAGATGCTTGCGGTTCAAGAGACACTTTACTCTGTGGCCGCCGTTCCCATGCTACCCACGGCCCGCATTGTCATTCGAACCGACGCCCTTCAAGTCACGCCTACTACGACGAGTCAGTCGCACCCCAGAGATCTGCCAAGACGTCCATAATATAGCGGCACGCATCCCGCAACAAATCCGTTTTGAGTGGGTCCCACGTGACCTCCTGAGCGCACAAAGCCGCGCAGATTCTGCGACCCGCCTTTCGACCCCAACCTCGTCTTTTCCTCCAGTCCTCACTCTGGATGACACCACCCTCCCTTTAACAAGAAAGGAACACTCCCGGCGCCGCACACGTGCTCTAATCCTTCCGTGTGCGGTAACCCTCCCCCGTGGTCTTACCCGTGCAGAGGAGGTTGCGCTTCGGAGGATACGGGTCGGGGTTGCCCTAACTCCAACTGTGACACGCAAGTGGCCGCATTTCAAAGATTTTTATCCCCGCCCCGGGTGTCCAGTCTGCAAGAACAGAGACTGTGAGGCGGATAACCACCACCTGTTGTGGGACTGCCCGGCGCTGAAGCCGACGAGAATTCGGCACCTGGCGTTAGTGAAACTCTAACCGGGCAATCCGGATTCATATATTGCATAGACACAAGGTTCATATCATCGTTCACTTCTTGATTTCATCAGATCAGCTCAACTTTTTTCATTTATTTAAGCATCTTACTCATCTCTCACTTCACAGTTTTTATGCCCGGAGGCAATAAACATCGCTTCAAAAAAAAATAATAACTACGGTCGGTGAACTCTTTGTTTTGTGAGCAATGCGATTTGGTGTGGGGAGTATATGATACCTGGAAGAGCCGCCTAGCTGTCTCACCTATCTGGATGCATGAGTGTGCCTCCCGGACTTTTGATGTTTTGGAATGTGGGGTCGTGCAGGGATATGGTGGCCTGGTGTTTTGTGGCGTAAGCATGCTTAGATTTTCCTTTTCGGCACTACTTCCATGTAATAAAGAAAAAAAAAAACCTAAGCGATAGTGAAGAGATAGCGCACCTGGCTCGCAACGCAATGTTCCATGGTTAGATTGCTCGCTTCGGCGCAATTTTTTTCTCGGTAGTGTCGTAAAGGAGTGTATCTATTCCTGCAGAGGACGTACTCTTTAAACGAGTGCGGCGATTCTGCAAAAAAGGAGAGGAATATGGGACAAGCACTCCTTCCCAGCACTCCTTCAGTTCTTAGAGTGTAAGCATCCGACCACCGACTCCAACAGCCTCTAGCACATCAGGGTTGGTTCATGAGTTACGTTATCTTAACGCACCTTTCACATCAATAAAAAGTGCCACGCTTACGCGCTTCTCCCGTTTCTCTTGCTGAACTGAGGAAAAATGATCAATTACGTTGTCTATAGAGGAGCGACCCCGCCGAAAGCCCGCCATGACGTTAGGGTAAACCATATAGTGCTCAATGTACCACTCAGTGCGCATCACAATCATTCATATTTGAACAGCGCAATAAAACAACGGGACACAACGAAGAAAGGTGTGGTGTCCTTTCTTCGTTGTGTCCCGTTGTTTTATTGCGCTGTTCAAATATGAATCAATACCAACTCGCCCAGTTCGCAGCTTCACAATCATTCTTTCCGATATTTTTCCCACGCCTTTGTGATGCGAGCTCGAGCGGGTATTTCCCTGGTATTTAGTAGTGGTATCAGCCGACGGAATTTCTGCTGCGGAGGAACAACGCTGTCTTGCCATGAGCGGTTGTAAAGGCAGAGTAGCTCTCCATGCGCGTCGTGGCCAAGGTGGCACAGCGCAGCATATGTGGTGCCGTCCGGCTCTTGTGAAGATGAAAGCGATTTCCGCAAGGACAGCGTCTAGTTCTTCACGAGTAAAGATAACATACATCGCTGATTCCAGTGATGCAGGTAGGAACACGCTGGTAACTCGAGGTAGTCATTGCACTCACAAGTGTCCTGCAGAAGTCAGCTGCTACTTCAATCTGGTGGCGGTTTTCTTGTAGAGCTAACGCATAGAAAGGCTGTCTTAGCTTTGGAAGCGTTGGAAGCCCTCGCACCCTCAGCCACATGAGGGGCATGGGTTTTCGGGGATCCAGAGACTGAGAGGACATCCAGCGCTTGTGCGCCAGCCTGTCCATTCGTCGCTTGAGTTTCTTTTGCAAACGTCGCTCTTCTCTGAGATCTCGTGAACATTTGGTCCGCCTGTAACGTCTTTCTGCAAGGCGCTGAATAGCACATAGGCGGTCGCATTCTATATCAAATTCAGTGCGTATTCTGCTAATGTGAGGTAGCCTCCAGCAGCCTTTATTGCAGTTGCTATGGTGTCCTCCAAACTAGAAGTGAGAGCTTCTCTGCAGGCCTCTTCAATATGTGTTTTAAATGCTGCCCAGTCAATGTGCACTTGTTTAGCTCGGCCGTACGCCCCAAGATCTAAAATTATGAGAAGGTGACTATGGACTCCACATCACAAAAGCACTGGACACGTGCAGGGACCGCGAAACTAGCGTCAGGTCCTGGCAACTGTTCTAGGAGCTGCCTCGCAGGTACGTCGGGCTGCCGTCATTCATTAAGTAAGGTTTATTATCTGAAGTAGGCAGGGCCAGATCCGTTCCTCTGTGTGTTGTGTTGTGTTGGGTTTTATGGCACATAGGCAGCTAAGGCCATCATGCGCCAAGCACAAGGTATAGAATTGCTTTTCTACAGAATGTTTTGGAATATGAAAAAGAGGCGATGGTGCAGATGACTTAAAAAGATTGTACTGCCTAGTAATAAAAGAAGGGAAGAAATTTGGAAATGGCTAATGGTAAAAGTCTTAAAGGTCAGGCAGCCTTAGCGGCTTTCCTGGGCTAGCAAGGATCCTGTGGCTCCCACCCAATCAAATAAACAGCCTCAGCCTACTTCTCAAGAATGAGAAAGTGGCTGAGGTGTATCATGTATAAAAGCGATCCAGTGGTTAAAAAATTACAGCTTTTCAAGTACGCCTGCTGCTTTTAAAAAGCTAAAAATGGAAGGTGTGTTAACAATGGCATTATCAGCTAAAAGCAATGTAAGGCGGAAAGGAATGCATTCATGATAAAATTAAGTGAAGTACTCTTTTCTTAGTTTTTCTAGTTTCGTACATGAGAATAAAATGTCGTTAACCGTAAGTTCATCTCCGCATTCTTCGCAAACAGGTTTATCTTGTTTTGTTAGCAGGAAGTTGTGCGTAAGGTGCGTGTGGCCTATTCTGAGACGGCATAAAATCACTTCTTTAAAACGTTCTTGGTGCACACCTGACTTAAATTCACCTAAAATCGGCTTTACTGAGTGTAGTTTATTATTCAATTCGCTGTTCCAAGCCGATTGCCATTTTTTCCTTAACTTCCTTTGTACTAGCTTCATGCAGTCATTCAAGGGTATATTTACTTTTTTTATTTCCTTGCCACGAGCTTGAACACCACAGAAATCTGCTCGCTCATTGCCTTTTATGCCGACATGACTCGGGACCCAGCAGAGTTTAATGTTTTGTCTGCTAGCTGTGGCTGTTACTATGTTGTGTATAATGTCACCAAGTATAGGAGTGATTGCGTTTCTTGAGTGGAGGGCTGTAAGTATACTTAAAGAGTCTGTGTAAATAATAGCGTTTTTGAGGTTCTCGCCGAGTATTTTTTCTACGGCCACATATACTGCGTAACATTCTGCAGTGAAGATGGATGCGCATGGTGGAATCGTATTGTTGTCTCCGAATTCCTTCGCACCACTGCACTTCCTACATAAGTATCCGTTTTCGAACCGTCAGTATAAAAGGCTGTGAAACCATTGTATTTTTCCTCAAGTGCCAGAAATTCTTGTACTATTTGGTGTTGTGGAGTATGCTTTTTGCAGAACTGTGTGAGAGTTAAATCGCACAATGTAGGAAAATCGTACCATGGAGGCAGTGGACCTCGTCTTTGCGCAATGCTGGGTAATGTTTTCAGTACGCCGAGATTCTGGCAGATCTCTTCAAAGCGTAAGAGCAGTGGCCTGGTGGTTTACGGTTTGTTGTTAAAGATTGTTCTGGATGGACACTTTGTAACTATTTCATAACAAATGTGTTTTGGAAGGGAACGGATTTTTAGGACGTATGAGCATGTAAGCATGCTTCTTCTATCTGTAAGTGATGGTTTTTTTGTTTCGACATAAAGACTGTTTATGGGCGACGTCCTGTAAGCGCCAGTGGAAAGACGCAACCCCAAATTATGCACTAGATCTAGTCGTTTCAAGTAGGATGGTCTTGCAGAACCATACACCAGGCAACCATAGTCTAAGCAGGACCGTACCACAGGGCGATAGATGTGTAGAAGGCTTCCCCTGTCAAAACCCCAGTGTTTGTGAGAAAGCACTTTGAGTATATTCAGCGATCGAGGAGCTTCCTTTTTCAATGCATTTATGTGAGGTAGAAAAGTTAGTTTTCGGTCAAATGTTATGCCTAAGAATTTGTGTTCAGTTTTTAAAGGTAACTGGGTTTCGTTTAGGTGTAATGTGGGATCTGTCTGTAGACCCCGTTTCAGTGAAAAAAGTAAGGCCACTGTTTTCTGTGGAGAGAACTGGAAACCATTCCTGTCTGCCCATGTTGCCAGTTTATTTATTGTTAGCTGTATTTGTCTTTCGCAAGTGGATATGTTTGAGGATATACATGCTATCTGAAGATCGTCAACATAGACAGAATACATAATGGCCCTTGGGATTATTTTCCTAATAGAATTCATTTTTACGACAAAGAGAGTTGTACTTAAAATACATCCTTGGGGTACCCCATTTTCCTGAATAAAATTCTTTGAAAGGGTCGGGCCTAGGCGCACATGGAATGAGCGATTGGATAAAAAGTCTTTTATGCAATTTAACATCCTGCCGCGCACGCCAAGCTCGGCAAGGTCTTGCAGAATCCCAAACCTTCAGGTTGTGTCGTATGCCTTTTCTAAGTCAAAAAAGACTGCAAGACAGTGTTGTCTGTGTATAAACGCATCTCTGACAGTATTTTCAAGGCGGACTAGGTGATCTGTGATGCAGCATTCTTTTTTAAAACCACATTGATGGCGGTCGAGAAGTTCACGGGATTGAAGGACAAAAGTTAATCTTATGTTTAGGACACTTTCAAAGGACTTGGCGAGGCAACTGGTAAGGGCTATGAGTCTATAACTGTTCGGAGAGGTTGAAGGCTTCCCGGGTTTAAGAAACGGCACAATAATAGCTTCTTTCCAAGCTTTGGGTATTTTTCCTGATACCCAAATTTTGTTAAAAAACTTTAGAAGTGCCTCTACGGCAGGTTCAGAAAGATGGGCTAGCATTTGGTAACGTATTTGGTCTGGGCCGGGGGCAGTATGTTTACCGGCAGAAAGTACTGTTTGGATTTCTTGTATTGTAATTAAACTATTGTACGGTTCATTTGTACTGCAACCTGTGGGCAGTCTTTGTTTCTCTGCTGTCTTTTTGTATTTTAAAAATGAATCGCTGTAGTGGGATGAGCTGGAAACTTCGGAAAAATATTCGTCTAAAATATCTGCCTGTTGTTCTAGACTAGTCTGTACACCGGGAGCGGTAAGAAGGGGGACCGTGAACGGAGAGTAGTTGCCTTTTAGCTTTCTGACCTTCTCCCACATTTGTTTTGATGTGGTTGAGTTGTTTATCGACGACACGTAATTTTTCCAAGAAGATTTTTCGGCACTACGACGGATATAACGAGCTTTTGCTCTCGCCTTTTTAAATTTCATAACATTCTCCTGTGTAAGGTATCTGCGAAAAATGCCCCAGGCTTTGGTTTGTTTCTTTTTTGCTTCTTTACATTCTTTTGTGTACCAGTATTTGTGATTTTGTTTTACTATTCCAGAGGATTGAGGAATAGCTTGGCGTGCAGCGGCAATGATACAGTTTGTGAGAAATTCGTTTAGTTCGTTTACACTCACGTTGTCAGAAACTATTCTATCTAGGCTGGCTTTTTCACGGAACAGTGCCCAGTCGGCTAAGTGCAGTTTCCATGGTTGTGGTTTAGTTGGGATTACTTCGGGTGAATGTGCTAAGCTAATTAGTATGGGCAGATGATCACTTCCATATGGGTTATCTAAGACATCCCAATTAAAATATGTAAAAATCGAGGACGAACTAAAAGACAAATTATGCAACTGAATTTTCCTGAGCTAGGGGAACAATAGGTTTGTTTGCCAGTGTTCAGGAGGCAAAGGTTATTGGAGAGTATAAAATCCTCAATCAGTGGGCCTCTAGTGTCGGTTTTGTTACTGCCCCAAAAACTGGAGTGGGCGTTAAAATCCCCGACCATCAAAAACGGTTCTGGTAGTTGCACTAAAAGGTCTTGTAAGTCTTGGAGTGTTATTTCAAGATGTGGATCTATATAAACGCAGCACACTGTGAGTGTTTTAAATGTGTGCAGGATGGCCGCCACAGCTTCTAATTTGGTTTTAAGCTTGTGTTCTCGGGCTGCGATCCCACTGTTAACAATGATGGCTACGCCACCCGAAAGCGGGCTCGCCTGCTCTCGATCACGGCGGAAGACCTTATAGTGTTTTAGAATGTTTTCGTGTTTAGAGCCGAAATTTGTCTCCTGTAAACACAAGGCGACAGGTGAGTATGTGGCTAATATGTCTTTTATGTCGCTTAGGTTATGTAAGAGGCCCCTACAGTTCCAGTGTATAAAAGCCATCTTGTATTATGTGGGTACTGAAATGAACTAGGTTGGGTATTCAGGCGCATTTATTCGGGGCTTTTTTTTTTCGGTCTATGGAGCCCCGCCGCCCTTCCGACGTCGACGCCATAGGACTACTTTGACTTGTGTCCATCGTGTCCATCGCATCCTCCGACACACTGGACGAACGTGCGAGCCGCACGTTTGTTTTCATGTTCGGCCTCTCCGTTTGGGGAGGGACCTTGGGGCCCGCGGACCTGGAGGCCCGCGCGTCCTGTTTTGTGGCTGGTGGCGCAACGCTAGCTGCTGCCACCTTGGGCACGGGTAGCCCCGCTACAGGATCACTGCGTGTGGCCTGAGTGGGAGCCGAAAGCGGCTGTGGTGCTGTGCCCTTTTGCACCACATCGGAGAAAGAAGGTTTGTGTATCGAAGCTACCCTCTTCCGCGCTTCCCTAAATGTTATGTTTTCTTTGACTTTGATTTTGACAATCTCCTTTTCTTGTTTCCAAACTGGACATGCGCGTGAGTATGCAGGATGGCTGCCCTCACAATTTGCACGTAGGTATGGTTCAACTGCACAGTTTTCAGAATCGTGTTCATGGGAAGAGCATTTAGCACATATGAGTTGGCCCCGGCAACTCTGAGAGCTGTGGCCGTAACGTTGTCATTTGAAGCAGCGTCGTGGGTTTGGTATGTACTGTCTTAGTTGGAGCTTTATGTAGCCCATTTCTACGGAGTCGGGGAGGATACTAGATGCAAATGTCAGGACAATGTGCTTTGTGGGGATTTCTTTATTATCTCGTCTCATTTTTATCCTGTGCACGTTGGTCACATTTTGCTCCTTCAAACCTTCCAGAAGTTCTTCATCAGTTACATATTTGAGGTCGTCATCTGAGATAACTCCCCGAGCAGTATTCAAAGATCGGTGTGTGCTGATTGTGACCGGTATATCTCCAAATTACTTCACTTCTGACAATTTCTCTTGTTGGTGGTTGTATAAAACTTCTAAAGGAAGGTCTCCGTTTGCTACTTTTTTGATCTTGTACCCTTCTTCTATGGCACTTGTTAAAGTCCTGGTAACAATGAATGGTGACACTTGTCTAGCAGTCTGTTCCTCGTGTTCGCTGTGAACAACGTGGAATCGAGGGAAGCTTGTAGTGTTTTTTTTTTTTGAGGAATTTATGTCTCGGTGCGCCCTCTTTTTCGAGGGAGATCGGGTTGAAAGAAATGAGAAGCCATGGAATATGTTCTTTGTTCGGCAATGGTGGCAGCCACCCACCATGAAGCCCTACATGGGGACGGGACAGGTGCCTTTAAAAAGCCCTGTCCACGCCAGCTGTACACCATCACTATAACCAAATATGGCGTAACAAAGGTTTGTCAGCCACACAAGGTTAACCTTCGCTGCCAGGAAAAAAGAAAAAAACCAAGAAGTGAGTAGGAGACAGGAGAGTAGTGAGAAAGGGGTAGGAAAGTGAAAGATGAAGTGGAGAATAGGAAAAGGCGACTGCCGATTTCCCCCGGTCGGGTCAGGCCGAAGGTGCCGTCTACAGGAAGCTGGGGCCTAAGTGGTGTGTTACCTTCGCCGAGGGGCTTTAAAGGTCTAAATGCTGGGCATCGGCTCAACCACCAGGATCCCCTTTTCCCCGGACACGGCGATGCCACGCACGGCGAAACGTGGGTGCTCGGGTCCGTGGTGATGCACTGTTCACCATCATCCCCTTGCGGGGATGTCCCTGCGGATGCTCGGGAACCCGCGGTGTCGCCACACACCGTCGCGACGCCTGCAAGCTGCAGGCGCCCCCTTGCGGGGAGATCCGTTCCTCTGCCGTTGATTCTAGGACTTCTCCACAGTAGGTGGAGGGCGTTGAAATGGCCGCTAATAATCCAAGGAGAACGGGCTAATATCTTGGTGTGGGCTAGTTGGTGAATCATAATGGAAAACTGCAGCGAGAAGCAACAAGCACGAGAGACAAGAGAACACAGGACAAGCGCTGAATCAGCGCTGATGTGCTATATTCCATGTTGAGCACGGGTTGCCTCCACGATGGCTTTCAGCCTCTCGCAGTTCAGTTTTGAGGAGGGGGAGACATACGCTGCAATCAGTGCTAACTATATGGGTCCTTTCTTGACTATGAAACACGCGTACTGATTTTCATTGTGGGGAAACTGGGCAGCAAACGTCCGCCATGTCGGTGCTGATGCTGACCAAAACTTTGCGGCGCTCCCCGAATGTGGGGGCGAAGAAGGGCTCGTACCCGAAAAGCCTTAGTGCCTGGGATAAATAGTAAGGTAGAAACTTGGGCTAGTTGGATAATGTTTGAATTCATATTTTCTAGCTCTTGGTGAACACAAGGGACAAGAAGACATATACACAGGACGTACGCTAGTCTTCAACTTTTATAAGTTAGGCTTGCAGATGGCCAATATCAGGAGGTGGTTGTTGAACACATATTGTCGGAAGCCTGAGATTCTTGACTTCAGGCCTCTTACGTTTCACAGTAAGAAAGCCGCGCCTCTCACTTCCTCACCTCACAAAACGCTTTTAGCGGTTGGGGATTGCAGGGCCTGTAGTAGACAGCGAATGGCGCTGACCACCGTTCTAAGGGAGACGAGGGCTTCGTGATCTTGCCCTGAGAGCCCGTGTGTAACGACTGTTGAGCTCGACGATGCGCGCTTACGCTCAGGAGGCTCAGTAGAACGAAATAGGGGAAGCCAAGCGTCCGCACAGGACGAGGTCAGAACACCCTTGACGATAGTTCGCTGACAGGACACACTTGGACGTGTTGGCACAGGAGGGGGTTGTGAAGGAGGTACCATGGGCTTGTCGGCATCTTTGCTTTTAGCAGCGGTATTTACTGCAGCAACTTATGACCTGAAAGCAATGATGATCAACAACGAATAGGCAGGCATCCATAATTTAAAAAAAAATTAAAAGTATGATGGTCGATTTGCGTAGTTAGGCCAAATACGAATTAGGTTCGCTAGCAGTTCGGTTTTCCCCTCAGTTCCGGTGTTAAGAGTGTTCACGGATGGTAGTTGTTCGGATAGCTATAATGGGTTAATGTAGATATATGCGGAATTGTACATTCTCTTCATTCATAGATCCCTGGGAGTCTTCCTGCCACTCCTGACCCAGTGGTGCAGCTGTCAGGCGATGCGCCGCTGCCCATCTATGGCAGGTGCCGCCATAGAAACGAACAACTGGAAACAGTGGAAACAGTGCCATAGAACTAGTGGAAGCTGTCGAGAACAGCAAGTGCACAGAAGAGACCCGCCTCCTTCGGCAGGATCTGAACACAACGGAACAGCATAGCCGCTCGCGTAACTTAGAAATCCATGGAATAGCAGCTACGCCTGACGAAGACTTGGTGGTGAAACTAAATGAAGTCGCTGGAATGATTGCTGTTCCGGCTGTGACCAGATCAGACATTGAGGCCGTTCACAGTCTCCCGGCGAAATAAGATTGACTCCCAGCATTTACAGTGCGTTTTGCCAGTAAGAGCACGGGAGATAACTGGCAGACAAACAAGAATGAACTGCACAAGCGGAAGGGCAATACCTACTTAAATGAAAATCTCACGCGGCTCACAAGGTATCTGCTGCAGCTTTCGAAAGCTTGGGCGAAAACTAAGAGTTTCCGTATTGTGTGGCAAAAAGAGTGCAAGATATTTGTGAGGAAAGATTGTGGGGCAGTTGTTTTCATATCAAGTATGAGCGAGACTTGGAGCAAATTTGGTGAAACGTAGAAACAAGACTGACCGAACTTTCTCCTGAGGCATGAATAATTCTTCATACAGAGTTTCAAGCGAACTTAAGAATACTCTCGGTTCCTGTTCTTCCGAAATGCTAAAATGCTCTCACGTCAACACACGTTCACTCAAAAACAAATCTTTAGAGATAAATTCACTTTTCAGTAGTTTCAGATTTGAATGCGACGCCCTTATGTTTACCGAGGCGTGGTTCAAAGAAAACGATGATTTTTTTTTCTACCATCCTAAAATAGTTTCCTTCTGAATCGTGTTACCCAGCGCGGTGGAGGTGTTTCCCTGTTCATAAAAGACTATCTGAGGTGCGATGCCCTCACGCAGTATTGCTATGTATGTGATGGCTATGAATTTTTTTCTATTCTTAGCGGTGAAATTGTTTTGTCAGTAATGTACTGACCGCCAAGTGGTGACATTTCAAACTTCTTTCAGTTAATCGACGCATATTTCAGCTTCATTAATGAAAAGAAGCTTAAAGTGATTCTTGGCGGAGATCTAAACATAGATATGATGAGCAGTGGCACTGCCGCTAAGCAACTGGGTGTCATACTTTGCAGCAATGGTTGTGAGAATGTGATTTCATTACCAACACGTATCACCTGTTCCTCTCAAACGCTGCTAGATGTCTTCATAACAAATTTTGAAAGTTCCTCAGTTTCTTCCTGTGTTGTGTGTGATATCAGTAATCACTTGGGTGTTTTTATTTGCGTAGAAAAAACAAGAAAAGCAACACATATAACACTGTACATACCATACAAAGTATTACTAAAGAAGGTCTTGAAGCGTTCGGAAAAGCTATCTCAGCCAGCGATTGGTCCTACATGTACAACATAAAAGACAGTAACACGGCGTATGAGTATTTTATGGACCTGTTCAAAAAACAATATGTACAGCATTTCCCGTATGTTAGTGTGAAACGTTCGAAAAAGATTCGCAAACCATGGATAACTCGAGATCTTATAAACCGTATCAAAGTTAAAAACAAACTTTATCCTACCTTCATACAAATAGAGACCCATTAAAATTAGCAGACCTCAAGGTGCACTGAAATAAACTAAACAAGGACATTGAATTTTCCAGAGAACTGTATTTTAGTATATGTTTCGAGGACTGCCATAACTCTGAACTCTTGTATCGGAAGCTAAACTCGCTTTTCAAACAAAAAAAAGTGCAAGTCTATCGAAAATACTGCTATTAATGACAGTAGTATAAGCAGAACTGCGCTATCGAACGCGTTTGATGATCATTTCATAGACGTGCCTCACTTCCAGTGTACTAAAGTTGCTTATCCTTATGCGGAAAATCGGATCTCTGACAGTCTTTTTCTTCAAGCAGTTTCAGAACAAAAAGTAGCGTCAGCATTTCTCGAACTGAATAATAGCTCCGCTTGTGGCGTAAATGAAATTCAGAACAAACCTATCAAGGATGTAATACATCTCATCTCCCCACTCTTGACTTATCTTTTCGATCTATGTTTGCAACAAAGAATTTTCGTTGAAAAGATTCAGGTCGCAAAAGTTGTAGTAATTTACAAAAAAAAAAGGGCGACAAAAACAATTAGGCAAATTACCGGCCTATTTCTATTTTGCCTTGTTTCTCGAAAGGACATGAAAAAATAATCCTTTCGTGCCTAATTAAGTTCGGCGATAAGCACTGTCTTATAACAGATTCGCAATTTGGTTTTCGGAAACATAGATCTACAGATTTAGCCCTACTACACCAAAAAGAATATATTTTGCGTAGCTTTGAAGAAAAAAAAAACAATTGTACTAGGGGTATTTGTTGACTTTTTAAAAGCCTTTGATTTCTTGAACCATAATAAATTATTACAGAAATTGAATTGTACGGCATAAGAGGCCTCCCACCACAGCTCCTCCAATCGTACCTCTCTCATCGCCAACAATAAGTCAGCATAAATTCCAATTAAATTGAGAACAAAGCACTAGCATAACTTTCATAACAAAGCCAATTTGTTGCGGCATGCCTCAAGGAAGCATACTCAGAACTGTGCTCTTTAATTTTTATGTTAATGATATAGTAAACATAGACAACCAAGCAGCTTTCTTTATCTATGCCGATGATACCAGCTTATTTTTTTCAGCTCATAACTACAATGACCTAATAGACAAGGCTAACGAAACACTCTCCCATGTAAGTTTGGTTTGGTTTATGGGTGTTTAGCGTCCCAAAGCAACTCAGGCTATGAAGGACGCCGTAGTGAAGGGCTCCGGGAATTTCGACCACCTGGGGTTCTTTAACGTGCTCCTTGTAAGTGTCTTGACAGCTCATAATGCGCTAAAAATCAATTCTGATAAAAGCGAGGCCGTTATATTTCGTCCACAAAATAATATCGTAATCATAGAGAGAAATCTAGCACTGAACTCAAAGGTAATCGAAATTGTAATTAGCTTCAAATCACTTGGTGTCATCTTTCATTAGAAAATGTTGTGGGATTGACAGCATTCTTCCGAAACGTGCACGAATAGTTGGGCAAATGTATAGACACAGAATCATTCTTCCAGTCAATATTAAAAAACTTGTACATAAATCATTATTCTGTTCACAGCTACAATACTGTCACATTGTCTGGGGCACTACGCCCCTGAGTAATCATGAAAAAATGTTTATTCTCCAAAAAAGGCCATATGAAGCATATTCCAATTAAATTGAGAACAAAGCACTAGCATAACTTTCATAACTTTCATAGCTTAATTTCATAACTTTAAATGCACTGAAAATCTTTTCCTTGTAGAGCTTTGAGTTATTATCGCGCTTTAAGAAGGAAGTACGAAATATTGTGCAACCAAGGCACACTTGGGCCTCATTACCTAGAAATAACCAGACGTACAATCACGCAATATTTTTCCATGGCATATAGAGACTATGAGAACAAATTATGGACGACAAATGCTATCCTATCAACTACCAAAACACCTCACTACCCTGCAAAACAAAAACGCTGATTTAAATGTCATATATTTTAAGGCCTTTTTTGTACATTATGTCAAATCACGCTTATAATTCTTTTACTCATTTTTTTCTTGGTTTTATTAATTGTGAATCTATTCCTGTTTTCTTTTCACATGTTATTTTTGTATAAACATGTATTATTGTCTTTGTAGACTTCGCTTGTGCCGTGCCAGGAAATAACTCTGTGAAAAGAAAAACCCTGCTTGCCGATATCTTTGCACCAGGGGTCGAGGGCCTGTCATGCGTCGTGGCTTTTTCCCTCGACTCCTTTTCATACCTGTCGGCATGACTAAGCATTATTATTATTATTATTATTATTATTATTATTATTATTATTATTATTATTATTATTATTATTATTATTATTGGGTTGGGGGGGGGGGGTACTTGGTTTCCTTGTGTTGCGACCGAGGTTGCTCTCTCCGAGCAGCCTCACGATTGAATGAGCTGCCGCCTGACACGGCGGGCAGGTTGCTAGGCATATATGCCTGGTCAGGTTGCCCACCACGCGGTGGGCAGCCCGCCACAAAACCGGCACTAAAACAAGGCACGCCTGACGGTGTTCGGTTGCGGCAGTTCTCACGCGGAGCTACGCGCCGACAGACGGGCTTCTGAAAGCAGGGTGCGCAGTAACTGACTTGGCCCTCGCAGCGCTGCAAGAGCAAGCTGAACACGCTGGCCGTGTCGGTGATGAACCAGTGGCCCGGCGTACGGCTGCGCGTCACCGAGGGCTGGGACGAGGAGGGCCACCATGCCCCCCACTCGCTGCACTACGAGGGCCGCGCCGTGGACGTGACGACGAGCGACCGCGAGCGCTCAAAGTACGGCATGCTGGCGCGGCTGGCAGTCGAGGCCGGCTTCGACTGGGTCTACTACGAGTCTCGCACCCACATACACCTGTCGGTCAAATCCGGTGAGTAGCACGCCTTTTCTAGCCGGCACGCAGTCCGCGATGGGCGGTGGCTGCGTGCCTCGAGGAAGCGTTCATTGGCCTCTTACCTGCGACCAAGGTTCCATCCATTGCTTGGGCGTCTTTCATCAGCAGCTCCCTCGGCAGCCACCGGCCGTGGCTCCGGTGATCCCTGCTCGCACCGGTGCTTTAAGTCACGTTTGAGCGGAACCCCTTCTTCTTAGGGCGGCCACGTAAGCGCTGCAGACCACGCGTCGTGCCAGGCGCAAAGATAACACGCCCCACGACATGCACGCAGTCGGTTCGATCAGTTTCGTGAACTTCGTGACGCTTCTCGCTGACGAGTGCGTTCCTTTGTTTTTGCCTTTTCTCTCCTCTGCCCGCCGTAGTATTGTTCTGTTTTTGCTTAAAGTCAGCACAGAACAAAAATAACGTCGGTGTTGAAAACTTGCCCGAGTTGCTCCTGCTTCGGGCTGTGGAATGGATTCCGTTCTGGGCTGGGAAGTCGCCGGTGATGATAATAGACGTTTTTAGCATACCGGAGGCGTACTAGCGGAGATGGATACCTGATTACGGGATCCCTCCTGCGCACGCGCGCAGTGGCTTCCTCTCACCCCAACAATGGCATTGAGCATGTGCAGGACTGGTCCGGTAAACCGGTATACGTCTCCGCTAGTAGAGTGTGCT
Organism: Amblyomma americanum; assembly: GCF_052857255.1. Classification (NCBI taxonomy): domain Eukaryota; kingdom Metazoa; phylum Arthropoda; class Arachnida; order Ixodida; family Ixodidae; genus Amblyomma; species Amblyomma americanum. Next base: position 200,636,931 of record NC_135502.1, read on the forward strand.
TCACACATGTGTATAGAGCGCTCGGGCGGTGCACTTCCCTATAAATTAATCCAGAGCTTGTCGCAGCGTGTAGAGTCCAAAGGCAACGCTTTCGCGGACGTAGTGCCGGACAGACCCGCAACAGATTAGACACAAGCTCTTTGCCCAGAATTCAGGAGCTGCTCTTTAATTTCAGTTTTTGTTACCAGTTACGCACTGCTCGAGCGCTGTACACAAGGGTGACGCGGACTGTACGTTTCCGGTATGCTAAATACGTCTAATGCTAGAGAAGTCAGTGCAGAATTGCCCTTCAAACACAGTTTTCCACATTTGCCACCTGATGGTAGTCAGCTTATCAAATTAATTCAAGTGTCGTCATGGGTTTAGCAGTTGCATCGTAGGCAATTGTAGGATTGATCGGGGGTGCCGATTACATCCGCTTAGGTGCCTTACTTGCATCTATTACCAGGGCTTAAAGTGCGGGCGCTTAATGATATTAGGTAAGAAACATTGGTGCCTTTGCGAAACACGCTGTAGTGCACTGTTCTTTCATGCCTTTGTTTCTCTTCTTAATAGAGTGGCGCGTATCTTGTTGGTTCTTGTCCGTGTGCCTTATTTTAGTACTTAACCTTCTTCGAGCTCTTTCTTCATGCAATGCACGCTGCCCCTTGGTTGCTTCGCAGAGTCATACGGGTCCGCGCGGACGGGCGGCTGCTTCCACGGCGACTCCTTGGTCCAGACTCCTGCAGGAGCCAAGCGGCTCGCCGATCTGCTGCTCGGCGACCGCGTGCTGGCGCTGGGCGCCGACGGCCGGACAGCAGTGTTCAGTGAAGTGATCGCGTTTCTGGACCGTCAGAGCGACGCGGAGCGCCTCTTCTACACCGTTGTCACAGAGTCGGGGCACCGTGTGACGCTCACACCTGCCCACCTACTCTTCTATGCGGCCAGCAATGACGACAAGCCGCAACCCACATTCGCCGCTCGAGTCGCGCCGGGTGGTTTAGTGCTCGTTCACAGCGGCAGCGGTGAGTCCAACGGTACTGAAGCGTGGCGTCATCTACCGAGTGATGTGAGAACTAGACACTTGCGGGCAGAGCGCGTCCGTGACGTCCGCGCGGAATTGCTGACGGGTGTGTACGCGCCTCTCACGACAGAGGGAACTGTGATCGTGGACGGAGTGGCGGCGTCGTGCTACGCGGGTGTGAAGAACCAAGCGCTGGCGCACTGGGCTTTCGCGCCGTTGCGTCTTTGGCGCAGCTTGGTGGCTCCAAGCAAACCTACTGCGTGCAGCCTCCAGGGGGTGCACTGTTACGCGGACACTCTGTACAGACTCTTCTACCAGCTACTCCCGAGTGCGTACCTGCTGGAATGAACGTCCTCGCATCTGTGAAGGAACTGCCTAACTTATTTTTGAAACCGCCGCAAAGTGCACCTTGTCTAATGCTGGCGCGGAGTCTAGTGGCCTTGAGCTGAGCCATACCTTGTAGTCAGGGGAGCTGACGGACTTTAGCTTCACGGTGCGGACACCAATCAGCCTAACAATGCCGCTACCGCGTACAGAAATTGGCCGTGCCAGGAGGCTGCAGGCCGAACGCAGTCACCGATCGTGTTTCTCTTTTCGCCCCAAGCTGTGGCTTCCCAAAGTACCCGCCTTAAAGTTTTCGTCAGTGAAATTGAGATACTGGCAGGAGAGCTGTAGAAACACATGCAGAGTAATACCGTTGGTAGGAGGAACGGCTGCGTACAAGACAACGGGCGCAGAGCCGGGTATGTAAGAAACTGCCGCTTCCAAACTAGACAGAAAATGGCGCTAGGAATGAAAAGGTTGAGTAGCAATTGCCACCTCGCGCGTTAACTGAGTATTTTAACTCTGAGCGCGAAAACACACTATGTGACAGATGCTTTGCAATGAGACAGTGCTCCACTGTTATCAGCACATGAATGAATTTATGTGCGGCATGCTCCTGACAAAGCACTGCAACTGCAACACTCACTCAGTTGTCTTATGGTGATGTGATCCAGGTGAGCAAGCGCATGCCGAACTCACAGTGTGTGCCACAAAAGCCAGCGGCAGCGGAAAAAAAAAATGTTTTAGTCAGCGTCCATTTACTTGTCGCGAAATAACGGTGAATAATGTCGAATAAACACGACTCGTTTTCCATGCGTTCTAGTCATTGAGACATACGGTGTGTGAGTATAATCAACATCCCTCCTTCTGCCCACCGCAGGCTCGTGAAAGCGGGGAATTCAGTGATTTACCTGGTGCTATTAATTTCGACGCCAACGTTAGCGCACAAGAAGACGGGGACATGTGAGAGACCCGGGACAAAGCGCTATGTCCTGGGTCTCTTGTATGTCCCCGTCTTCTTGTGCGCTTAAGTTTTCGCGAAAATTATGGCCAACCAACAAGCCCAAGAAAGAGCCTTGTTACCTGGGGCGAAGGGTGGACGGGTGATATGCAGCGACTTCATATGACAAGATAGCTTATGCACTTCGCATCTAAACGGAATTAGGGCGACCATGTGGTACAGACTCACGGCGGAAAAGAAAGCAGCATGCTGAAAATAAAACTTGTGTATACTGCACCTGGGTTCAATGTTGATCGAGTCGGCGCGTGCTCTTGGGTGCACTACTCATGTACAAGACGCCGCTTTGGCTCCGGTTTGTGCTGCCATGCTATAATCACGGGAAGCAGCGCCCTGTGCAGTTGATGACCACCGCACGACTTGCTTTGGTACGACTCTGAAGCATACGGGCTTAGGGTGAGGGCGCGGCAGCCACTCACCCAGTGGTTCTGATCGAGACCCGTCGTCCTCAGCAAGTGCTGTCATTACCATTGTCGTTACCACCGCCGGCCCAGGAGAAAGGCCTATCTTCTGTAGACCCCGACTTGCGTCAGCTGCGCTCATCCTGTTCGCTCACATTCCGTAATCATACACGCTCCCCCGATGTCTCCCACGTTTGCGTTCCCTTCGCGTACACTGCATCGTCCCAAAGGTCCATCGGTTATCCGCACTCCGTACAAAACGCCATGCCCATGCACATTTCGTCTTATTTCAACTATAGTTGAATGCAACGGAAGAGCGAAGTGGACAATTCCCCTCGTAGGCTGCCCTGCTGCCAATGGCGAACAATTGTAACGACGTCGCTATTAATCCACTGGGTCAGTGGCTGCCGCGCCCTCACCCTAAGCCTGTATGCTTCAGAACCCACCACCCACCGGCGATGTCACGCAAGCAGGCACAACTGCGTCAAGGCAATCGTTCGAGGCTTTTGACTGCAGGGCCTTCTTTGAGGAGTATTTTCCACTTCGTTCATGGGTTGTACTTAACTGTAGTATCATTACAAAGCTTTAACATAAAGGAATTAAGCCTAGGGCTTTGCGAAGGCCTTGCGGTGTGTACTTAGAATTGGGGGTCGGCCGCATCTAGATTATGTTAGCCACTCGCAGAGCCATCACGGCTGAAATCAGCATCATCAGCCTGACTACGCCCACTGCAGGACAAAGGCCTCTCCCATGTCTCTCTAATTAATCTTGTCTTTTGTCAGCTGCACAAACTTCTTACCCTCATCCACCAGCCTAACTTTTTGCCACCCCCTGCTACGCTCGCTTGCTCTTGTAATCCACTCCGTATCCCTTAAGGACCGGCGGTTATCTTGCCTTCTCATTGCATGCCCTGCCCACTCCCATTTATTCCTCTTAATTTCGACTAGGATGACATTGACAAGCGTTTTTTTCCCTCACCCACTCTGCCCGCTTCCGTTCTCTTAACGTTACACCTGTCATTTTCCTTTCCATAGCTCGCTGCGTTGTCCTTAACTTGACCTCAGCCCTTTCCGTTAGCCTCCACGTTTCTTCCCCGGAGGTGGGTGCTGCATATCTGTGCTGTACCTCACCAGTACTTTTCTACGGGGTAGATGATTGATTGATTGACGGACGGACGGACGTTCTTTTATTCAGACAAAAAGATCTCTGGTGCAAGGCCAAATGCAGATGTGATCTGCCTGACGGGGCCGAAGCAACCGTCGCACAGCTCAGAATAGGAGGCTGCAAAAGGAACGAGAACTTCATGCACTTGTTACATAGAGAACGCACTTTTAAATAAAGTAAACAATGGGAAGAAAGGGCGCACTTTTGCACTGAATAGCTAAAAGATATGAATAAAGTAAGAAATGCAAGGAAATTTACACAGTCAACGAAACATCAGAAACAATGACTATTTCTATCAACAACCCATTAATGGCTAGAACAAGCAAGCAGGTAATATGGAGCATTCTTTTTAAAAGATTTCTCGGACCCATATTGGTGAATAATTTTCATCGCCTGTGTGTGTTTATCAAGAATACTGGGAATTAAATAGGAAAGCATTTGGGTACCATAATTCATTCGCACAAGTGACATTCGCTAGCTGGTGTGTCTTAACTTAGAGGGAGCATTACTACTTGAATGTAATTCAATATATTTAGATGAATACAGTTTGTATTCATTAAAGACATGACAAAGCAATTTCAACTCAAACAATTGATCCACCTTTAGTACGGAGTGCTCTAAAAAGTAAAAACTTTGTGATCATTATAGGCAAGATTTTCGACATATCGTATGACTTTTTTCTGCAACGTTATCAACCTCATGGCTTTAGTTTTTGTTTCCCACCTGTAATCAGTAAACAATATAGTGAAGGTGTGAATGAATAAGGGTGTAATGGTTGCGGTTTTATGGGGCTTTAACGTGCCAAAGCGACTCAGGCTATGAGAGACGCCGTAGTGAAGGGCTCCGGAAGTTTCGACCGCCTGGGGTTCTTTCACGTGCACTGACATCGCACAGTACACGGGCCTTGAAAATTTCGCGTCCATCGAAATTCGACAGCCGCGGCCGGGATCGAACCCGCGTCTTTCGGGCCAGCAGCCGAGCGCCATAACCACTCAGCCACCGCGGCGGCTTCATAATGGTGTAATATAATTGCCACTTGAGCCATTTGTGAACAAGATTTCTAATTTTATACAGCACACACAGTTCCGTGGATATGTTGGGATAAATCCTATTAATATACAGGGCCCAGTTCAAGTGTTCTTCAAAACACCTAAAAATTTGTAGAAAGAAACGCGTTCGATTACACTGTTTTCTAGTTGCGAGCTTTATATACAATAACCTATGTTTCACTAACATTTAATTCTAGTTTATTTATATTCAACCATAAATATAATTTATGTAACCATGCATTATTCTCAGCCTGAATATTATTAACATACATGCCGCAAAAGACACACTGGTATCGTCTGCATAAAGAGTTACTGCAGGAGTTTTTGGGATGGCTACAATATCATTAATGTAAAGAATATTGGACCCAGGAAAGACCCTTGTGGGACACAATATATTATTTGGGCTAGTTTTGACTGATGGCCATTCAGATATGTGAACTGCACGCGACCGGGAAGATAACTGCGGATCAGTTTTAAGGCAACTCCTCGAATGCCATAAAACGGTAGCTTATAGAATAGTATGCCGTGTTTAATGGAGTCAAAAGCCTTTTCGAAATCTAAAAAACTCCTACTGGTACTGGTTATCATCCACATTAGAAAATATTATTTTTTTTTATTCTAAGCAGTGCCATTTCAGTAGGCCGCTTCTCACGGAACGCGAACTGTTCATTGGCAAAAATTTGTAGTCGAAGAACTTACATAGTCTAGTTTTGATCAAATATTCTAGCAGCTTAGAAAACAAAGGGACAGATGTATGTCTGCAGTTATTTATATTGTCATATGGGCCACCTTTGTGCAAAACAACCACTCTTGCAATTTTCGTACCGTGTGGAAAAATGCCCTGAGCTAACGCTTCGTTACATACAAGCTGCAAGGGCACGCGGACGATATCAGCAACAGCTATAATAGGTTCAGCCTTAATTTCGTCTACACCCGAGGCAGTGGATTTACCTATGTTTTTAAGGAATGTGAACACTTCATGTTCACTGCACGGAATGAAGAATATAGAACTTCCAACAGGAGAGACAACATACTGAAAATTTCATACTTTCTCTTGTTTCTGAGACGACTCACCAGAGGATAGAAAATGCACATTAAACTTCTCTGCCAAAGCAGCCCCACTGTATTCAACATCATTAAGTGTTAATGTGCTCGGAATGGGACTTGTAGCCTTTAACAGAAGATCATTGAGACAATTCCAGATTTTTTTAGGGCACTTAAACACTGCTGCAAATTTATTCTTGTAGTATTCTTTCCGCGTTTTTTAAAATATCGGAACCTAGCTTATTTCTTATTTTTGTATTCCTTCAGTGTAACTGGATCTTTATATCAGATGAATTTGTGAAAAAGCTTATCACTGGCTTGAATCCGCTTGTATAACTCTATTTTTACCCATGGTTATCGAGACTGCTTGAGGGTTTTCCTTACTGTCAAACGAAATGCGCTATCGATTTTCGCTTTACTAACTGAAAAAAAAAAATTTGTACGCTAAACTAGGATTTAACTCATTGTATACGTCGCTCCAGTCAGTGCTTTCTATCACTGATCTAAACTCGACAAGATTTTCTTCGTTAAAAATTCTATATACTATATTCTGACGAAGAAGACGACTAACTGTGCAGTGGCGCGGGAGCGCTCGCGCTATGTCAGCAGCCATTAAATCATCTCCTGCACCAAACCCTGGCCAATCCCCCACCGTGGGTATGTGCCATCGTATTTGAGGCGACAACAAAGACCACAACAAATCATCTCTTTGCCGTCGATCATCGTGTCTCTTTCTTCGGCTGGCCGCCACGTAACATTTAGTGGAGCTTGAAGGGTACCATCGACATCCTGGTCCGGGGAGCTTCCGTTCCTGCGTCAGCCGTAATCGTCAGCCGTGAGTTCTTGGCCTGCGTCGCTCGGCCGTGCCCCAGCCTTTCAGACCCGAACCGACCTCGCCGTTCCTCCCCGCCCCGTCCCCCGCCCAGACCACTCAAAACGACGAGCTGAACCCGACTCAAGGACCTGACCTATCGACCCCCACCGACCCGAGACGCCGCGTACATCTGAAGACACTGTTCCCCTGCCCAGGCCGTTCGCCGCCTCCTGGGGCCTTGACCGTCGGCTCTTGGCGACCTGCGGCCCGGAAGCTTCAAAACCAGGAATCATTCAGCCATCTCATTCATCATGGTGGCCAGCACCTTACTCTTTTCTCGTTCCTGTCCCACCATACTCTTAAGCCCGTAGCCTCTTCGCGCGTCTCTTTGCCACCGATCGGGACGATCGCTCGGTGGCCCCGGGTAGTGTGACGAAGAAGACGAACTGTGCAGTGGCGCGGGCAGGAGCGCTCGAGCTAGGCCGGCAGCTCATGATTTATAACACACACATCTGTTACTCTTTCCTAAAGTTATTCTTGTTGGTGACTAAATAACGTTGGTGCAATAAAATGTCGCAATGGCGTCGTAAAAAGAACGTCAGGTGGACTGTTTATCAAAAGATCAATATTGAGATCTCCAACTAGAACAAAAGGCATATTTACAACACATGCATATTCAAGAAGGTCGCGCATAAGCTGAATAAGTTCAGAAGTTTAACTAGATGGGGGTTGATAAATGCAAACAGCCAGCGTTCCAGAACATTTTAAGGCAAGAGATTCGTAGTGCGTGCAGAAAAGAGAGGAATCTGATGAGACTTCATATTCAAGATTTTCTTTAACGCAGAATGCAACGCCGCATCCTCTGCGGTTTTCTCTGAACACACCTTGAAATTTGTATCCAGGAAAATATACATCAGTTTCACCTGTGAACCACGTTTCCGTATATGCTAATACATCAAACCTATGATTCATTGAACTCAGAGCTGTTTGAGTTTCAAACTGCTTGTTTTTTAGGGTTCTAATATTCACGTGAAAGACTGACATCTTCTCATGTTCGTGAACAAGAGAACTGCGCCCAGCAGAATTAAAAGATAAAGCATCATAGCAAAGAGGCTTGGTTGGCGATGCCATGAAAAAAGAAAAAAAATGAGCAGGGCGCTGGAAAGGCGTCACCCGTTTAAATTATCCTTTCGAGGTCGGCTTCATATACAATTCGTATTGCTGGTTCACCATGACACTTGCGCACAAGCAGCTTTCCACTACTTTTTAAAGCATATTCATACTCCTTTTCTGTATCCTTTTTTCAATATTTACAGAAGCTTTTTGTTCTTCGATGTTTAATTGTCGAGGAAGTACACCGTGGATTCAGCTTCCCGCATACTTTGCTTCTTTGCCATCCACTTATCTGTCGTTAGACGTGAAAACGAACCAGGACTGCCGGGATTTTGCCACGTTTCGCAGGCAATCTATGATGGCCTTCTACTACGTGATGTTCAGTCAGCTGAGCCAGTTCTAAGTCCTGCGCTACAGTATTGATTTTTTGGAGCTGGTTTCCATTTTTGGTTTCTGTCAGTTCAAGTACTTCCAAGTAATTCCGTCTGCTGCATTTGCTCCACCCTTACAAAAAATTTTAGTAACATTCTTTAGAAAGTCTTTACACAAATGGTTTGGTTTATGGGGGTTTAACGTCCCAAAGCTACTCAGGCTATGAGAGACGCCGTAGTGAAGGACTCCGGAAATTTCGACCACCGGGGTTTCTTTAACGTGCACTTAGATCGCACAGCACAGGGGCCTCTAGAATTTCGCCTCCATCGAAATTCGACCGCCGCGGCCGGGATTGAACCCGCGTCTTTCGGGCCAGCAGCCGAGCGCCATAACCACTCTGCCACCGCGGAGGCTCTTTAGACAAGTGTTAATTCAACCTATCGACATTGAGTAGACAGTCTTTTAAATGTGTTTATACTTTGTAGTATCAACCTATCAACCGTCTCCCGACAATTGGCCACCGTTATCCAAATGACTCAAGTACATACATAGAAAGTCTTTAAACTTCCTATCATCCCCTTAACTACAATTTCTACATACTTCCTATCGACCACTTACCAATAATGTCTACCAACGCCATATCAACGGTCTTCCGCCAATTGGCCATCGTTATCCAAAAAACTCAAGTACGAAAAAAGTTTAACTGTCACCCATCAACTTATCAACGTCTCGAAATGTGTGTATAACCTACACTGTGTGGCATTCTAAATAATTTTATGAACTCTTTATCCTATACTCTTTAAAGAATAAAGGAAGCAAAATACAAATTATTACATTTGTAGAGCGGTTTATTGGCACGATGGAAGCGCCGGCTACGAAGACCTTGGCACAGGCAATCTACGAGGCAGAGAGCCGAGAGACCAGACACAAGCAGCAGTGTTCCATCCAGCACGAGCATCCAACCGGCGGCGCGAGCGCTTCGTCGTCGTTGGCTTCGGGGCTGGTTCATCTTCTTCATTCCAAGTGCCCGGCGGAAAGAGGGAGCCATCCTGGCGACTCAAGGAGAGGAGACTACGAGGGGGCTATAATACGGCTTCAAGCGGCTGACGTGAACGAAGAAGGTGTCACCGGTTCGATAATGTAGTTGACCGGTGACGTACGCTCCAAGATGCGGTAAGGGCCGATGTGCTTGGCCGAAAATATGGACGCATTCGGAACAGAGATCCAGACCAGTGAGCCAGTGGAGAAGTGAACCGCGGGCGTGTCTTGATCGGAAGCATGGGTACGGAGACCTTGACGTTCGGCGGTGAAGGAGCGAGCGGGTGATGTCAGAGAGGGAAGCATATTCCGAGCTGTCGGGGTTGTAGGGAAGGATTGTATCCGACATACAAGAAGGTTCGCGTCAGGATAAAAGAAAGAATGGGGAAAAGCCGGTGGTTGCCTGAGAGGCGGTGTTATATGCATAGGTGACGAACGGAAGAACCTGATCCCAATTGGAGCTGTCGGAGTGAATGTACATGGCGATCATGTCCCCACGAGTACGGTTGAAGCGTTCGGTGAGGCCGTTGGTTTGAGGGTGGTAAGCAGTAGTGGTGCGGTGGACTGTGTGGCACGCAGCGAGAAGCTCGTGAAGAACTGCAGACAAGAAAACACGGCCGCGGTCACTGAGAAGTTCGCGAGGAGCGCCGTGACGCAGGACAAAGTGATGAAGAAGGAAAAAGGCTACATCGCGAGCAGTAGCCGCAGGTAGGGCAGCGGTCTCAGCATACCGAGTGAGGTGGTCCACGGCGACTATGATCCAGCGATTCCCAGCGGTCGTGAAGGGAAGTGGCCCATATAGGTCGATGCCCAGACGATCAAAAGGGCGAGCCGGACACGGTATTGGCTGTAACGGGGCAGTCGAAGGGCGAGGTGTCGACTTCCGCTGCTGACAGGCCGTGCAGGAGCGAACGTAGCGACGAACGAAGTTGTACATGCCCCGCCAATAGTACCTCTGGCGTAGTCGCTCGTACGTTTTCAGCGAGCCAGCGTGAGCGCTCTGAGGATCGGCATGGTGGTGTTCACAAATCTCAGTGCGGAGATGTCGGGGAATCACGACAAGCCACTTGCGGCCATCTGGACGATAGTTGCACCGGTACAGAAGACCGTCGCGAAGGGCAAAATGGGAAGCCTGGCGACGAAGTGCTCGAGGGAAGGAGGCCGTAGAGGGTGCACGAAGTACGTACGTCGAGCAACGATGAAATCCGTGGATCTTGGCGTTGTTGATGGGGCATGTCCATGGTAGTGAGCGCTGCGAGTAGGGATGCAGATAATGGCGAAGAGGGCGCAGGAGAGGGCAGTGGGGAGCGGGACAAGGCGTCGGCGTCGGAGTGCTTGCGGCCCGATCGGTAAACTACGGTGATATCGAATCCCTGAAGACGGAGGGCCCAGCGGCCTAGGCACCCTGAGGGATCTTTGAGTGAAGCCAACCAGCACAAAGCGTGATGATCGGTGACGACGGTGAACGGGCGGCCATATAAGTATGGGCGGAATTTTGTTACAGCCCACACTACGGCGAGACACTCCTTTTCCGTCACGGTGTAGTTCGACTCAGCCTTGGTGAGGGCACGGCTGGCGTACGCAACGACGTATTCAGGAAATTCGGGCTTGCGCTGGGCAAGGACAGCCCCGAGGCCGATTCTGCTTGCGTCGGTGTGCACTTCAGTAGGAGCACTGGGGTCGTAGTGCCGAAGGATAGGTGGTGAGGTGAGAAAACGACGGAGCGCAGCAAAAGCGTCGTCGCAGGCCGAGTCCCACGTAGACAGGTCGGCGGGACCATTAAGAAGTTTCGTCAGGGGCGCGACGATGGAGGCGAAATTGGGAACAAATCGCCGAAAATAGGAGCAGAGACCCACAAATCGGCGCACTTGTTTTGTAGAAGTCGGTTTAGGGAAGTCAGCGACAGCACGGAGTTTGTCAGGATCGGGCAGGACACCGTCTTTGGAGACGAGGTGGCCGAGTATTGTCAGCTGCCGGGCACCAAAATGACATTTTTTGAGATTAAGTGGAAGGCCAGCATTGGTGAGGCAGCTCAGTATCTGGCGCAAGCGCTTGAGATGCGTCGGAAAATCGGGCGAAAACACGACATCATCTAAATAGCAGAGACAAACAGTCCACTTCAGGCCGCGCAAGATGTTGTCCATCATTCGTTCAAACGCTGCGGGAACGTTACAGAGGCCGAATGGCATCACGTTGAACTCATAGAGTCCGTCAGGGGTGACGAACGCCGTTTTAGGACGGTCGGACTCAGCCATCGGGACTTGCCAATAGCCGGAACGGAGATCCAGGGAGGAGAAGAACTCGGCGCCTTGCAAGCAGTCAAGGGCGTTGTCAATACGTGGTAGCGGGTAGACGTCTTTGCGCGTAATTTTGTTGAGCCGGCGATAGTCCACGCAAAATCGTATCGAGCCATCCTTCTTTTTAACCAGGACGACTGGGGACGACCAAGGACTGGTTGAAGGTTGAATAATGCCGCGTTGTAGCATGTCGTCAACTTGCTCAGTTATGACGCGGCGCTCGGGAGGCGACACACGGTAGGGGCGCTGACGGAGAGGAGCATGGGTTCCGGTGTCAATGTGGTGCTCGACAGTGGTCGCACGGCCCAAAGAAGTCGACTGGTGGTCAAAAGATGAGCGAAACTGGTTGAGCAGGGCAAGGAGCTGCGCGCGGTGAGCAGTTTCGAGAGCGCGGTCAATGCAGCGGTCGAAAAAGTCCGATGACAAAGCTGGAGTAGCACCACGTGCGGTGAGGGCAGCGACTTCGGCACTGGAGGAGGTTACATCAGTGTCGAAGGAAGAGATCAAAGCAGCGGTTTCAAAATGGCCGAGGCACTCGCCACGGAGCAGGGAGAGCGCGGAGAATGAGGTGTTAGAGACGAGGATGGCGGCAGCACCGTGGTGAATGTCGATGACGGCGAAGGGAAGACATAGGTGTCGGCGAGAGGCAAGTACAGGGGAAGGCATGAAGAGAACGGTGGCGTCAAAAACTGAGGCGGCGCAAACAGGGACAAGCACGGCACTGTCAGGGGGAATGTCAGTGTCCTCGGCAACAACAAGCTTAGCAGCACAACGAATCGGAGGCTCGTCGAGGAGCGCATCGCAGAGTGGAGAGAAGACGACGTGCGCACGGGCTCAGTCAATGACGGCACTGTGCAGGGAGAGAAAATCCCATCCAAGGATGACGTCATGGGAGCTGGCACGGAGGACTAAAAATTCGACAACATACAAAACATCGGCGATGACGACGCGTGCTGTGCAAGCGGCAGAGGGATGAACGGTATCGGCGCTGGCGGTACGGATTGAGAGTTCAGAAGATGGGGTTGTAACTTTGCGAAGCGAGCGGCAGAAGTTTTCGTGAATAACAGAAACGGTGGCCCCAGTGTCCACAAACGCAAGTGTCTTGACTCCATCGACAAAAACGTCAAGAAGGTTCGGCGGGGAAAGGCGAGGACTTAGGCAGGGCGATGAGTGCGCAGTTCGTGCCCCCGGAACTGTGGCTGCTAGTTTTCTGAATCGGCGCGGACGTTGCGACGCCTCATGGGCGACAATGAGCGGCGGCGAGGTGAAGGCGAGCGGTGGGAAACGTAGGGCTGGCGACCGTGCTCGCGGTCAGGAGAGGTCTCCTGAGGTTGTGGTCCGAAACGTGGGCGAAAGGTACTGTCTGCATCAGGGTAGTCTGGCAGAGGGTGGACAGGCGCATGCAGAGTACGTCGACAGAGGCGCGCGACGTGGCCCGGAAGACCGCAGGCGTAGCATATCGGTCGATTGTCAGCCGTGCGCCAAGGGTTGTAGGTAGGGGGCGTGAAGCGGGTCCGTGGAGCAGCAGGCGCAGGCACCACTTGAGGAACGTACGTATAAGCCTGCGGTCGCGGTGGTCGCGCGACAGCCTCGGCATACGTGAGAGGCACGGGAGTGGGGGCAGGCGGCACTTCAACTGGAGGACCGTAGCTCAACGGAGCAGCAACAGGCGGTGGCGGGGTCGGGGGAAGGCCGACTTGGGGATCCAAGGGGGCTGGTTGTGGAAGAGGAGGGAGGGCGTCAGCGACCTCCTGCGTGATGGCGTGCCGGATCTCAGCGCTGAGGGGGGTCGGTGTCTGATGTTGGCGAGATAGGAGCGAGAGCTGCCGGCCGACCTCGTCCCGCACAAAGTATTTGATGGTAGCAAGTAGATCTGGATTGATGGCCAGGCAGGAGATGGAGTCGGCAAGCGGAGGAGGCCGACGAGCGCGAAGACGTTGTTTGCGCAACTCGTCGAAACTCTGGCAAAGGGTATAGACCTCCTGCATGTTTGTAAGCAAACGAGGTGGCGCTGCAGTCGCTAGCGAGCTCGTGGTAGGCAAAAGGTCGGGGAGTGGCGTCGCGGATAGGTGTTGAGCGCGGGTTTTCAAGGCTTGTAGGCGCGTTTCCAGTTTCTGCGAATCATAGCAATGGTTGATGCTTCCAACTTAGTAATTTGTTGAAGTACACGAGCTCGCGTTGGCCACGTGCGGCCTATAGAGAAATAGTTTGCCACTGTGTATTGTATATATGGTTAGTAGTAAACATGTAGAAAGCGTTCCTGCCGTTTATTTATGCGCTAGGCATTGAATAAAACAAGTTTTGACACTCTGCACTAGCCGGAATGATTTTACTTCGGGACAATAGTGAGGGGAAGTGCTGGCCTTGTTTCGTCGGAGCAGACATGCGTTCATCGTCTGCTGACATACGTATGTACGTGTCGCGCTGTGCGAAAAGTGGGGACAGCGTCGTGTCCCTGATCTCCTGTCTCGCTTAGCGCTCTTTTTAGCCGCATGACCACGCACCAGCCAGGCCGGCTTGTCCTCTTGTTAAGCTGGTCGATTTGGTGAAAATTTTTGATTTCTAGAATGATTTTCTTTCCTAGCCCTGAAGTCTAGTTTCGTGACGAAAAATTACAGCAAAATATTGAATACAAGTTTATAAATTACGCTTTTTAGAAGTGCGGTCGTCAAAAATTGTGAGGTAATTTCTTTGATTTCAGTGCCGCATTTCTTTGACCAAAGCGAAAGCGAAGATACCATAAACGAGGGAATAAACTTTAAGGTTCGTTTTGTGACCTCACATTACCTGCGACTGGATCACTCACCTTCGTAATTCGCATGAAAATCAAATGATTCCATTTGTCGCAAACTATTCCTGAGACGTTGAGGAGTGTAATAAATCTCTCGATTTTTTTCCCTACACGTGCAGTACTCTGTTAGTTATTTCTTGTAAGAAACGTTTTCATGTAACTATGCATGCATAAGTACTGATCAGATAGAAAAAGAACTAATCGCGTCATCGTACAGAACAGGGTTTTTTGTACATGCTGGCATAAAAAAACTGCGCACTATTTACTCAGTTATTTGAGACCTTGGGGGGGACTTGACGACGGTGTTAATTATAATTACCCAGAACTGCACCAGGTATAGCTATAAATAAAAGGAATTACTGAAACTAGCGTAGGAATTTCATATTTGCACCAAGTTTAGTTACATATCGCATGCATGAATAACGAAAACACTTTTCATTGCCGCGTCCCCTCTCAATCTCGCCACGTGTCTGTTAGTAGCACGCCTGCGGCTGCTTCTTTCTAACAAGCTTCGCGATCATGTACTACCTCATGAAACATGACACATGCATGATGCAATTAAAAAGCATATGGCGTTTAGCACACTTAAGGTACGCTATTCTAAGCACACCAACGCGACCGCGCAAGATTGACACAACTTACCAGACTTCTTTCTACTCGAATGAGATAATTACGTCGTCATATCAAGAAACAGTTTCAAGTAAATATTAAATGTCATAAAACGCGCCATTAAAACATGGTGTGCTATTAACAAAAAAACGCATTCCTTGGGGGTGAGTGAACCTGTCGGCGCCCCGTGCACTCCGGCTCAAGGTGATAAGTACGTGTGCAACTGCATGTGTATTTTTTTCCTTGAGCAATTATCAGCCTACTATACTGAAGTTCAGGTGAATGAACGCAGTAACTTGCATGCTATTAAGTGCATTGAGTGGCAGTGCCTATCGACTCCCAGACTTCGCGCTTTACTACCGTGGCCCAATGCCTGTTAGCCAGTTTCCGAATGCGGCATTTATGCGCGAGAAACCTATCGAGGCTAATTTAATATTTTTTATGCTACTACGCGGATCCAGCAGTGACGCAGCTGGTCAATACATGCTGATTCTGCAGTGCACAGGCTTGAAGCAGCCGCCGGTAGCTGCGGCAGCTGCGGTAGGCACGGGCAAGCGGAACCTGTTTTGCCTACCATGCGAAAGTCGCTGCTAACATCAGCGCCACCGCATCTTCGTGACGTGGCGGGGTGAAGGAGGTCCATACACCGAGGTAACGGTGGTGGGACTCTTCGCTAACAACAGCTGAAAAGCATCGTCATCGATACCCTTCATGATGTGTTTGATCTTGTCAGCCTCGGACATAGCCGGATCAACACGCTTGCAGAGGTCTACTACGTCTTCAATGTAGCTGGTGAGTCTCATCCGTGTGCTGAGCTCGGACGCGCAGGCTTTGCTCAGCGCGCAGTTTCCGCACTGCAGGACGGCCGAAAACCTCCCCAAGGGTGCTCTTTAGAACGGCCCAAGTGGGAATGTCGGCCTCGTGGTTGCGGAACCAGAGGTTCGCGACATCGCTGAGTTAGAAGATGACGTTGGTAAGCTTGACGCGGTCGTCCCAGTTGTTGTGGCGGCTCACCCGTTCGTATGATTCCAGCCAATCTTCCACGTCCTGGTCGCTATGGCCGCTGAAGACAGCGGGGTCGCGCTGCCGGACGGCGCCGGAGAAGGTGACTGGCTGCGACGTGGCGGCGGGCTGTTGACTGGCCTTGGCAGTGGACATCGGGATGGTGCGGCTGCGAAGGTCCACGGTGATGGGGAAAAGGGGAACACAGCAACCTCCACCAAATGTAGAGCGGTTTATTGGCACGATGGAAGCGCCGGCTACGAAGACCTTGGCACAGGCAATCTACGAGGCAGAGAGCCGAGAGACCAGACACAAGCGGCAGTGTTCCATCCAGCACGAGCATCCAACCGGCGGCGCGAGCGCTTCGTCGTCGTTGGCTTCGGGGCTGGTTCATCTTCTTCATTCTACATTCATTTTTTGCACACAAGCCATAACGTACATAAGCACTGTAAGATGTGCATCATACATCAAAATATTTACGGAGAACAATAGGGGAACCGCATACTCCCTTCGGCACAGAAGCCCTAGCTCCCTCAGTTCTGTCTTGTTAGCAATGATTGACACACAGAAACTGTCTAGCGATTTTATATGCTTTATGCAAAGCCCTCAACCACCACTAAGTAAATGTTATTGCCTGTAGGCATTAGATATATAAATGGCTTTTTCTTATTGATACGAAATCTCACTATATATATATATATATATATATATATATATATATATATATATATATATATATATATATATATATATATATATATATATATATATATATATATATATATATATATATATATATAGTGTGACGAAACAGAGACCAACGTTTGAAACAATGTAATTGAAGTTTCGGCCGTGGTACGGCCTTCATCAGAATATTCATCAGGTTATTCTGATGAAGGCCGTTCCACGGCCGAAACGTCAAATTACATTGTTTCAAACGTTGCTCTCTTTAGTCACTATTACTGACCGTGCCAAGAAAGTCTTTATATATATATATATATATATATATATATATATATATATATATATATATATATATATATATATATATATATATATATATATATATATAGCAGATAAGGTTAGGGAAATGAGGGACTCGTTTTGACAAACTTATGAAGGGAGCCAACAGTCACCGAAACCAAGGTGCATAAGGGAATGTTTAATTTTTATTTCAATGTGTGGTGCTAATCAGTGGGATAATGATACTAAGATTAATCTATCGCTTAAAGAAAATTAGTTATAAAGCAGCAGAAAAAACAACCATGCCGCCGGTGGGATCCGAACCCACGACCTCCGAATATCGCGTCCGGTGCTCTTACCAACTGAGCTACGGCGACGGCTGTCTAATCTGCTGCTTTCGTGGGTATTTATATTTTTTGCTTGTAAGCTAACCTTGAGAGTGTTCACCAGCGCCACCCTCGTCCATAGCGGTGGACGTAGCACGTCCTGTAATACCGCGAGTGTGACGTAGAACGTCATCTAACGGTGAGGGCGGAAACTGTGCGAGAGCCCTCTTATGCTACCTATGGCATCAAGACTGCCAGAACCGATACCCTCGTTAAGCAATTAGCAGATAAGGTAAGGGAAATGAGGGACTCGTTTTGACAAACTTATGAAGGGAGCCAACAGTCACCGAAACCAAGGTGCATAAGGGAATGTTTAATTTTTTTTTCAATGTGTGGTGCTAATCAGTGGGATAATGATACTAAGATTAATCTATCGCTTAAAGAAAATTAGTTATAAAGCAGCAGAAAATACAACCATGCCGCCGGTGGGATCCGAACCCACGACCTCCGAATATCGCGTCCGGTGCTCTTACCAACTGAGCTACGGCGACGGCTGTCTAATCTGCTGCTTTCGTGGGTATTTATATTTTTTGCTTGTAAGCTAACCTTGAGGTTGTTTTATATATATATATATATATATATATATATATATATATATATATATATATATATATATATATATTCTGCATAATTTTTTAATCTGTAGTGCCAATCAATTGGTTTAAAGGAAGTTACTTATAAAGGAGCAGAAAAAACACCAACGACGCCGGTGGGATCCGAACCCATTACCTCCAAATATCGCGTCCGGTGCTCTACCAACTGAGCCACGGGGACTGCGACTTTGAGCCACGGCGACTTTAGAAAGGGCCAGAGTGGCCCTTTCTAAAGCATATAAACCAAAACATTAAGGCACACACTGTGTCGGATGCAATGCTTGTAAGTAAAGCCACATAGACCTACGAGCGAGAAAAACCTCAGCAACGTGCCCCTAAGGAAGCAGCTGGACTAGCAGTTCTTCACTTGTCGCGCAGCACATCACTCCAGTGCTGAGGCGTGCTCAATACAAGGGGAACAAGTAACAAAAAAATGTGTACCAAAGAAGATAAAAATGAGTACCCCAGGTTGTTCTTTAGAGAATTACGTGCCATTAATTGCAGCAAAAATGCCCCGTGAAAGTGAATGAAATAATTTGTGCAGCTTATGGCAAAACATGATGGCTCGGGAGGGGGGCAACGACAAATGCGTCGGTTCAAGTAAAGCAAGGGGCATGGTTAAGGTAATGACAATAATTATTGACGTACGCTCATCTAGTGCAATGCAACCAGTAATTGAATGTCGGTATGAATAAAAACAAAAATGAACAAATATCTAAAAGAGTCCAAATGCCTTTGGACTGTACAGTGCAGCCTATTGTAACAAAGAGATTTTGAAAGAACAATAACCTCAGCAACACTCAAGACATATTAAACAAATGCCTTTCTTCTGTACAGCTGCAATATAAGCTTCACACGGTTTCATGTAATGCATGGATAATCTTGTATGGTATGAATTATTCATGCTAGCGACACCTGTGCTTCTAAGGCACAGTGTTCCACTTGAACGCTAATATTCAATAATGTATTGCCCATTCTGCTACGTCTGTCAGTTATCACACCACTGGTTCACTTCAAACTTGCCGTGCCTTGTAACAGGTAGGTACTGGTGAAGTAAAGCTATGGAATTTAATTGCTGCTTTTAGACTTCTGTAGAAAGGTCAAGAAGCACACATATTTTTTTTATTTGGTCTGCTCTGTGGTCAAGATTCCCAAGCAGGAGAAGCATGAGCATAGAAACTGTAAAAAAAGCATTACACACTATAACCCAATGCATTTGATTAGAGCGGTGCTCTCATGACGCCCGCAATACCTTTTTTCTTTCTTCTTGATGCTCTTGCAAAAGATGAAAAAGAAACAAATGAAAGGGAGAGATATACCCTGGACCAGAAGACTTCTGTCAGGGACCAGAATACTTTTGTCAAGCAAAGACCAGAAAAAAAACAACTGTCTGTGATACCCACTCATACCTATTCTTTTATAAGTGACATGATTGGCATCCGGTATCAATGACTGATAGGCTGCTCCAGCAGGTCGATGATGCCATTAACCTCAGGTTGAGGTAGCGTTGGCTTAATGACGAATGAAAGGAGGTGCAATAGCAGCGTGATGATACCGGTGGGGTTGCTGTACAGTCCTTCACTGCGGACGCATTTGAAGAAAGGCTGAATTAGAGAGATGCTTTCGTAAACATAATCAAAGAAGCAACATCCTATTACAGCCTCTAGCGGTTCAGTCCAATGTGTTCAGGAGTGGAGGCTAATGAGTAATTACCTCTGCGTCCATTAGTGTGCAAAAAAATGGTTTACAAAGCCAGTCATATTTTCCTTAGAGCTATTGTTGCGAATCACGTTATACATTTATCGCTTCAGACTGAAATTGGGATGACATTCAGTATATTGAACGTAAATCAAATAAAACCACAACAAACCTTCCAGTGTGCCATTACCTCAGCTGCACTGCAATGGAATGGTTCTGCTATTTTTAAACGTAGTTTCGTTGACCAAAGGCATTAAGAAACATAGCACCTCATGCGACTGCGACGTAGAATTGGCAGTGTTCCATATCGAGTAAACACTCAGGCAGCAGAATCAAAAGCCACACGCCGCTACACGCACTCTTCCTTCCAATGGTCTACTTTTTACGCGTCGCTCCTGTTCAGTCAGAATAACGAATGAAGCGGCACCTGACAGTACTCAGCGGGCAACCAAATTCTATCACATAACTTATTCGACACGGCGCTGACGCAAAGAGCGCAAGGGGGCGAATCTAAAAGCCGCATAGCTGGCACGCGAGCGTGTCAAAACACCTCCTCTCTGCAAGCGATCGTGTCGTGCTCGCATTTCGCACCTCACGGCGAACAAGACGTAAAGACCACGCCTAAATTCATTCGCAGCCCTCATGCATCCCCACGACACAAGTCATTTTACTTACATTCGTCGGCAATCGCGGTAAGCCATTTCTTCTATCGCGCGTCGGGCACCGGCCGCTACGGGGTGGCGTTGGGTGCGGTACGTCAGAGCCGTTTTTGAGAACTCCATGCGCGTAAGAACGTCTTCCGCAGCGCAGGGGCCATATGTCAGCTTCCGACTTCAGTCACACTGCCACGACACTCACGAGGCCGCACATTCGACAAAAACAAGCTGCACAAAGCCACCACAGCTACAACCGCCAGAACTCGACACTAGGGTCCCTAGTATTTCTAGGGACCCTATCGACGCAAAGACTGCGTTTCAGCGTACTAAATCAGGTTGTGTAGCATATGCCCGATAGTACGCATGGGGCGCTCAACCCCGCCACCGGCGAACGAAAAGGCGGCGCTGAAGTCGCGTAACGTTAAGCGCTTTTAAAGAAAACTTTAAAAGAAAGAATAATAACGTACGTTATTATTGCCACATGCGTGGTGCAACAAACGACACAGTTTTGTTTTAATTACGAAGGCAGTTGATCGTTAGTGATTTGGGCAAAAAAATGTGACTACTCGCAACCACCTGTTCTTGGCGGCGCTGAGAACGAAAGCTTTCGAAAGCGGGGCGCGAGGTAGCTGCAGGCGACGCAGCTAAGATCAGGCGGAGAGCCGAGGTCGCTGCACGGCGGCACTATCTATCCGATTCTAAGGCTTTAGCTACTTCGCCGTAACTGTGTCGCAGAATCGGGAATAATGATGTTGGACAGCTCGACTGGTTTCGTTTTTTTTAAAACGAAATTTATTGCCCCTGTGCATCAATGAAGGGTGGAGGTGTGATGAAAGATGTAGTAGTGATTAAATGAATGGAAAAAGGCTAGCTGATTTGAAGAAGTCCAGTAGAGAATAAGGGTACGGACCCTGCGTCCAGGCAATGTATGAAGCAGGGTTGCTTGGTGAAAGACCCGCTAATAATAATAATAATAAAACTTATAATAATAATAATCAATCAATCAATCAATCAATCAATCAATCAATCAATCAATCAATCAATCAATCAATCAATCTTTATTTTTCGGTGCCCAGGAACAACCCAAAGGTCTTGGTGCTGGTACACCATTCACACGCACAAAATGTAAATTTATTTCACTACAAAGGAAGGCACACAGGGGAGGTAATGCAGCAGTCAAGGCGATGGAAAAAAAAGACATAAACTAGGCGTGACAGCAAGCATGAAGCAAAAAAGCGAAAACAAGAAAACAGCGAGAACAGCGGTAAGTGAAAACAGCTAGAACAGGCGACCGACATATAAATAACTAACGAAACAATAAACAAAAAGAATGAACATAAGAACGACCGATAACAGCCAAGTACAGCATATAGCAAAATACAAACAAGAATAAAGCCAATACTAATATGAACGAATAAGAAACCTCTGAAATAGAAGCTAGAAATACAATCATACAGAATAAGAAACGTAATTAGTGAACGCGTTACAGACAATCAGGCGTGAGTACACAATATTAAAGAAATAATATTAATGAAAACAAGTACACGTGATGAACAATTAAGGAGAGAAAAAACAATATAATACCGGTGCAAACGCACAAGTGTAGTAAAGACAAAATGCATGAAAGGGGAAGTTATGTATGAGAAAAAGAGTACTCAAAGTGGAACGTCACGGACATCCAATATAAAGGAAGGGAGAGAATTCTCGAATATATCAAGGTGAGGACAAAGAGAATTAAACAACTTTTGCATTTTGTCCAGAGGGGAGAGGGAGTGCAGGAGCGCAGAAACTTGGAATGGTCTGAATTCCCTTATGCTCTTTCGCGGTACACGCAAAAGGATACGCGCTAGGAGCTGAGGGCATAGAATGTGACCATGAAGAAGTTTATACAAGAAAATTATATCTGCCCTCACGCGACGGCAGCTAAGAGAAGGAAGCTGCAGTGAGTTACTCCGTCTGGGACGAGAGCTGGAAGTTTTGCAAGGAAACCGATGTTGAAATATGCGTAAAAACTTTAGCTGAACTCTGTCGATTTTTTCACAGTTCGACTGGCAAGTGCCGTTCCAAACAACAGACGCATATTCCAAAAGCGGCAAGCATATGGAGAGGTAGAGCTTTAAGAAAGGAAGTGGGGCTCGAAACTCTCTCGAAAGCCTGCAGATGAAGCCGAGTGTACGCATAGCCCGTAGAGCAATGCGTTTTGTATGAGAGGAGAAGCTGAGGCTACGGTCGAAAAGTACGCCGAGGTCATTAATTTCATCAACCCTGGGCAGCGGCATACCATTCACAGAATAAGAGTAGAGAAGACTGTGCGTTTTACGCGTAAATGAGGCAACCTTGGTTTTAGATGAATTGAGAGTGAGCCCATTCTTCAAGCACCAATCAGAGAAGGCGGATATGTCCGATTGCAATGACAAGCAATCATGAAGAGTGTGTATTGCCTTGAATATTTTTATATCGTCCGCACAAAGGAGAAACGAGGAGTTTTTGACCACGGAGGAAATGTCATTGATAAAAACAGAGAACAGAAGCGGGCCTAATACCGAGCCCTGAGGAACTCCGCTGGTTGGAGTGTAAACAAATGAGGTCTGTCCATTTACACTGACAAAGCAGGACCGATCAAGAAGATAGTTGCGTAAGAGGGCTACAATTGAAACGTCGATCTCAAACAGCAGAAGCTTTTGAAGAAGTAATGAGTGAGTAACAACGTCGAAAGCTTTGCTCAAATCACAGTACACAGCGTCTACCTGACTCCTCTGAAGGACTTCAGCTGATGTATACGTCATAAAAGTCACAAGGTTAGTTGTAGTAGAACGACCTTTTATGAAACCATGTTGATTGATTATTATTATTATTATTATTATTATTATTATTATTATTATTATTATTATTATTATTATTATTATTATTATTATTATTATTATTATTAATATTATTATTATTACCGGGTCTTTCACCAAGCAACCCTGCTTCATAAATTGCCTGGACGCAGGGTCCGTACCATCATTCTCTACTGGACTTCTTCAAATCAGCTAGCCTTTTTACATTCGTTTAATCACTACTACATCTTTCATCACACCTTCACCCTTCATTGATGACCAGGGGCAATAAATTTATTATTATTATTGTTGTTAATATTATTATTATTATCGGTGGCAGTCGGTGGCAGTTCTGCGCAGTGGAATAATCGGAAACGCTCTTGCTTGACAGATACCAAGACACGCGATCTACCCCAGGATACTCCCACCGTCCCAGGACTGCTGGCAGCGACAAGCCTGAATCCGTGCCTGTTCAGCTATATCACCTTCCCTCGACACGCGAGGAAACAAGTCTAAGGTGCATCGAAAGAGGACGCCACCATCATCCGGCGGCCTATAAAGGTCTCGGCAAGACAGCACAGCTCTGCAGTCGGTGGCAGTTCTGCGCAGTGGAATAATCGGAAACGCTCTTGCTTGACAGATACCAAGACACGCGATCTACCCCAGGATACTCCCACCGTCCCAGGACTGCTGGCAGCGACAAGCCTGAATCCGTGCCTGTTCAGCTATATCACCTTCCCTCGACACGCGAGGAAACAAGTCTAAGGTGCATCGAAAGAGGACGCCACCATCATCCGGCGGCCTATAAAGGTCTCGGCAAGACAGCACAGCTCTGCAGTCGGTGGCAGTTCTGCGCAGTGGAATAATCGGAAACGCTCTTGCTTGACAGATACCAAGACACGCGATCTACCCCAGGATACTCCCACCGTCCCAGGACTGCTGGCAGCGACAAGCCTGAATCCGTGCCTGTTCAGCTATATCACCTTCCCTCGACACGCGAGGAAACAAGTCTAAGGTGCATCGAAAGAGGACGCCACCATCATCCGGCGGCCTATAAAGGTCTCGGCAAGACAGCACAGCTCTGCAGTCGGTGGCAGTTCTGCGCAGTGGAATAATCGGAAACGCTCTTGCTTGACAGATACCAAGACACGCGATCTACCCCAGGATACTCCCACCGTCCCAGGACTGCTGGCAGCGACAAGCCTGAATCCGTGCCTGTTCAGCTATATCACCTTCCCTCGACACGCGAGGAAACAAGTCTAAGGTGCATCGAAAGAGGACGCCACCATCATCCGGCGGCCTATAAAGGTCTCGGCAAGACAGCACAGCTCTGCAGTCGGTGGCAGTTCTGCGCAGTGGAATAATCGGAAACGCTCTTGCTTGACAGATACCAAGACACGCGATCTACCCCAGGATACTCCCACCGTCCCAGGACTGCTGGCAGCGACAAGCCTGAATCCGTGCCTGTTCAGCTATATCACCTTCCCTCGACAAGCGAGGAAACAAGTCTAAGGTGCATCGAAAGAGGACGCCACCATCATCCGGCGGCCTATAAAGGTCTCGGCAAGACAGCACAGCTCTGCAGTCGGTGGCAGTTCTGCGCAGTGGAATAATCGGAAACGCTCTTGCTTGACAGATACCAAGACACGCGATCTACCCCAGGATACTCCCACCGTCCCAGGACTGCTGGCAGCGACAAGCCTGAATCCGTGCCTGTTCAGCTATATCACCTTCCCTCGACACGCGAGGAAACAAGTCTAAGGTGCATCGAAAAAGGACGCCACCATCATCCGGCGGCCTATAAAGGTCTCGGCAAGACAGCACAGCTCTGCAGTCGGTGGCAGTTCTGCGCAGTGGAGTAATCGGAAACGCTCTTGCTTGACAGATACCAAGACACGCGATCTACCCCAGGATACTCCCACCGTCCCAGGACTGCTGGCAGCGACAAACCTGAATCCGTGCCTGTTCAGCTATATCACCTTCCCTCGACACGCGAGGAAACAAGTCTAAGGTGCATCGAAAGAGGACGCCACCATCATCCGGCGGCCTATAAAGGTCTCGGCAAGACAGCACAGCTCTGCAGTCGGTGGCAGTTCTGCGCAGTGGAATAATCGGAAACGCTCTTGCTTGACAGATACCAAGACACGCGATCTACCCCAGGATACTCCCACCGTCCCAGGACTGCTGGCAGCGACAAGCCTGAATCCGTGCCTGTTCAGCTATATCACCTTCCCTCGACACGCGAGGAAACAAGTCTAAGGTGCATCGAAAGAGGACGCCACCATCATCTGGCGGCCTATAAAGGTCTCGGCAAGACAGCACAGCTCTGCAGTCGGTGGCAGTTCTGCGCAGTGGAATAATCGGAAACGCTCTTGCTTGACAGATACCAAGACACGCGATCTACCCCAGGATACTCCCACCGTCCCAGGACTGCTGGCAGCGACAAGCCTGAATCCGTGCCTGTTCAGCTATATCACCTTCCCTCGACACGCGAGGAAACAAGTCTAAGGTGCATCGAAAGAGGACGCCACCATCATCCGGCGGCCTATAAAGGTCTCGGCAAGACAGCACAGCTCTGCAGTCGGTGGCAGTTCTGCGCAGTGGAATAATCGGAAACGCTCTTGCTTGACAGATACCAAGACACGCGATCTACCCCAGGATACTCCCACCGTCCCAGGACTGCTGGCAGCGACAAGCCTGAATCCGTGCCTGTTCAGCTATATCACCTTCCCTCGACACGCGAGGAAACAAGTCTAAGGTGCATCGAAAGAGGACGCCACCATCATCCGGCGGCCTATAAAGGTCTCGGCAAGACAGCACAGCTCTGCAGTCGGTGGCAGTTCTGCGCAGTGGAATAATCGGAAACGCTCTAGCTTGACAGATACCAAGACACGCGATCTACCCCAGGATACTCCCACCGTCCCAGGACTGCTGGCAGCGACAAGCCTGAATCCGTGCCTGTTAAGCTATATCACCTTCCCTCGACACGCGAGGAAACAAGTCTAAGGTGCATCGAAAGAGGACGCCACCATCATCCGGCGGCCTATAAAGGTCTCGGCAAGACAGCACAGCTCTGCAGTCGGTGGCAGTTCTGCGCAGTGGAATAATCGGGAACGCTCTAGCTTGACAGATACCAAGACACGCGATCTACCCCAGGATACTCCCACCGTCCCAGGACTGCTGGCAGCGACAAGCCTGAATCCGTGCCTGTTCAGCTATATCACCTTCCCTCGACACGCGAGGAAACAAGTCTAAGGTGCATCGAAAGAGGACGCCACCATCATCCGGCGGCCTATAAAGGTCTCGGCAAGACAGCACAGCTCTGCAGTCGGTGGCAGTTCTGCGCAGTGGAATAATCGGAAACGCTCTTGCTTGACAGATACCAAGACACGCGATGTACCCCAGGATACTCCCACCGTCCCAGGACTGCTGGCAGCGACAAGCCTGAATCCGTGCCTGTTCAGCTATATCACCTTCCCTCGACACGCGAGGAAACAAGTCTAAGGTGCATCGAAAGAGGACGCCACCATCATCCGGCGGCCTATAAAGGTCTCGGCAAGACAGCACAGCTCTGCAGTCGGTGGTAGTTCTGCGCAGTGGAATAATCGGAAACGCTCTAGCTTGACAGATACCAAGACACGCGATCTACCCCAGGATACTCCCACCGTCCCAGGACTGCTGGCAGCGACAAGCCTGAATCCGTGCCTGTTCAGCTATATCACCTTCCCTCGACACGCGAGGAAACAAGTCTAAGGTGCATCGAAAGAGGACGCCACCATCATCCGGCGGCCTATAAAGGTCTCGGCAAGACAGCACAGCTCTGCAGTCGGTGGCAGTTCTGCGCAGTGGAATAATCGGAAACGCTCTAGCTTGACAGATACCAAGACACGCGATCTACCCCAGGATACTCCCACCGTCCCAGGACTGCTGGCAGCGACAAGCCTGAATCCGTGCCTGTTCAGCTATATCACCTTCCCTCGACACGCGAGGAAACAAGTCTAAGGTGCATCGAAAGAGGACGCCACCATCATCCGGCGGCCTATAAAGGTCTCGGCAAGACAGCACAGCTCTGCAGTCGGTGGCAGTTCTGCGCAGTGGAATAATCGGAAACGCTCTTGCTTGACAGATACCAAGACACGCGATCTACCCCAGGATACTCCCACCGTCCCAGGACTGCTGGCAGCGACAAGCCTGAATCCGTGCCTGTTCAGCTATATCACCTTCCCTCGACACGCGAGGAAACAAGTCTAAGGTGCATCGAAAGAGGACGCCACCATCATCCGGCGGCCTATAAAGGTCTCGGCAAGACAGCACAGCTCTGCAGTCGGTGGCAGTTCTGCACAGTGGAATAATCGGAAACGCTCTTGCTTGACAGATACCAAGACACGCGATCTACCCCAGGATACTCCCACCGTCCCAGGACTGCTGGCAGCGACAAGCCTGAATCCGTGCCTGTTCAGCTGTATCACCTTCCCTCGACACGCGAGGAAACAAGTCTAAGGTGCATCGAAAGAGGACGCCACCATCATCCGGCGGCCTATAAAGGTCTCGGCAAGACAGCACAGCTCTGCAGTCGGTGGCAGTTCTGCGCAGTGGAATAATCGGAAACGCTCTTGCTTGACAGATACCAAGACACGCGATCTACCCCAGGATACTCCCACCGTCCCAGGACTGCTGGCAGCGACAAGCCTGAATCCGTTCCTGTTCTATATCACCTTCCCTCGACACGCGAGGAAACAAGTCTAAGGTGCATCGAAAAAGGACGCCACCATCATCCGGCGGCCTATAAAGGTCTCGGCAAGACAGCACAGCTCTGCAGTCGGTGGCAGTTCTGCGCAGTGGAGTAATCGGAAACGCTCTTGCTTGACAGATACCAAGACACGCGATCTACCCCAGGATACTCCCACCGTCCCAGGACTGCTGGCAGCGACAAGCCTGAATCCGTGCCTGTTCAGCTATATCACCTTCCCTCGACACGCGAGGAAACAAGTCTAAGGTGCATCGAAAGAGGACGCCACCATCATCCGGCGGCATATAAAGGTCTCGGCAAGACAGCACAGCTCTGCAGTCGGTGGCAGTTCTGCGCAGTGGAATAATCGGAAACGCTCTTGCTTGACAGATACCAAGACACGCGATCTACCACAGGATACTCCCACCGTCCCAGGACTGCTGGCAGCGACAAGCCTGAATCCGTGCCTGTTCAGCTATATCACCTTCCCTCGAGACGCGAGGAAACAAGTCTAAGGTGCATCGAAAGAGGACGCCACCATCATCTGGCGGCCTATAAAGGTCTCGGCAAGACAGCACAGCTCTGCAGTCGGTGGCAGTTCTGCGCAGTGGAATAATCGGAAACGCTCTTGCTTGACAGATACCAAGACACGCGATCTACCCCAGGATACTCCCACCGTCCCAGGACTGCTGGCAGCGACAAGCCTGAATCCGTGCCTGTTCAGCTATATCACCTTCCCTCGACACGCGAGGAAACAAGTCTAAGGTGCATCGAAAGAGGACGCCACCATCATCCGGCGGCCTATAAAGGTCTCGGCAAGACAGCACAGCTCTGCAGTCGGTGGCAGTTCTGCGCAGTGGAATAATCGGAAACGCTCTTGCTTGACAGATACCAAGACACGCGATCTACCCCAGGATACTCCCACCGTCCCAGGACTGCTGGCAGCGACAAGCCTGAACCGGTGCCTGTTCAGCTATATCACCTTCCCTCGACACGCGAGGAAACAAGTCTAAGGTGCATCGAAAGAGGACGCCACCATCATCCGGCGGCCTATAAAGGTCTCGGCAAGACAGCACAGCTCTGCAGTCGGTGGCAGTTCTGCGCAGTGGAATAATCGGAAACGCTCTTGCTTGACAGATACCAAGACACGCGATCTACCCCAGGATACTCCCACCGTCCCAGGACTGCTGGCAGCGACAAGCCTGAATCCGTGCCTGTTCAGCTATATCACCTTCCCTCGACACGCGAGGAAACAAGTCTAAGGTGCATCGAAAGAGGACGCCACCATCATCCGGCGGCCTATAAAGGTCTCGGCAAGACAGCACAGCTCTGCAGTCGGTGGCAGTTCTGCGCAGTGGACTAATCGGAAACGCTCTTGCTTGACAGATACCAAGACACGCGATCTACCCCAGGATACTCCCACCGTCCCAGGACTGCTGGCAGCGACAAGCCTGAATCCGTGCCTGTTCAGCTATATCACCTTCCCTCGACACGCGAGGAAACAAGTCTAAGGTGCATCGAAAGAGGACGCCACCATCATCCGGCGGCCTATAAAGGTCTCGGCAAGACAGCACAGCTCTGCAGTCGGTGGCAGTTCTGCGCAGTGGAATAATCGGAAACGCTCTTGCATGACAGATACCAAGACACGCGATCTACCCCAGGATACTCCCACCGTCCCAGGACTGCTGGCAGCGACAAGCCTGAATCCGTGCCTGTTCAGCTATATCACCTTCCCTCGACACGCGAGGAAACAAGTCTAAGGTGCATCGAAAGAGGACGCCACCATCATCCGGCGGCCTATAAAGGTCTCGGCAAGACAGCACAGCTCTGCAGTCGGTGGCAGTTCTGCGCAGTGGAATAATCGGAAACGCTCTTGCTTGACAGATACCAAGACACGCGATCTACCCCAGGATACTCCCACCGTCCCAGGACTGCTGGCAGCGACAAGCCTGAATCCGTGCCTGTTAAGCTATATCACCTTCCCTCGACACGCGAGGAAACAAGTCTAAGGTGCATCGAAAGAGGACGCCACCATCATCCGGCGGCCTATAAAGGTCTCGGCAAGACAGCACAGCTCTGCAGTCGGGGGCAGTTCTGCGCAGTGGAATAATCGGAAACGCTCTTGCTTGACAGATACCAAGACACGCGATCTACCCCAGGATACTCCCACCGTCCCAGGACTGCTGGCAGCGACAAGCCTGAATCCGTGCCTGTTCAGCTATATCACCTTCCCTCGACACGCGAGGAAACAAGTCTAAGGTGCATCGAAAGAGGACGCCACCATCATCCGGCGGCCTATAAAGGTCTCGGCAAGACAGCACAGCTCTGCAGTCGGTGGCAGTTCTGCGCAGTGGAATAATCGGAAACGCTCTTGCTTGACAGATACCAAGACACGCGATCTACCCCAGGATACTCCCACCGTCCCAGGACTGCTGGCAGCGACAAGCCTGAATCCGTGCCTGTTCAGCTATATCACCTTCCCTCGACACGCGAGGAAACAAGTCTAAGGTGCATCGAAAGAGGACGCCACCATCATCCGGCGGCCTATAAAGGTCTCGGCAAGACAGCACAGCTCTGCAGTCGGTGGCAGTTCTGCGCAGTGGAATAATCGGAAACGCTCTTGCTTGACAGGTGAGCATTTTCTAGGCCAAAATTTGCTTTGTTTTACTTTACCTGTTCTGCCGCCGACTGCACCTGTGATCTGCATGTTTCTGAAGCGAGACACTTGCGCTGTGTAGTTTTCCCATTCTTTGTTCTTTATTTCTGTTTCCCTGCGGTCATGTCTGATGTGAAAAACTGTCCTGTATGCTCAAAAGTTCTTCCCAAAGACGGCAAATGCCTGACTTGCGCAGAATGCCGAAATGGTTATCACCTAGGCAAAACATGCTCAGGCGTTGCTGATAATACATTTATAGCCATG
The DNA here is from genome assembly GCF_052857255.1 of Amblyomma americanum. NCBI lineage: Eukaryota > Metazoa > Arthropoda > Arachnida > Ixodida > Ixodidae > Amblyomma > Amblyomma americanum. Next base: position 200,667,734 of record NC_135502.1, read on the forward strand.
GGCCAAACAAAAAGAGACTCTTGGAAGTGCAAGGGTTGTAGAACGTCTCAAGTAGAAGGTAACACCGTTGTACCCGCACAGTCTGATAATACTACCGACAGCACTTCTGTAGCCCAAGAGCTAACAGCGCTGCGACGGCAGCTGGAAAGCATTAACAATACCATAGTTGGCCTCTTACCCTTACAGGGAAAGGTGGACGCACTTCTAGCTCTAAAAGACAGGATCGATGAGGTCCTGGACTTGAAACAAGTAGTTACAGACCTACAGAACTCAGTACAGTTCATGTCATCAGCTTATGATTCTCTGGTCGCTCAGAACACAGCTCAGGATGCTGCAAAAAAGAGCCTTGAAGGGGAAATTGCCGCACTGACTACAACGGTGTCTTACCAGTCTGAAGCGATTAGCCAGCTTCGGGCTGAGCTAAATAATGCAGAGCAATACAGCAGGCTTTCAAACTTAGAATTGCATGGTCTTTCTGTCACCAATGGCGAGAACTTGAAAGCTGTAAGGGCTGACTTGGCTACAAAAATGGAGTTGAGCGATTTTAATGAAGGAAACATAGTTGCGGTACATCGTCTATCCGCCAAAAAGGATAAAACGCCACCCGTTCTTGTTCGTTTTACATCCCCTTCCATTCGAGACACATGGCTTCTCGCCCGAAGCAAGCTTCGAACACTTGCAGAAGAAAAGATTATCCCCTCAGTGTTGTACCTGAACGAGAACTTGACACAGGCGAACAAAGAGCTGTTTTGGATGACTCGCATCAAGGCGAAGGAAATGAAATACAAATGTGTGGACAAAGAATGGCAAGATTTTTGCCAGAAAGGAAGATGGTAGTTCCTTAATTAAGGTGGTAACTAAAGAGGATATCCAGAAACTGATCTAAAATGGCTGTACGGTTTCATTCTATTCCCAACTGCACCGCTCTTGGCACGGTTTTTGAAAAAAACCTCACGTCTTTTTCTGTTATTCATGTTAACATACGCAGCATTAAGAAATACTGGGACCACTTTTTAGTCTGTATACGAGATATTATGCACCTAGTTGAAGTTTTTGTTCTGACAGAAATAAACATTCCCCACAACATAACGAATCAGTTTCGTCTTCCAGGGTACCAAGAATACTACATTACGAGGCCGAATAAAAGGGGCGGTGGCATAGCGGTCTTTATCAAATCGAGATGGTCATCTGTACCCTCTCAGCTAGCATTTAAGACAGCTGAGTCACTTGCACTTGATCTTGAAATATCCGGAATGACCATAACACTAGTTGCTGTTTACAGGCCCCCATCTGAGCATGCTCCATCCTTCTTACAGGAATTAAGGCAAAATTTAGAGCTATTACCATCTTCGAGCAATTTATGTCTGATAGGGGACTTTAATATCGACACTTTAAAACTGAACAAAGTTGTGACTAACGATTATTTAAACATATTAGCTCAATATGGGGTGGAATCGATAGTCCATGAAGCAACCAGGGAAGAACTTGTTTGTGACAGAACTGTAGTGTCGTGCATTGACCATGTACTACTCCGGTCTGAAGGATGTATGTGCGTAAATTCCGTGTTAATCACAGAAAAGCTGGCAGATCACTACTTTGTGGGATGTAAAATGTATTCTGCTCGCGATCCATGTTTGCAGCCGGTATGCAATAAATATTTGGAAATAACTGATAGAACTAAGCTTGACAGATTAGTTTCGCAATATGACTGGAAATCATTAGGCTCTATTACTTGTCCGAGTACAGCCTATAAGAAGTTCGTTGAGATATTTTCAGATATTCGTGACAAGAGTAAAAAGACAGTTTCTGTCAAAAAGCGCCAAGCGAATGTGCCCTGGATCAATCATAATGTATTAAAAGCTATAAAAGAAAAAGAGGAGCTTTGGAAGAAATGCAGACAATCCCCGAATAACCAGCTACTAAAAGATCTGTACCGAACCGCGAGAAATAAAGTCACGGCGTTGTTGCGGTAAAGTTGTTGTGGTAAAGTTGTTGAGGTAAAGTTCACTCAAGCAGGAGTACCACAAGGATCAGTGTTATCACCATTACTATTTAACATCTATGTTAATGATTTCAGCTCGGTTATTCGCTACAGTAATATTTATCAATATGCAGATGATACACTTATTATTGCTAGACATGTAAATTATGAAAACGCTGTATCCCTGCTGCAGGTGGATATTACAGAAGCCATGACATGGTTCCAAAAAAATCAGATAAAAGTAAATCCATCCAAGACACAACTGGTATGTTTTCATAATCCGCTGCGAAATATCGGACCAAACATACCAGTTTATCTTCATTCCCACAAATCTTTCTCCTGCTCATGCCCTCCTGTTGAGTACACTGATTCAGTAAAATATCTTGGAGTCTACTTCGATTCAGATTTGGCGTGGAACAAACACATGTCCTTTATATGTACACGACTTCGTCAAACTGCTTGCTTAATGTACCGTTTACGATCGATCGTTCCACTACAAATAAAAAAAACTATCCTGCATTCTTTAGCATACTCGGTTGTACGGTATGGTATAGCCTGTTTTTTCAACTGTTCATTGTTTTGGAAAGATAAAATTAATGGTCTACTCAAGAACATTCTTAAAAGTATTGCCTATAAAACCAATCCCCCTGCGCCTGGGCTTACATTGTTTAAGTATTTAAAACTTCCGGATTTTGACACCCTTTTTCTCTCCTACACTGTACCCAAATACTTTTGGAACACTGACTTCAGACAGCGACGCAGCATCGGGAGAACATTACGTACCAGCTCTGGATTTGAAATACCTTCCATGAGAACACATTACGGAAAAAGCATAAGAAAGTACTACATTCCCCACACATTTAATCGCCTCCCTAAAACAGTATTACAGCAAACAACACGATCCGGAGTAAAAAGAGCGTTAATTGAACTTTAAAAATAATTGGTGCATAGTGCTTTAATTCTGTGTTTTTTATGATGTTTTGGCTCATCCGATACAGGTACTTTCATTGTGTATGTGCGCAAAGGCATTGTTCGATGTTTGATATTTTTATTTCTTTATTTTGCCTCCCTGTTCATGTTGACAACATTGAAAAAAGCATTAATATGCATATATCATTTGTTTAACATACTTGCAAGATACAAGTTTGAGGTTCAGTGTTTTTCTCTAACAGTATGTTTAAAAGCTTTTATTTTAATGAAAAAGTGCATACCATTGTCTCCGAACGCTGGAGCTGCCCCGCTGCTGGGCACTGCCATACAAGCCATGTAGAGGCTTCGGCAGGCCCGGCAACATATATGTATTCCTTGAGGAGTAATAAAGATTTATTATTATTATTATTATTATTATTATTAGCGGGTCTTTCACCAAGCAACCCTGCTTCATACATTTCCTGGATGCAGGGTCTGTACCATCATTCTCTACTGGACTTCTTCAAATCAGCTAGCCTTTTTCCTTATTTCACTTAATCACTACTACATCTTTCATCACACCTTCACCCTTCTTTGACGCCCAGGGGCAATAAATCTATTATTATTATTATTATTATTATTATTATTAGCGGGTCTTTCATCAAGCAACCCTGCTTCATACATTGCCTGGATGCAGGGTCCGTACCATCGTTCTCTACTGGACTTCATCAAATCAGCTAGCCTTTTTTCATTCTTTTAATCACTACTACATCTTTCATCACACCTTCACCCTTCATTGATGCCCAGGGGCAATAGTTTTTATTAATAATAATAATAATAATAATAATAATTTTATTGCCATGACATCTTGTTATACATACAAACTCGGGCCTGTCAAAGCCAAGAGAAGGCTTGCAGGACTAGGCCCGGCAGCAACGGCGAGCGAAAGTATAAGCAATAAAATATCATGGTAAGTGTACATACACTGAAATATAACTACTAAACAAATTATATAGTAAAAAAGAAAACCCACTGTAACAATGACGTGCTCTCTGCATCATTTTTCCTTATAACATCGATTTCAACATCCGTTTCAACGTCGCTTTGGAAGTGGCAGAAAATACATGATCAGGAAGACTTGAATATTGCGGGGACATATACACCTCGTCTTGCTTTGCCGTATCTGGTTGAGTATTTAGGAACTATGTAGCGCTGACCTTTACGTAGGGTTCTGGCAGCAACTGATTTAGTCTTGAAGGCAGGATTCCAAAAGTGTCGGAGAACTACTGTTTGTTTATATAAACTTTCAAAAGACGGAAGGGCCAGAAATTTAAACAAGTTTCCTCGAGGGGGAAATGAACGTTCGTAGGCAGTACTCTTCAACATGCTTTTTAGAAGGGTATCTACACGATCTTGCCACCTTTGCGAACAGTGCGCAAAAACTGTGATGCCGTACCTTATAACACTGTACGCTAGTGCATGCATGATTGTCTTTTTTACAGATACAGGAAGGAAAGATTTAATTGTAAACAATAGCCATGCAGTGCTACGTAATCTGCTACAAATATGTGCCATGTGACTGTGCCAAGACAGATCACTGTCGAAGTATATACCCAGATATTTTATACATTGAACATTTTCAACAGGAGCGTAATGGCAATCTTTACCGTTGTGGCAGTGTAAGAAAACAGATTCAGTCAGTACAGTTGTCTTCAAGGGGTTTCAGCGATGCGGCAGCAGTGGCGGTGGCGCAGTTCCATGTTCTCTGCCTAAACCTGTCATCGAATTCTTGCAGAAACTTTCGCACGGTGTCGTCTACAACCTGGTTCATCATATCAGTACACTGCTGATATCAACTCTGGCCGTCACGTGGGGACCCAAGCGCCGGGACCTTCCTATAAAAGCGGCGACAAGCGACCCCCGTCTTCATTCAGCGATGCGGCAGCAGTGGCAGTGGCGCAGTTCCATGTTCTCTGCCTAAACCTGCCATTGAATTCTTGCAGAAACTTTCGCACGGTGCCGTCTACAACCTGGTTCATCATATCAGTACACTGCTGATATCAACTCTGGCCGTCACGTGGGGACCCAAGCGCCGGGACCTTCCTATAAAAGCGGCGACAAGCGACCCCCGTCTTCATTCAGCGATGCGGCAGCAGTGGCAGTGGCGCAGTTCCATGTTCTCTGCCTAAACCTGTCATCGAATTCTTGCAGAAACTCTCGCACGGTGCCGTCTACAACCTGGTTCATCATATCAGTACACTGCTGATATCAACTCTGGCCGTCACGTGGGGACCCAAGCGCCGGGACCTTCCTATAAAAGCGGCGACAAGCGACCCCCGTCTTCATTCAGCGATGCGGCAGCAGTGGCAGTGGCGCAGTTCCATGTTCTCTGCCTAAACCTGTCATCGAATTCTTGCAGAAACTTTCGCACGGTGCCGTCTACAACCTGGTCCATCATATCAGTACACTGCTGATATCAACTCTGGCCGTCACGTGGGGACCCAAGCGCCGGGACCTTCCTATAAAAGCGGCGACAAGCGACCCCCGTCTTCATTCAGCGATGCGGCAGCAGTGGCAGTGGCGCAGTTCCATGTTCTCTGCCTAAACCTGTCATCGAATTCTTGCAGAAACTCTCGCACGGTGCCGTCTACAACCTGGTTCATCATATCAGTACACTGCTGATATCAACTCTGGCCGTCACGTGGGGACCCAAGCGCCGGGACCTTCCTATAAAAGCGGCGACAAGCGACCCCCGTCTTCATTCAGCGATGCGGCAGCAGTGGCAGTGGCGCAGTTCCATGTTCTCTGCCTAAACCTGTCATCGAATTCTTGCAGAAACTCTCGCACGGTGCCGTCTACAACCTGGTTCATCATATCAGTACACTGCTGATATCAACTCTGGCCGTCACGTGGTGACCCAAGCGCCGGGACCTTCCTATAAAAGCGGCGACAAGCGACCCCCGTCTTCATTCAGCGATGCGGCAGCAGTGGCAGTGGCGCAGTTCCATGTTCTCTGCCTAAACCTGTCATCGAATTCTTGCAGAAACTCTCGCACGGTGCCGTCTACAACCTGGTTCATCATATCAGTACACTGCTGATATCAACTCTGGCCGTCACGTGGGGACCCAAGCGCCGGGACCTTCCTATAAAAGCGGCGACAAGCGACCCCCGTCTTCATTCAGCGATGCGGCAGCAGTGGCAGTGGCGCAGTTCCATGTTCTCTGCCTAAACCTGTCATCGAATTCTTGCAGAAACTTTCGCACGGTGCCGTCTACAACCTGGTCCATCATATCAGTACACTGCTGATATCAACTCTGGCCGTCACGTGGGGACCCAAGCGCCGGGACCTTCCTATAAAAGCGGCGACAAGCGACCGCCGTATTCATTCAGCGATGCGGCAGCAGTGGCGGTGGCGCAGTTCCATGTTCTCTGCCTAAACCTGTCATCGAATTCTTGCAGAAACTTTCGCACGGTGCCGTCTACAACCTGGTTCATCATATCAGTACACTGCTGATATCAACTCTGGCCGTCACGTGGGGACCCAAGCGCCGGGACCTTCCTATAAAAGCGGCGACAAGCGACCCCCGTCTTCATTCAGCGATGCGGCAGCAGTGGCGGTGGCACAGTTCCATGTTCTCTGCCTAAACCTGTCATCGAATTCTTGCAGAAACTCTCGCACGGTGCCGTCTAGAACCTGGTTCATTATATCAGTACACTGCTGATATCAACTCTGGCCGTCACGTGGGGACCCAAGCGCCGGGACCTTCATATAAAAGCAGCGACAAGCGATCCCCGTCTTCATTCAGCGATGCGGCAGCAGTGGCGGTGGCGCAGTTCCATGTTCTCTGCCTAAACCTGTCATCGAATTCTTGCAGAAACTCTCGCACGGTGCCGTCTACAACCTGGTTCATCATATCAGCACACTGCTGATATCCACTCTGGCCGTCACGTGGGGACCCAAGCGCCGGGACCTTCCTATAAAAGCGGCGACAAGCGACCCCCGTCTTCATTCAGCGATGCGGCAGCAGTGGCGGTGGCGCAGTTCCATGTTCTCTGCCTAAACCTGTCATCGAATTCTTGCAGAAACTCTCGCACGGTGCCGTCTACAACCTGGTTCATCATATCAGTACACTGCTGATATCAACTCTGGCCGTCACGTGGGGACCCAAACGCCGGGACCTTCCTATAAAAACGGCGACAAGCGACCCCCGTCTTCATTCAGCGATGCGGCAGCAGTGGCGGTGGCGCAGTTCCATGTTCTCTGCCTAAACCTGTCATCGAATTCTTGCAGAAACTCTCGCACGGTGCCGTCTACAACCTGGTTCATAATATCAGTACACTGCTGATATCAACTCTGGCCGTCACGTGGGGACCCAAGCGCCGGGACCTTCCTATAAAAGCGGCGACAAGCGACCCCCGTCTTCATTCAGCGATGCGGCAGCAGTGGCGGTGGCGCAGTTCCATGTTCTCTGCCTAAACCTGTCATCGAATTCTTGCAGAAACTCTCGCACGGTGCCGTCTACAACCTGGTTCATCATATCAGTACACTGCTGATATCAACTCTGGCCGTCACGTGGGGACCCAAGCGCCGGGACCTTCCTATAAAAGCGGCGACAAGCGACCCCCGTCTTCATTCAGCGATGCGGCAGCAGTGGCGGTGGCGCAGTTCCATGTTCTCTGCCTAAACCTGTCATCGAATTCTTGCAGAAACTCTCGCACGGTGCCGTCTACAGCCTGGTTCATCATATCAGTACACTGCTGCTATCAACTCTGGCCGTCACGTGGGGACCCAAGCGCCGGGACCTTCCTATAAAAGCGGCGACAAGCGACCCCCGTCTTCATTCAGCGATGCGGCAGCAGTGGCGGTGGCGCAGTTCCATGTTCTCTGCCTAAAACTGTCATCGAATTCTTGCAGAAACTCTCGCACGGTGCCGTCTACAACCTGGTTCATCATATCAGTACACTGCTGATATCAACTCTGGCCGTCACGTGGGGACCCATGCGCCGGGACCTTCCTATAAAAGTGGCGACAAGCGACCCCCGTCTTCATTCAGCGATGCGGCAGCAGTGGCGGTGGCGCAGTTCCATGTTCTCTGCCTAAACCTGTCATCGAATTCTTGCAGAAACTCTCGCACGGTGCCGTCTACAACCTGGTTCATCATATCAGTACACTGCTGATATCAACTCTGGCCGTCACGTGGGGACCCAAGCGCCGGGACCTTCCTATAAAAGCGGCGACAAGCGACCCCCGTCTTCATTCAGCGATGCGGCAGCAGTGGCGGTGGCGCAGTTCCATGTTCTCTGCCTAAACCTGTCATCGAATTCTTGCAGAAACTCTCGCACGGTGCCGTCTACAACCTGGTTCATCATATCAGTACACTGCTGATATCAACTCTGGCCGTCACGTGGGGACCCAAGCGCCGGGACCTTCCTATAAAAGCGGCGACAAGCGACCCCCGTCTTCATTCAGCGATGCGGCAGCAGTGGCGGTGGCGCAGTTCCATGTTCTCTGCCTAAACCTGTCATCGAATTCTTGCAGAAACTCTCGCACGGTGCCGTCTACAACCTGGTTCATCATATCAGTACACTGCTGATATCAACTCTGGCCGTCACGTGGGGACCCAAGCGCCGGGACCTTCCTATAAAAGCGGCGACAAGCGACCCCCGCCTTCATTCAGCGATGCGGCAGCAGTGGCGGTGGCGCAGTTCCATGTTCTCTGCCTAAACCTGTCATCAAATTCTTGCAGAAACTCTCGCACGGTGCCGTCTACAACCTGGTTCATCATATCAGTACACTGCTGATATCAACTCTGGCCGTCACGTGGGGACCCAAGCGCCGAGACCTTCCTATAAAAGCGGCGACAAGCGACCCCCGTCTTCATTCAGCGATGCGGCAGCAGTGGCGGTGGCGCAGTTCCATGTTCTCTGCCTAAACCTGTCATCGAATTCTTGCAGAAACTCTCGCACGCTGCCGTCTACAACCTGGTTCATCATATCAGTACACTGCTGATATCAACTCTGGCCGTCACGTGGGGACCCAAGCGCCGGGACCTTCCTATAAAAGCAGCGACAAGCGATCCCCGTCTTCATTCAGCGATGCGGCAGCAGTGGCGGTGGCGCAGTTCCATGTTCTCTGCCTAAACCTGTCATCGAATTCTTTCAGAAACTCTCGCACGGTGCCGTCTACAACCTGGTTCATCATATCAGTACACTGCTGATATCAACTCTGGCCGTCACGTGGGGACCCAAGCGCCGGGACCTTCCTATAAAAGCGGCGACAAGCGACCCCCGTCTTCATTCAGCGATGCGGCAGCAGAGGCGGTGGCGCAGTTCCATGTTCTCTGCCTAAACCTGTCATCGAATTCTTGCAGAAACTCTCGCACGGTGCCGTCTACAACCTGGTTCATCATATCAGTACACTGCTGATATCAACTCTGGCCGTCACGTGGGGACCCAAGCGCCGGGACCTTCCTATAAAAGCGGCGACAAGCGACCCCCGTCTTCATTCAGCGATGCGGCAGCAGTGGCAGTGGCGCAGTTTCATGTTCTCTGCCTAAACCTGTCATTGAATTCTTGCAGAAACTTTCGCACGGTGCCGTCTACAACCTGGTTCATCATATCAGTACACTGCTGATATCAACTCTGGCCGTCACGTGGGGACCCAAGCGCCGGGACCTTCCTATTAAAGCGGCGACAAGCGACCCCCGTCTTCATTCAGCGATGCGGCAGCAGTGGCAGTGGCGCAGTTCCATGTTCTCTGCCTAAACCTGTCATTGAATTCTTGCAGAAACTTTCGCACGGTGCCGTCTACAACCTGGTTCATCATATCAGTACACTGCTGATATCAACTCTGGCCGTCACGTGGGGACCCAAGCGCCGGGACCTTCCTATAAAAGCGGCGACAAGCGACCCCCGTCTTCATTCAGCGATGCGGCAGCAGTGGCGGTGGCGCAGTTCCATGTTCTCTGCCTAAACCTGTCATCGAATTCTTGCAGAAACTTTCGCACGGTGCCGTCTACAACCTGGTTCATCATATCAGTACACTGCTGATATCAACTCTGGCCGTCACGTGGTGACCCAAGCGCCGGGACCTTCCTATAAAAGCGGCGACAAGCGACCCCCGTCTTCATTCAGCGATGCGGCAGCAGTGGCAGTGGCGCAGTTCCATGTTCTCTGCCTAAACCTGTCATTGAATTCTTGCAGAAACTTTCGCACGGTGCCGTCTACAACCTGGTTCATCATATCAGTACACTGCTGATATCAACTCTGGCCGTCACGTGGGGACCCAAGCGCCGGGACCTTCCTATAAAAGCGGCGACAAGCGACCCCCGTCTTCATTCAGCGATGCGGCAGCAGTGGCAGTGGCGCAGTTCCATGTTCTCTGCCTAAACCTGTCATCGAATTCTTGCAGAAACTTTCGCACGGTGCCGTCTACAACCTGGTTCATCATATCAGTACACTGCTGATATCAACTCTGGCCGTCACGTGGTGACCCAAGCGCCGGGACCTTCCTATAAAAGCGGCGACAAGCGACCCCCGTCTTCATTCAGCGATGCGGCAGCAGTGGCAGTGGCGCAGTTCCATGTTCTCTGCCTAAACCTGTCATCGAATTCTTGCAGAAACTTTCGCACGGTGCCGTCTACAACCTGGTTCATCATATCAGTACACTGCTGATATCAACTCTGGCCGTCACGTGGTGACCCAAGCGCCGGGACCTTCCTATAAAAGCGGCGACAAGCGACCCCCGTCTTCATTCAGCGATGCGGCAGCAGTGGCAGTGGCGCAGTTCCATGTTCTCTGCCTAAACCTGTCATCGAATTCTTGCAGAAACTTTCGTACGGTGCCGTCTACAACCTGGTTCATCATATCAGTACACTGCTGATATCAACTCTGGCCGTCACGTGGGGACCCAAGCGCCGGGACCTTCCTATAAAAGCGGCGACAAGCGACCCCCGTCTTCATTCAGCGATGCTGCAGCAGTGGCGGTGGCGCAGTTCCATGTTCTCTGCCTAAACCTGTCATCGAATTCTTGCAGAAACTTTCGCACGGTGCCGTCTACAACCTGGTTCATCATATCAGTACACTGCTGATATCAACTCTGGCCGTCACGTGGTGACCCAAGCGCCGGGACCTTCCTATAAAAGCGGCGACAAGCGACCCCCGTCTTCATTCAGCGATGCGGCAGCAGTGGCAGTGGCGCAGTTCCATGTTCTCTGCCTAATCCTGTCATCGAATTCTTGCAGAAACTTTCGCACGGTGCCGTCTACAACCTGGTTCATCATATCAGTACACTGCTGATATCAACTCTGGCCGTCACGTGGTGACCCAAGCGCCGGGACCTTCCTATAAAAGCGGCGACAAGCGACCCCCGTCTTCATTCAGCGATGCGGCAGCAGTGGCAGTGGCGCAGTTCCATGTTCTCTGCCTAAACCTGCCATTGAATTCTTGCAGAAACTTTCGCACGGTGCCGTCTACAACCTGGTTCATAATATCAGTACACTGCTGATATCAACTCTGGCCGTCACGTGGGGACCCAAGCGCCGGGACCTTCCTATAAAAGCGGCGACAAGCGACCCCCGTCTTCATTCAGCGATGCGGCAGCAGAGGCGGTGGCGCAGTTCCATGTTCTCTGCCTAAACCTGTCATCGAATTCTTGCAGAAACTTTCGTACGGTGCCGTCTACAACCTGGTTCATCATATCAGTACACTTCTGATATCAACTCTGGCCGTCACGTGGGGACCCAAGCGCCGGGACCTTCCTATAAAAGCGGCGACAAGCGACCCCCGTCTTCATTCAGCGATGCGGCAGCAGTGGCAGTGGCGCAGTTCCATGTTCTCTGCCTAAACCTGTCATCGAATTCTTGCAGAAACTTTCGTACGGTGCCGTCTACAACCTGGTTCATCATATCAGTACACTGCTGATATCAACTCTGGCCGTCACGTGGTGACCCAAGCGCCGGGACCTTCCTATAAAAGCGGCGACAAGCGACCCCCGTCTTCATTCAGCGATGCGGCAGCAGAGGCGGTGGCGCAGTTCCATGTTCTCTGCCTAAACCTGTCATCGAATTCTTGCAGAAACTTTCGTACGGTGCCGTCTACAACCTGGTTCATCATATCAGTACACTGCTGATATCAACTCTGGCCGTCACGTGGTGACCCAAGCGCCGGGACCTTCCTATAAAAGCGGCGACAAGCGACCCCCGTCTTCATTCAGCGATGCGGCAGCAGTGGCAGTGGCGCAGTTCCATGTTCTCTGCCTAAACCTGTCATCGAATTCTTGCAGAAACTTTCGTACGGTGCCGTCTACAACCTGGTTCATCATATCAGTACACTGCTGATATCAACTCTGGCCGTCACGTGGTGACCCAAGCGCCGGGACCTTCCTATAAAAGCGGCGACAAGCGACCCCCGTCTTCATTCAGCGATGCGGCAGCAGAGGCGGTGGCGCAGTTCCATGTTCTCTGCCTAAACCTGTCATCGAATTCTTGCAGAAACTTTCGTACGGTGCCGTCTACAACCTGGTTCATCATATCAGTACACTGCTGATATCAACTCTGGCCGTCACGTGGGGACCCAAGCGCCGGGACCTTCCTATAAAAGCGGCGACAAGCGACCCCCGTCTTCATTCAGCGATGCGGCAGCAGTGGCAGTGGCGCAGTTCCATGTTCTCTGCCTAAACCTGCCATTGAATTCTTGCAGAAACTTTCGTACGGTGCCGTCTACAACCTGGTTCATCATATCAGTACACTGCTGATATCAACTCTGGCCGTCACGTGGGGACCCAAGCGCCGGGACCTTCCTATAAAAGCGGCGACAAGCGACCCCCGTCTTCATTCAGCGATGCGGCAGCAGAGGCGGTGGCGCAGTTCCATGTTCTCTGCCTAAACCTGTCATCGAATTCTTGCAGAAACTTTCGTACGGTGCCGTCTACAACCTGGTTCATCATATCAGTACACTGCTGATATCAACTCTGGCCGTCACGTGGGGACCCAAGCGCCGGGACCTTCCTATAAAAGCGGCGACAAGCGACCCCCGTCTTCATTCAGCGATGCGGCAGCAGTGGCAGTGGCGCAGTTCCATGTTCTCTGCCTAAACCTGTCATCGAATTCTTGCAGAAACTTTCGTACGGTGCCGTCTACAACCTGGTTCATCATATCAGTACACTGCTGATATCAACTCTGGCCGTCACGTGGTGACCCAAGCGCCGGGACCTTCCTATAAAAGCGGCGACAAGCGACCCCCGTCTTCATTCAGCGATGCGGCAGCAGAGGCGGTGGCGCAGTTCCATGTTCTCTGCCTAAACCTGTCATCGAATTCTTGCAGAAACTTTCGTACGGTGCCGTCTACAACCTGGTTCATCATATCAGTACACTGCTGATATCAACTCTGGCCGTCACGTGGGGACCCAAGCGCCGGGACCTTCCTATAAAAGCGGCGACAAGCGACCCCCGTCTTCATTCAGCGATGCGGCAGCAGTGGCAGTGGCGCAGTTCCATGTTCTCTGCCTAAACCTGCCATTGAATTCTTGCAGAAACTTTCGCACGGTGCCGTCTACAACCTGGTTCATCATATCAGTACACTGCTGATATCAACTCTGGCCGTCACGTGGTGACCCAAGCGCCGGGACCTTCCTATAAAAGCGGCGACAAGCGACCCCCGTCTTCATTCAGCGATGCGGCAGCAGAGGCGGTGGCGCAGTTCCATGTTCTCTGCCTAAACCTGTCATCGAATTCTTGCAGAAACTTTCGCACGGTGCCGTCTACAACCTGGTTCATCATATCAGTACACTGCTGATATCAACTCTGGCCGTCACGTGGGGACCCAAGCGCCGGGACCTTCCTATAAAAGCGGCGACAAGCGACCCCCGTCTTCATTCAGCGATGCGGCAGCAGTGGCAGTGGCGCAGTTCCATGTTCTCTGCCTAAACCTGCCATTGAATTCTTGCAGAAACTTTCGCACGGTGCCGTCTACAACCTGGTTCATCATATCAGTACACTGCTGATATCAACTCTGGCCGTCACGTGGTGACCCAAGCGCCGGGACCTTCCTATAAAAGCGGCGACAAGCGACCCCCGTCTTCATTCAGCGATGCGGCAGCAGAGGCGGTGGCGCAGTTCCATGTTCTCTGCCTAAACCTGTCATCGAATTCTTGCAGAAACTTTCGCACGGTGCCGTCTACAACCTGGTTCATCATATCAGTACACTGCTGATATCAACTCTGGCCGTCACGTGGGGACCCAAGCGCCGGGACCTTCCTATAAAAGCGGCGACAAGCGACCCCCGTCTTCATTCAGCGATGCGGCAGCAGTGGCAGTGGCGCAGTTCCATGTTCTCTGCCTAAACCTGTCATCGAATTCTTGCAGAAACTTTCGTACGGTGCCGTCTACAACCTGGTTCATCATATCAGTACACTGCTGATATCAACTCTGGCCATCACGTGGTGACCCAAGCGCCGGGACCTTCCTATAAAAGCGGCGACAAGCGACCCCCGTCTTCATTCAGCGATGCGGCAGCAGTGGCAGTGGCGCAGTTCCATGTTCTCTGCCTAAACCTGCCATTGAATTCTTGCAGAAACTTTCGCACGGTGCCGTCTACAACCTGGTTCATAATATCAGTACACTGCTGATATCAACTCTGGCCGTCACGTGGGGACCCAAGCGCCGGGACCTTCCTATAAAAGCGGCGACAAGCGACCCCCGTCTTCATTCAGCGATGCGACAGCAGTGGCGGTGGCGCAGTTCCATGTTCTCTGCCTAAACCTGTCATCGAATTCTTGCAGAAACTTTCGTACGGTGCCGTCTACAACCTGGTTCATCATATCAGTACACTGCTGATATCAACTCTGGCCGTCACGTGGGGACCCAAGCGCCGGGACCTTCCTATAAAAGCGGCGACAAGCGACCCCCGTCTTCATTCAGCGATGCGGCAGCAGTGGCGGTGGCGCAGTTCCATGTTCTCTGCCTAAACCTGTCATCGAATTCTTGCAGAAACTTTCGTACGGTGCCGTCTACAACCTGGTTCATCATATCAGTACACTGCTGATATCAACTCTGGCCGTCACGTGGGGACCCAAGCGCCGGGACCTTCCTATAAAAGCGGCGACAAGCGACCCCCGTCTTCATTCAGCGATGCGGCAGCAGAGGCGGTGGCGCAGTTCCATGTTCTCTGCCTAAACCTGTCATCGAATTCTTGCAGAAACTCTCGCACGGTGCCGTCTACAACCTGGTTCATCATATCAGTACACTGCTGATATCAACTCTGGCCGTCACGTGGGGACCCAAGCGCCGGGACCTTCCTATAAAAGCGGCGACAAGCGACCCCCGTCTTCATTCAGCGATGCGGCAGCAGTGGCAGTGGCGCAGTTCCATGTTCTCTGCCTAAACCTGTCATTGAATTCTTGCAGAAACTTTCGCACGGTGCCGTCTACAACCTGGTTCATCATATCAGTACACTGCTGATATCAACTCTGGCCGTCACGTGAGGACCCAAGCGCCGGGACCTTCCTATAAAAGCGGCGACAAGCGACCCCCGTCTTCATTCAGCGATGCGGCAGCAGTGGCAGTGGCGCAGTTCCATGTTCTCTGCCTAAACCTGTCATTGAATTCTTGCAGAAACTTTCGCACGGTGCCGTCTACAACCTGGTTCATCATATCAGTACACTGCTGGTATCAACTCTGGCCGTCACGTGGGGACCCAAGCGCCGGGACCTTCCTATAAAAGCGGCGACAAGCGACCCCCGTCTTCATTCAGCGATGCGGCAGCAGTGGCAGTGGCGCAGTTCCATGTTCTCTGCCTAAACCTGTCATTGAATTCTTGCAGAAACTTTCGCACGGTGCCGTCTACAACCTGGTTCATCATATCAGTACACTGCTGATATCAACTCTGGCCGTCACGTGGGGACCCAAGCGCCGGGACCTTCCTATAAAAGCGGCGACAAGCGACCCCCGTCTTCATTCAGCGATGCGGCAGCAGTGGCGGTGGCGCAGTTCCATGTTCTCTGCCTAAACCTGTCATCGAATTCTTGCAGAAACTTTCGCACGGTGCCGTCTACAACCTGGTTCATCATATCAGTACACTGCTGATATCAACTCTGGCCGTCACGTGGTGACCCAAGCGCCGGGACCTTCCTATAAAAGCGGCGACAAGCGACCCCCGTCTTCATTCAGCGATGCGGCAGCAGTGGCAGTGGCGCAGTTCCATGTTCTCTGCCTAAACCTGTCATTGAATTCTTGCAGAAACTTTCGCACGGTGCCGTCTACAACCTGGTTCATCATATCAGTACACTGCTGATATCAACTCTGGCCGTCACGTGGGGACCCAAGCGCCGGGACCTTCCTATAAAAGCGGCGACAAGCGACCCCCGTCTTCATTCAGCGATGCGGCAGCAGTGGCAGTGGCGCAGTTCCATGTTCTCTGCCTAAACCTGTCATTGAATTCTTGCAGAAACTTTCGCACGGTGCCGTCTACAACCTGGTTCATCATATCAGTACACTGCTGATATCAACTCTGGCCGTCACGTGGGGACCCAAGCGCCGGGACCTTCCTATAAAAGCGGCGACAAGCGACCCCCGTCTTCATTCAGCGATGCGGCAGCAGTGGCGGTGGCGCAGTTCCATGTTCTCTGCCTAAACCTGTCATCGAATTCTTGCAGAAACTTTCGCACGGTGCCGTCTACAACCTGGTTCATCATATCAGTACACTGCTGATATCAACTCTGGCCGTCACGTGGTGACCCAAGCGCCGGGACCTTCCTATAAAAGCGGCGGCAAGCGACCCCCGTCTTCATTCAGCGATGCGGCAGCAGTGGCAGTGGCGCAGTTCCATGTTCTCTGCCTAAACCTGTCATCGAATTCTTGCAGAAACTTTCGCACGGTGCCGTCTACAACCTGGTTCATCATATCAGTACACTGCTGATATCAACTCTGGCCGTCACGTGGTGACCCAAGCGCCGGGACCTTCCTATAAAAGCGGCGACAAGCGACCCCCGTCTTCATTCAGCGATGCGGCAGCAGTGGCAGTGGCGCAGTTCCATGTTCTCTGCCTAAACCTGTCATCGAATTCTTGCAGAAACTTTCGTACGGTGCCGTCTACAACCTGGTTCATCATATCAGTACACTGCTGATATCAACTCTGGCCGTCACGTGGGGACCCATGCGCCGGGACCTTCCTATAAAAGCGGCGACAAGCGACCCCCGTCTTCATTCAGCGATGCTGCAGCAGTGGCGGTGGCGCAGTTCCATGTTCTCTGCCTAAACCTGTCATCGAATTCTTGCAGAAACTTTCGCACGGTGCCGTCTACAACCTGGTTCATCATATCAGTACACTGCTGATATCAACTCTGGCCGTCACGTGGTGACCCAAGCGCCGGGACCTTCCTATAAAAGCGGCGACAAGCGACCCCCGTCTTCATTCAGCGATGCGGCAGCAGTGGCAGTGGCGCAGTTCCATGTTCTCTGCCTAAACCTGTCATCGAATTCTTGCAGAAACTTTCGCACGGTGCCGTCTACAACCTGGTTCATCATATCAGTACACTGCTGATATCAACTCTGGCCGTCACGTGGTGACCCAAGCGCCGGGACCTTCCTATAAAAGCGGCGACAAGCGACCCCCGTCTTCATTCAGCGATGCGGCAGCAGTGGCGGTGGCGCAGTTCCTTGTTCTCTGCCTAAACCTGTCATCGAATTCTTGCAGAAACTTTCGTACGGTGCCGTCTACAACCTGGTTCATCATATCAGTACACTGCTGATATCAACTCTGGCCGTCACGTGGGGACCCAAGCGCCGGGACCTTCCTATAAAAGCGGCGACAAGCGACCCCCGTCTTCATTCAGCGATGCGGCAGCAGTGGCAGTGGCGCAGTTCCATGTTCTCTGCCTAAACCTGCCATTGAATTCTTGCAGAAACTTTCGCACGGTGCCGTCTACAACCTGGTTCATCATATCAGTACACTGCTGATATCAACTCTGGCCGTCACGTGGTGACCCAAGCGCCGGGACCTTCCTATAAAAGCGGCGACAAGCGACCCCCGTCTTCATTCAGCGATGCGGCAGCAGTGGCAGTGGCGCAGTTCCATGTTCTCTGCCTAAACCTGCCATTGAATTCTTGCAGAAACTTTCGCACGGTGCCGTCTACAACCTGGTTCATAATATCAGTACACTGCTGATATCAACTCTGGCCGTCACGTGGGGACCCAAGCGCCGGGACCTTCCTATAAAAGCGGCGACAAGCGACCCCCGTCTTCATTCAGCGATGCGGCAGCAGTGGCGGTGGCGCAGTTCCATGTTCTCTGCCTAAACCTGTCATCGAATTCTTGCAGAAACTTTCGTACGGTGCCGTCTACAACCTGGTTCATCATATCAGTACACTGCTGATATCAACTCTGGCCGTCACGTGGGGACCCAAGCCCCGGGACCTTCCTATAAAAGCGGCGACAAGCGACCCCCGTCTTCATTCAGCGATGCGGCAGCAGTGGCGGTGGCGCAGTTCCATGTTCTCTGCCTAAACCTGTCATCGAATTCTTGCAGGTTGGTAATAGACAATTTATTAAGCACTTTTCTTTTTTTCGCGACCGCCCCTGCTGCTGCTCTTCCTGCTTGGCAGTTTTCTGTTATTGCCTATTGGATGTTGGTTTCTGCTCTTGTTTACCATGAAGGACGCATGCTCCTCTTGCAACGCAAATTTTGCCGATGGTGACACGTTCATGACGTGCATCGTCTGCACTTGTAAATTCCACATCGGAAAATGCAGCGGCGTGACCGAACGATCGTTTAGGATGATGAAAGAAACCACTAGGAAAGCGCTGAAATGCCCAGCTTGCAAGCAAGCAAATGTCTTGGAATGCTTCCAGGCAGAACTAGCGGAAATAAACGGAAAATTGTCTGGCATGCTCGTACTGGAGACCAAATTAGACAAGCTAATGAGCATGCAGGAAACTGTGTTGAGCATCGAGAAGTCAGTACAGCTTCTGTCTGACACTTATGATGACATAAAAGTGAACCTACAACGACAGCACAAAGAAATAGGCGACTTGCGGCGTCGAGTGGAGGCTGTTGAGAGTGGAAGCGGTGAAAGTACTGTCCAAACACTAAAACAAGAATTAAATGAACTCGAACAGTATAGCCGCCACCAGAACATTGAAATCCATGGGCTTGAGCTGAGAGAAAATGAAGACCTCATGGCTGAAATTAACAAGATTGCCCGAAAATTGGACCTCCCCGATTTATCCGATAGCAACGTTGAACATGTGCATCGTTTGCCCCCCAGAAAGGACAGAAGGCCTGTGGTGATTGTAAGGTTTTCCAACCGAGCCCTCAGGCGCAAATGGTTTGAAGCACGCAAGTGCGCCCAAGAAAAGTTGACCAACATCAGCTTCTATGAAAACTTGACTGCAATGAACAGGCGATTGCTATGGCTGGCGAAGATAAGGGCAAAGGAAAATGAGTACAAATTCGTGTGGACTTCTGAGGGTAAAGTGTTGGTAAGAAAACAAGCAAAAGCAAGTGCTATCAGGATTGCAACCGAAAATGACCTGAGCAAAATTGTTTAGATCAGCGACGACAGGTATTTTGATTTCAAAAAATCAAGATGGCGTACCACACGACAACTTCGTTCAATGATCTGGTGAAAAGTAACAAGTGTTTTCTTGAAAAGGGGCTTTCTTTTTTTCATTTAAATACACAGAGTCTGAGGAACAAACAAGATGACGTCGGTACATACCTCTCACAACTACAGTGTTCCTGTGATTTCTTGGCTTTTTCAGAAACATGGTTCTCAAGTGTCACTGATGTTACGAATTTTTCTGGGTACAGTCACGTTTCAGTTTATCGTGAGCAAAAACGTGGTGGAGGGGTGTCCCTATTTATCCGCGACTGTTTTCACTATGATACCATAGACGACTTTACTTGCATGTGTGACGACTTTGAAACTGTTGCCATCATGTGCAAAAACATTACCGTCGTATGCATTTACCGACCGCCCCAGGGCACGCTGTCAATTTTTTTAAACTACATTGAATCACTCATGGATTTTGTCAATTCCCGGAAGAGGCATGTAGTGATCATAGGGGACTTTAATATCGATCTTAACTCTAATAACCCTGCTAAAGTTCAACTTCTTGAAATTATGCTTCAAAATGGTTGTGAGAACGTCATTGAACAGCCTACGAGAGTCACATCGAAAACAAGTACGCTGATCGACTTATGTTTCACAGATTTTTCTAAGTCTGCTAGTTGCTCCGGTGTACTATGTTCAGGATTGAGCGATAATCTACCAATTTTTCTAGCATTACCGATCGCCACGCGTACACAGTGCACAAATAATACTATCCGTATCATCAATGACGGCGGTAAAAAGACTTTTCATTCACTTGTTGAAAACTTGAACTGGGCGAACGTATATAAGGAACCCGATCCATCTGTATCCTACGATATTTTTATGTCCGAATTACAAATTTGTTACGATGCTGCTTTCCCACTCACAACAATTGTTCGGCACAAGAAAGCAAGAAAAGAATGGATTACGAATGACCTTTTCAAGCGCATAAAACACAAGGATAAGCTGTTCGAACAGTTTCTGCGGACGCGTGATATTGCAAAGCTGCAAGAATTCAGGCGGTTCAGAAACAAACTTAGCTCTGACTTAAAAAAAGCCAAGTGTAGATTCTATCAACATAAGTTCGAAAAGTGCGCAGATAACCCCCGAAAAACATGGAAACAATTCAATGAACTAAACGCTACGCACGTTTTGTGGTATACCATTTGAATTAGTTATAAATGGAGCCACTTATTCGGAGCAAAACTTAGTTAACCTTATCAATGATCATCTAGCTAACGCAGGTGCTGGAAACTTTTCATCTCTTTCATTGCCTCACAGCAGTCTGGAGAGATATATAGGGCAGATGCTGCTTGAAAGTGCATTTTTAACGCCCACTTTTGAGGTTGAGATAAACCTTATCATAAACTCGTTCGATAACCGATCGGCAGCTGGCCACGACGACATTAAAGCCGCACCTATAAAAGAAATTGCCCACTTAATCTCAAAACCGCTCGCTTACATCTGCAACCGCATACTTGCTTCGGGAATCTTTCCTGCGAAAATGAAGATAGCTCGTGTCGCCGTCATTCACAAGGGAGGAACATACAGTGACCTGAACAACTATAGGCCGATTTCAGTTTTGCCTCTTTTTTCGAAAGTGATTGAAAGTGTCATACACAAACGCCTCGACAACTTTTTTGTTGCAAAAAACATCATATCAACAAAGCAGTACGGGTTCCAGAAAGGAAGATCAACTGAAATGGCCCTCGTACAAATAAAAAATAAAATAATTAAAAATATTGAGGATAAGCTCTACACCGTTGGAATATTTCTAGATTTTCGCAAGGCCTTCGATTCCATCAAACATCATATTTTGCTAAGAAAACTGGAGATATGTGGAATTAAGGGCATAGCACTTCAACTCATGCGCAGTTACCTTGAGTCGCGTTTTCAGTTCGTATGCCTACATGGCTAGAAATCAAACCCAAAGACTGTAAAATATGGTGTACCGCAAGGATCTATATTAGGCCCTTTGCTCTTCTTGATCTATATAAACGATATAGTTAACATTCCTCAAACTGATCATATAGTATTATATGCAGACGATACGAATGTATTCTTCTCTGTAACAAATCTTAAAGAACTTGAAAACACTGCTAACACGTGGCTAATAAATCTTAGTGTATGGCTAAACTTAGTCTTGAACTCAACGAGAAAAAAACAAAATTTATGCTTTTTGGTGCAAAAAACATGCCAATTGATTACGATTTTAAGCTTCGTTACGGCTCTTGCTATCTTGAGCGTGTCAGCTCCTATTCCTTTCTATGAGTTAAATTCCATCACAGCCTAGGCTGGAGCGACCACATAGACCACACCCGTGTCAAGATAGCGAGAGCTATTGGTATGCTTTCCCGGCTTCGAGATCTTATACCTTGCTCGCTGAAAAGACAGTTGTACTTTTCTCTTATCCATTGTCGCATCAGTTATTGTCTTCTTATCTGGGGTACTTGTAACAAAACTGACTTAGAAAAAATATCAGCCCTGCAGTCGCGTGCAGCTCGGTTTCTTTTACCTGCAGGAAACAACACAAATAGTTGCGCGGCAAATACACAGTCTCGAATGATCCCTGCGAAAACCATGTATGAACTCAAAATATGTGTGTTTATTTATAACGAAATAAAAACAAATTACATTAATTTTTTTAACACGTACCTAAATAGATCTACTGGTTACAGCTTGCGTCAGACTTCTGTTGTGGTAAATAGGCCTCGTACTAACTACGGAACACAATCAATTGAGCACCGAATCATGTTGATGTGTAATTCTCATCCGTTTGTAATAGATGCAGCTAAAAATAGTTCCACGCCCAGGGGTTTTAAACGCATCTGTTCGTCTTTCTTTTTGTTTAACGTTGTGTCCTAGCCGACCAAATGCTTACTTCTGGTTCTGTTTGATGTAATATTATGTCGGTTCGAACAACCCTAATGTATGGCATTTCTGTACCAATTTTGTATATGATTTAGTGTGTATTATTATTTTATTATCTGTATATATTTACAAGAACTGTTTATGATGCGTCTGTTGTGTAAGTGATGGCAAGGACAGCCTTTTTTTGTTGTGTAATGCAATACCGCTCCTGCTGCTGTACCCAAGCGAGGACAAGACCCAGTCAGGAGGTTTAGCACCTCCTTTTGTCTTGCCTCGTGAGCAATACCTGTATGTTGCCCAAAGGATAAATAAACAAAAAAAAACTAATTTTGTTTTTTGGTGGTTTACCAATAGACCATTCAAAGAAAACCAGTGCATAGCATTACCGATATTTTTTTGCAGTAAGGAAACCGCAGTTTTGTATGAAATGTGCTTTGTTAGTAACACCGTATCATCGGCGTACTGAAAGACCAGGGAATTTGTTATCACTGACGCGAAGTCATTTATAAATAGATTGAAAAGTAAAGGTGACAGAACGGACCCCTGAGGAACCCCAGCCTTCAACATCTGACGGCTGCTCACGGCTTTGGTATTATCAAGGGCTACGACTTGTGAGCGATCTTGCAAATAACTTTTTAAAAGGTTATGAAATGGACCCCTAAATGCGAGTAGGTACAATTTTTGTAATAATATTTCGTGATTTACTGTATCAAAAGCTTTGGCGATATCTAGAAATAGGCAGCAGGCAAACAGATTGTGATCAAAAGCAGTATACAATTCATCTGCAAATTCTTCTAAAAGTAATAGCGTTCCACGGCCTTCTATGAACCCGAACTGTCGGTCAGACAGAATAGAAAACTTTTTCACAAAAGATGTCATGCACTCTAACATAATTTTTTCTAAAATTTGGGAAAGTATTGGTAAAACGGATATGGGCCTATAATTATATTATAATTACCCTTGTATATTGGTCTCACAATCGCCGTTTTTAAGATACTCGGTATTTCAGCAGTCTCTAAGAATCCGTTAAGGATAGACAGAAGTATGTTCTCCAGCGCTTCATAATTTCTCTGAAGCAGAGACACTGGAATACCAGGTGTTTTTTTACATTTGAAGCTAAAGATTATACGGGCCAGATCACCTGCCGACAGCTTCGGTAAAAAGGCGGACGCAGATACCGTATGTGTCAAGGAACATCTATCGTGTGGCAAGGATGAACAAGGCTGAGATACACTTGCAAAGTGTTTGTTAAATAATTCAGCTGTTTGCTGAGGATTACACGAGAAAATGTCTTGAAAAGATAACTCATTTCTGTTAACGCCTCTCAAATTATTAATTAATGGCCAAGTTTTGGCGGGGTTTCTGGTAGCTTCTCTAAATTGCTCACGGTAGTACTGCCGTTTGGCAGAACGAATAAGCGCGACAACTCGGTTTCTTGCGGCTCTGTATTCGGTGCGCAATTCAAGATTTCTGGGGAACGCTTACAACGCTTCCACAGCCCATCTCTGTGCAGAATTGCTTGCAAAATTGCTGCATTGAACCAGATATGATTGCGTCTTTGTTTTTTGCGGATGACCCGCTTCGAGGCTTGTTCAAATATCCTTAATTGTTGGCAGAACAAAGAATAAAGTATATGAGGGGGTTATACCCAACTAATGACTGCCAGTTGAAGCTACGAATTAGGTTATCTAACATGCGCTGATCTACTATAGTGACGTGAAAGTTATTTTGAGCGGTGTTTGAAGTTTGCGGCCATTGAATTTTATCAGTATTACGGTCAGTGAAGCGGCAGACTGTAAAATAATGATCGGCCAAACGCTGCGTAATGACAGGTGACGAAAAATTGCAGTTTGGTGCACGAATGTTTATGTGATCGAGACAAGATTGAACTAATCTACCGCCGAGAAATTCCTCGCGAGACGGTGCGTTGATAACATTTTCTATACCAGAAGCTGAAAGAACGGCTAGGTAGTCTGCCACAGCCGTTTTTGTGGGGCATAATGTGTCTATGTTCAGGTCACCTATTATGCAAAATTGATCGATTGTACTATTCGCCTGTAAGAGTATTTCTAATTCTAGTAAGAAACGGCTGACACTGTAAGATGGTGGCCGGTAAATTGCCAGTAACATTAATGAAGTTTGCTTGGAGCAAAGTTCCAAAGCTAGGCATTCTGCGTGGACAAAAGATATATCTATTCTAGATGCATCAAACGTGTCACGGGCATAGACAGCAATTCCACCCCCTCTACGTTTAGAACGAGTCGCGAACGTTGAATGATAACCATTCAGCTTAAACAGATCTAGGCAAGAATCTTGAACATTTATCTCTACAGATAATCTCTACAGATAATAATAATAATAATAATAATAACAATAATAATAATAATAATAATAATAATAATAATAATAATAATAATAATAATAATAATAATAATAATAATAATAATAATAAAATTTATTGCCCCTGGGCATCAATGAAGGATGAAGGTGTGATGAAAGATGTAGTAGTGATTAAATGAAATAAGGAAAAAGGCTAGCTGATTTGAAGAAGTCCAGCAGAGAATGATGGTACGGACCCTGCGTCCAGACAATGTATGAAGCAGGGTTGCTTGGTGAAAGACCCGCTACCTTCGGTTTTTAATATTCGCAAATTGTGTGGCTTACTGTACTCTGCACAGCTTGAAAATGAAAATTCGTTTTGAGGAAAGCAAATGGCGCAGTGACAGTCTCACTTATCTCGCTGGTCACCCGAACCGCGCCGTAAGGGATAGAGGGAGTGCATCACGCCATTGAGCACCTTGCACGCTTTCTGCTCGAGGGAGGCCCGCTGGCAGTCTTGTGTGCACTACCTTAATTACTGCCTCTCCTTTTCGTGGTCCTCGGCTATGCATCACGTCCGCCCCACAATATGCAGTATTTCTTGCTATTCGATGGGGGTATAATCATGAATCAAGGGAAAGGAAGGCATTGTTCAAGTAACGTTGCTTACCACGTTGGAAGTGCGCACACTCACACACACACACACGCACGCGCACACACACACACACTCACACTCACACACGCACGCGCACACGCGCACGCGCACACACGCGCGCACACGCACACACGCACACACGCACACACACACACGCACGCACGCGCACACACACGCGCACACACACGCGCGCACACACACGCACGCACACACGCGCACACGCGCACACGCACACACACACACACACACACACACACACACACACACACACACACACACACACACACACACACACACACACACACACATATATTCTTAGTGGGAAGGCACTACTTAACGGGGTGATACCGTATACTGAGATTATCTTGTGTGAAGCCTTGGAGTGAAGCTCGATCAGGCTAGTTCGTAGGAGCGTCGAGCCAGGTATAGCCAATGGGAAGAGGACGTCACGCCCGCTGCTGCCGAACAGAGAGGCTGTGAAGATGAAGAGCGATCGAGAACTGCCTTTGTGTGCATATGCAGATGCCAGTAAGGAGAGGCGAAGAATGAACACATGCTTTCGCGCGTCTACTCGGTTTAGACTTTAAAACTCTACACTTATTCCCCGGGTTCCTCAGAATCATTGCAGTACGGTAAAATAGAAAATACAACTATCGCCGCATTTTCCCTCGCCACATCTTTGTACTGTGTTTGCGTTGAAGGAGCTGCTACTGGAAATGCTGAATGCGCACTGCGCCGTTTCATTAGCTGTGCTCAAAGCGGGTCCTGCTCACATTCTAGAACCCTCCGCGGTGGCTCAGTGGTTAGGGCGCTCGACTACTTATCCGGAGTTCCCGGGTTCGAACCCGACCGCGGCGGCTGCGTTTTTATGGAGGAAAAACGCTAAGGCGCCCGTGTGCTGTGCGCTGTGAGTGCACGTTCAAGGCTCAAGGCCTCCACGCAATCCGTGTTGCACCTTCTACGCCGAGTGACCTCCCTTAACAAGGGTTTAGACGAAGCGGCCAACATGAAAGTAGTGCACGCATTTACGCTTAGCCGCATTCTATACGCAACCCCATATCTCAAATTGAACCGCACGGAAACCGAACGCGTGAACGCAGTGATCCGCCTTGCGACTAAGGCAGCCCTAAACCTACCTCGTAGCACTAGCACAGCCAAACTTCTTGAACTAGGCATGCATAACACCATTCAGGAACTAGTTGACGCGCACCTTCAGACACGGTACCTTAGACTTGCCACGAGCGCCACTGGCCGCCATATACTCTCCTCCCTTCGCATCAACATACCCGCTAACCAGTCAACCCTTATAGCCATCCCTCGACACATCCATACACCTCTCGTTGTGAAAACTCTTCCTCGAAACGTCCATAATAATAATAATAATTGGTTTTTGGGGACAGGAAATGGCGCAGTATCTGTCTCATATATCGTTGGACACCCGAACCGCGCCGTAAGGGAGGGGATAAAGGAGGGATTGAAAGAAGAAAGGAAGAGGAGGTGCCGTAGTGGAGGGCTCCGGAATAATTTCGACCACCTGGGGATCTTTAACGTGCACTGACATCGCACAGCACACGGGCGCCCTAGCGTTTTTCCTCCATAAAAACGCAACCGCCATGGTCGGGTTCGAACTCGGAAACTCCAGATCAGTAGTCGAGCGGAGTTCCCGGGTTCGAACCCGACCGCGGCGGTTGCGTTTTTATGGAGGAAAAACGCTAAGGCGCCCGTGTGCTGTGCGATGTCACATCCCTCGCCGCGTAGCTCGCGCTAATGCCCTCCATAAGTATTATGGGCAAGCCCACGATGCCGTTTGGGTAGATGCCGCATGTACAGCGCATGAAGCGGTAGCAGTTGCCTACAATCCAACCCTACCTCACCCCCTAACTCACCGTCTTCCCTCGGGCTCTACGCCTGAGGATGCAGAGGAGACCGCCATCGCCCTAGCCCTTGCACATTCGGACGCCCAATACATCTTCAGCGACTCCAAAACGGCTCTGTCCAACTTTGCCAGGGGCAGGATTCACGCCCCTGCCTGGAAATTGTTGAACACCCCTACTCAAAATTTACCGTGCAGGGTAGAGCTTCAGTGGGTGCCGGCTCACTCTGGGAACCCTGGAAACGAGGCTGCCGATAAATTAGCCCGAGGTCTGATTTGCCGGGCTCAGTACAGTCTCGATCCAGGATTCTCGAGGGAGCGGGCGCACACCTTTGCGGAGCTCACGCAAATACCCCGTTTGGACCGTCGGACTTACCCTCCTCCTTACCCCTCTCTTACGCACTCCCAACAGATCCTCTTCAGACACCTCCAGACTCGCTCTCTGTCATCCCCTCAGCTTTTATCCCACTATTGCGGCACATCCCCTGCATGCTCCCTATGCGGTGACCCCCACGCCACACTCTCCCATATCCTTTTCGGCTGCCCTGCTGACCCTCCCCCGCGGGGACAGCACGCCACCTCGAGCTGGGAGGACTGGGAGGTCCTGCTTATGTCTGCAGACCCGACATCGCAGCTTGCTGCGGTGACTCGGGCTGCCGACGTCATGTCCCGGCATGACCTACTTGATGCAGTGCGGGACCGCGCAGTGGCACAGGGACCCAGCTGGGTCTAAAACTCACTTGCTGAATAAAGTTTTTCTGTCTGTCTGCCTGTCAGTGCACGTTAAAGATCCCCAGGTGGTCGACATTATTCCGGAGCCCTCCACTACGGCACCTCTTCTCCCTTTCTTCTTTCACTCCCTCTTTTATCCCTTCCCTTACGGCGCGGTTCAGGTGTACAACGATATATGAGACAGGTACTGCGCCATTTTCTTTGACAAAAAAGCAATTATTATTATTATTATTCACATTCTAGATTATTGGACCGAAGATCTTACAGCTTTCTCGATACTCTATGCTCCTCTGTCGCTTTGAAACGCAAAAGGCGCCCGTGTGCTGTTCAATTTCAGCGCACGTTAAAGACCCCCAGGAGCTCGAAATTACTCCGGAGACCTCCACTACGGCACCTCTTTCTTCCTTTCTTCTTTCACTCCCTCCTTTACCCTCTGCCTTACGGCGGGTTTGGGTGTCCAGCGAGACATATGAGCCAGTTACTGCGTCATTCCCTTTCCTCAAAAGCAATTTTTTCTACTATATTTCTATTCACAGCAGTCTATAGAAAGCCGTAAGAAAATTGTGTCAACTACCTATGAACAAATAATAGAATGCGCTTGTCTAAGAGACTGTGACTACTAATATTTCTTTCGTGTCCAAGGTTGCTTTAGTTGCTTTGACTTGTCAGACTGCAGTACTTAATTTAGGCATTTGTTCGTATGGTAAAGACTTTCTCTCGGTTTCTAGTATATTTCTACTGACAACAGTACATAGAAAGCAGTAAGATTGGTTTATGGGGGTTTAACGTCTCAAAGCGGCTCAGGCTATGAGGGACGCTGTAGTGAAGGGCTCCGGAAATTTCGACCACGTGGGGTTCCTTAACGTGCACTGACATCGCACAGTACACGGGCCTCTAGAATTTCGCCTCCACCGAAGTTCGACCGCCGCGGCCGGGATCGAACCCGCGTCTTTCGGGCCGGCAGCCGAGCGCCATAACCACTGAGCCACCGCGGCGGCTGCTAAGAGAGTGTGACTGATAATCTTATTCCGATAATTTTTCGATATTTCGATTGATAATCTTATTTGATAATCTTTATTTCATGTTAAAGATTGCTTTATTAGATTTAATTGAAGAGTTCGGCTATAGTACATGGTTATTTTAGGCTTTTATTCGCATGACCAAACGTGTTTTTTCGGATTCCATAGTATATTTTTTCTCACAACAGTGCATAGAAAGCAATATTAAAAATTATTAAAATAGAATATCTCCAGTTTTGAAAACACTTTTCTATGCCCTGATTTGATTCCGAATGAATTTGCTGCAAAATACGCTGGGCGATTTTCGATATAGTGATATTGTTAACTAGCTCAAAAAAGATTTCACTGGGCACTCAAGTAAGATGTCACGGTTATGCGAGCAAGTGTTTTAATAACCTTAAACCCCATGCAGTTTGTTCACTCATTTCTCTCGATGTGTCGAACTGCACCAATATATTCTAGCAACTTTCTATTGACAGAAGTATATACGGAGAAGTAACGTTCTACTCGTTTTTTATTAACAAAGACGCATAGGACGTAAAAATTATTTTCTTGTAACTTTCTACTGACAGATGCACATACAAAGAAGTACATTTCTACTAACCTCCTATCAACAATTGTTGATAGAAAGTTGTAGAAATTGTTGATAGAATGTATAAGTAGCTACAAGGTTACTAGAGTACATAAAAAGTTAATGCAAATTCTAAAGAAAGTTGATAGCCATTTTTGTAAGGGAGACTATTTCTTGTCTCAGTTACCCAACTTCGTGATCAGGGCTCTTTGACTCAATATTTTCAACCCTTTTCTTTAAAGTAACAATCTCAGTTTATTGTAGCTTCATTTCGGCCAACACATGATCGTGCTGATCTGACAGATGCTGAACACTTTTCCATATTTTCCACTGTTTCATTGTGCTGGAAAAGGACATCTAACTTTAGTTTGATTTCTGGCAGTTCAGAAAGCTTTAGCTTATTTCTGCAAGCATGTTTTCAGCCAACGGCTGCTCATTCTGGGCCTTTGTTACTTACATTGAACCTAGAGCGACTGAAATTACACACGTGTGACATTTCCAACTTTCTTTAACACTTGGTTAATGCGGCGAGTTGGGCGTGTTGGTACATAGTTTTCTGGAAAGCAGCGCTGAACAGACGAGGACAGAGACGAGGCGACAAGGACGGGCGCTGAACTGACAACAAATTTTATTGAAGGGATTCACATTTATAAACGTAGTGCAGCTACCGTTCGCGCATGCTCAGCTACCGTTCGCTACAGTGCAGCTACCGTTCGCGCTTTAACACTCTGTCCTTGCTTTGTGGGCAGGCTTGGTCGTAATTGAACAGGCACCTACGTGATAACCGTACCCGCATTCTGAGCAGATAAGGCACAGGCCTTTGGCTGGGAGTGACAGATTACAAAAAAGACATATACCAGCATCAGGATCGCCGAGCAACACCCGTGATGAAAAACGCAAGCGGCACAATAAAAATCACCTACAGCAATGGTGCAGGCTAAAGCACAAGTAGCGGCAGCGTTCGGAAGAAGTGTAACATAAGCTTGAGTGAGTGGAAACTACGCCAACCTGCAGAATGTAGGATTGCGGCCACACCCCTCGCGTTGTTCCTTCCGCCGCCGTCGCTGAGCAAGCGCGAAGAACAAAGGTTGGGCCTCGCCCTTGTATCCGATGCTGGCTCGCGTTGTGCGCGCCGCTGTCTGGAGGGGCCGATCGTTGTCGCTCTTGCTGCTTGCTTGGTCCACCAGGTGTAGAATCGCCGCAAGCCTGGCGAAGAACTGCAGAATGTAGGATTGCCGCCACACCCCTTGCGTTGTTGCTTCCGCCGCCGCCGCCGCTGAGCAAGTGCCAATGTGCTGTAGTGCCACTCAGCTGGAGTATGAATCACTAAATTTTAATGCTGGGAAATTTAACGTTATTTGTCACCGAATCACTGAGCAGCAGTAAATAATTAAACGAACGTATTGAGCGATGTTCAATATTTCGTAACCTTTTTTTTTTTTAAGTGAGTAACGCCAACCTCTTTCAATATCAGACGCTTTCTGACGCTTTATCTCCGTGGCAACCAAACAGCGCGCACTTGTTGAGTTTAGCATTTCTCCAAATCCAGACGCAGTCTTAAAATTTGGCGTGTTTTATCTGCACAACTTTGAGATGTGGGCACCAAGACACAAAGAAGAAGGTATTTGCATGTTTCAGTGCCTATAGGCCACCAGTCTGGCAACATGGCCGACAACATGATGATCGCTTGATAGCACAGCCAGCGTAGCTGCGCCTGCCTACGTGTTCGCTCGCTGCAAACACGACAGATCTCACGTTTGTCTTGACGGCATGCCACCTCCGGATATTCTTTCTATAGTGGAAGCGTTTTCTTACACCGTGGATCGCAAGCGCTGCCGAAAGGAAGGCGAAGCAGTACTGAACGCCAGGACCCTATTTGCCGCGGCCGTCGCCGACGTTCAGACTGTCTGCAAACGAGTAAGTTGAAGGGACCACAACATGAAATTCAAGTTGAGCTGGATGATGGCGACATGAAGGTGAGTAAAGCATAAAACATTTGATATCTCGCTACCTGTCAGATGGAACTAGAGCGGTAGCAATGCTGAATTTCGCAGTTTCGTTTTACAGGCCAAGTGATCTTGTAAAGCCGGACTGCCCGGTTATTGCAAGCATGTGATAGCGACGCTACAGCATGTAAATCGGTAAGTCGCCAATTAAGCAATGTAACTAACATGCACTATCTAGAATGGCGTGTTTCGTTAGATCGCGTATTTTTTAGCTTTGCTGGTTAAGCTGAGATCGCCAATCCTTTTGTAATGTTTTTGGTTTATTCAGCAATATCTGGTAGCGCATAGACTCGGGCGCTAATTGATAGTTCTTTCAACAAAGAATATACTAAAAAAATTGTGGCCTGTCCATAAAGCCCTCAGTGTTCGCGCCCTCGCTTTAAACTTCCCCGCCGCTTTAACAGAGCAAGTGCTGCATTGCATGACAGAAACGGTTTTGCTCGCATCGGAGCCTGATGTCCGATTTATGAGAAGGCTTTATTAAATCGACAGCGTTAATAAGTGTCTCGTTTTTGGGAAAACCCCGCGTTCCGCGAAACTCACCCGTCAATGTCTGCAATGAAATTTATGGAAGGAAAACGTGTTTCTGAACTAAAGGGCGACGCATGTGTCAAATGAGTTGACTTCGTAAAGTAAGTGATAATACTTAAACAAATATTTCATAAATCTCTGCCGGTATTCGAACCCACGACCCTTGGGTTCGAAACCAGACCATGTTACCACTGGCCACGTTGTTTCGGTGGGGTTGATGGGTGTCTTGTTAGCTTAATGTGCGGTGTAGTAATGTTCTAATTAGTTGAACATAAAAAATTATGCTAATTAGTGAATAAGATAATAACAGTAATTAAGTGTATGAGTGAGAAGTTTGCGTCCGCGAGCGTGGAGTTTGCTGATGTGCTAATGAGTGGATTGGGAACAGAAACGTGCACATTAGTGACGTTGTATAATTATACTGAATAAGTGCGTTACGTTAATATAGGCATCACGTGGCTTAGAATATGTGCACGGAGCCTACAGCAGATTGAGATTACTAAATATTTTATCATATGGTACATGTGGTGTGAGCTAATAAGTTCCACTGACCTTACGCAATCGCGTCATACCCTTAAATCAGAATTTAGGTGTCCCTCTAATTCTTTTCGTTTCTGCATGCTTGGCCTGGAAAACTTCGCCGTTTTCTCATCTACAGATCTCAAGCAACAGTGGGGGTGGCGCTCGGCGAAAAATCACTATGATCCAATGCAGGTAAAATTCTGCCACGTGCAAGCATTAGAAACAGTGAAAGTGGACGAGTCAACTCAAAATGAAATCCTGCAGGCTTTATTGCAGGCGGATTCAGCGTCGGCGTTGGCCCTGCAGGTACAAGGCCGCCATAGCAGCAATGTTGTTCAAGATAAGATCATTGAAATGAAGACAGACCATTCACTGGTGCAACTTATGGCTTCGAACACTAGCTTGGATGAGGTTGCATCGCTTCACTCATTTGATGTTAAAGACTTGCTGTCAGGAAGAAAGCAGTTTTCACGGTTGTCCCTAAGCTGTTTCTAAAAAATGAGCAAAGGAGCTTTTACGAAAAACACATTGTTGTCACTGAAGCTGAGGCAACAGAGCTGCTGCCCAAAACACTCTCTCAGCACAGCAGACTGTGGCTACGAGAGCGAAGACTTCGCTTCACTAGCAGCATGTGCCACAGTGTCTTTACCTTCCAGCCAAAGGAAAAAAAAATGATTTGAAAACTGAAATTAAAGCAGCTATTGACAGGGAGCAGCTTGAAAGGAAACGCTGCTACGCAAAATGGAGAGAATTGTGATCCACTTGCCCTATCATATTATGAGGTGACCAACAACGTCACAGTTGACAGGTTTTGGCTGGTTGCGAATCCACCTTCACCATGGTTAGGGTTCAGCCCTGATGACATTGTCATGGATGCGGACAAGGCGGCTCCGGTCACTCTTATGGAGGTAAATAGCCCGGTTTTAGGCAAGACATCATCTGCGGTGGAACTTTTTGAAAGCAAGAAGCTGCGTTACATTGTAAGAGATGGCGAGATCACCCACCTCAAGAAAGCCCCCTCGTACTACTCAGAGTGCCAGTTGGGAGTGCTGTTGCTTCAAGTCAGCGAATGCCACTTTGTCATATATTCCGATATATTGAACCTTTCATCATCACTGTAAAAAATAATGACTACATAGATAAACTCGTGCAAAAGCTGCACTATGCATACTTCAAGCCTTTCGTGCCACCTCAATCTGCAGTGGTATACGGCAAGTGAAGAATGTGTAAAGGTATACTTGGTGGACATGCAAACATTGCATAGAAGGCTTGAAAAGATTGAATTCTATGCAACAACTTCAGCGCAAACACTGAAGTTTTTCAGTAATTTTATTTGAAGCTCCAATCAGAGTACAAATATAGCCGTCTTATAAATGAAGTGCAATACTGTGCTTTCAAACAAAACCCTGTAATAATTATGGCAGTCTTGCAATTGAAGTGCAATAATTACACACCACGAAAGCATTTCTGTTTTCAGTTAAGGTGACTTACGGAATCATTGACATGGAAACTAGAGACACATGATTATATATTGAGGTATTTAAAATTTGTCGTCGTTCAGAATTGGTGCAGACAGATTCACAAGACCCGCTTCTATTCACATGAGCTGATCGACACAACGGAGTAACTTCCACGGCAAAGGGCCTTTGAACAATTAAAATAGTTTGATTCGTTGTATAGCTCGCTCTACATGAACTCGAGCTGGAGCTATTGCAGCTGTTTGTGCTGCCTCTTCAGCAGAAAATTGCATCTTGTCCTTGACAAAAGGTGGTATGACAACACCAATTCCTTTGGCTGGACAAAGGTGATCAATGTGAAAGCCTTTGTCCTCCATAATGTGGTCTTGCAGAAACTCAGGAAAATCTAAAATCTTTCCTTTTCCCACAGTTCCTCTATCTGACGCTCTGCCTCAAAATGCCTTCCCAAAATTGGTTATAAGGCCTGCAGGCGATACACCTATCAGAAATTTCACGGTGTGCTTCCGATTGTAGTGCAAATAAGTGTATATGTTGCAGAACGAGCAGAGGGACTCTTCAACAGGTATTTCGATCCCATCGAGCACCACCCTTACACTTGAAAAATGATGGAAGCATTTGTGCAAACTGCCTTCACCTCCTCCCTTGAAGGCCATGGTATAGCCACCTTCATTATGGCAGCCAACAAAGGTACTGTGCCATAAAACTGCCTTGGCAATGTTTCCTTCGAAACTCCAAACAGGACAGCAAGGCACCTGAATGACAACCCAGTGTTCAGTTTGGTTAACACAATGGAAGCTCTTTCTCTGACTGTTGCTTCACTTTTCATATTCTTCAGATTTTCCATGTGCTTGATGATCACTTCTAATATGTTAAATGAGCCAATACCTGTGAATTCCACCAAATTTGCTCTGTAATTAATTGAATGTGTTATTCTGAATCCCTAAGAAATGTTACACAATGGCGTTGCTCATGTACCCACATCGCTTCGTGATGTTGGTACAGATACTCTTCCTTCACTGGCAACTTCAGGCACCTCAGGAACTGGTTCTCCTGCAAGGTGTTGATGGCAGATTGCAATGACAGTTTTCTT
Organism: Amblyomma americanum; assembly: GCF_052857255.1. NCBI lineage: Eukaryota > Metazoa > Arthropoda > Arachnida > Ixodida > Ixodidae > Amblyomma > Amblyomma americanum. Next base: position 200,702,880 of record NC_135502.1, read on the forward strand.
TGCTGCAACCTAGTCATCAGTAGCGGCATCAGTATTTGGTGCAGCACTTGCAACTGGCAGAACTGAAAGAGAACGGAGGCAAATAACGAGTAATGAAAACAAATTCAGGTATGGACTCGTCATTACTAAAAATAAGTATAAAGGCAATGAAACCGGTCCTTACTTAGCTATCGGTTTGTTTAGAACTGATAAGACTCTCAAAAAGTGCCATGTTTCAAGTAATAAGGTACAGTTATAGCATATCAGCAACATATGATCTGTTAGTAACAAGAATACGTTCATAAGCCCACAGGATATGTTGTTTATAAGTTATTTCAGCAGTTAAATATGCCTTAAGGCACGGAGGTCGTAATGATATGTATAAAAACTGGAGATAACATCCCGAACCTGCCCATGCCCTATGAGAGACAACGTAGTGAAGAGCTTCAGACTAATTTAAATTACTTTGCGTTCTTTACTGTGCACCAAGGCGTGTTTACGCCTCTCCGCTGTCGAAATGCGGCCGTCGCGATAAGCGAACGAAAAGAGCCTCGTGCCTTGATGCTCGAGCTGTGACGCTTTTTGCTCGAGCACAAAGGGCTGCATTCCGGGCTGCCGTGGGAAACTTGACGTGAGGACGCACTGGAAGTTTTCGGTAAGGAACAGCACCCTTCTTTAGCCCTCTCAGTGTCGGCGCCCAAGCATTCTCACCTGCGTAGAGCGTAACTTCAACGAAATCAGCAATCGGTCGGTATTTAGTAATCACATCGCACTCGTGTATTTACTTATAATACTGGCTGAGTGCAGAGCTCAAATAAAATGGCCCTAACTTCTGTTACGGTCGCGAAGCAAATACTACGATCACTATTTCCTTCGCAGGTGGTATCACAAGCAATGTCGCTGAACGCCATGAGCATGCAGCACGTGCAAACGTCTGTTGTCTGCTACGAATAAACAGCCCACCAATATTGCTCCAGAAGAAGCTCGCCGAGCAAAAATGCTCGCTGCACACCTTCATAGGTCGCCGCTACTTTTTTCCCGATGCGAAGTTGGGCGATCCAAACTTGCTTCAGGCGTCTGTCAGCAGGGAAGTGCGTCCCCGGCACTCAGGCACACAACACATTCTGTTGCTGCGAAAAGTTTTTTTAGGGACACGTATTCTGCAAAGAATCGCACGGCGAAACAAGAGCACAGCAGAGAAAACGGTTTTCTGATTGCCTCTGCAACCACTCGGTCTCTCCGCTGCCGCCGCCGCTGATCATTATGGAGATTGGAACGCTTTTCGCCGCACCGCGGCGCGTCAGTCTGTGAGACACGCGAATATGCATCAGTTGGTGAGGCAAGCGTCCTCTTCTTCCCGACCCTGTCCTGCGTTAGAGATAGAGAGGGGCAACGTTAATTCGCCAGTTTTGAGTTGGCGTTGCCCGCTTAACCTAGGGACCCTACATTCTTAGTAATGCCCTGGTTAAAAACGTGGAAATAAGAAGCACACGTCAGCGGGCTGCTTAAGGGCGGTTCACATGCAAGCGAATTGGCGAACAGAGCGAACAGCGGCGCGGCGCTGCGAAGCGGTTCGCGAGCTTTCGTTTCACATGCATCGCCGCTCCGCGTTTCCCACCGCTGCGAAAACCAATGTTGCTGGCAAAAGGTATGCGCCAGCAACCGGTTTTGGTGGCCTGCAAACACAAAAAAAGCGTAATATAAAAGCATCATTTTGTCATTTCTTTTCATAGTTTATTTAAATAAATATTATTATTGCGTTTTACGCATTAAACAGCGCTTTATACAATTTATTTCCTAAACAAAAGTTCGTACGTGCGGCGTACAAACTCGCGTGGCAACGCCGGGCCAGTCTAGCCACCCTTGCCGGGCGGTCATTGGTTGAGATGCGGTGCTGCCGCGTCGCCGCCGCGAAAATTTCCAACTTGCCCGAACCTCGCCGCTCCAGCCGCTGGGGCTTCCTTCGCCGCTTGAGAGAGGGTGTACTCGCCGCCGCGGCGGAGTTCGCGAGCGGTTCGCTTGCATGTGAAACAGGCATGCTTAGAGTCCTGCTTAGAAGTAGCTACGAGGTAGAAACAGCCTGCGCTGCTTGACGCTCGTCTTGTAAGCGGGCGTTCTGTCGGCTGGCCGTAATTATCCACGGCGCGGAGAAAGAGCGCCGCATGGTTCCGCAAGCCCTGGCGTGAACGACGCTTTGCTCTTCTTGGGCTACGTGGAGGAGAAGGCGCCAAGGCGTCAAATTGGCGGCCGAACTCTTTTCCTTCCGATAAATACGCTGACAGTCAATACGCTTGTGCTTGCGCCGCGATGACGGGCGAGGAGACGATTTCGCGTAGGATTGAGCTGCCGGCAACTCGCAGACACATCGGTGATGGACAAGACACGGTTGCGCGATGGACCAAAGAATCCATGTAGTCCTTGCGAAAGCACGTAGATGACAGCATACTTTAGTCTTGCAGCCGGATAGCGAGGGCCTCTCCTGACGTTTTGCTTCCTCCATTGCATGCACCTTCCTATTCTAAAACTCTCTGTGAACTCCCGTTTGTCCGCTCAATTGCTCTGCCTCCTAATTACTCCTGTCTCTAGAGATGAAGGAAGGCTTTAGAAGTGGCGCTAACAAATGAGGAAGACTACCCCACTTTGGTTAAAAACATGTAGCGTCACTTGGATGTGAAGTGGTTCTAGAAGTAAGCGAAACGATAAATACTTCTATGTCGCGATGACTGAGGCGTTGTTCCAATTGATTGCATGTGATGCAGCTTGATAGCGTTCAGCCAAGGCATTTTCTTTCGTGCGGCCTTTACGCCACCTGAACGGTACATAAGTCATCACCTTCGCCCATCCGCTGCCATTGTGAACAAGGGACCCGTACGGGCCCCGAAACGTGATTGCTTTTCCTTTTTTGGTGAGTGCTCCTCTTTTTCTGTTATTTTGTTCCCTCCTCGCCAGACAGGATTCCGTCAAACACTCGAATACTAATAAAATGAGCTGTCACAGAAAATAAGTTGCAAAAATAATACACCGAAGTAGTTGACACAGAAAAAGAATACACATTTACCCTGGAAATGCTTACAATCTACTGATATTTTTTATCTTTACTCCTTGCATGTTTTTGCATTTTCTTTAGAATGCTGTTAACATAGTGATGAAATTAGCAGCGTGGCAAGAAACATTCACATTACACATGTGAAATTAGAAGTAAGAACCGAAAGAAAAACTTTTCTGGCCTTTAGGCAAATCAACAAATCACAACAAGAAAACAAATTCTAAGAAATGCGTTTGTTTAGGCTTGTAATTCTGTTCCTGGTTTTCAACATATAATGCGTCTTTCCGCATATCTGATTTACGCACCTTTTGAAAAGAAAGTTCACACGTAAAAGAGCAAATGTGTAAAAACAAAAATAAATGTGTAAAATCTTTAAACGCTTGCTTTCTCACAATGATTATACTTTTTTAAAACCACTAATTTTGTGCATCGTTCACATAAACGGTTTTTAGAACAGTACCTTTGATAAAACCTTTGTTACGGCGTCTTTATAATCGCTACTGTTGTGGCCCAGGTTGGGTGTTGTGCCCCATGTTGCGTGGACGATGTTGGTCAGGAACGAGGAGCCAGTGACGGACTTAAGAGGGGCGGACAGCGCTGAAGAGGAAACTGTACAAGTTTAGTTTACATGTTTACAGATCTTTAAGAGGCATAGAACCGCACAGCCAAGCGGCTGGTTTTATACCCTCTCATGTACCTAGCTCTCTAGCTGGGGAATGCAGTTACTTGACAAGGGTCCAATTCGATTGACGCACGTAAGACCCGGGGACACTGCCGCAGGTTCAGGCGGCTCCAAGGTCCTCTTGCTGCAGTTCCGCTCATGGTGGAGAGGAGGCCACATTGATGAAGTGCTCCTTGCAGAAGCGGTGATTCACCACAGGCTTGAGTAAAATTCGCTGAAACCTAGGCTGGAGCATTTACAGGAAGGCCACCACCTCAGCAGGTAGCGTGGGAAAAGACGGCTGGTGCCGCCGCCGCTCGCAGTACAGGGAGGACTGGAGTCTTTGTTCCCCGCTGCCGTCCGGATGTCCGAATGAGTCTCTTGATCTATTTCCAGCGCCACGTCGAAGAGGCCTGCAGGCGAGGTAGAGTAGAGACGGAACCATCTTTCCTGAGACAAAAGAGATCCCGCGTGCAGCGGTCGCGAGGTTTACAGCTTTGTTGACAACTCACGCATGTCGCGTGCTCCGACCCGCGTTGTTAGAAACACGTTCATAACACTGCTTCTATAGGGTCCCACTGCACCTTAACATCACACACATTATCAGACCTTCAGAAAGCGCCAACAGCCTAAGAGGCGGAACGAGTGGCATCATGTTTCGGTGTTACAGCAGCATCTAGGTGCCGCAGAGTGCCGATGTCATCTAGGCTACGAGCTCACGTACATCCTAGCGCGCATAACAGTTAGTCCCAAAGCAGCAGAGGACAAACCGGGTAGGGCACAAAGGGGCCGAGAAGAGAAGGGACTTTCAGGCCAACTGCAGGCACACGGGTGTTCTATAGAATGTGTGCTAAGGTTGTGCGGGAGAGGCTGCAGTGGTGGCCTCAGGGAGTGTCCCAGACAGGTTTTCTAACTGGACGACGAACTGAAGATGGCCTCTTTGCTCTAACGCAATGCACAGAAATCACCCAACGGACCCGAAGCCCGCAGTACGTGGCCTTTCTAGATCTTAGTAAGGCTTATGAATGAGCGCGCACGCGCATTCTATGGAGAATACTCAATATGCTTGGCCTCAGTGCAAATGTTACACAGCTCCTTGAGGACAACGGCCAAGGCGGAAAGGGTGATATGAGAGCAGCTTCTATCTCCATCGAGCGCGGACTTCAAAAGGGTGATAAAAATCCCCGCTCCTGTTTATGTTACACATAATATGGGTGGCACAAGGGCTCGAGAGATCGCTCTATGCAAACCAGATACACCAGGCCGAGTGTGGAGTAATGGCATGGGGCGTGCAGGAACCCGTCTCTGCAGAGTAATTTCTGGTAGGCAGCAGTGTACTGCTGGCGGACGAGATGAAGCGTCTTGGCATGTAGCTTAGTGCTGGTGTGAACTGCCTCGTCAGCCACGAGAAGCAAATTAACGCGAAGGGACCACGCTGAAGAGAGGTCTTGTGTAAATAGCCACTCTGGGCGTTTAGTAGGGGCGGGGCGGTAAGGACCCTCTGGAAAAAGGTGGCCGTCCCGGGCCTTTCTGTTTTTGCTCTGCGTACAGCTACAAAATGCGAATAGTGCACTGCGCTTTCCAACTGCCTCATTTAATCTTGGTCGCAAAGCATTAGTGAAAGCAAAGAGCTATCATAATTCTGAGGTTTCAAGCTCGAGGGCAGCGAATCTCATTGAAGGTATCGATTTCAATCACCATGAAAATGTGACGTCATAACGGAGAGCAAATTTTCCTTCATATCTGTCTTTAATTTTTTATGTTACTAGGCACTATCTTCTCCCATATAAAGTGAGGTCAGGTTTTTCTTCTCAAGGAAAAAAAAATCGCTGTAAGCTTCCTACCTTGCGATGTGCGCTTACGTGTTAACTGTCTAGTAGGTCAATAGAAAGGGGTGAGCGGCGGTGGCTTAGAGCAGGAGTATCCACTTCGTGTGAAAGAAGGCGGCGGCTTGAATCGCAGCGCTGCCGCAATTCTCCAGCCGCAAGAAAACACGCAGTTCGCTGGCGCATGATAGTTCGCAATACTCAGCAAATGATGACGTAGTTTAGAGAATGTCCAAATAAATGAAGCAAAGAAAATCTCATTAAAAATCTTGTGTAGCTTCCCTCGCACTCACGTGGTGCACGTGCATTGTAGTTTTACTGGGATCATCATTAGCTTGACTACACCAACTGCAGGGCCATGGCCTCTGCCATGCCTCTCCAATTAACCGGGTGTTTTACCAGCTGCGCCCACCGTATGCCCGCAAACATCTTAATCTGATGCGCCCACTGAAATTTCTCCCGCCGCCTGCTACGCTTGTCTTCTCTTGGAATCCAATCCGTTACTCTTAAGGACCAGCGGTTATCTTGCCTTCGCATCACCTGCCCTGCCCAAGCCCATTTCTTCATTTTGATTTCGACTTGAATGTCATTAACCCCCGTTTGTTCCCTCACCCACTCTGCCCGCTCCCGGTCCCTTAACGTATCACCTTTCATTTTTCTTTCCATAGCTCGCTGCGTTGTCCTTAACTTAAGCTTAACACTTTTCGTTAGCCTCTATGTTTGTACCCCGTAAGTGAGTACCGGTAAGATACAGCTGTTGCACACCTTTGTCTTGCGGGATATTGGTTAACTGCCATGTGCGCCCCATCCCATTCTTATTCAAGTTATTACCCTCCCATTATTCAGATCAGCTGTCATGACCTGCCCTAAGTAGACATATTCCTTTGCAACTTCCAGCACCTCCCAACCAATTCTGAACTGCTGTTCCCTTTCCAGACTGTTGAACACTACTTTGGTTTTCTGCATGTTAATTTTTAAATCCACAGTTCTGCTCCGCCTCTAACTCATTGTTCATGCCTTGTAGTTCATCTCCTGAGTGACTCAGCAAGGCAATGTCATCAGCGAATCAAAGATTATTTAGGTATTCCCTGTTAACTCTTATCCCTGACTGTTCCCAAGCCTCTGGTACGGATGAGGTCATAAGGCATTGCGTATACAGGGTGGCTAGTTTTTATAGCGCAATCTCGTTTCCGTCCTTCAACAGATCTGCTGTTACCTGATCCTCATTAGCTGCTTTTGCCCTTTGCATTGCTGTTAAGCCTTTCTTTACTAGATGCCACCCTCTCGTTAATACTATAGAACTCATCTGCGTTGCCAGCTATATCCTGATTTATGAAAAATCCGGCTCCTAGTTCTCGTCTATCCACTAATCCGCGATATCATAGTTTGTGTCCAGCCTTTAGTACTGCATACGCCTCACTTGTCCTAACTTCACTCAGGCCTTTGACCTCCCATTTAATGCCCGCTAGTTCCTCGAGCAGCACCGCTAGGCTAGCCTCACTGGATAAGGCTCTAACGCTAAACGTTATCTGGTTCAGGTTCCAATGGCGGCCCCTCTCGAGCCAGGGATTATTAGCAACCTCCGCTGCGTCACAGGTCGGACCGCTACCTTGGTCAGTTGCTCCGTAGTCGCTGTGGACTGAGGGCCGGGGGTTAATTGGTTTGTTCATAGAAGACTGTGGCCAAGTAACATCCCTGCCTTTCCCTCCTCCTCTTTATCTATCTATCTACTACACCAGGGTGGCCAAATCCTGCCCTGCTAAGTGCGTTGTCGGTTCTGGTCACCGAAATGAGGCCGCACGCCACACCTGGCCATGCAATTCCATCGAAACGCGGAGTTTTTTTTCTCAGTCCCGGTGGAGAATTGCGCGGCCCCGGGATTGGAACCCCGGTGCTCTTTCACGCGCGGCGGATCCTCTGCCGCTACGCCATCGCAGCAGTTTTCACTCGGATATAAAGTATTAAAGACATGTTTTGGGGCGCATCGTGAAGGTTTATGGAGATTTAGCGGAAGTGTCTCGCCTGAATCGAGGCGGACTAGCTTCCTTCGGTAGGTGCTCCTTGCGGGCACCGATCGGCAAAAATGCAGGTCGCACCTACGAGCCTCCACCAATCACCTACCCACCCACCTGCACCCTTCATCCAGCTTCAGCCAACAGAAAACCCCTCGCCAGAAACCTGTGCTGACGCGGATTGATAAATTGCGGAGGCCTCGAATTGAAAACGTAATGGGAAGGCCATCAACGGAAAACCGAAATGTACAACTAGTACTCCTATCGGGTCCAATGGTGGCCTAGGTGTTGAGCATCCGCATTGCGTGCAAGAGGACCGAGGTTCGATTCCTGGGGTTGCGGAATTCTCCAATGGATTTACAAAATATGCTTGTCGATTGGACACTGAACCTTGAAATTGAACGCCATGGGAAACTGAACGTGGAAACGTTGAACAGAAGAACCTTATTCGTTCAGGCTGATGTAGGAGTGCTGTGCGAAAAACTTCAACGTATTAAATGGGATGTCATCGGGCTTAGTGAGGCTAGAGAGACAGATGAGGCGTATACAGTCCGGAAAGGTGGGCGCGTACTGTGGTATCGGGCATTAGCCGACAGACCGGAAGTAAGTTTGGGATTCCTCATAAATAAGGCCATAGATGGTAACATAGAGAAGCTATATAGCATTACCGTAGTCCTTCAATGTTTTTTTTTTCTCATCACAAAACTCTGGCCAGAGTTTCATATAGGGACAGCGCACGCCGCTAGTGGCGCAACTGTCGGAGAGGTGGCTGGAATAGCTGCACGAACCTGTTCGTAGCGGCTGTTTGCAGGCCAATAGGCTGACATTCGCTTCGCATTTGTGGTTTCTGGGGATTGGTACTTGGGCTTAGAATGGACCCCACTTTACTGTTTATCACCTGAAAGCTTGGATGCAACATCGAGACACTAAAATAACCCTGTGCGATCCACAACGGCCGCTAGAGAACCTTGCTAGGGGCTGTTTCCTGACACAATATTGCCGCCCTTACTCTCTCTTGTTGCTTTTTACAAAACCAATGCTTGATCATAGGTCCAGCCTGCGCATTCATTTTCACCGCAACCTGCCTGCAAAGTCCCTCTGGAAGATCTAGCGTAGCGATCAGTAGCTTGTTTATATGTCTCTGGGTTGCGGCTGTGTTCGGACGAGCCCTTGGTCTCATCGAAGTGCATAAGACTGCTTACGGCTTGCGCTTACGTTGTGAGAAGTACTGCAATCTCACTAATGCTGAAAACAAGACGCTATGTCGGCACTTTAAGGCCGAAGTACGCGCTACAGGACCGATTACATGACGAAAACTCCAGCAGTTTAACGCTGCTATCTCAATGCTCTTTTTTAACGCGATAGCGTTAAGGAGCTCCTGTCGGAGCCGGCGTTGTGGGCTGTCGGCGTTGTAATATGAAAACCTAAAAAAAAAAAAGAAACCGTGAGGAGATACCGGGAATCGAACCAATGTTTTTCAAAGTGTGAAAGTTTGTTTTTCTTTATCGCCACACGTGTAGGCTTCGGGAAGTGTCTTTTTGTACTAATGCGCACACGAGTAATTATGAGTATGCATATTTTGAAATAGGAGCCGATAAATATCACGTTGTACTTTATAAAGTGTTTCGATTTACTGCCATGGATGGATGAATGGATGGAAGGTAGGAGCGTCCCATTTGAAGAGGGAAGGTGGTGGTTGCCGCCATAATAAGCTTTTTTTCTTTATTTTACTCTGATTGTGTTAAAAGTTGTGATTAAAATTCGGCATTTTCTTTAAATACGTTTTCCTACGCTTCTAACCCTGCGCAAACTCGCTGCTTTTGAGCCACCGATCTTCCAATCGCTTTTTGCTAACTGCCACCGCAGATTCATATACATGACCTTTGACATCTCTAAACCCTAAGGCCTCAAGAAGCGATTTTGAGTCAACACTATTTCTGTATTAGCGTATATATACCTTATCTGCCCACCTGTTATCGTCCAATTTCCTCAGGTGTTCTCAATATAATAGTTTACTCTGAGCTTGCAGTGCTTCTAACGATGCCCAGCTCATATTCCCTCGGTACTGCCTCGTTTGTGGTTTTTCCGTGGGCACGTACAGTGCTAATCTTCCACCAGCTCTCTGATTTCACTCTAATCTCGACTGAACTTCGGCCTTAAGCCGAGACCTGATTCGCGAAAGGAAGCCCAACACAATCAATCACTTCCAAATACCTCTCAGTATTTCATATTTGTTGTACCCCCCTAATGCCCTACCTTTCATTATCCCAGCATCTCTTCGCCCTTTTACCGTAAGAGACCGTTCGGGCTTTTTCGTGCACATCTGCCCTACGTTTACCCATACCTCGAGATATTGTATTCGCCCACTGGGGGTATTTCATGGCCTTGTATTGTAAGCACCTGATCATTTGTATCGGCGAAAACCATCACGCCTGACTTAGTTCTATTAAAACTGAAACCTAGAGTGTCTCCTTCGTCTCCACAGCAATTAACCAGATTTTGCTAATCTCCCTGGCTATCTGCTAACAGTACAATATCGTCCGAATACATTCAACCCGAAAGTCATTGCTCAACGAACTTTCTACCTAATCTGTACGACACATTATAACCTAGACTGCTTTCTTGTAGCCTTCTTTCTAGATTTATCATATAAAGCATGAACAGCATCAGTGATAGAGGACAATCTTGCCTTAATCCTTTATGCACCTCGACAGTTGTACTTTTGATCCCTTCCCATGTATCTTCAACTGTATTCTCTCTGTATATTTCCTGTAGAAAATCAATTACCTCATGACCGATACCTCATCTTTTATTACGTTCGACAGGATTTCCCTCTTCACGTTGTCGTATGCACCACTTATGTCCAGGAAGGCTAAATACGGACGTCTGTCTTCCGTCTTAGCTATTGCTATGCACTGGGTAAGCACGAACAGGATATCATCTAAGCGCCTACCCCTTCTGAACCCGTTCTGAAGTTCTCTGAGTATTCTATTACTTTCTACCCCTGACTTCATTTTTAATTTCACCGCCTGCACCGCCAGCCTGTATATAACTGATGTTATCGTAATCTGACGGAAGGATTTTATGTTCACCTTACGGCCCTTATCTTTAAAAATAAAATTCATTTTATTCTGTTTCTAGCTGTGCGGAATTTCATTATTTGCTATGGCTGTCATCAATGCATTTACAAGCGTTTCCTTGCCTCTTAGGCCATGTTCATGAAAGATTGATTGGAATTTCGTCTATCCCTGTGGATGTGCATTTAGGAATATTTGCTTCCGCTCTTTTCCAGTTAAGATTGGTCAGTGCTAAGCTGTATTTTATTGTGCTGTCCTGTGCTCTCCCCCATTTGGGTAGATTAGGCTATCGTCCTTCCTAAGTAACTCAGCTATACCTTATGCAATGTAGTTCACAGCGTCGTCTCCCTCTAAACATCTCCCCTCGGGATCTTCAATCTGGTCCTGCTTTCTTTGATACCTTTTACCAGGCAGCTTATTATATGGTTCCAGAATTTTCTAGGCTCCCCTTTAGTCGCATCGCGAACTTCAGCCAGCCAGCAATCAGAGGACTGCTTTATTTCAGCCTGGATGAGCAACTGCACTTGCTGTTTCTTTTGTAGACAAAGAGTCCCATTTTTGTCCTATATCCGCTTCAGATAACTGCGGCCACTTTTCTTTTTTGTGTTCCCTTGAAGCCAACCGTCTTTATTCGATGACCTCCATAATTTATAGCCATGATTATAGCCCTAATTTATAGCTGATAGCCATGAGCTATGGAACACAGCGCCATGCATGTTGCAGAGAAGAAAATAAATACGAATAGCTTGCGCTGAGGTACGATAGGTGGTATTAAGACAATGTTCGGTTTGAGCCTGGGTTTTGGAGTTCTTCGTTACAAGCGACTGAGGCTTTGAGGGACGCTGTAGTGAAGGGCTTCGGTAATGTCGGTAACCTGGTGTGCTTTAACGCGCACTGACATCGCACAGGGGTTGTAGATCTGAATTTGGAGGACCGGCAGACGAAACCTTTGAAGACATCAACTGGCAAGAACGCGGAATCCGGTGATAACACGACGATTTAGCCTTGAGGGTGGCTGCGTGGATGCAACCCTTCGCGACCTTTTCGGGCTTCAGACGGGCAGTCAGCGATGACCCGACCTGTCTGAGTCATGTTTTGTGCGGGTGTCAACCATTGCGATGTCATGGAACCCGTAAGGCTGTGCGCCTGTGATGTACGCGTCTGAGTGCTAATGTGGTCAACGAATGAGAAACTGAAGGAGACGCAGACCTCCATCATGGTCTTTTTTTCTGCCTTTTCGTTTTCACTACAAACTTTCTCCCTTCCTTCACGGCATGGTTGAGGTGTCCACCGATATCTGAGACAGTTACTTTGACTTTCCTCTAAAGTCACAATCACAGCGGAGACGCACAACGGCCAATTCAGGGAGCAGCGTCACTGCAGGCCGTTGGTGATCACTTCGGGCAACGCATGGGTTGTTTTGAGAAGCCTCCTAGAGACTCCGAGCGATTTGTTCAACGGGCAAGCCGTCGCGCCGAACAGGCCAACCTGCTGGGCGAAGAGCCAGACCTCGGGCAGGGGAATAACATGACAAAGGATGCCCATGAAGGCCGCCGCCTCGCGCGAGCGGAGGCCATTTCCGAGCAGTATGGTGCTCGACCAGGGGTATTTTACACTGACGGGGCCGGCCCACACCATGGGGGTTGGTATACGCCGGCCGTCGTCCTCCAAAACACCCCAGTTCAGGGCCTTATCTTCCGTGCCCAGAACATTACATGTGCGGAGGAATTTGCTATCGCATTTGCAGCCGCGGATCTAGCATGACGAGTCATTATCACCGGGGAAGTTGCCGCATTTTTTAACAGGGACGGATTCCAGATCGTGACTTTCAAATTTTACATAGCTGTGAGTACCAGTGTTTCCCAAACCAGCGCTCCATGATCTGGGCCCCAGAACATGCGCGGATGGAGGGGAATAAGGTAGCGGACGCCCGCGCGCTTAGCCACCGGGCAACGCCTCTGCCGCTGCCTGATCCGGCTCCTGAGTTCAGTCCAGCTGTTACATTTCGGGAGATCTCTCTCCTTTATCAAACCGCCCAGGGCCGATACCCACCCCCTGTAGAGGCCTCAAGAAGGCGGAGGAGAGCTGTCTTCTTCGCCTCTATACCAACGCGGAACTGTGGCCGGCAGTGCTTAAAAGTTTCAATTCGGCCTTTTCGGGCGAGTGTCCACACTGTGGGGAAGTGTTTGCGGACTCTTACTACATAGTGTGGGCATGCCGTTGCATATCCACTCCCCCCCCCCCTCCCCTAGCGAAAAAAGCCTGTGCTAAAAATGCATTTCGAACACATCTATTAATTTCATTTGATTCTGCATTTTTTGTCCCCATACTTAAATTGCAATACGAATGCTTCCTAAGTATGCTAGGAGAAATATTTTGAACATTTTCAGAAATGCAACAGCAATACATTTTCTGTCCCAAGCTCAGCTTTTCGGGACATGGCATGGCTGGTCTCGTGGGGGGCGCGCGCGCTCCTTGAGACGGCCTTCGCATTCGCCGCGGAAGCAATGCGACTTTTTTCTCCGGGAGCAACCTCGGTCCATCGAACGCGATGAGCGCTGACTCTGACTTCCCGAGCATTCTGGCGTAGACTGCACGTAGACGACAACAAGCACGCAGGGGCCAGCAGCCGTACAACCGCAAGTAACGGAAGCAATAGATGCTACTAAACCACTACACCAAATACAGGAACAACAGAAAACAGTCTTGACGACGCTGGAACAAATCATGACCAGACTGAACGCGACCGATCAGAGACTGGCAGAACTGTTCAGGAGACAAAACAAGAGAGCACCAGAACAGGTCGACCTAAACGAAAGCGCGAAGATCTTCGCGGCGCAGCAGTAGTGTCACATCATGGCTAACGCAGAAGAAAAATTTACAATATGGCAATGGAACTGTAGAGGATTTAGAAACAAAAACGATTTCAACGTACATGTAATGCAGCATAAACACCCACCTACTGTAATAGCGCTGCAAGAAACTAACACTTCGCCGAAGATAGTCGGCTACGACACCATAGTAGATGAAAGATATAAAAAAGTGGCCATTTTATGTCAGAAGGGGGTCACTACGCACAAGCACACGACGCCAGAAGAAGATATAGAACACCTTTTAATAGAGGTAATACCTAAGAAGCGCGGGGAGAAGAGCCTGTTCGTACTTAACATTTATTCCCCACCGCGCAAGAGGAGACATGACTTCAGAGAAATCATTAGAGCGGTGATCGGCCTGGTAAAACAAAACCACCTTGTGATTGTAGGAGATTTCAATGCTCCGCACAAAGAGTGGGGCTACAAGATGAATACAAAGAAAGGAAAAACCATCCTAGATGGAGTGGACACGCACGGGCTGGAAATCGTTACCGATAGCAGATACCCTACTAGGGTCGGAAACAGCGTTTCAAGAGACACTAGCCCTGATTTGACCATCATAGGAAATATCCTAGACTACGAATGGTCTAACACCGGGGAGCAGTTCGGAAGCGACCACTACGTAATTCAAACGCAAATTAAACTTACAAGGTTCAGCACAATCCAGAGGAAGACAAAAATCACAGATTGGAAAAAATTCCGACAACAGTTGGAGAATGAAGGCGGAAGAAATGCGATAACGGACATCGAAAAGTGGACCAAACGACTACGGGAGGTCCACAGAGACAATACTATGACGCTAGAGGTTACCGATGAATTTCCACGTGCGGATAAACGATTGCTACATCTTTGGGAGGCTCGTAGGGGGCTGACGAAAAGATGGAAGAAACAAAAACATAACAGAAAATTGAGACTCAGAATAGCTCAAATCAATAAGGAGATAGAAGACCACACCGCAAACTTACTTAGAGATAATTGGCACCAAATTTGCGATGAACTAAACGGCAACTTGGGTAGCGCTAAAACATGGGCGCTGATCAGGCACCTCATAGACCCGACAAAATCGAAGAGAGAAAACAGCAAAACGATAGAACGTATCACGCACAATTTTCAGGGCACGGACGCCCAGATTACAGATTTTCTTTGGTCCAGGTACGTCGGAAGCACGCAGGTGCCACCCTGCACCATGATATATTCAGGGACAAGGAACTCGAAGCTGGATGACCCGATAAAAGAATACGAGGTATACGCGGCTGCCAGGTCATTCACGAGGAACACAACACCGGGAAAAGATCAAGTAACCAATGCAATGATCAGAAACCTCAGTGATGACCAAATGGAAAGCCTGACCGGACTAATCAACGAGCACTGGGAAAGGGGCACGGTCCCGGCGGAGTGGAAACACGCTGAGATTATCGTGATACCTAAACCAGGGAAAACACCCAGTTTAGAGAACCTTAGGCCGATATCGCTAACTTCATGCCTTGGTAAACTATACGAGAAAGTGGTCAAGACTAGACTGAGCAACTACATGGAGGACAACGGTCTGTTTCCGGATACTATGTTCGGGTTCAGAACGGGACTCTCCACGCAAGACGTGATGCTCCAGTTAAGAGACATGGTACTAAAACAAATATCGGGGACTCGAGAAGGCGTAATCTTGGCTGTAGACCTCAAGGGGGCCTTCGACAACATCAGCCACAACGCCATTCTCGCAGAACTCTCGACAACAAACTGTGGGGAGAGGATCTTCGCATACGTAAAGGCCTTCCTGTCTAACAGAACAGCAACGATCGGCATCAACAACATTAGGTCAGAAAAGAAGACGACGCCAAACAGAGGGACACCACAAGGATCCATCATCTCACCTTTGCTCTTTAACATAGCAATGATTGGATTAACTAGGAGACTGAAAAACATCAAAGATGTAGAACATTCAATTTATGCGGACGACATAACAGTGTGGACGACAAAAGGATCGACAGGACACAAGCAAGAAATACTGCAAAGAGCGGCGGATGAGATCGGTCAATTTGCTTTATTTAGCGGGATGCAGTGCTCTCCAGAAAAATCAGAATTTATTAGACTTCACAAAAACAAAGAGGACAGGGGATCGATAGAGTTAGAGATCGATGGACAACCCGTAAGAAGGACACATAAGCTTCGCATCTTGGGAATGTGGCTGCAGGAGAAAGGCAAACGAGACCATACCATCCAGCTCATGGAACACTCCACGAAACAGATATGCAGGATGTTAAGCCGGATTACGAACAAGAGAAAAGGGGTGAAGGAGCGAGATGCGTTACGGATCACTTCTGCGCTCATCATACCGAGGATGACGTACGCGCTTCCGTACCTACAACCTAATAAAGGGGAAAAGAACAAAATGGAAACATGCATCAGAAAGGCGTATAAGCAAGCCTTAGGCGTCATGACCTGCGCCTCGACAGAAAAGTTAATGAACATGGGTGTGTACGGCACCTATGAGGAGCACAGTGAAACTATGCTCAGATTTCAACTCGAAAGACTTAAAAGAACAGCCACTGGCCGCGCACTACTGCTAAAGCTAGGATACCCGGCAGAAGGCGAGGGCGAAGACAAGACAGACATTGACAGCCAAATTAGGAGCACTTTCTTGGTTAAACCAGTGCCCAGAAACATGGACCCGAAGAACCACGAAGGAAGACGGGCGGCGAGATCATTGGAGTTGGACAGGTTCCTAAAGAAGAAACAGATGGTTCTGTATGTTGACGCGTCCAAGTACAGAACGAAGGAAAACGCTAGGGCGGTAGCAGTAGTGAACGCCAATGGGAAGATAATTACTGGTGCATCAGTGCGCACAAGGACAACTCAAGCAGCGGAAGAGATCGCCATAGCTCTAGCCCTGACTGAAGCCCATCGGCAGGGACTGAGTTACTGGATAGCGACGGATTCTCAGGCTGCAGCGAGGGCATACAGAGATGGCAGGATCGGCCAAAAAGCCGCGAGGATTCTCTTCGCACAAAACCAACACAGACATGGATCAAACAACACACACATTCAACACACCATCATTTGGGTCCCTGACACTGGGGTTGAGGGAAATCTCATGGCAGACACCGTTGTCCGAGGGTTCACGAACCGGAGGGCGGGTTTGCCGGTCGAACCCTTCAGCACGCCAGAATCGTACGGGGAGGCAATGAAGGCGTTGTTGGGAGCGCGCAAGAAGTACTCGGCTCCGGCGGATATCCTCAACAGAGAGCAGGCCACCACGCTCAGAAGACTACAAACAGACACCTACCCAAGCAGAGCCATGTATCATAAAATGTGGCCGAACAGATATGCGAAAGAGTGCGTGTGGTGTGGGGGCTACGCCACAACGTACCACGCCACCTGGGGCTGTGAAAAAAGCCCTTTACTACCAAAGATAAATAGCCCGTCTAGAGCAGTGGGAGGCCCTCCTGGCTGACTCCGACCCGAGCACACAGCTTATGCTGGTGACGAGGGCCAAGGCAGCGGCGGAGGCCAACGGGATCCTGGACTAGGGAATACCGACCACTGCAGCTCCACTTCTATCTATCCCCAACACCCTACTCCCTTACTCTTCCTTCTGTGAAAATAAATGTTTTTACTACTACTTCTCCGGGAGCTACGCCGCCCGCCGCCGCTAAAGGCTTGACTACCCTACCGCTGGCTCCACGCCTACAACTGCGGCGGCGGGTGGCTTTTGCCTGATATCACGCTGTAGAACGCTGGTTCATGGTGACCGCCGCACCGAAATCAAATAAAACGAAATGCAGATGCTTAAGCTGAATATCTGCAAAACAGTCCACATGTGCAAAGATTCAACAGAACGTCTTGCTGGGCAAGTTGGTACATCTCTGGATTACAGGCGCGAAAACAGACAGACCACAAGGTAGATAAACGGGACGGGGCGCCCCGTCCCGTTTATCTACCTTGTGGTCTGTCTGTTTTCGCGCCTGTAATCCAAAGATTCAGCAGAAACCTTGCTCGATAAAAGCATTTCATATTAGGAATGAGTCCCCCATTCTTCAGAACTATGTCGAGCATTCAGTAGTAGTAGTGTTTATTTAGCCATATAATACAATATGCCCCCAAGGTGAGGCTAAAGGAGGAAGACGAGGCCTACACATTTGGGGTTTAAATTCCAGAAGGAAATACTCTGATCACTTCTCTCGTATGTCTCGTGGTGCGTGACAAAATAAAAAGTTCATGCTAAGGGGAAGAGAATGAAAACTGAGAAAGCTTTGCGCTCGGCCGCCGCGGTGGCAGAGTGGTTATGGCGCTCGGCTGCTGGCCCGAAAGACGCGGGTTCTCCTGGCCGCGGCGGTCGAATTTCGATGGAGGCGAAATTCTAGAGGCCCGTGTACTGTGCGATGTCAGTGCACGTTAAAGAAAACCAGGTGGTCGCAATTTCCGGAGCCCTTCACTACGGCGTCCCTAATAGCCTGAGTCGCTTTGGGACGTTAAACACCCATGAATCAAATCAAATCAATCGGTTTTGCGCTCATCCCGTAAAAATGTACTGTATCGCGCAGAAAATTCTGTACTACGCATGAGGCCGTAAATCCGATAGCGCCGTAGCTGGTAGCTTGAGACGATACTTGTAGAGTTGACACTTAGACTCGTGTACACTAAAGTTGAGGTGTCAAATAAATTGATTGCTGGGATATACATAAAGTACCTAATTACGCCGACACCACTTTTCGCACGTCTTGAATATACTTCTTTTCATCCTCATATGCGTCGCAACTTCTTTAAAGAAGAGGCGCCTGTATCGATAGCTCTAAACAATATTAGCTGCTAACGTGCGAGCAAGTGTCAAGAAGCATTGCAATGCATTGTTCTCTGCTCGAAGGCAATGGCACGCGCCCTTTCCGCATTTTTTTGTCAAACGAGGGGCCCCCAGATTTCTCTGGAATGCCTGTAGCCGCGCGCAAGTCTCTCTTCATGTTCAAAATTGTCGTAAACGCATTAGGCGTCTAATGTGAAGTTCCTTGTCACCTTTGAATTTTGCAAGGCTGAGAGCGACCGCCCTTATGACCTTAGTTGGCCGAGCACATGTTTTATCGCTGCGCCGCCGAACTGCTTTCTGTTTGAGGACACGAGTTCACCCGATAAATAGTTTTCGAGTTGGACGCAAGCTTTCTTGACGTCATTTTGGCCTGACTAACGTTACCAGAACGTAAGAGAAGTTACCAGAACTCGTTGCGTATGCTGCCACAAATATTGACGCGTACTGAGTATTGCAGTTTTAGAAATTATGTATGTCCAATGAGTGACTTCACCTACCATAAAGAGCGCCATTTTTTGTTGTCCACGTATATTCAGCCTGCGGCGTGTCCTGAAGCTGCCTAAAATTATTTGGTTTAAATCTTTGTAAAACCTCTCAGATTATGCAGTTGAATGTCCAATGCCCTCTATTCTTTTAAATTCAGGGACCTTTATGAAAATGTAAGCATCGCAAATCTTAATTTTTAGTTCCTTACATTGTGAGCTAAGCCATCTGTATCGCGCCTTGCTGTGAGGTGTAGGGAGCTCCGTTAGGTGGCTTGCAGAAAGCTTTTTCGTGTGCTACTTCGTTTCCTGAATGACGTGAGGAAAGTTCATGCTCTCGGGAGGTTTACCGAAAGCGATGACGAGGCAGCAGAAATGCAGTGTAATAATGCAAAGCTGGTAATCATCGCCTCTCATATAAGTCTGCCCGCTCGTGAAGGCTGATTTTATTGAGACAGAGAGCAGTTCCGAACTAAATTTGATTTGCTGCCAGTTAGTTCGTGCTTGTATGCAGTTACTGTTAACAACTGACTTAATTTCTGCGTTGTCATCACGTGGGACGGTCGGTCATGAGACGCCGCTAAACTTGAAATTGGCTTTCCAAGAGGATATCTTGCAGGTTGCGTGCGTGCAACATGCTCTGCTCCTGCGGCCAGGGTTGGGTTCCGTCTATACCCGTTCCTTTCGCGAGCGATACGTATTTTCTGGGGAGCACCATGACTTTTTAATGTCGCTGTTGTGCAAAACTAAAACAACTGCGCTTGAAATTTCAGGAGCTATACTTACGCTGCAGAATCCTTTACTATTTAAAACTTGCCATCCAAGTGTTACACGTAGCACATCATTCTACACACTCATTCAGACCTGCCGGAAGGTGAACTACAGAGACTGATAGCATTGCTTTATAGCCAAATATAAGGGCAGAATGTGTTGACGTCTGTGCCCAAAGCATACATTCAGCCATACACAGTGGGGCTAAAGGAGAGAGCGCGCAAACGTTAATCCGTGTTTTCAGATTTCTGCCACGGCAAAGGGGCTTACTACGCGGTCTTTGCGTAAAGCGTAAGAGGTAAAAAATAAAGGCTTGACCCGGTTACCACTGATGCGGGCCGAACTGGAACCGAGAGCTCGTTCTCCTTCCGCGCGAACGGCGGTCGCAGCGACGCGGCAGTGGGGCAGTGGCGACCCCACCGAGGTGCGGCGGGAGGCAGAAACAGACCCCATTGCGAAGGCCGTAAGAAGAAAAGCGCGCGCCTCCCTCCAGACCGGCCGTGGACTTGGTCGTTTAGTTCGGCAAACTGCCACCACGAGCCGCCTCACCCATAACTGAGCGTTTTATGATAACTCAAGAGGCACTGCCCTGCTCTTTGAAGCAAGGTCAGAATTTCTTAGAACGCGCAGATATAAAAAGAAATTTAACGAAGTTGACACATGTGCTGGGTGTGGCAAATCTGTAGAAACATTAGAACACCTCATATAAAAAGGTGATGGTATCCATCGCGATGTCGATGCAGGCACAGTTACTTTTCCTGAGGCCCTAGGGTTTAGAGATAACGATAGTCATGTAAATAAATCTGCGGTAAAAATTAGCAAAAAGCAATTGGAAGATTGGTGGCTCAACAGCAGAGAGGTGACATAAGGTTAAAGTGTAGGAAGACGTATTTAAAGAAAATGGCGAATTTTAATAACTTACAACAAAGTAATACAAAAATAAAGGAAAAAAGCTGAGCATGGTGGTAAGTGCCGTCACCTTGCTTCAAAGGGGACGTTCCTACCATCCGTCCGTCCGTCCGTCCGTCCGTCCGTCCGTCCATCCATCCATCCATCCATCCATCCATCCATCCATCCATCCATCCATCCATCCATCCATCCATCCATCCATCCATCCATCCATCCATCCGTCCGTCCGTCCGTCCGTCCGTCCGTCCGTCCGTCCGTCCATCCATCCATCCATCCATCCATCCATCCATCCATCCATCCATCCATCCATCCATCCATCCATCCATCCATCCATCCATCCATCCATCCAACTTTCACTTCTCTTTTCCTCTTTCTTACCTCGCATAGCAGCACGCAGAGGGACAGGAGGGCGCACAGCGGCGGGGTTGGGTTGGGCGGTCAGGTTAACCATTGTTCGGATTAGCTTCCGCACGGTGGGTATAGGCGGGTGCAGGAAGGGCTTTTGTGGGAGAAAGAAAACAATCAACGCAGCGTGAAGCCTTCTGTGCGCCGGAGGAACGCATATTCAGTAGTAGGATATTGAGAAAGGCGCCCAGTGAGAAGAGAAAGAGGGGACAGAAAAGGCAAGATGGTTGAAGGGCTTGTTGAGGTCGCTTGAAAACGCTAGGAAAACAGCGGCCCTTGAAAATGATGCGAGAAGGCTTTCCGTGGTCCTCTTTGACGAGTTGTAAGGTATAGAGAAGAGGTACATCCCGGGAGAAACTGGACGCAGTGATACACAGCGTGCGATGTCTCTCTAGCGCCGTTACTTTTCGCTCTCATACCAACTAGCCCAAATTGCCATTTGAGTGAACTCTAGGATTAAGACTCGTGATTAGAAGCCAAATTAAAATTTATCAAAATTACCGGTCCGGCCGGAAGCACATGGACTCCGATGCTTTATCTCGGTCTCCCATTTCCAGCGACACTGCCTGCTCCCTGGCGCCAAATCCCATGCTTTCGTCTCTTACCATCGCTGATATGCCTGCGGAGCACCGGAAAGACCCATGGCTTGCTTCCCTAATAGACGCCTTGTCTTCGTCACACAACGTTGCGCCTTCAAGAACATTATGGCGTCAAGCTCCGCACTTAGCCCTCCGAGACGGCCTTCTATACCGCCGCAACTACATGCCTGATGGTCGGCGGTGGCTTCTCGCGATTCCCCGCCATTTACGATCTCAAATTTGCGCCTGTTACCACACGGACCCTCAGTTTGCGCACACTGGTTTGCTGAAAACATTCAAAAGACTTCCTCAGCGTTACTCTTGGCGTGGCATGTAAGCCAATGTTCGGAAATACGTCCGATCTTGCATCCCCTGTCTGCGGCGGAAGACATCCGCTCCTCGTTTGGCCGACCCATTGCAACCGCTCCCTTGCCCGGCACGTCCTTTCGATCGCGTTGGCGTTGGCGTTTACGGCCCGCTTCCATGTATGGTCTCTGGGAACCGTTGGATTATCGTCGGTGTCGGCCACCTCACCCGGTAGCCGAAACAGCCGCCCATCCTGCTGCTACTCCCGCGGAGTTGCGATGTTCTATACTGCATCATTTTGCTCTTCGCGCGAACTCCTGACAGAGGCCGCGTATTCCTTTCCCACGTCAACGAAGCTCTGCTTACCGAATGTCGCATCGTACATAGGACCACCCCTGCCTACCATCGTTAAACTAACGGGCTGACCGAGCGCTTCAATCGTACTCTCGGAGACATGCTCACGATGTACGTCGCCGCGGATCAGACCAACTGGAACGCTGTCCTTCCTTT
This sequence comes from Amblyomma americanum, assembly GCF_052857255.1. Taxonomy (NCBI): domain Eukaryota; kingdom Metazoa; phylum Arthropoda; class Arachnida; order Ixodida; family Ixodidae; genus Amblyomma; species Amblyomma americanum. The sequence continues at coordinate 200,725,110 of NC_135502.1, forward strand.
CGTGACGTACGCATACAACACCGCCACGCAGTCAACCACCGGTTTTACCCCTTTTTTCTTGTTGTATGGGCGTGAGGCTTCGTCCACGATGGATACCATCCTACCATATACTCCTGACGCCTCCGAGTGGACGCCCCTCTCAGAAGTCGCAAAGCATGCGGAGGAATGCTGCCAGTTGGCGCGCTCTTTTACCTCGTCATCCCAAGGCCACCAAAAGCGTCGTCAAGATAACGATAACAGGCAACACGTTTTTCCGACAGGATCCCTAGTGTGGCTTTGGGTTCCAGGCACACCCCCAGGGCTGTCGTCAAAATTCCGTACAGAATACCACGGCCCTTATCGCGTCGTCCAGCAAACGTCGCCTGTGAATTATATCGTGCAGTCGCTCAACCCCTCTTCGGACTTGCGCCATCGCGGCCGAGAAACCGCCCACATCAGCCGCCTGAAGACCTACTACGACCCGCTTCTCTTGTCCTCGCCGCCATGGGTCGCCAGGGTGGCTCCTCTTCGTTCCCGGGGCAACTGCAGCGAACGATGACGGCCGTGCCTGATGCTGTATAGGCAGACCACTGACGAAGCGCCGATGAAGACGAGGCGCTGATGGAAGACGAAGCGTCGCTGCGCTGAACGAGATCGCTTGGTTTTGGACTGGACGTCGGCGCTTCCCGCCGTTCTGCTCGCCGTTTTGGGCCGCCCGCCGTGAGCTCTTTCCCCGGATCTATTTGTGCACAAACCCCCTTTCAAAAGAAATAACAAATCAATCACGCCAAATGCAGGACACCGGATGCACGGCCGGAGCGGGGAAGCAAGATTTTTTAATTTATTATTTATTTAAATATACTGTCAATCCCCAGAGGGATTTTAACAGGGGTGGGTATAAAAAACAATTTTACAGTATTATTAACAAAGAATTATACCAGAGAGAGCGGCACGATCGACTGGCTACATTGATACAGGGCGTGTCAAGGGATATGTACAAGGAAGTCAAGAGGCAACACAGAAAACATACTGTGTTTCAAAATACATAAATAACAATGGTAAGTACACAATTTGTAAAATTAGGATCATAAAATACATGCAAGTAGTGCAGCACAAAACAATGAAAGCAAAAATGATCAATGTGATAATAACACAGACACCATACAATAGTTTTGCTCTGCGTTTGGCCACAATAGTGCTTCTTCTACAAGCTGGGTAAACTTTTCAGGCGAGCTTTGTTGTGCAATTACTGGATCAAGTTTGTTCCACTCGCGCACTGCGAGAGGAAAAAGGAGTAGAGAAAGGCGTTGTTTTTACACGAAAATTCCTTAATTGGGAGAGCGTGTTTGTGGCGTGTTTCTAGAACGGTTGATACTAACAAAGGCTAAGGGTTTAATCTTAAAGGAATTGTTAAGCAGTTCAATTAGGAACTTCAAGCGGTCTACCTTGGCTCGGTTAGTCAGCGTCGGAAGGCCTGCGAGATGCAGTAGTTCAGTTGGGGAATCGGTGCGGCGGTATCTGTTGAATATGAAAGGAACAGCCTTGCGCTGCACGCTAACATGGTCACATCGTTTTTCACGTACGGAAACCAAGCTATGTTGGCGTATTCAAGAACTGGACGAATGAGGGTGACATATGCGAGCTGCTTAGTGCAAGGAGCAGAATGACGCAGCATACGTTTGAGAAAAAATAGTTTGTTCGTAGCTTTTTTTGTGACGTTTCGAACGTGCGTTGACCAGTTAAGATCTGATGTTATCGATACGCCCAAGTACCGATACTCCTGCACTTTACGTAGTGGGACGTTGTTGAGGCGATATTCAAATTTTAATGGTGCCTTTTTCTTGCTAATTCTCATGGAAACATTTTTGTCTGGATTCATAATCATCTGCCATTTATTGCACCATTGCGCGACACAATTCAGGCTGTTGTTAAGGTTTACTTGGTCATTGGAATTTTTTATCTCTTGATAGATCACGCAATCATCTGCGAATAGGCGAACTTTGACATTTATATCCCTGGTTACGTCGTTAATGTAGAGTAGGAACAAAAGCGGAGCAAGTACTGAGCCCTGTGGAAAGCCGGATAGAACAGGAACCGTATCTGAAACGCATTCACCAAGCTGCACAAACTGGTAGCGATCTGCAAGATAGTCACTAATCCAGCGAAGAACCGGGCCGTCTCCAAATAAGTTCCCTAGTTTAAATAACAATTTCTTGTGGGACACCTGATCAAAGGCTTTTGATAAATCTAAAAAAATAGCATCAATTAGTGACTGGTCGTTTATGCCTAATGCGAAGTCATGGAGGGTTTCAATTAGCTGGGTAACGGTAGATAGGCCGGATCTAATCCCATGTTGGTTTGAATTGAGTAGATTGTGTTCTTCTACAAACTGGGTCATGTATTTAAGTATTATATGCTCCAGTAATTTACAGCACGTGCAGGTCAGTGAAATGGGGCGATAATTAGTCGGTGATGATGAGTTGCCTGACTGGTGCACGGGGACTACTTTAGCTATTTTCCATTCTGATGGTAAACGGCCTTCCCGGAGTGATTTTGAGTAAACAAGAGAAAGGAACTTACTGACTGATTCCGCATACCGTCTTATAAAAGCATTTGGGATTCCGTCCGGTCCGTTGCTTTTCTTCTCGTCTAGACTCAGCAGAAGCGATAACAGTCCGCTCTCAGATATAATAGGAACGCCTGGCAGATGGACGTGGGCGGTAGTGCTGGGTCTGCATTCAGGAAGCTGGTTGTCGTCTGGCGTAAAAATTGACTGAAATTACCGGTTGAATGAATTTGCCTTTTCTCTGCCTTCCTGGGGGGATACCGGCGGATGAGGGTTTGGACGTTGATTTACATAATGCCAAAACTTATACGGGGCTGTTTTGATAAAATTGTTTAAAGTACTACTGCAGAAACGTTCTTTCGAGCATTTAATTTTACTCTTAAGTGACTTTGTTAATTCCTGGATCCGCAATTGGTAGGCTGGGACAGCTCGTAACTTGTTAGATTTGCGTAGCCGTTTTATTTTGCGCTTCGTATGTATTATTTCACGCGTGATCCAAGGATTTTGCTTACGGATGACCTTTTTTCTGAGGGTACAAAACGGTCAATGCAATGCCCAGTATGAGCTTTGAATTGAAGCCAGGCCTCGTCTATGCTGGTTTGTTCATTGGTGCAGAGATCATAGGAGTCTGGAAATTCGTGAGCAAGGTATGTAAGTATGGCTGCGTCATCTGCTCTATTAAATACGTGTACACTTTTAAATGGACGATGAGAAAGGATGACATTCGGTAAGGGCAAGGTGCACGCCACCATTTCATGGTCAGAAAGGCCTTCATGTGTATGAATGTTAATTGTACCGCGGAGGAAGGGGTCTGTAACAAATATTAGGTTGAGAATTGTTCTGGACGCTCCCTGGATGCGAGTGGGCGTGGAAACAAGCTGACTTAGATTAAATGTGAATAAAAAATCAAGCATTATGGAGCTTGCCACAGTTCCTGAACCCAGAGAGCTCCACTCAATTTCTGGAAAGTTAAAATCTCCTGCCATTAGTATCCTGCTGCCGGACATATGCTTTAACATGTAATCAAACAAAGGATCTAGGTAAGAGTTTTCTGCGTTTGGTGGCCGATAAACAGCGCCAACGTGCGCGATACCATTTGTCAGATAAATCTTACACCAAACTGCTTCAACTGTTGGAACGCCCGGCATGACTGAATATATTATGCCACCTTTAATAAGCAGAGCGACGCCCCCTCCTTTTGATTCTCTGTCTTTCGTTACAATTGTGTAGCCCGGCGGCACAATTTCACGGTCTGAAATGTTTTTGTGTAACCATGTCTCTGTAACTGCGACAATATCGGGTTTAAAGGCCAGCACAATAGCTTCAAGTTCATGTGTTTTATTTGTAATACTGCGTGCATTTAGGTTGAGTACAGTTATTGACGTTTGCTCCTGGTGATTCGCTTTCCAGTGTTGTTTTGATCTTCGTTTTTTGGCTTAACTGGAACAATGTCACTGCTCTCACTATCCCACGTGAAGAGCTGACCATTTATTTTCACTTTGTCATATACCAGAGATACCTTTTCTTTTCTATCACGGTGTTCTTTAGTGCGGTCCTGTAATTGTTTCCTAACATTCCTGATAGCAAGCGAAAAATCTTCTCCAATGGAGAAGCCGGAATCTTTTAGTTTAGAGCATTGTTTAAGAATGCTAAGTTTGTCTCGGTAGTCAAGAAACTTCAAGATTATAGGCCTAGGTCTAGTTTCGTTGTCTTTACTTGGTCTGGACAGACGATGAATTCTTTCAATGTCTGTCTTTGTAATTCCAAGTATATCCTCAAAGACCGTTTTCGTGACAGTTTCATGCAAAGTGTCTAGTTTCATCCTCCGTCTCCTTAACACCATAAATGATTAGATTAGAGCGACGGCTTCTGTTCTCAAGCTCATCGATTTTGCTGGTCACGGTAGCAAGGTTACGTTCTAATTCCGTAACTTTCCTGGCGAACTCCGTAACTTGTGTTTCAAGCCCACTAATATTTTCAAGCTTCTTTTCTATTGCAATAAGCTTCTGGTTGGTTATAGCTTTACCTTTCTTAATTTCCTGAATGTCTTCAGCAATTATCTTAAGCTGTTCAGCAATGTTCAGCAGTCAGCTGTTCAGCACCAAAGCGACAACAGATAAATTTGCCGTCACCGCCTACAGTGCAACTGACGTCATGAGCCATGGGATTTAAGCCCTACAAAAGGAAGCTGCGAGAGGCGACACTCAGCAGTCCGGAGGAGCATCGAATTCAGTGCTAATTCTTGTCCTGTTACTTTTAGGCAGACGTGTCCCGTACTGGTCCGATGACCCTGATGCACGGCCGGAGCGGGGAAGCAAGATAGAAGCACAAAGCGACGACAGATAACTTCGCCGTCACCGCCTACAGTGCAACTGACGTCATGAGTCACGGGATTTAAGCACTAGAAAAGGAAGCTGCGAAAGGCGACACTCCGCAGTCCGGTGGAGCATCGAATGCAGTGCTAATTCTTTAACGGTTACTTTTAGGCGCAGACGTGTCCCGTACTGGTCCGATGACCCTGATAAACGGCTGGAGCGGGGAAGCAAGATAGATACACGAAAGCGACGACAGATAACTTTGCCGTCACCGCCTACAGTGGAAATGACGTCATGAGCCACGGGATTTAATCACTACAAAAGGAAGCTGCGAAAGGGGACACTCCGCAGTCCGGTGGAGCATCGAATTCAGTGCTAATTCTTGTCCTGTTACTTTTAGGCAGAGACGTGTCCCGTACAGGTCCGACGACCCTGATGCACGGCCTGATCGGGGAAGCAAGAGAGAAGCTCCAAAGCGACGACAGGTAACTTCGCCGTCACCGCCTACAGTGCAACTGACGTCATGAGTCACGGGATTTATGCACTACAAAAGGAAGCTGCGAAAGGCGACACTCCGCAGTCCGGTGGAGCATCGACTGCAGTGCTAATTCTTTAACTGTTACTTTTAGGCGCAGACGTGTCCCGTACGGGTCCGATGACCCTGATACACGGCCGGAGCGGGGAAGCAAGATATATGCAGAAAAGCGACGACAGATAACTTTGCCGTCACCGCCTACAAGTGAACTGACGTCACGAGCAACGGAAATTAATCACTACAAAAGGAAGCTGCGAAAGGCGACACTCCGCAGTCCGGTGGAGCATCGAATTCAGTGCTAATTCTGGTCCTGTTACTTTTAGGCGCAGACGTGTCCCGTACTGGTCCGATGACCCTGATGCACGGCCGGAGCGGGGAAGCAAGATAGAAGGACCAAAGCGACGATAGATAACTTTGGCGTCTCCGCCTACAGTGCAACTGTCGTTATAAGCCACGGGAATTAAGCCCTACAAAAGGAAGCTGCGAAAGGCGACACTCCGGAGCCGGTGGAGCATCGAATTCAGTGCTAATTCTTGTCCTGTTACTTTTGGGCGCAGACATGTCCCGTACTGGTTCGATGACCCTGATGCACGGCCGGAGCGGGGAAGCAAGATAGAAGCACCAAAGCGATGACAGATAACTTCCCCTTCACCGCCTACAGTGCAACTGACGTCATGAGCAACGGGATTTAAGCACTACAAAAGGAAGCTGCGAAAGGCGACACTCCGCAGTCCGGTGGAGCATCGAATGCAGTGCTAATTCTTGTCCTGTTACGTCTAGGCGCAGACGTGTCCCATACTGGTCCGATGACCCTGATGCACGGCCTGATCGGGGAAGCAAGATAGAAGCCCCAAAGCGACGACAGATAACTTCGCCGTCACCGCCTACAGTGCAACTGACGTCATGAGCCACGGGAATTAATCACTACAAAAGGAAGCTGCGAAAGGCGACACTCCGCAGTCCGGTGGAGCATCGAATTCAGTGCTAATTCTTGTCCTGTTACTTTTAGGCGGAGACGTGTCCCGTACAGGTCCGATGACCCTGATGCACGGCCTGATCGGGGAAGCAAGATAGAAGCACCAAAGCGACGACAGATAAATTTGCCGTCAGCGCCTACAGTGCAACTGACGTCATGAGCCACGGGATTTGAGCCCTACAAAAGGAAGCTGCGAGAGGCGACACTTCGCAGTACGGAGGAGCATCGAATGCAGTGCTAATTCTTGTCCTGTTACTTTTAGGCGGAGACGTGTCCCGTACTGGTCCGATGACCCTGATGCACGGCCGGAGTGGGGAAGCAAGATAGAAGCACCAAAGCGACGACAGATAACTTCGCCGTCACCGCATACAGTGCAACTGACGTCATGAGTCACGGGATTTATGCACTACAAAACGAAGCTGCGAAAGGCGACACACAGCAGTCCGGTGGAGCATCGAATGCAGTGCTAATTCTTTAACTGTTACTTTTAGGCGCAGACGTGTCCCGCACTGGTCCGATGACCCTGATGCACGGCCGGAGCGGGGAAGCAAGATAGGAGCACCAAAGCGACGACAGATAACTTCCCCGTCACCGCCTACAGTGCAACTGACGTCATGAGCAACGGGATTTAAGCCCTACAAAAGGAAGCTGCGAAAAGCGACACTCCGCAGTCCGGTGGAGCATCGAATGCAGTGCTAATTCTTTAACTGTTACTTTTAGGCGCAGACGTTTGCCGTACGGGTCCGATGACCCTGATACACGGCCGGAGCGGGGAAGCAAGATAGATGCAGAAAAGCGACGACAGATAACTTTGCCGTCACCGCCTACAAGTGAACTGACGTCACGAGCCACGGGAATTAATCACTACAAAAGGAAGCTGCGAAAGGCGACACTCCGCAGTCCGGTGGAGCATCGAATTCAGTGCTAATTTTTGTCCTGTTACTTTTGGGCGCAGACGTGTCCCGTACTGGTCCGATGACCCTGATGCACGGCCGGAGCGGGGAAGCAAAATAGAAGCACCAAAGCGACGACAGATAACTTCGCCGTCACCGCCAACAGTGCAAGTGACGTCATGAGCCACATGATTTAAGCACTACAAAAGGAGGCTGCGAAGGGCGACACTCCGCAGTCCGTTGGAGCATCGAATGCAGTGCTAATTCTTGAACTGTTACTTTTAGGCGCAGACGTGTCCCGTACTGGTCCGATGACCCTGATGCACGGCCGGAGCGGGGAAGCAAGATTTTTTTATTTATTATTTATTTAAATATACTGTCAATCCCCAGAGGGATTTTAACAGGGGTGGGTATAGAAAAACAATTCTACAGTATTATTAACAAGAAATTATACCAGAGAGAGCGGCACGATCGACTGGTTACATTGAAACAGGACGTGTCAAGGGATATGTACAAGGAAGTCAAGAGCTAACACAGAAAACATACTGTGTTTCAAAATACATAAATAACAATGGCAAGGACACAATTTGTAAAATTAGGATCATAAAATACATGAAAGTAGTGCAGCACAAAACAATGAAAGGAAAAATGATCAATGTGATAATAACACAGATGCCATACAATAGTTTTGCTCTGCGTTTGGCCACAATAGTGCTTCTTCTATAAGCTGGGTAAACTTTTCAGGCGAGCTTTGTTGTGCAATTACTGGATCAAGTTTGTTCCACTCGCGCACTGCGAGAGGAAAAAAGGAGTAGAGAAAGGCGTTGTTTTTACACGAAAATTCCTTAATTGGGAGAGCGTGTTTGTGGCGTGTTTCTAGAACGGTTGATACTAACAAAGGCTAAGGGTTCAATCTTAAAGGAATTGTTAAGCAGTTCAATTAGGAACTTCAAGCGGTGTACCTTGGCTCGGTTAGTCAGCGTCGGAAGGCCTGCGAGATGCAGTAGTTCAGTTGGGGAATCGGAGCGGCGGTATCTGTTGAATATGAAAGGAACAGCCTTGCGCTGCACGCTAACATGGTCACATCGTTTTTCACGTACGGAAACCAAGCTATGTTGGCGTATTCAAGAACTGGACGAATGAGGGTGACATATGCGAGCTGCTTAGTGCAAGGATCAGAATGACGCAGCATACGTTTGAGAAAAAATAGTTTGTTCGTAGCTTTTTTTGTGACGTTCCGAACGTGCGTTGACCAGTTAAGATCTGATGTTATCGATACTCCCAAGTACCGATACTCCTGCACTTTACGTAGTGGGACGTTGTTGAGGCGATATTCAAATTTTAATGGTGCCTTTTTCTTGCTAATTGTCATGGAAACATTTTTGCCTGGATTCATAATCTTCTGCCATTTATTGCACCATTGCGCGACACAATTCAGGCTGTTGTTAAGGTTTACTTGGTCATTGGAATTTTTTATCTCTTGATATATCACGCAATCATCTGCGAATAGGCGAACTTTGACATTTATATCCCTGGTTACGTCGTTAATGTAGAGTAGGAACAAAAGCGGAGCAAGTACTGAGCCCTGTGGAAAGCCGGATAGAACAGGAACCGTATCTGAAACGCATTCACCAAGCTGCACAAACTGGTAGCGATCTGCAAGATAGTCACTAATCCAGCGAAGAACCGGGCCGTCTCCAAATAAGTTCTCTAGTTTAAATAACAATTTCTTGTGGGACACCTGATCAAAGGCTTTTGATAAATCTAAAAAATAGCATCAATTAGTGACTGGTCGTTTATGCCTAATGCGAAGTCATGGAGGGTTTCATTTAGCTGGGTAACGGTAGATAGGCCGGATCTAAACCCATGTTGGTTTGAATTAGGTAGATTGTGTTCTTCTACAAACTGGGTCATGTATTTAAGTATTATATGCTCCAGTAATTTACAGCACGTGCAGGTCAGTGAAATGGGGCGATAATTATCGGTGAAGATGAGTTGCCTGACTTTTGCACGGGGACTACTTTAGCTATTTTCCATTCTGATGGTAAACGGCCTTCCCGGAGTGATTTTGAGTAAACAAGAGAAAGGAACTTACTGACTGATTCCGCATACCGTCTTAGAAAAGCATTTGGGATTCCGTCCGGTCCGTTGCTTTTCTTCTCGTTTAGACTCAGCAGAAGCGATAACAGTCCGCTCTCAGATATAATAGGAACGCCTGGCAGTTTGACGTGGGCGGTAGTGCTGGGACTGCATTCAGGAAGCTGGTTGTTGTCTGGCGTAAAAAGTGACTGAAATTACCGGATGAATGAATTTGCCTTTTCTCTGCCTTCCTGGGGGGATACCGGCGGATGAGGGTTTGGACGTTGATTTATATAATGCCAAAACTTATACGGGGCTGTTTTGATAAAATTGTTTAAAGTACTACTGCAGAAACGTTCTTTCGAGCATTTAATTTTACTCTTAAGTGACTTTGTTAATTCCTGGATCCGCAATTGGTAGGCTGGGACAGCTCGTAACTTGTTAGATTTGCGTAGCCGTTTTATTTTGCGCTTCGTATGTATTATTTCACGCGTGATCCAAGGATTTTCCTTACGGATGACCTTTTTGCTGAGGGTACAAAATGGTCAATGCAATGCCCAGTATGAGCTTTGAATTGAAGCCAGGCCTCGTGTATGCTGGTTTGTTCATTGGTGCAGAGATCATAGGAGTCTGGAAATTCGTGAGCAAGGTATGTAGGTATGGCTGCGTCATCTGCTCTATTAAATACGTGTACACTTTTAAATGGACGATGAGAGCGGATGACATTCGGTAAGGGCAAGGTGCACGCCACCATTTCATGGTCAGAAAGGCCTTCATGTGTATGAATGTTAATTGCACCGCGGAGGAAGTGGTCTGTAACAAATATTAGGTCGAGAATTGTTCTGGACGCTCCCTGGATGCGAGTGGGCGTGGAAACAAGCTGACTTAGATTAAATGTGAATAAAAAATCAAGCATTATGGAGCTTGCCACAGTTCCTGAACCCAGAGAGCTCCAGTCAATTTCTGGAAAGTTAAAATCTCCTGCCATTAGTATCCTGCTGCCAGACATATGCTTTAACATGTAATAAAACAAAGGATCTAGGTACGAGTTTTCTGCGTTTGGTGGCCGATAAACAGCGCCAACGTGCGCGATACCATTTGTCAGATAAATCTTACACCAAACTGCTTCAACTGTTGGAACGTCCGGCATGACTGAATATTTTATGCCACCTTTAATAAGCAGAGCGACGCCCTCTCCTTTTGATTCTCTGTCTTTCGTTACAATTGTGTAGCCCGGCGGCACAATTTCACGGTCTGAAATGTTTTTGTGTAACCATGTCTCTGTAACTGCGACAATATCGGGTTTAAAAGCCAGCACAATAGCTTCAAGTTCATGTGTTTTATTTGTAATACTGCGTGCATTTAAGTTGAGTACAGTTTTTGACGTTTGCTCCTGGTGATTCGCTTTCCAGTGTTGTTTTGATCTTCGTTTTTTCGCTTAACTGGAACAATGTCACTGCTCTCACAATCCCACGTGAAGAGCTGACCATTTATTTTCACTTTGTCATATACCAGAGATACCTTTTCTTTTCTATCACGGTGTTCTTTAGTGCGGTCCTATAATTTTTTCCTAACATTCCTGATAGCAAGCGAAAAATCTTCTCCAATGGAGAAGCCGGAATCTTTTAGTTTAGAGCATTGTTTAAGAATGCTAAGTTTGTCCCGGTAGTCAAGAAACTTCAAGATTATAGACCTAGGTCTAGTTTCGTTGTCTTTACTTGGTCTGCCCAGACGATGAATTCTTTCAATGTCTGTCTTTGTAATTCCAAGTATATCCTCAAAGACCGTTTTCGTGACAGTTTCATGCAAAGTGTCTGTAGTTTCATCCTCCGTCTCCTTAACACCATAAATGATTAGATTAGAGCGACGGCTTCTGTTCTCAAGCTCATCGATTTTGCTGGTCACGGTAGCAAGGTTACGTTCTAATTCCGTAACTTTCCTGGCGCACTCCGTGACTTGTGTTTCAAGCCCACTAATTTTTTCAAGCTTCTTTTCTATTGCCATAAGCTTCTGGTTGGTTATAGCTTTACCTTTCTTAATTTCCTGAATGTCTTCAGCAATTATCTTAAGCGGTTCAGCAATGTTCAGCAATCAGCTGTTCAGCACCAAAGCGACGACAGATAAATTTGCCGTCACCGCCTACAGTGCAACTGACGTCATGAGCCATGGGATTTAAGCCCTACAAAAGGAAGCTGCGAGGGGCGACACTCAGCAGTCCGGAGGAGCATCGAATTCAGTGCTAATTCTTGTCCTGTTACTTTTAGGCAGACGTGTCCCGTACTGGTCCGATGACCCTGATGCACGGCCGGAGCGGGGAAGCAAGATAGAAGCACCAAAGCGACGACAGATAACTTCGCCGTCACCGCCTACAGTGCAACTGACGTCATGAGTCACGGGATTTAAGCACTAGAAAAGGAAGCTGCGAAAGGCGACACTCCGCAGTCCGGTGGAGCATCGAATGCAGTGCTAATTCTTTAACGGTTACTTTTAGGCGCAGACGTGTCCCGTACTGGTCCGATGACCCTGATAAACGGCTGGAGCGGGGAAGCAAGATAGATGCACGAAAGCGACGACAGATAACTTCGCCGTCACCGCCTACAGTGGAAATGACGTCATGAGCCACGGGATTTAATCACTACAAAAGGAAGCTGCGAAAGGGGACACTCCGCAGTCCGGTGGAGCATCGAATTCAGTGCTAATTCTTGTCCTGTTACTTTTAGGCAGAGACGTGTCCCGTACAGGTCCGATGACCCTGATGCACGGCCTGATCGGGGAAGCAAGAGAGAAGCTCCAAAGCGACGACAGGTAACTTCGCCGTCACCGCCTACAGTGCAACTGACGTCATGAGTCACGGGATTTATGCACTACAAAAGGAAGCTGCGAAAGGCGACACTCCGCAGTCCGGTGGAGCATCGAATGCAGTGCTAATTCTTTAACTGTTACTTTTAGGCGCAGACGTGTCCCGTACGGGTCCGATGACCCTGATACACGGCCGGAGCGGGGAAGCAAGATAGATGCAGAAAAGCGACGACAGATAACTTTGCCGTCACCGCCTACAAGTGAACTGACGTCACGAGCAACGGAAATTAATCACTACAAAAGGAAGCTGCGAAAGGCGACACTCCGCAGTCCGGTGGAGCATCGAATTCAGTGCTAATTCTGGTCCTGTTACTTTTAGGCGCAGACGTGTCCCGTACTGGTCCGATGACCCTGATGCACGGCCGGAGCGGGGAAGCAAGATAGAAGCACCAAAGCGATGACAGATAACTTCCCCTTCACCGCCTACAGTGCAACTGACGTCATGAGCCACGGGAATTAATCACTACAAAAGGAAGCTGCGAAAGGCGACACTCCGCAGTCCGGTGGAGCATCGAATTCAGTGCTAATTCTTGTCCTGTTACGTCTAGGCGCAGACGTGTCCCATACTGGTCCGATGACCCTGATGCACGGCCGGAGCGGAGAAGCAAGATAGAAGCACCAAAGCGACGACAGATAACTTTGCCGTCAGCGCCTACAGTGCAACTGACGTCATGAGCCACGGGATTTAAGCCCTACAAAAGGAAGCTGCGAGAGGCGACACTCCGCAGTACGGAGGAGCATCGAATGCAGTGCTAATTCTTGTCCTGTTACTTTTAGGCGGAGACGTGTCCCGTACAGGTCCGATGACCCTGATGCACGGCCTGATCGGGGAAGCAAGATAGAAGCACCAAAGCGACGACAGATAAATTTGCCGTCAGCGCCTACAGTGCAACTGACGTCATGAGCCACGGGATTTAAGCCCTACAAAAGGAAGCTGCGAGAGGCGACACTCCGCACTACGGAGGAGCATCGAATGCAGTGCTAATTCTTTCTCCTGTTACTTTTAGGCGGAGACGGGTCCCGTACTGGTCCGATGACCCTGATGCACGGCCGGAGTGGGGAAGCAAGATAGAAGCACCAAAGCGACGACAGATAACTTCGCCGTCACCGCATACAGTGCAACTGACGTCATGAGTCACGGGATTTATGCACTACAAAAGGAAGCTGCGAAAGGCGACACACAGCAGTCCGGTGGAGCATCGAATGCAGTGCTAATTCTTTAACTGTTACTTTTAGGCGGAGACGTGTCCCGTACTGGTCCGATGACCCTGATGCACGGCCGGAGTGGGGAAGCAAGATAGAAGCACCAAAGCGACGACAGATAACTTCGACGTCACCGCCTACAGTGCAACTGACGTGATGAGCCACGGGGGTTTAAGCACTACAAAAGGAAGCTGCGAAAGGCGACACTCCGCAGTCCGGTGGAGCATCGAATTCAGTGCTAATTCTTGTCCTGTTACTTTTAGGCGGAGACGTGTCCCGTACAGGTCCGATGACCCTGATGCACGGCCTGATCGGGGAAGCAAGATAGAAGCACCAAAGCGACGACAGATAAATTTGCCGTCAGCGCCTACAGTGCAACTGACGTCATGAGCCACTGGATTTAAGCCCTACAAAAGGAAGCTGCGAGAGGCGACACTCCGCAGTACGGAGGAGCATCGAATGCAGTGCTAATTCTTTCTCCTGTTACTTTTAGGCGGAGACGGGTCCCGTACTGGTCCGATGACCCTGATGCACGGCCGGAGTGGGGAAGCAAGATAGAAGCACCAAAGCGACGACAGATAACTTCGCCGTCACCGCATACAGTGCAACTGACGTCATGAGTCACGGGATTTATGCACTACAAAAGGAAGCTGCGAAAGGCGACACACAGCAGTCCGGTGGAGCATCGAATGCAGTGCTAATTCTTTAACTGTTACTTTTAGGCACAGACGTGTCCCGTACTGGTCCGATGACCCTGATGCACGGCCGGAGTGGGGAAGCAAGATAGAAGCACCAAAGCGACGACAGATAACTTCGCCGTCACCGCCTACAGTGCAACTGACGTCATGAGCAACGGGGGTTTAAGCACTACAAAAGGAAGCTGCGAAAGGCGACACTCCGCAGTCCGGTGGAGCATCGAATGCAGTGCTAATTCTTTAACTGTTACTTTTAGGCGCAGACGTGTCCCGTACTGGTCCGATGACCCTGATGCACGGCCGGAGTGGGGAAGCAAGATAGAAGCACCAAAGCGACGACAGATAACTTCGACGTCACCGCCTACAGTGCAACTGACGTGATGAGCCACGGGGGTTTAAGCACTACAAAAGGAAGCTGCGAAAGGCGACACTCCGCAGTCCGGTGGAGCATCGAATTCAGTGCTAATTCTTGTCCTGTTACTTTTAGGCGGAGACGTGTCCCGTACAGGTCCGATGACCCTGATGCACGGCCTGATCGGGGAAGCAAGATAGAAGCACCAAAGCGACGACAGATAAATTTGCCGTCAGCGCCTACAGTGCAACTGACGTCATGAGCCACGGGATTTAAGCCCTACAAAAGGAAGCTGCGAGAGGCGACACTCCGCAGTACGGAGGAGCATCGAATGCAGTGCTAATTCTTTCTCCTGTTACTTTTAGGCGGAGACGGGTCCCGTACTGGTCCGATGACCCTGATGCACGGCCGGAGTGGGGAAGCAAGATAGAAGCACCAAAGCGACGACAGATAACTTCGCCGTCCCCGCATACAGTGCAACTGACGTCATGAGCCACGGGATTTATGCACTACAAAAGGAAGCTGCGAAAGGCGACACACAGCAGTCCGGTGGAGCATCGAATGCAGTGCTAATTCTTTAACTGTTACTTTTAGGCGGAGACGTGTCCCGTACTGGTCCGATGACCCTGATGCACGGCCGGAGTGGGGAAGCAAGATAGAAGCACCAAAGCGACGACAGATAACTTCGACGTCACCGCCTACAGTGCAACTGACGTGATGAGCCACGGGGGTTTAAGCACTACAAAAGGAAGCTGCGAAAGGCGACACTCCGCAGTCCGGTGGAGCATCGAATTCAGTGCTAATTCTTGTCCTGTTACTTTTAGGCGGAGACGTGTCCCGTACAGGTCCGATGACCCTGATGCACGGCCTGATCGGGGAAGCAAGATAGAAGCACCAAAGCGACGACAGATAAATTTGCCGTCAGCGCCTACAGTGCAACTGACGTCATGAGCCACGGGATTTAAGCCCTACAAAAGGAAGCTGCGAGAGGCGACACTCCGCAGTACGGAGGAGCATCGAATGCAGTGCTAATTCTTTCTCCTGTTACTTTTAGGCGGAGACGGGTCCCGTACTGGTCCGATGACCCTGATGCACGGCCGGAGTGGGGAAGCAAGATAGAAGCACCAAAGCGACGACAGATAACTTCGCCGTCACCGCATACAGTGCAACTGACGTCATGAGTCACGGGATTTATGCACTACAAAAGGAAGCTGCGAAAGGCGACACACAGCAGTCCGGTGGAGCATCGAATGCAGTGCTAATTCTTTAACTGTTACTTTTAGGCACAGACGTGTCCCGTACTGGTCCGATGACCCTGATGCACGGCCGGAGTGGGGAAGCAAGATAGAAGCACCAAAGCGACGACAGATAACTTCGCCGTCACCGCCTACAGTGCAACTGACGTCATGAGCAACGGGGGTTTAAGCACTACAAAAGGAAGCTGCGAAAGGCGACACTCCGCAGTCCGGTGGAGCATCGAATGCAGTGCTAATTCTTTAACTGTTACTTTTAGGCGCAGACGTGTCCCGTACTGGTCCGATGACCCTGATGCACGGCCGGAGTGGGGAAGCAAGATAGAAGCACCAAAGCGACGACAGATAACTTCGACGTCACCGCCTACAGTGCAACTGACGTGATGAGCCACGGGGGTTTAAGCACTACAAAAGGAAGCTGCGAAAGGCGACACTCCGCAGTCCGGTGGAGCATCGAATTCAGTGCTAATTCTTGTCCTGTTACTTTTAGGCGGAGACGTGTCCCGTACAGGTCCGATGACCCTGATGCACGGCCTGATCGGGGAAGCAAGATAGAAGCACCAAAGCGACGACAGATAAATTTGCCGTCAGCGCCTACAGTGCAACTGACGTCATGAGCCACGGGATTTAAGCCCTACAAAAGGAAGCTGCGAGAGGCGACACTCCGCAGTACGGAGGAGCATCGAATGCAGTGCTAATTCTTTCTCCTGTTACTTTTAGGCGGAGACGGGTCCCGTACTGGTCCGATGACCCTGATGCACGGCCGGAGTGGGGAAGCAAGATAGAAGCACCAAAGCGACGACAGATAACTTCGCCGTCCCCGCATACAGTGCAACTGACGTCATGAGTCACGGGATTTATGCACTACAAAAGGAAGCTGCGAAAGGCGACACACAGCAGTCCGGTGGAGCATCGAATGCAGTGCTAATTCTTTAACTGTTACTTTTAGGCACAGACGTGTCCCGTACTGGTCCGATGACCCTGATGCACGGCCGGAGTGGGGAAGCAAGATAGAAGCACCAAAGCGACGACAGATAACTTCGCCGTCACCGCATACAGTGCAACTGACGTCATGAGTCACGGGATTTATGCACTACAAAAGGAAGCTGCGAAAGGCGACACACAGCAGTCCGGTGGAGCATCGAATGCAGTGCTAATTCTTGTCCTGTTACGTTTAGGCGCAGACGTGTCCCGTACTGGTCCGATGACCGTGATGCACGGCCGGAGCGGGGAAGCAAGATAGAAGTACCAAAGCGACGACAGATAACTTCGCCGTCACCGCCTACAGTGCAACTGACGTCATGAGCCACGGGATTTAAGCCCTACAAAAGGAAGCTGCGAAAAGCGACACTCCGCAGTCCGGTGGAGCATCGAATGCAGTGCTAATTCTTTAACTGTTACTTTTAGGCGCAGACGTTTCCCGTACGGGTCCGATGACCCTGATACACGGCCGGAGCGGGGAAGCAAGATAGATGCAGAAAAGCGACGACAGATAAGTTTGCCGTCACCGCCTACAAGTGAACTGACGTCCCGAGCCACGGGAATTAATCACTACAAAAGGAAGCTGCGAAAGGCGACACTCCGCAGTCCGGTGGAGCATCGAATTCAGTGCTAATTTTTGTCCTGTTACTTTTAGGCGTAGACGTGTCCCGTACTGGTCCGATGACCCTGATGCACGGCCGGAGCGGGGAAGCAAAATAGAAGCACCAAAGCGACGACAGATAACTTCGCCGTCACCGCCAACAGTGCAGCTGACGTCATGAGCCGCGGGATTTAAGCTCTACAGAAGGAAGCTGCGAAAGGCGACACTCCGCAGTCCGGTAGAGCATCGAATGCAGTGCTAATTCTTGTCCTGTTAATTTTAGACGCAGACGTGTCCCATACTGGTCCGATGATCCTGATGCACGGCCGGAGCGGGGAAGCAAGATAGAAACACCAAAGCGACGACAGATAACTTCGCCGTCACCGCCTACAGTGCAAGTGACGTCATGAGCCACATGATTTAAGCACTACAAAAGGAGGCTGCGAAGGGCGACACTCCGCAGTCCGTTGGAGCATCGAATGCAGTGCTAATTCTTGAACTGTTTCTTTTAGGCGCAGACGTGTCCCGTACTGGTCCGATGACCCTGATACAAGGCCGGAGAGGGGAAGCAAGATAGATGCACGAAAGCGACGACAGATAACTTTGCCGTCACCGCCTACAGTGGAACTGACGTCATGAGCCACGGGATTTAATCACTACAAATGGAGGCTGCGAAAGGCGACGCTCCGCAGTCCGGTGGAGCATCGAATTCAGTGCTAATTCTTGTCCTGTTACTTTTAGGCGGAGACGTGTCCCGTACTGGTCCGATGACCCTGATGCACGGCCGGAGTGGGGAAGCAAGATAGAAGCACCAAAGCGACGACAGATAACTTCGACGTCACCGCCTACAGTGCAACTGACGTGATGAGCCACGGGGGTTTAAGCACTACAAAAGGAAGCTGCGAAAGGCGACACTCCGCAGTCCGGTGGAGCATCGAATTCAGTGCTAATTCTTGTCCTGTTACTTTTAGGCGGAGACGTGTCCCGTACAGGTCCGATGACCCTGATGCACGGCCTGATCGGGGAAGCAAGATAGAAGCACCAAAGCGACGACAGATAAATTTGCCGTCAGCGCCTACAGTGCAACTGACGTCATGAGCCACGGGATTTAAGCCCTACAAAAGGAAGCTGCGAGAGGCGACACTCCGCAGTACGGAGGAGCATCGAATGCAGTGCTAATTCTTTCTCCTGTTACTTTTAGGCGGAGACGGGTCCCGTACTGGTCCGATGACCCTGATGCACGGCCGGAGTGGGGAAGCAAGATAGAAGCACCAAAGCGACGACAGATAACTTCGCCGTCACCGCATACAGTGCAACTGACGTCATGAGTCACGGGATTTATGCACTACAAAAGGAAGCTGCGAAAGGCGACACACAGCAGTCCGGTGGAGCATCGAATGCAGTGCTAATTCTTTAACTGTTACTTTTAGGCACAGACGTGTCCCGTACTGGTCCGATGACCCTGATGCACGGTCGGAGTGGGGAAGCAAGATAGAAGCACCAAAGCGACGACAGATAACTTCGCCGTCACCGCCTACAGTGCAACTGACGTCATGAGCAACGGGGGTTTAAGCACTACAAAAGGAAGCTGCGAAAGGCGACACTCCGCAGTCCGGTGGAGCATCGAATGCAGTGCTAATTCTTTAACTGTTACTTTTAGGCGCAGACGTGTCCCGTACTGGTCCGATGACCCTGATGCACGGCCGGAGTGGGGAAGCAAGATAGAAGCACCAAAGCGACGACAGATAACTTCGACGTCACCGCCTACAGTGCAACTGACGTGATGAGCCACGGGGGTTTAAGCACTACAAAAGGAAGCTGCGAAAGGCGACACTCCGCAGTCCGGTGGAGCATCGAATTCAGTGCTAATTCTTGTCCTGTTACTTTTAGGCGGAGACGTGTCCCGTACAGGTCCGATGACCCTGATGCACGGCCTGATCGGGGAAGCAAGATAGAAGCACCAAAGCGACGACAGATAAATTTGCCGTCAGCGCCTACAGTGCAACTGACGTCATGAGCCACGGGATTTAAGCCCTACAAAAGGAAGCTGCGAGAGGCGACACTCCGCAGTACGGAGGAGCATCGAATGCAGTGCTAATTCTTTCTCCTGTTACTTTTAGGCGGAGACGGGTCCCGTACTGGTCCGATGACCCTGATGCACGGCCGGAGTGGGGAAGCAAGATAGAAGCACCAAAGCGACGACAGATAACTTCGCCGTCCCCGCATACAGTGCAACTGACGTCATGAGTCACGGGATTTATGCACTACAAAAGGAAGCTGCGAAAGGCGACACACAGCAGTCCGGTGGAGCATCGAATGCAGTGCTAATTCTTTAACTGTTACTTTTAGGCACAGACGTGTCCCGTACTGGTCCGATGACCCTGATGCACGGCCGGAGTGGGGAAGCAAGATAGAAGCACCAAAGCGACGACAGATAACTTCGCCGTCACCGCATACAGTGCAACTGACGTCATGAGTCACGGGATTTATGCACTACAAAAGGAAGCTGCGAAAGGCGACACACAGCAGTCCGGTGGAGCATCGAATGCAGTGCTAATTCTTGTCCTGTTACGTTTAGGCGCAGACGTGTCCCGTACTGGTCCGATGACCGTGATGCACGGCCGGAGCGGGGAAGCAAGATAGAAGTACCAAAGCGACGACAGATAACTTCGCCGTCACCGCCTACAGTGCAACTGACGTCATGAGCCACGGGATTTAAGCCCTACAAAAGGAAGCTGCGAAAAGCGACACTCCGCAGTCCGGTGGAGCATCGAATGCAGTGCTAATTCTTTAACTGTTACTTTTAGGCGCAGACGTTTCCCGTACGGGTCCGATGACCCTGATACACGGCCGGAGCGGGGAAGCAAGATAGATGCAGAAAAGCGACGACAGATAAGTTTGCCGTCACCGCCTACAAGTGAACTGACGTCACGAGCCACGGGAATTAATCACTACAAAAGGAAGCTGCGAAAGGCGACACTCCGCAGTCCGGTGGAGCATCGAATTCAGTGCTAATTTTTGTCCTGTTACTTTTAGGCGTAGACGTGTCCCGTACTGGTCCGATGACCCTGATGCACGGCCGGAGCGGGGAAGCAAAATAGAAGCACCAAAGCGACGACAGATAACTTCGCCGTCACCGCCAACGGTGCAGCTGACGTCATGAGCCGCGGGATTTAAGCTCTACAGAAGGAAGCTGCGAAAGGCGACACTCCGCAGTCCGGTAGAGCATCGAATGCAGTGCTAATTCTTGTCCTGTTAATTTTAGACGCAGACGTGTCCCATACTGGTCCGATGATCCTGATGCACGGCCGGAGCGGGGAAGCAAGATAGAAACACCAAAGCGACGACAGATAACTTCGCCGTCACCGCCTACAGTGCAAGTGACGTCATGAGCCACATGATTTAAGCACTACAAAAGGAGGCTGCGAAGGGCGACACTCCGCAGTCCGTTGGAGCATCGAATGCAGTGCTAATTCTTGAACTGTTTCTTTTAGGCGCAGACGTGTCCCGTACTGGTCCGATGACCCTGATACAAGGCCGGAGCGGGGAAGCAAGATAGATGCACGAAAGCGACGACAGATAACTTTGCCGTCACCGCCTACAGTGGAACTGACGTCATGAGCCACGGGATTTAATCACTACAAATGGAGGCTGCGAAAGGCGACGCTCCGCAGTCCGGTGGAGCATCGAATTCAGTGCTAATTCTTGTCCTGTTACTTTTAGGCGCAGACGTGTCCCGTACTGGTCCGATGACCCTGATGCACGGCCGGAGCGGGGAAGCAAGATTTTTTTATTTATTATTTATTTAAATATACTGTCAATCCCCAGAGGGATTTTAACAGGGGTGGGTATAGAAAAACAATTCTACAGTATTATTAACAAAAAATTATACCAGAGAGAGCGGCACGATCGACTGGTTACATTGAAACAGGACGTGTCAAGGGATATGTACAAGGAAGTCAAGAGCTAACACAGAAAACATACTGTGTTTCAAAATACATAAATAACAATGGCAAGTACACAATTTGTAAAATTAGGATCATAAAATACATGAAAGTAGTGCAGCACAAAACAATGAAAGCAAAAATGATCAATGTGATAATAACACAGATGCCATACAATAGTTTTGCTCTGCGTTTGGCCACAATAGTGCTTCTTCTACAAGCTGGGTAAACTTTTCAGGCGAGCTTTGTTGTGCAATTACTGGATCAAGTTTGTTCCACTCGCGCACTGCGAGAGGAAAAAAGGAGTAGAGAAAGGCGTTGTTTTTACACGAAAATTCCTTAATTGGGAGAGCGTGTTTGTGGCGTGTTTCTAGAACGGTTGATACTAACAAAGGCTAAGGGTTCAATCTTAAAGGAATTGTTAAGCAGTTCAATTAGGAACTTCAAGCGGTGTACCTTGGCTCGGTTAGTCAGCGTCGGAAGGCCTGCGAGATGCAGTAGTTCAGTTGGGGAATCGGTGCGGCGGTATCTGTTGAATATGAAAGGAACAGCCTTGCGCTGCACGCTAACATGGTCACATCGTTTTTCACGTACGGAAACCAAGCTATGTTGGCGTATTCAAGAACTGGACGAATGAGGGTGACATATGCGAGCTGCTTAGTGCAAGGATCAGAATGACGCAGCATACGTTTGAGAAAAAATAGTTTGTTCGTAGCTTTTTTTGTGACGTTTCGAACGTGCGTTGACCAGTTAAGATCTGATGTTATCGATACGCCCAAGTACCGATACTCCTGCACTTTACGTAGTGGGACGTTGTTGAGGCGATATTCAAATTTTAATGGTGTCTTTTTCTTGCTAATTGTCATGGAAACATTTTTGTCTGGATTCATAATCTTCTGCCATTTATTGCACCATTGCGCGACACAATTCAGGCTGTTGTTAAGGTTTACTTGGTCATTGGAATTTTTTATCTCTTGATAGATCACGCAATCATCTGCGAATAGGCGAACTTTGACATTTATATCCCTGGTTACGTCGTTAATGTAGAGTAGGAACAAAAGCGGAGCAAGTACTGAGCCCTGTGGAAAGCCGGATAGAACAGGAACCGTATCTGAAACGCATTCACCAAGCTGCACAAACTGGTAGCGATCTGCAAGATAGTCCCTAATCCAGCGAAGAACCGGGCCGTCTCCAAATAAGTTCTCTAGTTTAAATAACAATTTCTTGTGGGACACCTGATCAAAGGCTTTTGATAAATCTAAAAAATAGCATCAATTAGTGACTGGTCGTTTATGCCTAATGCGAAGTCATGGAGGGTTTCATTTAGCTGGGTAACGGTAGATAGGCCGGATCTAAACCCATGTTGGTTTGAATTAAGTAGATTGTGTTCTTCTACAAACTGGGTCATGTATTTAAGTATTATATGCTCCAGTAATTTACAGCACGTGCAGGTCAGTGAAATGGGGCGATAATTAGTCGGTGAAGATGAGTTGCCTGACTTGTGCACGGGGACTACTTTAGCTATTTTCCATTCTGATGGTAAACGGCCTTCCCGGAGTGATTTTGAGTAAACAAGAGAAAGGAACTTACTGACTGATTCCGCATACCGTCTTAGAAAAGCATTTGGGATTCCGTCCGGTCCGTTGCTTTTCTTCTCGTTTAGACTCAGCAGAAGCGATAACAGTCCGCTCTCAGATATAATAGGAACGCCTGGCAGTTTGACGTGGGCGGTAGTGCTGGGACTGCATTCAGGAAGCTGGTTGTCGTCTGGCGTAAAAATTGACTGAAATTACCGGATGAATGAATTTGCCTTTTCTCTGCCTTCCTGGGGGGATACCGGCGGATGAGGGTTTGGACGTTGATTTATATAATGCCAAAACTTATACGGGGCTGTTTTGATAAAATTGTTTAAAGTACTACTGCAGAAACGTTCTTTCGAGCATTTAATTTTACTCTTAAGTGACTTTGTTAATTCCTGGATCCGCAATTGGTAGGCTGGGACAGCTCGTAACTTGTTAGATTTGCGTAGCTGTTTTATTTTGCGCTTCGTATGTATTATTTCACGCGTGATCCAAGGATTTTCCTTACGGATGACCTTTTTGCTGAGGGTACAAAATGGTCAATGCAATGCCCAGTATGAGCTTTGAATTGAAGCCAGGCCTCGTGTATGCTGGTTTGTTCATTGGTGCAGAGATCATAGGAGTCTGGAATTTCGTGAGCAAGGTATGTAGGTATGGCTGCGTCATCTGCTCTATTAAATACGTGTACACTTTTAAATGGACGATGAGAGCGGATGACATTCGGTAAGGGCAAGTTGCACGCCACCATTTCATGGTCAGAAAGGCCTTCATGTGTATGAATGTTAATTGCACCGCGGAGGAAGTGGTCTGTAACAAATATTAGGTCGAGAATTGTTCTGGACGCTCCCTGGATGCGAGTGGGCGTGGAAACAAGCTGACTTAGATTAAATGTGAATAAAAAATCAAGCATTATGGAGCTTGCCACAGTTCCTGAACCCAGAGAGCTCCAGTCAATTTCTGGAAAGTTAAAATCTCCTGCCATTAGTATCCTGCTGCCAGACATATGCTTTAACATGTAATCAAACAAAGGATCTAGGTACGAGTTTTCTGCGTTTGGTGGCCGATAAACAGCGCCAACGTGCGCGATACCATTTGTCAGATAAATCTTACACCAAACTGCTTCAACTGTTGGAACGTCCGGCATGACTGAATATTTTATGCCACCTTTAATAAGCAGAGCGACGCCCCCTCCTTTTGATTCTCTGTCTTTCGTTACAATTGTGTAGCCCGGCGGCACAATTTCACGGTCTGAAATGTTTTTGTGTAACCATGTCTCTGTAAGTGCGACAATATCGGGTTTAAAAGCCAGCACAATAGCTTCAAGTTCATGTGTTTTATTTGTAATACTGCGTGCATTTAAGTTGAGTACAGTTATTGACGTTTGCTCCTGGTGATTCGCTTTCCAGTGTTGTTTTGATCTTCGTTTTTTGGCTTAACTGGAACAATGTCACTGCTCTCACAATCCCACGTGAAGAGCTGACCATTTATTTTCACTTTGTCATATACCAGAGATACCTTTTCTTTTCTATCACGGTGTTCTTTAGTGCGGTCCTATAATTTTTTCCTAACATTCCTGATAGCAAGCGAAAAATCTTCTCCAATGGAGAAGCCGGAATCTTTTAGTTTAGAGCATTGTTTAAGAATGCTAAGTTTGTCCCGGTAGTCAAGAAACTTCAAGATTATAGACCTAGGTCTAGTTTCGTTGTCTTTACTTGGTCTGCCCAGACGATGAATTCTTTCAATGTCTGTCTTTGTAATTCCAAGTATATCCTCAAAGACCGTTTTCGTGACAGTTTCATGCAAAGTGTCTGTAGTTTCATCCTCCGTCTCCTTAACACCATAAATGATTAGATTAGAGCGACGGCTTCTGTTCTCAAGTTCATCGATTTTGCTGGTCACGGTAGCCAGGTTACGTTCTAATTCCGTAACTTTCCTGGCGCACTCCGTGACTTGTGTTTCAAGCCCACTAATTTTTTCAAGCTTCTTTTCTATTGCCATAAGCTTCTGGTTGGTTATAGCTTTACCTTTCTTAATTTCCTGAATGTCTTCAGCAATTATCTTAAGCGGTTCAGCAATGTTCAGCAATCAGCTGTTCAGCACCAAAGCGACGACAGATAAATTTGCCGTCACCGCCTACAGTGCAACTGACGTCATGAGCCATGGGATTTAAGCCCTACAAAAGGAAGCTGCGAGAGGCGACACTCAGCAGTCCGGAGGAGCATCGAAGTCAGTGCTAATTCTTGTCCTGTTACTTTTAGGCGCAGACGTGTCCCGTACTGGTCCGATGACCCTGATGCACGGCTGGAGCGGGGAAGCAAGATAGAAGCACAAAGCGACGACAGATAACTTCGCCGGCACCGCCTACAGTGCAACTGACGTCATGAGCAACGGGATTTAAGCACTACAAAAGGAAGCTGCGAAACGCGACACTGCGCAGTCCGGTGGAGCATCGTATGCAGTGCTAATTCTTGTCCTGTTACGTTTAGGCGCAGACGTGTCCCATACTGGTCCGATGACCCTGATGCACGGCCGGAGCGGGGAAGCAAGATAGAAACACCAAAGCGACGACAGATAACTTCGCCGTCGCCGCCAACAGTGCAACTGACGTCATGAGCCACGGGATTTAAGACCTACAAAAGGAAGCTGCGAAAGGTGACACTACGCAGTCCGGTGGAGCAACGAATGAGGTGCTAATTCTTGTCCTGTTACTTTTAGGCGCAGACGTGTCCCATACTGGTCCGATGACCCTGATGCACGTCCGGGGCGGGGAAGCAAGATAGAAGCACCAAAGCGACGACAGATAACTTTGCCGTCACCGCCTACAGTGGAACTGACGTCATGAGCCACGGGATTTAATCACTACAAAAGGAAGCTGCGAAAGGGGACACTCCGTAGTCCGGTAGAGCATTGAATTCAGTGCTAATTCTGCTAATTCTTGTCCTGTTACTTTTAGGCGCAGACGTGTCCCGTACAGGTCCGATGACCCTGATGCACGGCCTGATCGGGGAAGCAAGATAGAAGCACCAAAGCGACGACAGATAACTTCGCCATCACCGCCTACAGTGAAACTGACGTCATGAGCCACGGGATTTAAGCCCTACAAAAGGAAGCTGCGAAAAGCGACACTCCGCAGTCCGATGGAGCATCGAATGCAGTGCTAATTCTTGTCCTGTTGCATTTAGGCGCAGACGTGTCCCGTACTGGTCCGATCACCCTGATGCACGGCCAGAGCGGGGAAGCAAGATAGAAGCACCAAAACGACGATAGATAACTTTGGCGTCACCGCCTACAGTGCAACTGTCGTTATAAGCCACGGGAATTAAGCCCTACAAAAGGAAGCTGCGAAAGGCGACACTCCGGAGCCGGTGGAGCATCGAATTCAGTGCTAATTCTTGTTCTGTTACTTTTAGGCGCAGACGTGTTCCGTACTGGTTCGATGACCCTGATGCACGGCCGTAGCGGGAAAGCAAGATAGAAGCACCAAAGCGACGACAGATAACTTCGCCGTCACCGCCTACAGTGAAACTGACGTCATGAGCCACGGGATTTAAGCCCTACAAAAGGAAGCTGCGAAAAGCGACACTCCGCAGTCCGATGGAGCATCGAATGCAGTGCTAATTCTTGTCCTGTTGCATTTAGGCGCAGACGTGTCCCGTACTGGTCCGATCACCCTGATGCACGGCCAGAGCGGGGAAGCAAGATAGAAGCACCAAAGCGACGATAGATAACTTTGGCGTCACCGCCTACAGTGCAACTGTCGTTATAAGCCACGGCAATTAGGCCCTACAAAAGGAAGTTGCGAAAGGCGACAATCTGGAGCCGGTGGAGCATCGAATTCAGTGCTAATTCTTGTTCTGTTACTTTTAGGCGCAGACGTGTTCCGTACTGGTCCGATCACCCTGATGCACGGCCGGAGCGGGAAAGCAAGATAGAAGCACCAAAGCGACGACAGATAACTTCGCCGTCACCGCCTAAAGTGCAGCTGACGTCATGAGCCACGGGATTTAAGCCCTACAAAAGGAAGCTGCGAAAGGCGACACTCCGCAGCCGTTGGAGCATCGAATTCAGTGCTAATTCTTGTCCTGTTAGTTTTAGGCGCAGGCGTGTCCCGTACAGGTCCGATGACCCTGATGCACGGCCGGAGCGGGGAAGCAAGATAGAAGCACCAAAGCGGCGACAGATAACCTTGCCGTCACCGCCTACAGTGCAACTGACGTCATGAGCCACGGGAATTAAGCCCTACAAAAGGAAGCTGCGAAAGGACACACTCCGCAGTCCGGTGGAGCATCGAATGCAGTGCTAATTCTTGTCCTGTTACTTGAAGGCGCAGACGTGTCCCGTACTGGTCCGATGACCCTGATGCACGGCCGTAGCGGGGAAGCAAGATAGAACCACCAAAGCGAAGACAGATAACGTTGCCGTCACCGTCTACAGTGCAACTGACGTCATGAGCCACGGGATTTATGCACTACAAAAGGAAGCTCCATTAGGCGACACTCCGCAGTCCGGTGGAGCATCGAATGCAGTGCTAATTCTTGTCCTGTTACTTTCAGGCGCAGACGTGTCCCACCCTGGTCCGATGACCCTGATGCACGGCCGGAGCGGGGAAGCAAGTTTGGAGCACCAAAGCGATGACAGATAACTTCGCCGTCACTGCCTACAGTGGAACTGACGTCATGAGCAACGGGATTTAGGCACTACAAAAGGAAGCTGTGATAGGCGACACTCCGCAGTCCGGTGGAGCATCGAATGCAGTGCTAATTCTTGTCCTGTTACTTTCAGGCGCAGACGTGTCCCACACTGGTCCGATGACCCTGATGCACGGCCGGAGCGGGGAAGCAAGATTGGAGCACCAAAGCGATCACAGATAACTTCGCCGTCACCGCCTACAGTGCAACTGACGTCATGAGCCACGGGATTTTAAGCACTACAAAAGGAAGCTGCGAAAGGCGGCACTCCGCAGTCCGGTGGAGCATCGAATGCAGTGCTAATTCTTGTCCTGTTACTTTTAGGCGCAGACGTGTCCCATACTGGTCCGATGACCCAGATGCACGGCCGGAGCGGGGAGGCAAGATAGAAGCACCAAAGCGACGACAGATAACTTCGCCGTCACCGCCTACAGTGCAAGTGACGTCATGAGCCACATGATTTAAGCACTACAAAAGGAAGCTGCGAAAGGCGACACTCCGCAGTCCGTTGGAGCATCGAATGCAGTGCTAATTCTTGAACTGTTACTTTTAGGCGCAGACGTGTCCCGTACTGGTCCGACGACCCTGATGCACGGCCGGAGCGGGGAGGCAAGATAGAAGCACCAACGCGACGACACATAAATTTGCCGTCACCGCCTACAGTGCAACTGACGTCATGAGCCACGGGATTTAAGCCCTACAAAAGGAAGCTGCAAGAGGCGACACTCCGCAGTCCGGAGGAGCATCGAATGCAGTGCTAATTCTTGTCCTGTTATTTTTAGCCGCAGACGTGTCCCGTATTGGTCCGATGACCCTGATGCACGGCCGGATCGGGGAAGCAAGATAGAAGCACCAAAGCGACGACAGATAACTTCGCCGTCACCGCCTACAGTGAAACTGACGTCATGAGCCACGGGATTTAAGCCCTACAAAAGGAAGCTGCGAAAAGCGACACTCCGCAGTCCGATGGAGCATCGAATGCAGTGCTAATTCTTGTCCTGTTACTTTTAGGCGCAGACGTGTCCCGTACTGGTCTGATGACCCTGATGCACGGCAAGAGCGGGGAAGCAAGATAGAAGCACCAAAGCGACGATAGATAACTTTGGCGTCACCGCCTACAGTGCAACTGTCGTTATAAGCCACGGGAATTAAGCCCTACAAAAGGAAGCTGCGAAAGGCGACACTCCGGAGCCGGTGGAGCATCGAATTCAGTGCTAATTCTTGTCCTGTTACTTTAAGGCGCAGACGTGTCCCGTACTGGTCCGATGAACCTGATGCACGGCCGGAGCGGGGAATCAGGATAGAAGCACCAAAGCGACGACAGATAACTTCGCCGTCGCCTCCTACAGTGCAACCGACGTCATGAGCAACGGGATTTAAGCCCTACAAAAGGAAGCTGCTAAAGGCGACACTCCGCAGTCCGGTGGAGCATCGAATGTAGCGCTAATTCTTGTCCTGTTACTTTCAGGCGCAGACGTGTCCCACACTGGTCCGATGACCCTGATGCACGGCCGGAGCGGGGAGGCAAGATAGCAGCACCAAAGCGACGACAGATAACTTCGCCTTCACCGCCTATAGTGCAAGTGACGTCATGAGCCACATGATTTACGCACTACAAAAGGAAGCTGCGAAAGGCGACACTGCGCAGTCTGTTGGAGCATCGAATGCAGTGCTAATTCTTGAACTGTTACTTTTAGGCGCAGATGTGTCCCGTACTGGTCCGATGAACCTGATGCACGGCCGGAGCGGGGAATCAGGATAGAGGCACCAAAGCGACGACAGATAAATTTGCCGTCACCGCCTACAGTGCAACTGACGTCATGAGCCACGGGATTTAAGCCCTACAAAAGGAAGCTGCGAAAGGCGACACTCCGCAGTCCGATGGAGCATCGAATGCAGTGCTAATTCTTGTCCTGTTACTTTCAGGCGCAGACGTGTCCCGTACTGGTCTGATGACCCTGATGCACGGCAAGAGCGGGGAAGTAAGATAGAAGCACCAAAGCGACGATAGATAACTTTGGCGTCACCGCCTACAGTGCAACTGTCGTTATAAGCCACGGGATTTAAGCCCTACAAAAGGAAGCTGCGAAAGGCGACACTCCGCAGTCCGATGGAGCATCGAATGCAGTGCTAATTCTTGTCCTGTTACTTTTAGGCGCAGACGTGTCCCGTACTGGTCTGATGACCCTGATGCACGGCAAGAGCGGGGAAGCAAGTTAGAAGCACCAAAGCGACGATAGATAACTTTGGCGTCACCGCCTACAGTGCAACTGTCGTTATAAGCCACGGGAATTAAGCCCTACAAAAGGAAGTTGCGAAAGGCGACAATCCGGAGCCGGTGGAGCATCGAATTCAGTGCTAATTCTTGTTCTGTTACTTTTAGGCGCAGACGTGTTCCGTACTGGTCCGATCACCCTGATGCACGGCCGGAGCGGGAAAGCAAGATAGAAGCACCGAAGCGACGACAGATAACTTCGCCGTCACCGCCTAAAGTGCAACTGACGTCATGAGCCACGGGATTTAAGCCCTACAAAAGGAAGCTGCGAAAGGCGACACTCCGCAGCCGTTGGAGCATCGAATTCAGTGCTAATTCTTGTCCTGTTAGTTTTAGGCGCAGGCGTGTCCCGTACAGGTCCGATGACCCTGATGCACGGCCGGAGCGGGGAAGCAAGATAGAAGCACCAAAGCGGCGACAGATAACCTTGCCGTCACCGCCTACAGTGCAACTGACGTCATGAGCCACGGGAATTAAGCCCTACAAAAGGAAGCTGCGAAAGGACACACTCCGCAGTCCGGTGGAGCATCGAATGCAGTGCTAATTCTTGTCCTGTTACTTGAAGGCGCAGACGTGTCCCGTACTGGTCCGATGACCCTGATGCACGGCCGTAGCTGGGAAGCAAGATAGAAGCACCAAAGCGAAGACAGATAACGTTGCCGTCACCGTCTTCAGTGCAACTGACGTCATGAGCCACGGGATTTATGCACTACAAAAGGAAGCTCCATTAGGCGACACTCCGCAGTCCGGTGGAGAATCGAATGCAGTACTAATTCTTCTCCTGTTACATTCAGGCGCAGATGTGTCCCGTACTGGTCCGAACACCCTGATGCACGGCCGGAGCGGGGAAACAAGATAGAAGCACCAAATCGACGCCATACCACTTCGCCGTCGCCGCCTACAGTTCAACTGACGTCATGAGCCACGCGATTTAAGCACTACAAAAGGAAGCTGCGAAAGGCGACACTCCGCAGTCCGGTGGAGCATCGAATGCAGTGCTAATTCTTGTCCTGTTACTTTCAGGCGCAGACGTGTCCCACCCTGGTCCGATGACCCTGATGCACGGCCGGAGCGGGGAAGCAAGTTTGGAGCACCAAAGCGATGACAGATAACTTCGCCGTCACTGCCTACAGTGGAACTGACGTCATGAGCAACGGGATTTAGGCACTACAAAAGGAAGCTGTGATAGGCGACACTCCGCAGTCCGGTGGAGCATCGAATGCAGTGCTAATTCTTGTCCTGTTACTTTCAGGCGCAGACGTGTCCCACACTGGTCCGATGACCCTGATGCACGGCCGGAGCGGGGAAGCAAGATTGGAGCACCAAAGCGATCACAGATAACTTCGCCGTCACCGCCTACAGTGCAACTGACGTCATGAGCCACGGGATTTTAAGCACTACAAAAGGAAGCTGCGAAAGGCGGCACTCCGCAGTCCGGTGGAGCATCGAATGCAGTGCTAATTCTATTCCTGTTACGTTTAGGCGCAGACGTGTCCCATACTGGTCCGATGACCCTGATGCACGGCCGGAGCGGGGAAGCAGGACAGAAGCACCAAAGCGACGACAGATAACTTCGCCGTCACCGCCTACAGTGCAACTGACGTCATGAGCCACGCGATTTAAGCACTACAAAAGGAAGCTGCGAAAGGCGACACTCCGCAGTCCGGTGGAGCATCGAATGCAGTGCTAATTCTTGTCCTGTTACTATTAGGCGCAGACGTGTCCCATACTGGTCCGATGACCCAGATGCACGGCCGGAGCGGGGAGGCAAGATAGAAGCACCAAAGCGACGACAGATAACTTCGCCGTCACCGCCTACAGTGCAAGTGACGTCATGAGCCACATGATTTAAGCACTACAAAAGGAAGCTGCGAAAGGCGACACTCCGCAGTCCGTTGGAGAATCGAATGCAGTGCTAATTCTTGAACTGTTACTTTTAGGCGCAGACGTGTCCCGTACTGGTCCGACGACCCTGATGCACGGCCGGAGCGGGGAGGCAAGATAGAAGCACCAAAGCGACGACACATAAATTTGCCGTCACCGCCTACAGTGCAACTGACGTCATGAGCCACGGGATTTAAGACCTACAAAAGGAAGCTGCAAGAGGCGACACTCCGCAGTCCGGAGGAGCATCGAATGCAGTGCTAATTCTTGTCCTGTTATTTTTAGCCGCAGACGTGTCCCGTATTGGTCCGATGACCCTGATGCACGGCCGGATCGGGGAAGCAAGATAGAAGCACCAAAGCGACGACAGATAACTTCGCCGTCACCGCCTACAGTGAAACTGACGTCATGAGCCACGGGATTTAAGCCCTACAAAAGGAAGCTGCGAAAAGCGACACTCCGCAGTCCGATGGAGCATCGAATGCAGTGCTAATTCTTGTCCTGTTACTTTTAGGCGCAGACGTGTCCCGTACTGGTCTGATGACCCTGATGCACGGCAAGAGCGGGGAAGCAAGATAGAAGCACCAAAGCGACGATAGATAACTTTGGCGTCACCGCCTACAGTGCAACTGTCGTTATAAGCCACGGGAATTAAGCCCTACAAAAGGAAGCTGCGAAAGGCGACACTCCGGAGCCGGTGGAGCATCGAATTCAGTGCTAATTCTTGTCCTGTTACTTTAAGGCGCAGACGTGTCCCGTACTGGTCCGATGAACCTGATGCACGGCCGAAGCGGGGAATCAGGATAGAAGCACCAAAGCGACGACAGAAAACTTCGCCGTCGCCTCCTACAGTGCAACAGACGTCATGAGCAACGGGATTTAAGCCATACAAAAGGAAGCTGCTAAAGGCGACACTCCGCAGTCCGGTGGAGCATCGAATGTAGTGCTAATTCTTGTCCTGTTACTTTCAGGCGCAGACGTGTCCCACACTGGTCCGATGACCCTGATGCACGGCCGGAGCGGGGAGGCAAGATAGCAGCACCAAAGCGACGACAGATAACTTCGCCTTCACCGCCTACAGTGCAAGTCACGTCATGAGCCACATGATTTACGCACTACAAAAGGAAGCTGCGAAAGGTGACACTGCGCAGTCTGTTGGAGCATCGAATGCAGTGCTAATTCTTGAACTGTTACTTTTAGGCGCAGATGTGTCCCGTACTGGTCCGATGAACCTGATGCACGGCCGGAGCGGGGAATCAGGATAGAGGCACCAAAGCGACGACAGATAAATTTGCCGTCACCGCCTACAGTGCAACTGACGTCATGAGCCACGGGATTTAAGCCCTACAAAAGGAAGCTGCGAAAAGCGACACTCCGCAGTCCGATGGAGCATCGAATGCAGTGCTAATTCTTGTCCTGTTACTTTCAGGCGCAGACGTGTCCCGTACTGGTCTGATGACCCTGATGCACGGCAAGAGCGGGGAAGCAAGATAGAAGCACCAAAGCGACGATAGATAACTTTGGCGTCACCGCCTACAGTGCAACTGTCGTTATAAGCCACGGGATTTAAGCCCTACAAAAGGAAGCTGCGAAAGGCGACACTCCGCAGTCCGATGGAGCATCGAATGCAGTGCTAATTCTTGTCCTGTTACTTTCAGGCGCAGACGTGTCCCGTACTGGTCTGATGACCCTGATGCACGGCAAGAGCGGGGAAGCAAGATAGAAGCACCAAAGCGACGATAGATAACTTTGGCGTCACCGCCTACAGTGCAACTGTCGTTATAAGCCACGGGATTTAAGCCCTACAAAAGGAAGCTGCGAAAAGCGACACTCCGCAGTCCGATGGAGCATCGAATGCAGTGCTAATTCTTGTCCTGTTACTTTTAGGCGCAGACGTGTCCCGTACTGGTCTGATGACCCTGATGCACGGCAAGAGCGGGGAAGCAAGATAGAAGCACCAAAGCGACGATAGATAACTTTGGCGTCACCGCCTACAGTGCAACCGACGCCATGAGCAACGGGATTTAAGCCCTACAAAAGGAAGCTGCTAAAGGCGACACTCCGCAGTCCGGTGCAGCATCGAATGTAGTGCTAATTCTTGTCCTGTTACTTTCAGGCGCAGACGTGTCCCACACTGGTCCGATGACCCTGATGCACGGCCGGAGCGGGGAGGCAAGATAGAAGCACCAAAGCGACGACACATAAATTTGCCGTCACCGCCTACAGTGCAACTGACGTCATGAGCCACGGGATTTAAGCCCTACAAAAGGAAGCTGCAAGAGGCGACACTCCGCAGTCCGGTGCAGCATCGAATGTAGTGCTAATTCTTGTCCTGTTACTTTCAGGCGCAGACGTGTCCCACACTGGTCCGATGACCCTGATGCACGGCCGGAGCGGGGAGGCAAGATAGAAGCACCAAAGCGACGACACATAAATTTGCCGTCACCGCCTACAGTGCAACTGACGTCATGAGCCACGGGATTTAAGCCCTACAAAAGGAAGCTGCGAAAGGCGACACTCCGCAGTCCGATGGAGCATCGAATGCAGTGCTAATTCTTGTCCTGTTACATTTAGGCGCAGGCGTGTCCCGTACTGGTCCGATGACCCTGATGCACGGCCGGAGCGGGGAAGCAAGATAGAAGCACCAAAGCGGCGACAGATAACTTTGCCGTCACCGCCTACAGTGCAACTGACGTCATGAGCCACGGGAATTAAGCCCTTCAAAAGGAAGCTGCGAAAGGACACACTCCGCAGTCCGGTGGTGCATCGAATGCAGTGCTAATTCTTGTCCTGTTACTTTAAGGCGCAGACGTGTCCCGTACTGGTCCGATGACCCTGATGCACGGCCGTAGCGGGGAAGCAAGATAGAAGCACCAAAGCGAAGACAGATAACCTTGCCGTCACCGTCTACAGTGCAACTGACGTCATGAGCCACGGGATTTATGCACTACAAAAGGAAGCTCCAAAAGGCGACACTCCGCAGTCCGGTGGAGCATCGAATGCAGTGCTAATTCTTGTCCTGTTACTTTCAGGCGCAGACGTGTCCCACTCTGGTCCGATGACCCTGATGCACGGCCGGAGCGGGGAAGCAAGATTGGAGCACCAAAGCGATGACAGATAAATTCGCCGTCACCGCCTACAGTGGAACTGACGTCATGAGCAACGGGATTTAGGCACTACAAAAGGAAGCTGCGAAAGGCGGCACTCCGCAGTCCGGTGGAGCATCGAATGCAGTGCTAATTCTTGAACTGTTACTTTTAGGCGCAGACGTGTCCCGTACTGGTCCGATGACCCTGATGCACGGCCGGAGCGGGGAAGCAAGATAGAAGCACCAAAGCGACGACAGATAACTTCGGCGTCACCGCCTACAGTGAAACTGACGTCATGAGCCACGGGACTTAAGCCCTACAAAAGGAAGCTGCGAAAGGCGACACTCCGGAGGCGGTGGAGCATCGAATTCAGTGCTAATTCTTGTCCTGTTACTTTTAGGCGCAGACGTGTCCCATACTGGTCCGATGACCCAGATGCACGGCCGGAGCGGGGAGGCAAGATAGAAGCACCAAAGCGACGACAGATAAACTCGCCGTCACCGCCTACAGTGCAAGTGACGTCATGAGCCACATGATTTAAGCACTACAAAAGGAAGCTGCGAAAGGCGACACTCCGCAGTCCGTTGGAGCATCGAATGCAGTGCTAATTCTTGAACTGTTACTTTTAGGCGCAGACGTGTCCCGTACTGGTCCGATGAACCTGATGCACGGCCGGAGCGGGGAATCAAGATAGAAGCACCAAAGCGACGACAGATAACTTCGCCGTCGCCGCCTACAGTGCAACCGACGTCATGAGCAACGGGATTTAAGCCCTACAAAAGGAAGCTGCTAAAGGCGACACTCCGCAGTCCGGTGGAGCATCGAATGTAGTGCTAATTCTTGTCCTGTTACTTTCAGGCGCAGACGTGTCCCACACTGGTCCGATGACCCTGATGCACGGCCGGAGCGGGGAGGCAAGATAGAAGCATCAAAGCGACGACACATAAATTTGCCGTCACCGCCTAGAGTGCAACTGACGTCATGAGCCACGGAATTTAAGCCCTACAAAAGGAAGCTGCAAGAGGCGACACTCCGCAGTCCGGAGGAGCATCGAATGCAGTGCTAATTCTTGTCCTGTTACTTTCAGGCGCAGACGTGTCCCGTACTGGTCCGATGACCCTGATGCACGGCCGGAGCGGCAGACAAGCTAGAAGCACCAAATCGACGACATATCACTTCGCCGTCGCCGCCTACAGTGCAACTGACGTCATGAGCCACGCGATTTAAGCACTACAAAAGGAAGCTGCGAAAGGCGACACTCCGCAGTCCGGTGGAGCATCGAATGCAGTGCTAATTCTTGTCCTGTTACTTTCAGGCGCACACGTGTCCCACCCTGGTACGATGACCCTGATGCACGGCCGGAGCGGGGAAGCAAGATTGGAGCACCAAAGCGATGACAGATAACTTCGCCGTTACCGCCTACAGTGGAACTGACGTCATGAGCAACGGAATTTAAGCACTACAAAAGGAAGCTGCGAAAGGCGGCACTCCGCAGTCCGGTGGAGCATCGAATGCAGTGCTAATTCTTTTCCTGTTACGTTTAGGCGCAGACGTGTCCCATACTGGTCCGATGACCCTGATGCACGGCCGGAGCGGGGAAGCAAGATAGAAGCACCAAAGCAACGACAGATAAATTTGCCGTCACCGCCTACAGTGCAACTGACGTCATGAGCCACGGGATTTAAGCCCTACAAAAGGAAGCTGCAAGATGCGACACTCCGCAGTCCGGAGGAGCATCGAATGCAGTGCTAATTATTGTCCTGTTATTTTTAGCCGCAGACGTGTCCCGTACTGGTCCGATGACCCTGATGCACGGCCGGAGCGGGGAAGCAAGATAGAAGCACCAAAGCGACGACAGATAACTTCGCCATCACCGCCTACAGTGAAACTGACGTCATGAGCCACGGGATTTAAGCCCTACAAAAGGAAGCTGCGAAAAGCGACACTCCGCAGTCCGATGGAGCATCGAATGCAGTGCTAATTCTTGTCCTGTTACTTTCAGGCGCAGACGTGTTCCGTACTGGTTCGATGACCCTGATGCACGGCCGGAGCGGGAAAGCAAGATAGAAGCACCAAAGCGACGACAGATAACTTCGCCGTCACCGCCTACAGTGAAACTGACGTCATGAGCCACGGGATTTAAGCCCTACAAAAGGAAGCTGCGAAAGGCGACACTCCGCAGTCCGGTGGAGCATCGAATGCAGTGCTAATTCTTGTCCTGTTACTTTCAGGCGTAGACGTGTCCCACACTGGTCCGATGACCCTGATGCACGGCCGGAGCGGGGAAGCAAGATTGGAGCACCAAAGCGATCACAGATAACTTCGCCGTCACCGCCTACAGTGCAACTGACGTCATGAGCCACGGGATTTTAAGCAGTACAAAAGGAAGCTGCGAAAGGCGGCACTCCGCAGTCCGGTGGAGCATCGAATGCAGTGCTAATTCTATTCCTGTTACGTTTAGGCGCAGACGTGTCCCATACTGGTCCGATGACCCTGATGCACGGCCGGAGCGGGGAAGCAGGATAGAAGCACCAAAGCGACGACAGATAACTTCGCCGTCACCGCCTACAGTGCAACTGACGTCATGAGCCACGCGATTTAAGCAGTACAAAAGGAAGCTGCGAAAGGCGGCACTCCGCAGTCCGGTGGAGCATCGAATGCAGTGCTAATTCTATTCCTGTTACGTTTAGGCGCAGACGTGTCCCATACTGGTCCGATGACCCTGATGCACGGCCGGAGCGGGGAAGCAGGATAGAAGCACCAAAGCGACGACAGATAACTTCGCCGTCACCGCCTACAGTGCAACTGACGTCATGAGCCACGCGATTTAAGCACTACAAAAGGAAGCTGCGAAAGGCGACACTCCGCAGTCCGTTGGAGCATCGAATGCAGTGCTAATTCTTGAACTGTTACTTTTAGGCGCAGACGTGTCCCGTACTGGTCCGACGACCCTGATGCACGGCCGGAGCGGGGAGGCAAGATAGAAGCACCAAAGCGACGACACATAAATTTGCCGTCACCGCCTACAGTGCAACTGACGTCATGAGCCACGGGATTTAAGCCCTACAAAAGGAAGCTGCAAGAGGCGACACTCCGCAGTCCGGAGGAGCATCGAATGCAGTGCTAATTCTTGTCCTGTTATTTTTAGCCGCAGACGTGTCCCGTATTGGTCCGATGACCCTGATGCACGGCCGGATCGGGGAAGCAAGATAGAAGCACCAAAGCGACGACAGATAACTTCGCCGTCACCGCCTACAGTGAAACTGACGTCATGAGCCACGGGATTTAAGCCCTACAAAAGGAAGCTGCGAAAAGCGACACTCCGCAGTCCGATGGAGCATCGAATGCAGTGCTAATTCTTGTCCTGTTACTTTTAGGCGCAGACGTGTCCCGTACTGGTCTGATGACCCTGATGCACGGCAAGAGCGGGGAAGCAAGATAGAAGCACCAAAGCGACGATAGATAACTTTGGCGTCACCGCCTACAGTGCAACTGTCGTTATAAGCCACGGGAATTAAGCCCTACAAAAGGAAGCTGCGAAAGGCGACACTCCGGAGCCGGTGGAGCATCGAATTCAGTGCTAATTCTTGTTCTGTTACTTTAAGGCGCAGACGTGTCCCGTACTGGTCCGATGACCCTGATGCACGGCCGTGGCGGGGAAACAAGATAGAAGCACCAAATCGATGACAGATAACTTCGCCGTCACCACCTACAGTGCAACCGACGTCATGAGCCACGCGATTTAAGCACTACAAAAGGAAGCTGCGAAAGGCGACACTCCGCAGTCCGGTGGAGCATCGAATGCAGTGCTAATTCTTGTCCTGTTACTTTCAGGCGCACACGTGTCCCACCCTGGTCTGATGACCCTGATGAACGGCAAGAGCGGGGAAGCAAGATAGAAGCACCAAAGCGAGGATAGATTACTTTGGCGTCACCGCCTACAGTGCAACTGTCGTTATAAGCCACGGGAATTAAGCCCTACAAAAGGAATCTGCGAAAGGCGACACTCCGGAGCCGGTGGAGCATCGAATTCAGTGCTAATTCTTGTCCTGTTACTTTAAGGCGCAGACGTGTCCCGTACTGGTCCGATGAACCTGATGCACGGCCGGAGCGGGGAATCAGGATAGAAGCACCAAAGCGACGACAGATAACTTCGCCGTCGCCGCCTACAGTGCAACCGACGTCATGAGCAACGGGATTTAAGCCCTACAAAAGGAAGCTGCTAAAGGCGACACTCCGCAGTCCGGTGGAGCATCGAATGTAGTGCTAATTCTTGTCCTGTTACTTTCAGGCGCAGACGTGTCCCACACTGGTCCGATGAGCCTGATGCACGGCCGGAGCGGTGAGGCAAGATAGAAGCACCAAAGCGACGACACATAAATTTGCCGTCACCGCCTACAGTGCAACTGACGTCATGAGCCACGGGATTTAAGCCCTACAAAAGGAAGCTGCAAGAGGCGACACTCCGCAGTCCGGAGGAGCATCGAATGCAGTGCTAATTCTTGTCCTGTTATTTTTAGCCGCAGACGTGTCCCGTACTGGTCCGATGACCCTGATGCACGGCCGGAGCGGGGAAGCAAGATAGAAGCACCAAAGCGACGACAGATAACTTCGCCGTCACCGCCTACAGTGAAACTGACGTCATGAGCCACGGGATTTAAGCCCTACAAAAGGAAGCTGCGAAAGGCGACACTCCGGAGGCGGTGGAGCATCGAATTCAGTGCTAATTCTTGTCCTGTTACTTTTAGGCACAGACGTGTTCCGTACTGGTTCGATGACCCTGATGCACGGCCGGAGCGGGGAAGCAAGATAGAAGCACCAAAGTGACGACAGATAACTTCGCCGTTACCGCCTAAAGTGCAACTGACGTCATGAGCCACGGGATTTAAGCCCTACAAAAGGAAGCTGCGAAAGGCGACACTCCGCAGTCCGATGGAGCATCGAATGCAGTGCTAATTCTTGTCCTGTTACATTTAGGCGCAGGCGTGTCCCGCACTGGTCCGATGACCCTTATGCACGGCCGGAGCGGGGAAGCAAGATAGAAGCCCCAAAGCGGCGACAGATAACTTTGCCGTCACCGCCTACAGTGCAACTGACGTCATGAGCCACGGGAATTAAGCCCTTCAAAAGGAAGCTGCGAAAGGACACACTCCGCAGTCCGGTGGTGCATCGAATGCAGTGCTAATTCTTGTCCTGTTACATTTAGGCGCAGGCGTGTCCCGCACTGGTCCGATGACCCTTATGCACGGCCGGAGCGGGGAAGCAAGATAGAAGCCCCAAAGCGGCGACAGATAACTTTGCCGTCACCGCCTGCAGTGCAACTGACGTCATGAGCCACGGGATTTATGCACTACAAAAGGAAGCTCCAAAAGGCGACACTCCGCAGTCCGGTGGAGCATCGAATGCAGTGCTGATTCTTGTCCTGTTACTTTCAGGCGCAGACGTGTCCCACACTGGTCCGATGACCCTGATGCACGGCCGGAGCGGGGAGGCAAGATAGAAGCACCAAAGCGACGACACATAAATTTGCCGTCACCGCCTAGAGTGCAACTGACGTCATGAGCCACGGAATTTAAGCCATACAAAAGGAAGCTGCAAGAGGCGACACTCCGCAGTCCAATGGAGCATCGAATGCAGTGCTAATTCTTGTCATGTTACTTTCAGGCGCAGACGTGTCCCGTACTGGTCCGATGACCCTGATGCACGGCCGTAGCGGGGAAGCAAGATAGAAGCACCAAAGCGACGACAGATAACATTGCCGTCACCGTCTACAGTGCAACTGACGTCATGAGCCACGGGATTTATGCACTACAAAAGGAAGCTCCAAAAGGCGACACTCCGCAGTCCGGTGGAGAATCGAATGCAGTACTAATACTTCTCCTGTTACAATCAGGCGCAGACGTGTCCCGTACTGGTCCGATGACCCTGATGCACGGCCGGAGCGGGGAAACAAGATAAAAGCACCAAATCGACGACATATCACTTCGCCGTCGCCGCCTACAGTGCAACTGACGTCATGAGCCACGCGATTTAAGCACTACAAAAGGAAGCTGCGAAAGGCGACACTCCGCAGTCCGGTGGAGCATCGAATGCAGTGCTAATTCTTGTCCTGTTACTTTCAGGCGCAGACGTGTCCCGTACTGGTCCGATGACCCTGATGCACGGCCGTAGCGGGGAAGCAAGATAGAAGCACAAAAGCGAAGACAGATAACGTTGCCGTCACCGTCTACAGTGCAACTGACGTCATGAGCCACGGGATTTATGCACTACAAAAGGAAGCTCCAAAAGGCGACACTCTGCAGTCCGGTGGAGAATCGAATGCAGTACTAATTCTTCTCCTGTTACTTTCAGGCGCAGACGTGTCCCGTACTGGTCCGATGACCCTGATGCACGGCCGGAGCGGGAGACAAGCTAGAAGCACCAAATCGACGACATATCACTTCGCCGTCGCCGCCTACAGTGCAACTGACGTCATGAGCCACGCGATTTAAGCACTACAAAAGGAAGCTGCGAAAGGCGACACTCCGCAGTCCGGTGGAGCATCGAATGCAGTGCTAATTCTTGTCCTGTTACTTTCAGGCGCACACGTGTCCCACCCTGGTACGATGACCCTGATGCACGGCCGGAGCGGGGAAGCAAGATTGGAGCACCAAAGCGATGACAGATAACTTCGCCGTTACCGCCTACAGTGGAACTGACGTCATGAGCAACGGGATTTAAGCACTACAAAAGGAAGCTGCGAAAGGCGGCACTCCGCAGTCCGGTGGAGCATCGAATGCAGTGCTAATTCTATTCCTGTTACGTTTAGGCGCAGGCGTGTCCCATACTGGTCCGATGACCCTGATGCACGGCCGGAGCGGGGAAGCAGGATAGAAGCACCAAAGCGACGACAGATAACTTCGCCGTCACCGCCTACAGTGCAACTGACGTCATGAGCCACGCGATTTAAGCACTACAAAAGGAAGCTGCGAAAGGCGACACTCCGCAGTCCGGTGGAGCATCGAATGCAGTGCTAATTCTTGTCCTGTTACATTTAGGCGCAGACGTGTCCCATACTGGTCCGATGACCCAGATGCACGGCCGGAGCGGGGAGGCAATATAGAAGCACCAAAGCGACGACAGATAACTTCGCCGTCACCGCCTACAGTGCAAGTGACGTCATGAGCCACATGATTTAAGCACTACAAAAGGAAGCTGCGAAAGGCGACACTCCGCGGTCCGTTGGAGCATCGAATGCAATGCTAATTCTTGAACTGTTACTTTTAGGCGCAGACGTGTCCCGTACTGGTCCGACGACCCTGATGCACGGCCGGAGCGGGGAGGCAAGATAGAAGCACCAAAGCGACGACACATAAATTTGCCGTCACCGCCTACAGTGCAACTGACGTCATGAGCCACGGGATTTGCGCCCTACAAAAGGAAGCTGCAAGAGGCGACACTCCGCAGTCCGGAGGAGCATCGAATGCAGTGCTAATTCTTGTCCTGTTATTTTTAGCCGCAGACATGTCCCGTATTGGTCCGATGACCCTGATGCACGGCCGGATCGGGGAAGCAAGATAGAAGCACCAAAGCGACGACAGATAACTTCGCCGTCACCGCCTACAGTGAAACTGACGTCATGAGCCACGGGATTTAAGCCCTACAAAAGGAAGCTGCGAAAAGCGACACTCCGCAGTCCGATGGAGCATCGAATGCAGTGCTAATTCTTGTCCTGTTACTTTTAGGCGCAGACGTGTCCCGTACTGGTCTGATGACCCTGATGCACGGCAAGAGCGGGGAAGCAAGATAGAAGCAGCAAAGCGACGATAGATAACTTTGGCGTCACCACCTACAGTGCAACTGTCGTTATAAGCCACGGGAATTAAGCCCTACAATAGGAAGCTGCGAAAGGCGACACTCCGGAGCCGGTGGAGCATCGAATTCAGTGCTAATTCTTGTCCTGTTACTTTAAGGCGCAGACGTGTCCCGTACTGGTCCGATGACCCTGATGCACGGCCGTAGCGGGGAAGCAAGATAAAAGCACCAAATCGACGACATATCACTTCGCCGTCGCCGCCTACAGTGCAACTGACGTCATGAGCCACGCGATTTAAGCACTACAAAAGGAAGCTGCGAAAGGCGACACTCCGCAGTCCGGTGGAGCATCGAATGCAGTGCTAATTCTTGTCCTGTTACTTTCAGGCGCAGACGTGTCCCGTACTGGTCCGATGACCCTGATGCACGGCCGTAGCGGGGAAGCAAGATAGAAGCACAAAAGCGAAGACAGATAACGTTGCCGTCACCGTCTACAGTGCAACTGACGTCATGAGCCACGGGATTTATGCACTACAAAAGGAAGCTCCAAAAGGCGACACTCTGCAGTCCGGTGGAGAATCGAATGCAGTACTAATTCTTCTCCTGTTACTTTCAGGCGCAGACGTGTCCCGTACTGGTCCGATGACCCTGATGCACGGCCGGAGCGGGAGACAAGCTAGAAGCACCAAATCGACGACATATCACTTCGCCGTCGCCGCCTACAGTGCAACTGACGTCATGAGCCACGCGATTTAAGCACTACAAAAGGAAGCTGCGAAAGGCGACACTCCGCAGTCCGGTGGAGCATCGAATGCAGTGCTAATTCTTGTCCTGTTACTTTCAGGCGCACACGTGTCCCACCCTGGTACGATGACCCTGATGCACGGCCGGAGCGGGGAAGCAAGATTGGAGCACCAAAGCGATGACAGATAACTTCGCCGTTACCGCCTACAGTGGAACTGACGTCATGAGCAACGGGATTTAAGCACTACAAAAGGAAGCTGCGAAAGGCGGCACTCCGCAGTCCGGTGGAGCATCGAATGCAGTGCTAATTCTATTCCTGTTACGTTTAGGCGCAGGCGTGTCCCATACTGGTCCGATGACCCTGATGCACGGCCGGAGCGGGGAAGCAGGATAGAAGCACCAAAGCGACGACAGATAGCTTCGCCGTCACCGCCTACAGTGCAACTGACGTCATGAGCCACGCGATTTAAGCACTACAAAAGGAAGCTGCGAAAGGCGACACTCCGCAGTCCGGTGGAGCATCGAATGCAGTGCTAATTCTTGTCCTGTTACATTTAGGCGCAGACGTGTCCCATACTGGTCCGATGACCCAGATGCACGGCCGGAGCGGGGAGGCAATATAGAAGCACCAAAGCGACGACAGATAACTTCGCCGTCACCGCCTACAGTGCAAGTGACGTCATGAGCCACATGATTTAAGCACTACAAAAGGAAGCTGCGAAAGGCGACACTCCGCGGTCCGTTGGAGCATCGAATGCAATGCTAATTCTTGAACTGTTACTTTTAGGCGCAGACGTGTCCCGTACTGGTCCGACGACCCTGATGCACGGCCGGAGCGGGGAGGCAAGATAGAAGCACCAAAGCGACGACACATAAATTTGCCGTCACCGCCTACAGTGCAACTGACGTCATGAGCCACGGGATTTGCGCCCTACAAAAGGAAGCTGCAAGAGGCGACACTCCGCAGTCCGGAGGAGCATCGAATGCAGTGCTAATTCTTGTCCTGTTATTTTTAGCCGCAGACATGTCCCGTATTGGTCCGATGACCCTGATGCACGGCCGGATCGGGGAAGCAAGATAGAAGCACCAAAGCGACGACAGATAACTTCGCCGTCACCGCCTACAGTGAAACTGACGTCATGAGCCACGGGATTTAAGCCCTACAAAAGGAAGCTGCGAAAAGCGACACTCCGCAGTCCGATGGAGCATCGAATGCAGTGCTAATTCTTGTCCTGTTACTTTTAGGCGCAGACGTGTCCCGTACTGGTCTGATGACCCTGATGCACGGCAAGAGCGGGGAAGCAAGATAGAAGCAGCAAAGCGACGATAGATAACTTTGGCGTCACCACCTACAGTGCAACTGTCGTTATAAGCCACGGGAATTAAGCCCTACAAAAGG
This sequence comes from Amblyomma americanum, assembly GCF_052857255.1. Lineage (NCBI taxonomy): Eukaryota > Metazoa > Arthropoda > Arachnida > Ixodida > Ixodidae > Amblyomma > Amblyomma americanum. The sequence continues at coordinate 200,769,794 of NC_135502.1, forward strand.
AAGCTGCGAAAGGCGACACTCCGGAGCCGGTGGAGCATCGAATTCAGTGCTAATTCTTGTCCTGTTACTTTAAGGCGCAGACGTGTCCCGTACTGGTCCGATGAACCTGATGCACGGCCGGAGCGGGGAATCAGGATAGAAGCACCAAAGCGACGACACATAACTTCGCCGTCGCCGCCTACAGTGCAACCGACGTCATGAGCAACGGGATTTAAGCCCTACAAAAGGAAGCTGCTAAAGGCGACACTCCGCAGTCCGGTGGAGCATCGAATGTAGTGCTAATTCTTGTCCTGTTACTTTCAGGCGCAGACGTGTCCCACACTGGTCCGATGACCCTGATGCACGGCCGGAGCGGGGAGGCAAGATAGCAGCACCAAAGCGACGACAGATAACTTCGCCTTCACCGCCTACAGTGCAAGTGACGTCATGAGCCACATGATTTACGCACTACAAAAGGAAGCTGCGAAAGGCGACACTGCGCAGTCTGTTGGAGCATCGAATGCAGTGCTAATTCTTGAACTGTTACTTTTAGGCGCAGATGTGTCCCGTACTGGTCCGATGAACCTGATGCACGGCCGGAGCGGGGAATCAGGATAGAGGCACCAAAGCGACGACAGATAACTTCGCCGTCGCCGCCTACAGTGCAACCGACGTCATGAGCAACGGGATTTAAGCCCTACAAAAGGAAGCTGCTAAAGGCGACACTCCGCAGTCCGGTGCAGCATCGAATGCAGTACTAATTCTTCTCCTGTTACAACCAGGCGCAGACGTGTCCCGTACTGGTCCGATGACCCTGATGCACGGCCGGAGCGGGGAAACAAGATAGAAGCACCAAATCGACGACATATCACTTCGCCGTCGCCGCCTACAGTGCAACTGACGTCATGAGCCACGCGATTTAAGCACTACAAAAGGAAGCTGCGAAAGGCGACACTCCGCAGTCCGGTGGAGCATCGAATGCAGTGCTAATTCTTGTCCTGTTACTTTCAGGCGCAGACGTGTCCCGTACTGGTCCGATGACCCTGATGCACGGCCGGAGCGGGGAAGCAAGATAGAAGCACCAAAGCGACGACAGATAACTTCGCCGTCACCGCCTACAGTGAAACTGACGTCATGAGCCACGGGATTTAAGCCCTACAAAAGGAAGCTGCGAAAGGCGACACTCCGGAGGCGGTGGAGCATCGAATTCAGTGCTAATTCTTGTCCTGTTACTTTTAGGCACAGACGTGTTCCGTACTGGTTCGATGACCCTGATGCACGGCCGGAGCGGGGAAGCAAGATAGAAGCACCAAAGCGACGACAGATAACTTCGCCGTTACCGCCTAAAGTGCAACTGACGTCATGAGCCACGGGATTTAAGCTCTACAAAAGGAAGCTGCGAAAGGCGACACTCCGCAGTCCGATGGAGCATCGAATGCAGTGCTAATTCTTGTCCTGTTACATTTAGGCGCAGGCGTGTCCCGTACTGGTCCGATGACCCTGATGCACGGCCGGAGCGGGGAAGCAAGATAGAAGCACCAAAGCGGCGACAGATTACTTTGCCGTCACCGCCTACAGTGCAACTGACGTCATGAGCCACGGGAATTAAGCCCTTCAAAAGGAAGCTGCGAAAGGACACACTCCGCAGTCCGGTGGTGCATCGAATGCAGTGCTAATTCTTGTCCTGTTACTTTAAGGCGCAGACGTGTCCCGTACTGGTCCGATGACCCTGATGCACGGCCGTAGCGGGGAAGCAAGATAGAAGCACCAAAGCGAAGACAGATAACCTTGCCGTCACCGTCTACAGTGCAACTGACGTCATGAGCCACGGGATTTATGCACTACAAAAGGAAGCTCCAAAAGGCGACACTCCGCAGTCCGGTGGAGCATCGAATGCAGTGCTAATTCTTGTCCTGTTACTTTCAGGCGCAGACGTGTCCCGTACTGGTCCGATGACCCTGATGCACGGCCGTAGCGGGGAAGCAAGATAGAAGCACAAAAGCGAAGACAGATAACGTTTCCGTCACCGTCTACAGTGCAACTGACGTCATGAGCCACGGGATTTATGCACTACAAAAGGAAGCTCCAAAAGGCGACACTCTGCAGTCCGGTGGAGAATCGAATGCAGTACTAATTCTTCTCCTGTTACTTTCAGGCGCAGACGTGTCCCGTACTGGTCCGATGACCCTGATGCACGGCCGGAGCGGGAGACAAGCTAGAAGCACCAAATCGACGACATATCACTTCGCCGTCGCCGCCTACAGTGCAACTGACGTCATGAGCCACGCGATTTAAGCACTATAAAAGGAAGCTGCGAAAGGCGACACTCCGCAGCCCGGTGGAGCATCGAATGCAGTGCTAATTCTTGTCCTGTTACTTTCAGGCGCACACGTGTCCCACCCTGGTACGATGACCCTGATGCACGGCCGGAGCGGGGAAGCAAGATTGGAGCACCAAAGCGATGACAGATAACTTCGCCGTTACCGCCTACAGTGGAACTGACGTCATGAGCAACGGGATTTAAGCACTACAAAAGGAAGCTGCGAAAGGCGGCACTCCGCAGTCCGGTGGAGCATCGAATGCAGTGCTAATTCTTTTCCTGTTACGTTTAGGCGCAGACGTGTCCCGTACTGGTGCGATCACCCTGATGCACGGCCAGAGCGGGGAAGCAAGATAGAAGCACCAAAGCGACGATAGATAACTTTGGCGTCACAGCCTACAGTGCAACTGTCGTTATAAGCCACGGGAATTAAGCTCTACAAAAGGAAGCTGCGAAAGGCGACACTCCGGAGCCGGTGGAGCATCGAATTCAGTGCTAATTCTTGTTGTGTTACTTTTAGGCGCAGACGTGTTCCGTACTGGTTCGATGACCCTGATGCACGGCCGGAGCGGGAAAGCAAGATAGAAGCACCAAAGCGACGACAGATAACATCGCCGTCACCGCCTACAGTGAAACTGACGTCATGAGCCACGGGATTTAAGCCCTACAAAAGGAAGCTGCGAAAGGCGACACTCCGCAGTCCGGTGGAGCATCGAATGCAGTGCTAATTCTTGTCCTGTTACTTTCAGGCGCAGACGTGTCCCACCCTGGTCCGATGACCCTGATGCACGGCCGGAGCGGGGAAGCAAGTTTGGAGCACCAAAGCGATGACAGATAACTTCGCCGTCACTGCCTACAGTGGAACTGACGTCATGAGCAACGGGATTTAGGCACTACAAAAGGAAGCTGCGATAGGCGACACTCCGCAGTCCGGTGGAGCATCGAATGCAGTGCTAATTCTTGTCCTGTTACTTTCAGGCGCAGACGTGTCCCACACTGGTCCGATGGCCCTGATGCACGGCCGGAGCGGGGAAGCAAGATTGGAGCACCAAAGCGATCACAGATAACTTCGCCGTCACCGCCTACAGTGCAACTGACGTCATGAGCCACGGGATTTTAAGCACTACAAAAGGAAGCTGCGAAAGGCGGCACTCCGCAGTCCGGTGGAGCATCGAATGCAGTGCTAATTCTATTCTTGTTACGTTTAGGCGCAGACGTGTCCCATACTGGTCCGATGACCCTGATGCACGGCCGGAGCGGGGAAGCAGGATAGAAGCACCAAAGCGACGACAGATAACTTCGCCGTCACCGCCTACAGTGCAATTGACGTCATGAGCCACGCGATTTAAGCACTACAAAAGGAATCTGCGAAAGGCGACACTCCGCAGTCCGGTGGAGCATCGAATGCAGTGCTAATTCTTGTCCTGTTACTTTTAGGCGCAGACGTGTCCCATACTGGTCCGATGACCCTGATGCACGGCCGGAGCGGGGAAGCAAGATTGGAGCACCAAAGCGATGACAGATAACTTCGCCGTTACCGCCTACAGTGGAACTGACGTCATGAGCAACGGGATTTAAGCACTACAAAAGGAAGCTGCGAAAGGCGGCACTCCGCAGTCCGGTGGAGCATCGAATGCAGTGCTAATTCTTGTCCTGTTATTTTTAGCCGCAGACGTGTCCCGTATTGGTCCGATGACCCTGATGCACGGCCGGATCGGGGAAGCAAGATAGAAGCACCAAAGCGACGACAGATAACTTCGCCGTCACCGCCTACAGTGAAACTGACGTCATGAGCCACGGGATTTAAGCCCTACAAAAGGAAGCTGCGAAAAGCGACACTCCGCAGTCCGATGGAGCATCGAATGCAGTGCTAATTCTTGTCCTGTTACTTTTAGGCGCAGACGTGTCCCGTACTGGTCTGATGACCCTGATGCACGGCAAGAGCGGGGAAGCAAGATAGAAGCACCAAAGCGACGATAGATAACTTTGGCGTCACCGCTGACAGTGCAACTGACGTCATGAGCCACTGGAATCAAGCCCTTCAAAAGGAAGCTGCGAAAGGACACACTCCGCAGTCCGGTGGAGAATCGAATGCAGTACTAATTCTTCTCCTGTTACTTTCAGGCGCAGATGTGTCCCGTACTGGTCCGATGACCCTGATGCACGGCCGGAGCGGGGAAACAAGATAGAAGCACCAAATTGACGACATATCACTTCGCCGTCGCCGCCTACAGTGCAACTGACGTCATGAGCCACGCGATTTAAGCACTACAAAAGGAAGCTGCGAAAGGCGACACTCCGCAGTCCGGTGGAGCATCGAATGCAGTGCTAATTCTTGTCCTGTTACTTTCAGGCGCAGACGTGTCCCACACTGGTCCGATGACCCTGATGCACGGCCGGAGCGGGGAAGCAAGATTGGAGCACCAAAGCGATCACAGATAACTTCGCCGTCACCGCCTACAGTGCAACTGACGTAATGAGCCACGGGATTTAAGCACTACAAAAGGAAGCTGCGAAAGGCGGCACTCCGCAGTCCGGTGGAGCATCGAATGCAGTGCTAATTCTTTTCCTGTAACGTTTAGGCGCAGACGTGTCCCATATTGGTCTGATGACCCTGATGCACGGCCGGAGCGGGGAAGCAGGATAGAAGCACCAAAGCGACGACAGATAACTTCGCCGTCACCGCCTACAGTGCAACTGACGTCATGAGCCACGCGATTTAAGCACTACAAAAGGAAGCTGCGAAAGGCGACACTCCGCAGTCCGGTGGAGCATCGAATGCAGTGCTAATTCTTGTCCTGTTACTTTTAGGCGCAGACGTGTCCCATACTGGTCCGATGACCCAGATGCACGGCCGGAGCGGGGAGGCAAGATAGAAGCACCAAAGCGACGACAGATAACTTCGCCGTCTCCGCCTACAGTGCAACTCACGTCATGAGCCACGCGATGTAAGCACTACAAAAGGAAGCTGCGAAAGGCGACACTCCGCAGTCCGTTGGAGTATCGAATGCAGTGCTAATTCTTGAATTGTTACTTTTAGGCGCAGACGTGTCCCGTACTGGTCCGATGAACCTGATGCACGGCCGGAGCGGGGAATCAAGATAGAAGCACCAAAGCGACGACAGATAACTTCGCCGTCGCCGCCTACAGTGCAACCGACGTCATGAGCAACGGGATTTAAGCCCTACAAAAGGAAGCTGCTAAAGGCGACACTCCGCAGTCCGGTGGAGCATCGAATGTAGTGCTAATTCTTGTCCTGTTACTTTCAGGCGCAGACGTGTCCCACACTGGTCCGATGACCCTGATGCACGGCCGGAGCGGTGAGGCAAGATAGAAGCACCAAAGCGACGACACATAAATTTGCCGTCACCGCCTAGAGTGCAACTGACGTCATGAGCCACGGGATTTAAGCCCTACAAAAGGAAGCTGCAAGAGGCGACACTCCGCAGTCCGGAGGAGCATCGAATGCAGTGCTAATTCTTGTCCTGTTATTTTTAGCCGCAGACGTGTCCCGTACTGGTTCGATGACCCTGATGCACGGCCGGAGCGGGGAAGCAAGATAGAAGCACCAAAGCGACGACAGATAACTTCGCCGTCACCGCCTACAGTGAAACTGACGTCATGAGCCACGGGATTTAAGCCCTACAAAAGGAAGCTGCGAAAGGCGACACTCCGGAGGCGGTGGAGCATCGAATTCAGTGCTAATTTTTGTCCTGTTACTTTTAGGCACAGACGTGTTCCGTACTGGTTCGATGACCCTGATGCACGGCCGGAGCGGGGAAGCAAGATAGAAGCACCAAAGCGACGACAGATAACTTCGCCGTCACCGCCTACAGTGCAACTGACGTAATGAGCCACGGGATTTAAGCACTACAAAAGGAAGCTGCGAAAGGCGGCACTCCGCAGTACGGAGGAGCATCGAATGCAGTGCTAATTCTTGTCCTGTTATTTTTAGCCGCAGGCGTGTCCCGTACTGGTCCGATGACCCTGATGCACGGCCGGAGCGGGGAGGCAAGATAGAAGCACCAAAGCGACGACACATAAATTTGCCGTCACCGCCTACAGTGCAACTGACGTCATGAGCCACGGGATTTAAGCCCGACAAAAGGAAGCTGCAAGAGGCGACACTCCGCAGTACGGAGGAGCATCGAATGCAGTGCTAATTCTTGTCCTGTTATTTTTAGCCGCAGGCGTGTCCCGTACTGGTCCGATGACCCTGATGCACGGCCGGAGCGGGGAAGCAAGATAGAAGCACCAAAGCGACGACAGATAACTTCGCCGTCACCGCCTACAGTGAAACTGACGTAATGAGCCACGGGATTTAAGCACTACAAAAGGAAGCTGCGAAAGGCGGCACTCCGCAGTACGGAGGAGCATCGAATGCAGTGCTAATTCTTGTCCTGTTATTTTTAGCCGCAGGCGTGTCCCGTACTGGTCCGATGACCCTGATGCACGGCCGGAGCGGGGAGGCAAGACAGAAGCACCAAAGCGACGACAGATAACTTCGCCGTCACCGCCTACAGTGCAACTGACGTAATGAGCCACGGGATTTAAGCACTACAAAAGGAAGCTGCGAAAGGCGGCACTCCGCAGTACGGAGGAGCATCGAATGCAGTGCTAATTCTTGTCCTGTTATTTTTAGCCGCAGGCGTGTCCCGTACTGGTCCGATGACCCTGATGCACGGCCGGAGCGGGGAAGCAAGATAGAAGCACCAAAGCGACGACAGATAACTTCGCCGTCACCGCCTACAGTGCAACTGACGTAATGAGCCACGGGATTTAAGCACTACAAAAGGAAGCTGCGAAAGGCGGCACTCCGCAGTACGGAGGAGCATCGAATGCAGTGCTAATTCTTGTCCTGTTATTTTTAGCCGCAGGCGTATCCCGTACTGGTCCGATGACCCTGATGCACGGCCGGAGCGGGGAGGCAAGATAGAAGCACCAAAGCGACGACACATAAATTTGCCGTCACCGCCTACAGTGCAACTGACGTCATGAGCCACGGGATTTAAGCCCGACAAAAGGAAGCTGCAAGAGGCGACACTCCGCAGTACGGAGGAGCATCGAATGCAGTGCTAATTCTTGTCCTGTTATTTTTAGCCGCAGGCGTGTCCCGTACTGGTCCGATGACCCTGATGCACGGCCGGAGCGGGGAAGCAAGATTGGAGCACCAAAGCGATCACAGATAACTTCGCCGTCACCGCCTACAGTGCAACTGACGTAATGAGCCACGGGATTTAAGCACTACAAAAGGAAGCTGCGAAAGGCGGCACTCCGCAGTCCGGTGGAGCATCGAATGCAGTGCTAATTCTTTTCCTGTAACGTTTAGACGCAGACGTGTCCCATATTGGTCTGATGACCCTGATGCACGGCCGGAGCGGGGAAGCAGGATAGAAGCACCAAAGCGACGACAGATAACTTCGCCGTCACCGCCTACAGTGCAACTGACGTCATGAGCCACGCGATTTATGCACCACAAAAGGAAGCTGCGAAAGGCGACACTCCGCAGTCCGTTGGAGTATCGAATGTAGTGCTAATTCTTGAACTGTTACTTTTAGGCGCAGACGTGTCCCGTACTGGTCCGATGAACCTGATGCACGGCCGGAGCGGGGAATCAAGATAGAAGCACCAAAGCGACGACAGATAACTTCGCCGTCGCCGCCTACAGTGCAACCGACGTCATGAGCAACGGGATTTAAGCCCTACAAAAGGAAGCTGCTAAAGGCGACACTCCGCAGTCCGGTGGAGCATCGAATGTAGTGCTAATTCTTGTCCTGTTACTTTCAGGCGCAGACGTGTCCCACACTGGTCCGATGACCCTGATGCACGGCCGGAGCGGTGAGGCAAGATAGAAGCACCAAAGCGACGACACATAAATTTGCCGTCACCGCCTAGAGTGCAACTGACGTCATGAGCCACGGGATTTAAGCCCTACAAAAGGAAGCTGCAAGAGGCGACACTCCGCAGTCCGGAGGAGCATCGAATGCAGTGCTAATTCTTGTCCTGTTATTTTTAGCCGCAGACGTGTCCCGTACTGGTCCGATGACCCTGATGCACGGCCGGAGCGGGGAAGCAAGATTGGAGCACCAAAGCGATCACAGATAACTTCGCCGTCACCGCCTACAGTGCAACTGACGTAATGAGCCACGGGATTTAAGCACTACAAAAGGAAGCTGCGAAAGGCGACACTCCGCAGTCCGGTGGAGCATCGAATGCAGTGCTAATTCTTGTCCTGTTACTTTTAGGCGCAGACGTGTCCCATACTGGTCCGATGACCCAGATGCACGGCCGGAGCGGGGAGGCAAGATAGAAGCACCAAAGCGACGACAGATAACTTCGCCGTTACCGCCTAAAGTGCAACTCACGTCATGAGCCACGGGATTTAAGCCCTACAAAAGGAAGCTGCGAAAGGCGACACTCCGCAGTCCGATGGAGCATCGAATGCAGTGCTAATTCTTGTCCTGTTACATTTAGGCGCAGGCGTGTCCCGTACTGGTCCGATGACCCTGATGCACGGCCGGAGCGGGGAAGCAAGATAGAAGCACCAAAGCGGCGACAGATAACTTTGCCGTCACCGCCTACAGTGCAACTGACGTCATGAGCCACGGGAATTAAGCCCTTCAAAAGGAAGCTGCGAAAGGACACACTCCGCAGTCCGGTGGTGCATCGAATGCAGTGTTAATTCTTGTCCTGTTACTTTAAGGCGCAGACGTGTCCCGTACTGGTCCGATGACCCTGATGCACGGCCGTAGCGGGGAAGCAAGATAGAAGCACCAAAGCGAAGACAGATAACCTTGCCGTCACCGTCTACAGTGCAACTGACGTCATGAGCCACGGGATTTATGCACAACAAAAGGAAGCTCCAAAAGGCGACACTCCGCAGTCCGGTGGAGCATCGAATGCAGTGCTAATTCTTGTCCTGTTACTTTCAGGCGCAGACGTGTCCCACCCTGGTCCGATGACCCTGATGCACGGCCGGAGCGGGGAAGCAAGATTGGAGCACCAAAGCGATGACAGATAAATTCGCCGTCACCGCCTACAGTGGAACTGACGTCATGAGCAACGGGATTTAAGCACTACAAAAGGAAGCTGCAAAAGGCGGCACTCCGCAGTCCGGTGGAGCATCGAATGCAGTGCTAATTCTTGAACTGTTACTTTTAGGCGCAGACGTGTCCCGTACTGGTCCGATGACCCTGATGCACGGCCGGAGCGGGGAAGCAAGATAGAAGCACCAAAGCGACGACAGATAACTTCGGCGTCACCGCCTACAGTGAAACTGACGTCATGAGCCACGGGACTTAAGCCCTACAAAAGGAAGCTGCGAAAGGCGACACTCCGGAGGCGGTGGAGCATCGAATTCAGTGCTAATTCTTGTCCTGTTACTTTTAGGCACAGACGTGTTCCGTACTGGTTCGATGACCCTGATGCACGGCCGGAGCGGGGAAGCAAGATAGAAGCACCAAAGCGACGACAGATAACTTCGCCGTTACCGCCTAAAGTGCAACTGACGTCATGAGCCACGGGATTTAAGCCCTACAAAAGGAAGCTGCGAAAGGCAACACTCCGCAGTCCGATGGAGCATCGAATGCAGTGCTAATTCTTGTCCTGTTACTTTAAGGCGCAGACGTGTCCCGTACTGGTCCGATGACCCTGATGCACGGCCGTAGCGGGGAAGCAAGATAGAAGCACCAAAGCGAAGACAGATAACCTTGCCGTCACCGTCTACAGTGCAACTGACGTCATGAGCCACGGGATTTATGCACTACAAAAGGAAGCTCCAAAAGGCGACACTCCGCAGTCCGGTGGAGCATCGAATGTAGTGCTAATTCTTGTCCTGTTACTTTCAGGCGCAGACGTGTCCCACACTGGTCCGATGACCCTGATGCACGGCCGGAGCGGTGAGGCAAGATAGAAGCACCAAAGCGACGACACATAAATTTGCCGTCACCGCCTAGAGTGCAACTGACGTCATGAGCCACGGGATTTAAGCCCTACAAAAGGAAGCTGCAAGAGGCGACACTCCGCAGTCCGGAGGAGCATCGAATGCAGTGCTAATTCTTGTCCTGTTATTTTTAGCCGCAGACGTGTCCCGTACTGGTCCGATGACCCTGATGCACGGCCGGAGCGGGGAAGCAAGATTGGAGCACCAAAGCGATCACAGATAACTTCGCCGTCACCGCCTACAGTGCAACTGACGTAATGAGCCACGGGATTTAAGCACTACAAAAGGAAGCTGCGAAAGGCGACACTCCGCAGTCCGGTGGAGCATCGAATGCAGTGCTAATTCTTGTCCTGTTACTTTTAGGCGCAGACGTGTCCCATACTGGTCCGATGACCCAGATGCACGGCCGGAGCGGGGAGGCAAGATAGAAGCACCAAAGCGACGACAGATAACTTCGCCGTTACCGCCTAAAGTGCAACTCACGTCATGAGCCACGGGATTTAAGCCCTACAAAAGGAAGCTGCGAAAGGCGACACTCCGCAGTCCGATGGAGCATCGAATGCAGTGCTAATTCTTGTCCTGTTACATTTAGGCGCAGGCGTGTCCCGTACTGGTCCGATGACCCTGATGCACGGCCGGAGCGGGGAAGCAAGATAGAAGCACCAAAGCGGCGACAGATAACTTTGCCGTCACCGCCTACAGTGCAACTGACGTCATGAGCCACGGGAATTAAGCCCTTCAAAAGGAAGCTGCGAAAGGACACACTCCGCAGTCCGGTGGTGCATCGAATGCAGTGTTAATTCTTGTCCTGTTACTTTAAGGCGCAGACGTGTCCCGTACTGGTCCGATGACCCTGATGCACGGCCGTAGCGGGGAAGCAAGATAGAAGCACCAAAGCGAAGACAGATAACCTTGCCGTCACCGTCTACAGTGCAACTGACGTCATGAGCCACGGGATTTATGCACAACAAAAGGAAGCTCCAAAAGGCGACACTCCGCAGTCCGGTGGAGCATCGAATGCAGTGCTAATTCTTGTCCTGTTACTTTCAGGCGCAGACGTGTCCCACCCTGGTCCGATGACCCTGATGCACGGCCGGAGCGGGGAAGCAAGATTGGAGCACCAAAGCGATGACAGATAAATTCGCCGTCACCGCCTACAGTGGAACTGACGTCATGAGCAACGGGATTTAAGCACTACAAAAGGAAGCTGCAAAAGGCGGCACTCCGCAGTCCGGTGGAGCATCGAATGCAGTGCTAATTCTTGAACTGTTACTTTTAGGCGCAGACGTGTCCCGTACTGGTCCGATGACCCTGATGCACGGCCGGAGCGGGGAAGCAAGATAGAAGCACCAAAGCGACGACAGATAACTTCGGCGTCACCGCCTACAGTGAAACTGACGTCATGAGCCACGGGACTTAAGCCCTACAAAAGGAAGCTGCGAAAGGCGACACTCCGGAGGCGGTGGAGCATCGAATTCAGTGCTAATTCTTGTCCTGTTACTTTTAGGCACAGACGTGTTCCGTACTGGTTCGATGACCCTGATGCACGGCCGGAGCGGGGAAGCAAGATAGAAGCACCAAAGCGACGACAGATAACTTCGCCGTTACCGCCTAAAGTGCAACTGACGTCATGAGCCACGGGATTTAAGCCCTACAAAAGGAAGCTGCGAAAGGCAACACTCCGCAGTCCGATGGAGCATCGAATGCAGTGCTAATTCTTGTCCTGTTACTTTAAGGCGCAGACGTGTCCCGTACTGGTCCGATGACCCTGATGCACGGCCGTAGCGGGGAAGCAAGATAGAAGCACCAAAGCGAAGACAGATAACCTTGCCGTCACCGTCTACAGTGCAACTGACGTCATGAGCCACGGGATTTATGCACTACAAAAGGAAGCTCCAAAAGGCGACACTCCGCAGTCCGTTGGAGCATCGAATGCAGTGCTAATTCTTGTCCTGTTACTTTCAGGCGCAGACGTGTCCCACCCTGGTCCGATGACCCTGATGCACGGCCGGAGCGGGGAAGCAAGATTGGAGCACCAAAGCGATGACAGATAAATTCGCCGTCACCGCCTACAGTGGAACTGACGTCATGAGCAACGGGATTTAAGCACTACAAAAGGAAGCTGCGAAAGGCGGCACTCCGCAGTCCGGTGGAGCATCGAATGCAGTGCTAATTCTTGAACTGTTACATTTAGGCGCAGACGTGTCCCGTACTGGTCCGATGAACCTGATGCACGGCCGGAGCGGGGAATCAAGATAGAAGCACCAAAGCGACGACAGATAACTTCGCCGTCGCCGCCTACAGTGCAACCGACGTCATGAGCAACGGGATTTAAGCCCTACAAAAGGAAGCTGCTAAAGGCGACACTCCGCAGTCCGGTGGAGCATCGAATGTAGTGCTAATTCTTGTCCTGTTACTTTCAGGCGCAGACGTGTCCCACACTGGTCCGATGACCCTGATGCACGGCCGGAGCGGGGAGGCAAGATAGAAGCACCAAAGCGACGACACATAAATTTGCCGTCACCGCCTACAGTGCAACTGACGTCATGAGCCACGGGATTTAAGCCCTACAAAAGGAAGCTGCAAGAGGCGACACTCCGCAGTACGGAGGAGCATCGAATGCAGTGCTAATTCTTGTCCTGTTATTTTTAGCCGCAGACGTGTCCCGTACTGGTCCGATGACCCTGATGCACGGCCGGAGCGGGGAAGCAAGATAGAAGCACCAAAGCGACGACAGATAACTTCGCCGTCACCGCCTACAGTGAAACTGACGTCATGAGCCACGGGATTTAAGCCCTACAAAAGGAAGCTGCGAAAAGCGACACTCCGCAGTCCGATGGAGCATCGAATGCAGTGCTAATTCTTGTCCTGTTACTTTTAGGCGCAGACGTGTCCCGTACTGGTCCGATGACCCTGATGCACGGCAAGAGCGGGGAAGCAAGGTAGAAGCACCAAAGCGACGATAGATAACTTTGGCGTCACCGCCTACAGTGCAACTGACGTCATGAGCCACGGGAATCAAGCCCTTCAAAAGGAAGCTGCGAAAGGACACACTCCGCAGTCCGGTGGAGAATCGAATGCAGTACTAATTCTTCTCCTGTTACTTTCAGGCGCAGATGTGTCCCGTACTGGTCCGATGACCCTGATGCACGGCCGGAGCGGGGAAACAAGATAGAAGCACCAAATCGACGACATATCACTTCGCCGTCGCCGCCTACAGTGCAACTGACGTCATGAGCCACGCGATTTAAGCACTACAAAAGGAAGCTGCGAAAGGCGACACTCCGCAGTCCGGTGGAGCATCGAATGCAGTGCTAATTCTTGTCCTGTTACTTTCAGGCGCAGACGTGTCCCACACTGGTCCGATGACCCTGATGCACGGCCGGAGCGGGGAAGCAAGATTGGAGCACCAAAGCGATCACAGATAACTTCGCCGTCACCGCCTACAGTGCAACTGACGTAATGAGCCACGGGATTTAAGCACTACAAAAGGAAGCTGCGAAAGGCGGCACTCCGCAGTCCGGTGGAGCATCGAATGCAGTGCTAATTCTTTTCCTGTAACGTTTAGACGCAGACGTGTCCCATATTGGTCTGATGACCCTGATGCACGGCCGGAGCGGGGAAGCAGGATAGAAGCACCAAAGCGACGACAGATAACTTCGCCGTCACCGCCTACAGTGCAACTGACGTCATGAGCCACGGGATTTAAGCCCTACAAAAGGAAGCTGCGAAAGGCGACACTCCGCAGTCCGATGGAGCATCGAATGCAGTGCTAATTCTTGTCCTGTTACATTTAGGCGCAGGCGTGTCCCGTACTGGTCCGATGACCCTGATGCACGGCCGGAGCGGGGAAGCAAGATAGAAGCACCAAAGCGACGACAGATAACTTCGCCGTCGCCGCCTACAGTGCAACCGACGTCATGAGCAACGGGATTTAAGCCCTACAAAAGGAAGCTGCTAAAGGCGACACTCCGCAGTCCGGTGGAGCATCGAATGTAGTGCTAATTCTTGTCCTGTTACTTTCAGGCGCAGACGTGTCCCACACTGGTCCGATGACCCTGATGCACGGCCGGAGCGGTGAGGCAAGATAGAAGCACCAAAGCGACGACACATAAATTTGCCGTCACCGCCTAGAGTGCAACTGACGTCATGAGCCACGGGATTTAAGCCCTACAAAAGGAAGCTGCAAGAGGCGACACTCCGCAGTCCGGAGGAGCATCGAATGCAGTGCTAATTCTTGTCCTGTTATTTTTAGCCGCAGACGTGTCCCGTACTGGTCCGATGACCCTGATGCACGGCCGGAGCGGGGAAGCAAGATTGGAGCACCAAAGCGATCACAGATAACTTCGCCGTCACCGCCTACAGTGCAACTGACGTAATGAGCCACGGGATTTAAGCACTACAAAAGGAAGCTGCGAAAGGCGACACTCCGCAGTCCGGTGGAGCATCGAATGCAGTGCTAATTCTTGTCCTGTTACTTTTAGGCGCAGACGTGTCCCATACTGGTCCGATGACCCAGATGCACGGCCGGAGCGGGGAGGCAAGATAGAAGCACCAAAGCGACGACAGATAACTTCGCCGTTACCGCCTAAAGTGCAACTCACGTCATGAGCCACGGGATTTAAGCCCTACAAAAGGAAGCTGCGAAAGGCGACACTCCGCAGTCCGATGGAGCATCGAATGCAGTGCTAATTCTTGTCCTGTTACATTTAGGCGCAGGCGTGTCCCGTACTGGTCCGATGACCCTGATGCACGGCCGGAGCGGGGAAGCAAGATAGAAGCACCAAAGCGGCGACAGATAACTTTGCCGTCACCGCCTACAGTGCAACTGACGTCATGAGCCACGGGAATTAAGCCCTTCAAAAGGAAGCTGCGAAAGGACACACTCCGCAGTCCGGTGGTGCATCGAATGCAGTGCTAATTCTTGTCCTGTTACTTTAAGGCGCAGACGTGTCCCGTACTGGTCCGATGACCCTGATGCACGGCCGTAGCGGGGAAGCAAGATAGAAGCACCAAAGCGAAGACAGATAACCTTGCCGTCACCGTCTACAGTGCAACTGACGTCATGAGCCACGGGATTTATGCACAACAAAAGGAAGCTCCAAAAGGCGACACTCCGCAGTCCGGTGGAGCATCGAATGCAGTGCTAATTCTTGTCCTGTTACTTTCAGGCGCAGACGTGTCCCACCCTGGTCCGATGACCCTGATGCACGGCCGGAGCGGGGAAGCAAGTTTGGAGCACCAAAGCGATGACAGATAAATTCGCCGTCACCGCCTACAGTGGAACTGACGTCATGAGCAACGGGATTTAAGCACTACAAAAGGAAGCTGCAAAAGGCGGCACTCCGCAGTCCGGTGGAGCATCGAATGCAGTGCTAATTCTTGAACTGTTACTTTTAGGCGCAGACGTGTCCCGTACTGGTCCGATGACCCTGATGCACGGCCGGAGCGGGGAAGCAAGATAGAAGCACCAAAGCGACGACAGATAACTTCGGCGTCACCGCCTACAGTGAAACTGACGTCATGAGCCACGGGACTTAAGCCCTACAAAAGGAAGCTGCGAAAGGCGACACTCCGGAGGCGGTGGAGCATCGAATTCAGTGCTAATTCTTGTCCTGTTACTTTTAGGCACAGACGTGTTCCGTACTGGTTCGATGACCCTGATGCACGGCCGGAGCGGGGAAGCAAGATAGAAGCACCAAAGCGACGACAGATAACTTCGCCGTTACCGCCTAAAGTGCAACTGACGTCATGAGCCACGGGATTTAAGCCCTACAAAAGGAAGCTGCGAAAGGCAACACTCCGCAGTCCGATGGAGCATCGAATGCAGTGCTAATTCTTGTCCTGTTACTTTAAGGCGCAGACGTGTCCCGTACTGGTCCGATGACCCTGATGCACGGCCGTAGCGGGGAAGCAAGATAGAAGCACCAAAGCGAAGACAGATAACCTTGCCGTCACCGTCTACAGTGCAACTGACGTCATGAGCCACGGGATTTATGCACTACAAAAGGAAGCTCCAAAAGGCGACACTCCGCAGTCCGGTGGAGCATCGAATGCAGTGCTAATTCTTGTCCTGTTACTTTCAGGCGCAGACGTGTCCCACCCTGGTCCGATGACCCTGATGCACGGCCGGAGCGGGGAAGCAAGATTGGAGCACCAAAGCGATGACAGATAAATTCGCCGTCACCGCCTACAGTGGAACTGACGTCATGAGCAACGGGATTTAAGCACTACAAAAGGAAGCTGCGAAAGGCGGCACTCCGCAGTCCGGTGGAGCATCGAATGCAGTGATAATTCTTGAACTGTTACATTTAGGCGCAGACGTGTCCCGTACTGGTCCGATGAACCTGATGCACGGCCGGAGCGGGAGACAAGCTAGAAGCACCAAATCGACGACATATCACTTCGCCGTCGCCGCCTACAGTGCAACTGACGTCATGAGCCACGCGATTTAAGCACTACAAAAGGAAGCTGCGAAAGGCGACACTCCGCAGTCCGGTGGAGCATCGAATGCAGTGCTAATTCTTGTCCTGTTACTTTCAGGCGCACACGTGTCCCACCCTGGTACGATGACCCTGATGCACGGCCGGAGCGGGGAAGCAAGATTGGAGCACCAAAGCGATGACAGATAACTTCGCCGTAACCGCCTACAGTGGAACTGACGTCATGAGCAACGGGATTTAAGCACTACAAAAGGAAGCTGCGAAAGGCGGCACTCCGCAGTCCGGTGAGCATCGAATGCAGTGCAAATTCTTTTCCTGTTACGTTTAGGCGCAGACGTGTCCCTTACTCGTCCGATGACCCTGATGCACGGCCGGAGCGGGGAAGCAGGATAGAAGCACCAAAGCGACGACAGATAACTTCGCCGTCACCGCCTACAGTGCAACTGACGTCATGAGCCACGCGATTTAAGCACTACAAAAGGAAGCTGCGAAAGGCGGCACTCCGCAGTCCGGTGGAGCATCGAATGCAGTACTAATTCTTCTCCTGTTACTTTCAGGCGCAGACGTGTCCCGTACTGGTCCGATGACCCTGATGCACGGCCGGAGCGGGAGACAAGCTAGAAGCACCAAATCGACGACATATCACTTCGCCGTCGCCGCCTACAGTGCAACTGACGTCATGAGCCACGCGATTTAAGCACTACAAAAGGAAGCTGCGAAAGGCGACACTCCGCAGTCCGGTGGAGAATCGAATGCAGTGCTAATTGTTGTCCTGTTACTTTCAGGCGCACACGTGTCCCACCCTGGTACGATGACCCTGATGCACGGCCGGAGCGGGGAAGCAAGATTGGAGCACCAAAGCGATGACAGATAACTTCGCCGTTACCGCCTACAGTGGAACTGACGTCATGAGCAACGGGATTTAAGCACTACAAAAGGAAGCTGCGAAAGGCGGCACTCCGCAGTCCGGTGGAGCATCGAATGCAGTGCTAATTCTTTTCCTGTTACGTTTAGGCGCAGACGTGTCCCATACTGGTCCGATGACCCAGATGCACGGCCGGAGCGGGGAGGCAAGATAGAAGCACCAAAGCGACGACAGATAACTTCGCCTTCACCACCTACAGTGCAAGTGACGTCATGAGCCACATGATTTACGCACTACAAAAGGAAGCTGCGAAAGGCGACACTCCGCAGTCTGTTGAAGCATCGAATGCAGTGCTAAGTCTTGAACTGTTACTTTTAGGCGCAGACGTGTCCCGTACTGGTCCGATGAACCTGATGCACGGCCGGAGCGGGGAATCAAGATAGAAGCACCAAAGCGACGACAGATAACTTCGCCGTCGCCGCCTACAGTGCAACCGACGTCATGAGCAATGGGATTTAAGCCCTACAAAAGGAAGCTCCAAAAGGCGACACTCCGCAGTCCGGTGGAGAATCGAATGCAGTACTAATTCTTCTCCTGTTACTTTCAGGCGCAGACGTGTCCCACACTGGTCCGATGACCCTGATGCACGGCCGGAGCGGGGAGGCAAGATAGAAGCACCAAAGCGACGACACATAAATTTGCCGTCACCGCCTACAGTGCAACTGACGTCATGAGCCACGGGATTTAATCCCTACAAAAGGAAGCTGCAAGAGGCGACACTCCGCAGTCCGGTGGAGCATCGAATATAGTGCTAATTCTTGTCCTGTTACTTTCAGGCGCAGACGTGTCCCACACTGGTCCGATGACCCTGATGCACGGCCGGAGCGGGGAGGCAAGATAGAAGTACCAAAGCGACGACACATAAATTTGCCGTCACCGCCTACAGTGCAACTGACGTCATGAGCCACGGGATTTAAGCCCTACAAAAGGAAGCTTCTAAAGGCGACACTCCGCAGTCCGGTGGAGCATCGAATATAGTGCTAATTCTTGTCCTGTTACTTTCAGGCGCAGACGTGTCCCACACTGGTCCGATGACCCTGATGCACGGCCGGAGCGGGGAGGCAAGATAGAAGTACCAAAGCGACGACACATAAATTTGCCGTCACCGCCTACAGTGCAACTGACGTCATGAGCCACGGGATTTAAGCCCTACAAAACGAAGCTGCAAGAGGCGACACTCCGCAGTCCGGAGGAGCATCGAATGCAGTGCTAATTCTTGTCCTGTTATTTTTAGCCGCAGACTTGTCCCGTACTGGTCCGATGACGACCCTGATGCACGGCAAGAGCGGGGAAGCAAGATAGAAGCACCAAAGCGACGACAGATAACTTCGCCGTCGCCGCCTACAGTGCAGCCGACGTCATGAGCAACGGGATTTAAGCCCTACAAAAGGAAGCTGCTAAAGGCGACACTCCGCAGTCCGGTGGAGCATCGAATGTAGTGCTAATTCTTGTCCTGTTACTTTCAGGCGCAGACGTGTCCCACACTGGTCCGATGACCCTGATGCACGGCCGGAGCGGGGAGGCAAGATAGAAGCACCAAAGCGACGACACATAAATTTGCCGTCACCGCCTACAGTGCAACTGACGTCATGAGCCACGGGATTTAAGCCCTACAAAAGGAAGCTGCAAGAGGCGACACTCCGCAGTACGGAGGAGCATCGAATGCAGTGCTAATTCTTGTCCTGTTATTTTTAGCCGCAGGCGTGTCCCGTACTGGTCCGATGACCCTGATGCACGGCCGGAGCGGGGAAGCAAGATAGAAGCACCAAAGCGACGACAGATAACTTCGCCGTCACCGCCTACAGTGAAACTGACGTCATGAGCCACGGGATTTAAGCCCTACAAAAGGAAGCTGCGAAAAGCGACACTCCGCAGTCCGATGGAGCATCGAATGCAGTGCTAATTCTTGTCCTGTTACTTTTAGGCGCAGACGTGTCCCGTACTGGTCCGATGACCCTGATGCACGGCCGTAGCGGGGAAGCAAGATAGAAGCACCAAATCGAAGACAGATAACGTTGCCGTCACCGTCTACAGTGCAACTGACGTCATGAGCCACGGGATTTATGCACTACAATAGGAAGCTCCAAAAGGCGACACTCCGCAGTCCGGTGGAGCATCGAATGCAGTGCTTATTCTTGTCCTGTTACTTTCAGGCGCAGACGTGTCCCACCCTGGTCCGATGACCCTGATGCACGGCCGGAGCGGGGAAGCAAGATTGGAGCACCAAAGCGATGACAGATAACTTCGCCGTCACCGCCTGCAGTGGAACTGGCGTCATGAGCAACGGGATTTAAGCACTACAAAAGGAAGCTGCGAAAGGCGGCACTCCGCAGTCCGGTGGAGCATCGAATGCAGTGCTAATTCTTGAACTGTTACTTTTAGGCGCAGACGTGTCCCGTACTGGTCCGATGAACCTGATGCACGGCCGGAGCGGGGAATCAAGATAGAAGCACCAAAGCGACGACAGATAACTTCGCCGTCGCCGCCTACAGTGCAACCGACGTCATGAGCAACGGGATTTAAGCCCTACAAGAGGAAGCTGCTAAAGGCGACACTCCGCAGTCCGGTGGAGCATCGAATGTAGTGCTAATTCTTGTCCTGTTACCTTCAGGCGCAGACGTGTCCCACACTGGTCCGATGACCCTGATGCACGGCCGGAGCTGGGAGGCAAGATAGAAGCACCAAAGCGACGACACATAAATTTGCCGTCACCGCCTACAGTGCAACTGACGTCATGAGCCACGGAATTTAAGCCCTACAAAAGGAAGCTGCAAGAGGCGAAACTCCGCAGTCCGGAGGAGCATCGAATGCAGTGCTAATTCATGTCCTGTTATTTTTAGCCGCAGACGTGTCCCGTACTAGTCCGATGACCCTGATGCACGGCCGGAGCGGGGAAGCAAGATAGAAGCACCAAAGCGACGACAGATAACTTCGCCGTCACCGTCTACAGTGCAACTGACGTCATGAGCCACGGGATTTATGCACTACAAAAGGAAGCTGCGAAAAGCGACACTCCGCAGTCCGATGGAGCATCGAATGCAGTGCTAATTCTTGTCCTGTTATTTTAGGCGCAGACGTGTCCCGTACTGGTCTGATGACCCTGATGCACGGCAAGAGCGGGGAAGCAAGATAGAAGCACCAAAGCGACGATAGATAACTTTGGCGTCACCGCCTACAGTGCAACTGTCGTTATAAGCCACGGGAATTAACCCCTACAAAAGGAAGCTGCGAAAGACGACACTCCGGAGCCGGTGGAGCATCGAATTCAGTGCTAATTCTTGTCCTGTTACTTTTAGGCGCAGACGTGTCCCGTACTGGTCCGATGACCCTG
The DNA here is from genome assembly GCF_052857255.1 of Amblyomma americanum. NCBI lineage: Eukaryota > Metazoa > Arthropoda > Arachnida > Ixodida > Ixodidae > Amblyomma > Amblyomma americanum. The sequence goes on from NC_135502.1 coordinate 200,790,734, forward strand.
ATGCACGGCCGTAGCGGGGAAGCAAGATAGAAGCACCAAAGCGAAGACAGATAACGTTGCCGTCACCGTCTACAGTGCAACTGACGTCATGAGCCACGGGATTTATGCACTACAAAAGGAAGCTCCAAAAGGCGACACTCCGCAGTCCGGTGGAGAATCGAATGCAGTACTAATTCTTGTCCTGTTACTTTAAGGCGCAGACGTGTCCCGTACTGGTCCGATGACCCTGATGCACGGCCGTAGCGGGGAAGCAAGATACAAGCACCAAAGCGACGACTGGTAACTTCGCCGTCTCCGCCTACAGTGCAACTCACGTCATGAGCCACGCGATGTAAGCACTACAAAAGGAAGCTGCGAAAGGCGACACTCCGCAGTCCGTTGGAGCATCGAATGCAGTGCTAATTCTTGAACTGTTACTTTTAGGCGCAGACGTGTCCCGTACTGGTCCGATGAACCTGATGCACGGCCGGAGCGGGGAAGCAAGATGCAAGCACCAAAGCGAAGACAGATAACGTTGCCGTCACCGTCTACAGTGCAACTGACGTCATGAGCCACGGGATTTATGCACTACAAAAGGAAGCTCCAAAAGGCGACACTCCGCAGTCCGGTGGAGAATCGAATGCAGTACTAATTCTTGTCCTGTTACTTTAAGGCGCAGACGTGTCCCGTACTGGTCCGATGACCCTGATGCACGGCCGGAGCGGGGAAACAAGATAGAAGTACCAAATCGACGACATATCACTTCGCCGTCGCCGCCTACAGTGCAGCTGACGTCATGAGCCACGCGATGTAAGCACTACAAAAGGAAGCTGCGAAAGGCGACACTCCGCAGTCCGTTGGAGCATCGAATGCAGTGCTAATTCTTGAACTGTTACTTTCAGGCGCAGACGTGTCCCGTACTGGTCCGATGAACCTGATGCACGGCCGGAGCGGGGAATCAAGATAGAAGCACCAAAGCGGCGACAGATAACTTTGCCGTCACCGCCTACTGTGCAACTGACGTCATGAGCCACGGGAATTAAGCCCTTCAAAAGGAAGCTGCGAAAGGACACACTCCGCAGTCCGGTGGTGCATCGAATGCAGTGCTAATTCTTGTCCTGTTACTTTAAGGCGCAGACGTGTCCCGTACTGGTCCGATGACCCTGATGCACGGCCGTAGCGGGGAAGCAAGATACAAGCACCAAAGCGACGACAGGTAACTTCGCCGTCTCCGCCTACAGTGCAACTCACGTCATGAGCCATGGGATTTAAGCACTACAAAAGGAAGCGGCGAATTCGACACTCCGCAGTCAGGTGGAGCATCGAATGCAGTGCAAATTCTTGTCCTGTTACTTTTAGGCGCAGACGTGTCCCGTACTGGTCCGATGACCCTGATGCACGGCCGGAGCGGGGAAGCAAGTTTGGAGCACCAAAGCGATGACATATAACCAGCCGTCTCCGCCTACAGTGCAACTGACGTCACGAGCCACGGGATTTAAGTACTACAAAAGGAAGCTGCGAAAGGCGGCACTCCGCAGTCCGGTGGAGCATCGAATGCAGTGCTAATTCCTTTCCTGTTACGTTTAGGCGCAGACGTGTCCCATACTGGTCCGATGACCCTGATGCACGGCCGGAGCGGGGAAGCAGGATAAAAGCACCAAAGTGACGACAGATAACTTCGCCGTCACCGCCTACAGTGCAACTGACGTCATGAGCCACGCGATTTAAGTACTACAGAAGGAAGCTGCGAAAGGCGACACTCCGCAGCCCGGTGGAGCATCGAATGCAGTGCTAATTCTTGTCCTGTTACTTTTAGGCGCAGACGTGTCCCGTACTGGTCCGATGAACCTGATGCACGGCCGGAGCGGGGAATCAAGATAGAAGCACCAAAACGACGACAGATAACTTCGCCGTCGCCGCCTACAGTGCAACTCACGTCTTGAGCCATGGGATTTAAGCACTACAAAAGGAAGCGGCGAATTCGACACTCCGCAGTCAGGTGGAGCATCGAATGCAGTGCAAATTCTTGTCCTGTTACTTTTAGGCGCAGACGTGTCCCATGCTGGTCCGATGACCCTGATGCACGGCCAGAGCGGAGAAGCAAGATAGAAGCACCAAAGCGACGACAAATAATTTTGCCGTCACCTCCTACAGTGCAACCGACGTCATGAGCAATGGGATTTAAGCCCTACAAAAGGAAGCTGCGAAAGGCGGCACTCCGCAGTCCGGTGGAGCATCGAATGCAGTGCTAATTCTTGAACTGTTACTTTTAGGCGCAGACGTGTCCCGTACTGGTCCGATGAACCTGATGCACGGCCGGAGCGGGGAATCAAGATAGAAGCACCAAAGCGACGACAGATAACTTCGCCGTCGCCGCCTACAGTGCAACCGACGTCATGAGCAACGGGATTTAAGCCCTACAAGAGGAAACTGCTAAAGGCGACACTCCGCAGTCCGGTGGAGCATCGAATGTAGTGCTAATTCTTGTCCTGTTACCTTCAGGCGCAGACGTGTCCCACACTGGTCCGATGACCCTGATGCACGGCCGGAGCTGGGAGGCAAGATAGAAGCACCAAAGCGACGACACATAAATTTGCCGTCACCGCCTACAGTGCAACTGACGTCATGAGCCACGGAATTTAAGCCCTACAAAAGGAAGCTGCAAGAGGCGAAACTCCGCAGTCCGGAGGAGCATCGAATATAGTGCTAATTCTTGTCCTGTTACTTTCAGGCGCAGACGTGTCCCACACTGGTCCGATGACCCTGATGCACGGCCGGAGCGGGGAGGCAAGATAGAAGTACCAAAGCGACGACACATAAATTTGCCGTCACCGCCTACAGTGCAACTGACGTCATGAGCCACGGGATTTAAGCCCTACAAAACGAAGCTGCAAGAGGCGACACTCCGCAGTCCGGAGGAGCATCGAATGCAGTGCTAATTCTTGTCCTGTTATTTTTAGCCGCAGACTTGTCCCGTACTGGTCCGATGACGACTCTGATGCACGGCAAGAGCGGGGAAGCAAGATAGAAGCACCAAAGCGACGACAGATAACTTCGCCGTCGCCGCCTACAGTGCAACCGACGTCATGAGCAACGGGATTTAAGCCCTACAAAAGGAAGCTGCTAAAGGCGACACTCCGCAGTCCGGTGGAGCATCGAATGTAGTGCTAATTCTTGTCCTGTTACTTTCAGGCGCAGACGTGTCCCACACTGGTCCGATGACCCTGATGCACGGCCGGAGCGGGGAGGCAAGATAGAAGCACCAAAGCGACGACACATAAATTTGCCGTCACCGCCTACAGTGCAACTGACGTCATGAGCCACGGGATTTAAGCCCTACAAAAGGAAGCTGCAAGAGGCGACACTCCGCAGTACGGAGGAGCATCGAATGCAGTGCTAATTCTTGTCCTGTTATTTTTAGCCGCAGGCGTGTCCCGTACTGGTCCGATGACCCTGATGCACGGCCGGAGCGGGGAAGCAAGATAGAAGCACCAAAGCGACGACAGATAACTTCGCCGTCACCGCCTACAGTGAAACTGACGTCATGAGCCACGGGATTTAAGCCCTACAAAAGGAAGCTGCGAAAAGCGACACTACGCAGTCCGATGGAGCATCGAATGCAGTGCTAATTCTTGTCCTGTTACTTTTAGGCGCAGACGTGTCCCGTACTGGTCCGATGACCCTGATGCACGGCCGTAGCGGGGAAGCAAGATAGAAGCACCAAATCGAAGACAGATAACGTTGCCGTCACCGTCTACAGTGCAACTGACGTCATGAGCCACGGGATTTATGCACTACAATAGGAAGCTCCAAAAGGCGACACTCCGCAGTCCGGTGGAGCATCGAATGCAGTGCTTATTCTTGTCCTGTTACTTTCAGGCGCAGACGTGTCCCACCCTGGTCCGATGACCCTGATGCACGGCCGGAGCGGGGAAGCAAGATTGGAGCACCAAAGCGATGACGGATAACTTCGCCGTCACCGCCTGCAGTGGAACTGGCGTCATGAGCAACGGGATTTAAGCACTACAAAAGGAAGCTGCGAAAGGCGGCACTCCGCAGTCCGGTGGAGCATCGAATGCAGTGCTAATTCTTGAACTGTTACTTTTAGGCGCAGACGTGTCCCGTACTGGTCCGATGAACCTGATGCACGGCCGGAGCGGGGAATCAAGATAGAAGCACCAAAGCGACGACAGATAACTTCGCCGTCGCCGCCTACAGTGCAACCGACGTCATGAGCAACGGGATTTAAGCCATACAAGAGGAAGCTGCTAAAGGCGACACTCCGCAGTCCGGTGGAGCATCGAATGTAGTGCTAATTCTTGTCCTGTTACCTTCAGGCGCAGACGTGTCCCACACTGGTCCGATGACCCTGATGCACGGCCGGAGCTGGGAGGCAAGATAGAAGCACCAAAGCGACGACACATAAATTTGCCGTCACCGCCTACAGTGCAACTGACGTCATGAGCCACGGAATTTAAGCCCTACAAAAGGAAGCTCCAAAAGGCGACACTCCGCAGTCCGGAGGAGCATCGAATGCAGTGCTAATTCTTGTCCTGTTATTTTTAGCCGCAGACGTGTCCCGTACTAGTCCGATGACCCTGATGCACGGCCGGAGCGGGGAAGCAAGATAGAAGCACCAAAGCGACGACAGATAACTTCGCCGTCACCGCCTACAGTGAAACTGACGTCATAAGCCACGGGATTTAAGCCCTACAAAAGGAAGCTGCGAAAAGCGACACTCCGCAGTCCGATGGAGCATCGAATGCAGTGCTAATTCTTGTCCTGTTATTTTAGGCGCAGACGTGTCCCGTACTGGTCTGATGACCCTGATGCACGGCAAGAGCGGGGAAGCAAGATAGAAGCACCAAAGCGACGATAGATAACTTTGGCGTCACCGCCTACAGTGCAACTGTCGTTATAAGCCACGGGAATTAACCCCTACAAAAGGAAGCTGCGAAAGACGACACTCCGGAGCCGGTGGAGCATCGAATTCAGTGCTAATTCTTGTCCTGTTACTTTTAGGCGCAGACGTGTCCCGTACTGGTCCGATGACCCTGATGCACGGCCGTAGCGGGGAAGCAAGATAGAAGCACCAAAGCGAAGACAGATAACGTTGCCGTCACCGTCTACAGTGCAACTGACGTCATGAGCCACGCGATGTAAGCACTACAAAAGGAAGCTGCGAAAGGCGACACTCCGCAGTCCGTTGGAGCATCGAATGCAGTGCTAATTCTTGAACTGTTACTTTTAGGCGCAGACGTGTCCCGTACTGGTCCGATGAACCTGATGCACGGCCGGAGCGGGGAATCAAGATAGAAGCACCAAAGCGGCGACAGATAACTTTGCCGTCACCGCCTACTGTGCAACTGACGTCATGAGCCACGGGAATTAAGCCCTTCAAAAGGAAGCTGCGAAAGGACACACTCCGCAGTCCGGTGGTGCATCGAATGCAGTGCTAATTCTTGTCCTGTTACTTTAAGGCGCAGACGTGTCCCGTACTGGTCCGATGACCCTGATGCACGGCCGTAGCGGGGAAGCAAGATACAAGCACCAAAGCGACGACAGGTAACTTCGCCGTCTCCGCCTACAGTGCAACTCACGTCATGAGCCATGGGATTTAAGCACTACAAAAGGAAGCGGCGAATTCGACACTCCGCAGTCAGGTGGAGCATCGAATGCAGTGCAAATTCTTATCCTGTTACTTTTAGGCGCAGACGTGTCCCGTACTGGTCCGATGACCCTGATGCACGGCCGGAGCGGGGAAGCAAGTTTGGAGCACCAAAGCGATGACATATAACCAGCCGTCTCCGCCTACAGTGCAACTGACGTCACGAGCCACGGGATTTAAGTACTACAAAAGGAAGCTGCGAAAGGCGGCACTCCGCAGTCCGGTGGAGCATCGAATGCAGTGCTAATTCCTTTCCTGTTACGTTTAGGCGCAGACGTGTCCCATACTGGTCCGATGACCCTGATGCACGGCCGGAGCGGGGAAGCAGAATAAAAGCACCAAAGTGACGACAGATAACTTCGCCGTCACCGCCTACAGTGCAACTGACGTCATGAGCCACGCGATTTAAGTACTACAGAAGGAAGCTGCGAAAGGCGACACTCCGCAGCCCGGTGGAGCATCGAATGCAGTGCTAATTCTTGTCCTGTTACTTTTAGGCGCAGACGTATCCCGTACTGGTCCGATGAACCTGATGCACGGCCGGAGCGGGGAATCAAGATAGAAGCACCAAAACGACGACAGATAACTTCGCCGTCGCCGCCTACAGTGCAACTCACGTCTTGAGCCATGGGATTTAAGCACTACAAAAGGAAGCGGCGAATTCGACACTCCGCAGTCAGGTGGAGCATCGAATGCAGTGCAAATTCTTGTCCTGTTACTTTTAGGCGCAGACGTGTCCCATGCTGGTCCGATGACCCTGATGCACGGCCAGAGCGGAGAAGCAAGATAGAAGCACCAAAGCGACGACAAATAATTTTGCCGTCACCTCCTACAGTGCAACCGACGTCATGAGCAATGGGATTTAAGCCCTACAAAAGGAAGCTGCGAAAGGCGGCACTCCGCAGTCCGGTGGAGCATCGAATGCAGTGCTAATTCTTGAACTGTTACTTTTAGGCGCAGACGTGTCCCGTACTGGTCCGATGAACCTGATGCACGGCTGGAGCGGGGAATCAAGATAGAAGCACCAAAGCGACGACAGATAACTTCGCCGTCGCCGCCTACAGTGCAACCGACGTCATGAGCAACGGGATTTAAGCCCTACAAGAGGAAACTGCTAAAGGCGACACTCCGCAGTCCGGTGGAGCATCGAATGTAGTGCTAATTCTTGTCCTGTTACCTTCAGGCGCAGACGTGTCCCACACTGGTCCGATGACCCTGATGCACGGCCGGAGCTGGGAGGCAAGATAGAAGCACCAAAGCGACGACACATAAATTTGCCGTCACCGCCTACAGTGCAACTGACGTCATGAGCCACGGAATTTAAGCCCTACAAAAGGAAGCTGCAAGAGGCGAAACTCCGCAGTCCGGAGGAGCATCGAATGCAGTGCTAATTCTTGTCCTGTTATTTTTAGCCGCAGACGTGTCCCGTACTAGTCCGATGACCCTGATGCACGGCCGGAGCGGGGAAGCAAGATAGAAGCACCAAAGCGACGACAGATAACTTCGCCGTCACCGCCTACAGTGAAACTGACGTCATGAGCCACGGGATTTAAGCACTTCAAAAGGAAGCTGCGAAAGGCGACACTCCGTAGTCCTGCCGAGCATCGAATTCGGTGCTAATTCTTGTCCTGTTATTTTAGGCGCAGACGTTTCCCGTACTGGTCCGATGACCTTGATGCACGGCCGGAGCGGGGAAGCAAGATAGAAGCACCAAAGCGACGACAGGTAACTTCGCCGTCTCCGCCTACAGTGCAACTCACGTCATGAGCCATGGGATTTAAGCACTACAAAAGGAAGCGGCGAATTCGACACTCCGCAGTCAGGTGGAGCATCGAATCCGGTGCTAATTCTTGTCCTGTTATTTTAGGCGCAGACGTGTCCCGTACTGATCCGATGACCCTGATGCACGGCCGGAGCGGGGAGTCAAGATAGAAGCACCAAAGCGACGACAGATAACTTCGCCGTCACCGCCTACAGTGCAACTGACGTCATGAGCCACGGGATTTAAGCACTACAAGAGGAAGCTGCAAAAGGCGACATTCCGCAGTCCGTTGGAGCATCGAATGCAGTGCTAATTCTTGTCCTTTTATTTTAGGCGCAGACGTATCCCGTACTGGTCCTTTGACCCTGATGCACGGCCGGAGCGGGGAAGCAAGATAGAACCACCAAAGCGATGACAGATAACTTCGCCGTCACCGCTTAAAGTGCAACTGACGTCATGAGCCACGGCATTTATGCCCTACAAAAGGAAGCTTCGAAAGGCGACACTCCGCAGTCCGGTGGAGCATCGAATCCGGTGCTAATTCTTGTCCTGTTATTTTAGGCGCAGACGTGTCCCGTACTGATCCGATGACCCTGATGCACGGCCGGAGCGGGGAAGCAAGGTAGAAGAACAAAAAGCGACGACAGATAACTTCGCCGTCACCGCCTACAGTGCAACTGACGTCATGAGCCATGGGATTTAAGCACTACAAAAGGAAGCTGCGAAAGGCGACACTCCACAGTCCTGAGGAGCATCGAATTCAGTGCTAATTCTTGTCCTTTTATTTTAGGCGCAGACGTATCCCGTACTGGTCCTTTGACCCTGATGCACGGCCGGAGCGGGGAAGCAAGATAGAACCACCAAAGCGATGACAGATAACTTCGCCGTCACCGCTTAAAGTGCAACTGACGTCATGAGCCACGGCATTTATGCCCTACAAAAGGAAGCTTCGAAAGGCGACACTCCGCAGTCCGGTGGAGCATCGAATTCGGTGCTAATTCTTGTCCTGTTATTTTAGGCGCAGACGTGTCCCGTACTGATCCGATGACCCTGATGCACGGCCGGAGCGGGGAAGCAAGGTAGAAGAACAAAAAGCGACGACAGATAACTTCGCCGTCACCGCCTGCAGTGCAACTGACGTCATGAGCCACGGGATTTAAACACTACAAAAGAATGCTGCGAAAGGCGAAACTCCGCAGTCCGGTGGAGCATCGAATGCAATGCTAATTCTTGTCCTGTTAATTTTAGGCGCAGACGTGTCCCATTCTGGTCCGATGATCCTGATGCACAGCCGGAGCCGGGAAGCAAGATAGAAGAACCAAAGCGACGACAGATAACTTCGCCGTCACCGCCTACAGTGCAACTGACGTCACGAGCCACGGGATTTAAGCAATACAAAAGGAAGCTGCGAAAGGCGACACTCCGTAGTCCGGTGGAGCATCCAATTCGGTGCTAATTTGCTAATTTTTGTCCTGTTATTTTAGGCGCAGACGTGTCCCGTACTGGTCCGATGACCCTGATGCACGGCCGGAGCGGGGAAGCAAGATAGAAGCACCAAAGCGACGACAGATAACTTCGCCGTCACCGCCTAAAGTGCAACTGACGTCATGAGCCACGGGATTTAAGCACTACAAAAGTAAGCTGCGAACGGCGACACGCCGCAGTCCGGTGGAGCATCGAATGCAGTGCTAATTCTTGTCCTGTAAATGTTAGGCGCAGACGTGTCCCGTACTGGTCTGATGACCCTAATGCACGGCCGGAGCGGGGAATCAAGATAGAAGCACCATAGCGACGGCAGATAACTTCCCCGTCACCGCCTACAGGGCAACTGACGTCATGAGCTACGGGATTTAAGCACTACAAAAGGAAGCTGCCAAAGGCGACACTCCGCAGTCCGGTGGAACATCGAATTCAGTGCTAAATCTTGTCCTGTTACATTTAGGCTCAGACGTGTCCCGTACTGGTCCGATGACCCTGATGCACGGCCGGAGCGGGGAAGCAAGATAGAAGCACCAAAGCGACGACAGATAACTTCGCCATCACCGCCTACAGTGCAACTGACGTCATGAGCCACGGGATTTAGGCACTACAAAAGGAAGCTGCGAAAGGCGACACTCCGTAGTCCGGCCGAGCATCGAATTCGGTGCGAATTCTTGTCCTGTTATTTTAGGCGCAGACGTTTCCCGTACTGGTCCGATGACCCTGATGCACGGCCGGAGCGGGGAAGCAAGATAGAAGCACCAAAGCGACGACATGTAACTTCGCCGTCTCCGCCTACAGCGCAACTCACGTCATGAGCCATGGGATTTAAGCACTACAAAATGAAGCGGCGAATTCGACACTCCGCAGTCAGGTGGAGCATCGAATGCAGTGCAAATTCTTGTCCTGTTACTTTTAGGCGCAGAAGTGTCCCATACTGGTCCGATGACCCTGATGCACGGCCGGAGCGGGGAAGCAAGATAGAAGCACCAAAGCGACGACAGATAACTTTGCCGTCACCGCCTACAGTGCAACTGACGTCGTGAGCCACGGGATTTAAGCCCTACAAAAGGAAGCTGGGAAAGCGACACTCCGCAGTCCTGAGGAGCATCGAATGCAGTGCTAATTCTTGTCCTGTTATTTTAGGCGCAGACTTATCCCGTACTGGTCCGATGACCCTGATGCACGGCCGGAGCGGGGAAGCAAGATAGAAGAACAAAAAGCGACGACAGGTAACTTCGCCGTCACCGCCTGCAGTGTCACTGACGTCATGAGCCACGTGATTTAAGCACTACAAAATAAAGCTGCGAAAGGCAACACTACGTAGTCCGGTGGAGCATCCAATTCGGTGCTAATTCTTGTCCTGTTATTTTAGGCACAGACGTGTCCCGTACTGGCCCGATGACCCTGATGCACGGCCGGAGCGCGGAAGCAAGGTAGAAACACCAAAGCGACGACAGATAACTTTGCCGTCACCGCCTAAAGTGCAACTGACGTCATGAGCCACGGGATTTAAGCACTACAAAAAGAATCTGCGAAAGGCGACACTCCGCAGTCCGGTGGAGCATCGAATGCAGCGCTAATTCTTGTCCTGTTACTTTTAGGCGCAGACGTGTCCCGTATTGGTCCGATGACCCTGATGCACGGTTGGAGCGGGGAAGCAAGATAGAAGCACCAAAGTGACCACAGATAACTTCGCCGTCACCGCCTAAAGTGCAACTGACGTCATAAGCCACGGGATTTAAGCACTACAAAAGGAAGCTGCGAAAGGCGACACTCCGTAGTCCGGCCGAGCATCGAATTCGGTGCTAATTCTTGTCCTGTTATTTTAGGCGCAGACGTTTCCCGTACTGGTCCGATGACCCTGATGCACGGCCGGAGCGGGGAAGCAAGATAGAAGCACCAAAGCGACGACATGTAACTCCGCCGTCTCCGCCTACAGCGCAACTCACGTCATGAGCCATGGGATTTAAGCACTACAAAAGCAAGCGGCGAATTCGACACTCCGCAGTCAGGTGGAGCATCGAATGCAGTGCAAATTCTTGTCCTGTTACGTTTAGGCGCAGACGTGTCCCGTACTAGTCCGTTGACCCTGATGCACGGCCGCAGCGGGGAAGCAAGATAGAAGCTCTAAAGCGACGACAGATAACTTTGCCGTCACCGGCTACAGTGCAACTGACGTCATGAGTCACGGGATTTAAACACTACAAAAGGAAGCTGCGAAAGGCGACCCTCCGCAGTCAGGTGGAGCATCGAATGCAGTGCAAATTGTTGTCCTGTTACTTTTAGGCGCAGACGTGTCCCATACTGGTCCGATGACCCTGATGCACGGCGGGAGCGGGGAAGCAAGATAGAAGCACCAAACCGACGACAGATAACATTGCCGTCACCGCCTAAAGTGCAACTGACGTCATGAGCCACGGGATTTATGCACTAAAAAAGGAAGCTGCGAAAGGCGACACTCCGCAGTCCGGTGGAGCATCGAATGCAGTGCCAATTCTTGTCCTGTTACTTTTAGGCGCAGACGTGTCCCGAACTGGTCCGATGAACCTGATGCACGGCCGGAGCGGGGAAGCAAGGTAGAAACACCAAAGCGACGACTGATAACTTTGCCGTCACCGCCTAAAGTGCAACTGACGTCATGAGCCACGGGATTTAAGCACTACAAAAAGAATCTGCGAAAGGCGACACTCCGCAGTCCGGTAGAGCAACGAATGCAGTGCGTATTCTTGTCCTGTTACTTTTAGGCGCAGACGTGTCCCTTAATGGTCCGATGACCCTGATGCACGGCTGGAGCGGGGAAGCAAGATAGAAGCACCAAAGCGACGACAGATAACTTCGCCGTCACCGCCTAAAGTGCAACTGACGTCATAAGCCACGGGATTTAAGCACTACAAAAGGAAGCTGCGAAAGGCGACACGCCGCAGTACGATGGAGCATCGAATGCAGTGCTAATTCTTGTCCTGTCAATTTTAGGCGCAGACGTGTCCCGTACTGGTCCGATGACCCTGATGCACTGCCGGAGCGGGGAAGCAAGATAGAAGCACCAAAGCGACGACAGATAACTTTGCCGTCACCGCCTAAAGTGCAACTGACGTCATGAGCCACGGGATTTAAGCACTACAAAAGGTAGCTGCGAAATGCGACACTCCGCAGTCCGGTGGAGCATCGAATGCAGTGCTAATTCTTGTCCTGTTACTTTTAGGCGCAGACGTGCCCGTACTGGTCCGATGACCCTGATGCACGGCCGAAGGGGGGAAGCAAGATAGAAGAACCAAAGCGACGACAGATAACTTTGCCGTCACCGCCTAAACTGCAACTGACGTCATGAGCCACGGGATTTAAGCCCTACAAAAGGAAGATGCGAAAGGCGACACTCCGCAGTCCGGTGGTGCATCGAATGCAGTGCTAATTCTTGTCCTGTTACTTTTAAGTTCAGACGTGTCCCGTACTGGTCCGATGACCCTGATGCACGGCCGGAGCGGGGAACCAAGATAGAAGAACAAAAAGCGACGACAGGTAACTTCGCCGTGACCGCCTGCAATGCAACTGACGTCATGAGCCACGGGATTTAAGCACTACAAAATAAAGCTGCGAAAGGCGAAACTCCGCAGTCCGCTGGAGCCTCCAATGCAATGCTAATTCTTGTCCTGTTAAGTTTAGGCGCAGACGTGTCCCGTACTGGTCCGATGACACTGATGCACGGCCGGAGCAGGGAAGCAAGATAGAAGCACCAAAGCGACGACAGATAACTTCGCCGTCACCGCCTAAAGTGCAACTGACGTCATGAGCCACGGGATTTAAGCACTACAAAAGGAAGCTGCGAAAGGCGACACGCCGCAGACCGGTGGAGCATCGAATGCAGTGCTAATTCTTGTCCTGTCAATTTTAGGCGCAGACGTGTCCCGTACTGGTCCGATGACCCTAATACACGGCCGGAGCGGGGAATCAAGATAGAAGCACCAAAGCGACGACAGATAACTTCCCCGTCACCACCTACAGTGCAACTGACGTCATGAGCCACGGGATTTAAGCGCTACAAAAGGAAGCTGCCAAAGGCGACACTCCGCAGTCCGGTGGAACATCGAATTCAGTGCTAATACCTGCCCTGTTACATTTAGGCTCAGACGTGTCCCGTACTGGTCCGATGACCCTGATGCACGGCCGGAGCTGGGAAGCAAGATAGATGCACGAAAGCGACGACAGATAACTTCGCCGTCACCGCCTACAGTGCAACTGACGTCATGAGCCACGGGATTTAAGCACTACAAAAGGAAGCTGCGAAAGGCGACACTCCGTAGTCCGCCCGAGCATCGAATACGGTGCTAATTGTGACATTCCTTGTGTGTGCTACGAGGTTCCGCGTTCCACGGCGCGGCGTAGACGGAGACCCAGATGACAGCGGCATCATCAATTAGCCAGCCATGCTCTTTGAGTGACGACCAACGAAGGGGTTTGAGCCCAACCGGACCCAACCGGACCCGCCGCCGCCGCCGCGGGGAAACGGGCTTATCCTCCCTAATTGGCGTGGCGGTTCCAGGGGCGGCCCTTCCGAGCACATTCCAGGACAAGGGAACTGTCAGCGGGCCAGAGCGCGCCTTACCTTGAGGAGCGAGTGTCAGTTGATGGACGGAGAATGGAGGCCGGTGACCCGCGGGAACTGTCAGCAAGCCAGAGCGCGCCTTACCAATGCCGACGCTATGCGCTACCTCGAAGACAACCTTCTTTCCCGCGGACTCAACACGTGAGGGGGGCGAGACCACGATGCGGTGGTATGTTTGTGCGCCCAAGTGAATGCCCTAGCCCCCCCTCCTTCCCCTCCGGCGTGGGCGTCCTCACCCTAGGGAGTGTGGAGAAGAGGATATAAAAATCGAGAAGCAGTACGGAAGAGGCACGCTCAGGACGACATCGTTCGCCAAGAGGGCCTTCAGCGCCGAAGCCCGACGGCGTGCAGCTTCTGCCAGCAACCGCTAGAGCCCAACTCCGGAGCCACTCCATCGCCACCATGAAGTCGTCGGCACGTAAGCTCGGACGCCCCAGCCTCTGAATCTTAATCATGTATAATTATTGAATATATCTGTTTGTTTAAACTGAGCCATACGGTGTCTCTTTGCCTCTCCGTCCCGTGTGGACCTGCGCATTATGGGGGTCATCACATAATTCTTGTCCTGTTATTTTAGGCGCAGACGTTTCCCGTACTGATCCGATGACCCTTATGCACGGCCGGAGCGGGGAAGCAAGATAGAAGCACCAAAGCGACGACAGGTAACTTCGCCGTCACCGCCTACAGTGCAACTCACGTCATGAGCCATGGGATTTAAGCACTACAAAAGGAAGCTGCGAAAGGCGACACGCCGCAGTACGATGGAGCATCGAATGCAGTGCTAATTCTTGTCCTCTCAATTTTAGGCGCAGACGTGTCCCGTACTGGTCCGATGACCCTGATGCACTGCCGGAGCGGGGAAGCAAGATAGAAGCACCAAAGCGACGACAGATAACTTCGCCGTCACCGCCTACAGTGCAACTGACGTCATGAGCCACGGGATTTAAGCACTACAAAAGGAAGCTGCGAAAGGCGACACTCCGTAGTCCGGCCGAGCATCGAATTCGGTGCTCATTCTTGTCCTGTTATTTTAGACGCAGACGTTTCCCGTACTGGTCCGATGACCCTGATGCACGGCCAGAGCGGGGAATCAAGTTAGAAGCACCAAAGCGACGACAGGTAACTTCGCCGTCTCCGCCTACAGTGCAACTGATGTCATGAGCAACGGGATTTAAGCACTACAAAAGGAAGCTGCGAAAGGCGACACTCCGCAGTCCGGTGGAGCATCGAATGCAGTGCTAATTCTTGTCCTGTTACTTCTAGGCGCAAACGTGCCCGTACTGGTCCGATGACCCTGATGCACGGCCGAAGCGGGGAAGCAAGATAGAAGCACCAAAGCGACGACAGATAACTTTGCCGTCACCGCCTAAAGTGCAACTGACGTCATGAGCCACGGGATTTAAGTCCTACAAAAGGAAGATGCGAAAGGCGACACTCCGCAGTCCGGTGGTGCATCGAATGCAGTGCTAATTCTTGTCCTGTTACTTTTAAGTTCAGACGTGTCCCGTACTGGTCCGATGACCCTGATGCACGGCGGGAGCGGGGAAGAAGATAGAAGCACTAAAGCGACGACAGATAACTTTGCCGTCACCGCGTAAAGTGCAACTGACGTCATGAGCCACGGGTTTAAGCCCTAAAAAGGAAGATGCGAAAGGCGACACTCCGCAGTCCGGTGGTGCATCGAATGCAGTGCAAATTCTTGTCCTGTTACTTTTAGGCGCATTCGTGTCCCATACTGGTCCGATGACCCTGATGCACGGCCGGAGCGGAGAAGCAAGATAGAAGCACCAAAGCGACGACAGATAACTTTGCCGTCACCGCCTACAGTGCAACTGATGTCATGAGCAACGGGATTTAAGCACTATAAAAGGAAGCTGCGAAAGGCGACACTCCGCAGTCCGGTGGAGCATCGAATGCAGTGCTAATTCTTGTCCTGTTGCGTTTAGGCGCAGACGTGCCCGTACTGGTCCGATGACCCTGATGCACGGCCGAAGCGGGGAAGCAAGATAGAAGCACCAAAGCGACGACAGATAACTTTGCCGTCACCGCGTAAAGTGCAACTGACGTCATGAGCCACGGGTTTAAGCCCTAAAAAGGAAGATGCGAAAGGCGACACTCCGCAGTCCGGTGGTGCATCGAACGCAGTGCTGATTCTTGTCCTGTTATTTTAGGCGCAGACGTTTCCCGTACTGGTCCGATGACCCTGATGCACGGCCGGAGCGGAGAAGCAAGTTAGAAGCACCAAAGCGACGACAGATAACTTTGCCGTCACCGCCTACAGTGCAACTGATGTCATGAGCAACGGGATTTAAGCACTATAAAAGGAAGCTGCGAAAGGCGACACTCCGCAGTCCGGTGGAGCATCGAATGCAGTGCTAATTCTTGTCCTGTTGCGTTTAGGCGCAGACGTGCCCGTACTGGTCCGATGACCCTGATCCACGGCCGAAGCGGGGAAGCAAGATAGAAGCACCAAAGCGACGACAGATAACTTTGCCGTCACCGCGTAAAGTGCAACTGACGTCATGAGCCACGGGTTTAAGCCCTAAAAAGGAAGATGCGAAAGGCGACACTCCGCAGTCCGGTGGTGCATCGAACGCAGTGCTGATTCTTGTCCTGTTATTTTAGGCGCAGACGTTTCCCGTACTGGTCCGATGACCCTGATGCACGGCCGGAGCGGAGAAGCAAGTTAGAAGCACCAAAGCGACGACAGATAACTTTGCCGTCACCGCCTACAGTGCAACTGATGTCATGAGCAACGGGATTTCAGCACTACAAAAGGAAACTGCGAAAGGCGACACTCCGCAGTCCGGTGGAGCATCGAATGCAGTGCTAATTCTTGTCCTGTTACTTCTAGGCGCAGACGTGCCCGTACTGGTCCGATGACCCTGATGCACGGCCGAAGCGGGGAAGCAAGATAGAAGCACCAAAGCGACGACAGATAACTTTGCCGTCACCGCCTAAAGTGCAACTGACGTCATGAGCCACGGGATTTAAGTCCTACAAAAGGAAGATGCGAAAGGCGACACTCCGCAGTCCGGTGGTGCATCGAATGCAGTGCTAATTCTTGTCCTGTTACTTTTAAGTTCAGACGTGTCCCGTACTGGTCCGATGACCCTGATGCACGGCGGGAGCGGGGAAGCAAGATAGAAGCACTAAAGCGACGACAGATAACTTTCCCGTCACCGCCTGCAGTGCAACTGACGTCATGAGCCACGGGATTTAAGCCCTACAAAAGGAAGCTGGGAAAGCGACACTCCGCAGTCAGCTGGAGCCTCCAATGCAATGCTAATTCTTGTCCTGTTAATTTTAGGCGCAGACGTGTCCCGTACTGGTCCGATGACACTGATGCACGGCCGGAGCAGGGAAGCAAGTTAGAAGCACCAAAGCGACGACAGATAACTTCGCCGTCACCACCTAAAGTGCAACTGACGTCATGAGCCACGGGATTTAAGCACTACAAAAGGAAGCTGCGAAAGGCGACACGCCGCAGACCGGTGGAGCATCGAATGCAGAGCTAATTCTTGTCCTGTCAATTTTAGGCGCAGGCGTGTCCCGTACAGGTCCGATGACCCTAATACACGGCCGGAGCGGGGAATCAAGATAGAAGCACCAAAGCGAGAACAGATAACTTCCCCGTCACCACCTACAGTGCAACTGACGTCATGAGCCACGGGATTTAAGCGCTACAAAAGGAAGCTGCCAAAGGCGACACTCCGCAGTCCGGTGGAACATCGAATTCAGTGCTAATACTTGTCCTGTTACATTTAGGCTCAGACGTGTCCCGTACTGGTCCGATGACCCTGATGCACGGCCGGAGCGGGGAAGCAAGATAGATGCACGAAAGCGACGACAGATAACTTCGCCGTCACCGCCTACAGTGCAACTGACGTCATGAGCCACGGGATTTAAGCACTACAAAAGGAAGCTGCGAAAGGCGTCACTCCGTAGTCCGGCCGAGCATCGAATTCGGTGCTAATTCTCTTCCTGTTATTTTAGGCGCCGACGTTTCCCGTACTGATCCGATGACCCTGATGCACGGCCGGAGCGGGGAAGCAAGATAGAAGCACCAAAGCGACGACAGGTAACTTCGCCGTCACCGCCTACAGTGCAACTCACGTCATGAGCCATGGGATTTAAGCACTACAAAAGGAAGCAGCGAAAGGCGACACCCCGCAGTCAGGTGGAGCATCGAATGCAGTGCAAATTCTTGTCCTGTTACTTTTAGGCGCAGACGTGTCCCGTACTGGTCCGATGACCCTGATGCACGGCCGAAGCGGGGAAGCAAGATAGAAGCACCAAAGCGACGACAGGTAACTTCGCCGTCACCGCCTACAGTGCAACTCACGTCATGAGCCATGGGATTTAAGCACTACAAAAGGAAGCAGCGAAAGGCGTCACTCCGTAGTCCGGCCGAGCATCGAATTCGGTGCTAATTCTCTTCCTGTTATTTTAGGCGCCGACGTTTCCCGTACTGATCCGATGACCCTGATGCACGGCCGGAGCGGAGAAGCAAGATAGAAGCACCAAAGCGACGACAGATAACTTTGCCGTCACCGCCTACAGTGCAACTGATGTCATGAGCAACGGGATTTAAGCACTACAAATAGGAAGCTGCGAAAGGCGACACTCCGCAGTCCGGTGGAGCATCGAATGCAGTTCTAATTCTTGTCCTGTTGCTTTTAGGCGCAGACGTGCCCGTACTGGTCCGATGACCCTGATGCACGGCCGAAGCGGGGAAGCAAGATAGAAGCACCAAAGCGATGACAGGTAACTTTGCCGTCACCGCGTAAAGTGCAACTGACGTCATGAGCCACGGGATTTAAGCCCTACAAAAGGAAGCTGGGAAAGCGACACTCCGCAGTCCTTAGGAGCATCGAATGCAGTGCTAATTCTTGTCCTGTTATTTTATGCGCCGATGTATCCCGTACTGGTCCGATGACCCTGATGCACGGCCGGAGCGGGGAAGCAAGATAGAAGATCAAAAAGCGACGACAAATACCTTCGCCGTCACCGCCTGCAGTGCAACTGACGTCATGAGCCACGGGATTTAAGCACTACAAAATAAAGCTGCGAAAGGCGAAACTCCGCAGTCCGGTGGAGCATCCAATGCAATGCTAATTCTTGTCCTGTGAATTTTAGGCGCAGACGTGTCCCGTACTGGTCCGATGACCCTGATGCACGGCCGGAGCGGGGAAGCAAGATAGAAGCACCAAAGCGACGACAGATAACTTTGCCGTCACCGCCTACAGTGCAACTGACGTCATGAGCCACGGGATTTAAGCCCTACAAAAGGAAGCTGGGAAAGCGACACTCCGCAGTCCTTAGGAGCATGGAATGCAGTGCTAATTCTTGTCCTGTTATTTTATGCGCCGATGTATCCCGTACTGGTCCGATGACCCTGATGCACGGCCGGAGCGGGGAAGCAAGATAGAAGATCAAAAAGCGACGACAAATACCTTCGCCGTCACCGCCTGCAGTGCAACTGACGTCATGAGCCACGGGATTTAAGCACTACAAAATAAAGCTGCGAAAGGCGAAACTCCGCAGTCCGGTGGAGCATCCAATGCAATGCTAATTCTTGTCCTGTGAATTTTAGGCGCAGACGTGTCCCGTATTGGTCCGATGACACTGATGCACGGCCGGAGCAGGGAAGCAAGATAGAAGCACCAAAGCGACGACAGATAACTTCGCCGTCACCGCCTACAGTGCAACTCACGTCATGAGCCATGGGATTTAAGCACTACAAAAGGAAGCTGCGAAAGGCGACACTCTGCAGTCCGGTGGAGCATCGAATGCAGTGCCAATTCCTGTCCTGTTACTTTTAGGCGCAGACGTATCCGGAACTGGTCCGATGAACCTGATGCATGGCCGGAGCAGGGAAGCAAGATAGAAGAACCAAAGGGACGACAGATAATTTCGCAGTCACCGCCTACAGTGCAACTGACGTCATGAGCCACGGGATTTAAGCACTACAAAAGGAAGCTGCGAAAGGCGACACTCCGTAGTCCGGTGGAGCATCCAATTCGGTGCTAATTCTTGTCCTGTTATTTTAGGCGCAGACGTGTCCCGTACTGGTCCAATGACCCTGATGCACGGCCGGAGCGGGGAAGCAAGATAGAAGCACCAAAGCGACGACAGATAACTTCGCCGTCAGCGCCTAAAGTGCTACTGACGTCATGAGCCACGGGATTTAAGCACTACAAAAGGAAGCTGCGAAAGGCGACACTCCGTAGTCCGGCCGAGCATCGAATTCGGTGCTAATTCTTGTCCTGTTATTTTAGGCGCAGACGATCCCGTACTGGTCCGATGACCCTGATGCACGGCCGGAGCGGGGAAGCAAGATAGAAGCACCAAAGCGACTCATCTGTTAGACTACAGGTAACTTCGCCGTCTCCGCCTACAGTGCAACTCACGTCATGAGCCATGGGATTTAAGCACTACAAGAGGAAGCTGCGAAAGGCGTCACTCCGTAGTCCGGCCGAGCATCGAATTCGGTGCTAATTCTTGTCCTGTTATTTTAGGCGCAGACGTTTCCCGTACTGATCCGATGACCCTGATGCACGGCCGGAGCGGGGAAGCAAGATAGAAGCACCAAAGCGACGACAGGTAACTTCGCCGTCACCGCCTACAGTGCAACTCACGTCATGAGCCATGGGATTTAAGCACTACAAAAGGAAGCAGCGAAAGGCGACACTCCGCAGTCAGGTGGAGCATCGAATGCAGTGCAAATTCTTGTCCTGTTACTTTTAGGCGCAGACGTGTCCCATACTGGTCCGATGACCCTGATGCAAGGCCGGAGCGGAGAAGCAAGATAAAAGCACCAAAGCGACGACAGATAACTTTGCCGTCACCGCGTAAAGTGCAACTGACGTCATGAGCCACAGGTTTAAGCCCTACAAAAGGAAGATGCGAAAGGCGACACTCCGCAGTCCGGTGGTGCATCGAATGCAGTGCTAATTCTTGTCCTGTGCTTTTAGGCGCAGACGTGCCCGTACTGGTCCGATGACCCTGATGCACGGCCGGAGCGGGGAAGCAAGATAGAAGCACCAAAGCGACGACAGGTAACTTCGCCGTCACCGCCTACAGTGCAACTGATGTCATGAGCAACGGGATTTAAGCACTACAAAAGGAAGCTGCGAAAGGCGACACTCCGCAGTCCGGTGGAGCATCGAATGCAGTGCTAATTCTTGTCCTGTGCTTTTAGGCGCAGACGTGCCCGTACTGGTCCGATGACCCTGATGCACGGCCGAAGCGGGGAAGCAAGATAGAAGCACCAAAGCGACGACAGATAACTTTGCCGTCACCGCGTAAAGTGCAACTGACGTCATGAGCCACAGGTTTAAGCCCTACAAAAGGAAGATGCGAAAGGCGACACTCCGCAGTCCGGTGGTGCATCGAATGCAGTGCTAATTCTTGTCCTGTGCTTTTAGGCGCAGACGTGCCCGTACTGGTCCGATGACCCTGATGCACGGCCGGAGCGGGGAAGCAAGATAGAAGCACCAAAGCGACGACAGATAACTTCGCCGTCACCGCCTACAGTGCAACTGACGTCATGAGCCACGGGATTTAAGCACTACAAAAGGAAGCTGCGAAAGGCGACACTCCGTAGTCCGGCCGAGCATCGAATTCGGTGCTCATTCTTGTCCTGTTATTTTAGGCGCAGACGTTTCCCGTACTGGTCCGATGACCCTGATGCACGGCCGGAGCGGGGAAGCAAGTTAGAAGCACTAAAGCGACGACAGGTAACTTCGCCGTCACCGCGTAAAGTGCAACTGACATTATGAGCCACGGGTTTAAGCCCTACAAAAGGAAGATGCGAAAGGCGACACTCCGCAGTCCGGTGGTGCATCGAACGCAGTGCTAATTCTTGTCCTGTTATTTTATGCGCCGATGTATCCCGTACTGGTCCGATGACCCTGATGCACGGCCGGAGCGGGGAAGCAAGATAGAAGATCAAAAAGCGACGACAAATAACTTCGCCGTCACCGCCTGCAGTGCAACTGACGTCAAGAGCCACGGGATTTAAGCACTACAAAAGGAAGCTGCGAAAGGCGACACTCCGTAGTCCGGCCGAGCATCGAATTCGGTGCTCATTCTTGTCCTGTTACATTTAGGCGCAGACGTGTCCCGTACTGGTCCGATGACCCTGATGCACGGCCGGAGCGGGGAAGCAAGATAGAAGCACCAAAGCGACGACAGATAACTTTGCCGTCACCGCCTACAGTGCAACTGACGTCATGAGCCACGGGATTTAAGCCCTACAAAAGGAAGCTGGGAAAGCGACACTCCGCAGTCCTTAGGAGCATCGAATGCAGTGCTAATTCTTGTCCTGTTATTTTATGCGCCGATGTATCCCGTACTGGTCCGATGACCCTGATGCACGGCCGGAGCGGGGAAGCAAGATAGAAGATCAAAAAGCGACGACAAATAACTTCGCCGTCACCGCCTGCAGTGCAACTGACGTCATGAGCCACGGGATTTAAGCACTACAAAATAAAGCTGCGAAAGGCGAAACTCCGCAGTCCGGTGGAGCATCCAATGCAATGCTAATTCTTGTCCTGTGAATTTTAGGCGCAGACGTGTCCCGTATTGGTCCGATGACACTGATGCACGGCCGGAGCAGGGAAGCAAGATAGAAGCACCAAAGCGACGACAGATAACTTCGCCGTCACCGCCTACAGTGCAACTCACGTCATGAGCCATGGGATTTAAGCACTACAAAAGGAAGCTGCGAAAGGCGACACTCTGCAGTCCGGTGGAGCATCGAATGCAGTGCCAATTCCTGTCCTGTTACTTTTAGGCGCAGACGTATCCGGAACTGGTCCGATGAACCTGATGCATGGCCGGAGCGGGGAAGCAAGATAGAAACACCAAAGCGACGACAGATAACTTTGCCTTCACCGCATAAAGTGCAACTGACGTCATGAGCAACGGGGTTTAAGCCCTACAAAAGGAAGATGCGAAAGGCGACACTCCGCAGTCCGGTGGTGCATCGAATGCAGTGCTAATTCTTGTCCTGTTACTTTTAAGTTCAGACGTGTCCCGTACTGGTCCGATGACCCTGATGCACGGCGGGAGCGGGGAAGCAAGACAGAAGCACTAAAGCGACGACAGATAACTTTGCCGTCACCGCCTGCAGTGCAACTGACGTCATGAGCCACGGGATTTAAGCACTAAAAAAGAATGCTGCGAAAGGCGAAACTCCGCAGTCCGGTGGAGCATCGAATGCAATGCTAATTCTTGTCCTGTTAATTTTAGGCGCAGACGTTTCCCGTACTGGTCCGATGACCCTAATACACGGCCGGAGCGGGGAATCAAGATAGAAGCACCAAAGCGACGACAGATAACTTCCCCGTCACCGCCTACAGTGCAACTCACGTCATGAGCCATGGGATTTAAGCACTACAAAAGGAAGCTGCGAAAGGCGACACGCCGCAGTACGATGGAGCATCGAATGCAGTGCTAATTCTTGTCCTGTCAATTTTAGGCGCAGACGTGTCCCGTACTGGTCTGATGACCCTGATGCACTGCCGGAGCGGGGAAGCAAGATAGAAGCACCAAAGTGACGACAGATAACTTCGCCGTCACCGCCTACAGTGCAACTGACGTCATGAGCCACGGGATTTAAGCACTACAAAAGGAAGCTGCGAAAGGCGACACTCCGTAGTCCGGCCGAGCATCGAATTCGGTGCTCATTCTTGTCCTGTTATTTTAGGCGCAGACGTTTCCCGTACTGGGCTGATGACCCTGATGCACGGCCGGAGCGGGGAAGCAAGTTAGAAGCACTAAAGCGACGACAGGTAACTTCGCCGTCACCGCCTACAGTGCAACTGATGTCATGAGCAACGGGATTTAAGCCCTACAAAAGGAAGCTGCGAAAGGCGACACTCCGCAGTCCGGTGGAGCATCGAATGCAGTGCTAATTCTTGTCCTGTTACTTCTAGGCGCAGACGTGCCCGTACTGGTCCGATGACCCTGATGCACGGCCGAAGCGAGGAAGCAAGATAGAAGCACCAAAGCGCCGACAGATAACTTTGCCGTCACCGCCTAAAGTGCAACTGACGTCATGAGCCACGGGATTTAAGTCCTACAAAAGGAAGATGCGAAAGGCGACACTCCGCAGTCCGGTGGTGCATCGAATGCAGTGCTAATTCTTGTCCTGTTACTTTTAAGTTCAGACGTGTCCCGTACTGGTCCGATGAGCCTGATGCACGGCGGGAGCGGGGAAGCAAGATAGAAGCACTAAAGCGACGACAGATAACTTTGCCGTCACCGCCTGCAGTGCAACTGACGTCATGAGCCACGGGATTTAAGCACTACAAAAGGAAGCTGCGAAAGGCGACACGCCGCAGACCGGTGGAGCATCGAATGCAGTGCTAATTCTTGTCCTGTCAATTTTAGGCGCAGACGTGTCCCGTACTGGTCCGATGACACTGATGCACGGCCGGAGCGGAGAAGCAAGATAGAAGCACCAAAGCGACGACAGATAACTTTGCCGTCACCGCCTGCAGTGCAACTGACGTCATGAGCCACGGGATTTAAGCACTACAAAAGGAAGCTGGGAAAGCGACACTCCGCAGTCCGGTGGTGCATCGAATGCAGTGCTAATTCTTGTCCTGTCAATTTTAGGCGCAGACGTGTCCCGTACTGGTCCGATGACCCTAATACACGGCCGGAGCGGAGAAGCAAGATAGAAGCACCAAAGCGACGACAGATAACTTTGCCGTCACCGCCTGCAGTGCAACTGACGTCATGAGCCACGGGATTTAAGCACTACAAAAGGAAGCTGGGAAAGCGACACTCCGCAGTCCGGTGGTGCATCGAATGCAGTGCTAATTCTTGTCCTGTTAATTTTAGGCGCAGACGTGTCCCGTACTGGTCCGATGACACTGATGCACGGCCGGAGCAGGGAAGCAAGATAGAAGCACCAAAGCGACGACAGATAACTTTGCCGTCACCGCCTAAAGTGCAACTGACGTCATGAGCCACGGGATTTAAGTCCTACAAAAGGAAGATGCGAAAGGCGACACTCCGCAGTCCGGTGGTGCATCGAATGCAGTGCTAATTCTTGTCCTGTTACTTTTAAGTTCAGACGTTTCCCGTACTGGGCCGATGACACTGATGCACGGCCGGAGCAGGGAAGCAAGATAGAAGCACCAAAGCGACGACAGATAACTTCGCCGTCACCGCCTAAAGTGCAACTGACGTCATAAGCCACGGGATTTAAGCACTACAAAAGGAAGCTGCGAAAGGCGACACGCCGCAGACCGGTGGAGCATCGAATGCAGTGCTAATTCTTGTCCTGTCAATTTTAGGCGCACGCGTGTCCCGTACTGGTCCGATGACCCTAATACACGGCCGGAGCGGGGAATCAAGATAGAAGCACCAAAGCGACGACAGATAACTTCCCCGTCACCACCTACAGTGCAACTGACGTCATGAGCCACGGGATTTAAGCGCTACAAAAGGAAGCTGCCAAAGGCGACACTCCGCAGTCCGGTGGAACATCGAATTCAGTGCTAATACTTGTCCTGTTACATTTAGGCTCAGACGTGTCCCGTACTGGTCCGATGACCCTGATGCACGGCCGGAGCGGGGAAGCAAGATAGATGCACGACAGCGACGACAGATAACTTCGCCGTCACCGCCTACAGTGCAACTGACGTCATGAGCCACGGGATTTAAGCACTACAAAAGGAAGCTGCGAAAGGCGTCACTCCGTAGTCCGGCCGAGCATCGAATTCGGTGCTAATTCTTGTCCTGTTATTTTAGGCGCAGACGTTTCCCGTACTGATCCGATGACCCTGATGCACGGCCGGAGCGGGGAAGCAAGATAGAAAGAAGCACCAAAGCGACGACAGGTAACTTCGCCGTCACCACCTACAGTGCAACTCACGTCATGAGCCATGGGATTTAAGCACTACAAAAGGAAGCAGCGAAAGGCGACACTCCGCAGTCAGGTGGAGCATCGAATGCAGTGCAAATTCTTGTCCTGTTACTTTTAGGCGCAGACGTGTCCCATACTGGTCCGATGACCCTGATGCACGGCCGGAGCGGAGAAGCAAGATAGAAGCACCAAAGCGACGACAGATAACTTTGCCGTCACCGCCTACAGTGCAACTGATGTCATGAGCAACGGGAATTAAGCGCTACAAAAGGAACCTGCCAAAGGCGACACTCCGCAGTCCGGTGGAACATCGAATTCAGTGCTAATACTTGTCCTGTTACATTTAGGCTCAGACGTGTCCCGTACTGGTCCGATGACCCTGATGCACGGCCGGAGCGGGGAAGCAAGATAGATGCACTACAGCGACGACAGATAACTTCGCCGTCACCGCCTACAGTGCAACTGACGTCATGAGCCACGGGATTTAAGCACTACAAAAGGAAGCTGCGAAAGGCGTCACTCCGTAGTCCGGCCGAGCATCGAATTCGGTGCTAATTATTGTCCTGTTATTTTAGGCGCAGACGTTTCCCGTACTGATCCGATGACCCTGATGCACGGCCGGAGCGGGGAAGCAAGATAGAAAGAAGCACCAAAGCGACGACAGGTAACTTCGCCGTCACCACCTACAGTGCAACTCACGTCATGAGCCATGGGATTTAAGCACTACAAAAGGAAGCTGCGAAAGGCGACACTCCGCAGTCCGGTGGTGCATCGAACGCAGTGCTAATTCTTGTCCTGTTATTTTATGCGCAGATGTATCCCGTACTGGTCCGATGACCCTGATGCACGGCCGGAGCGGGGAAGCAAGATAGAAGAACAAAAAGCGACGACAGATAACTTCGCCGTCACCGCCTACAGTGCAACTCACGTCATGAGCCATGGGATTTAAGCACTACAAAAGGAAGCTGCGAAAGGCGACACTCTGCAGTCCGGTGGAGCATCGAATGCAGTGCAAATTCTTGTCCTGTTACTTTTAGGCGCAGACGTGTCCCATACTGGTCCGATGACCCTGATGCACGGCCGGCGCGGGGAAGCAAGATAGAAGCACCAAAGCGACGACAGATAACTTTGCAGTCACCGCCTACAGTGCAACTGTTGTCATGAGCCACGGGATTTAAGCACTACAAAAGGAAGCTGCGAAAGGCGACACTCCGCAGTCCGGTGGTGCATCGAACGCAGTGCTAATTCTTGTCCTGTTATTTTATGCGCAGATGTATCCCGTACTGGTCCGATGACCCTGATGCACGGCCGGAGCGGGGAAGCAAGATAGAAGAACAAAAAGCGACGACAGATAACTTCGCCGTCACCGCCTACAGTGCAACTCACGTCATGAGCCATGGGATTTAAGCACTACAAAAGGAAGCTGCGAAAGGCGACACTCTGCAGTCCGGTGGAGCATCGAATGCAGTGCAAATTCTTGTCCTGTTACTTTTAGGCGCAGACGTGTCCCGTACTGGTCCGATGACCCTGATGCACGGCCGGAGCGGGGAAGCAAGATAGATGCACGACAGCGACGACAGATAACTTCGCCGTCACCGCCTACAGTGCAACTGACGTCATGAGCCACGGGATTTAAGCACTACAAAAGGAAGCTGCGAAAGGCGTCACTCCGTAGTCCGGCCGAGCATCGAATTCGGTGCTAATTCTTTTCCTGTTATTTTAGGCGCAGACGTTTCCCGTACTGATCCGATGACCCTGATGCACGGCCGGAGCGGGGAAGCAAGATAGAAAGAAGCACCAAAGCGACGACAGGTAACTTCGCCGTCACCACCTACAGTGCAACTCACGTCATGAGCCATGGGATTTAAGCACTACAAAAGGAAGCAGCGAAACGCGACACTCCGCAGTCAGGTGGAGCATCGAATGCAGTGCAAATTCTTGTCCTGTTACTTTTAGGCGCAGACGTGTCCCATACTGGTCCGATGACCCTGATGCACGGCCGGCGCGGGGAAGCAAGATAGAAGCACCAAAGCGACGACAGATAACTTTGCAGTCACCGCCTACAGTGCAACTGTTTTCATGAGCCACGGGATTTAAGCCCTACAAAAGGAAGCTGCGAAAGGCGACACTCCGCAGTCCAGTAGAGCATCGAATGCAGTGCTAATTCTTGTCCTGTTATTTTAGGCGCACACGTGTCCCATACTGGTCCGATGACCCTGATGCACGGCCGGAGCGGGGAAGCAAGATAGAAGCACCAAAGCGACGACAGATAACATTGCCGTCACCGCCTACAGTGCAACTGACCTCATGAGCCACGGGATTTAAGCCCTACAAAAGGAAGCTGCGAAAGGCGACACTCCGCAGTCCGGTGGAGCATCGAATGCAGTGCTAATTCTTGTCCTGTTACTTCTAGGCGCAGACGTGCCCGTACTGGTCCGATGACCCTGATGCACGGCCGAAGCGGGGAAGCAAGATAGAAGCACCAAAGCGCCGACAGATAACTTTGCCGTCACCGCCTAAAGCGCAACTGACGTCATGAGCCACGGGATTTAAGTCCTACAAAAGGAAGATGCGAAAGGCGACACTCCGCAGTCCGGTGGTGCATCGAATGCAATGCTAATTCTTGTCCTTTTAATTTTAGGCGCAGACGTGTCCCGTACTGGTCCGATGACCCTGATGCACGGCGGGAGCGGGGAAGCAAGATAGAAGCACCAAAGCGACGACAGATAACTTCGCCGTCACCGCCTAAAGTGCAACTGACGTCATAAGCCACGGGATTTAAGCACTACAAAAGGAAGCTGCGAAAGGCGACACGCCGCAGACCGGTGGAGCATCGAATGCAGTGCTAATTCTTGTCCTGTCAATTTTAGGCGCACGCGTGTCCCGTACTGGTCCGATGACCCTAATACACGGCCGGAGCGGGGAATCAAGATAGAAGCACCAAAGCGACGACAGATAACTTCCCCGTCACCACCTACAGTGCAACTGACGTCATGAGCCACGGGATTTAGGCGCTACAAAAGGAAGCTGCCAAAGGCGACACTCCGCAGTCCGGTGGAACATCGAATTCAGTGCTAATACTTGTCCTGTTACATTTAGGCTCAGACGTGTCCCGTACTGGTCCGATGACCCTGATGCACGGCCGGAGCGGGGAAGCAAGATAGATGCACGACAGCGACGACAGATAACTTCGCCGTCACCGCCTACAGTGCAACTGACGTCATGAGCCACGGGATTTAAGCACTACAAAAGGAAGCTGCGAAAGGCGTCACTCCGTAGTCCGGCCGAGCATCGAATTCGGTGCTAATTCTTGTCCTGTTATTTTAGGCGCAGACGTTTCCCGTACTGATCCGATGACCCTGATGCACGGCCGGAGCGGGGAAGCAAGATAGAAAGAAGCACCAAAGCGACGACAGGTAACTTCGCCGTCACCACCTACAGTGCAACTGACGTCATGAGCCACGGGATTTAAGCCCTACAAAAGGAAGCTGGGAAAGCGACACTCCGCAGTCCTTAGGAGCATCGAATGCAGTGCTAATTCTTGTCCTGTTATTTTATGCGCAGATGTATCCCGTACTGGTCCGATGACCCTGATGCACGGCCGGAGCGGGGAAGCAAGATAGAAGAACAAAAAGCGACGACAGATAACTTCGCCGTCACCGCCTACAGTGCAACTCACGTCATGAGCCATGGGATTTAAGCACTACAAAAGGAAGCTGCGAAAGGCGACACTCTGCAGTCCGGTGGAGCATCGAATGCAGTGCAAATTCTTGTCCTGTTACTTTTAGGCGCAGACGTGTCCCATACTGGTCCGATGACCCTGATGCACGGCCGGCGCGGGGAAGCAAGATAGAAGCACCAAAGCGACGACAGATAACTTTGCAGTCACCGCCTACAGTGCAACTGTTGTCATGAGCCACGGGATTTAAGCCCTACAAAAGGAAGCTGCGAAAGGCGACACTCCGCAGTCCAGTGGAGCATCGAATGCAGTGCTAATTCTTGTCCTGTTATTTTAGGCGCACACGTGTCCCATACTGGTCCGATGACCCTGATGCACGGCCGGAGCGGGGAAGCAAGATAGAAGCACCAAAGCGACGACAGATAACATTGCCGTCAGCGCCTACAGTGCAACTGACCTCATGAGCCACGGGATTTAAGCCCTACAAAAGGAAGCTGCGAAAGGCGACTCTCCGCAGTCCGGTGGAGCATCGAATGCAGTGCTAATTCTTGTCCTGTTACTTCTAGGCGCAGACGTGCCCGTACTGGTCCGATGACCCTGATGCACGGCCGAAGCGGGGAAGCAAGATAGAAGCACGAAAGCGCCGACAGATAACTTTGCCGTCACCGCCTAAAGCGCAACTGACGTCATGAGCCACGGGATTTAAGTCCTACAAAAGGAAGATGCGAAAGGCGACACTCCGCAGTCCGGTGGTGCATCGAATGCAGTGCTAATTCTTGTCCTGTTACTTTTAAGTTCAGACGTGTCCCGTACTGGTCCGATGACCCTGATGCACGGCGGGAGCGGGGAAGCAAGATAGAAGCACTAAAGCGACGACAGATAACTTTGCCGTCACCGCCTGCAGTGCAACTGACGTCATGAGCCACGGGAATTAAGCCCTACAAAAGGAAGCTGCGAAAGGCGACACGCCGCAGACCGGTGGAGCATCGAATGCAGTGCTAATTCTTGTCCTGTTATTTTAGGCGCAGACGTTTCCCGTACTGGTCCTATGACCCTGATGCACGGCCGGAGCGGGGAAGCAAGATAGAAGCATCAAAGCGACTACAGGTAACTTCGCCGTCTCCGCCTACAGTGCAACTCACGTCATGAGCCACGGGATTTAGGCGCTACAAAAGGAAGCTGCCAAAGGCGACACTCCGCAGTCCGGTGGAACATCGAATTCAGTGCTAATACTTGTCCTGTTACATTTAGGCTCAGACGTGTCCCGTACTGGTCCGATGACCCTGATGCACGGCCGGAGCGGGGAAGCAAGATAGATGCACGACAGCGACGACAGATAACTTCGCCGTCACCGCCTACAGTGCAACTGACGTCATGAGCCACGGGCTTTAAGCACTACAAAAGGAAGCTGCGAAAGGCGTCACTCCGTAGTCCGGCCGAGCATCGAATTCGGTGCTAATTCTTGTCCTGTTATTTTAGGCGCAGACGTGTCCCATACTGGTCCGATGACCCTGATGCACGGCCGGAGCGGGGAAGCAAGATAGAAGCACCAAAGCGACGACAGATAACTTTGCCGTCACCGCCTACAGTGCAACTGACGTCATGAGCCACGGGATTTAAGCCCTACAAAAGGAAGCTGGGAAAGCGACACTCCGCAGTCCTTAGGAGCATCGAATGCAGTGCTAATTCTTGTCCTGTTATTTTATGCGCAGATGTATCCCGTACTGGTCCGATGACCCTGATGCACGGCCGGAGCGGGGAAGCAAGATAGAAGAACAAAAAGCGACGACAGATAACTTCGCCGTCACCGCCTACAGTGCAACTCACGTCATGAGCCATGGGATTTAAGCACTACAAAAGGAAGCGGCGAATTCGACACTCCGCAGTCAGGTGGAGCATCGAATGCAGTGCAAATTCTTGTCCTGTTACCTTTAGGCGCAGACGTGTCCCATACTGGTCCGATGACCCTGATGCACGGCTGGCGCGGGTAAGCAAGATAGAAGCACCAAAGCGACGACAGATAACTTTGCAGTCACCGCCTACAGTGCAACTGTTGTCATGAGCCACGGGATTTAAGCCCTACAAAAGGAAGCTGCGAAAGGCGACACTCCGCAGTCCAGTGGAGCATCGAATGCAGTGCTAATTCTTGTCCTGTTATTTTAGGCGCACACGTGTCCCATACTGGTCCGATGACCCTGATGCACGGCCGGAGCGGGGAAGCAAGATAGAAGCACCAAAGCGACGACAGATAACATTGCCGTCACCGCCTACAGTGCAACTGACCTCATGAGCCACGGGATTTAAGCACTACAAAAGGAAGCTGCGAAAGGCGACACTCCGCAGTCCGGTGGAGCATCGAATGTAGTGCCAATTCCTGTCCTGTTACTTTTAGGCGCAGACGTATCCGGAACTCGTCCGATGAACCTGATGCATGGCCGGAGCGGGGAAGCAAGATAGACACACCAAAGCGACGACAGATAACTTTGCCCTCACCGCATAAAGTGCAACTGACGTCATGAGCAACGGGGTTTAAGCCCTACAAAAGGAAGATGCGAAAGGCGACACTCCGCAGTCCGGTGGAGCATCGAATGCAGTGCTAATTCTTGTCCTGTTAGTTTTAGGGGCAGACGTGTCCCGTACTGGTCCGATGATTCTGATGCACGGCCGGAGTGGGGAAGCAAGATATAAGCACCAAAGCGACGACAGACAACTTTGCCGTCACCGCCTACAGTGCAACTGACGTCATGAGCCACGGGATTTAAGCCCTACAAAAGGAACAGTAGCTTGGTTTGGGCTAGTTGGTAACAGTTCTTAGAAAACATAGCGCAAAAAGGACACGGACCTGTCCAAGCGCCTGTCCTGTCCACTTCTGTGTCGTCCGTGTCCTTTTTGCGCTATGTTTTCTAAGTACAAAAGGAAGCTGCGAAAGGCGACACTCCGCAGTCCGGTGGAGCATCGACTGCAGTGCTAATTCTTGTCCTGTTACATTTAGGCGCAGACGTGTCCCATACTTGTCCGATGACCGTGATGCACGAAGCAAGATAGAAGCACCAAAGCGACGACAGATAACATTGCCTTCACCGCCTACAGAGCAATTTACGTCATCAGCCACGGGATTTAAGCAGTACAAAAGGAAGGTGCGAAAGGCGACACTCCGTAGTCCGGTGGAGCATCCAATTCGGTGCTAATTCTTGTCCTGTTATTTTAGGCGCAGACGTGTCCCGTACTGGTCCAATGACCCTGATGCACGGCCGGAGCGGGGAAGCAAGATAGAAGCACCAAAGCGACGACAGATAACTTCGCCGTCAGCGCCTAAAGTGCTACTGACGTCATGAGCCACGGGATTTAAGCACTACAAAAGGAAGCTGCGAAAGGCGACACTCCGTAGTCCGGCCGAGCATCGAATTCGGTGCTAATTCTTGTCCTGTTATTTTAGGCGCAGACGATCCCGTACTGGTCCGATGACCCTGATGCACGGCCGGAGCGGGGAAGCAAGATAGAAGCACCAAAGCGACTCATCTGTTAGACTACAGGTAACTTCGCCGTCTCCGCCTACAGTGCAACTCACGTCATGAGCCATGGGATTTAAGCACTACAAGAGGAAGCGGCGAATTCGACACTCCGCAGTCAGGTGGAGCATCGAATGCAGTGCTAATTCTTGTCCTGTTACTTTTAGGCGCAGACGTGTCCCATACTGGTCCGATGACCCTGATGCACGGCCGGAGCGGGGAAGCAAGATAGAAGCACCAAAGCGACTACAGGTAACTTTGCCGTCACCGCCTAAAGTGCAACTGACGTCATGAGCCACGGGATTTAAGCACTACAAAAGGAAGCTGCGAAAGGCGACACGCCGTAGTCCGGTGGAGCACCGAATGCAGTGCTAATTCTTGTCCTGTCAATTTTAGGCGCAGACGTGTCCCGTACTGGTCCGATGACCCTAATGCACGGCCGGAGCGGAGAATCAACATAGAAGCACCATAGCGACGACAGATAACTTCCCTGTCACCGCCTACAGGGCAACTGACGTCATGAGCTACGGGATTTAAGCACTTCAAAAGGAAGCTGCCAAAGGCGACACTCCGCAGTCCGGTAGAACATCGAATTCAGTGCTAATTCTTGTCCTGTTACATTTAGGCTCAGACGTGTCCCGTACTGGTCCGATGACCCTGATGCACGGCCGGAGCGGGGAAGCAAGATAGAAGCACCAAAGCGACGACAGGTAACTTCGCCGTCTCCGCCTACAGTGCAACTGATGTCATGAGCAACCGGATTTAAGCACTACAAAATGAAGCTGCGAAAGGCGACACTCCGCAGACCGGTGGAGCATCGAATGCAGTGCTAAT
Source organism: Amblyomma americanum (assembly GCF_052857255.1). Classification (NCBI taxonomy): domain Eukaryota; kingdom Metazoa; phylum Arthropoda; class Arachnida; order Ixodida; family Ixodidae; genus Amblyomma; species Amblyomma americanum. The sequence goes on from NC_135502.1 coordinate 200,824,134, forward strand.
TCTTGTCCTGTAACTTTTAGGCGCAGACGTGCCCGTACTGGTCCGATGACCCTGATGCACGGCCGAAGCGGGGAAGCAAGATAGAAGCACCAAAGCGACGACAGACAACTTTGCCGTCACTGCCTAAAGTGCAACTGACGTCATGAGCCACGGGATTTAAGCCCTACAAAAGGAAGATGCGAAAGGCGACACTCCGCAGTCCGGTGGTGCATCGAACGCAGTGCTAATTCTTGTCCTGTTACTTTTAGGCGCAGACGTGTCCCGTACTGGTCCGATGACCCTGATGCACGGCCGGAGCGGGGAAGCAAGATAGAAGCACCAAAGCGACGACAGATAACTTTGCCGTCACCGCCTACAGTGCACCTGACATCATGAGCCACGGGATTTAAGCCCTACAAAAGGAAGCTGGGAAAGCGGCACTCCGCAGTCCTGAGGAGCATCGAATGCAGTGCTAATTCTTGTCCTGTTATTTTAGGCGCAGACGTATCCCGTACTGGTCCGATGACCCTGATGAACGGCCGGAGCGGGGAAGCAAGATAGAAGCACCAAAGCGACGACAGATAACTTTGCCGTCACCGCCTACAGTGCAACTGACGTCATGAGCCAAGGGATTTAGGCCCTACAAAAGGAAGCTGGGAAAGCGACACTCCGCAGTCCTTAGGAGCATCGAATGCAGTGCTAATTCTTGTCCTGTTATTTTATGCGCAGATGTATCCCGTACTGGTCCGATGACCCTGATGCACGGCCGGAGCGGGGAAGCAAGATAGAAGAACAAAAAGCGACGACAGATAACTTCGCCGTCACCGCCTGCAGTGCAACTGACGTCATGAGCCACGGGATTTAAGCACTACAAAATAAAGCTGCGAAAGGCGAAACTCCGCAGTCCGGTGGAGCATCCAATGCAATGCTAATTCTTGTCCTGTGAATTTTAGGCGCAGACGAGTCCCGTATTGGTCCGATGACACTGATGCACGGCCGGAGCAGGGAAGCAAGATAGAAGCACCAAAGCGACGACAGATAACATTGCCGTCACCGCCTACAGTGCAACTGACCTCATGAGCCACGGGAGTTAAGCACTACAAAAGGAAGCTGCGAAAGGCGACACTCCGCAGTCCGGTAGAGCATCGAATGCAGTGCCAATTCCTGTCCTGTTACTTTTAGGCGCAGACGTATCCCGAACTGGTCCGATGAACCTGATGCATGGCCGGAGCGGGGAAGCAAGATAGAAACACCAAAGCGACGACAGATAACTTAGCCGTCACCGCCTACAGTGCAACTGACGTCATGAGCCACGGGATTTAAGCCCTACAAAAGGAAGCTGCGAAAGGCGATACTCCGCAGTCCGGTGGAGCATCGAATGCAGTGCTAATTCTTGTCCTGTTACTTTTAGGCGCAGACGTGTCCCATACTTGTCCGATGACCCTGATGCACGAAGCAAGATAGAAGCACCAAAGCGACGACAGATAACATTGCCTTCACCGCCTACAGAGCAATTTACGTCATCAGCCACGGGATTGAAGCAGTACAAAAGGAAGGTGCGAAAGGCGACACTCCGCAGTCCGGTGGTGCATCGAATGCAGTGCTAATTCTTGTCCTGTTACTTTTAGGTTCAGACGTGTCCCGTACTGGTCCGATGACCCTGATGCACGGCGGGAGCGGGGAATCGAGATAGAAGCACCATAGCGACGACAGATAACTTCCCTGTCACCGCCTACAGGGCAACTGACGTCATGAGCTACGGGATTTAAGCAGTACAAAAGGAAGCTGCCAAAGGCGACACTCCGCAGTCCGCTGGAGCCTCCAATGCAATGCTAATTTTTGTCCTGTTAATTTTAGGCGCAGACGTGTCCCGTACTGGTCCGATGACCCTGATGCACGGCCTGAGCGGGGAAGTAGATAGAAGCACCAAAGCGACGACAGATAACTTCGCCGTCACCGCCTACCGTGCAACTGACGTCATGAGCCACGGGATTTAAGCACTACAAAAGGAAGCTGCGAAAGGCGACACTCCGCAGTTCGGTGGAGCATCGAACAAAGTGCAAATTCTTGTCCTGTTACTTTTAGGCGCAGACGTGTCCCATTCTTGTCCGATGACCCTGATGCGCGGCCGGAGCGGGGGGAAGCAAGATAGAAGCACCAAAGCGACGACAGGTAACTGCGCCGTCACCGCCTACAGTGCAACTCACGTCATGAGCCATGAGATTTAAGCACTACAAAAGGAAGCAGCGAAAGGCGACACTCCGCAGTCAGGTGGAGCATCGAATGCAGTGCAAATTCTTGTCCTGTTACTTTTAGGCGCAGACGTGTCCCATACTGGTCCGATGACCCTGATGCTCGGCCGGAGCGGAGAAACAAGATAGAAGCACCAAAGCGACGACAGATAACTTTGCCGTCACCGCCTACAGTGCAACTTATGTCATGAGCAACGGGATTTAAGCACTACAAAAGGAAGCTGCGAAAGGCGACACTCCGCAGTCCGGTGGAGCATCGAATGCAGTGCTAATTCTTGTCCTGTTACTTTTATGCGCAGACGTGCCCGTACTGGTCCGAAGACCCTGATGCACGGCCGAAGCGGGGAAGCAAGATAGAAGCACCAAAGCGACGACAGACAACTTTGCCGTCACTGCCTAAAGTGCAACTGATGTCATGAGCCACGGGATTTAAGCCCTACAAAAGGAAGATGCGAAAGGCGACACTCCGCAGTCCGGTGGTGCATCGAACGAAGTGCTAATTCTTGTCCTGTTACTTTTAGGCGCAGACGTGTCCCGTACTGGTCCGATGACCCTGATGCACGGCCGGAGCGGGGAAGCAAGATAGAAGCACCAAAGCGACGACAGATAACTTTGCCGTCACCGCCTACAGTGCACCTGACATCATGAGCCACGGGATTTAAGCCCTACAAAAGGAAGCTGGGAAAGCGACACTCCGCAGTCCTGAGGAGCATCGAATGCAGTGCTAATTCTTGTCCTGTTATTTTAGGCGCAGACGTATCCCGTACTGGTCCGATGACCCTGATGCACGGCCGGAGCGGGGAAGCAAGATAGAAGCACCAAAGCGACGACAGATAACTTTGCCGTCACCGCCTACAGTGCAACTGACGTCATGAGCCACGGGATTTAAGCACTACAAAATAAAGCTGCGAAAGGCGAAACTCCGCAGTCCGGTGGAGCATCCAATGCAATGCTAATTCTTGTCCTGTGAATTTTAGGCGCAGACGTGTCCCGTATTGGTCCGATGACACTGATGCACGGCCGGAACAGGGAAGCAAGATAGAAGCACCAAAGCGACGACAGATAACATTGCCGTCACCGCCTACAGTGCAACTGACCTCATGAGCCACGGGATTTAAGCGCTACAAAAGGAAGCTGCGAAAGGCGACACTCCGCAGTCCGGTGGTGCATCGAACGAAGTGCTAATTCTTGTCCTGTTACTTTTAGGCGCAGACGTGTCCCGTATTGGTCCGATGACACTGATGCACGGCCGGAGCGGTGAAGCAAGATAGAAGCACCAAAGCGACGACAGATAACATTGCCGTCACCGCCTACAGTGCAACTGACCTCATGAGCCACGGGATTTAAGCACTACAAAAGGAAGCGGCGAATTCGACACTCCGCTGTCAGGTGGAGCATCAAATGCAGTGCAAATTCTTGTCCTGTTACTTTTAGGCGCAGACGTGTCCCATACTGGTCCGATGACCCTGATGCACGTTCGGTGCGGGTAAGCAAGATAGAAGCACCAAAGCGACGACAGATAACTTTGCAGTCACGGCCTACAGTGCAACTGATGTCATGAGCCACGGGATTTAAGCCCTACAAAAGGAAGCTGCGAAAGGCGACACTCCGCAGTCCGGTGGAGCATCGAATGCAGTGCTAATTCTTGTCATGTTACTTTCAGGCGCAGACGTGTCCCGTACTGCTCCGATGACCCTGATGCACGGCCGGAGCGGGGAAGCAAGATAGAAGAACAAAAAGCGACGACAGATAACTTTGCCGTCACAGCCTGCAGTGCAACTGACGTCATGAGCCACGGGATTTAAGCACTACAAAAGGAAGATGCGAAAGGCGACACTCCGCAGTCCGGTGGTGCATCGAACGAAGTGCTAATTCTTGTCCTGTTACTTTTAGGCGCAGACGTGTCCCGTATTGGTCCGATGACACTGATGCACGGCCGGAGCAGGGAAGCAAGATAGAAGCACCAAAGCGACGATAGATAACTTTGCCGTCACCGCCTACAGTGCAACTGACGTCATGAGCCACGGGATTTAAGCGCTACAAAAGGAAGCTGCGAAAGGCGACACTCCGCAGTCCGCTGGAGCATCGAATGCAGTGCTAATTCTTGTCCTGTTACTTTTAGGCGCAGACGTGTCCCGTACTGGTCCGATGACCCTGATGCACGGCCGGAGCGGGGAATCAAGATAGAAGCACCAAAGCGACGACAGATAACTTTGCCGTCACCGCCTACAGTGCAACTGACGTCATGAGCCACGGGATTTAAGCGCTACAAAAGGAAGCTGCGAAAGGCGACACTCCGCAGTCCGCTGGAGCATCGAATGCAGTGCTAATTCTTGTCCTGTTACTTTTAGGCGCAGACGTGTCCCGTACTGCTCCGATGACCCTGATGCACGGCCGGAGCGGGGAAGCAAGATAGAAGAACAAAAAGCGACGACAGATAACTTTGCCGTCACCGCCTGCAGTGCAACTGACGTCATGAGCCACGGGATTTAAGCACTACAAAAGGAAGATGCGAAAGGCGACACTCCGCAGTCCGGTGGTGCATCGAACGAAGTGCTAATTCTTGTCCTGTTACTTTTAGGCGCAGACGTGTCCCGTACTGGTCCGATGACCCTGATGCACGGCCGGAGCAGGGAAGCAAGATAGAAGCACCAAAGCGACGACAGATAACTTTGCCGTCACCGCCTACAGTGCAACTGACGTCATGAGCCACGGGATTTAAGCGCTACAAAAGGAAGCTGCGAAAGGCGACACTCCGCAGTCCGCTGGAGCATCGAATGCAGTGCTAATTCTTGTCCTGTTACTTTTAGGCGCAGACGTGTCCCGTACTGGTCCGATGACCCTGATGCACGGCCGGAACGGGGAAGCAAGATAGAAGAACAAAAAGCCACGACAGATAACTTTGCCGTCACCGCCTGCAGTGCAACTGACGTCATGAGCCACGGGATTTAAGCACTACAAAAGGAAGATGCGAAAGGCGACACTCCGCAGTCCGGTGGTGCATCGAACGAAGTGCTAATTCTTGTCCTGTTACTTTTAGGCGCAGACGTGTCCCGTACTGGTCCGATGACCCTGATGCACGGCCGGAGCAGGGAAGCAAGATAGAAGCACCAAAGCGACGACAGATAACTTTGCCGTCACCGCCTACAGTGCAACTGACGTCATGAGCCACGGGATTTAAGCGCTACAAAAGGAAGCTGCGAAAGGCGACACTCCGCAGTCCGCTGGAGCATCGAATGCAGTGCTAATTCTTGTCCTGTTACTTTTAGGCGCAGACGTGTCCCGTACTGGTCCGATGACCCTGATGCACGGCCGGAGCGGGGAAGCAAGATAGAAGAACAAAAAGCGACGACAGATAACTTTGCCGTCACCGCCTGCAGTGCAACTGACGTCATGAGCCACGGGATTTAAGCACTACAAAAGGAAGATGCGAAAGGCGACACTCCGCAGTCCGGTGGTGCATCGAACGAAGTGCTAATTCTTGTCCTGTTACTTTTAGGCGCAGACGTGTCCCGTACTGGTCCGATGACCCTGATGCACGGCCGGAGCAGGAAAGCAAGATAGAAGCACCAAAGCGACGACAGATAACTTTGCCGTCACCGCCTACAGTGCAACTGACGTCATGAGCCACGGGATTTAAGCGCTACAAAAGGAAGCTGCGAAAGGCGACACTCCGCAGTCCGCTGGAGCATCGAATGCAGTGCTAATTCTTGTCCTGTTACTTTTAGGCGCAGACGTGTCCCGTACTGGTCCGATGACCCTGATGCACGGCCGGAGCGGGGAATCAAGATAGAAGCACCATAGCGACGACAGATAACTTCCCTGTCACCGCCTACAGGGCAACTGACGTCATGAGCTACGGGATTTAAGCACTACAAAAGGAAGCTGCCAAAGGCGACACTCCGCAGTCTGGTGGAACATCGAATTCAGTGCTAATTCTTGTCCTGTTACATTTAGGCTCAGACGTGTCCCGTACTGGTCCGATGACCCTGATGCACGGCCTGAGCGGGGAAGTAGATAGAAGCACCAAAGCGACGACAGATAACTTCGCCGTCACCGCCTACCGTGCAACTGACGTCATGAGCCACGGGATTTAAGCACTACAAAAGGAAGCTGCGAAAGGCGACACTCCGCAGTTCGGTGGAGCATCGAACGAAGTGCAAATTCTTGTCCTGTTACTTTTAGGCGCAGACGTGTCCCATTCTTGTCCGATGACCCTGATGCGCGGCCGGAGCGGGGAAGCAAGATAGAAGCACCAAAGCGACGACAGGTAACTACGCCGTCACCGCCTACAGTGCAACTCACGTCATGAGCCATGAGATTTAAGCACTACAAAAGGAAGCAGCGAAAGGCGACACTCCGCAGTCAGGTGGAGCATCGAATGCAGTGCAAATTCTTGTCCTGTTACTTTTAGGCGCAGACGTGTGCCATACTGGTCCGATGACCCTGATGCTCGGCCGGAGCGGAGAAACAAGATAGAAGCACCAAAGCGACGACAGATAACTTTGCCGTCACCGCCTACAGTGCAACTTATGTCATGAGCAACGGGATTTAAGCACTACAAAAGGAAGCTGCGAAAGGCGACACTCCGCAGTCCGGTGGAGCATCGAATGCAGTGCTAATTCTTGTCCTGTTACTTTTAGGCGCAGACGTGCCCGTACTGGTCCGATGACCCTGATGCACGGCCGAAGCGGGGAACCAAGATAGAAGCACCAAAGCGACGACAGATAACTTCGCCGTCACCGCCTACAGTGCAACTGACGTCATGAGCCACGGGAATTAATCACTACAAGAGGAAGCTGCGAAAGGCGACACTCCGCAGTCCAGGTGGAGCATCGAATTCAGTGCTAATTCTTGTCCTGTTATTTTAGGCGCAGACGTGTCCCATACTGGTCCGATGACCCTGATGCACGGCCGGAGCGGTGAAGCAAGATAGAAGCACCAAAGCGACGACAGATAACATTGCCGTCACCGCCTACAGTGCAACTGACCTCATGAGCCACGGGATTTAAGCACTACAAAAGGAAGCGGCGAATTCGACACTCCGCTGTCAGGTGGAGCATCGAATGCAGTGCAAATTCTTGTCCTGTTACTTTTAGGCGCAGACGTGTCCCATACTGGTCCGATGACCCTGATGCACGTTCGGAGCGGGGAAGCAAGATAGAAGCACCAAAGCGACGACAGATAACTTTGCAGTCACGGCCTACAGTGCAACTGATGTCATGAGCCACGGGATTTAAGCCCTACAAAAGGAAGCTGCGAAAGGCGACACTCCGCAGTCCGGTGGAGCATCGAATGCAGTGCTAATTCTTGTCATGTTACTTTCAGGCGCAGACGTGTCCCGTACTGCTCCGATGACCCTGATGCACGGCCGGAGCGGGGAAGCAAGATAGAAGAACAAAAAGCGACGACAGATAACTTTGCCGTCACCGCCTGCAGTGCAACTGACGTCATGAGCCACGGGATTTAAGCACTACAAAAGAATGCTGCGAAAGGCGAAACTCCGCAGTCCGGTGGAGCATCGAATGCAATGCTAATTCTTGTCCTGTTAATTTTAGGCGCAGACGTGTCCCATTCTGGTCCGATGATCCTGATGCACGGCCGGAGCAGGGAAGCAAGATAGAAGAACCAAAGCGACGACAGATAACTTCGCCGTCACCGCCTACAGTGCAACTGACGTCATGAGCCACACGATTTAAGCACTACAAAAGGAAGCTGCGAAAGGCGACACTCCGTAGTCCGGTGGAGCATCCAATTCGGTGCTAATTCTTGTCCTGTTATTTTAGGCGCAGACGTGTCCCGTACTGGTCCGATGACCCTGATGCACGGCCGGAGCGGGGAAGTAGATAGAAGCACCAAAGCGACGACAGATAACTTTGCCGTCACCGCCTATAGTGCAACTGACGTCATGAGCCACCGGATTTAAGCACTACAAAAGGAAGCTGCGAAAGGCGACACTCCGTAGTCCGGCCGAGCATCGAATTCGGTGCTAATTCTTGTCCTGTTATTTTAGGCGCAGACGTTTCCCGTACTGGTCCGATGACCCTTATGCACGGCCGGAGCGGGGAAGCAAGATAGAAGCACCAAAGCGACGACAGGTAACTTCGCCGTCTCCGCCTACAGTGCAACTCACGTCATGAGCCATGCGATTTAAGCACTACAAAAGGAAGCGGCGAATTCGACACTCCGCAGTCAGGTGGAGCATCGAATGCAGTGGAAATTCTTTTCCTGTTACGTTTAGGCGCAGACGTGTCTCATACTGGTCCGATGACCCTGATGCATTGCCGGAGTGGGGAAGCAAGATAGAAGCACCAAAGCGACGACAGATAACTTGGCCGTCACCGCCTACAGTGCAACTGATGTCATGAGCAACCGGATTTAAGCACTACAAAATGAAGCTGCGAAAGGCGACACTCCGCAGTCCGGTGGAGCATCGAATGCAGTGCTAATTCTTGTCCTGTTACTTTTAGGCGCAGACGTGCGCGTACTGGTCCGATGACTCTGATGCACGACCGAAGCGGGGAAGCAAGATAGAAGCACCAAAGCGACGACAGAGAACTTCGCCGTCACCGCCTACAGTGCAACTGACGTCATGAGCCACGGGATTTAAACACTACAAAAGGATGCTGCCAAAGGCGACACTCCGTAGTCCGGTGGAGCATCCAATTCGGTGCTAATTCTTGTCCTGTTATTTTAGGCACAGACGTGTCCCGTACTGGTCCGATGACCCTGATGCACGGCCGGAGCGGGGAAGCAAGATAGAAGCACCAAAGCGAACTCGCCCAAGCATCAGTCCTAACGACAGATAACTTCGCCGTCACCGCCTACAGTGCAACTGACCTCATGAGCCACGGGATTTAAGCACTACAAAAGGAAGCTGCGAAAGGCGACACTCCGCACTCCGGTGGAGCATCGAATGCAGTGCCAATTCCTGTCCTGTTACTTTTAGGCGCAGACGTAACCCGAACTGGTCCGATGAACCTGATGCATGGCCGGAGCGGGGAAGCAAGATAGAAACACCAAAGCGACGACAGATAACTTTGCCCTCACCGCATAAAGTGCAACTGACGTCATGAGCAACGGGGTTTAAGCCCTACAAAAGGAAGATGCGAAAGGCGACACTCCGCAGTCCGGTGGAGCATCGAATGCAGTGCTAATTCTTGTCCTGTTATTTTAGGCGCAGACGTGTCCCATACTGGTCCGATGAACCTGATGCATGGCCGGAGCGGGGAAGCAAGATAGAAACACCAAAGCGACGACAGATAACTTTGCCCTCACCGCATAAAGTGCAATTGACGTCATGAGCAACGGGGTTTAAGCCCTACAAAAGGAAGATGCGAAAGGCGACACTCCGCAGTCCGGTGGAGCATCGAATGCAGTGGTAATTCTTGTCCTGTTAGTTTTAGGGGCAGACGTGTCCCGTACTGGTCCGATGATTCTGATGCACGGCCGGAGTGGGGAAGCAAGATAGAAGCACCAAAGCGACGACAGATAACATTGCCTTCACCGCCTACAGAGCAATTTACGTCATCAGCCATGGGATTTAAGCACTACAAAAGGAAGGTGCGAAAACGACACTCCGCAGTCCGGTGGAGCATCGAATGCAGTGCTAATTCTTGTCATGTTACTTTCAGGCGCAGACGTGTCCCGTACTGCTCCGATGACCCTGATGCACGGCCGGAGCGCGGAAACAAGATAGAAGCACCAAGGCGACGACAGGTAACTTCGCCGTCTCCGCCTACAGTGCAACTCACGTCATGAGCCATGGGATTTAAGCACTACAAAAGGAAGCTGCGAAAGGCGACACTCCGCAGTCCAGTGGAGCATCGAATGCAGTGCTAATTCTTGTCCTGTTATTTTAGGCGCAGACGTGTCCCATACTGGTCCGATGACCCTGATGCACGGCCGGAGCGGGGAAGCAAGATAGAAGCACCAAAGCGACGACAGATAACATTGCAGTCACGGCCTACAGTGCAACTGACCTCATGAGCCACGGGATTTAAGGACTACAAAAGCAAGCTGCGAAAGGCGACACTCCGCAGTTCGGTGGAGCATCGAATGCAGTGCCAATTCCTGTCCTGTTACTTTTAGGCGCAGACATATCCCGAACTGGTCCGATGAACCTGATGCATGGCCGGAGCGGGGAAGCAAGATAGAAACACAAAAGCGACGACAGATAACTTTGCCCTCACCGCATAAAGTGCAACTGACGTCAGGAGCAACGGGGCTTAAGCCCTACAAAAGGAAGGTGCGAAAGGCGACACTCCGCAGTCCAATGGAGCATCGAATGCAGTGCTAATTCTTGTCATGTTACTTTCAGGCGCAGACGTGTCCCGTACTGCTCCGATGACCCTGATGCACGGCCGGAGCGGGGAAGCAAGATAGAAGAACAAAAAGCGACGACAGATAACTTCGCCGTCACCGCCTGCAGTGCAACTGACGTCATGAGCCACGGGATTTAAGCACTACAAAAGAATGCTGCGAAAGGCGAAACTCCGCAGTCCGGTGGAGCATCGAATGCAATGCTAATTCTTGTCCTGTTAATTTTAGGCGCAGACGTGTCCCGTACTGGTCCGATGACCCTGATGCACGGCCGGAGCGGGGAAGCAAGATAGAAGCACCAAAGCGACGACAGATAACTTCGCCGTCACCGCCTACAGTGCAACTGACGTCATGAGCCACACGATTTATGCACTACAAAAGGAAGCTGCGAAAGGCGACACTCCGTAGTCCGGTGGAGCTTCCAATTCGGTGCTAATTCTTGTCCTGTTATTTTAGGCGCACACGTGTCCCGTACTGGTCCGATGACCCTGATGCACGGCCGGAGCGGGGAAGCAAGATTGAAGCACCAAAGCGACGACAGATAACTTCGCCGTCACCGCCTAAAGTGCAACTGACGTCATGAGCCACGAGATTTAAGCACTACAAAAGGAAGCTGCGAACGGCGACACGCCGCAGTCCGGTGGAGCATCGAATGCAGTGCTAATTCTTGTCCTGTCAATTTTAGGCGCAGACGTGTCCCGTACTATTCCGATGACCCTAATGCACGGCCGGAGCGGGGAATCAAGATAGAAGCACCATAGCGACGACAGATAACTTCCCTGTCACCGCCTACAGGGCAACTGACGTCATGAGCTACGGGATTTAAGCACTACAAAAGGAAGCTGCCAAAGGCGACACTCCGCAGTCCGGTGGAACATCGAATTCTGTGCTAATTCTTGTCCTGTTACATTTAGGCTCAGACGTGTCCCGTACTGGTCCGATGACCCTGATGCACGGCCGGAGCGGGGAAGTAGATAGAAGCACCAAAGCGACGACAGATAACTTTGCCGTCACCGCCTACAGTGCAACTGACGTCATGAGCCACGGGATTTAAGCACTACAAAAGGAAGCTGCGAAAGGCGACACTACGTAGTCCGGCCGAGCATCGAATTCGGTGCTAATTCTTGTCCTGTTATTTTAGGCGCAGACGTTTCCCGTACTGGTCCGATGACCCTGATGCACGGCCGCAGCGGGAAAGCAAGATAGAAGCACCAAAGCGACGACAGGTAACTTCGCCGTCTCCGCCTACACTGCAACTCACGTCATGAGCCATGGGATTTAAGCACTACAAAAGGAAGCGGCGAATTCGACACTCCGCAGTCAGGTGGAGCATCGAATACAGTGGAAATTCTTGTCCTGTTACTTTTAGGCGCAGACGTGTCCCATACTGGTCCGATGACCCTGATGCATTGCCGGAGCTGGGAAGCAAGATAGAAGCACCAAAGCGACGACAGATAACTTGGCCGTCACCGCCTGCAGTGCAACTGATGTCATGAGCAACCGGATTTAAGCACTACAAAATGAAGCTGCGAAAGGCGACACTCCGCAGTCCGGTGGAGCATCGAGTGCAGTGCTAATTCTTGTCCTGTTACTTTTAGGCGCAGACGTGCGCGTACTGGTCCGATGACCCTGATGCACGGCGGGAGCGGTGAAGCAAGATAGAAGCACCAAAGCGACGACAGATAACATTGCCGTCACCGCCTACAGTGCAACTGACCTCATGAGCCACGGGATTTAGGCACTACAAAAGGAAGCTGCGAAAGGCGACACTCCGCAGTCCGGTGGAGCATTGAATGCAGTGCCATATCCTGTCCTGTTACTTTTAGGCGCAGACGTCTCCCGAACTGGTCCGATGAACCTGATGCATGGCCGGAGCGGGGAAGCAAGATAGAAACACCAAAGCGACGACAGATAACTTTGCCCTCACCGCATAAAGTGCAACTGACTTCATGAGCAACGGGGTTTAAGCACTACAAAAGGAAGATGCGAAAGGCGACACTCCGCAGTCCGGTGGAGCATCGAATGCAGTGCTAATTCTTGTCCTGTTACTTTTAGGCGCAGACTTGCCCGTACTGGTCCGATGACCCTGATGCACGGCCGGAGCGGGGAAGCAAGATAGAAGAACAAAAAGCGACGACAGATTACTTCGCCGTCACAGCCTGCAGTGCAACTGACGTCATGAGCCACGGGATTTAGGCACTACAAAATAAAGCTGCGAAAGGCGAAACTCCGCAGTCCGGTGGAGCATCCAATGCAATGCTAATTCTTGTCCTGTGAATTTTAGGCGCAGACGTGTCCCGTATTGGTCCGATGACACTGATGCACGGCCGGAGCAGGGAAGCAAGATAGAAGCACCAAAGCGACGACAGATAACTTCGCCGTCACCGCCTACAGTGCAACTGACGTCATGAGCCACGGGATATAAGCACTACAAAAGGAAGCTGCGAAAGGCGAAACTCCGTAGTCCGGTGGAGCATCCAATTCGGTGCTAATTCTTGTCCTGTTATTTTAGGCACAGACGTGTCCCGTACTGGTCCGATGACCCTGATGCACGGCCGGAGCGGGGAAGCAAGATAGAAGCACCAAAGCGACGACAGGTAACTTCGCCGTCACCGCCTACAGTGCAACTCACGTCATGAGCCATGGGATTTAAGCACTACAAAAGGAAGCTGCGAAAGGCGACACTCCGCAGTCCGGTGGAGCATCGAATGCAGTGCAAATTCTTGTCCTGTTACTTTTAGGCGCAGACGTGTCCCATACTGGTCCGATGACCCTGATGCACGGCTGGAGCGGGAAAGCAAGATAGAAGCACCAAAGCGACGACAGATAACTTTGCAGTCACCGCCTACAGTGCAACTGATGTCATGAGCCACGGGATTTAAGCCCTACAAAAGGAAGCTGCGAAAAGCGACACTCCGCAGTCCGGTGGAGCATCCAATTCGGTGCTAATTCTTGTCCTGTTATTTTAGGCGCAGACGTGTCCCGTACTGGTCCGATGACCCTGATGCACGGCCGGAGCGGGGAAGCAAGATAGAAGCACCAAAGCGATGACAGATAACTTCGCCGTCACCGCCTAAAGTGCAACTGACGTCATGAGCCACGGGATATAAGCACTACAAAAGGAAGCTGCGAAAGGCGAAACTCCGTAGTCCGGTGGAGCATCCAATTCGGTGCTAATTCTTGTCCTGTTATTTTAGGCACAGACGTGTCCCGTACTGGTCCGATGACCCTGATGCACGGCCGGAGCGGGGAAGCAAGATAGAAGCATCAAAGCGACTACAGGTAACTTAGCCGTCTCCGCCTACAGTGGAACTCACGTCATGAGCCATGGGATTTAAGCACTACAAAAGGAAGCGGCGAATTCGACACTCCGCAGCCGGTGGAGCATCGAATGCAGTGCCAATTCTTGTCCTGTTACTTTTAGGCGCAGACGTGTCCCGTACTGCTCCGATGACCCTGATGCACGGCCGGAGCGGAGAAGCAAGATAGAAGCACCAAAGCGACGACAGATAACTTTGCCGTCACCGCCTAAAGTGCAACTGACGTCATGAGCCACGGGATTTAAGCCCTACAAAAGGAAGATGCGAAAGGCGACACTCCGCAGTCCGGTGGTGCATCGAATGCAGTGCTAATTCTTGTCCTGTTACTTTTAGGCGCAGACGTGTCCCGTACTGGTCCGATGACCCTGATGCACGGCCGGAGCGGGGAAGCAAGATAGAAGCACCAAAGCGACTACAGGTAACTTCGCCGTCTCCGCCTACAGTGCAACTCACGTCATGAGCCATGGGATTTAAGCACTACAAAAGGAAGCGGCGAATTCGACACTCCGCAGCCGGTGGAGCATCGAATGCAGTGCCAATTCTTGTCCTGTTACTTTTAGGCGCAGACGTGTCCCGTACTGCTCCGATGACCCTGATGCACGGCCGGAGCGGGGAAGCAAGATAGAAGCATCAAAGCGACTACAGGTAACTTAGCCGTCTCCGCCTACAGTGCAACTCACGTCATGAGCCATGGGATTTAAGCACTACAAAAGGAAGCGGCGAATTCGACACTCCGCAGCCGGTGGAGCATCGAATGCAGTGCCAATTCTTGTCCTGTTACTTTTAGGCGCAGACGTGTCCCGTACTGCTCCGATGACCCTCATGCACGGCCGGAGCGGAGAAGCAAGATAGAAGCACCAAAGCGACGACAGATAACTTTGCCGTCACCGCCTAAAGTGCAACTGACGTCATGAGCCACGGGATTTAAGCCCTACAAAAGGAAGATGCGAAAGGCGACACTCCGCAGTCCGGTGGTGCATCGAATGCAGTGCTAATTCTTGTCCTGTTACTTTTAGGCGCAGACGTGTCCCGTACTGGTCCGATGACCCTGATGCACGGCCGGAGCGGGGAAGCAAGATAGAAGCACCAAAGCGACTACAGGTAACTTCGCCGTCTCCGCCTACAGTGCAACTCACGTCATGAGCCATGGGATTTAAGCACTACAAAAGGAAGCGGCGAATTCGACACTCCGCAGCCGGTGGAGCATCGAATGCAGTGCCAATTCTTGTCCTGTTACTTTTAGGCGCAGACGTGTCCCGTACTGCTCCGATGACCCTGATGCACGGCCGGAGCGGAGAAGCAAGATAGAAGCACCAAAGCGACGACAGATAACTTTGCCGTCACAGCCTACAGTGCAACTGATGTCATCAGCAACGGGATTTAAGCACTACAAAAGGAAGCTGCGAAAGGCGACACTCCGCAGTCCGGTGGAGCATCGAATGCAGTGCTAATTCTTGTCCTGTTACTTTTAGGCGCAGACGTGCCCGTACTGGTCCGATGACCCTGATGCACGGCCGGAGCGGGGAAGCAAGATAGAAGCACCAAAGCGACGACAGATAACTTTGCCGTCACCGCCTAAAGTGCAACTGACGTCATGAGCCACGAGATTTAAGCCCTACAAAAGGAAGATGCGAAAGGCGACACTCCGCAGTCCGGTGGTGCATCGAACGCAGTGCTAATTCTTGTCCTGTTACTTTTAGGCGCAGACGTGCCCGTACTGGTCCGATGACCCTGATGCACGGCCGGAGCGGTGAAGCAAGATAGAAGCACCAAAGCGACGACAGATAACTTTGCCGTCACCGCCTACATTGCAACTGACGTCATGAGCCACGGGATTTAAGCCCTACAAAAGGAAGCTGGGAAAGCGACACTCCGCAGTCCCGAGGAGCATCGAATGCAGTGCAAATTCTTGTCCTGTTACTTTTAGGCGCAGACGTGTCCCATACTGGTCCGATGACCCGGATGCATTGCCGGAGCTGGGAAGCAAGATAGAAGCACCAAAGCGACGACAGATAACTTGGCCGTCACCGCCTACAGTGCAGCTGATGTCATGAGCAACCGGATTTAATCACAACAAAATGAAGCTGCGAAAGGCGACACTCCGCAGTCCGGTGGAGCATCGAATGCAGTGCTAATTCTTGTCCTGTTACTTTTAGGCGCAGACGTGCGCGTACTGGTCCGATGACCCTGATGCACGGCCGAAGCGGGGAAGCAAGATAGAAGCACCAAAGCGACGACAGAATACTTCGCCGTCACCGCCTACAGTGCAACTGACGTCATGAGCCACGGGATTTAAACACTACAAAAGGAAGCTGCCAAAGGCGACACTCCGTAGTCCGGTGGAGCATCCAATTCGGTGCTAATTCTTGTCCTGTTATTTTAGGCACAGACGTGTCCCGTACTGGTCCGATGACCCTGATGCACGGCCGGAGCGGGGAAGCAAGATAGAAGCACCAAAGCGACGACAGATAACTTCGCCGTCACCGCCTACAGTGCAACTGACGTCATGAGCCACGGGAATTAATCACTACAAAAGGAAGCTGCGAAAGGCGACACTCCGCAGTCCGGTGGAGCATCGATTTCAGTGCTAATTCTTGTCCTGTTATTTTAGGCGCAGACGTGTCCCGTACTGGTCCGATGACCCTGATGCATGGCCGGAGCGGTGAAGCAAGATAGAAGCACCAAAGCGACGACAGATAACATTGCCGTCACCGCCTACAGTGCAACTGACCTCATGAGCCACGGGATTTTAGCACTACAAAAGGAAGCTGCGAAAGGCGACACTCCGCAGTCCGGTGGAGCATTGAATGCAGTGCCAATTCCTGTCCTGTTACTTTTAGGCGCAGACGTATCCCGAACTGGTCCGATGAACCTGATGCATGGCCGGAGCGGGAAGCAAGATAGAAACACCAAAGCGACGACAGATAACTTTGCCCTCACCGCATAAAGTGCAACTGACGTCATGAGCAACGGGGTTTAAGCCCTACAAAAGGAAGATGCGAAAGGCGACACTCCGCAGTCCGGTGGAGCATCGAATGCAGTGCTAATTCTTGTCATGTTACTTTCAGGCGCAGACGTGTCCCGTACTGCTCCGATGACCCTGATGCACGGCCGGAGCGGGGAAGCAAGATAGAAGCACCAAAGCCACGACAGGTAACTTCGCCGTCACCGCCTACAGTGCAACTCACGTCATGAGCCATGGGCTTTAAGCACTACAAAAGGAAGCAGCGAAAGGCGACACTCCGCAGTCAGGTGGAGCATCGAATGCAGTGCAAATTCTTGTCCTGTTATTTTAGGCGCAGACGTGTCCCATACTGGTCCGATGACTCTGATGCACGGCCGGAGCTGGGAAGCAAGATAGAAGCACCAAAGCGACGACAGATAACTTTGCCGTCACCGCCTACATTGCAACTGACGTCATGAGCCACGGGATTTAAGCCCTACAAAAGGAAGCTGGGAAAGCGACACTCCGCAGTCCTGAGGAGCATCGAATGCAGTGCTAATTCTTGTCCTTTTATTTTATGCGCAGATGTATCCCGTACTGGTCCGATGACCCTGATGCACGGCCGGAGCGGGGAAGCAAGATAGAAGAACAAAAAGCGACGACAGATTACATCGCCGTCACAGCCTGCAGTGCAACTGACGCCATGAGCCACGGGATTTAAGCACTACAAAATAAAGCTGCGAAAGGCGAAACTGCGCAGTCCGGTGGAGCATCCAATGCAATGCTAATTCTTGTCCTGTGAATTTTAGGCGCAGACGTGTCCCGTATTGGTCCGATGACACTGATGCACGGCCGGAGCAGGGAAGCAAGATAGAAGCACCAAAGCGACGACAGATAACTTCGCCGTCACCGCCTACAGTGCAACTGACGTCATGAGCCACGGGATTTAAGCACTACAAAAGGAAGCTGCGAAAGGCGACACTCTGTAGTCCGGTGGAGCATCCAATTCGGTGCTAATTCTTGTCCTGTTATTTTAGGCACAGACGTGTCCCGTACTGGTCCGATGACCCTGATGCACGGCCGGAGCGGGGAAGCAAGATAGAAGCACCAAAGCGACTACAGGTAACTTCGCCGTCTCCGCCTACAGTGCAACTCACGTCATGAGCCATGGGATTTAAGCACTACAAAAGGAAGCGGCGAATTCGACACTACGCAGCCGGTGGAGCATCGAATCCAGTGCAAATTCTTGTCCTGTTACTTTTAGGCGCAGACGTGTCCCATACTGGTCCGATGACCCTGATGCACGGCCGGAGCGGGGAAGCAAGATAGAAGCACCAAAGCGACGACAGATAACTTCGCCGTCACCGCCTAAAGTGCAACTGACGTCATGAGCAACGGGATTTAAGCACTACAAAAGGAAGCTGCGAAAGGCGACACTCCGTAGCCCGGCCGAGCATCGAATTCGGTGCTAATTCTTGTCCTGTTATTTTAGGCGCAGACGTTTCCCGTACTGGTCCGATGACCCTGATGCACGGCCGGAGCGGGGAAGCAAGATAGAAGCACCAAAGCGACTACAGGTAACTTCGCCGTCTCCGCCTACAGTGCAACTCACGTCATGAGCCATGGGATTTAAGCACTACAAAAGGAAGCGGCGAATTCGACACTACGCAGCCGGTGGAGCATCGAATGCAGTGCCAATTCTTGTCCTGTTACTTTTAGGCGCAGACGTGTCCCGTACTGCTCCGATGACCCTGATGCACGGCCGGAGCGGGGAAGCAAGATAGAAGCACCAAAGCCACGACAGGTAACATCGCCGTCACCGCCTACAGTGCAACTCACGTCATGAGCCATGGGATTTAAGCACTACAAAAGGAAGCAGCGAAACGCGACACTCCGCAGTCAGGTGGAGCATCGAATGCAGTGCAAATTCTTGTCCTGTTATTTTAGGCGCAGACGTGTCCCATACTGGTCCGGTGACTCTGATGCACGGCCGGAGCGGAGAAGCAAGATAGAAGCACCAAAGCGACGACAGATAACTTTGCCGTCACAGCCTACAGTGCAACTGATGTCATCAGCAACGGGATTTAAGCACTACAAAAGGAAGCTGCGAAAGGCGACACTCCGTAGCCCGGCTGAGCATCAAATTCGGTGCTAATTCTTGTCCTGTTATTTTAGGCGCAGACGTTTCCCGTACTGGTCCTATGACCCTGATGCACGGCCGGAGCGGGGAAGCAAGATAGAAGCATCAAAGCGACTACAGGTAACTTCGCCGTCTCCGCCTACAGTGCAACTCACGTCATGAGCCATGGGATTTAAGCACTACAAAAGGAAGCGGCGAATTCGACACTCCGCAGCCGGTGGAGCATCGAATGCAGTGCCAATTCTTGTCCTGTTACTTTTAGGCGCAGACGTGTCCCGTACTGCTCCGATGACCCTGATGCACGGCCGGAGCGGAGAAGCAAGATAGAAGCACCAAAGCCACGACAGATAACTTTGCCGTCACCGCCTAAAGTGCAACTGACGTCATGAGCCACGGGATTTAAGCCCTACAAAAGGAAGATGCGAAAGGCGACACTCCGCAGTCCGGTGGTGCATCGAATGCAGTGCTAATTCTTGTCCTGTTACTTTTAGGCGCAGACGTGTCCCGTACTGGTCCGATGACCCTGATGCACGGCCGGAGCGGGGAAGCAAGATAGAAGCACCAAAGCGACGACAGATAACTTCGCGGTCACCGCCTAAAGTGCAACTGACGTCATGAGCAACGGGATTTAAGCACTACAAAAGGAAGCTGCGAAAGGCGACACTCCGTAGCCCGGCCGAGCATCAAATTCGGTGCTAATTCTTGTCCTGTTATTTTAGGCGCAGACGTTTCCCGTACTGGTCCTATGACCCTGATGCACGGCCGGAGCGGGGAAGCAAGATAGAAGCATCAAAGCGACTACAGGTAACTTCGCCGTCTCCGCCTACAGTGCAACTCACGTCATGAGCCATGGGATTTAAGCACTACAAAAGGAAGCGGCGAATTCGACACTACGCAGCCGGTGGAGCATCGAATGCAGTGCCAATTCTTGTCCTGTTACTTTTAGGCGCAGACGTGTCCCGTACTGCTCCGATGACCCTGATGCACGGCCGGAGCGGGGAAGCAAGATAGAAGCACCAAAGCCACGACAGGTAACTTCGCCGTCACCGCCTACAGTGCAACTCACGTCATGAGCCATGGGATTTAAGCACTACAAAAGGAAGCAGCGAAACGCGACACTCCGCAGTCAGGTGGAGCATCGAATGCAGTGCAAATTCTTGTCCTGTTATTTTAGGCGCAGACGTGTCCCATACTGGTCCGGTGACTCTGATGCACGGCCGGAGCGGAGAAGCAAGATAGAAGCACCAAAGCGACGACAGATAACTTTGCCGTCACCGCCTAAAGTGCAACTGACGTCATGAGCCATGGGATTTAAGCACTACAAAAGGAAGCGGCGAATTCGACACTCCGCAGCCGGTGGAGCATCGAATGCAGTGCCAATTCTTGTCCTGTTACTTTTAGGCGCAGACGTGTCCCGTACTGCTCCGATGACCCTGATGCACGGCCGGAGCGGAGAAGCAAGATAGAAGCACCAAAGCGACGACAGATAACTTTGCCGTCACCGCCTAAAGTGCAACTGACGTCATGAGCCACGGGATTTAAGCCCTACAAAAGGAAGATGCGAAAGGCGACACTCCGCAGTCCGGTGGTGCATCGAATGCAGTGCTAATTCTTGTCCTGTTACTTTTAGGCGCAGACGTGTCCCGTACTGGTCCGATGACCCTGATGCACGGCCGGAGCGGGGAAGCAAGATAGAAGCACCAAAGCGACGACAGATAACTTCGCCGTCACCGCCTAAAGTGCAACTGACGTCATGAGCAACGGGATTTAAGCACTACAAAAGGAAGCTGCGAAAGGCGACACTCCGTAGCCCGGCCGAGCATCAAATTCGGTGCTAATTCTTGTCCTGTTATTTTAGGCGCAGACGTTTCCCGTACTGGTCCTATGACCCTGATGCACGGCCGGAGCGGGGAAGCAAGATAGAAGCATCAAAGCGACTACAGGTAACTTCGCCGTCTCCGCCTACAGTGCAACTCACGTCATGAGCCATGGGATTTAAGCACTACAAAAGGAAGCGGCGAATTCGACACTACGCAGCCGGTGGAGCATCGAATGCAGTGCCAATTCTTGTCCTGTTACTTTTAGGCGCAGACGTGTCCCGTACTGCTCCGATGACCCTGATGCACGGCCGGAGCGGGGAAGCAAGATAGAAGCACCAAAGCCACGACAGGTAACTTCGCCGTCACCGCCTACAGTGCAACTCACGTCATGAGCCATGGGATTTAAGCACTACAAAAGGAAGCAGCGAAACGCGACACTCCGCAGTCAGGTGGAGCATCGAATGCAGTGCAAATTCTTGTCCTGTTATTTTAGGCGCAGACGTGTCCCATACTGGTCCGGTGACTCTGATGCACGGCCGGAGCGGAGAAGCAAGATAGAAGCACCAAAGCGACGACAGATAACTTTGCCGTCACAGCCTACAGTGCAACTGATGTCATCAGCAACGGGATTTAAGCACTACAAAAGGAAGCTGCGAAAGGCGACACTCCGTAGCCCGGCCGAGCATCAAATTCGGTGCTAATTCTTGTCCTGTTATTTTAGGCGCAGACGTTTCCCGTACTGGTCCTATGACCCTGATGCACGGCCGGAGCGGGGAAGCAAGATAGAAGCATCAAAGCGACTACAGGTAACTTCGCCGTCTCCGCCTACAGTGCAACTCACGTCATGAGCCATAGGATTTAAGCACTACAAAAGGAAGCTGCGAAAGGCGACACTCCGCAGTCCGGTGGAGCATCGAATGCAGTGCTAATTCTTGTCCTGTTACTTTTAGGCGCAGACGTGCCCGTACTGGTCCGATGACCCTGATGCACGGCCGAAGCGGGGAAGCAAGATAGAAGCACCAAAGCGACGACAGATAACTTTGCCGTCACCGCCTAAAGTGCAACTGACGTCATGAGCCACGGGATTTAAGCCCTACAAAAGGAAGATGCGAAAGGCGACACTCCGCAGTCCGGTGGTGCATCGAACGCAGTGCTAATTCTTGTCCTGTTATTTTAAACGCAGATGTATCCCGTACTGGTCCGATGACCCTGATGCACGGCCGGAGCGGGGAAGCAAGATAGAAGCACCAAAGCGATTACAGGTAACTTCGCCGTCTCCGCCTAAAGTGCAACTGACGTCATGAGCCACGGGATTTAAGCCCTACAAAAGGAAGATGCGAAAGGCGACACTCCGCAGTCCGGTGGTGCATCGAATGCAGTGCTAATTCTTGTCCTGTTACTTTTAGGCGCAGACGTGTCCCGTACTGGTCCGATGACCCTGATGCACGGCTGGAGCGGGGAAGCAAGATAGAAGCACCAAAGCGACTACAGGTAACTTCGCCGTCTCCGCCTACAGTGCAACTCACGTCATGAGCCATGGGATTTAGGCACTACAAAAGGAAGCGGCGAATTCGACACTCCGCAGCCGGTGGAGCATCGAATGCAGTGCCAATTCTTGTCCTGTTACTTTTAGGCGCAGACGTGTCCCGTACTGGTCCGATGACCCTGATGCACGGCCGGAGCGGGGAAGCAAGATAGAAGCACCAAAGCGACGACAGATAACTTTGCCGTCACCGCCTACATTGCAACTGACGTCATGAGCCACGGGATTTAAGCCCTACAAAAGGAAGCTGGGAAAGCGAACACTCCGCAGTCCCGAGGAGCATCGAATGCAGTGCTAATTCTTGTCCTGTTATTTTATGCGCAGATGTATCCCGTACTGGTCCGATGACCCTGATGCATGGCCGGAGCGGGGAAGCAAGATAGAAGAACAAAAAGCGACGACAGATTACTTCGCCGTCACCGCCTGCAGTGCAACTAACGTCATGAGCCACGGGATTTAAGCACTACAAAATAAAGCTGCGAAAGGCGACACTCCGCAGTCCAGTGGAGCATCCAATTCGGTGCTAATTCTTGTCCTGTTATTTTAGGCGCAGACGTGTACCGTATTGGTCCGATGACACTGATGCACGGCCGGAGCAGGGAAGCAAGATAGAAGCACCAAAGCGACGACAGATAACTTCGCCGTCACCGCCTACAGTGCAACTCACGTCATGAGCCATGGGATTTAAGCACTACAAAAGGAAGCTGCGAAAGGCGACACTCCGCAGTCCGGTGGAGCATCGAATGCAGTGCAAATTCTTGTCCTGTTACTTTTAGGCGCAGACGTGTCCCATACTGGTCCGATGACCCGGATGCATTGCCGGAGCTGGGAAGCAAGATAGAAGCACCAAAGCGACGACAGATAACTTTGCCGTCACCGCCTAAAGTGCAACTGACGTCATGAGCCACGGGATTTAAGCCCTACAAAAGGAAGCAGCGAAAGGCGACACTCCGCAGTCAGGTGGAGCATCGAATGCAGTGCAAATTCTTGTCCTGTTATTTTAGGCGCAGACGTGTCCCATACTGGTCCGATGACTCTGATGCACGGCCGGAGCTGGGAAGCAAGATAGAAGCACCAAAGCGACGACAGATAACATTGCCGTCACCGCCTACATTGCAACTGACGTCATGAGCCACGGGATTTAAGCCCTACAAAAGGAAGCTGGGAAAGCGACACTCCGCAGTTCTGAGGAGCATCGAATGCAGTGCTAATTCTTGTCCTGTTATTTTATGCGCAGATGTATCCCGTACTGGTCCGATGACCCTGATGCACGGCCGGAGCGGGGAAGCAAGATAGAAGAACAAAAAGCGACGACAGATTACATCGCCGTCACAGCCTGCAGTGCAACTGACGCCATGAGCCACGGGATTTAAGCACTACAAAATAAAGCTGCGAAAGGCGAAACTCCGCAGTCCGGTGGAGCATCCAATGCAATGCTAATTCTTGTCCTGTGAATTTTAGGCGCAGACGTGTCCCGTATTGGTCCGATGACACTGATGCACGGCCGGAGCAGGGAAGCAAGATAGAAGCACCAAAGCGACGACAGATAACTTCGCCGTCACCGCCTACAGTGCAACTGACGTCATGAGCCACGGGATTTAAGCACTACAAAAGGAAGCTGCGAAAGGCGACACTCCGTAGTCCGGTGGAGCATCCAATTCGGTGCTAATTCTTGTCCTGTTATTTTAGGCACAGACGTGTCCCGTACTGGTCCGATGACCCTGATGCACGGCCGGAGCGGGGAAGCAAGATAGAAGCACCAAAGCGACGACAGATAACTTCGCCGTCACCGCCTACAGTGCAACTCACGTCATGAGCCATGGAATTTAGGCACTACAAAAGGAAGCTGCGAAAGGCGACACTCCGCAGTCCGGTGGAGCATCGAATCCAGTGCAAATTCTTGTCCTGTTACTTTTAGGCGCAGACGTGTCCCATACTGGTCCGAACCCTGATGCACGGCTGGAGCGGGGAAGCAAGATAGAAGCACCAAAGCGACGACAGATAACTTTGCAGTCACCGCCTACAGTGCAGCTGATGTCATGAGCCACGGGATTTAAGCCCTACAAAAGGAAGCTGCGAAAGGCGACACTCGGCAGTCCGGTGGAGCATCCAATTCGGTGCTAATTCTTGTCCTGGTATTTTAGGCGCAGACGTGTCCCGTACTGGTCCGATGACCCTGATGCACGGCCGGAGCGGGGAAGCAAGATAGAAGCACCAAAGCGACGACAGATAACTTCGCCGTCACCGCCTAAAGTGCAACTGACGTCATGAGCAACGGGATTTAAGCACTACAAAAGGAAGCTGCGAAAGGCGACACTCCGTAGCCCGGCCGAGCATCGAATTCGGTGCTAATTCTTGTCCTGTTATTTTAGGCGCAGACGTTTCCCGTACTGGTCCGATGACCCTGATGCACGGCCGGAGCGGGGAAGCAAGATAGAAGCACCAAAGCGACTACAGGTAACTTCGCCGTCTCCGCCTACAGTGCAACTCACGTCATGAGCCATGGGATTTAAGCACTACAAAAGGAAGCGGCGAATTCGACACTACGCAGCCGGTGGAGCATCGAATGCAGTGCCAATTCTTGTCCTGTTACTTTTAGGCGCAGACGTGTCCCGTACTGCTCCGATGACCCTGATGCACGGCCGGAGCGGGGAAGCAAGATAGAAGCACCAAAGCCACGACAGGTAACTTCGCCGTCACCGCCTACAGTGCAACTCACGTCATGAGCCATGGGATTTAAGCACTACAAAAGGAAGCAGCGAAACGCGACACTCCGCAGTCAGGTGGAGCATCGAATGCAGTGCAAATTCTTGTCCTGTTATTTTAGGCGCAGACGTGTCCCATACTGGTCCGGTGACTCTGATGCACGGCCGGAGCGGAGAAGCAAGATAGAAGCACCAAAGCGACGACAGATAACTTTGCCGTCACAGCCTACAGTGCAACTGATGTCATCAGCAACGGGATTTAAGCACTACAAAAGGAAGCTGCGAAAGGCGACACTCCGCAGTCCGGTGGAGCATCGAATGCAGTGCTAATTCTTGTCCTGTTACTTTTAGGCGCAGACGTGTCCCGTACTGGTCCGATGACCCTGATGCACGGCCGAAGCGGGGAAGCAAGATAGAAGCACCAAAGCGACGACAGATAACTTTGCCGTCACAGCCTACAGTGCAACTGATGTCATCAGCAACGGGATTTAAGCACTACAAAAGGAAGCTGCGAAAGGCGACACTCCGCAGTCCGGTGGAGCATCGAATGCAGTGCAAATTCTTGTCCTGTTATTTTAGGCGCAGACGTGTCTCATACTGGTCCGGTGACTCTGATGCACGGCCGGAGCGGAGAAGCAAGATAGAAGCACCAAAGCGACGACAGATAACTTTGCCGTCACAGCCTACAGTGCAACTGATGTCATCAGCAACGGGATTTAAGCACTACAAAAGGAAGCTGCGAAAGGCGACACTCCGCAGTCCGGTGGTGCATCGAACGCAGCGCTAATTCTTGTCCTGTTACTTTTAGGCGCAGACGTGTCCCGTACTGGTACGATGACCCTGATGCACGGCCGAAGCGGGGAAGCAAGATAGAAGCACCAAAGCGACGACAGAAAACTTTGCCGTCACCGCCTAAAGTGCAACTGATGTCATCAGCAACGGGATTTAAGCACTACAAAAGGAAGATGCGAAAGGCGACACTCCGCAGTCCGGTGGTGCATCGAACGCAGCGCTAATTCTTGTCCTGTTACTTTTAGGCGCAGACGTGTCCCGTACTGGTCCGATGACCCTGATGCACGGCCGAAGCGGAGAAGCAAGATAGAAGCACCAAAGCGACGACAGATAACTTTGCCGTCACAGCATACAGTGCAACTGATGTCATCAGCAACGGGATTTAAGCACTACAAAAGGAAGATGCGAAAGGCGACACTCCGCAGTCCGGTGGTGCATCGAACGCAGCGCTAATTCTTGTCCTGTTACTTTTAGGCGCAGACGTGTCCCGTACTGGTCCGATGACCCTGATGCACGGCCGGAGCGGGCAAGCAAGATAGAAGCACCAAAGCGACGACAGATAACTTTGCCGTCACAGCCTACAGTGCAACTGATGTCATGAGCAACGGGATTTAAGCACTACAAAAGGAAGCTGCGAAAGGCGACACTCCGCAGTCCGGTGGAGCATCGAATGCAGTGCTAATTCTTGTCATGTTACTTTTAGGCGCAGACGTGTCCCGTACTGGTCCGATGACCCTGATGCACGGCCCGAGCGGGGAAGCAAGATAGAAGCACCAAAGCGACGACAGATAACTTTGCCGTCACCGCCTAAAGTGCAACTGACGTCCTGAGCCACGGGATTTAAGCCCTACACAAGGAAGATGCGAAAGGCGACACTCCGCAGTCCGGTGGAGCATCGAATGCAGTGCTAATTCTTGTCATGTTACTTTTAGGCGCAGACGTGCCCGTACTGGTCCGATGACCCTGATGCACGGCCGAAGCGGGGAAGCAAGATAAAAGCACCAAAGCGACGACAGATAACTTTGCCGTCACCGCCTAAAGTGCAACTGACGTCCTGAGCCACGGGATTTTAGCCCTACACAAGGAAGATGCGAAAGGCGACACTCCGCAGTCCGGTGGTGCATCGAATGCAGTGCTAATTCTTGTCATGTTACTTTTAGGCGCAGACGTGTCCCGTACTGGTCCGATGACCCTGATGCACGGCCGGAGCGGGGAAGCAAGATAGAAGCACCAAAGCGACGACAGATAACTTTGCCGTCACCGCCTAAAGTGCAACTGACGTCCTGAGCCACGGGATTTAAGCCCTACACAAGGAAGATGCGAAAGGCGACACTCCGCAGTCCGGTGGAGTATCGAATGCAGTGCTAATTCTTGTCCTGTTATTTTATGCGCAGATGTATCCCGTACTGGTCCGATGACCCTGATGCACGGCCGGAGCGGGGAAGCAAGATAGAAGCACCAAAGCGACGACAGATAACTGCGCCGTCACCGCCTAAAGTGCAACTGACGTCCTGAGCCACGGGATTTAAGCACTACAAAATAAAGCTGCGAAAGGCGAAACTCCGCAGTCCGGTGGAGCATCCAATGCAATGCTAATTCTTGTCCTGTGAATTTTAGGCGCAGACGTGTCCCGTATTGGTCCGATGACACTGATGCACGGCCGGAGCAGGGAAGCAAGATAGAAGCACCAAAGCGACGACAGATAACTTCGCCGTCACCGCCTACAGTGCAACTGACGTCATCAGCCACGGGATTTAAGCACTACAAAAGGAAGCTGCGAAAGGCGACACTCCGTAGTCCTGTGGAGCATCCAATTCGGTGCTAATTCTTGTCCTGTTATTTTAGGCACAGACGTGTCCCGTACTGTTCCGATGACCATGATGCACGGCCGGAGCGGGGAAGCAAGATAGAAGCACCAAAGCGACGACAGATAACTTCGCCGTCACCGCCTACAGTGCAACTCACGTCATGAGCCATGGGATTTAAGCACTACAAAAGGAAGCTGCGAACGGCGACACGCCGCAGTCCGGTGGAGCATCGAATGCAGTGCTAATTCTTGTCATGCTACTTTCAGGCGCAGACGTGTCCCGTACTGCTCCGATGACCCTGATGCACGGCCGGAGCGGGGAAGCAAGATAGAAGAACAAAAAGCGACGACAGATAACTTCGCCGTCACCGCCTGCAGTGCAACTGACGTCATGAGCCACGGTATTTAAGCACTACAAAAGAATGCTGCGAAAGGCGAAACTCCGCAGTCCGGTGGAGCATCGAATGCAATGCTAATTCTTGTCCTGTTAATTTTAGGCGCAGACGTGTCCCGTACTGCTCCGATGACCCTGATGCACGGCCGGAGCGGGGAAGCAAGATAGAAGCACCAAAGCGACGACAGATAACTTTGCAGTCACCGCCTACAGTGCAACTGATGTCATGAGCTACGGGATTTAAGCACTACAAAAGGAAGCTGCCAAAGGCGACACTCCGCAGTCCGGTGGAGCATCCAATTCGGTGCTAATTCTTGTCCTGTTATTTTAGGCGCAGACGTGTCCCGTACTGGTCCGATGACCCTGATGCACGGCCGGAGCTGGGAAGCAAGATAGAAGCACCAAAGCGACGACAGATAACTTCGCCGTCACCGCCTAAAGTGCAACTGACGTCATGAGCAACGGGATTTAAGCACTAGAAAAGGAAGCTGCGAAAGGCGATACTCCGTAGCCCGGCCGAGCATCGAATTCGGTGCTAATTCTTGTCCTGTTATTTTAGGCGCAGACGGTTCCCGTACTGGTCCGATGACCCTGATGCACGGCCGGAGCGGGGAAGCAAGATAGAAGCACCAAAGCGACTACAGGTAACTTCGCCGTCTCCGCCTACAGTGCAACTCACGTCATGAGCCATGGGATTTAAGCACTACAAAAGGAAGCGGCGAATTCGACACTCCGCAGCCGGTGGAGCATCGAATGCAGTGCCAATTTTTGTCCTGTTACTTTTAGGCGCAGACGTGTCCCGTACTGCTCCGATGACTCTGGTGCACGGCCGGAGCGGGGAAGCAAGATAGAAGCACCAAAGCCACGACAGGTAACTTCGCCGTCACCGCCTACAGTGCAACTCACGTCATGAGCCACGGGATTTAAGCACTACAAAAGGAAGCAGCGAAACGACACTCCGCAGTCAGGTGGAGCATCGAATACAGTGCAAATTCTTGTCCTGTTATTTTAGGCGCAGACGTGTCCCGTACTGGTCCGATGACCCTGATGCACGGCCGGAGCGGGGAAGCAAGATAGAAGAACAAAAAGCGACGACAGATTACTTCGCCGTCACCGCCTGCAGTGCAACTGACGTCATGAGCCACGGGATTTAAGCACTACAAAATAAAGCTGGGAAAGGCGAAACTCCGCAGTCCGGTGGAGCATCCAATGCAATGCTAATTCTTGTCCTGTGAATATTAGGCGCAGACGTGTCCCGTATTGGTCCGATGACACTGATGCACGGCCGGAGCAGGGAAGCAAGATAGAAGCACCAAAGCGACGAGAGATAACTTCGCCGTCACCGCCTACAGTGCAACTCACGTCATGAGCCATGGGACTTAAGCACTACAAAAGGAAGCTGCGAAAGGCGACACTCCGCAGTCCGGTGGAGCATCGAATGCAGTGCAAATTCTTGTCCTGTTAATTTTAGGCGCAGACGTGTCCCATACTGGTCCGATGACCCTGATGCACGGCTGGAGCGGGGAAGCAAGATAGAAGCACCAAAGCGACGACAGATAACTTTGCAGTCACCGCCTACAGTGCAACTGATGTCATGAGCCACGGGATTTAAGCCCTACA
Organism: Amblyomma americanum; assembly: GCF_052857255.1. Taxonomy (NCBI): domain Eukaryota; kingdom Metazoa; phylum Arthropoda; class Arachnida; order Ixodida; family Ixodidae; genus Amblyomma; species Amblyomma americanum. The sequence goes on from NC_135502.1 coordinate 200,853,772, forward strand.
AAAGGAAGCTGCGAAAGGCGACACTCCGCAGTCCAGTGGAGCATCCAATTCGGTGCTAATTCTTGTCCTGTTATTTTAGGCGCAGACGTGTCCCGTACTGGTCCGATGACCCTGATGCACGGCCGGAGCGGGGAAGCAAGATAGAAGCACCAAAGCGACGACAGATAACTTCGCCGTCACCGCCTAAAGTGCAACTGACGTCATGAGCAACGAGATTTAAGCACTACAAAAGGAAGCTGCGAAAGGCGACACTCCGTAGCCCGGCCGAGCATCGAATTCTGTGCTAATTATTGTCCTGTTATTTTAGGCGCAGACGTTTCCCGTACTGGTCCGATGACCCTGATGCACGGCCGGAGCTGGGAAGCAAGATAGAAGCACCAAAGCGACTACAGGTAACTTCGCCGTCTCCGCCTACAGTGCAACTCACGTCATGAGCCATGGGATTTAAGCACTACAAAAGGAAGCGGCGAATTCGACACTCCGCAGTCAGGTGGAGCATCGAATGCAGTGCTAATTCTTGTCCTGTTACTTTTAGGCGCAGACGTGTCCCATACTTGTCCGATGACCCTGACGCACGAAGCAAGATAGAAGCACCAAAGCGACGACAGATAACATTGCCTTCACCGCCTACAGTGCAATTTCCGTCATTAGCCACGGGATTTAAGCACTACAAAAGGAAGGTGCGAAAGGCGACACTCCGCAGTCCGGTGGAGCATCGAATGCAGTGCTAATTCTTGTCATGTTACTTTCAGGCGCAGACGTGTCCCGTACTGCTCCGATGACCCTGATGCACGGCCGGAGCAGGGAAGCAAGATAGAAGCACCAAAGCCACGACAGGTAACTTCGCCGTCACCGCCTACAGTGCAACTCACGTCATGAGCCATGGGATTTAAGCACTACAAAAGGAAGCAGCGAAAGGCGACACTCCGCAGTCAGGTGGAGCATCGAACGCAGTGCAAATTCTTGTCCTGTTATTTTTGGCGCAGACGTGTCCCGTACTGGTCCGATGACCCTTATGCACGGCCGGAGCGGGGAAGCAAGATAGAAGCACCAAAGCGACGACAGATAACTTTGCCGTCACCGCCTACATCGCAACTGACGTCATGAGCCACGGGATTTAAGCCCTACAAAAGGAAGCTGGGAAAGCGACACTCCGCAGTCCTGAGGAGCATCGAATGCAGTGCTAATTCTTGTCCTGTTATTTTATGCGCAGATGTATCCCGTACTGGTCCGATGACCCTGATGCACGGCCGGAGCGGGGAAGCAAGATAGAAGAACAAAAAGCGACGACAGATAACTTCGCCGTCACCGCCTGCAGTGCAACTGACGTAGTGAGCCACGGGATTTAAGCACTACAAAATAAAGCTGCGAAAGGCGAAACTCCGCAGTCCGGTGGAGCATCCAATGCAATGCTAATTCTTGTCCTGTGAATTTTAGGCGCAGACGTGTCCCGTATTGGTCCGATGACACTGATGCACGGCCGGAGCAGGGAATCAAGATAGAAGCACCAAAGCGACGACAGATAACTTCGCCGTCACCGCCTACAGTGCAACTGACGTCATGAGCCACGGGATTTAAGCACTACAAAATGAAGCTGCGAAAGGCGACACTCCGTAGTCCGGTGGAGCATCCAATTCGGTGCTAATTCTTGTCCTGTTATTTTAGGCACAGACGTGTCCCGTACTGGTCCGATGACCCTGATGCACGGCCGGAGCGGGGAAGCAAGATAGAAGCACCAAAGCGACGACAGATAACTTCGCCGTCACCGCCTACAGTGCAACTCACGTCATGAGCCATGGGATTTAAGCACTACAAAAGGAAGCTGCGAACGGCGACACGCCGCAGTCCGGTGGAGCATCGAATGCAGTGCTAATTCTTGTCATGTTACTTTCAGGCGCAGACGTGTCCCGTACTGCTCCGATGACCGTGATGCACGGCCGGAGCGGGGAAGCAAGATAGAAGAACAAAAAGCGACGACAGATAACTTCGCCGTCACCGCCTGCAGTGCAACTGACGTCATGAGCCACGGGATTTAAGCACTACAAAAGAATGCTGCGAAAGGCGAAACTCCGCAGTCCGGTGGAGCATCGAATGCAATGCTAATTCTTGTCCTGTTAATTTTAGGCGCAGACGTGTTCCGTACTGCTCCGATGACCCTGATGCACGGCCGGAGCGGGGAAGCAAGATAGAAGAACAAAAAGCGACGACAGATAACTTCGCCGTCACCGCCTGCAGTGCAACTGACGTCATGAGCCACGGGATTTAAGCACTACAAAAGAATGCTGCGAAAGGCGAAACTCCGCAGTCCGGTGGAGCATCGAATGCAATGCTAATTCTTGTCCTGTTAATTTTAGGCGCAGACGTGTCCCGTACTGGTCCGATGACCCTGATGCAAGGCCGGAGCGGGTAAGCAAGATAGAAGCACCAAAGCGACGACAGATAACTTCGCCGTCACAGACTAAAGTGCAACTGACGTCATGAGCCACGGGATTTAAGCACTACAAAAGGAAGCTGCGAACGGCGACACGCCGCAGTCCGGTGGAGCATCGAATGCAGTGCTAATTCTTGTCCTGTCAATTTTAGGCGCAGACGCGTCCCGTACTGGTCCGATGACCCTGATGAACGGCCGGAGCGGGGAAGCAAGATAGAAACACATAAGCGACGACAGATAACTTCGCCGTCACCGCCTAAAGTGCAACTGACGTCATGAGCCACGGGATTTAAGCACTACAAAAGGAAGCTGCGAAAGGCGACACGCCGCAGTCCGGTGGAGCATCGAATGCAGTGCTAATTCTTGTCCTGTCAATTTTAGGCGAAGACGTGTCCCGTACTGGTCTGATGACCCTAATGCACGGCCGGAGCGGGGAATCAAGATAGAAGCACCATAGCGACGACAGATAACTTCCCTGTCACCGCCTACAGGGCAACTGACGTCATGAGCTACGGGATTTAAGCACTACAAAAGGAAGCTGCCAAAGGCGACACTCCGCAGTCCGGTAGAACATCGAATTCAGTGCTAATTCTTGTCCTGTTACATTTAGGCTCAGACGTGTCCCGTAGTGGTCCGATGACCCTGATGCACGGCCGGAGCGGGGAAGCAAGATAGAAGCACCAAAGCGACGACAGATAACTTTGCAGTCACCGCCTACAGTGCAACTGATGTCATGAGCTACGGGATTTAAGCACTACAAAAGGAAGCTGCCAAAGGCGACACTCCGCAGTCCGGTGGAGCATCCAATTCGGTGCTAATTCTTGTCCTGTTATTTTAGGCGCAGACGTGTCCCGTACTGGTCCGATGACCCTGATGCACGGCCGGAGCTGGGAAGCAAGATAGAAGCACCAAAGCGACGACAGATAACTTCGCCGTCACCGCCTAAAGTGCAACTGACGTCATGAGCAACGGGATTTAAGCACTAGAAAAGGAAGCTGCGAAAGGCGATACTCCGTAGCCCGGCCGAGCATCGAATTCGGTGCTAATTCTTGTCCTGTTATTTTAGGCGCAGACGGTTCCCGTACTGGTCCGATGACCCTGATGCACGGCCGGAGCGGGGAAGCAAGATAGAAGCACCAAAGCGACTACAGGTAACTTCGCCGTCTCCGCCTACAGTGCAACTCACGTCATGAGCCATGGGATTTAAGCACTACAAAAGGAAGCGGCGAATTCGACACTCCGCAGCCGGTGGAGCATCGAATGCAGTGCCAATTTTTGTCCTGTTACTTTTAGGCTCAGACGTGTCCCGTACTGCTCCGATGACTCTGGTGCACGGCCGGAGCGGGGAAGCAAGATAGAAGCACCAAAGCCACGACAGGTAACTTCGCCGTCACCGCCTACAGTGCAACTCACGTCATGAGCCGCGGGATTTAAGCACTACAAAAGGAAGCTGCGAAAGGCGACACTCCGCAGTCCGGTGGAGCATCGAATGCAGTGCAAATTCTTGTCCTGTTACTTTTAGGCGCAGACGTGTCCCATACTGGTCCGATGACCCGGATGCATTGCCGGAGCTGGGAAGCAAGATAGAAGCACCAAAGCGACGACAGATAACTTTGCCGTCACCGCCTAAAGTGCAACTGACGTCATGAGCCACGGGATTTAAGCCCTACAAAAGGAAGCAGCGAAAGGCGACACTCCGCAGTCAGGTGGAGCATCGAATGCAGTGCAAATTCTTGTCCTGTTATTTTAGGCGCAGACGTGTCCCATACTGGTCCGATGACTCTGATGCACGGCCGGAGCTGGGAAGCAAGATAGAAGCACCAAAGCGACGACAGATAACATTGCCGTCACCGCCTACATTGCAACTGACGTCATGAGCCACGGGATTTAAGCCCTACAAAAGGAAGCTGGGAAAGCGACACTCCGCAGTTCTGAGGAGCATCGAATGCAGTGCTAATTCTTGTCCTGTTATTTTATGCGCAGATGTATCCCGTACTGGTCCGATGACCCTGATGCACGGCCGGAGCGGGGAAGCAAGATAGAAGAACAAAAAGCGACGACAGATTACATCGCCGTCACAGCCTGCAGTGCAACTGACGCCATGAGCCACGGGATTTAAGCACTACAAAATAAAGCTGCGAAAGGCGAAACTCCGCAGTCCGGTGGAGCATCCAATGCAATGCTAATTCTTGTCCTGTGAATTTTAGGCGCAGACGTTTCCCGTATTGGTCCGATGACACTGATGCACGGCCGGAGCAGGGAAGCAAGATAGAAGCACCAAAGCGACGACAGATAACTTCGCCGTCACCGCCTACAGTGCAACTGACGTCATGAGCCACGGGATTTAAGCACTACAAAAGGAAGCTGCGAAAGGCGACACTCCGTAGTCCGGTGGAGCATCCAATTCGGTGCTAATTCTTGTCCTGTTATTTTAGGCACAGACGTGTCCCGTACTGGTCCGATGACCCTGATGCACGGCCGGAGCGGGGAAGCAAGATAGAAGCACCAAAGCGACGACAGATAACTTCGCCGTCACCGCCTACAGTGCAACTCACGTCATGAGCCATGGAATTTAGGCACTACAAAAGGAAGCTGCGAAAGGCGACACTCCGCAGTCCGGTGGAGCATCGAATCCAGTGCAAATTCTTGTCCTGTTACTTTTAGGCGCAGACGTGTCCCATACTGGTCCGAACCCTGATGCACGGCTGGAGCGGGGAAGCAAGATAGAAGCACCAAAGCGACGACAGATAACTTTGCAGTCACCGCCTACAGTGCAGCTGATGTCATGAGCCACGGGATTTAAGCCCTACAAAAGGAAGCTGCGAAAGGCGACACTCGGCAGTCCGGTGGAGCATCCAATTCGGTGCTAATTCTTGTCCTGTTATTTTAGGCGCAGACGTGTCCCGTACTGGTCCGATGACCCTGATGCACGGCCGGAGCGGGGAAGCAAGATAGAAGCACCAAAGCGACGACAGATAACTTCGCCGTCACCGCCTAAAGTGCAACTGACGTCATGAGCAACGGGATTTAAGCACTACAAAAGGAAGCTGCGAAAGGCGACACTCCGTAGCCCGGCCGAGCATCGAATTCGGTGCTAATTCTTGTCCTGTTATTTTAGGCGCAGACGTTTCCCGTACTGGTCCGATGACCCTGATGCACGGCCGGAGCGGGGAAGCAAGATAGAAGCACCAAAGCGACTACAGGTAACTTCGCCGTCTCCGCCTACAGTGCAACTCACGTCATGAGCTATGGGATTTAAGCACTACAAAAGGAAGCGGCGAATTCGACACTACGCAGCCGGTGGAGCATCGAATGCAGTGCCAATTCTTGTCCTGTTACTTTTAGGCGCAGACGTGTCCCGTACTGCTCCGATGACCCTGATGCACGGCCGGAGCGGGGAAGCAAGATAGAAGCACCAAAGCCACGACAGGTAACTTCGCCGTCACCGCCTACAGTGCAACTCACGTCATGAGCCATGGGATTTAAGCACTACAAAAGGAAGCAGCGAAACGCGACACTCCGCAGTCAGGTGGAGCATCGAATGCAGTGCAAATTCTTGTCCTGTTATTTTAGGCGCAGACGTGTCCCATACTGGTCCGGTGACTCTGATGCACGGCCGGAGCGGAGAAGCAAGATAGAAGCACCAAAGCGACGACAGATAACTTTGCCGTCACAGCCTACAGTGCAACTGATGTCATCAGCAACGGGATTTAAGCACTACAAAAGGAAGCTGCGAAAGGCGACACTCCGCAGTCCGGTGGAGCATCGAATGCAGTGCTAATTCTTGTCCTGTTACTTTTAGGCGCAGACGTGTCCCGTACTGGTCCGATGACCCTGATGCACGGCCGAAGCGGGGAAGCAAGATAGAAGCACCAAAGCGACGACAGATAACTTTGCCGTCACAGCCTACAGTGCAACTGATGTCATCAGCAACGGGATTTAAGCACTACAAAAGGAAGCTGCGAAAGGCGACACTCCGCAGTCCGGTGGAGCATCGAATGCAGTGCAAATTCTTGTCCTGTTATTTTAGGCGCAGACGTGTCTCATACTGGTCCGGTGACTCTGATGCACGGCCGGAGCGGAGAAGCAAGATAGAAGCACCAAAGCGACGACAGATAACTTTGCCGTCACAGCCTACAGTGCAACTGATGTCATCAGCAACGGGATTTAAGCACTACAAAAGGAAGCTGCGAAAGGCGACACTCCGCAGTCCGGTGGTGCATCGAACGCAGCGCTAATTCTTGTCCTGTTACTTTTAGGCGCAGACGTGTCCCGTACTGGTACGATGACCCTGATGCACGGCCGAAGCGGGGAAGCAAGATAGAAGCACCAAAGCGACGACAGAAAACTTTGCCGTCACCGCCTAAAGTGCAACTGATGTCATCAGCAACGGGATTTAAGCACTACAAAAGGAAGATGCGAAAGGCGACACTCCGCAGTCCGGTGGTGCATCGAACGCAGCGCTAATTCTTGTCCTGTTACTTTTAGGCGCAGACGTGTCCCGTACTGGTCCGATGACCCTGATGCACGGCCGAAGCGGAGAAGCAAGATAGAAGCACCAAAGCGACGACAGATAACTTTGCCGTCACAGCATACAGTGCAACTGATGTCATCAGCAACGGGATTTAAGCACTACAAAAGGAAGATGCGAAAGGCGACACTCCGCAGTCCGGTGGTGCATCGAACGCAGCGCTAATTCTTGTCCTGTTACTTTTAGGCGCAGACGTGTCCCGTACTGGTCCGATGACCCTGATGCACGGCCGGAGCGGGCAAGCAAGATAGAAGCACCAAAGCGACGACAGATAACTTTGCCGTCACAGCCTACAGTGCAACTGATGTCATGAGCAACGGGATTTAAGCACTACAAAAGGAAGCTGCGAAAGGCGACACTCCGCAGTCCGGTGGAGCATCGAATGCAGTGCTAATTCTTGTCATGTTACTTTTAGGCGCAGACGTGTCCCGTACTGGTCCGATGACCCTGATGCACGGCCCGAGCGGGGAAGCAAGATAGAAGCACCAAAGCGACGACAGATAACTTTGCCGTCACCGCCTAAAGTGCAACTGACGTCCTGAGCCACGGGATTTAAGCCCTACACAAGGAAGATGCGAAAGGCGACACTCCGCAGTCCGGTGGAGCATCGAATGCAGTGCTAATTCTTGTCATGTTACTTTTAGGCGCAGACGTGCCCGTACTGGTCCGATGACCCTGATGCACGGCCGAAGCGGGGAAGCAAGATAAAAGCACCAAAGCGACGACAGATAACTTTGCCGTCACCGCCTAAAGTGCAACTGACGTCCTGAGCCACGGGATTTTAGCCCTACACAAGGAAGATGCGAAAGGCGACACTCCGCAGTCCGGTGGTGCATCGAATGCAGTGCTAATTCTTGTCATGTTACTTTTAGGCGCAGACGTGTCCCGTACTGGTCCGATGACCCTGATGCACGGCCGGAGCGGGGAAGCAAGATAGAAGCACCAAAGCGACGACAGATAACTTTGCCGTCACCGCCTAAAGTGCAACTGACGTCCTGAGCCACGGGATTTAAGCCCTACACAAGGAAGATGCGAAAGGCGACACTCCGCAGTCCGGTGGAGTATCGAATGCAGTGCTAATTCTTGTCCTGTTATTTTATGCGCAGATGTATCCCGTACTGGTCCGATGACCCTGATGCACGGCCGGAGCGGGGAAGCAAGATAGAAGCACCAAAGCGACGACAGATAACTGCGCCGTCACCGCCTAAAGTGCAACTGACGTCCTGAGCCACGGGATTTAAGCACTACAAAATAAAGCTGCGAAAGGCGAAACTCCGCAGTCCGGTGGAGCATCCAATGCAATGCTAATTCTTGTCCTGTGAATTTTAGGCGCAGACGTGTCCCGTATTGGTCCGATGACACTGATGCACGGCCGGAGCAGGGAAGCAAGATAGAAGCACCAAAGCGACGACAGATAACTTCGCCGTCACCGCCTACAGTGCAACTGACGTCATCAGCCACGGGATTTAAGCACTACAAAAGGAAGCTGCGAAAGGCGACACTCCGTAGTCCTGTGGAGCATCCAATTCGGTGCTAATTCTTGTCCTGTTATTTTAGGCACAGACGTGTCCCGTACTGTTCCGATGACCCTGATGCACGGCCGGAGCGGGGAAGCAAGATAGAAGCACCAAAGCGACTACAGGTAACTTCGCCGTCTCCGCCTACAGTGCAACTCACGTCATGAGCTATGGGATTTAAGCACTACAAAAGGAAGCGGCGAATTCGACACTACGCAGCCGGTGGAGCATCGAATGCAGTGCCAATTCTTGTCCTGTTACTTTTAGGCGCAGACGTGTCCCGTACTGCTCCGATGACCCTGATGCACGGCCGGAGCGGGGAAGCAAGATAGAAGCACCAAAGCCACGACAGGTAACTTCGCCGTCACCGCCTACAGTGCAACTCACGTCATGAGCCATGGGATTTAAGCACTACAAAAGGAAGCAGCGAAACGCGACACTCCGCAGTCAGGTGGAGCATCGAATGCAGTGCAAATTCTTGTCCTGTTATTTTAGGCGCAGACGTGTCCCATACTGGTCCGGTGACTCTGATGCACGGCCGGAGCGGAGAAGCAAGATAGAAGCACCAAAGCGACGACAGATAACTTTGCCGTCACAGCCTACAGTGCAACTGATGTCATCAGCAACGGGATTTAAGCACTACAAAAGGAAGCTGCGAAAGGCGACACTCCGCAGTCCGGTGGAGCATCGAATGCAGTGCTAATTCTTGTCCTGTTACTTTTAGGCGCAGACGTGTCCCGTACTGGTCCGATGACCCTGATGCACGGCCGAAGCGGGGAAGCAAGATAGAAGCACCAAAGCGACGACAGATAACTTTGCCGTCACAGCCTACAGTGCAACTGATGTCATCAGCAACGGGATTTAAGCACTACAAAAGGAAGCTGCGAAAGGCGACACTCCGCAGTCCGGTGGAGCATCGAATGCAGTGCAAATTCTTGTCCTGTTATTTTAGGCGCAGACGTGTCTCATACTGGTCCGGTGACTCTGATGCACGGCCGGAGCGGAGAAGCAAGATAGAAGCACCAAAGCGACGACAGATAACTTTGCCGTCACAGCCTACAGTGCAACTGATGTCATCAGCAACGGGATTTAAGCACTACAAAAGGAAGCTGCGAAAGGCGACACTCCGCAGTCCGGTGGTGCATCGAACGCAGCGCTAATTCTTGTCCTGTTACTTTTAGGCGCAGACGTGTCCCGTACTGGTACGATGACCCTGATGCACGGCCGAAGCGGGGAAGCAAGATAGAAGCACCAAAGCGACGACAGAAAACTTTGCCGTCACCGCCTAAAGTGCAACTGATGTCATCAGCAACGGGATTTAAGCACTACAAAAGGAAGATGCGAAAGGCGACACTCCGCAGTCCGGTGGTGCATCGAACGCAGCGCTAATTCTTGTCCTGTTACTTTTAGGCGCAGACGTGTCCCGTACTGGTCCGATGACCCTGATGCACGGCCGAAGCGGAGAAGCAAGATAGAAGCACCAAAGCGACGACAGATAACTTTGCCGTCACAGCATACAGTGCAACTGATGTCATCAGCAACGGGATTTAAGCACTACAAAAGGAAGATGCGAAAGGCGACACTCCGCAGTCCGGTGGTGCATCGAACGCAGCGCTAATTCTTGTCCTGTTACTTTTAGGCGCAGACGTGTCCCGTACTGGTCCGATGACCCTGATGCACGGCCGGAGCGGGCAAGCAAGATAGAAGCACCAAAGCGACGACAGATAACTTTGCCGTCACAGCCTACAGTGCAACTGATGTCATGAGCAACGGGATTTAAGCACTACAAAAGGAAGCTGCGAAAGGCGACACTCCGCAGTCCGGTGGAGCATCGAATGCAGTGCTAATTCTTGTCATGTTACTTTTAGGCGCAGACGTGTCCCGTACTGGTCCGATGACCCTGATGCACGGCCCGAGCGGGGAAGCAAGATAGAAGCACCAAAGCGACGACAGATAACTTTGCCGTCACCGCCTAAAGTGCAACTGACGTCCTGAGCCACGGGATTTAAGCCCTACACAAGGAAGATGCGAAAGGCGACACTCCGCAGTCCGGTGGAGCATCGAATGCAGTGCTAATTCTTGTCATGTTACTTTTAGGCGCAGACGTGCCCGTACTGGTCCGATGACCCTGATGCACGGCCGAAGCGGGGAAGCAAGATAAAAGCACCAAAGCGACGACAGATAACTTTGCCGTCACCGCCTAAAGTGCAACTGACGTCCTGAGCCACGGGATTTTAGCCCTACACAAGGAAGATGCGAAAGGCGACACTCCGCAGTCCGGTGGTGCATCGAATGCAGTGCTAATTCTTGTCATGTTACTTTTAGGCGCAGACGTGTCCCGTACTGGTCCGATGACCCTGATGCACGGCCGGAGCGGGGAAGCAAGATAGAAGCACCAAAGCGACGACAGATAACTTTGCCGTCACCGCCTAAAGTGCAACTGACGTCCTGAGCCACGGGATTTAAGCCCTACACAAGGAAGATGCGAAAGGCGACACTCCGCAGTCCGGTGGAGTATCGAATGCAGTGCTAATTCTTGTCCTGTTATTTTATGCGCAGATGTATCCCGTACTGGTCCGATGACCCTGATGCACGGCCGGAGCGGGGAAGCAAGATAGAAGCACCAAAGCGACGACAGATAACTGCGCCGTCACCGCCTAAAGTGCAACTGACGTCCTGAGCCACGGGATTTAAGCACTACAAAATAAAGCTGCGAAAGGCGAAACTCCGCAGTCCGGTGGAGCATCCAATGCAATGCTAATTCTTGTCCTGTGAATTTTAGGCGCAGACGTGTCCCGTATTGGTCCGATGACACTGATGCACGGCCGGAGCAGGGAAGCAAGATAGAAGCACCAAAGCGACGACAGATAACTTCGCCGTCACCGCCTACAGTGCAACTGACGTCATCAGCCACGGGATTTAAGCACTACAAAAGGAAGCTGCGAAAGGCGACACTCCGTAGTCCTGTGGAGCATCCAATTCGGTGCTAATTCTTGTCCTGTTATTTTAGGCACAGACGTGTCCCGTACTGTTCCGATGACCCTGATGCACGGCCGGAGCGGGGAAGCAAGATAGAAGCACCAAAGCGACGACAGATAACTTCGCCGTCACCGCCTACAGTGCAACTCACGTCATGAGCCATGGGATTTAAGCACTACAAAAGGAAGCTGCGAACGGCGACACGCCGCAGTCCGGTGGAGCATCGAATGCAGTGCTAATTCTTGTCATGCTACTTTCAGGCGCAGACGTGTCCCGTACTGCTCCGATGACCCTGATGCACGGCCGGAGCGGGGAAGCAAGATAGAAGAACAAAAAGCGACGACAGATAACTTCGCCGTCACCGCCTGCAGTGCAACTGACGTCATGAGCCACGGTATTTAAGCACTACAAAAGAATGCTGCGAAAGGCGAAACTCCGCAGTCCGGTGGAGCATCGAATGCAATGCTAATTCTTGTCCTGTTAATTTTAGGCGCAGACGTGTCCCGTACTGCTCCGATGACCCTGATGCACGGCCGGAGCGGGGAAGCAAGATAGAAGCACCAAAGCGACGACAGATAACTTTGCAGTCACCGCCTACAGTGCAACTGATGTCATGAGCTACGGGATTTAAGCACTACAAAAGGAAGCTGCCAAAGGCGACACTCCGCAGTCCGGTGGAGCATCCAATTCGGTGCTAATTCTTGTCCTGTTATTTTAGGCGCAGACGTGTCCCGTACTGGTCCGATGACCCTGATGCACGGCCGGAGCTGGGAAGCAAGATAGAAGCACCAAAGCGACGACAGATAACTTCGCCGTCACCGCCTAAAGTGCAACTGACGTCATGAGCAACGGGATTTAAGCACTAGAAAAGGAAGCTGCGAAAGGCGATACTCCGTAGCCCGGCCGAGCATCGAATTCGGTGCTAATTCTTGTCCTGTTATTTTAGGCGCAGACGGTTCCCGTACTGGTCCGATGACCCTGATGCACGGCCGGAGCGGGGAAGCAAGATAGAAGCACCAAAGCGACTACAGGTAACTTCGCCGTCTCCGCCTACAGTGCAACTCACGTCATGAGCCATGGGATTTAAGCACTACAAAAGGAAGCGGCGAATTCGACACTCCGCAGCCGGTGGAGCATCGAATGCAGTGCCAATTTTTGTCCTGTTACTTGTAGGCGCAGACGTGTCCCGTACTGCTCCGATGACTCTGGTGCACGGCCGGAGCGGGGAAGCAAGATAGAAGCACCAAAGCCACGACAGGTAACTTCGCCGTCACCGCCTACAGTGCAACTCACGTCATGAGCCACGGGATTTAAGCACTACAAAAGGAAGCAGCGAAACGACACTCCGCAGTCAGGTGGAGCATCGAATACAGTGCAAATTCTTGTCCTGTTATTTTAGGCGCAGACGTGTCCCGTGCTGGTCCGATGACCCTGATGCACGGCCGGAGCGGGGAAGCAAGATAGAAGAACAAAAAGCGACGACAGATTACTTCGCCGTCACCGCCTGCAGTGCAACTGACGTCATGAGCCACGGGATTTAAGCACTACAAAATAAAGCTGGGAAAGGCGAAACTCCGCAGTCCGGTGGAGCATCCAATGCAATGCTAATTCTTGTCCTGTGAATTTTAGGCGCAGACGTGTCCCGTATTGGTCCGATGACACTGATGCACGGCCGGAGCAGGGAAGCAAGATAGAAGCACCAAAGCGACGAGAGATAACTTCGCCGTCACCGCCTACAGTGCAACTCACGTCATGAGCCATGGGACTTAAGCACTACAAAAGGAAGCTGCGAAAGGCGACACTCCGCAGTCCGGTGGAGCATCGAATGCAGTGCAAATTCTTGTCCTGTTAATTTTAGGCGCAGACGTGTCCCATACTGGTCCGATGACCCTGATGCACGGCTGGAGCGGGGAAGCAAGATAGAAGCACCAAAGCGACGACAGATAACTTTGCAGTCACCGCCTACAGTGCAACTGATGTCATGAGCCACGGGATTTAAGCCCTACAAAAGGAAGCTGCGAAAGGCGACACTCCGCAGTCCAGTGGAGCATCCAATTTGGTGCTAATTCTTGTCCTGTTATTTTAGGCGCAGACGTGTCCCGTACTGGTCCGATGACCCTGATGCACGGCCGGAGCGGGGAAGCAAGATAGAAGCACCAAAGCGACGACAGATAACTTCGCCGTCACCGCCTAAAGTGCAACTGACGTCATGAGCAACGAGATTTAAGCACTACAAAAGGAAGCTGCGAAAGGCGACACTCCGTAGCCCGGCCGAGCATCGAATTCTGTGCTAATTATTGTCCTGTTATTTTAGGCGCAGACGTTTCCCGTACTGGTCCGATGACCCTGATGCACGGCCGGAGCTGGGAAGCAAGATAGAAGCACCAAAGCGACTACAGGTAACTTCGCCGTCTCCGCCTACAGTGCAACTCACGTCATGAGCCATGGGATTTAAGCACTACAAAAGGAAGCGGCGAATTCGACACTCCGCAGTCAGGTGGAGCATCGAATGCAGTGCTAATTCTTGTCCTGTTACTTTTAGGCGCAGACGTGTCCCATACTTGTCCGATGACCCTGACGCACGAAGCAAGATAGAAGCACCAAAGCGACGACAGATAACATTGCCTTCACCGCCTACAGTGCAATTTCCGTCATTAGCCACGGGATTTAAGCACTACAAAAGGAAGGTGCGAAAGGCGACACTCCGCAGTCCGGTGGAGCATCGAATGCAGTGCTAATTCTTGTCCTGTTACTTTTGGCGCAGACGTGTCCCGTACTGGTCCGATGACCCTTATGCACGGCCGGAGCGGGGAAGCAAGATAGAAGCACCAAAGCGACGACAGATAACTTCGCCGTCACCGCCTAAAGTGCAACTGACGTCATGAGCAACGAGATTTAAGCACTACAAAAGGAAGCTGCGAAAGGCGACACTCCGTAGCCCGGCCGAGCATCGAATTCTGTGCTAATTATTGTCCGGTTATTTTAGGCGCAGACGTGTCCCGTACTGCTCCGATGACCCTGATGCACGGCCGGAGCAGGGAAGCAAGATAGAAGCACCAAAGCCACGACAGGTAACTTCGCCGTCACCGCCTACAGTGCAACTCACGTCATGAGCCATGGGATTTAAGCACTACAAAAGGAAGCAGCGAAAGGCGACACTCCGCAGTCAGGTGGAGCATCGAACGCAGTGCAAATTCTTGTCCTGTTATTTTTGGCGCAGACGTGTCCCGTACTGGTCCGATGACCCTTATGCACGGCCGGAGCGGGGAAGCAAGATAGAAGCACCAAAGCGACGACAGATAACTTTGCCGTCACCGCCTACATCGCAACTGACGTCATGAGCCACGGGATTTAAGCCCTACAAAAGGAAGCTGGGAAAGCGACACTCCGCAGTCCTGAGGAGCATCGAATGCAGTGCTAATTCTTGTCCTGTTATTTTATGCGCAGATGTATCCCGTACTGGTCCGATGACCCTGATGCACGGCCGGAGCGGGGAAGCAAGATAGAAGAACAAAAAGCGACGACAGATAACTTCGCCGTCACCGCCTGCAGTGCAACTGACGTAGTGAGCCACGGGATTTAAGCACTACAAAATAAAGCTGCGAAAGGCGAAACTCCGCAGTCCGGTGGAGCATCCAATGCAATGCTAATTCTTGTCCTGTGAATTTTAGGCGCAGACGTGTCCCGTATTGGTCCGATGACACTGATGCACGGCCGGAGCAGGGAATCAAGATAGAAGCACCAAAGCGACGACAGATAACTTCGCCGTCACCGCCTACAGTGCAACTGACGTCATGAGCCACGGGATTTAAGCACTACAAAATGAAGCTGCGAAAGGCGACACTCCGTAGTCCGGTGGAGCATCCAATTCGGTGCTAATTCTTGTCCTGTTATTTTAGGCACAGACGTGTCCCGTACTGGTCCGATGACCCTGATGCACGGCCGGAGCGGGGAAGCAAGATAGAAGCACCAAAGCGACGACAGATAACTTCGCCGTCACCGCCTACAGTGCAACTCACGTCATGAGCCATGGGATTTAAGCACTACAAAAGGAAGCTGCGAACGGCGACACGCCGCAGTCCGGTGGAGCATCGAATGCAGTGCTAATTCTTGTCATGTTACTTTCAGGCGCAGACGTGTCCCGTACTGCTCCGATGACCCTGATGCACGGCCGGAGCGGGGAAGCAAGATAGAAGAACAAAAAGCGACGACAGATAACTTCGCCGTCACCGCCTGCAGTGCAACTGACGTCATGAGCCACGGGATTTAAGCACTACAAAAGAATGCTGCGAAAGGCGAAACTCCGCAGTCCGGTGGAGCATCGAATGCAATGCTAATTCTTGTCCTGTTAATTTTAGGTGCAGACGTGTCCCGTACTGCTCCGATGACCCTGATGCACGGCCGGAGCGGGGAAGCAAGATAGAAGAACAAAAAGCGACGACAGATAACTTCGCCGTCACCGCCTGCAGTGCAACTGACGTCATGAGCCACGGGATTTAAGCACTACAAAATAAAGCTGGGAAAGGCGAAACTCCGCAGTCCGGTGGAGCATCCAATGCAATGCTAATTCTTGTCCTGTGAATTTTAGCCGCAGACGTGTCCCGTATTGGTCCGATGACACTGATGCACGGCCGGAGCAGGGAAGCAAGATAGAAGCACCAAAGCGACGACAGATAACTTCGCCGTCACCGCCTACAGTGCAACTCACGTCATGAGCCATGGGACTTAAGCACTACAAAAGGAAGCTGCGAAAGGCGACACTCCGCAGTCCGGTGGAGCATCGAATGCAGTGCAAATTCTTGTCCTGTTAATTTTAGGCGCAGACGTGTCCCATACTGGTCCGATGACCCTGATGCACGGCTGGAGCGGGGAAGCAAGATAGAAGCACCAAAGCGACGACAGATAACTTTGCAGTCACCGCCTACAGTGCAACTGATGTCATGAGCCACGGGATTTAAGCCCTACAAAAGGAAGCTGCGAAAGGCGACACTCCGCAGTCCAGTGGAGCATCCAATTCGGTGCTAATTCTTGTCCTGTTATTTTAGGCGCAGACGTGTCCCGTACTGGTCCGATGACCCTGATGCACGGCCGGAGCGGGGAAGCAAGATAGAAGCACCAAAGCGACGACAGATAACTTCGCCGTCACCGCCTAAAGTGCAACTGACGTCATGAGCAACGAGATTTAAGCACTACAAAAGGAAGCTGCGAAAGGCGACACTCCGTAGCCCGGCCGAGCATCGAATTCTGTGCTAATTATTGTCCTGTTATTTTAGGCGCAGACGTTTCCCGTACTGGTTCGATGACCCTGATGCACGGCCGGAGCTGGGAAGCAAGATAGAAGCACCAAAGCGACTACAGGTAACTTCGCCGTCTCCGCCTACAGTGCAACTCACGTCATGAGCCATGGGATTTAAGCACTACAAAAGGAAGCGGCGAATTCGACACTCCGCAGTCAGGTGGAGCATCGAATGCAGTGCTAATTCTTGTCCTGTTACTTTTAGGCGCAGACGTGTCCCATACTTGTCCGATGACCCTGACGCACGAAGCAAGATAGAAGCACCAAAGCGACGACAGATAACATTGCCTTCACCGCCTACAGTGCAATTTCCGTCATTAGCCACGGGATTTAAGCACTACAAAAGGAAGGTGCGAAAGGCGACACTCCGCAGTCCGGTGGAGCATCGAATGCAGTGCTAATTCTTGTCATGTTACTTTCAGGCGCAGACGTGTCCCGTACTGCTCCGATGACCCTGATGCACGGCCGGAGCGGGGAAGCAAGATAGAAGCACCAAAGCCACGACAGGTAACTTCGCCGTCACCGCCTACAGTGCAACTCACGTCATGAGCCATGGGATTTAAGCACTACAAAAGGAAGCAGCGAAAGGCGACACTCCGCAGTCAGGTGGAGCATCGAACGCAGTGCAAATTCTTGTCCTGTTACTTTTAGGCGCAGACGTGTCCCGTACTGGTCCGATGACCCTGATGCACGGCCGGAGCGGGGAAGCAAGATAGAAGCACCAAAGCGAGGACAGATAACTTTGCCGTCACCGCCTACATCGCAACTGACGTCATGAGCCACGGGATTTAAGCCCTACAAAAGGAAGCTGGGAAAGCGACACTCCGCAGTCCTGAGGAGCATCGAATGCAGTGCTAATTCTTGTCCTGTTATTTTATGCGCAGATGTATCCCGTACTGGTCCGATGACCCTGATGCACGGCCGGAGCGGGGAAGCAAGATAGAAGAACAAAAAGCGACGACAGATAACTTCGCCGTCACCGCCTGCAGTGCAACTGACGTAGTGAGCCACGGGATTTAAGCACTACAAAATAAAGCTGCGAAAGGCGAAACTCCGCAGTCCGGTGGAGCATCCAATGCAATGCTAATTCTTGTCCTGTGAATTTTAGGCGCAGACGTGTCCCGTATTGGTCCGATGACACTGATGCACGGCCGGAGCAGGGAATCAAGATAGAAGCACCAAAGCGACGACAGATAACTTCGCCGTCACCGCCTACAGTGCAACTGACGTCATGAGCCACGGGATTTAAGCACTACAAAATGAAGCTGCGAAAGGCGACACTCCGTAGTCCGGTGGAGCATCCAATTCGGTGCTAATTCTTGTCCTGTTATTTTAGGCACAGACGTGTCCCGTACTGGTCCGATGACCCTGATGCACGGCCGGAGCGGGGAAGCAAGATAGAAGCACCAAAGCGACGACAGATAACTTCGCCGTCACCGCCTACAGTGCAACTCACGTCATGAGCCATGGGATTTAAGCACTACAAAAGGAAGCTGCGAACGGCGACACGCCGCAGTCCGGTGGAGCATCGAATGCAGTGCTAATTCTTGTCATGTTACTTTCAGGCGCAGACGTGTCCCGTACTGCTCCGATGACCCTGATGCACGGCCGGAGCGGGGAAGCAAGATAGAAGAACAAAAAGCGACGACAGATAACTTCGCCGTCACCGCCTGCAGTGCAACTGACGTCATGAGCCACGGGATTTAAGCACTACAAAAGAATGCTGCGAAAGGCGAAACTCCGCAGTCCGGTGGAGCATCGAATGCAATGCTAATTCTTGTCCTGTTAATTTTAGGCGCAGACGTGTCCCGTACTGCTCCGATGACCCTGATGCACGGCCGGAGCGGGGAAGCAAGATAGAAGAACAAAAAGCGACGACAGATAACTTCGCCGTCACCGCCTGCAGTGCAACTGACGTCATGAGCCACGGGATTTAAGCACTACAAAAGAATGCTGCGAAACGCGAAACTCCGCAGTCCGGTGGAGCATCGAATGCAATGCTAATTCTTGTCCTGTTAATTTTAGGCGCAGACGTGTCCCGTACTGGTCCGATGACCCTGATGCAAGGCCGGAGCGGGTAAGCAAGATAGAAGCACCAAAGCGACGACAGATAACTTCGCCGTCACCGCCTAAAGTGCAACTGACGTCATGAGCCACGGGATTTAAGCACTACAAAAGGAAGCTGCCAACGGCGACACGCCGCAGTCCGGTGGAGCATCGAATGCAGTGGTTATTCTTGTCCTGTCAATTTTAGGCGCAGACGCGTCCCGTACTGGTCCGATGACCCTGATGAACGGCCGGAGCGGGGAAGCAAGATAGAAACACATAAGCGACGACAGATAACTTCGCCGTCACCGCCTAAAGTGCAACTGACGTCATGAGCCACGGGATTTAAGCACTACAAAAGGAAGCTGCGAAAGGCGACACGCCGCAGTCCGGTGGAGCATCGAATGCAGTGCTAATTCTTGTCCTGTCAATTTTAGGCGCAGACGTGTCCCGTACTGGTCTGATGACCCTAATGCACGGCCGGAGCGGGGAATCAAGATAGAAGCACCATAGCGACGACAGATAACTTCCCTGTCACCGCCTACAGGGCAACTGACGTCATGAGCTACGGGATTTAAGCACTACAAAAGGAAGCTGCCAAAGGCGACACTCCGCAGTCCGGTAGAACATCGAATTCAGTGCTAATTCTTGTCCTGTTACATTTAGGCTCAGACGTGTCCCGTAGTGGTCCGATGACCTTGATGCACGGCCGGAGCGGGGAAGCAAGATAGAAGCACCAAAGCGACGACAGATAACTTTGCAGTCACGGCCTACAGTGCAACTGATGTCATCAGCCACGGGATTTAAGCCCTACAAAAGGAGGCTGCGAAAGGCGACACTCCGCAGTCCAGTGGAACATCGAATGCAGTGCAAATTCTTGTCCTGTTAATTTTAGGCGCAGACGTGTCCCATACTGGTCCGATGACCCTGATGCACGGCTGGAGCGGGGAAGCAAGATAGAAGCACCAAAGCGACGACAGATAACTTTGCAGTCACCGCCTACAGTGCAACTGATGTCATGAGCCACGGGATTTAAGCCCTACAAAAGGAAGCTGCGAAAGGCGACACTCCGCAGTCCAGTGGAGCATCCAATTCGGTGCTAATTCTTGTCCTGTTATTTTAGGCGCGAGACGTGTCCCGTACTGGTCCGATGACCCTGATGCACGGCCGGAGCGGGGAAGCAAGATAGAAGCACCAAAGCGACGACAGATAACTTCGCCGTCACCGCCTAAAGTGCAACTGACGTCATGAGCAACGAGATTTAAGCACTACAAAAGGAAGCTGCGAAAGGCGACACTCCGTAGCCCGGCCGAGCATCGAATTCTGTGCTAATTATTGTCCTGTTATTTTAGGCGCAGACGTTTCCCGTACTGGTTCGATGACCCTGATGCACGAAGCAAGATAGAAGCACCAAAGCGACGACAGATAACATTGCCTTCACCGCCTACAGTGCAATTTCCGTCATTAGCCACGGGATTTAAGCACTACAAAAGGAAGGTGCGAAAGGCGACACTCCGCAGTCCGGTGGAGCATCGAATGCAGTGCTAATTCTTGTCATGTTACTTTCAGGCGCAGACGTGTCCCGTACTGCTCCGATGACCCTGATGCACGGCCGGAGCGGGGAAGCAAGATAGAAGCACCAAAGCCACGACAGGGAACTTCGCCGTCACCGCCTACAGTGCAACTCACGTCATGAGCCATGGGATTTAAGCACTACAAAAGGAAGCAGCGAAAGGCGACACTCCGCAGTCAGGTGGAGCATCGAACGCAGTGCAAATTCTTGTCCTGTTACTTTTAGGCGCAGACGTGTCCCGTACTGGTCCGATGACCCTGATGCACGGCCGGAGCGGGGAAGCAAGATAGAAGCACCAAAGCGACGACAGATAACTTTGCCGTCACCGCCTACATCGCAACTGACGTCATGAGCCACGGGATTTAAGCCCTACAAAAGGAAGCTGGGAAAGCGACACTCCGCAGTCCTGAGGAGCATCGAATGCAGTGCTAATTCTTGTCCTGTTATTTTATGCGCAGATGTATCCCGTACTGGTCCGATGACCCTGATGCACGGCCGGAGCGGGGAAGCAAGATAGAAGAACAAAAAGCGACGACAGATAACTTCGCCGTCACCGCCTGCAGTGCAACTGACGTAGTGAGCCACGGGATTTAAGCACTACAAAATAAAGCTGCGAAAGGCGAAACTCCGCAGTCCGGTGGAGCATCCAATGCAATGCTAATTCTTGTCCTGTGAATTTTAAGCGCAGACGTGTCCCGTATTGGTCCGATGACACTGATGCACGGCCGGAGCAGGGAATCAAGATAGAAGCACCAAAGCGACGACAGATAACTTCGCCGTCACCGCCTACAGTGCAACTGACGTCATGAGCCACGGGATTTAAGCACTACAAAATGAAGCTGCGAAAGGCGACACTCCGTAGTCCGGTGGAGCATCCAATTCGGTGCTAATTCTTGTCCTGTTATTTTAGGCACAGACGTGTCCCGTACTGGTCCGATGACCCTGATGCACGGCCGGAGCGGGGAAGCAAGATAGAAGCACCAAAGCGACGACAGATAACTTCGCCGTCACCGCCTACAGTGCAACTCACGTCATGAGCCATGGGATTTAAGCACTACAAAAGGAAGCTGCGAACGGCGACACGCCGCAGTCCGGTGGAGCATCGAATGCAGTGCTAATTCTTGTCATGTTACTTTCAGGCGCAGACGTGTCCCGTACTGCTCCGATGACCCTGATGCACGGCCGGAGCGGGGAAGCAAGATAGAAGAACAAAAGCGACGACAGATAACTTCGCCGTCACCGCCTGCAGTGCAACTGACGTCATGAGCCACGGGATTTAAGCACTACAAAAGAATGCTGCGAAAGGCGAAACTCCGCAGTCCGGTGGAGCATCGAATGCAATGCTAATTCTTGTCCTGTTAATTTTAGGCGCAGACGTGTCCCGTACTGCTCCGAAGACCCTGATGCACGGCCGGAGCGGGGAAGCAAGATAGAAGAACAAAAAGCGACGACAGATAACTTCGCCGTCACCGCCTGCAGTGCAACTGACGTCATGAGCCACGGGATTTAAGCACTACAAAAGAATGCTGCGAAAGGCGAAACTCCGCAGTCCGGTGGAGCATCGAATGCAATGCTAATTCTTGTCCTGTTAATTTTAGGCGCAGACGTGTCCCGTACTGGTCCGATGACCCTGATGCAAGGCCGGAGCGGGTAAGCAAGATAGAAGCACCAAAGCGACGACAGATAACTTCGCCGTCACCGCCTAAAGTGCAACTGACGTCATGAGCCACGGGATTTAAGCACTACAAAAGGAAGCTGCGAACGGCGACACGCCGCAGTCCGGTGGAGCATCGAATGCAGTGCTAATTCTTGTCCTGTCAATTTTAGGCGCAGACGCGTCCCGTACTGGTCCGATGACCCTGATGAACGGCCGGAGCGGGGAAGCAAGATAGAAACACATAAGCGACGACAGATAACTTCGCCGTCACCGCCTAAAGTGCAACTGACGTCATGAGCCACGGGATTTAAGCACTACAAAAGGAAGCTGCGAAAGGCGACACGCCGCAGTCCGGTGGAGCATCGAATGCAGTGCTAATTCTTGTCCTGTCAATTTTAGGCGCAGACGTGTCCCGTACTGGTCCGATGACCCTAATACACGGCCGGAGCGGGGAATCAAGATAGAAGCACCATAGCGACGACAGATAACTTCCCTGTCACCGCCTACAGGGAAACTGACGTCATGAGCTACGGGATTTAAGCACTACAAAAGGAAGCTGCCAAAGGCGACACTCCGCAGGCCGGTGGAACATCGAATTCAGTGCTAATTCTTGTCCTGTTACATTTAGGCTCAGACGTGTCCCGTACTGGTCCGATGACCCTGATGCACGGCCGGAGCGGGGAAGTAGATAGAAGCACCAAAGCGACGACAGATAACTTTGCCGTCACCGCCTACAGTGCAACTGACGTCATGATCCACGGGATTTAAGCACTACAAAAGGAAGCTGCGAAAGGCGACACTCCGTAGTCCGGCCGAGCATCGATTTCGGTGCTAATTCTTGTCCTGTTATTTTAGGCGCAGACGTTTCCCGTACTGGTCCGATGACCCTGATGCACGGCCGGAGCGGGGAAGCAAGATAGAAGCACCAAAGCGACGACAGGTAACCTCGCCGTCTCCGCCTACAGTGCAACTCACGTCATGAGCCATAGGATTTAAGCACTACAAAAGGAAGCGGCGAATTCGACACTCCGCAGTCAGGTGGAGCATCGAATGCAGTGGAAATTCTTGTCCTGTTACTTTTAGGCGCAGACGTGTCTCATACTGGTCCGATGACCCTGATGCATTGCCGGAGCGGGGAAGCAAGATAGAAGCACCAAAGCGACGACAGATAACTTGGCCGTCACCGCCTACAGTGCAACTGATGTCATGAGCAACCGGATTTAAGCACTACAAAATGAAGCTGCGAAAGGCGACACTCCGCAGTCCGGTGGAGCATCGAATGCAGTGCTAATTCTTGTCCTGTTACTTTTAGGCGCAGACGTGCGCGTACTGGTCCGATGACCCTGATGCACGGCCGGAGCGGGGAAGCAAGATAGAAGAACAAAAAGCGACGACCGATAACTTCGCCGTCACCGCCTGCAGTGCAACTGACGTCATGAGCCACGGGATTTAAGCACTACAAAAGAATGCTGCGAAAGGCGAAACTCCGCAGTTAGTTGGAGCATCGAATGCAATGCTAATTCTTGTCCTGTTAATTTTAGGCGCAGACGTGTCCCATACTTGTCCGATGACCCTGATGCACGAAGCAAGATAGAAGCACCAAAGCGACGACAGATAACATTGCCTTCACCGCCTACAGAGCAATTTACGTCATCAGCCACGGGATTTAAGCACTACAAAAGGAAGGTGCGAAAGGCGACACTCCGCAGTCCGGTGGAGCATCGAATGCAGTGCTAATTCTTGTCATGTTACTTTCAGGCGCAGACGTGTCCCGTACTGCTCCGATGACCCTGATGCACGGCCGGAGCGGGGAAGCAAGATAGAAGAACAAAAAGCGACGACAGATAACTTCGCCGTCACCGCCTGCAGTGCAACTGACGTCATGAGCCACGGGATTTAAGCACTACAAAAGAATGCTGCGAAAGGCGAAACTCCGCAGTCCGGTGGAGCATCGAATGCAATGCTAATTCTTGTCCTGTTAATTTTAGGCGCAGACGTGTCCCATTCTGTCCGATGATCCTGATGCACTGCCGGAGCAGGGAAGCAAGATAGAAGAACCAAAGCGACGACAGATAACTTCGCCGTCACCGCCTACAGTGCAACTGACGTCATGAGCCACACGATTTAAGCACTACAAAAGGAAGCTGCGAAAGGCGACACTCTGTAGTCCGGTGGAGCATCCAATTCGGTGCTAATTCTTGTCCTGTTATTTTAGGCGCAGACGTGTCCCGTACTGGTCCGATGACCCTGATGCACGGCCGGAGCGGGGAAGCAAGATAGAAGCACCAAAGCGACGACAGATAACTTCGCCTCACCGCCTAAAGTGCAACTGACGTCATGAGCTACGGGATTTAAGCACTACAAAAGGAAGCTGCCAAAGGCGACACTCCGCAGTCCGGTGGAACATCGAATTCAGTGCTAATTCTTGTTCGATAAAACATTTTGCTGGGCGAGTTGGTTCATATTGCTCGAGGGGATGCTTGTAGCGCGACAAAAAACACAAGAGACAGAGACGAACGGGACAAGCGCCACTCTCAACTGGTTTTATTCAAAAACACGATCGCAACATTTATACATTTCCCCTTCTTCTTCAAGAACATAATCACCCGATCCCACATGCGAATGACACGCAAATATCACGCTTGAATCAAATCAGTTTATCTAAAAACCTGTACTCCTTAGAAAACATCGTCACCGAAGGGCTGCTGACGCATTCCGACCCTTTCTTTTTGATATAGAACGCCTCAATTAGCTCACGCGTAAGCGCATCTTTGCTTCTGCCAATGACCTCTGTTCTGTTTAAAAATGGTGAGCATTTGCATGACTTGCAGTGAACTACCATATTTGTTCCGCTCCCATTTTCGAGGCATTTTTCATGCTCGCGCAGGCGCTTGTTCAGGCATCGTCCAGACTGGCCAACGTACACTTTTCCACATGAAAGTGGAATCTGATAGACAATTCCCACCTTGCAATCAACATATCGATGTTTATGCCTCGTTTCGCAATCCCTTTTTGCTTTTTCCTCATTCACCTTGGGACAAAGGCTTTTGAGCTTGCAGGGCGCTGAGAAAACCACAGGAATTTTGTATTTATTCGCCACTTTTTTCATGTTGTGGGCCACGCGATGCAAATACGGTATCACCTGTGGCCTTACGTTATTCACCTTTTCCCTTCTAACCTTCTTGTTCCTTTGCAGCAATGTTTCTGCGACCATAACCAACAGGGACAAAGGAAAGCCTGCCGATAGCAGCCTAGAAACTTGGTCATCAAAACTTTCCTGGACAGCATGAATACAAGACTTGTTGATGGCTTCTTGAATGCACATGGTTGCAACGGCTCTTTTTACTGTCTTGGACTGGGCTGAGTCAAACGGCATTATTTCCTTGAGGGCACGAGGCTTATAGCCCCAGCAAGCATGCACATCATTCACAGAAATCACTCATGAGGTTGCCATAGACAACAAGTTGCAGTTTTTAGATCTACAGATTTCTGTGAATGATGTGCATGCTTGCTGGGGCTATAAGCCTCGTGCCCTCAAGGAAATAATGCCGTTTGACTCAGCCCAGTCCAAGACAGTAAAAAGAGCCGTTGCAACCATGTGCATTCAAGAAGCCATCAACAAGTCTTGTATTCATGCTGTCCAGGAAAGTTTTGATGACCAAGTTTCTAGGCTGCTATCGGCAGGCTTTCCTTTGTCCCTGTTGGTTATGGTCGCAGAAACATTGCTGCAAAGGAACAAGAAGGTTAGAAGGGAAAAGGTGAATAACGTAAGGCCACAGGTGATACCGTATTTGCATCGCGTGGCCCGCAACATGAAAAAAGTGGCGAATAAATACAAAATTCCTGTGGTTTTCTCAGCGCCCTGCAAGCTCAAAAGCCTTTGTCCTAAGGTGAATGAGGAAAAAGCAAAAAGGGATTGCGAAACGAGGCATAAACATCGATATGTTGATTGCAAGGTGGGAATTGTCTATCAGATTCCGCTTTCATGTGGAAAATTGTACGTTGGCCAGTCTGGACGATGCCTGAACAAGCGCCTGCGCGAGCATGAAAAATGCCTCGAAATTGGGAGCGGAACAAATATGGTAGTTCACTGCAAGTCATGCAAATGCTCACCATTTTTAAACAGAACAGAGGTCATTGGCAGAAGCAAAGATGCGCTTACGCGTGAGCTAATTGAGGCGTTCCATATCAAAAAGAAAGGGTCGGAATGCGTCAGCAGCCCTTCGGTGACGATGTTTTCTAAGGAGTACAGGTTTTTAGATAAACTGATTTGATTCAAGCGTGATATTTGCGTGTCATTCGCATGTGGGATCGGGTGATTATGTTCTTGAAGAAGAAGGGGAAATGTATAAATGTTGCGATCGTGTTTTTGAATAAAACCAGTTGAGAGTGGCGCTTGTCCCGTTCGTCTCTGTCTCTTGTGTTTTTTGTCGCGCTACAAGCATCCCCTCGAGCTAATTCTTGTCCTGTTACATTTAGGCTCAGACGTGTCCCGTACTGGTCCGATGACCCTGATGCACGGCCGGAGCGGGGAAGTAGATAGAAGCACCAATGCGACGACAGATAACTTCGCCGTCACCGCCTACAGTTCAACTGATGTCATGAGCAACCGGATTTAAGCACTACAAAATGAAGCTGCGAAAGGCGACACTCCGCAGTGCGGTGGAGCATGGAACGCAGTGCTAATTCTTGTCCTGTTATTTTAGGCGCAGACGTGCCCGTACTGGTCCGATGACCCTGATGCACGGCCGAAGCGGGGAAGCAAGATAGAAGCACCAAAGCGACGACCGATAACTTTGCCGTCACCGCCTAAAGTGCAACTGACGTCATGAGCCACGGGATTTAAGCTCTACAAAAGGAAGATGCGAAAGGCGACACTCCGCAGTCCGGTGGTGCATTGCTAATGCAGTGCTAATTCTTGTCCTGTTACTTTTAGGCGCAGACGTGTCCCGTACTGGTCCGATGACCCTGATGCACGGCCGAAGCGGGGAAGCAAGATAGAAGCACCAAAGCGACGACCGATAACTTTGCCGTCACCGCCTAAAGTGCAACTGACGTCATGAGCCACGGGATTTAAGGCCTAAAAAAGGAAGCTGGGAAAGCGACACTCCGCAGTCCTGAGGAGCATCGAATGCAGTGCTAATTCTTGTCCTGTTATTTTAGGCGCAGACGTATGCCGTACTGGTCCGATGACCCTGATGCACGGCCGGAGCGGGGGAACAAGATAGAAGAACAAAAAGCGACGACAGCTAACGTCGTCGTTACCGCCTGCAGTGCAACTGAAGTCATGAGCCACGTGATTTAGGCACTACAAAATAAAACTGCGAAAGGCGAAACTCCGCAGTCCGGTGGAGCATCCAATGCAATGCTAATTCTTGTCCTGTTAAGTTTAGGCGCAGACGTGTCCCGTACTGGTCCGATGACACTGATTCACGGCCGGAGCAGGGAAGCAAGATAGAAGTACCAAAGCGACGACAGATAACTTCGCCGTCACCGCCTAAAGTGCAACTGACGTCATGAGCCACGGGATTTAAGCACTACAAAATAAAGCTGCGAAAGGCGAAACTCCGCAGTCCGGTGGAGCATCCAATGGAATGCTAATTCTTGTCCTGTGAATTTTAGGCGCAGAGGTGTCCCGTACTGGTCCGATGACACTGATGCACGGCCGGAGCGGGGAAGCAAGATAGAAGAACAAAAAGCGACGACAGATAACTTCGCCGTCACCGCCTGCAGTGCAACTGACGTCATGAGCCACAGGATTTAAGCACTAAAAAAGAATGCTGCGAAACGCGAATCTCCGCAGTCCGGTGGAGCATCGAATGCAATGCTAATTCTTGTCCTGTTACTTTTAGGGGCAGACGTGTCCCGTACTGGTCCGATGATTCTGATGCACGGCCGGAGTGGGGAAGTAAGCTATAAGCACCAAAGCGTCGACAGACAACTTTGCCGTCACCGCCGACAGTGCAACTGAGGTCATGAGCCACGGGATTTAAGCCCTACAAACGGAAGCTGCGAAAAGCGACACTCCGCAGTCCGGTGGAGCATCGAATTCGGTGCTAATTTTTGTCCTGTTACCTTTAGGCGCAGACGTGTCCCATACTGGTGCGATGCCCCTGATGCACGGCCGGAGCGAGGAAGCAAGATAGAAGCACCAAAGCTACGACAGATAACTTTGCCGTCACCGCCTACAGTGCAACTGACGTCATGAGCTACGGGATTTGAGACTTACAAAAGGAAGCGGCGAAAGGCGACACTCCGCAGTCCGGTGGAGCATCGAATGCAGTGCTAATTCTTCTCCTGTTAATTTTAGGCGCAGACGTGTCCCATACTTGTCCGATGACCCTGATGCACGAAGCAAGATAGAAGCACCAAAGCGACGACAGATAACATTGCCTTCACCGCCTACAGTGCAATTTACGTCATGAGCCACGGGATTAAAGCACTACAAAAGGAAGCTGCGAAAGGCGACACTCCGCAGTCCGGTGGAGCATCCAATTCAGTGCTAATACTTGTCCTGTTACATTTAGGCTCAGACGTGTCCCGTACTGGTCCGATGACCCTGATGCACGGCCGGAGCGGGGAAGCAAGATAGAAGCACCAAAGCGACGACAGATAACTTCGCCGTCACCGCCTACAGTGCAACTGACGTCATGAGCCACGGGATTTAAGCACTACAAAAGGAAGCTGCGAAAGGCGACACTAAGTAGTCCGGCCGAGCATCGAATGCAGTGCAAATTCTTGTCCTGTTACTTTTAGGCGCAGACGTGTCCCATACTGGTCCTATGACCCTGATGCACGGCCGGAGCGGAGAAGCAAGATAGAAGCACCAAAGCGACGACAGATAACTTTGCCGTAACGGCCTACAGTGCAACTGATGTCATGAGCAACGGGATTTAAGCACTATAAAAGGAAGCTGCGAAAGGCGACACTCCGCAGTCCGGTGGAGCATCGAATGCAGTGCTAATTCTTGTCCTGTTACTTTTAGGCGCAGACGTGCCCGTACTGGTCCGATGACCCTGATGCGCGGCCGAAGCGGGGAAGCAAGATAGAAGCACCATAGCGACGACAGATAACTTTGCCGTCACCGCCTACACTGCAACTGACGTCGTGAGCCACGGGATTTAAGCACTACAAAAGGAAGATGCGAAAGGCGACACTCCGCAGTCCGGTGGTGCATCGAACGCAGTGCTAATTCTTGTCCTGTTACTTTTAGGCGCAGACGTGCCCGTACTGGTCCGATGACCCTGATGCACGGCCGGAGCGGGGAAGCAAGATAGAAGCACCATAGCGACGACAGATAACTTTGCCGTCACCGCCTACACTGCAACTGACGTCGTGAGCCACGGGATTTAAGCACTACAAAAGGAAGATGCGAAAGGCGACACTCCGCAGTCCGGTGGTGCATCGAACGCAGTGCTAATTCTTGTCCTGTTACTTTTAGGCGCAGACGTGCCCGTACTGGTCCGATGACCCTGATGCACGGCCGGAGCGGGGAAGCAAGATAGAAGCACCATAGCGACGACAGATAACTTTGCCGTCACCGCCTACACTGCAACTGACGTCGTGAGCCACGGGATTTAAGCACTATAAAAGGAAGATGCGAAAGGCGACACTCCGCAGTCCGGTGGTGCATCGAACGCAGTGCTAATTCTTGTCCTGTCACATTTAGGCGCAGACGTGTCCCGTACTGGTCCGATGACCCTGATGCACGGCCGGAGCGGGGAAGCAAGATAGAAGCACCATAGCGACGACAGATAACTTTGCCGTCACCGCCTACACTGCAACTGACGTCGTGAGCCACGGGATTTAAGCACTATAAAAGGAAGATGCGAAAGGCGACACTCCGCAGTCCGGTGGTACATCGAACGCAGTGCTAATTCTTGTCCTGTTACTTTTAGGCGCAGACGTGCCCGTACTGGTCCGATGACCCTGATGCACGGCCGGAGCGGGGAAGCAAGATAGAAGCACCATAGCGACGACAGATAACTTTGCCGTCACCGCCTACACTGCAACTGACGTCGTGAGCCACGGGATTTAAGCACTACAAAAGGAAGATGCGAAAGGCGACACTCCGCAGTCCGGTGGAGCATCGAACGCAGTGCTAATTCTTGTCCTGTTACATTTAGGCGCAGACGTGTCCCGTACTGGTCCGATGACCCTGATGCACGGCCGGAGCGGGGAAGCAAGATAGAAGCACCATAGCGACGACAGATAACTTTGCCGTCACCGCCTACACTGCAACTGACGTCGTGAGCCACGGGATTTAAGCACTACAAAAGGAAGATGCGAAAGGCGACACTCCGCAGTCCGGTGGAGCATCGAATGCAGTGCTAATTCTTGTCCTGTTACTTTTAGGCGCAGACGTGCCCGTACTGGTCCGATGACCCTGATGCGCGGCCGAAGCGGGGAAGCAAGATAGAAGCACCATAGCGACGACAGATAACTTTGCCGTCACCGCCTACACTGCAACTGACGTCGTGAGCCACGGGATTTAAGCACTACAAAAGGAAGATGCGAAAGGCGACACTCCGCAGTCCGGTGGTGCATCGAACGCAGTGCTAATTCTTGTCCTGTTACTTTAAGGCGCAGACGTGCCCGTACTGGTCCGATGACCCTGATGCACGGCCGGAGCGGGGAAGCAAGATAGAAGCACCATAGCGACGACAGATAACTTTGCCGTCACCGCCTACACTGCAACTGACGTCGTGAGCCACGGGATTTAAGCACTACAAAAGGAAGATGCGAAAGGCGACACTCCGCAGTCCGGTGGTGCATCGAACGCAGTGCTAATTCTTGTCCTGTTACTTTTAGGCGCAGACGTGCCCGTACTGGTCCGATGACCCTGATGCACGGCCGGAGCGGGGAAGCAAGATAGAAGCACCATAGCGACGACAGATAACTTTGCCGTCACCGCCTACACTGCAACTGACGTCGTGAGCCACGGGATTTAAGCACTATAAAAGGAAGATGCGAAAGGCGACACTCCGCAGTCCGGTGGTGCATCGAACGCAGTGCTAATTCTTGTCCTGTTACATTTAGGCGCAGACGTGTCCCGTACTGGTCCGATGACCCTGATGCACGGCCGGAGCGGGGAAGCAAGATAGAAGCACCATAGCGACGACAGATAACTTTGCCGTCACCGCCTACACTGCAACTGACGTCGTGAGCCACGGGATTTAAGCACTATAAAAGGAAGATGCGAAAGGCGACACTCCGCAGTCCGGTGGTGCATCGAACGCAGTGCTAATTCTTGTCCTGTTACTTTTAGGCGCAGACGTGCCCGTACTGGTCCGATGACCCTGATGCACGGCCGGAGCGGGGAAGCAAGATAGAAGCACCATAGCGACGACAGATAACTTTGCCGTCACCGCCTACACTGCAACTGACGTCGTGAGCCACGGGATTTAAGCACTACAAAAGGAAGATGCGAAAGGCGACACTCCGCAGTCCGGTGGAGCATCGAACGCAGTGCTAATTCTTGTCCTGTTACATTTAGGCGCAGACGTGTCCCGTACTGGTCCGATGACCCTGATGCACGGCCGGAGCGGGGAAGCAAGATAGAAGCACCATAGCGACGACAGATAACTTTGCCGTCACCGCCTACACTGCAACTGACGTCGTGAGCCACGGGATTTAAGCACTACAAAAGGAAGATGCGAAAGGCGACACTCCGCAGTCCGGTGGAGCATCGAATGCAGTGCTAATTCTTGTCCTGTTACTTTTAGGCGCAGACGTGCCCGTACTGGTCCGATGACCCTGATGCGCGGCCGAAGCGGGGAAGCAAGATAGAAGCACCATAGCGACGACAGATAACTTTGCCGTCACCGCCTACACTGCAACTGACGTCGTGAGCCACGGGATTTAAGCACTACAAAAGGAAGATGCGAAAGGCGACACTCCGCAGTCCGGTGGTGCATCGAACGCAGTGCTAATTCTTGTCCTGTTACTTTTAGGCGCAGACGTGCCCGTACTGGTCCGATGACCCTGATGCACGGCCGGAGCGGGGAAGCAAGATAGAAGCACCATAGCGACGACAGATAACTTTGCCGTCACCGCCTACACTGCAACTGACGTCGTGAGCCACGGGATTTAAGCACTATAAAAGGAAGATGCGAAAGGCGACACTCCGCAGTCCGGTGGTGCATCGAACGCAGTGCTAATTCTTGTCCTGTCACATTTAGGCGCAGACGTGTCCCGTACTGGTCCGATGACCCTGATGCACGGCCGGAGCGGGGAAGCAAGATAGAAGCACCATAGCGACGACAGATAACTTTGCCGTCACCGCCTACACTGCAACTGACGTCGTGAGCCACGGGATTTAAGCACTATAAAAGGAAGATGCGAAAGGCGACACTCCGCAGTCCGGTGGTACATCGAACGCAGTGCTAATTCTTGTCCTGTTACTTTTAGGCGCAGACGTGCCCGTACTGGTCCGATGACCCTGATGCACGGCCGGAGCGGGGAAGCAAGATAGAAGCACCATAGCGACGACAGATAACTTTGCCGTCACCGCCTACACTGCAACTGACGTCGTGAGCCACGGGATTTAAGCACTACAAAAGGAAGATGCGAAAGGCGACACTCCGCAGTCCGGTGGAGCATCGAACGCAGTGCTAATTCTTGTCCTGTTACATTTAGGCGCAGACGTGTCCCGTACTGGTCCGATGACCCTGATGCACGGCCGGAGCGGGGAAGCAAGATAGAAGCACCATAGCGACGACAGATAACTTTGCCGTCACCGCCTACACTGCAACTGACGTCGTGAGCCACGGGATTTAAGCACTACAAAAGGAAGATGCGAAAGGCGACACTCCGCAGTCCGGTGGAGCATCGAATGCAGTGCTAATTCTTGTCCTGTTACTTTTAGGCGCAGACGTGCCCGTACTGGTCCGATGACCCTGATGCGCGGCCGAAGCGGGGAAGCAAGATAGAAGCACCATAGCGACGACAGATAACTTTGCCGTCACCGCCTACACTGCAACTGACGTCGTGAGCCACGGGATTTAAGCACTACAAAAGGAAGATGCGAAAGGCGACACTCCGCAGTCCGGTGGTGCATCGAACGCAGTGCTAATTCTAGTCCTGTTACTTTTAGGCGCAGACGTGCCCGTACTGGTCCGATGACCCTGATGCACGGCCGGAGCGGGGAAGCAAGATAGAAGCACCATAGCGACGACAGATAACTTTGCCGTCACCGCCTACACTGCAACTGACGTCGTGAGCCACGGGATTTAAGCACTACAAAAGGAAGATGCGAAAGGCGACACTCCGCAGTCCGGTGGTGCATCGAACGCAGTGCTAATTCTTGTCCTGTTACTTTTAGGCGCAGACGTGCCCGTACTGGTCCGATGACCCTGATGCACGGCCGGAGCGGGGAAGCAAGATAGAAGCACCATAGCGACGACAGATAACTTTGCCGTCACCGCCTACACTGCAACTGACGTCGTGAGCCACGGGATTTAAGCACTATAAAAGGAAGATGCGAAAGGCGACACTCCGCAGTCCGGTGGTGCATCGAACGCAGTGCTAATTCTTGTCCTGTTACATTTAGGCGCAGACGTGTCCCGTACTGGTCCGATGACCCTGATGCACGGCCGGAGCGGGGAAGCAAGATAGAAGCACCATAGCGACGACAGATAACTTTGCCGTCACCGCCTACACTGCAACTGACGTCGTGAGCCACGGGATTTAAGCACTATAAAAGGAAGATGCGAAAGGCGACACTCCGCAGTCCGGTGGTGCATCGAACGCAGTGCTAATTCTTGTCCTGTTACTTTTAGGCGCAGACGTGCCCGTACTGGTCCGATGACCCTGATGCACGGCCGGAGCGGGGAAGCAAGATAGAAGCACCATAGCGACGACAGATAACTTTGCCGTCACCGCCTACACTGCAACTGACGTCGTGAGCCACGGGATTTAAGCACTACAAAAGGAAGATGCGAAAGGCGACACTCCGCAGTCCGGTGGAGCATCGAACGCAGTGCTAATTCTTGTCCTGTTACATTTAGGCGCAGACGTGTCCCGTACTGGTCCGATGACCCTGATGCACGGCCGGAGCGGGGAAGCAAGATAGAAGCACCATAGCGACGACAGATAACTTTGCCGTCACCGCCTACACTGCAACTGACGTCGTGAGCCACGGGATTTAAGCACTACAAAAGGAAGATGCGAAAGGCGACACTCCGCAGTCCGGTGGAGCATCGAATGCAGTGCTAATTCTTGTCCTGTTACTTTTAGGCGCAGACGTGCCCGTACTGGTCCGATGACCCTGATGCGCGGCCGAAGCGGGGAAGCAAGATAGAAGCACCATAGCGACGACAGATAACTTTGCCGTCACCGCCTACACTGCAACTGACGTCGTGAGCCACGGGATTTAAGCACTACAAAAGGAAGATGCGAAAGGCGACACTCCGCAGTCCGGTGGAGCATCGAATGCAGTGCTAATTCTTGTCCTGTTACTTTTAGGCGCAGACGTGCCCGTACTGGTCCGATGACCCTGATGCGCGGCCGAAGCGGGGAAGCAAGATAGAAGCACCATAGCGACGACAGATAACTTTGCCGTCACCGCCTACACTGCAACTGACGTCGTGAGCCACGGGATTTAAGCACTATAAAAGGAAGATGCGAAAGGCGACACTCCGCAGTCCGGTGGTGCATCGAACGCAGTGCTAATTCTTGTCCTGTTACATTTAGGCGCAGACGTGTCCCGTACTGGTCCGATGACCCTGATGCACGGCCGGAGCGGGGAAGCAAGATAGAAGCACCATAGCGACGACAGATAACTTTGCCGTCACCGCCTACACTGCAACTGACGTCATGAGCCACGGGATTTAAGCACTACAAAAGGAAGATGCGAAAGGCGACACTCCGCAGTCCGGTGGTGCATCGAACGCAGTGCTAATTCTTGTCCTGTTACATTTAGGCGCAGACGTGTCCCGTACTGGTCCGATGACCCTCATGCACGGCCGGAGCGGGGAAGCAAGATAGAAGCACCATAGCGACGACAGATAACTTTGCCGTCACCGCCTACACTGCAACTGACGTCGTGAGCCACGGGATTTAAGCACTACAAAAGGAAGATGCGAAAGGCGACACTCCGCAGTCCGGTGGAGCATCGAATGCAGTGCTAATTCTTGTCCTGTTACTTTTAGGCGCAGACGTGCCCGTACTGGTCCGATGACCCTGATGCGCGGCCGAAGCGGGGAAGCAAGATAGAAGCACCATAGCGACGACAGATAACTTTGCCGTCACCGCCTACACTGCAACTGACGTCGTGAGCCACGGGATTTAAGCACTACAAAAGGAAGATGCGAAAGGCGACACTCCGCAGTCCGGTGGAGCATCGAATGCAGTGCTAATTCTTGTCCTGTTACATTTAGGCGCAGACGTGCCCGTACTGGTCCGATGACCCTGATGCGCGGCCGAAGCGGGGAAGCAAGATAGAAGCACCATAGCGACGACAGATAACTTTGCCGTCACCGCCTACACTGCAACTGACGTCGTGAGCCACGGGATTTAAGCACTATAAAAGGAAGATGCGAAAGGCGACACTCCGCAGTCCGGTGGTGCATCGAACGCAGTGCTAATTCTTGTCCTGTTACATTTAGGCGCAGACGTGTCCCGTACTGGTCCGATGACCCTGATGCACGGCCGGAGCGGGGAAGCAAGATAGAAGCACCATAGCGACGACAGATAACTTTGCCGTCACCGCCTACACTGCAACTGACGTCATGAGCCACGGGATTTAAGCACTACAAAAGGAAGATGCGAAAGGCGACACTCCGCAGTCCGGTGGTGCATCGAACGCAGTGCTAATTCTTGTCCTGTTACATTTAGGCGCAGACGTGTCCCGTACTGGTCCGATGACCCTGATGCACGGCCGGAGCGGGGAAGCAAGATAGAAGCACCATAGCGACGACAGATAACTTTGCCGTCACCGCCTACACTGCAACTGACGTCATGAGCCACGGGATTTAAGCACTATAAAAGGAAGATGCGAAAGGCGACACTCCGCAGTCCGGTGGTGCATCGAACGCAGTGCTAATTCTTGTCCTGTTACATTTAGGCGCAGACGTGTCCCGTACTGGTCCGATGACCCTGATGCACGGCCGGAGCGGGGAAGCAAGATAGAAGCACCAAACCGACGACAGATAACTTTGCCATCACCGCCTACACTGCAACTGACGTCGTGAGCCACGGGATTTAAGCCCTACAAAAGGAAGCTGGGAAAGCGACACTCCGCAGTCCTGAGGAGCATCGAATGCAGTGCTAATTCTTGTCCTGTGAATTTTAGGCGCAGAAGTGTCCCGTATTGGTCCGATGACACTGACGCACGGCCGGAGCAGGGAAGCAAGATAGAAGCACCAAAGCGACGACAGATAACTTCGCCGTCACCGCCTACAGTGCAACTGACGTCATGAGACACGGGATTTAAGCACTACAAAAGGAAGCTGCGAAAGGCGACACTCCGTAGTCCGGTGGAGCATCCAATTCGGTGCTAATTCTTGTCCTGTTATTTTAGGCACAGACGTGCCCCGTACTGGTCCGATGACCCTGATGCACGGCCGGAGCGGGGAAGCAAGATAGAAGCACCAAAGCGACGACAGATAATTTTGCCGTCACCGCCTACAGTGCAACTGATGTCATGAGCCACGGGATTTAAGCCCTACAAAAGGAAGCTGCGAAAGGCGACACTCCGCAGTCCAGTGGAGCATCGAATGCAGTGCTAATTCTTGTCCTGTTATTTTAGGCGCAGACGTGTCCCATGCTGGTCCGATGACCCTGATGCACGGCCGGAGCGGGGAAGCAAGATAGAAGCACCAAAGCGACGACAGATAAAATTGCCGTCACCGCCTACACTGCAACTGACGTCGTGAGCCACGGGATTTAAGCACTATAAAAGGAAGATGCGAAAGGCGACACTCCGCAGTCCGGTGGTGCATCGAACGCAGTGCTAATTCTTGTCCTGTTACTTTTAGGCGCAGACGTGCCCGTACTGGTCCGATGACCCTGATGCACGGCCGGAGCGGGGAAGCAAGATAGAAGCACCATAGCGACGACAGATAACTTTGCCGTCACCGCCTACACTGCAACTGACGTCGTGAGCCACGGGATTTAAGCACTACAAAAGGAAGATGCGAAAGGCGACACTCCGCAGTCCGGTGGAGCATCGAACGCAGTGCTAATTCTTGTCCTGTTACATTTAGGCGCAGACGTGTCCCGTACTGGTCCGATGACCCTGATGCACGGCCGGAGCGGGGAAGCAAGATAGAAGCACCATAGCGACGACAGATAACTTTGCCGTCACCGCCTACACTGCAACTGACGTCGTGAGCCACGGGATTTAAGCACTACAAAAGGAAGATGCGAAAGGCGACACTCCGCAGTCCGGTGGAGCATCGAATGCAGTGCTAATTCTTGTCCTGTTACTTTTAGGCGCAGACGTGCCCGTACTGGTCCGATGACCCTGATGCGCGGCCGAAGCGGGGAAGCAAGATAGAAGCACCATAGCGACGACAGATAACTTTGCCGTCACCGCCTACACTGCAACTGACGTCGTGAGCCACGGGATTTAAGCACTACAAAAGGAAGATGCGAAAGGCGACACTCCGCAGTCCGGTGGTGCATCGAACGCAGTGCTAATTCTTGTCCTGTTACTTTTAGGCGCAGACGTGCCCGTACTGGTCCGATGACCCTGATGCACGGCCGGAGCGGGGAAGCAAGATAGAAGCACCATAGCGACGACAGATAACTTTGCCGTCACCGCCTACACTGCAACTGACGTCGTGAGCCACGGGATTTAAGCACTATAAAAGGAAGATGCGAAAGGCGACACTCCGCAGTCCGGTGGTGCATCGAACGCAGTGCTAATTCTTGTCCTGTCACATTTAGGCGCAGACGTGTCCCGTACTGGTCCGATGACCCTGATGCACGGCCGGAGCGGGGAAGCAAGATAGAAGCACCATAGCGACGACAGATAACTTTGCCGTCACCGCCTACACTGCAACTGACGTCGTGAGCCACGGGATTTAAGCACTATAAAAGGAAGATGCGAAAGGCGACACTCCGCAGTCCGGTGGTACATCGAACGCAGTGCTAATTCTTGTCCTGTTACTTTTAGGCGCAGACGTGCCCGTACTGGTCCGATGACCCTGATGCACGGCCGGAGCGGGGAAGCAAGATAGAAGCACCATAGCGACGACAGATAACTTTGCCGTCACCGCCTACACTGCAACTGACGTCGTGAGCCACGGGATTTAAGCACTACAAAAGGAAGATGCGAAAGGCGACACTCCGCAGTCCGGTGGAGCATCGAACGCAGTGCTAATTCTTGTCCTGTTACATTTAGGCGCAGACGTGTCCCGTACTGGTCCGATGACCCTGATGCACGGCCGGAGCGGGGAAGCAAGATAGAAGCACCATAGCGACGACAGATAACTTTGCCGTCACCGCCTACACTGCAACTGACGTCGTGAGCCACGGGATTTAAGCACTACAAAAGGAAGATGCGAAAGGCGACACTCCGCAGTCCGGTGGAGCATCGAATGCAGTGCTAATTCTTGTCCTGTTACTTTTAGGCGCAGACGTGCCCGTACTGGTCCGATGACCCTGATGCGCGGCCGAAGCGGGGAAGCAAGATAGAAGCACCATAGCGACGACAGATAACTTTGCCGTCACCGCCTACACTGCAACTGACGTCGTGAGCCACGGGATTTAAGCACTACAAAAGGAAGATGCGAAAGGCGACACTCCGCAGTCCGGTGGTGCATCGAACGCAGTGCTAATTCTAGTCCTGTTACTTTTAGGCGCAGACGTGCCCGTACTGGTCCGATGACCCTGATGCACGGCCGGAGCGGGGAAGCAAGATAGAAGCACCATAGCGACGACAGATAACTTTGCCGTCACCGCCTACACTGCAACTGACGTCGTGAGCCACGGGATTTAAGCACTACAAAAGGAAGATGCGAAAGGCGACACTCCGCAGTCCGGTGGTGCATCGAACGCAGTGCTAATTCTTGTCCTGTTACTTTTAGGCGCAGACGTGCCCGTACTGGTCCGATGACCCTGATGCACGGCCGGAGCGGGGAAGCAAGATAGAAGCACCATAGCGACGACAGATAACTTTGCCGTCACCGCCTACACTGCAACTGACGTCGTGAGCCACGGGATTTAAGCACTATAAAAGGAAGATGCGAAAGGCGACACTCCGCAGTCCGGTGGTGCATCGAACGCAGTGCTAATTCTTGTCCTGTTACATTTAGGCGCAGACGTGTCCCGTACTGGTCCGATGACCCTGATGCACGGCCGGAGCGGGGAAGCAAGATAGAAGCACCATAGCGACGACAGATAACTTTGCCGTCACCGCCTACACTGCAACTGACGTCGTGAGCCACGGGATTTAAGCACTATAAAAGGAAGATGCGAAAGGCGACACTCCGCAGTCCGGTGGTGCATCGAACGCAGTGCTAATTCTTGTCCTGTTACTTTTAGGCGCAGACGTGCCCGTACTGGTCCGATGACCCTGATGCACGGCCGGAGCGGGGAAGCAAGATAGAAGCACCATAGCGACGACAGATAACTTTGCCGTCACCGCCTACACTGCAACTGACGTCGTGAGCCACGGGATTTAAGCACTACAAAAGGAAGATGCGAAAGGCGACACTCCGCAGTCCGGTGGAGCATCGAACGCAGTGCTAATTCTTGTCCTGTTACATTTAGGCGCAGACGTGTCCCGTACTGGTCCGATGACCCTGATGCACGGCCGGAGCGGGGAAGCAAGATAGAAGCACCATAGCGACGACAGATAACTTTGCCGTCACCGCCTACACTGCAACTGACGTCGTGAGCCACGGGATTTAAGCACTACAAAAGGAAGATGCGAAAGGCGACACTCCGCAGTCCGGTGGAGCATCGAATGCAGTGCTAATTCTTGTCCTGTTACTTTTAGGCGCAGACGTGCCCGTACTGGTCCGATGACCCTGATGCGCGGCCGAAGCGGGGAAGCAAGATAGAAGCACCATAGCGACGACAGATAACTTTGCCGTCACCGCCTACACTGCAACTGACGTCGTGAGCCACGGGATTTAAGCACTACAAAAGGAAGATGCGAAAGGCGACACTCCGCAGTCCGGTGGAGCATCGAATGCAGTGCTAATTCTTGTCCTGTTACTTTTAGGCGCAGACGTGCCCGTACTGGTCCGATGACCCTGATGCGCGGCCGAAGCGGGGAAGCAAGATAGAAGCACCATAGCGACGACAGATAACTTTGCCGTCACCGCCTACACTGCAACTGACGTCGTGAGCCACGGGATTTAAGCACTATAAAAGGAAGATGCGAAAGGCGACACTCCGCAGTCCGGTGGTGCATCGAACGCAGTGCTAATTCTTGTCCTGTTACATTTAGGCGCAGACGTGTCCCGTACTGGTCCGATGACCCTGATGCACGGCCGGAGCGGGGAAGCAAGATAGAAGCACCATAGCGACGACAGATAACTTTGCCGTCACCGCCTACACTGCAACTGACGTCATGAGCCACGGGATTTAAGCACTACAAAAGGAAGATGCGAAAGGCGACACTCCGCAGTCCGGTGGTGCATCGAACGCAGTGCTAATTCTTGTCCTGTTACATTTAGGCGCAGACGTGTCCCGTACTGGTCCGATGACCCTCATGCACGGCCGGAGCGGGGAAGCAAGATAGAAGCACCATAGCGACGACAGATAACTTTGCCGTCACCGCCTACACTGCAACTGACGTCGTGAGCCACGGGATTTAAGCACTACAAAAGGAAGATGCGAAAGGCGACACTCCGCAGTCCGGTGGAGCATCGAATGCAGTGCTAATTCTTGTCCTGTTACTTTTAGGCGCAGACGTGCCCGTACTGGTCCGATGACCCTGATGCGCGGCCGAAGCGGGGAAGCAAGATAGAAGCACCATAGCGACGACAGATAACTTTGCCGTCACCGCCTACACTGCAACTGACGTCGTGAGCCACGGGATTTAAGCACTACAAAAGGAAGATGCGAAAGGCGACACTCCGCAGTCCGGTGGAGCATCGAATGCAGTGCTAATTCTTGTCCTGTTACATTTAGGCGCAGACGTGCCCGTACTGGTCCGATGACCCTGATGCGCGGCCGAAGCGGGGAAGCAAGATAGAAGCACCATAGCGACGACAGATAACTTTGCCGTCACCGCCTACACTGCAACTGACGTCGTGAGCCACGGGATTTAAGCACTATAAAAGGAAGATGCGAAAGGCGACACTCCGCAGTCCGGTGGTGCATCGAACGCAGTGCTAATTCTTGTCCTGTTACATTTAGGCGCAGACGTGTCCCGTACTGGTCCGATGACCCTGATGCACGGCCGGAGCGGGGAAGCAAGATAGAAGCACCATAGCGACGACAGATAACTTTGCCGTCACCGCCTACACTGCAACTGACGTCATGAGCCACGGGATTTAAGCACTACAAAAGGAAGATGCGAAAGGCGACACTCCGCAGTCCGGTGGTGCATCGAACGCAGTGCTAATTCTTGTCCTGTTACATTTAGGCGCAGACGTGTCCCGTACTGGTCCGATGACCCTGATGCACGGCCGGAGCGGGGAAGCAAGATAGAAGCACCATAGCGACGACAGATAACTTTGCCGTCACCGCCTACACTGCAACTGACGTCATGAGCCACGGGATTTAAGCACTATAAAAGGAAGATGCGAAAGGCGACACTCCGCAGTCCGGTGGTGCATCGAACGCAGTGCTAATTCTTGTCCTGTTACATTTAGGCGCAGACGTGTCCCGTACTGGTCCGATGACCCTGATGCACGGCCGGAGCGGGGAAGCAAGATAGAAGCACCAAACCGACGACAGATAACTTTGCCATCACCGCCTACACTGCAACTGACGTCGTGAGCCACGGGATTTAAGCCCTACAAAAGGAAGCTGGGAAAGCGACACTCCGCAGTCCTGAGGAGCATCGAATGCAGTGCTAATTCTTGTCCTGTGAATTTTAGGCGCAGAAGTGTCCCGTATTGGTCCGATGACACTGACGCACGGCCGGAGCAGGGAAGCAAGATAGAAGCACCAAAGCGACGACAGATAACTTCGCCGTCACCGCCTACAGTGCAACTGACGTCATGAGACACGGGATTTAAGCACTACAAAAGGAAGCTGCGAAAGGCGACACTCCGTAGTCCGGTGGAGCATCCAATTCGGTGCTAATTCTTGTCCTGTTATTTTAGGCACAGACGTGCCCCGTACTGGTCCGATGACCCTGATGCACGGCCGGAGCGGGGAAGCAAGATAGAAGCACCAAAGCGACGACAGATAATTTTGCCGTCACCGCCTACAGTGCAACTGATGTCATGAGCCACGGGATTTAAGCCCTACAAAAGGAAGCTGCGAAAGGCGACACTCCGCAGTCCAGTGGAGCATCGAATGC
Source organism: Amblyomma americanum (assembly GCF_052857255.1). Lineage (NCBI taxonomy): Eukaryota > Metazoa > Arthropoda > Arachnida > Ixodida > Ixodidae > Amblyomma > Amblyomma americanum. Next base: position 200,896,233 of record NC_135502.1, read on the forward strand.
AGTGCTAATTCTTGTCCTGTTATTTTAGGCGCAGACGTGTCCCATGCTGGTCCGATGACCCTGATGCACGGCCGGAGCGGGGAAGCAAGATAGAAGCACCAAAGCGACGACAGATAAAATTGCCGTCACCGCCTACAGTGCAACTGACCTCATGAGCCACGGGATTAAAGCACTACAAAAGGAAGATGCGAAAGGCGACACTCCGCAGTCCGGTTGAGCATCGAATGCAGTGCTAATTCTTGTCCTGTTAGTTTTAGGGGCAGACGTGTCCCGTACTGGTCCGATGATTCTGATGCACGGCCGGAGTGGGGAAGGAAGATATAAGCACCAAAGCGACGACAGACAACTTTGCCGTCACCGCCTACAGTGCAACTGACGTCATGAGCCACGGGATTTAGGCCCTACAAAAGGAAGCTGCGAAAGGCGACACTCCGCAGTCCGGTGGAGCATCGAATGCAGTGCTAATTCTTGTCCTGTTACTTTTAGGCGCAGACGTGTCCCATACTTGTCCGATGACCCTCATGCACGAAGCAAGATAGAAGCACCAAAGCGACGACAGATAACATTGCCTTCACCGCCTACAGTGCAATTTACGTCATCAGCCACGGGATTTAAGCACTACAAAAGGAAGGTGCGAAAGGCGACACTTCACAGTCCGGTGGAGCATCGAATGCAGTGCTAATTCTTGTCATGTTACTTTCAGGCGCAGACGTGTCCCGTACTGCTCCGATGACCCTGATGCACGGCCGGAGCGGGGAAGCAAGATAGAAGAACAAAAAGCGACGACAGATAACTTCGCCGTCACCGCCTGCAGTGCAACTGACGTCATGAGCCACGGGATTTAAGCACTAAAAAAGAATGCTGCGAAAGGCGAAACTCCGCAGTCCGGTGGAGCATCGAATGCAATGCTAATTCTTGTCCTGTTAATTTTAGGCGCAGACGTGTCCCATTCTGGTCCGATGATCCTGATGCACGGCCGGAGCAGGGAAGCAAGATAGATGAACCAAAGCGACGACAGATAACTTCCCTGTCACCGCCTACAGGGCAACTGACGTTATGAGCTACGGGATTTAAGCACTACAAAAGGAAGCTGCCAAAGGCGACACTCCGCAGTCCGGTGGAACATCGAATTCAGTGCTAATTCTTGTCCTGTTACATTTAGGCTCAGACGTGTCCCGTACTGGTCCGACGACCCTGATGCACGGCCGGAGCGGGGAAGCAAGATAGAAGCACCAAAGCGACGACAGATAACTTCGCCGTCACCGCCTACAGTGCAACTGACGTCATGAGCCACGGGATTTAAGCACTACAAAAGGAAGCTGCGAAAGGCGACACTCCGTAGTCCGGCCGAGCATCGAATTCGGTGCTAATTCTTGTCCTGTTATTTTAGGCGCAGACGTTTCCCGTACTGGTCCGATGACCCTGATGCACGGCCGGAGCGGGGAAGCAAGATAGAAGCACCAAAGCGACTACAGGTAACTTCGCCGTCTCCGCCTACAGTGCAACTCACGTCATGAGCCATGGGATTTAAGCACTACAAAAGGAAGCGGCGAATTCGACACTCCGCAGTCAGGTGGAGCATCGAATGCAGTGCTAATTCTTGTCCTGTTATTTTAGGCGCAGACGTGTCCCATACTTGTCCGATGACTCTGATGCGCGAAGCAAGATAGAAGCACCAAAGCGACGACAGATAACTTTGCCCTCACCGCATAAAGTGCAACTGACGTCATGAGCAACGGGGTTTAAGCCCTACAAAAGGAAGATGCGAAAGGCGACACTCCGCAGTCCGGTGGAGCATCGAATGCAGTGCTAATTCTTGTCATGTTACTTTCAGGCGCAGACGTGTCCCGTACTGCTCCGATGACCTTGATGCACGGCCGGAGCGGGGAAGCAAAATAGAAGCACCAAAGCGACGACAGATAACTTTGCCATCACCGCCTACAGTGCAACTGACGTCATGAGCCACGGGATTTAAGAACTACAACAGGAAGCTGTGATAGGCGGCACTCCGCAGTCCGGTGGAGCATCGAATGCAGTGCTAATTCTTGTCCTGTTATTTTAGGCGCAGACGCGTCCCGTACTGGTCCGATGACCCTGATGCACGGCCGGAGCGGGGAAGCAAGATAGAAGCACCAAAGCGACGACAGATAACTTTGCCGTCACCACCTACAAGTGAACTGACGTCTTGAGCCACGGGAATTAATCACTACCAAATGAAGCTGCGAAAGGCGACACTCCGCAGTCCGGTGGAGCATCGAATTCAGCGCTAATTCTTGTCCTGTTACTTTTAGGCGCAGACGTGTCCCGTACTGGTCCGATGACCCTGATGCACGGCCGGAGCGGGGAAGCAAGATAGAAGCATCAACGCGACGACAGATAAATTTGCCGTCGCCGCCTACAGTGCAACTGACGTCATGAGCCACGGGATTTAAGCCCTACAAAAGGAAGCTGTGAAAGGCGACACTCCGCAGTCCGGTGGAGCATCGAATGCAGTGCTAATTCTTGTCCTGTTAATTTTAGGCGCAGACGTGTCCCATACTGGTCCGATAACCCTGATGTACGGCCGGAGCGGGGAAGCAAGATAGAAGCACCAATGCGACGACAGATAACTTCGCCGTCACCGCCTACAGTGCAACTGACGTCATGAGTCACGGGATTTAAGCACTATAAAAGGAAGCTGCGAAAGGCGACACTCCGCAGTCCGGTGGAGCATCGAATGCAGTGCTAATTCTTTACTGTTACTTTTAGGCGCAGATGTGTCCTGTACTGGTCCGATGACCCTGATACACGGCCGGAGCGGGGAAGCAAGATAGATGCACGAAAGCGACGACAGATAACTTTGCCCTCACCGCCTACAGTGGAACTGACGTCATGAGCCACGGGATTTATTCACTACAAAAGGAAGCTGCGAAAGGCGACACTCCGCAGTCCGGTGGAGCATCGAATTCAGTGCTAATTCTTGTCCTGTTACTTTTAGGCGCAGACGTGCCCCATACTGGTACGATGACCCTGATGCACGGCCGGGGCTGGGAAGCAAGATAGAAGCACCAAAGCGAAGACAGATAACGTTGCCGTCACCGCCTACAGTGCAATTGACGTCATAAGCCATGGGTTATAAGCACTACAAAAGGAAGCTGCGATAGGCGAACTCCGCAGCCGGTGGAGCATCGGATGCAGGGCTAATGCTTGTCCTGTTACTTTTAGGCGCAGGCGTGTCCCGTACTGGTCCGATGACCCTGATGCACGGCCGGAGCGGGGAAGCAAGAGAGAAGCACCTAAACGACGACAGATAACTTCACCGTCACCGCCTAAAGTGCAACTGACGTCATGAGCCACGGGATTTAAGCCCTACAAAAGGAAGCTGCGAAAGGCGACACTCCGCAGTCCAGTGGAGCATCGAATGCAGTGCTAATTCTTGTCCTGTTATTTTAGGCGCAGACGTGTCCCATGCTGGTCCGATGACCCTGATGCACGGCCGGAGCGGGGAAGCAAGATAGAAGCACCAAAGCGACGACAGATAAAATTGCCGTCACCGCCTACAGTGCAACTGACCTCATGAGCCACGGGATTAAAGCACTACAAAAGAAAGATGCGAAAGGCGACACTCCGCAGTCCGGTTGAGCATCGAATGCAGTGCTAATTCTTGTCCTGTTAGTTTTAGGGGCAGACGTGTCCCGTACTGGTCCGATGATTCTGATGCACGGCCGGAGTGGGGAAGCAAGATATAAGCACCAAAGCGACGACAGACAACTTTGCCGTCACCGCCTACAGTGCAACTGACGTCATGAGCCACGGGATTTAGGCCCTACAAAAGGAAGCTGCGAAAGGCGACACTCCGCAGTCCGGTGGAGCATCGAATGCAGTGCTAATTCTTGTCCTGTTACTTTTAGGCGCAGACGTGTCCCATACTTGTCCGATGACCCTCATGCACGAAGCAAGATAGAAGCACCAAAGCGACGACAGATAACATTGCCTTCACCGCCTACAGTGCAATTTACGTCATCAGCCACGGGATTTTAGCACTACAAAAGGAAGGTGCGAAAGGCGACACTTCACAGTCCGGTGGAGCATCGAATGCAGTGCTAATTCTTGTCATGTTACTTTCAGGCGCAGACGTGTCCCGTACTGCTCCGATGACCCTGATGCACGGCCGGAGCGGGGAAGCAAAATAGAAGCACCAAAGCGACGACAGATAACTTTGCCATCACCGCCTACAGTGCAACTGACGTCATGAGCCACGGGATTTAAGAACTACAACAGGAAGCTGCGATAGGCGGCACTCCGCAGTCCGGTGGAGCATCGAATGCAGTGCTAATTCTTGTCCTGTTATTTTAGGCGCAGACGCGTCCCGTACTGGTCCGATGACCCTGATGCACGGCCGGAGCGGGGAAGCAAGATAGAAGCACCAAAGCGACGACAGATAACTTCGTCGTCACCGCCTACAGTGCAACTGACGTCATGAGCCACGGGATTCAAGCCCTACAAAAAGAAGCTGCGAAAGGCGACACTCCGCAGTCCGATGGAGCTTTGAATGCAGTGCTAATTCTTGTCCTGTTGCTTTTAGGAGCAGACGTGTCCCGTACGGGTCCGATGACCCTGATGCACGGCCGGAGCGGGGAAGCAAGATAGAAGCACCAATGCGACGACAGATAACTTCGCCGTCACCGCCTACAGTGCAACTGACGTCATGAGTCACGGGATTTAAGCACTATAAAAGGAAGCTGCGAAAGGCGACACTCCGCAGTCCGGTGGAGCATCGAATGCAGTGCTAATTCTTTAACTGTTACTTTTAGGCGCAGATGTGTCCTGTACTGCTCCGATGACCCTGATACACGGCCGGAGCGGGGAAGCAAGATAGATGCACGAAAGCGACGACAGATAACTTCACCGTCACCGCCTAAAGTGCAACTGACGTCAGGAGCCACGGGATTTAAGCCCTACAAAAGGAAGCTGCGAAAGGCGACACTCCGCAGCCGGTGGAGCATCGAATGCAGTGCCAATTCTTGTCCTGTTACTTTTAGGCGCAGACGTGTCCCGTACTGGTCCGATGACCCTGATGCACGGCCGGAGCGGGGAAGCAAGATAGAAGCACCAAGGCGACGACAGATAACTTCGCCGTCACCGCCTAAAGTGCAACTGACGTCATGAGTAACGGGATTTAAGCACTACAAAAGGAAGCTGCGAAAGGCGACACTCCGCAGTCCGGTGGAGCATCGAATGCAGTGCTATTTCTTGTCCTGTTACTTTTAGGCGCAGACGTGTCCCGTACTGGTCCGATAACCCTGATGCACGGCCGGAGCGGAGAAGCAAGATAGAAGCACCAAAGCGACGACAGATAACTTTGGCGTCACCGCCTACAGTGCAACTGACGTCATGAGCCACAGGATTTAAGCCCTACAAAAGGAAGCTGCGAAAGGCGACACTCCGCAGCCGGTGGAGCATTGAATTCAGTGCTAATTCTTGTCCTGTTACTTTTAGGCGCAGACGTTTCCCGTACTGGTCCGATGACCCTGATGCACGGCCGGAGCGGGGAAGCAAGGTAGAAGCACCAAAGACACGACAGATAACTTCGCCGTCACCGCCCAAAGTGCAACTGACGTCATGAGCCACGGAATTTAAGCCCTACAAAAGGAAGCTGCGAAAGGCGACACTCCGCAGCCGATGGAGCATCGAATTCAGTGCTAATTCTTGTCCTGTTACTTTTAGGCGCAGACGTGTCCCGTACTGGTCCGATGACCCTGATGCACGGCCGGAGCGGGGAAGCAAGATAGAAGCACCAAAGCGAAGACAGATAACGTTGCCGTCACCGCCAACAGTGCAACTAACGTCATGAGCCACGGGATTCAAGCCCTACAAAAAGAAGCTGCGAAAGGCGACACTCCGCAGTCCGATGGAGCTTTGAATGCAGTGCTAATTCTTGTCCTGTTGCTTTTAGGAGCAGACGTGTCCCGTACGGGTCCGATGACCCTGATACACGGCCGGAGCGGGGAAGCAAGATAGACGCAGAAAAGCGACGACAGATAACTTTGCCGTCACCACCTACAAGTGAACTGACGTCTTGAGCCACGGGAATTAATCACTACAAAAGGAAGCTGCGAAAGGCGACACTCCGCAGTCCGGTGGTGCATCGAATTCAGCGCTAATTCTTGTCCTGTTACTTTTAGGCGCAGACGTGTCCCGTACTGGTCCGATGACCCTGATGCACGGCCGGAGCGGGGAAGCAAGATAGAAGCATCAACGCGACGACAGATAAATTTGCCGTCGCCGCCTACAGTGCAACTGACGTCATGAGCCACGGGATTTAAGCCCTACAAAAGGAAGCTGTGAAAGGCGACACTCCGCAGTCCGGTGGAGCATCGAATGCAGTGCTAATTCTTGTCCTGTTACTTTTAGGCGCAGACGTGTCCCGTACTGGTCCGATGACCCTGATGCACGGCCGGAGCGGGGAGGCAAGATAGAAGCACTAAAGCCACGACAGATAACTTCGCCTTCACCGCCTACAGTGCAACAGACGTCATGAGCCACGGGATTTAAGCCCTAAAAAAGGAAGCTGCGAAAGGCGACACTCCGCAGTCCGGTGGAGCATCGAATGCAGTGCTAATTCTTTAACTGTTACTTTTAGGCGCAGATGTGTCCCTGATGCACGGCCGGAGCGGGGAAGCAAGATAGAAGCACCAAGGCGACGACAGATAACTTCGCCGTCACCGCCTAAAGTGCAACTGACGTCATGAGTAACGGGATTTAAGCACTACAAAAGGAAGCTGCGAAACGCGACACTCCGCAGTCCGGTGGAGCATCGAATGCAGTGCTATTTCTTGTCCTGTTACTTTTAGGCGCAGACGTGTCCCGTACTGGTCCGATGACCCTGATGCACGGCCGGAGCGGAGAAGCAAGATAGAAGCACCAAAGCGACGACAGATAACTTTGCCGTCACCGCCTACAGTGCAACTGACGTCATGAGCCACAGGATTTAAGCCCTACAAAAGGAAGCTGCGAAAGGCGACACTCCGCAGCCGGTGGAGCATTGAATTCAGTGCTAATTCTTGTCCTGTTACTTTTAGGCGCAGACGTGTCCCGTACTGGTCCGATGACCCTGATGCACGGCCGGAGCGGGGAAGCAAGATAGAAGCACCAAAGACACGACAGATAACTTCGCCGTCACCGCCCAAAATGCAACTGACGTCATGAGCCACGGAATTTAATCCCTACAAAAGGAAGCTGCGAAAGGCGACACTCCGCAGCCGGTGGAGCATCGAATTCAGTGCTAATTCTTGTCCTGTTACTTTTAGGCGCAGACGTGTCCCGTACTGGTCCGATGACCCTGATGCACGGCCGGAGCGGGGAAGCAAGATAGAAGCACCAAAGCGAAGACAGATAACGTTGCCGTCACCGCCAACAGTGCAACTGACGTCATGAGCCACGGGATTCAAGCCCTACAAAAAGAAGCTGCGAAAGGCGACACTCCGCAGTCCGATGGAGCTTTGAATGCAGTGCTAATTTTTGTCCTGTTGCTTTTAGGAGCAGACGTGTCCCGTACGGGTCCGATGACCCTGATACACGGCCGGAGCGGGGAAGCAAGATAGAAGCATCAACGCGACGACAGATAAATTTGCCGTCGCCGCCTACAGTGCAACTGACGTCATGAGCCACGGGAATTAATCACTACAAAAGGAAGCTGCGAAAGGCGACACTCCGCAGTCCGGTGGAGCATCGAATTCAGCGCTAATCTTGTCCTGTTACATTTAGGCGCAGACGTGTCCCGTACTGGTCCGATGACCCTGATGCACGGCCGGAGCGGGGAAGCAAGATAGAAGCATCAACGCGACGACAGATAAATTTGCCGTCGCCGCCTACAGTGCAACTGACGTCATGAGCCACGGGATTTAAGCCCTACAAAAGGAAGCTGTGAAAGGCGACACTCCGCAGTCCGGTGGAGCATCGAATGCAGTGCTAATTCTTGTCCTGTTAATTTTAGGCGCAGACGTGTCCTGTACTGGTCCGATGACCCTGATGCACGGCCGGAGCGGGGAAGCAAGAGAGAAGCACCTAAACGACGACAGATAACATCGCCGTCACCGCCTAAAGTGCAACTGACGTCATCAGCCACGGGATTTAAGCCCGACAAAAGGAAGCTGCGAAAGGCGACACTCCGCAGTCCGATGGAGCATCGAATGCAGTGCTAATCTTGTCCTGTTACTTTTAGGCGCAGACGTGTCGCGTACTGGTCCGATGACCCTGATGCACGGCCGGAGCGGGGAAGCAAGATAGAAGCATCAACGCGACGACAGATAACTTCGCCGTCACCGCCTACAGTGCAACTGACGTCATGAGCCACGGGATTTAAGCCCTAAAAAAGGAAGCTGCGAAAGGCGACACTCCGCAGTCCGGTGGAGCATCGAATGAGGTGCTAATTCTTGTCCTGTTACTTTTAGGCGCAGACGTGTCCCATACTGGTCCGATAACCATGATGCACGGCCGGAGCGGGGAAGCAAGATAGAAGCACCAATGCGACGACAGATAACATCGCCGTCACCGCCTAAAGTGCAACTGACGTCATGAGCCACGGGATTTAAGCCCTAAAAAAGGAAGCTGCGAAAGGCGACACTCCGCAGTCCGGTGGAGCATCGAATGAGGTGCTAATTCTTGTCCTGTTACTTTTAGGCGCAGACGTGTCCTGTACTGGTCCGATGACCCTGATGCACGGCCGGAGCGGGGAAGCAAGAGAGAAGCACCTAAACGACGACAGATAACATCGCCGTCACCGCCTAAAGTGCAACTGACGTCATCAGCCACGGGATTTAAGCCCGACAAAAGGAAGCTGCGAAAGGCGACACTCCGCAGTCCGGTGGAGCATCGAATTCAGCGCTAATCTTGTCCTGTTACATTTAGGCGCAGACGTGTCCCGTACTGGTCCGATGACCCTGATGCACGGCCGGAGCGGGGAAGCAAGATAGAAGCATCAACGCGACGACAGATAACTTCGCCGTCACCGCCTACAGTGCAACTGACGTCATGAGCCACGGGATTTAAGCCCTAAAAAAGGAAGCTGCGAAAGGCGACACTCCGCAGTCCGGTGGAGCATCGAATGAGGTGCTAATTCTTGTCCTGTTACTTTTAGGCGCAGACGTGTCCTGTACTGGTCCGATGACCCTGATGCACGGCCGGAGCGGGGAAGCAAGAGAGAAGCACCTAAACGACGACAGATAACATCGCCGTCACCGCCTAAAGTGCAACTGACGTCATCAGCCACGGGATTTAAGCCCGACAAAAGGAAGCTGCGAAAGGCGACACTCCGCAGTCCGGTGGAGCATCGAATTCAGCGCTAATCTTGTCCTGTTACATTTAGGCGCAGACGTGTCCCGTACTGGTCCGATGACCCTGATGCACGGCCGGAGCGGGGAAGCAAGATAGAAGCATCAACGCGACGACAGATAACTTCGCCGTCACCGCCTACAGTGCAACTGACGTCATGAGCCACGGGATTTAAGCCCTAAAAAAGGAAGCTGCGAAAGGCGACACTCCGCAGTCCGGTGGAGCATCGAATGAGGTGCTAATTCTTGTCCTGTTACTTTTAGGCGCAGACGTGTCCCATACTGGTCCGATAACCCTGATGCACGGCCGGAGCGGGGAAGCAAGATAGAAGCACCAATGCGACGACAGATAACTTCGCCGTCACCGCCTACAGTGCAACTGACGTCATGAGTCACGGGATTTAGGCACTATAAAAGGAAGCTGCGAAAGTCGACACTCCGCAGTCCGGTGGAGCATCAAATGCAGTGCTAATTCTTTAACTGTTACTTTTAGGCGCAGATGTGTCCTGTACTGGTCCGATGACCCTGATACACGGCCGGAGCGGGGAAGCAAGATAGAAGCACCAAAGACACGACAGATAACTTCGCCGTCACCGCCCAAAATGCAACTGACGTCATGAGCCACGGAATTTAAGCCCTACAAAAGGAAGCTGCGAAAGGCGACACTCCGCAGCCGGTGGAGCATCGAATTCAGTGCTAATTCTTGTCCTGTTACTTTTAGGCGCAGACGTGTCCCGTACTGGTCCGATGACCCTGATGCACGGCCGGAGCGGGGAAGCAAGATAGAAGCACCAAAGCGAAGACAGATAACGTTGCCGTCACCGCCAACAGTGCAACTGACGTCATGAGCCACGGGATTCAAGCCCTACAAAAAGAAGCTGCGAAAGGCGACACTCCGCAGTCCGATGGAGCTTTGAATGCAGTGCTAATTTTTGTCCTGTTGCTTTTAGGAGCAGACGTGTCCCGTACGGGTCCGATGACCCTGATACACGGCCGGAGCGGGGAAGCAAGATAGAAGCATCAACGCGACGACAGATAAATTTGCCGTCGCCGCCTACAGTGCAACTGACGTCATGAGCCACGGGAATTAATCACTACAAAAGGAAGCTGCGAAAGGCGACACTCCGCAGTCCGGTGGAGCATCGAATTCAGCGCTAATCTTGTCCTGTTACATTTAGGCGCAGACGTGTCCCGTACTGGTCCGATGACCCTGATGCACGGCCGGAGCGGGGAAGCAAGATAGAAGCATCAACGCGACGACAGATAAATTTGCCGTCGCCGCCTACAGTGCAACTGACGTCATGAGCCACGGGATTTAAGCCCTACAAAAGGAAGCTGTGAAAGGCGACACTCCGCAGTCCGGTGGAGCATCGAATGCAGTGCTAATTCTTGTCCTGTTAATTTTAGGCGCAGACGTGTCCTGTACTGGTCCGATGACCCTGATGCACGGCCGGAGCGGGGAAGCAAGAGAGAAGCACCTAAACGACGACAGATAACATCGCCGTCACCGCCTAAAGTGCAACTGACGTCATCAGCCACGGGATTTAAGCCCGACAAAAGGAAGCTGCGAAAGGCGACACTCCGCAGTCCGATGGAGCATCGAATGCAGTGCTAATCTTGTCCTGTTACTTTTAGGCGCAGACGTGTCGCGTACTGGTCCGATGACCCTGATGCACGGCCGGAGCGGGGAAGCAAGATAGAAGCATCAACGCGACGACAGATAACTTCGCCGTCACCGCCTACAGTGCAACTGACGTCATGAGCCACGGGATTTAAGCCCTAAAAAAGGAAGCTGCGAAAGGCGACACTCCGCAGTCCGGTGGAGCATCGAATGAGGTGCTAATTCTTGTCCTGTTACTTTTAGGCGCAGACGTGTCCCATACTGGTCCGATAACCATGATGCACGGCCGGAGCGGGGAAGCAAGATAGAAGCACCAATGCGACGACAGATAACATCGCCGTCACCGCCTAAAGTGCAACTGACGTCATGAGCCACGGGATTTAAGCCCTAAAAAAGGAAGCTGCGAAAGGCGACACTCCGCAGTCCGGTGGAGCATCGAATGAGGTGCTAATTCTTGTCCTGTTACTTTTAGGCGCAGACGTGTCCTGTACTGGTCCGATGACCCTGATGCACGGCCGGAGCGAGAAGCAAGAGAGAAGCACCTAAACGACGACAGATAACATCGCCGTCACCGCCTAAAGTGCAACTGACGTCATCAGCCACGGGATTTAAGCCCGACAAAAGGAAGCTGCGAAAGGCGACACTCCGCAGTCCGGTGGAGCATCGAATTCAGCGCTAATCTTGTCCTGTTACATTTAGGCGCAGACGTGTCCCGTACTGGTCCGATGACCCTGATGCACGGCCGGAGCGGGGAAGCAAGATAGAAGCATCAACGCGACGACAGATAACTTCGCCGTCACCGCCTACAGTGCAACTGACGTCATGAGCCACGGGATTTAAGCCCTAAAAAAGGAAGCTGCGAAAGGCGACACTCCGCAGTCCGGTGGAGCATCGAATGAGGTGCTAATTCTTGTCCTGTTACTTTTAGGCGCAGACGTGTCCTGTACTGGTCCGATGACCCTGATGCACGGCCGGAGCGGGGAAGCAAGAGAGAAGCACCTAAACGACGACAGATAACATCGCCGTCACCGCCTAAAGTGCAACTGACGTCATCAGCCACGGGATTTAAGCCCGACAAAAGGAAGCTGCGAAAGGCGACACTCCGCAGTCCGGTGGAGCATCGAATTCAGCGCTAATCTTGTCCTGTTACATTTAGGCGCAGACGTGTCCCGTACTGGTCCGATGACCCTGATGCACGGCCGGAGCGGGGAAGCAAGATAGAAGCATCAACGCGACGACAGATAACTTCGCCGTCACCGCCTACAGTGCAACTGACGTCATGAGCCACGGGATTTAAGCCCTAAAAAAGGAAGCTGCGAAAGGCGACACTCCGCAGTCCGGTGGAGCATCGAATGAGGTGCTAATTCTTGTCCTGTTACTTTTAGGCGCAGACGTGTCCCATACTGGTCCGATAACCCTGATGCACGGCCGGAGCGGGGAAGCAAGATAGAAGCACCAATGCGACGACAGATAACTTCGCCGTCACCGCCTACAGTGCAACTGACGTCATGAGTCACGGGATTTAGGCACTATAAAAGGAAGCTGCGAAAGTCGACACTCCGCAGTCCGGTGGAGCATCAAATGCAGTGCTAATTCTTTAACTGTTACTTTTAGGCGCAGATGTGTCCTGTACTGGTCCGATGACCCTGATACACGGCCGGAGCGGGGAAGCAAGATAGATGCACCAAAGCGAAGACAGATAACGTTGCCGTCACCGCCTACAGTGCAATTGACGTCATAAGCCATGGGTTATAAGCACTTCAAAAGGAAGCTGCGAAAGGCGAACTCCGCAGCCGGTGGAGCATCGGATGCAGGGCTAATGCTTGTCCTGTTACTTTTAGGCGCAGGCGTGTCCCGTACTGGTCCGATGACCCTGATGCACGGCCGGAGCGGGGAAGCAAGAGAGAAGCACCTAAACGACGACAGATAACTTCACCGTCACCGCCTAAAGTGCAACTGACGTCATGAGCCACGGGATTTAAGCCCTACAAAAGGAAGCTGCGAAAGGCGACACTCCGCAGCCGGTGGAGCATCGAATGCAGTGCTATTTCTTGTCCTGTTACTTTTAGGCGCAGACGTGTCCCGTACTGGTCCGATGACCCTGATGCACGGCCGGAGCGGAGAAGCAAGATAGAAGCACCAAAGCGACGACAGATAACTTTGCCGTCACCGCCTACAGTGCAACTGACGTCATGAGCCACAGGATTTAAGCCCTACAAAAGGAAGCTGCGAAAGGCGACACTCCGCAGCCGGTGGAGCATTGAATTCAGTGATAATTCTTGTCCTGTTACTTTTAGGCGCAGACGTGTCCCGTACTGGTCCGATGACCCTGACGCACGGCCGGAGCGGGGAAGCAAGATAGAAGCACCAAAGACACGACAGATAACTTCGCCGTCACCGCCCAAAGTGCAACTGACGTCATGAGCCACGGAATTTAAGCCCTACAAAAGGAAGCTGCGAAAGGCGACACTCCGCAGCCGGTGGAGCATCGAATTCAGTGCTAATTCTTGTCCTAATACTTTTAGGCGCAGACGTGTCCCCTACTGGTCCGATGACCCTGATGCACGGCCGGAGCGGGGAAGCAAGATAGAAGCACCAAAGCGAAGACAGATAACGTTGCCGTCACCGCCAACAGTGCAACTGACGTCATGAGCCACGGGATTTAAGCACTACAAAAGGAAGCTCCAAAAAGGCGACACTCCGCAGCCGATGGAGCATCGAATGCAGTGCTAATTCTTGTCCTGTTACTTTTAGGCGCAGACGTGTCCCATACTGGTCTGATGACCCTGATGCACGGCCGGAGCGGTGAAACAAGATAGAAGCACCAAAGCGACGACAGATAACATCGCCGTCACCGCCTACAGAGCAACTGACGTCATGAGCCACGGGATTCAAGCCCTACAAAAGGTGCGAAAGGCGAAACTCCGCAGTCCGGTGGAGCATCGAATGCAGTGCCAATTCTTGTCCTGTTACTTTTAGGCGCAGACGTGTCCCGTACTGGTCCGATGACCCTGATGCACGGCCGGAGCGGGGAAGCAAGATAGAAGCACCAAGGCGACGACAGATAACTTCGCCCTCACCGCCTAAAGTGCAACTGACGTCATGAGTAACGGGATTTAAGCACTACAAAAGGAAGCTGCGAAAGGCGACATTCCGCAGTCCGGTGGAGCATCGAATGCAGTGCTATTTCTTGTCCTGTTACTTTTAGGCGCAGACGTGTCCCGTACTGGTCCGATAACCCTGATGCACGGCCGGAGCGGAGAAGCAAGATAGAAGCACCAAAGCGACGACAGATAACTTTGCCGTCACCGCCTACAGTGCAACTGACGTCATGAGCCACAGGATTTAAGCCCTACAAAAGGAAGCTGCGAAAGGCGACACTCCGCAGCCGGTGGAGCATTGAATTCAGTGCTAATTCTTGTCCTGTTACTTTTAGGCGCAGACGTGTCCCGTACTGGTCCGATGACCCTGATGCACGGCCGGAGCGGGGAAGCAAGGTAGAAGCACCAAAGACACGACAGATAACTTCGCCGTCACCGCCCAAAGTGCAACTGACGTCATGAGCCACGGAATTTAAGCCCTACAAAAGGAAGCTGCGAAAGGCGACACTCCGCAGCCGATGGAGCATCGAATTCAGTGCTAATTCTTGTCCTGTTACTTTTAGGCGCAGACGTGTCCCGTACTGGTCCGATGACCCTGATGCACGGCCGGAGCGGGGAAGCAAGATAGAAGCACCAAAGCGAAGACAGATAACGTTGCCGTCACCGCCAACAGTGCAACTGACGTCATGAGCCACGGGATTCAAGCCCTACAAAAAGAAGCTGCGAAAGGCGACACTCCGCAGTCCGATGGAGCTTTGAATGCAGTGCTAATTCTTGTCCTGTTGCTTTTAGGAGCAGACGTGTCCCGTACGGGTCCGATGACCCTGATACACGGCCGGAGCGGGGAAGCAAGATAGACGCAGAAAAGCGACGACAGATAACTTTGCCGTCACCACCTACAAGTGAACTGACGTCTTGAGCCACGGGAATTAATCACTACAAAAGGAAGCTGCGAAAGGCGACACTCCGCAGTCAGGTGGAGCATCGAATTCAGCGCTAATTCTTGTCCTGTTACTTTTAGGCGCAGACGTGTCCCGTACTGGTCCGATGACCCTGATGCACGGCCGGAGCGGGGAAGCAAGATAGAAGCATCAACGCGACGACAGATAAATTTGCCGTCGCCGCCTACAGTGCAACTGACGTCATGAGCCACGGGATTTAAGCCCTACAAAAGGAAGCTGTGAAAGGCGACACTCCGCAGTCCGGTGGAGCATCGAATGCAGTGCTAATTCTTGTCCTGTTACTTTTAGGCGCAGACGTGTCCCGTACTGGTCCGATGACCCTGATGCACGGCCGGAGCGGGGAGGCAAGATAGAAGCACTAAAGCCACGACAGATAACTTCGCCTTCACCGCCTACAGTGCAACAGACGTCATGAGCCACGGGATTTAAGCCCTAAAAAAGGAAGCTGCGAAAGGCGACACTCCGCAGTCCGGTGGAGCATCGAATGCAGTGCTAATTCTTTAAATGTTACTTTTAGGCGCAGATGTGTCCTGTACTGGTCCGATGACCCTGATGCACGGCCGGAGCGGGGAAGCAAGATAGAAGCACCAAGGCGACGACAGATAACTTCGCCGTCACCGCCTAAAGTGCAACGGACGTCATGAGTAACGGGATTTAAGCACTACAAAAGGAAGCTGCGAAACGCGACACTCCGCAGTCCGGTGGAGCATCGAATGCAGTGCTATTTCTTGTCCTGTTACTTTTAGGCGCAGACGTGTCCCGTACTGGTCCGATGACCCTGATGCACGGCCGGAGCGGAGAAGCAAGATAGAAGCACCCAAGCGACGACAGATAACTTTGCCGTCACCGCCTACAGTGCAACTGACGTCATGAGCCACAGGATTTAAGCCCTACAAAAGGAAGCTGCGAAAGGCGACACTCCGCAGCCGGTGGAGCATTGAATTCAGTGCTAATTCTTGTCATGTTACTTTTAGGCGCAGACGTGTCCCGTACTGGTCCGATGACCCTGATGCACGGCCGGAGCGGGGAAGCAAGATAGAAGCACAAAAGACACGACAGATAACTTCGCCGTCACCGCCCAAAATGCAACTGACCTCATGAGCCACGGAATTTAAGCCCTACAAAAGGAAGCTGCGAAAGGCGACACTCCGCTGCCGGTGGAGCATCGAATTCAGTGCTAATTCTTGTCCTGTTTCTTTTAGGCGCAGACGTGTCCCGTACTGGTCCGATTACCCTGATGCACGGCCGGAGCGGGGAAGCAAGATAGAAGCATCAACGCGACGACAGATAAATTTGCCGTCGCCGCCTACAGTGCAACTCACGTCATGAGCCACGGGATTTAAGCCCGACAAAAGGAAGCTGCGAAAGGCGACACTCCGCAGTCCGATGGAGCATCGAATGCAGTGCTATTTCTTGTCCTGTTACCTTTAGGCGCAGAAGTGTCCCATACTGGTCCGATGACCCTGATGCACGGCCGGAGCGGGGAGGCAAGATAGAAGCACCAATGCGACGACAGATAACTTCGCCGTCACCGCCTACAGTGCAACTGACGTTATGAGTCACGGGATTTGAGCACTATGAAAGGAAGCTGCGAAAGTCGACACTCCGCAGTCCGGTGGAGCATCAAATGCAGTGCTAATTCTTTAACTGTTACTTTTAGGCGCAGATGTGTCCTGTACTGGTCCGATGACCCTGATACACGGCCGGAGCGGGGAAGCAAGATAGATGCACCAAAGCGAAGACAGATAACGTTGCCGTCACCGCCTACAGTGCAATTGACGTCATAAGCCATGGGTTATAAGCACTACAAAAGGAAGCTGCGAAAGGCGAACTCCGCAGCCGGTGGAGCATCGGATGCAGGGCTAATGCTTGTCCTGTTACTTTTAGGCGCAGGCGTGTCCCGTACTGGTCCGATGACCCTGATGCACGGCCGGAGCGGGGAAGCAAGAGAGAAGCACCTAAACGACGACAGATAACTTCGCCGTCACCGCCTAAAGTGCAACTGACGTCATGAGTATCGGGATTTGAGCACTACAAAAGGAAGCTGCGAAAGGCGACACTCCGCAGTCCGGTGGAGCATCGAATGCAGTGCTATTTCTTGTCCTGTTACTTTTAGGCGCAGACGTGTCCCGTACTGGTCCGATGACCCTGATGCACGGCCGGAGCGGAGAAGCAAGATAGAAGCACCAAAGCGACGACAGATAACTTTGCCGTCACCGCCTACAGTGCAACTGACGTCATGAGCCACAGGATTTAAGCCCTACAAAAGGAAGCTGCGAAAGGCGACACTCCGCAGCCGGTGGAGCATCGAATTCAGTGCTAATTCTTGTCCTGTTACTTTTAGGCGCAGACGTGTCCCGTACTGGTCCGATGACCCTGATGCACGGCCGGAGCGGGGAAGCAAGATAGAAGCACCAAAGACACGACAGATAACTTCGCCGTGACCGCCCAAAGTGCAACTGACGTCATGAGCCACGGAATTTAAGCCCTACAAAAGGAAGCTGCGGAAGGCGACACTCCGCAGCCGGTGGAGCATCGAATTCAGTGCTAATTCTTGTCCTGATACTTTTAGGCGCAGACGTGTCCCCTACTGGTCCGATGACCCTGATGCACGGCCGGAGCGGGGAAGCAAGATAGAAGCACCAAAGCGAAGACAGATAACGTTGCCGTCACCGCCAACAGTGCAACTGACGTCATGAGCCACGGGATTTAAGCACTACAAAAGGAAGCTCCAAAAAGGCGACACTCCGCAGCCGATGGAGCATCGAATGCAGTGCTAATTCTTGTCCTGTTACTTTTAGGCGCAGACGTGTCCCATACTGGTCTGATGACCCTGATGCACGGCCGGAGCGGTGAAACAAGATAGAAGCACCAAAGCGACGACAGATAACATCGCCGTCACCGCCTACAGAGCAACTGACGTCATGAGCCACGGGATTCAAGCCCTACAAAAGGTGCGAAAGGCGACACTCCGCAGTCCGGTGGAGCATCGAATGCAGTGCTAATTCTTGTTCTGTTACTTTTATGCGCAGACGTGTCCCGTACTGGTCCGATGACCCTGATGCACGGTCGGAGCGGGAAAGCAAGCTAGAAGCTCCAAAGCGACCACAGATAACTTCGCCGTCACCGCCTACAGTGCAACTGACGTCATGAGCCACGGGATTTAAGCCCTACAAAAGGTGCGAAAGGCGACACTCCGCAGTCCGGTGGAGCATCGAATGCAGTGCTAATTCTTGTCCTGTTACTTTTAGGCGCAGACGTGTCCCGTACTAGTCCGATGACCCTGATGCACGATCGGGGCAGGGAAGCAAGATAGAAGCACCAAAGCGAAGACAGATAACGTTGCCGTCACCGCCTACAGTGCAACTGACGTCATGAGCCATGTGTTTAAAGCACTACAAAAGGAAGCTGCGAAAGGCTACACTCAGCAGCCGGTGGAGCATAAAATGCAGTGCTAATACTTGTCCTGTTACTTTTAGGCGCAGACGTGTCCCGTACTGGTCCGATGACCCTGATGCACGGCCGGAGCGGGGAAGCAAGATAGAAGCACCAAAGCGACGACAGATAACTTCGCCGTCACCGCCTAAAGTGCAACTGACGTCATGAGCCCCGGGATTTAAGCCCTACAAAAGGAAGCTGCGAAAGGCGACACTCCGCAGCCCGTGGAGCATCGAATGCTGTGCTAATTCTTGTCCAGTTACTTTTAGGCGCAGACGTGTCCCGTACTGGTCCGATGACCCTGATGCACGGCCGGAGCGGGGAAGCAAGATAGATGCACCAAAGCAACGACAGATAACTTCGCCGTCACCGCCTAAAGTGCAACTGACGTCATGAGCCACGGAATTTCAGCCCTACAAAAGGACGCTGCGAAAGGCGACACTCCGCAGCCGGTGGAGCATCGAATTCAGTGCTAATTCTTGTCCTGTTACTTTTAGGCGCAGACATGTCCCGTACTGGTCCGATGACCCTGATGCACGGGCGGAGCGGGGAAGCAAGATAGAAGCACCAAAGCGAAGACAGATAACGTTGCCGTCACCGCCAACAGTGCAACTGACTTCATGAGCCACGGGATTTAAGCACTACAAAAGGAAGCTCCGAAAGGCGACACTCCGCAGCCGATGGAGCATCGAATGCAGTGCTAATTCTTGTCCTGTTACTTTTAGGCGCAGACGTGTCCCGTACTGGTCCGATGACCCTGATGCGCGGCCGAAGCGGGGAATCAAGATAGAAGCACCAAAGCGACGACAGATAACTTCGCCGTCACCTCCTAAAGTGCACCTGACGTCATGAGCCACGGGATTTAAGCCCTACAAAAGGAAGCTGCGAAAGGCGACACTCCGCAGTCCAGTGGAGCATCGAATTCAGTGCTACTTCTTGTCCTGTGCGCAGACTTGTCCCATACTGGTCTGATGACCCTACAGTATTTCTACAGTATTTAGTTAAACATTATATGAAAGTGCCATTTCGCCCTGTTGTTTCTGTTAAAATTATATTTCATTGCATAGTCAACTCATACGCCGAAGTTACCAAGTTTTTGTAAGGGGCGCAACCCCTCGTCAAGCCGTTAATAGGCTTTTTGACTGCGCCCCTAGCATCCTTGTGCTGTTGAAATAAAGATGACTTGACTTGATGCACGGCCGGAGCGGGAAAACAAGATAGAAGCACCAAAGCTACGACAGATAACATCGCCGTCACCGCCTACAGAGCAACTGACGTCATGAGCCACGGGATTTAAGCCCTACAAAAGGTGCGAAAGGCGACACTCCGCAGTCCGGTGGAGCATCGAATGCAGTGCTAATTCTTGTCCTGTTACTTTTAGGCGCAGACGTGTCCCGTACTGGTCCGATGACCCTGATGCACGGCCGGAGCGGGGAAGCAAGAGAGAAGCACCAAAGCGAAGACAGATAACGTTGCCGTCACCGCCTACAGTGCAACTGACGTCATGAGCCATGGGTTATAAGCTGTGACATTCCGTGTGTGCTACGAGGATCCACGTTCGACGGCGCGGCGTAGACGGAGACCCGTGACAGCGGCATCATCAATTACCCAGCCATGCTCTTTGAGTGACGACCAGAAAAACCGGACCCGCCGCCGCCCCGGGGAAACAGGCTTTATCCTCCCCAATTTCCGGTTACATTCCAGGACAAGGGAGCTGTCAGCGGGCCAGAGCGCGCCGTACCACAGCCGACGCTATGCGCTACCGGAAGACGACATTCTTTCCCTCCCCCGCCCCCTTTGTCGTGGGCTATCGCCGGGAAGGCACCCACAGCTTCCCAGAAGGGCCGCGACGGACACCTGTCATGGCGGACAGGCAGTACTCGCCAAGAATGTGGAAAGACAGGCGCTAGTGAATTAGCTCCGAAGAGAGAGCCTGTGTATACTCTCACTTGAGAGAGAGTGGTGGCGTTTTTGTTGTTTATTTAGTTTGTATTGTTAACAGACTCTGGGTTCGAGGCTAAGCCCAACCCAAAGGGGTGGTCCCCATCTCGCATGTTATTTTGGATTGGAGAATTGATGCTTTGGGCGGGCCACTGGAAATGACCGCCCTTAGCCCTTTGTTAATCAAGTGCTTAAAAGCGCATGTAAACGGATGCAGTCCAGTCTGAGCTGGGGCTCCATGCTTAGCATGTAATGTGATGCTACTTAGGCACTAACCTGCCCGGTCGATGAGTAAAGTAGTGCAAAGTTTGTTCTTTTGTAAATTCAGTTCTGCTTTTTCCAGTTTAACTCTCTGTATATGTATGTTGTAAAATTATGCTCTGCTGTCATCATCTACAAGCTCGCCTCCTGTTCATCTTCCAAGCCGAACGACACTAGAGGAAGGGTTTGTGAACCATCCTCGAAGAAACGGACGACTATTGAAATTCTACTGCAAGCACGCTCAGGACGACATCGTTCGCCAAGAGGGCCTTCAGCGCCGAAGCCCGTCGGCGTGGAGCTTCTGCCAGCAACCGCTCGAGCCCAACTCCGGAGCCACTCCATCGCCCCATGAAGTCGTCGGCACGTAAGCTCTGACGCCCCAGCCTCTGATGTATAATCTTAATCATGTGTAATTATTGAATATACCTGTTTGTTTAAACTGAGCCATACGGTGTCTCTTTGCCTCTCCGTCCCGTGTGGACCTGCGCATTATGGGGGTCATCACACTGGTGTCAGAAGTGGGGTCTCAAAAGCAAATGTCCTCTGAATGCTGTGACATTCATGACTTCAAAATTGTAATCAAAAGGGAATCACGGGACTGATTGTGGGACTTTTACCCCCATTTGAGAGGCTTGAGGCACTGGAGGGCTTGAAAAGAAAAAATGACTGTATCTGAGGGAGCTCCCACTCCACAGCCGTCGCTCGGAGCAAGCATGCTGGCATTAGGAAGCGTCATTCCGACGTTTACGGGAGATAAGACAGGGGTTCCAATCTGCGATTTCTTTTCCATACTAGAAGAGATTGGGAAAATGGGGGGATGGTCCGATGCTCAAATGCTGGGAATGGCGAGGTGTAAGATGGCAGGAGCTGCTCATGATTTTGCCTGGCGAGACGAAAAAGTAAAATCCACAAAATCATTTGCGGAATTTAAGAAGCTCGCGTTTGAGCATTTCGACACTGAACCACGTCACGTGCGGGTACAGAGGTTCCGTGACGCCGGACAGATGGTAGGGGAGGACGTGCGAACATTTGCGTCGCGGCTTCAGCGCCTAGCACGCGATACGTTAAGCAGGGAGGAGGAAGGAGACCAGCTAAGGAAGAAATACGCGGAGGATATACTTAAAGAGGAAATGACCGCTTTGTTCGTGGCTGGTCTGCAAGACCCCGTGCGCCGGTTCGTGCTCTCGCGCAAGCCGAGCAATTTCGACCAAGCCGTGGAGGCCGCATTGGATGAGGAACGAAATGAGGCGTTAACGACAGCCGCAGCGAGAGTACGCGTCATAGAGAGAGCGGTGCTAAACCCTGAGGTTGCTCTCTTGACAGAGCGGTTAGATCGCTTGGAACAGCTGCTAACTCAGCAGGTAGAACGCCAGGTTGAAGCGCGCGCTCAACAGCGCCCATTCGCTGGAAACCGGAGACCGCCACAAAGCTACAGGCTCGGTATGCGAGATTCTGAAGAAATCGTATGCTTCGCTTGCCAGGGTCGCGGACACATCGCCAGGTTCTGCCAAAACGTGCGCCGTGGGGAGCCACAAAGAGAAGCAGGCGAGACACGCCCTAAGCAAGCCTACAGCGGGGCTCCAGATACCGAGTCAAAAAACTAGTTAGTCCTCCCCAGCCTGAGGAGCGTGGGGAGGGAGCAGTAGATGATGAGGTGGTGGTAGTTTGTGTGGCCGACGAGGCATGCCCTGTTGTGCGTTGCAAGTTAAATGGTTGTTGTATGGAATTGTTGATAGATACGGGGTCAAAGGTGACATTGCTTAAGGAGAGCAGTTTTAACACGCTTCGAAGGAAGGGGGACCGCGAGGTGTTGGAAGCGTCTGGTGGTATGGCAAC
The DNA here is from genome assembly GCF_052857255.1 of Amblyomma americanum. Taxonomy (NCBI): domain Eukaryota; kingdom Metazoa; phylum Arthropoda; class Arachnida; order Ixodida; family Ixodidae; genus Amblyomma; species Amblyomma americanum. The sequence continues at coordinate 200,918,704 of NC_135502.1, forward strand.
CAAATTTGTAGGCATAACGGGGGATCCTCTTGGCATAAGTGGACTTTACCGGTTACACTTCTCTCTCGGCGGAATTGCATTGGAGCACCCCTGCTACGTATGCCCGGACACGGTGTCTCTGCCAAACGGAGTGTCAGGTATATTAGGGCAGGATTTTTTGAGAAAAGGGAAGGTAGTAGTCTCATTCTCTGAGGAAGAGGTTAATGCGGGCGGCTCAAAAGTTCCGTTTTTGAACAGGAGAGGGGCTGAGATTTGCATTACCGATATTGACACCCGTCAAACAGTGGGATCATTGGAGAAGATATATTCGCGGGTTGCCGCCTGGCTGGTCGAGGAAGCGGTAGTCCTTCCTTGGTCGGAGCACATTTTGTACGCGTTTGTGCCTTCAGATGTAGAGAGCGGCGCCGTGGGAGTGCTTGAGCCGGTCGACTCTCTCAGCAATGGCCTGAAGGCAGCCGCGTGCCTCGTGACAGTTAATGACGCCCACAGAGTGCCCCTACGGGTGGTTAACTGTAGCCAGCAGCCACTGAGCCTTCCCAAGAACAAAACATTGGCTTTCTTCACCTCTGCGATAGAGAAACGTGAGCCCACCGATACGGTACTCGCAACTGTAGAGCATGCTAGTCCTTCGGCTGCTCCAAAGGTGTCGTTCGATCTTTCTCACGTAAAATCCAGAGAGAGGGAGGCTCTGGCTGGTTTGCTGAACGACTACTCGGAGGTATTCGCCGCGTCCAACCTGGATTTGGGCTGCTGTGGCGTTATAAAGCACAGGATAGAAACCGGCACTTCATCGCCCGTTTACCAGCGTGCGTACAGGATTCCTTACTCCCAACGTGAGGAGATGGAGCGGCAGGTGCAGGACCTGATTGATCGCGGCATTGTCGAACACTCAAAGTCACCCTAAGGAGCACCAGCACTATTGGTGGAAAAGCCAGATGGCTCATATCGATTGGTAGTGGACTACCGCAAACTAAATGCCGTAACTCGCATCGATCCCTACCCCATCCCCAATATACAGGAGACGCTTTCTCAGCTGGGCTCTGCCAGGTACTTCACGGTAGTGGACATGGCGGCGGGATTCTGGCAGATAGCAATGGATCCGGCAGATGCCGAGAAAACGGCATTCAACACGCCCTCAGGGCACTATGAATGGAAAAGAATGCCGATGGGTCTGGCCAACAGCCCTGCTGTCTGGCAGAGAACCGCTGATGTTATCCTGGCAGGTCTTCTGGGGAGGCTGTGGTTCGTGTATATGGATGACATTATCATATACAGTGACAGTTTTGAGAACCATTTGCGCGATATTGAGCAGGTTTTGGTGCGACTAAGAGGAGCGGGTCTCAAGCTGAAGCCCTCTAAGTGCCAATTCCTCAAAAAAGAGGTGAAATACCTCGGGCACGTTGTTTCAGCTGACGGCGTGCGACCGGACCCTGAGAAACTAAGGTGTGTCTCGGATTTTCCATCCCCGACTAGCGTCCGCCAGGTCCGGCAGTTTCTCGGCCTGATCGGTTACTACCGAAGGCACATAGAGGAGTTCGCCCAGCTCGCTAAGCCGCTCACCGCCTTAACAGCCAAAAATGTCGCCTTTCGCTGGGACGAAAACGCGGAGAATGCCTTTGGGGCCCTGAAAAGGAAGCTAATGAGTGCACCGCTGTTGCGCCACCCGGAATTTAATTTGCCCGTCGTTATGGCCACAGATGCGTCAAAGTTCGCAGTTGGTGCCGTGCTATCTCAGATTATCGAGGGCAAAGAACATCCCGTTGCTTTTGCTAGCCGACAGCTGAGCCCCACAGAGCAAAAGTACGGAGCTACGGAAAGGGAGTGCCTCGCCGTTGTCTGGGCAGTAAAGCACTTCAGATGCTACCTTTACGGCCGCAAATTCAAGCTAGTCACAGACTGCCATCCTCTGAAATGGGTGATGAGTGTCAGGGACCCTAGCTCGCGACTCGCTAGATGGAATCTACACCTGCAGGAATACTGCTTTGAAGTTGAGCACAAGTCAGGAAAGACACATCTGAATGCTGATGCACTCAGCCGCACAGCTGCCGTGGCAGCTATAGAAGAGTTTGTCCCCGTAGTCGACCCCGCCGAATTACGCACAGAGCAGTGCAAAGATCCTGACCTGAAGCGAATAATCGAAAGCTTAGAGGGCGCACCGTCTCACCCCGAACAGCTAGGTTATTTCATTGACAAAGACGGCACCCTGTGTCGGCGCACGAGGCCAACCAGGAAAGGGAGACCAGAGAAAACCGCTTGGGAGAGAGTCGTCATACCTCGGTCGTGGACAGAAAGGGTTCTTCGCGCGTTTCACGATGCGCCATGCGCCGGTCATTTTGGCGTAGCGAAGACACGCAGGCGTGTGGAGCGTTTGTACTTTTGGAGTGGCATGCGACAGGATGTTAGAGACTACTGTGCGAAGTGTCATTCCTGTCTCGAAAGAAAAACACCCAAGGGACGAAGACCAGCTCCAATTCAGCCGTTCCCTGAGGTTTCGGCTCCCTTCGAGCGGACAGGTATGGACATAATGGGCCCATTGCCCACGACCACTTCCGGAAACAAGTACATTTTAGTATTTGTCGACCACCTTTCAAAATACGCGGAAGCGGTAGAACTCCCAGATAAGAAGGCAGACACAGTTGCAAGAGCAATTGTCGAACAGATCGTGCTCCGACATGGACCCCCGAGGCAACTCTTGACAGATCGGGGAACGAACTTCGTGTCGCAGCTAATGAGGAGAGTTTGCGAGCTGCTTAAGATCGCTAAGAAGCAGACAACACCGTACCATCCGGCTTGCGACGGCGCGGTGGAGCGACTGAACCAAACCGTGGCCGGGTTCCTGTCGCATTTTGTTTCGCGCGACCAGCGGGACTGGGACTTGTGGCTCCCGTATGCAATGTTTGCCTACAATTCCGCAGCACACGAGAGCACAAGCGAATCGCCATTCTTTCTTCTCTACGGCCGAGACCCGGACCAGCCTAGTGAAGTGCCAGAGGGCCCCCGTCGTGTCCCATACGCTTCACTGGACGACTATAAGGTGGAGCTAGAATCGCGCTTGCAAGTGGCGAGGGACATCGCAAAGGAGGCCTTAAAGAAAGCGGCGAAGCGCAGGAAGGAGGTGCACGATCGCAGTGCTAGAGACGCGCCGTTTAATGTGGGGGACAGCGTGTACATTGAAAACTGCCAAAGGCAGATTGGGCTAGCTCGTAAGTTCCAGACGAAGTGGAGAGGACCGTGTGAGGTTGTCGAGAAGGTTTCTCCGGTAAACTTCAGAGTCCGAGACGTGAACCGGCGCTTGATAAGGATACACGCAAATCGCCTCAAGTCGGCACCGGTTCAGTATTCACGAAATGAGGAAAGGGAAAGCGCGGATTTTGATGGGGACAGAAGTGAAGCGGAGCGCGCAGATAGTTCGCAAGAAACGCCCTCTCCTGCATCTGTTCGGCAGGCGTCAGAGGTGACGGCCAGAATGCCACCGGATTTACTTCATGCATTGCTAGAAGAAGAAGCGCGCGAGGTTGCCGCGCAGATAACGCCAGGAGAGGCTCCTGCCACGAGCCCTCGCGAGTCCCAAAGCAGACAAAGGGGCACAGACTTACTTAGTATGACTCATGAAGGCCGATATCCGCTGCGAAATCGGAAAGCTAAGTCGGACTAATGGCGTAAACAGAGCGGAGTTTTGAACTGGTTAGAATTGTGTAATGCCACAGCTCATAACATTGCTATGTGCTTATGTGTTAAGTTATCGGAGTTGGTAGTTAAACCTTTCTGTCATTAAGTAACACCTTCACAGGAGAGCATGCGGAGCGCATGCAGAACCTGCCCTACTTCCTTTCGTTATCTATATTTTTGTCTGTGCCGTGATCGTGCTAGAAGTGGGAGCTCCTTTGTAACTGTGGTAAATTTATTTCGTCCAGTTTGGACTAGAAAGGAGAGGCTTGGGTGCTGAGTTTCATGTTTATCTGTAAAAGAAGATCAGTGCTGCCCCTGGAGACGCCAGTATTGACAGCGGAGGCATATGGTGTTGTGCAGTGGTGTTGAGTGCAGCGAAAAGTGTTTTGTCGGACGCACTGTGCGAGGCGATTCAGAAAGACAAGGGGAGCTGCGTGGACTCAAATGTTCGGAGAACATTCTTCTGGAGGGTGAGCGAGTGTGACATTCCGTGTGTGCTACGAGGATCCACGTTCGACGGCGCGGCGTAGACGGAGACCCGTGACAGCGGCATCATCAATTACCCAGCCATGCTCTTTGAGTGACGACCAGAAAAACCGGACCCGCCGCCGCCCCGGGGAAACAGGCTTTATCCTCCCCAATTTCCGGTTACATTCCAGGACAAGGGAGCTGTCAGCGGGCCAGAGCGCGCCGTACCACAGCCGACGCTATGCGCTACCGCGAAGACGACATTCTTTCCCTCCCCCCCCCCCCCCTTTGTCGTGGGCTATCGCCGGGAAGGCACCCACAGCTTCCCAGAAGGGCCGCGACGGACACCTGTCATGGCGGACAGGCAGTACTCGCCAAGAATGTGGAAAGACAGGCGCTAGTGAATTAGCTCCGAAGAGAGAGCCTGTGTATACTCTCACTTGAGAGAGAGTGGTGGCGTTTTTGTTGTTTATTTAGTTTGTATTGTTAACAGACTCTGGGTTCGAGGCTAAGCCCAACCCAAAGGGGTGGTCCCCATCTCGCATGTTATTTTGGATTGGAGAATTGATGCTTTGGGCGGGCCACTGGAAATGACCGCCCTTAGCCCTTTGTTAATCAAGTGCTTAAAAGCGCATGTAAACGGATGCAGTCCAGTCTGAGCTGGGGCTCCACGCTTAGCATGTAATGTGATGCTACTTAGGCACTAACCTGCCCGGTCAATGAGTAAAGTAGTGCAAAGTTTGTTCTTTTGTAAATTCAGTTCTGCTTTTTCCAGTTTAACTCTCTGTATATGTATGTTGTAAAATTATGCTCTGCTGTCATCATCTACAAGCTCGCCTCCTGTTCATCTTCCAAGCCGAACGACACTAGAGGAAGGGTTTGTGAACCATCCTCGAAGAAACGGACGACTATTGAAATTCTACTGCAAGCACGCTCAGGACGACATCGTTCGCCAAGAGGGCCTTCAGCGCCGAAGCCCGTCGGCGTGGAGCTTCTGCCAGCAACCGCTCGAGCCCAACTCCGGAGCCACTCCATCGCCCCATGAAGTCGTCGGCACGTAAGCTCTGACGCCCCAGCGTCTGATGTATAATCTTAATCATGTGTAATTATTGAATATACCTGTTTGTTTAAACTGAGCCATACGGTGTCTCTTTGCCTCTCCCTCCCGTGTGGACCTGCGCATTATGGGGGTCATCACAAAGCACTACAAAAGGAAGCTGCGAAAGGCGACACTCCGCAGTCCGGTGGATCATCGAATTCAGTGCTAATTCTTGTCCTGTTACTTTTAGGCGCAGACGTGTCCCGTACTGGTCCGATGACCCTGATGCACGGCCGGAGCGGGGAAGCAAGATAGAAGCACCAAAGCGAAGACAGATAACGTTGCCGTCACCGCCTACAGTGCAACTGACGTCATGAGACATGGGTTTTGAACATTAGAAAAGGAAGCTGCGAAAGGCGACACTCCGCAGCCAGTGGAGCATCGAATGCAGTGCTAATACTTGTCCTGTTACTTTTAGGCGCAGACGTGTCCCGTACTGGTCCGATGACCCTGATGCACGGCCGGAGCGGGGAAGCAAGAGAGAAGCACCTAAACGACGACAGATAACTTCGCCGTCACCGCCTAAAGTGCAACTGTCGTCATGAGCCACGGGATTTAAGCCCTACAAAAGGAAGCTGCGAAAGGCGACACTCCGCAGCCGGTGGAGCATCGAATGCAGTGCCAATTCTTGTCCTGTTACTTTTAGGCGCAGACGTGTCCCGTACTGGTCCGATGACCCTGATGCACGGCCGGAGCGGGGAAGCAAGATAGAAGCACCAAGGCGACGACAGATAACTTCGCCGTCACCGCCTAAAGTGCAACTGACGTCATGAGCAACGGGATTTAAGCACTACAAAAGGAAGCTGCGAAAGGCGACACTCCGCAGTCCGGTGGAGCATCGAATGCAGTGCTATTTCTTGTCCTGTTACGTTTAGGCGCAGACGTGTCCCATACTGGTCCGATGACCCTGATGCACGGCCGGAGCGGAGAAGCAAGGTAGAAGCACCAAAGCGACGACAGATAACTTCGCCGTCACCGCCTAAAGTGCAACTGACGTCATGAGCAACGCGTTTAAGCACTACAAAAGGAAGCTGCGAAAGGCGACACTCCGCAGTCCGGTGGAGCATCGAATGCAGTGCTATTTCTTGTCCTGTTACGTTTAGGCGCAGAATTGTCCCATACTGGTCCGATGACCCTGATGCATGGCCGGAGCGGGGAGGCAAGATAGAAGCACTAAAGCGACGACAGATAACTTCGCCGTCACCGCCTACAGCGCAACTGACGTCATGAGCCACAGGATTTAAGCCCTACAAAAGGAAGCTGCGAAAGGCGACACTCCGAAACCAGTGGAGCATCGAATGCACTGCTAATACTTGTCCTGTTACTTTTAGGCGCAGACGTGTCCCGTACTGGTCCGATGACCCTGATGCACGGCCGGAGCGGGGAAGCAAGAGAGAAGCACCTTAACGACGACAGATAACTTCGCCGTCACCGCCTAAAGTGCAACTGACGTCATGAGCCACGGGAATTAAGCCCTACAAAAGGAAGCTGCGAAAGGCGACACTCCGCAGCCGGTGCAGCATCGAATGCAGTGCTAATTATTGTCCGGTTACTTTTAGGCGCAGACGTGTCCCGTACTGGTCCGATGACCCTGATGCACGGCCGGAGCGGGGAAGCAAGATAGAAGCACCAAAGCGACCACAGATAACTTCGCCGTCACCGCCTAAAGTGCAACTGACGTCATGAGCAACGCGTTTAAGCACTACAAAAGGAAGCTGCGAAAGGCGACACTCCGCAGTCCGGTGGAGCATCGAATGCAGTGCTATTTCTTGTCCTGTTACGTTTAGGCGCAGAATTGTCCCATACTGGTCCGATGACCCTGATGCATGGCCGGAGCGGGGAGGCAAGATAGAAGCACTAAAGCGACGACAGATAACTTCGCCGTCACCGCCTACAGCGCAACTGACGTCATGAGCCACGGGATTTAAGCCCTACAGAAGGAAGCTGCAAAAGGCGACACTCCGCAGTCCTGTGGAGCATCGAATAAGGTGCTAATTCTTGTCCTGTTACTTTTATGCGCAGACGTGTCCCAATCTGGTCCGATGAACCTGATGCACGGCCGGGGCGAGGAAGCAAGATAGAAGCACCAAAGCGAAGACAGATAACGTTGCCGTCACCGCCTACAGTGGAACTGACGTCATGAGACATGGGTTTTGAACATTAGAAAAGGAAGCTGCTAAAAGGCGACACTCCGTGGCCGGTGGAGCATCGAATGCAGTGCTAATACTTGTCCTGTTACTTTTAGGCGCAGACGTGTCCCGTACTGGTCCGATGACCCTGATGCACGGCCGGAGCGGGGAAGCAAGAGAGAAGCACCTAAACGACGACAGATAACTTCGCCGTCACCGCCTAAAGTGCAACTGACGTCATGAGCCATGGGATTTAATCCCTACAAAAGGAAGCTGCGAAAGGCGACACTCGGCAGCCGGTGGAGCATCGAATGCAGTGCCAATTCTTGTCCTGTTACTTTTAGGCGCAGACGTGTCCCGTACTGGTCCTATGACCCTGATGCACGGCCGGAGCGGGGAAGCAAGATAGAAGCACCAAGGCGACGACAGATAACTTCGCCGTCACCGCCTAAAGTGCAACTGACGTCATGAGCAACGGGATTTAAGCACTACAAAAGGAAGCTGCGAAAGGCGACACTCCACAGTCCGGTGGAGCATCGAATGCAGTGCTATTTCTTGTCCTGTTACGTTTAGGCGCAGACGTGTCCCATACTGGTCCGATGACCCTGATGCACGGCCGGAGCGGAGAAGCAAGATAGAAGCACCAAAGCGACGACAGATAACTTTGCCGTCACCACCTACAGTGCTACTGACGTCATGAGCCACAGGATTTAAGCCCTACAAAAGGAAGCTGCGAAAGGCGACACTCCGCAACCGGTGGAGCATCAAATTCAGTGCTAATTCTTATCCTGTTGCTTTTAGGCGCAGACGTGTCCCATTCTGGTCCGATGAACCTGATGCACGGCCGGGGCGAGGAAGCAAGATAGAAGCACCAAAGCGAAGACAGATAACGTTGCCGTCACCGCCTACAGTGCAACTGACGTCATGAGACATGGGTTTTGAACATTAGAAAAGGAAGCTGCGAAAGGCGACACTCCGCGGCCGGTGGAGCATCGAATGCAGCGCTAATACTTGTCCTGTTACATTTAGGCGCAGACGTGTCCCGTACTGGTCCGATGACCCTGATGCACGGCCGGAGCGGGGAAGCAAGAGAGAAGCACCTAAACGACGACAGATAACTTCGCCGTCACCGCCTAAAGTGCAACTGACGTCATGAGCCACGGGAATTAAGCCCTACAAAAGGAAGCTGCGAAAGGCGACACTCCGCAGCCGGTGGAGCATCGAATGCAGTGCTAATTATTGTCCGGTTACTTTTAGGCGCAGACGTGTCCCGTACTGGTCCGATGACCCTGATGCACGGCCGGAGCGGGGAAGCAAGATAGAAGCACCAAAGCGACCACAGATAACTTCGCCGTCACCGCCTAAAGTGCAACTGACGTCATGAGCAACGAGATTTAAGCACTACAAAAGGAAGCTGCGAAAGGCGACACTCCGCAGTCCGGTGGAGCATCGAATGCAGTGCTATGTCTTGTCCTGTTACGTTTAGGCGCAGAATTGTCCCATACTGGTCCGATGACCCTGATGCATGGCCGGAGCGGGGAGGCAAGATAGAAGCACTAAAGCGACGACAGATAACTTCGCCGTCACCGCCTACAGCGCAACTGACGTCATGAGCCACGGGTTTTAAGCCCTACAGAAGGAAGCTGCGAAAGGCGACACTCCGCAGTCCGGTGGAGCATCGAATGAGGTGCTAATTCTTGTGCTGTTACTTTTAGGCGCAGACGTGTCCAGTACTGTTCCGATGATTCTGATACACGGCCGGAGCGGGAAAACAAGATAGATGCACGAAAGCGACGACAGATAACATTGCCGTCACCGCCTACAGTGGAACTGACGTCATAAGCCACGGGATTTAATCACTACAAAAGGAAGCTGATAAAGGCGACACTCCGCAGTCCGGTGGGGCATCGAATGAGGTGCTAATTCTTGTCCTGTTACTTTTAGGCGCAGACGTGTCCTGTACTGGTCCGATGACCCTGATACACAGCCGGAGCGGGGAAGCAAGATAGATGCACGAAAGCGAAGACAGATAACATTGCCGTCACCGCCTACAGTGGAACTGACGTCATAAGCCACGGGATTTAATTACTACAAAAGGAAGCTGCGAGAGGCGATACTCCGCCGTCCGGAGGAGCATCAAATGCAGTGCTAATTCTTGCCCTGTTACTTTTATCCGCAGACGTGTCCCGTACTGGTCCGATGAAGCTGATGCACGGCCGGAGCGGGGATGCAAGAGAGAAGCACAAAAGCGAAGACAGATAACATTGCCGTCACCGCCTACAGTGGAACTGACGTCATAAGCCACGGGATTTAATCACTACAAAAGGAAGCTGCGAAAGGCGACACTCCGCAGTCTGGTGGAGCATCGAATTCAGTGCTAATTCTTGTCCTGTTAGTTTTAGCCGCAGACGTGTCCCGTACTGGTCCGATGACCCTGATGCACGACCGGAGCGGGGAAGCAAGATAGAAGCACCAAAGCGAAGACAGATAACTTTGCCGTTACCGCCTACAGAGCAACTGACGTCATGAGCCATGGGTTATAAGCACTACAAAAGGAAGCTGCGAAAGGCGAAACTCCGCAGCCGGAGGAGCATCGGATGCAGTGCTAATTCCTGTCCTGTTACTTTTAGGCGCAGACGTGTCCCGTACTGGCCCGATGACCCTGATGCACGGCCGGAGCGGGGAAGCAACAGAGAAGCACCTAAACGACGACAGATAACTTCGCCGTCACCGCCTAAAGTGCAACTGACGTCATGAGCCACGGGATTTAATCCCTACAAAAGGAAGCTGCGAAAGGCGACACTCCGCAGCCGGTGGAGCATCGAATGCAGTGCTAATTCTTGTCCGGTTACTTTTAGGCGCAGACGTGTCCCGTACTGGTCTGATGACCCTGATGCACGGCCGGAGCGGGGAAGCAAGATAGAAGCACCAAAGCGACCACAGATAACTTCGCCGTCACCGCCTAAAGTGCAACTGACGTCATGAGCAACGGGATTTAAGCACTACAAAAGGAAGCTGCGAAAGGCGACACTCCGCAGTCCGGTAGAGCATCGAATGCAGTGCTATTTCTTGTCCTGTTACGTTTAGGCGCAGAATTGTCCCATTGTGGTCCGATGACCCTGATGCATGGCCGGAGCGGGGAGGCAAGATAGAAGCACTAAAGCGAAGACAGATAACTTCGCCGTCACCGCCAACAGCGCAACTGACGTCATGAGCCACGGGATTTAAGCCCTACAAAAGGAAGCTGCGAAAGGCGACACTCCGCAGTCCGGTGGGGCATCGAATGAGGTGCTAATTCTTGTCCTGTTACTTTTAGGCGCAGACGTGTCCTGTACTGGTCCGATGACCCTGATACACGGCCGGAGCGGGGAAGCAAGATAGATGCACGAAAGCGACGACAGATAACATTGCCGTCACCGCCTACAGTGGAACTGACGTCATAAGCCACGGGATTTAATCACTACAAAAGGAAGCTGCGAAAGGCGACACTCCGCTGTCCGGTGGAGCATCGAATTCAGTGCTAATTATTGTCCTGTTATTTTTAGCCGCAGACGTGTCCCGTACTGGTCCGATGACCCTGATGCACGGCCGGAGCGGGGAAGCAAGAGAGAACCACCAAAGCGACGACAGATAACTTCGCCGTCACCGCCTAAAGTGCAACTGACGTCATGTGCCCCGGGATTTAAGCCCTACAGAAGGAAGCTGCGAAAGGCGACACTCCGCAGCCCGTGGAGCATCGAATTCAGTGCTAATTCTTCTCCTGTTACTTTTAGGCGCAGACGTGTCCCGTACTGGTCCGATGACCCTGATGCACGGCCGGAGCGGTGAAGCAAGATATAAGCACCAAAGCGAAGACAGATAACTTTGCCGTCACGGCCTATGGTGCAACTGACGTCATGAGCCACGGTAATTAAGCCCTACAAAATGAAGCTGCGAAAGGCGACACTCCGCAGTCCGGTGGAGCATCGAATGCAGTGCTAATTCTTGTCCTGTTAAGTTTATGCGCAGACGTGTCCAATACTGGTCCGATAACCCTTATGCACGGCCGGAGCGGGGAAGCAAGATAGAAGCACCAAAGCGACGACAGATAACTTCGCCGTCACCGCCTACAGTGCAACTGACGTCATGAGCCACGGGATTTAGGCAATACAAAAGAAAGCTGCGAAAGGCGACACTCCGCAGTCCGGTGGAGCATCGAATGCAGTGCTAATTCTTGTCCTGTTACTTTTATGCGCAGACGTGTCCCGTACTGGTCCGATGACCCTGATGCACGGCCGGAGCGGGGAAGCAAGATAGAAGCACCAAAGCGACGACAGATAACCTTGCCGTCGCCGCTTACAGTGCAACTGACGTCATGAGCCACGGTAATTAAGCCCTACAAAATGAAGCTGCGAAAGGCGACACTCCGCAGCCGGTGGAGCATCGAATGCAGTGCTAATTCTTGTCCTGTTACTTTTAGGCGCAGACGTATCCCGTACTGATCCGATGACCCTGATGCACGGCCGGAGCGGGAAAGCAAGATAGAAGCACCAAAGCGACGACAGATAACTGCCGTCACCGCCTATGGTGCAACTGACGTCATGTGCCACGGGATTTTAGCCCTACAAAAGGAAGCTGCGAAAGGCACACTCCGCAGTCCGGTGGAGCATTGAATGCAATGCTAATTCTTGTCCTGTTAAGTTTATGCGCAGACGTGTCCAATACTGGTCCGATAACCCTTATGCACGGCCGGAGCGGGGAAGCAAGATAGAAGCACCAAAGCGACGACAGATAACTTCGCCGTCACCGCCTACAGTGCAACTGACGTCATGAGCCACGGGATTTAAGCAATACAAAAGAAAGCTGCGAAAGGCGACACTCCGCAGTCCGGTGGAGCATCGAATGCAGTGCTAATTCTTTTCCTGTTACTTTTAGGCGCAGACGTGTCCCGTACTGGTCCGATGACCCTGATGCACGGCCGGAGCGGGGAAGCAAGAGAGAAGCACCTAAACGACGATAAATAACTTCGCCGTCACCGCCTGCAGTGCAACTGACGTCAAGAGCCACGGGATTAAAGCCCTACAAAAGGAAGCTGCGAAAGGCGACACTCCGCAGCCGGTGGAGCATCGAATGCAGTGCTAATTCTTGTCCGGTTACTTTTAGGCGCAGACGTGTCCCGTACTTGTCCGATGACCCTGATGCACGGCCGGAGCGGGGAAGCAAGATAGAAGCACCAAAGCGACGACAGATAACTTCGCCGTCACCGCCTAAAGTGCAACTGACGTCATGAGCAACGGGATTTAAGCACTACAAAGGAAGCTGCGAAAGGCGACACTCCGCAGCCGGTGGAGCATCGGATGCAGTGCTAATACTTGCCCTGTTACTTTTAGGCGCAGACGTGTCCCGTACTGGTCCGATGACCCTGATGCACGGCCGGAGCGGGGAAGCAAGAGAGAAGCACCTTAACGACGACAGATAACTCCACCGTCACCGCCTAAAGTGCAACTGACGTCATGAGCCACGGGATTTAAGCACTACAAAAGGAAGCAGCGAAAGGCGACACTCCGCAGTCCGGTGGAGCATCGAATGCAGTGCTATTTCTTGTCCTGTTACGTTTAGGCGCAGACATGTCCCATACTGGTCCGATGACCCTGATGCACGGCGCGAGCGGGGAGTCAAGATAGAAGCACCAAAGCGACGATAGATAACTTCGCCGTCACCGCCTATAGTGCAACTGACGTCATGAGCCACGGGATTGAAGCCCTACAAAAGGAAGCTGCGAAAGGCGACACTCCGCAGTCCGGTGGAGCATCGAATGAGGTGCTAATTCTTGTCCTGTTACTTTTAGGCGCACACGTGTCCCATACTGGTCCGATGACCCTGATGCACGGCCGGGGCGGGGAAGCAAGATAGGAGCACCAAAGCGACGACAGATAACTTCGCCGGCACCGCCTACAGTGCAACTGACGTCAAAAGCCGCGGGATTTAAGCCCTACAAAAGGAAGCTGCGAGAGGTGATACTCCGCCGTCCGGAGGAGCATCGAATGCAGTGCTAATTCTTGTCCTGTTACTTTTATCCGCAGACGTGTCCCGTACTGGTCCGATGACCCTGATGCACGGCCGGAGCGGGGAAGCAAGAGAGAAGCACCAAAGCGAAGACAGATAACATTGCCGTCACCGCCTACAGTGGAACTGACGTCATAAGCCACGGGATTTATTCACTACAAAAGGAAGCTGCGAAAGGCGACACTCCGCAGTCCGGTGGAGCATCGAATTCAGTGCTAATTCTTGTCCTGTTAGTTTTAGCCGCAGACGTGTCCCGTACTGGTCCGATGACCCTGATGCACGGCCGGAGCGGGGAAGCAAGATAGAAGCACCAAAGCGAAGACAGATAACGTTGCCGTCACCGCCTACAGAGCAACTGACGTCATGAGCCATGGGTTATAAGCACTACAAAAGGAAGCTGCGAAAGGCGACACTCCGCAGCCGGTGGAGCATCGGATGCAGGGCTAATACTTGTCCTGTTACTTTTAGGCGCAGACGTGTCCCGTACTGGTCCGATGACCCTGATGCACGGCCGGAGCGGGGAAGCAAGAGAGAAGCACCTAAACGACGACAGATAACTTCACCGTCACCGCCTAAAGTGCAACTGACGTCATGAGCCATGGGTTATAAGCACTACAAAAGGAAACTGCGAAAGGCGACACTCCGCAGCCGGTGGAGCATCGGATGCAGTGCTAATACTCGTCCTGTTACTTTTAGGCGCAGACGTGTCCCGTACTGGTCCGATGACCCTCATGCACGGCCGGAGCGGGGAAGCAAGAGAGAAGCACCTAAACGACGACAGATAACTCCACCGTCACCGCCTAAAGTGCAACTGACGTCATGAGCCACGGGATTTAAGCACTACAAAAGGAAGCAGCGAAAGGCGACACTCCGCAGTCCGGTGGAGCATCGAATGCAGTGCTATTTCTTGTCCTGTTACGTTTAGGCGCAGACGTGTCCCATACTGGTCCGATGACCCTGATGCACGGCCGGAGCGGAGAAGCAAGATAGAAGCACCAAAGCGACGACAGATAACTTTGCCGTCACCGCCTACAGTGCAACTGACGTCATGAGCCACAGGATTTCAGCCCTACAAAAGGAAGCTGCGAAAGGCGACACTCCGCAACCGGTGGAGCATCAAATTCAGTGCTAATTCTTATCCTGTTGCTTTTAGGCGCAGACGTGTCCCGTACTGGTCCGATGACCCTGATGCACGGCCGGAGCGGGGAAGCAAGATAGAAGCACCAAAGCGACGACAGATAAATTTGCCGTCACCGCCTACAGTGCAACTGACGTCAAAAGCCGCGGGATTTAAGCCCTACAAAAGGAAGCTGCGAGAGGCGATACTCCGCAGTCCGCAGGAGCATCGAATGCAGTGCTAATTCTTGTCCTGTTACTTTTATCCGTAAGTAGCGGCGGCGGCGACAGAGGCTGTTGGCTCATACGCATCTTCTGCTATTCACAGGAATCGTCGATCACTGCATGCTGTGCGCCTTATCACCTGTCCCACCGACCGACCGACTGCTTTGGCATCGCTGAAGAAACTGCCATGCGCAAGACTGACGCTTCCAAGCTTCACCGCCAGGCCCCAGAAAAGATATAAAAACCCCGCAATAAGCCCCAGCCAGCACTTGGTAGCGGCGGCGGCGACAGAGGCTGTTGGCTCATACGCATCTTCTGCTATTCACAGGTCTGATTTATTGCTGTTTATTAGCCCCAATAATCTTGCTTGTTGCTGTTGCCGCTGCCAAGTGCATTTGAGTCAAGTGTGTTTGATAATATGCCGCGGGAACTTGAAAAGTTGCGGGATGAACTGAGAGATGAATTTCAGAAGGGCATTGCTGCATTGCGAAGTGCAATCGAAAGAGATTTCCGCAAAGACCATCGAGAACTGACTACAAGCGTCGAATATTGTAGCTCCCAGTTTGATGATCTGAAGGCTGAATACTCTGCTCTAAAAGAGGAAAACAAGGCGTTGTAAGCTGAAAATGCAGCACTGTCCACTGAGCAGGTTTCTTTGAAAAAACTGCTAACTAGCTATGAGCAGCGCCTAACTGAGCTTGAACAATATTCAAGGCAAAAAAATGTGGAAATCAAGGGTCTTCCTTTTGATCAGAACGAACATCTGCCAGAGATACTTCTGAAAGTTGGCGAAGCTATCAAGGAGCCGATAACAATGCAGGATATAGAAATTTGTCATCGAGTCCCGACAAAGAATAACCCATGCCCAAACATTATCGTACAATTCCGAAATCGGTCAAAGCGTGATGCTGTACTTGATAAAGCCCGACAATCAAAGATTACCACTGACAGTCTTCACCTTGAAACAGTTGCACAGGCAAGCGCTGCCGATGGCAATTCTAACTCCGAAGGTGATTCAATCGGCAGCCCTTCCCGCACTCGTGCAGCAATTTATGTTAACGAGCACCTTTGCCCCACATTGAAAAAACTGCTGGGAATGACTGTCACTCGAAAAAAGGAAAAAAATGGAAATTCGTCTGGACGAGAAATGGACGCATTTTCGCGAGAAAGGATGAATTGTCCGATGCGATCCGCATTGCCTGTGTAGGTGACCTAGATAAAATAGTCTAAGGAGAGCTCGTTTCCCGTTGATTTTGTTCCACTTCACCATGGCCAAGCAGCTCTTCTTGCCCGCTGATGTTTCTAATTTACATTCGAAAAACAAAAATGTCACTTCTTTCTTTCATTTGAATTCTCAGTCATTACGCAACAAAGAAGATGAGGTCTTTACTTTTCTCAAGTCGCTAAAATTCTCATTTGATGTAATTATGATAACAGAAACTTGGTATCGAGACGATGAAGAACTTCTAACCCTCGAAGATCACAATACATTTTCCCAGCATCGAGTTAATAAGAAAGGAGGTGGTGTGATGTTAATGTTAAACAAATCTTTTAATGGCTGTGTTATTCCTCGTTTCTCCATGGTAGTCGACGACTATGAAATACTTTCTTATCGCTGTGGCTCAGTTGTGTTTTCAGTGGTTTATCGTCCTCCTGGTGGAAATGTGTCTTCTTTTCTTTTGTTTCTTGACGATTTTTTGTCCTGGATAACTGACAATGGGCTGAACCTGATATTAGGTGGCGACCTCAATATAGATTCTTTAACTTCATCTCATGAACAGCGTGAAATAAATATGGTTTTGGATTGTAACGGTTTTCGAAACGTCATCTTGGAGCCAACAAGAATGCATACAGGCTCAACTATCGATGTTTTTATCACCAATGTTCTGTGTACATTCACACAATCTGGTGTAATCTGTGCTCAACTGAGTGATCACTTACCAATTTTTCTCTTTGCTGATCGTGCAAACAAGCGTCAACGAAAGAAGCAAATAGTTCAAACATACCAAACGATAAACCCAGATACCTTAGAACTCAACCTTAGAGCAACTCAAGCGGTTAGAAAGAATTTCGTTCCAATATCTAAAAAATCTACAAAAGTGAAATCGGCCGCGATGGCCTGGTGTGATGGTCTGGGGTTGAGCACCCTTACTAACCAGATTAGAGATAGCAAAAAGAGCGCGCTCAAAGTTTTCTTTTCTGTCAAAACTCACGAGCAAAGCATGCCGTTTAGAACTATCGTATCCGAAAAAGGCACGTGGCAGAAAAATCTTAGCATGTATTTGACTAAGCACCTGTCCAAGCTGCATGCAAATGATCCTTTTTTGCCAAAACGGTCAAATGATATTTGTGAATTTTTTGAAACCAACCCTGATGTTGGGAGTGCTTTTTCAGTGGATGTTGTAGATTTGTTCTATTCAGTCCCTCATGGCCCCTTGTTTTCTGCTGTTAGGGAATGTATTGAGGGAAATGACCCGATTTCTTTTCAGAACTCAGCCGGTATTTCCATAGATGACTTTTTAACCTTATTACAGTTTTACCTGGAATCTACTTTTATCACCTTTGACCAGCAGTTTTTTCTGCAGAAATCAGGCATATGCATTGGGTCCTGTGCGGCACCGGTGCTATGTCACATCTTTCTATCTCATATTGACCAAGCTCTGCAGCAAGTTTTACCCATTGACAAGGTTTTTAAAGTATTTAGGTATGTTGATGATTTTATGATTGTTTTAACTAAAGAAGGTCTTTACAACCTTAAGAAAACGGTGGACTGTGTTTTGTCTGCCTTTAGAGAGCATGGAAAAGGTCTGGAGTTCACACACGAACTACCTGCTCATGATTCATTACAGTTTTTAGACTTGAAAATTGAGTTCTGTGGGGATCGGGTCTGTTGGTCTTACTTTCCGCGTGCAAAGAAGCAGCTGCTACCTTTTGACTCCTGCCATTCCAAACTTGTTAAACGCGGGATTGCTTCGCTTTGCCTTGAATCCGCTCTCAAAAAGTCATGCCCTCACAAAATGCGGGACAGTTTTTATAACCAATTGGCTAGGCTTTTTGCAGCCGGGTTCCCCCGTTCGCTCGTGACTGCGGTGGTTGAGTGTCTCCTAAACAAGACAAAGAATGGTACTGGTAGAGCTAGACCAGAGGTCCCTCGAGAAGAGGTAAGACCAGTGGTGGTGCCATACGTGCATCGTGTGGCCCATAATTTGAAAAAAGTTGCCAGCCGCCATGCTGTACGGCTCGCCTTTTCGGCACCGAGAAAGCTAGGTGGCCTTTGCTCCCGTACTGATAAAGAGAACAGCAAGGAACGAGGCTGCGGAACAAAGCACAGGAGACCGTTCGTAAAATGTGCTGAAGGGGTGGTCTACGAAATCCCCCTGTCTTGCGGGCACTCCTACATAGGCCAGACTGGCAGGTGCCTGAATGAGCGAACGAGGGAACATGAGAGAAACGTAGAGCAGAAGAAGGAAGGCACACATCTAACTAAGCACATTACTAAGTGCCCGTCCCGCAATTGTGAGCCTTGCTTCACTGATGTGCGCATTTTGGGCAAAAGCTGGAATACTAATGCTAGGGAGTTGATAGAAGCGTTTTTTATCAAAAAGAAAGGTGACCTGTGCGTAAGCGACACATCGATAGTATTGTACAACTGTGAAAAGAAATTCCTGGAGCGCGCCTTATCAAGTCGTACTTGAGCTTTAGGGGACCCATCTGCACATGTGACGACAAGCTATTTAAGTACGTTTCACGCATGCAATAAAATCAGTTGGAAGTTGGCGCTTCGTCCTGTCTCCTGCCCTATGTGTCTTGTCCTTTTTTGCGCCTAAAACTATTTAATTATGAACCTTAGAACTATTCAGAGCAAAACTTAAGGAAGTGTCCTGGAAGTGCGTGTACGAAATTAATGATCCAGATCTAGCGTATGATACTTTCATAAAGATAATTACAAGCATATATTTAGAGTGCTTTCCTGAAAGAACTTGCAAAAAGTCAAGGAAAGCTCGTAAACCGTGGATCAACAGAGACTGCCTCGAAATGATAACAAAGAAAAACAAACTCTACAGCCGTTTCCTTTCTTCAAGAGCTCCCGATGACCTTAAAGCTTTTAAAAATTTCAGAAACCAGGTAACATCATTTCTTCGCCAAGCAAAGAAAGATTACATGAATAAGCTATTCAACTCCAATACAGTAAGACGAAGCGATCTTGTTTGGAAGGAAATTAACAATATCTTAAACCCTCAAAGAGACCCCCAAACTTGTACATCGATCAAAATAGGCGACTGCGCGTTATCCGGAAGGCAGCTGGCCAATCGCTTCAACGATCACTTTATTTCAGTTGTGAGGAGTGCTCATGATCAACGCTCTGCAGAATATCTAAAATTTCGTACCACTGAAACTGCGTTTCTGTCGCCGACAGATAAGCATGAGATTCAAAGTCACTTCGCAACCCTCCGTAATAGCAGGTCTCGTGATATAGATGGCTTCCAGGTGCAACCCTTTAAATATGTCATTGATATTATCAGCCAAGTTTTAGAGTACATATTCAATATCTCCCTAGAAAACGGAGTATTCCCAAAGCGGATGCAAATGGCTAGGGTTTCTGTTATCTATAAAAGCGGTGACAGAAACGACCTCTCTAACTATCGTCCAATATCGATACTTCCCGTCTTCTCAAAATGTCTAGAAAAGGTGATGTTTAAACGTATTGCTAACTTTAGTAAAAAACACAACGTAATAACTACATGTCAGCATGGTTTCAGAGAAGGCAGGTCAACAGAGAGCGCCCTTCTTGTGCAGAAAGAATTAATACTGGAATCATTTGAAAAGAGGGAGCTTGTTCTGGGCATATTCGTTGATTTTTCAAAAGCGTTCGACCGGATCAACTATGAGACTTTAATAGCCAAGCTAGACATATACGGTTTTCGGGGCGTCTTTCTTCAGTTAATCCGATCTTACTTAACCTTCCGTTGTCAGCAGGTCAAGATTGACAATCAGCTTTCCGATATACAGGCTCTACGAGCTGGTGTTCCTCAAGGCAGCATATTGGGTCCACTGCTATTTAATCTTTACATAAATGATGTTACTAGTCTAGATAACAAATGCACATTTTTAATGTATGCTGATGACACCAGCCTATTTTTTAAATCAACTAATGTATATGATCTCTTTGGGCAGGCGAATCAGTGTTTGCTTTCCCTCCATGAATGGACAGCCATTAACTCCTTGGAAATTAATACCAAAAAAACCAAAGCAATGCTTTTCCGTCCCAAAAATAGGATCATTGATTTCCTGGGATTATCACTGTGGCTAGGTTCGGTAAAAATTGAGCTCGTCCCGGAATTTAAAAGCCTTGGAGTGTATTTTAATGAACATTTATCATGGAATAAACATGTAGATACTACGATTATCAAAATAGCTAAGGTAGTGGGTATTCTTTCCAAGCTTCGGTATTGCTTACCGCAATCTGTAAAAAAAATTATCTTTCAGTCCCTATTTTCTTCTGTTATAGGATACTGCTTTTTGGTTTGGGGGACCACCACCTTTTCGAATGTTAGCAAGCTTCATAGATTACAAAAACGAGCCCTTAGAATCATCGTCAACGTTTCTCGAGACGCACCAACAGAAGCGATTTTTTGTAAATTGAATATAATTCCTATCCCGCAGCAATATGAACAAACTTTATTAAGGCGCTACAGGACTACAGCCATAAACACAGCTATCTTCTTCAAGGAACTCTACAGACTTGAACGCAAGTCTCACAATTACAGCACTCGTACAAAAAATCATTTCGTCATTCCAGAAACCCGAACAAATTACGGACGGCAGAGCATTAGTTACACCTTGCCTCTTCTTCTAAACACAATTCAATAGTTACAGTGTGCAGATAACGCTATTATTTTTATTACCTCACTGAAAGTGTGCATTTCTGTAAATATGTTTTCCACACTGCGTGTATGTTTTTTCTTCCTTGCCGCAATCGTATGTCACCTTTTCTACAGTATTTAGTTAAACATTATATGAAAGTGCCATTTCGCCCTGTTGTTTCTGCTAAAATTATATTTCATTGCATAGTCAACTCATACGCCGAAGTTACCAAGTTTTTGTAAGGGGCGCAGCCCCTCGTCAAGCCGTTCATAGGCTTTTTGGCTGCGCCCCTAGCATCCTTGTGATGTTGAAATAAAGATGACTTGACTTGACTTGACGTGTCCCGTACTGGTCCGATGACCCTGATGCACGGCCGGAGCGGGGAAGCAAGAGAGAAGCACCAAAGCGAAGACAGATAACGTTGCCGTCACCGCCTACAGTGCAACTGACGTCATGAGCCATGGGTTATAAGCACTACAAAAGGAAGCTGCGAAAGGCGAAACTCCGCAGCCGGAGGAGCATCGGATGCAGTGCTAATACTTGTCCTGTTACTTTTAGGCCCAGACGTGTCCCGTACTGGTCCGATGACCCTGATGCACGGCCGGAGCGGGGAAGCAAGAAAGAAGCACCTAAACGACGACAAATAACTTCACCGTCACCGCCTGAAGTGCAACTGACGTCATGAGCCACGGGATTTAATCCCTAGAAAAGGAAGCTGCGAAAGGCGACACTCCTCTGTCCGGTGGAGCATCGAATGCAGTGCTAATTCTTGTCCTGTTATTTTAGGCGCAGACGTGTCCCGCACTGGTCCGATGGCCCTGATGCACGGCCGGAGCGGGGAAGCAAGATAGAAGCACCAAAGCGACGACAGATAACTTCGCCGTCACCGCCTAAAGTGCAACTGACGTCATGAGCCCCGGGATTTAAGCCCTACAGAAGGAAGCTGCGAAAGGCGACACTCCGCAGCCCGTGGAGCATCGAATTCAGTGCTAATTCTTCTCCTGTTACTTTTAGGCGCAGACGTGTCCCGTACTGGTCCGATGACCCTGATGCACGGCCGGAGCGGTGAAGCAAGATATAAGCACCAAAGCGAAGACAGATAACTTTGCCGTCACGGCCTACAGTACAACTGACGTCATGAGCCACGGGAATTAAGCCCTACAAAAGAAAGCTGCGAAAGGCGACACTCCGCAGTCCGGTGGAGCATCGAATGCAGTGCTAATTCTTGTCCTGTTACTTTTAGGCGCAGACGTGTCCCGTACTGGTCCGATGACCCTGATGCACGGCCGAAGCGGGGAAGCAAGAGAGAAGCACATAAACGACGACAGATAACTTCGCCGTCACCGCCTACGGTGCAACTGACGTCATGAGCCACGGGATTTAAGCCCTACAAAAGGAAGCTGCGAAAGGCGACACTCCGCAGTCCGGTGGAGCATCGAATGCAGTGCTAATTCTTGTCCTGTTACTTTTATGCGCAGACGTGTCCCATACTGGTCCGATGACCATGATGCACGGCCGGAGCGGGGAAGCAAGATAGAAGCACCAAAGCGACGACAGATAACCTTGCCGTCGCCGCTTACAGTGCAACTGACGTCATGAGCCACGGTAATTAAGCCCTACAAAATGAAGCTGCGAAAGGCGACACTCCGCAGCCGGTGGAGCATCGAATGCAGTGCTAATTCTTGTCCTGTTACTTTTAGGCGCAGACGTATCCCGTACTGATCCGATGACCCTGATGCACGGCCGGAGCGGGAAAGCAAGATAGAAGCACCAAAGCGACGACAGATAACTTTGCCGTCACCGCCTAAGGTGCAACTGACGTCATGTGCCACGGGATTTTAGCCCTACAAAAGGAAGCTGCGAAAGGCACACTCCGCAGTCCGGTGGAGCATTGAATGCAATGCTAATTCTTGTCCTGTTAAGTTTATGCGCAGACGTGTCCAATACTGGTCCGATAACCCTTATGCACGGCCGGAGCGGGGAAGCAAGATAGAAGCACCAAAGCGACGACAGATAACTTCGCCGTCACCGCCTACAGTGCAACTGACGTCATGAGCCACGGGATTTAAGCAATACAAAAGAAAGCTGCGAAAGGCGACACTCCGCAGCCGGTGGAGCATCGAATGCAGTGCTAATTCTTGTCCGGTTACTTTTAGGCGCAAACGTGTCCCGTACTTGTCCGATGACCCTGATGCACGCCGGAGCGGGGAAGCAAGATAGAAGCACCAAAGCGACGACAGATAACTTCGCCGTCACCGCCTAAAGTGCAACTGACGTCATGAGCAACGGGATTTAAGCACTACAAAAGGAAGCTGCGAAAGGCGACACTCCGCAGCCGGTGGAGCATCGGATGCAGTGCTAATACTTGCCCTGTTACTTTTAGGCGCAGACGTGTCCCGTACTGGTCCGATGACCCTGATGCACGGCCGGAGCGGGGAAGCAAGAGAGAAGCACCTAAACGACGACAGATAACTCCACCGTCACCGCCTAAAGTGCAACTGACGTCATGAGCCACGGGATTTAAGCACTACAAAAGGAAGCAGCGAAAGGCGACACTCCGCAGTCCGGAGGAGCATCGAATGCAGTGCTATTTCTTGTACTGTTACGTTTAGGCGCAGACATGTCCCATACTGGTGCGATGACCCTGATGCACGGCCGGAGCGGGGAAGCAAGAGAGAAGCACCTAAACGACGATAGATAACTTCGCCGTCACCGCCTGCAGTGCAACTGACGTCAAGAGCCACGGGATTTAAGCCCTACAAAAGGAAGCTGCGAAAGGCGACACTCCGCAGCCGGTGGAGCATCGAATGCAGTGCTAATTTTTGTCCGGTTACTTTTAGGCGCAGACGTGGCCCGTACTTGTCCGATGACCCTGATGCACGGCGCGAGCGGGGAGGCAAGATAGAAGCACCAAAGCGACGATAGATAACTTCGCCGTCACCGCCTATAGTGCAACTGACGTCATGAGCCACGGGATTGAAGCCCTACAAAAGGAAGCTGCGAGAGGCGATACTCCGCAGTCCGGAGGAGCATCGAATGCAGTGCTAATTCTTGTCCTGTTACTTTTAGTCGCACACGTGTCCCATACTGGTCCGATGACCCTGATGCACGGCCGGGGCGGGGAAGCAAGATAGAAGCACCAAAGCGACGACAGATAACTTCGCCGGCACCGCCTACAGTGCAACTGACGTCATGAGTCACGGGATTTAAGCACTACAAAAGGAAGCTGCGAGAGGCGATACTCCGCAGTCCGGAGGAGCATCGAATGCAGTGCTAATTCTTGTCCTGTTACTTTTAGCCGCAGACGTGTCCCGTACTTGTCCGATGACCCTGATGCACGGCCGGAGCGGTGAAGCAAGATAGTAGCACCAAAGCGAAGACAGATAACGTTGCCGTCACCGCCTACAGTGCAACTGACGTCATGAGCCATGGGCTATAAGCACAACAAAAGGAAGCTGCGAAAGACGACACTCCGGAGCCGGAGGAGCATCGGATGCAGTGCTAATACTTGTCCTGTTACTTTTAGGCGCAGACGTGTCCCGTACTGGTCCGATGACCCTGATGCACGGCCGGAGCGGGGAAGCAAGAAAGAAGCACCTAAACGACGACAGATAACTTCACCGTCACCGCCTAAAGTGCAACTGACGTCATGAGCCACGGGATTTAAGCCCTAGAAAAGGAAGCTGCGAAAGGCGACACTCCGGTGTCCGATGGAGCATCGAATGCAGTGCTGATTCTTGTCCTGTTACTTTTAGGCGCAGACGTGTCCCGCACTGGTCCGATGGCCCTGATGCACGGCCGGAGCGGGGAAGCAAGATAGAAGCACCAAGGCGACGACAGATAACTTCGCCGTCACCGCCTAAAGTGCAACTGACGTCATGAGCAACGGGATTTAAGCCCTACAAAAGGAAGCTGCGAAAGGCGACACTCCGCAGTCCGGTGGAGCATCGAATGCAGTGCTATTTCTTGTCCTGTTACGTTTAGGCGCAGACGTGTCCCGCACTGGTCCGATGGCCCTGATGCACGGCCGGAGCGGGGAAGCAAGATAGAAGCACCAAGGCGACGACAGATAACTTCGCCGTCACCGCCTACAGTGCAACTGACGTCATGAGCCACAGGATTTAGGCCCTACAAAAGGAAGCTGCGAAAGGCGACACTCCGCAACCGGTGGAGCATCAAATTCAGTGCTAATTCTTGTCCTGTTACTTTTAGGCGCAGACGTGTCCCGTACTGGTCCGATGACCCTGATGCACGGCCGGAGCGGGGAAGCAAAATAGAAGCACCAAAGCGACGACAGATAAATTTGCCGTCGCCGCCTACAGTGCAACTGACGTCATGAGCCACGGGATTTAAGCCCTACAAAAGGAAGCTGTGAAAGGCGACACTCCGCAGTCCGGTGGAGCATCGAAAGCAGTGCTAATTCTTGTCCTGTTACTTTTATGCGCAGACGTGTCCCATTCTGGTCCGATGAACCTGATGCACGGCCGGGGCGAGGAAGCGAGATAGAAGCACCAAAGCGAAGACAGATATCGTTGCCGTCACCGCCTACAGTGCAACTGACGTCATGAGACATGGGTTTTGAACATTAGAAAAGGAAGCTGCGTAAGGCGACACTCCGCAGCCGGTGGAGCATCGAATTCAGTGCTAATTATTGTCCGGTTACTTTTAGGCGCAGACGTGTCCCGTACTGGTCCGATGACCCTGATGCACGGCCGGAGCGGGGAAGCAAGATAGAAGCACCAAAGCGACCACAGATAACTTCGCCGTCACCGCCTAAAGTGCAACTGACGTCATGAGCAACGAGATTTAAGTACTACAAAAGGAAGCTGCGAAAGGCGACACTCCGCAGTCCGGTGGAGCATCGAATGCAGTGCTATTTCTTGTCCTGTTACGTTTAGGCGCAGAATTGTCCCATACTGGTCCGATGACCCTGATGCATGGCCGGAGCGGGGAGGCAAGATAGAAGCACTAAAGCGACGACAGATAACTTCGCCGTCACCGCCTACAGCAGGGTGGGCTCGGCAGACCAGGCAGCGGCATGTGGCCTTACGCACCGTTCCTCTGTCTAACCCAGGTATTCCTGCTTGGTCATGCCGGAGCGGACTATCAGCACAACTTTCATCAAGAGCCTGATGACGTCATGAATCTGGCAACGTGCGTCACGCCTACAGCGCCGCCGCATCAGCATGTGACCTCACCGGACATCCCTTTAAATAGCCGACCGCAAGAATTTCACTTCAGTGGGCTCGGCAGACCAGGCAGCGGCATGTGGCCTTACGCACCGTTCCTCTGTCTAACCCAGGTATTCCTGCTTGGTCATGCCGGAGCGGACTATCAGCACAACTTTCATCAAGAGCCTGATGACGTCATGAATCTGGCAACGTGCGTCACGCCTACAGCGCCGCCGCATCAGCAAGTGACCTCACCGGACATCCCTTTAAATAGCCGACCGCAAGAATTTCACTTCAGTGGGCTCGGCAGACCAGGCAGCGGCATGTGGCCTTACGCACCGTTCCTCTGTCTAACCCAGGTTGGTGCCTATTATTGTACATTTAAAAGTGATTGTCGTGGTATCCTGGTTCTGCCTTGCCCCCAGCAGTGCATTCGTATCGCATGTGATGTATATCTAATGTGCGAGTTGATGTTGTGTGGTGACGTCGAACTGAATCCTGGCCCCGAAACAGACTCTGACAGTATGAGCGCGCAAGAGATGTTGAAGCAACTGATTCTGGGACAGCAAAAATTGACAGACGAAATGGCAGCATTAAGGGCGCATAACGCGAAGATGGAAAAAATGTTCTGCGAATTCACCCAACAGCTCGATCTATTAAAAGACCAATCAACCCGTGTAGAAAACCTGGAAAGAACGGTCACCTTCCTACTGGAAAAAATTATTGACTTGGAGGACAGAAGTAGGCGTTCCAACTTAGTTGTGTTTGGGGTAGATGAAGCCAGCGATGAAACAGAATCTGTCCTTAGGGAGAAAGTTATTTCTGAGGTTTTTCAAGAGAAGCTTGGTGTGACATGCAACTCAGTCGCCAGAATACACCGTATTGGCAAAGCTGGAAAAAAGCGACCCGTCATATTGTTCTTCCAGGACTTTAATGAAAAACAAGAAGTAATGCGGAATGTCCGCAAGCTTAAAGGAACGAAATATTCGGTACAAAATGACTATTCGCGTGACACGCTCAGAATAAGGAAACTCTTATGGGACAGTACAAAAATCGATAGGGATCAAGGCAAGAAGCCTATTCTGGTGCATGATAAACTAAAAATAGACGGGCAGATTTTTGCGTGGGATGAGGCCAACAATTGCAGAATCAAGATACGAAATGAGCAGAGTAAAGAGTGACTCGCATCACCGCTTATCAAGGAACTCAGGCTTCTAAACATAAATGCGCGCAGCGTGGTAAATAAAAGCGATCATCTTGAATCCATAATTCTAGGGTATCAACCACACATTGTTGTAATCACAGAGACTTGGCTGCACGAAGGAATTGATGATGAAGATGTTTTCCCTCCCCTTTACCGGGTGTTCCGTCGGGACAGATCTACCAGAGGAGGCGGTGTTGCCGTACTCGTAAAACATGGCATCGACACTTCTTTTCTAACTCAAATTGAAAGGCATGAAAGCCTCGCGTTAAAACTTTCTTGTTTTGGGCGGTCCTTTTTAGTAATTGCAGTTTACAGAGCTCCCAATTCCCCTCCGCAGTTTCTACGTGAACTGTCTGATTTCATGAATGATTTTCATCATGACAGAATCTTATTAATTGGTGATTTAAACCTTCCATCAATTAACTAGGACAAGCCCTTTCTCAATCCCGATCATGCTGCTCATGAAGAGCACATATTTAATATTATGTTGAAACATGACTTGCAGCAAGTAGTGAGGCAGCCAACACGTGTACATGGTTCTACTTCTCTACTTGACCTTATCTTTGTAAGCCGATCTATTAGTGACTACCATGTTTCAATTGAGCAGGGAATTTCCGATCATGATTTGGTATATTGTTCCTTCCCTGTCCATATTGTTTGCAAAAAGCCTGTGGCCAAAGTGTGCTATGTAAAGGACTTCTCGCGTGCGAAAGATGAGAGCGTGTTGGAATATTTAGATTTTTGCCTCAGCAGTTTCCGAGGCAGTAATGCTGATGAGCTATGGAATAAATTTAACACACTGTGCACTCACTGCCTTGAGAACTTCGTCCCTAATAAAATAATAAAGTCTCGCAAAGCTTCTCCCTGGATCACACGTGAAGTCCTGCAATTGAAAAGAAAAGTGAAACGTTTGAAGCGTGGAGGCGCCAGTCGTTTCATTATTCAGTCTTTTCAAATATCCCTTAATGAAGCTGTGAGGTCCGCTAAACGTCATTACTTTGAATACAGACTGCCTAATTTCATTCGAACTTCACCTGAAAAATTTTGGAACCACTTATGTCAAAAGAAAAAACCTATTGACCGAATAATGCACGACGGCAAGCCTCTCACAGATAAAAATGATATTGCTACGCAATTTAACCGCTACTTCCACAGTGTCTTTGCTAATGCAAGTGGTGAACATTATTCTTTTGAAACGCCCTCCACTATGCCTTCTATTACGATATCAAGACCTGGCATTGTTGAATTGCTGCTAAACCTGAAAACTAAAGCATCGCCAGGCCCTGATAAAATTCCAAACGCTTTCTTGCGCCGGTATGCCGAAAAGCTTTCCGAGTTTCTGGTTGTTATTTTTTGCGCATCTCTTTCATCAGCTGTCATTCCTTCAGAGTGGAAAACTGCACGTGTTGTTCCTGTTCTAAAGAAAGGGGACGCATCACTGATATCAAATTACTGTCCCATCTCTCTCACTTCAACCTGTTGCAAATTACTAGAACACATAATCGCCAAGTACATCATCGGTTTTCTTGACGATAACAATATCCTTTCTAACGTTCAACACGGATTTAGGAAGGGCTTTTCTACTGTAACTCAACTAACATCGGTTGTTCATAGTTTTGCATCTGTACTTGATAAATCCGGCCAGGCTGATATTATTTTTATGGATTTTAGTAAAGCATTTGACCTCGTCTCCCATTCTAAATTAATTGACAAGCTTAAACAAGTTGGTCTTCCTAACTTTATAGTTAACTGGGTTTCAGCTTACTTATCTAACCGACAGCAGTTTGTTAGTATTGACGACCATTATTCAAACAGCCTGCCTGTCTCTTCTGGTGTTCCCCAAGGAAGTGTCCTCAATCCCCTGTTATTTTTAATATATGTGAATGACATTGTAAAAGTAGTTACTCATCCCGTTCAAATCCGGCTATTTGCAGATGACTGTGTTTTGTTTAATGTAATTACTTGTCGTGAAAACCAACTATTACTCAATTTAAACCTAAAGAATATTCTGGATTGGTGCAACCAGTGGGACATGAAACTTAACGCTCAGAAAACCGTATTTATGAGATTAACAAAAAAGAAAAACAGCCTTTTATACCCTTACGCTCTTCCATCATTTCCACTTTCGGAGGTAACTGAATATAAATATCTTGGCGTGACGATAACTAATAATCTAAGCTGGAACAAACATATAGGTAACGTATGTGCATCAAGTTTTCGTAAACTTTGTGTCCTCAAGCACAAATTGAAGCATGCTCCTGCAGACTTGAAATTTTTAGCCTATTCATCATTAATCAGACCCAAGTTAGAATACGCTTGCATTGTCTGGGATCCATTTACTAAAACTAACATTCAAGCGCTTGAAATGATCCAGCGCAAGGCCATTCGATTCATCTTTTCAAAATACCGTTCAACCGATTCACCTACTGCCATAATGCGAGCACACCGAATTCAAACATTGCAGGTACGACGTAAAATTCTCAGATTAAAATTTCTTTTCCTTCTCAAACATAACAAGTTGTCAATGTGCCCGGATCCCTACGTCAAGCCATTTTCCGCTTTACGACCAACAAGACATCGCCACTCTGATTCACTAACTCCATTCACCGCCAGAACTAACCTATTTAAATACTCCTTCTTCCCTCGCACTGTAACTGAATGGAATGCTTTACCTTTAACAGCACTATGTGACATAGATTCCATTGAAAAAATAGAAGATTGACGCCATCAAACTTATTTTGCTTTGTGTTTTAAATCTTCGTTCAGTGTTTTTTGTATATTCATGTTGCACTGTATTGCCCCTCCTGCTAGGGCCCAGAAGGGCCTGCAGTATTCTGTAAATAAAAAATAAAAAAAACTGACGTCATGAGCCACGGGATTTAAGCCCTACAGAAGGAAGCTGCGAAAGGCGACACTCCGCAGTCCGGTGGAGCATCGAATGAGGTGCTAATTCTTGTCCTGTTACTTTTAGGCGCAGACGTGTCCTGTACTGGTCCGATGACCCTGATACACGGCCGGAGCGGGGAAGCAAGATAGATGCACGAAAGCGACGACAGATAACATTGCCGTCACCGCCTACAGTGGAACTGACGTCATAAGCCACGGGATTTAATCACTACAAAAGGAAGCTGCGAAAGGCGACACTCCGCAGTCCGGTGGAGCATCGAATTCAGTGCTAATTCTTGTCCTGTTAGTTTTAGCCGCAGACGTGTCCCGTACTGGTCCGATGACCCTGATGCACGGCCGGGGCGGGGAAGCAAGATAGAAGCACCAAAGCGACGACAGATAACTTCGCCGTCACCGCCTACAGTGCAACTGACGTCTTGAGTCACGGGATTTAAGCACTACAAAAGGAAGCTGCGAAAGGCGACACTCCGCAGTCCGGTGGAGCATCGAATGCAGTGCTAATTCTTTAACTCTTACTTTTAGGCGCAGACGTGTCCTGTACTGGTCCGATAACCCTGATACACGGCCGGAGCGGGGAAGCAAGATAGATGCACGAAAGCGACGACAGATAACATTGCCGTCACCTCCTACAGTGGAACTGACGTCATAAGCCACGGGATTTAATTACTACAAAAGGAAGCTGCGAAAGGCGACACTCCGCAGTCCGGTGGAGCATCGAATTCAGTGCTAATTCTTATCCTGTTGCTTTTAGGCGCAGACGTGTCCCGTACTGGCCCGATGACCCTGATGCACGGCCGGAGCGGGGAAACAAGATAGAAGCACCAAAGCGACGACAGATAAATTTGCCGTCACCGCCTACAGTGCAACTGACGTCAAAAGCCGCGGGATTTAAGCCCTACAAAAGGAAGCTGCGAGAGGCGATACTCCGCAGTCCGAAAGAGCATCGAATGCAGTTCTAATTCTTGTCCTGTTACTTTTATCCGAAGACGTGTCCCGTACTGGTCCGATGACCCTGATGCACGGCCGGAGCGGGGAAGCAAGAGAGAAGCACCAAAGCGAAGACAGATAACGTTGCCGTCACCGCCTACAGTGCAACTGACGTCATGAGCCATGGGTTATAAGCACTACAAAAGGAAGCTGCGAAAGGCGAAACTCCGCAGCCGGAGGAGCATCGAATGCAGTGCTAATTCCTGTCCTGTTACGTTTAGGCGCAGACGTGTCCCGTACTGGTCCGATGACCCTGATGCACGGCCGGAGCGGGGAAGCAAGAGAGAAGCACCTAAACGACACCAGATAACTTCACCGTCACCGCCTAAAGTGCAACTGACGTCATGAGCCATGGGTTATAAGCACTACAAAAGGAAGCTGCGAAAGGCGAAACTCCGCAGTCCGGAGGAGCATCGAATGCAGTGCTATTTCTTGTACTGTTACGTTTAGGCGCAGACATGTCCCATACTGGTGCGATGACCCTGATGCACGGCCGGAGCGGGGAAGCAAGAGAGAAGCACCTAAACGACGATAGATAACTTCGCCGTCACCGCCTGCAGTGCAACTGACGTCAAGAGCCACGGGATTTAAGCCCTACAAAAGGAAGCTGCGAAAGGCGACACTCCGCAGCCGGTGGAGCATCGAATGCAGTGCTAATTTTTGTCCGGTTACTTTTAGGCGCAGACGTGGCCCGTACTTGTCCGATGACCCTGATGCACGGCGCGAGCGGGGAGGCAAGATAGAAGCACCAAAGCGACGATAGATAACTTCGCCGTCACCGCCTATAGTGCAACTGACGTCATGAGCCACGGGATTGAAGCCCTACAAAAGGAAGCTGCGAAAGGCGACACTCCGCAGTCCGGTGGAGCATCGAATGAGGTGCTAATTCTTGTCCTGTTACTTTTAGTCGCACACGTGTCCCATACTGCTCCGATGACCCTGATGCACGGCCGGGGCGGGGAAGCAAGATAGAAGCACCAAAGCGACGACAGATAACTTCGCCGGCACCGCCTACAGTGCAACTGACGTCATGAGTCATGGGATTTAAGCACTACAAAAGGAAGCTGCGAAAGGCGACACTCCGCAGCCGGTGGAGCATCGAATGCAGTGCTAATTTTTGTCCGGTTACTTTTAGGCGCAGACGTGGCCCGTACTTGTCCGATGACCCTGATACACGGCCGGAGCGGGGAAGCAAGATAGATGCACGAAAGCGAAGACAGATAAAATTGCCGTCACCGCCTACAGTGGAACTGACGTCATAAGCCACTGGATTTAATTACTACAAAAGGAAGCTGCGAAAGGCGACACTCCGCAGTCCGGTGGAGCATCGAATTCAGTGCTAATTCTTATCCTGTTGCTTTTAGGCGCAGACGTGTCCCGTACTGGTCCGATGACCCTGATGCACGGCAGGAGCGGGGAAGCAAGTTAGAAGCACCAAAGCGACGACAGATAAATTTGCCGTCACCGCCTACAGTGCAACTCACGTCAAAAGCCGCGGGATTTAAGCCCTACAAAAGGAAGCTGCGAGAGGCGATACTCCGCCGTCCGGAGGAGCATCGAATGCAGTGCTAATTCTTGTCCTGTTACTTTTATCAGCAGACGTGTCCCGTACTGGTCCGATGACCCTGATGCACGGCCGGAGCGGGGAAGCAAGAGAGAAGCACCAAAGCGAAGACAGATAACATTGCCGTCACCGCCTACAGTGGAACTGACGTCATAAGCCACGGGATTTAATCACTACAAAAGGAAGCTGCGAAAGGCGACACTCCGCAGTCCGGTGGAGCATCGAATTCAGTGCTAATTCTTGTCCTGTTAGTTTTAGCCGCAGACGTGTCCCGTACTGGTCCGATGACCCTGATGCACGGCCGGAGCGGGAAAGCAAGATAGAAGCACCAAAGCGAAGACAGATAACGTTGCCGTCACCGCCTACAGAGCAACTGACGTCATGAGCCATGGGTTATAAGCACTACAAAAGGAAGCTGCGAAAGGCGACACTCCGCAGCCGGAGGAGCATCGGATGCAGTGCTAATACTTGTCCTGTTACTTTTAGGCCCAGACGTGTCCCGTACTGGTCCGATGACCCTGATGCACGGCCGGAGCGGGGAAGCAAGAAAGAAGCACCTAAACGACGACAAATAACTTCACCGTCACCGCCTGAAGTGCAACTGACGTCATGAGCCACGGGATTTAATCCCTAGAAAAGGAAGCTGCGAAAGGCGACACTCCTCTGTCCGGTGGAGCATCGAATGCAGTGCTAATTCTTGTCCTGTTATTTTAGGCGCAGACGTGTCCCGCACTGGTCCGATGGCCCTGATGCACGGCCGGAGCGGGGAAGCAAGATAGAAGCACCAAAGCGACGACAGATAACTTCGCCGTCACCGCCTAAAGTGCAACTGACGTCATGAGCCCCGGGATTTAAGCCCTACAGAAGGAAGCTGCAAAACGCGACACTCCGCAGCCCGTGGAACATCGAATTCAGTGCTAATTCTTCTCCTGTTACTTTTAGGCGCAGACGTGTCCCGTACTGGTCCGATGACCCTGATGCACGGCCGGAACGGTGAAGCAAGATATAAGCACCAAAGCGAAGACAGATAACTTTGCCGTCACGGCCTACATTACAACTGACGTCATGAGCCGCGGGAATTAAGCCCTACAAAAGAAAGCTGCGAAAGGCGACACTCCGCAGTCCGGTGGAGCATCGAATGCAGTGCTAATTCTTGTCCTGTTACTTTTAGGCGCAGACGTGTCCCGTACTGGTGCGATGACCCTGATGCACGGCCGGAGCGGGGAAGCAAGAGAGAAGCATATAAACGACGACAGATAACTTCGCCGTCACCGCCTACGGTGCAACTGACGTCATGAGCCACGGGATTTAAGCCCTACAAAAGGAAGCTGCGAAAGGCGACACTCCGCAGTCCGGTGAAGCATCGAATGCAGTGCTAATTCTTGTCCTGTTACTTTTATGCGCAGACGTGTCCCATACTGGTCCGATGACCATGATGCACGGCCGGAGCGGGGAAGCAAGATAGAAGCACCAAAGCGACGACAGATAACTTCGCCGTCACCGCTTAAAGTGCAACTGACGTCATGAGCAACGGGATTTAAGCACTACAAAAGGAAGCTGCGAAAGGCGACACTCCGCAGCCGGTGGAGCATCGGATGCAGTGCTAATAATTGCCCTGTTACTTTTAGGCGCAGACGTGTCCCGTACTGGTCCGATGACCCTGATGCACGGCCGGAGCGGGGAAGCAAGAGAGAAGCATTTAAACGACGACAGATAACTCCACCGTCACCGCCTAAAGTGCAACTGACGTCATGAGCCACGGGATTTAAGCACTACAAAAGGAAGCAGCGAAAGGCGACACTCCGCAGTCCGGTGGAGCATCGAATGCAGTGCTATTTCTTGTCCTGTTACGTTTAGGCGCAGACATGTCCCATACTGGTCCGATGACCCTGATGCACGGCGCGAGCGGGGAGGCAAGATAGAAGCACCAAAGCGACGATAGATAACTTCGCCGTCACCGCCTATAGTGCAACTGACGTCATGAGCCACGGGATTGAAGCCCTACAAAAGGAAGCTGCGAAAGGCGACACTCCGCAGTCCGGTGGAGCATCGAATGAGGTGCTAATTCTTGTCCTGTTACTTTTAGGCGCACACGTGTCCCATACTGGTCCGATGACCCTGATGCACGGCCGGGGCGGGGAAGCAAGATAGAAGCACCAAAGCGACGACAGATAACTTCGCCGACACCGCCTACAGTGCAACTGACGTCATGAGTCACGGGATTTAAGCACTACAAAAGGAAGCTGCGAAAGGCGACACTCCGCAGTCCGGTGGAGCATCGAATGCAGTGCTAATTCTTTAACTGTTACTTTTAGGCGCAGACGTGTCCTGTACTGGTCCGATGACCCTGATACACGGCCGGAGCGGGAAGCAAGATAGAAGCACCAAAGCGACGACAGATAAATTTGCCGTCACCGCCTAAAGTGCAACTGACGTCATGAGCCACGGGATTTAAGCCCTAGAAAAGGAAGCTGCGAAAGGCGACACTCCGCTGTCCGGTGGAGCATCGAATGCAGTGCTAATTCTTGTCCTGTTACTTTTAGGCGCAGACGTGTCCCGCACTGGTCCGATGGCCCTGATGCACGGCCTGAGCGGGGAAGCAAGATAGAAGCACCAAAGCGACGACAGATAACTTCGCCGTCACCGCCTAAAGTGCAACTGACGTCATGAGCCCCGGGATTTAAGCCCTACAGAAGGAAGTTGCGAAAGGCGACACTCCACAGCCCGTGGAGCATCGAATTCAGTGCTAATTCTTCTCCTGTTACTTTTAGGCGCAGACGTGTCCCGTACTGGTCCGATGACCCTGATGCACGGCCGGAGCGGTGAAGCAAGATATAAGCACCAAAGCTAAGACAGATAACTTTGCCGTCACGGCCTACAGTACAACTGACGTCATGAGCCACGGGAATTGAGCCCTACAAAAGAAAGCTGCGAAAGGCGACACTCCGCAGTCCGGTGGAGCATCGAAAGCAGTGCTAATTCTTGTCCTGTTACATTTACGCGCAGACGTGTCCCGTACTGGTCCGATGACCCTGATGCACAGCCGAAGCGGGGAAGCAAGATAGAAGCAGCAAAGCGGCGACAGATAACTTTGCCGTCACCGCCTACAGTCCAACTGACGTCATGAGCCACGAGAATTAAGCCCTACAAAAGAAGGCTGCGAAAGGCGACACTCCGCCGTCCGGTGGAGCATCGAATGCAGTGCTAATTCTTGTCCTGTTACTTTTAGGCGCAGACGTGTCCCGTACTGGTCCGATGACCCTGATGCACGGCCGGAGCGGGGAAGCAAGATAGAAGCACCTAAACGACGACAGATAACTTCGCCGTCACCGCCTACAGTGCAACTGACGTCATGAGACATGGGTTTTGAACATTAGAAAAGGAACCTGCGAAAGGCGACACTCCGCAGCCAGTGGAGCATCGAATGCAGTGCTATTTCTTGTCCTGTTTCGTTTAGGCGCAGAATTGTCCCATACTGGTCCGATGACCCTGATGCACGGCCGGAGCGGGGAAGCAAAATAGAAGCACCAAAGCGACGACAGATAAATTTGCCGTCGCCGCCTACAGTGCAACTGACGTCATGAGCCACGGGATTTAAGCCCTACAAAAGGAAGCTGTGAAAGGCGACACTCCGCAGTCCGGTGGAGCATCGAAAGCAGTGCTAATTCTTGTCCTGTTACTTTTATGCGCAGACGTGTCCCAATCTGGTCCGATGAACCTGATGCACGGCTGGGGCGAGGAAGCATTAAGAAGCACCAAAGCGAAGACAGATAACGTTGCCGTCACCGCCTACAGTGCAACTGACGTCATGAGACATGGGTTTTGAACATTAGAAAAGGAAGCTGCGAAAGGCGACACTCCGTGGCCGGTGGAGCATCGAATGCAGTGCTAATACTTGTCCTGTTACTTTTAGGCGCAGACGTGTCCCGTACTGGTCCGATGACCCTGATGCACGGCCGGAGCGGGGAAGCAAGATAGAAGCACCAAAGCGACGACAGATAACTTTGCCGTCACCGCCTAAGGTGCAACTGACGTCATGATCCACAGGATTTAAGCCCTACAAAAGGAAGCTGCGAAAGGCGACACTCCGCAACCGGTGGAGCATCAAATTCAGTGCTAATTCTTATCCTGTTGCTTTTAGGCGCAGACGTGTCCCGTACTGGTCCGATGACCCTGATGCACGGCCGGAGCGGGGAAGCAAGATAGAAGCACCAAAGCGACGACAGATAAATTTGCCGTCACCGCCTACAGTGCAACTGACGTCAAAAGCCGCGGGATTTAAGCCCTTCAAAAGGAAGCTGCGAGAGGCGATACTCCGCAGTCCGCAGGAGCATCGAATGCAGTGCTAATTCTTGTCCTGTTACTTTTATCCGAAGACGTGTCCCGTACTGGTCCGATGACCCTGATGCACGGCCGGAGTGGGGAAGCAAGAGAGAAGCACCAAAGCGAAGACAGATAACGTTGCCGTCACCGCCTACAGTGCAACTGACGTCATGAGCCATGGGTTATGAGCACTACAAAAGGAAGCTGCGAAAGGCGAAACTCCGTAGCCGGATGAGCATCGGATGCAGTGCTATTTCTTGTCCTGTTACGTTTAGGCGCAGACGTGTCCCATACTGGTCCGATGACCCTGATGCACGGCCGGAGCGGAGCAGCAGGATAGAAGCACCAAGGCGACGACAGATAACTTTGCCGTCACCGCCTACAGTGCAAATGACGTCATGAGCCACAGGATTTAAGCCCTACAAAAGGAAGCTGCGAAAGGCGACACTCCGCAACCGGTGGAGCATCAAATTCAGTGCTAATTCCTGTCCTGATACTTTTAGGCGCAGACGTGTCCCGTACTGTTCCGATGACCCTGATGCATGGCCGGAGCGGGGAAGCAAGTTAGAAGCACCAAAGCGACGACAGATAACTTTGCCGCCACCGCCTACAAGTGAACTGACGTCATGAGCCACAGGAATTAATCACTACAAAAGGAAGCTGCGAAAGGCGACACTCCGCAGTCCGGTGGAGCATCGAATTCAGTGCTAATTCTTGTCCTGTTAATTTTAGGCGCAGACGTGTCCCGTACTGGTCCGATGACCCTGATGCACGGCCGGAGCGGGGAAGCAAAATAGAAGCACCAAAGCGACGACAGATAGATTTGCCGTCGCCGCCTACAGTGCAACTGACGTCATGAGCCACGGTATTTAAGCCCTACAAAAGGAAGCTGTGAAAGGCGACACTCCGCAGTCCGGTGGAGCATCGAAAGCAGTGCTAATTCTTGTCCTGTTACTTTTATGCGCAGACGTGTCCCATTCTGGTCCGATGACCCTGATGCACGGCCGGAGCGGGGAAGCAAGAGAGAAGCACCAAGGCGACGACAGATAACTTCGCCGTCACCGCCTAAAGTGCAACTGACGTCATGAGCAACGGGATTTAAGCACTACAAAAGGAAGCTGCGAAAGGCGACACTCCGCAGTCCGGTGGAGCATCGAATGCAGTGCTATTTCTTGTCCTGTTACGTTTAGGCGCAGACGTGTCCCATACTTGTCCGATGACCCTGATGCACTGCCGGAGCGGAGAAGCAAGATAG
The DNA here is from genome assembly GCF_052857255.1 of Amblyomma americanum. NCBI lineage: Eukaryota > Metazoa > Arthropoda > Arachnida > Ixodida > Ixodidae > Amblyomma > Amblyomma americanum. The sequence goes on from NC_135502.1 coordinate 200,956,731, forward strand.
GAGCACCAAAGCGACGACAGATAACTTTGCCGTCACCGCCTACAGTGCAACTGACGTCATGAGCCACAGGATTTAAGCCCTACAAAAGGAAGCTGCGAAAGGCGACACTCCGCAACCGGTGGAGCATCAAATTCAGTGCTAATTCTTATCCTGTTGCTTTTAGGCGCAGACGTGTCCCGTACTGGTCCGATGACCCTGATGCACGACCGGAGCGGGGAAGCAAGATAGAAGCACCAAAGCGACGACAGATAAATTTGCCGTCACCGCCTACAGTGCAACTGACGTCAAAAGCCGCGGGATTTAAGCCCTACAAAAGGAAGCTGCGAGAGGCGATACTCCGCAGTCCGCAGGAGCATCGAATGCAGTGCTAATTCTTGTCCTGTTACTTTTATCCGAAGACGTGTCCCGTACTGGTCCGATGACCCTGATGCACGGCCGGAGCGGGGAAGCAAGAGAGAAGCACCAAAGCGAAGACAGATAACGTTGCCGTCACCGCCTACAGTGCAACTGACGTCATGAGCCATGGGTTATGAGCACTACAAAAGGAAGCTGCGAAAGGCGACACTCCGCAGCCGGTGGAGCATCGAATGCAGTGCCAATTCTTGTCGTGTTACTTTTAGGCGCAGACGTGTCCCGTACTGGTCCGATGACCCTGATGCACGGCCGGAGCGGGGAAGCAAGTTCGAAGCACCAAAGCGACGACTGATAACTTTGCCGCCACCGCCTACAAGTGAACTGACGTCATGAGCCACGGGAATTAATCACTACAAAAGGAAGCTGCGAAAGGCGACACTCCGCAGTCCGGTGGAGCATCGAAAGCAGTGCTAATTCTTGTTCTGTTACTTTTAGGCGCAGACGTGTCCCGTACTGGTCCGATGACCCTGATGCACGGCCGGAGCGGGGAAGCAAAATAGAAGCACCAAAGCGACGACAGATAAATTTGCCGTCGCCGCCTACAGTGCAACTGACGTCATGAGCCACGGGATTTAAGCCCTACAAAAGGAAGCTGTGAAAGGCGACACTCCGCAGTCCGGTGGAGCATCGAAAGCAGTGCTAATTCTTGTTCTGTTACTTTTATGCGCAGACGTGTCCCATTCTGGTCCGATGAACCTGATGCACGGCCGGGGCGAGGAAGCAAGATAGAAGCACCAAAGCGAAGACAGATAACGTTGCCGTCACCGCCTACAGTGCAACTGACGTCATGAGACATGGGTTTTGAACATTAGAAAAGGAAGCTGCGAAAGGCGACACTCCGCAGCCGGTGGAGCATCGAATGCAGTGCTAATTATTGTCCGGTTACTTTCAGGCGCAGACGTGTCCCGTACTGGTCCGATGACCCTGATGCACGGCCGGAGCGGGGAAGCAAGATAGAAGCACCAAAGCGACCACAGATAACTTCACCGTCACCGCCTAAAGTGCAACTGACGTCATGAGCAACGAGATTTAAGCACTACAAAAGGAAGCTGCGAAAGGCGACACTCCGCAGTCCGGTGGAGCATCGAATGCTGTGCTATTTCTTGTCCTGTTACGTTTAGGCGCAGAATTGTCCCATACTGGTCCGATGACCCTGATGCATGGCCGGAGCGGGGAGGCAAGATAGAAGCACTAAAGCGACGACAGATAACTTCGCCGTCACCGCCTACAGCGCAACTGACGTCATGAGCCACGGGATTTAGGCCCTACAGAAGGAAGCTGCGAAAGGCGACACTCCACAGTCCGGTGGAGCATCGAATGAGGTGCTAATTCTTGTCCTGTTATTTTAGACGCAGACGTGTCCTGTACTGGTCCGATGACCCTGATACACGGCCGGAGCGGGGAAGCAAGATAGATGCACGAAAGCGACGACAGATAACATTGCCGTCACCGCCTACAGTGGAACTGACGTCATAAGCCACGGGATTTAATCACTACAAAAGGAAGCTGCGAAAGGCGACACTCCGCAGTCCGGTGGAGCATCGAATTCAGTGCTAATTCTTGTCCTGTTAGTTTTAGCCGCAGACGTGTCCCGTACTGGTCCGATGACCCTGATGCACGGCCGGAGCGGGGAAGCAAGATAGAAGCACCAAAGCGAAGACAGATAACGTTGCCGTCACCGCCTACAGAGCAACTGACGTCATGAGCCATGGGTTATAAGCACTACAAAAGGAAGCTGCGAAAGGCGACACTCCGCAGCCGGTGGAGCATCGGATGCAGGGCTAATACTTGTCCTGTTACTTTTAGGCGCAGACGTGTCCCGCACTGGTCCGATGACCCTGATGCACGGCCGGAGCGGGGAAGCAAGAGAGAAGCACCTAAACGACGACAGATAACTCCACCGTCACCGCCTAAAGTGCAACTGACGTCATGAGCCATGGGTTATAAGCACTACAAAAGGAAGCTGCGAAAGGCGACACTCCGCAGCCGGTGGAGCATCGGATGCAGTGCCAATTCTTGTCCTGTTACTTTTAGGCGCAGACGTGTCCCGTACTGGTCCGATGACCCTGATGCACGGCCGGAGCGGGTAAGCAAGATAGAAGCACCAAGGCGACGACAGATAACTTCGCCGTCACCGCCTAAAGTGCAACTGACGTCATGAGCAACGGGATTTAAGCTCTACAAAAGGAAGCTGCGAAAGGCGACACTCCGCAGTCCGGTGGAGCATCGAATGCAGTGCTATTTCTTGTCCTGTTATGTTTAGGCGCAGACGTGTCCCATACTGGTCCGATGACCCTGATACACGGCCGGAGCGGGGAAACAAGATAGATGCACGAAAGCGACGACAAGATAACATTGCTGTCACCGCCTACAGTGGAACTGACGTCATAAGCCACGGGATTTAATCACTACAAAAGGAAGCTGCGAAAGGCGACACTCCGCAGTCCGGTGGAGCATCGAATTCAGTGCTAATTCTTGTCCTGTTAGTTTTAGCCGCAGACGTGTCCCGTACTGGTCCGATGACCCTGATGCACGGCCGGAGAGGGGAAGCAAGATAGAAGCACCAAAGCGAAGACAGATAACGTTGCCGTCACCGCCTACAGAACAACTGACGTCATGAGCCATGGGTTATAAGCACTACAAAAGGAAGCTGCGAAAGGCGACACTCCGCAGTCTGGTGGAGCATCGAATGCAGCGCTAATTCTTTAACTCTTACTTTTAGGCGCAGACGTGTCCCGTACTGGTCTGATGACCCTGATGCACTCCGGAGCGGGGAAGCAAGATAGAAGCACCAAGGCGACGACAGATAACTTCGCCGTCACCGCCTAAAGTGCAACTGACGTCATGAGCAACGGGATTTAAGCCCTACAAAAGGAAGCTGTGAAAGGCGACACTCCGCAGTCCGGTGGAGCATCGAATACAGTGCTAATTCCTGTCCTGTTACTTTTATGCGCAGACGTGTCCCATTCTGGTCTGCTGAACCTGATGCACGGCCGGGGCGGGGAAGCAAGATAGAAGCACCAAAGCGAAGACAATAACGTTGCCGTCACCGCCTACAGTGCAACTGACGTCATGAGACATGGGTTTTGAACATTAGAAAAGGAGGCTGCGAAAGGCGACACTCCGCAGCCGGGGGAGCATCGAATGCAGTGCTAATACTTGTCCTGTTACTTTTAGGCGCAGACGTGTCCCGTACTGGTCCGATGACCCTGATGCACGGCCGGAGCGGGGAAGCAAGAGAGAAGCACCTAAACGACGACAGATAACTTCGCCGTCACCGCCTAAAGTGCAACTGACGTCATGAGCCACGGGATTTAAGCCCTACAAAAGGAAGCTTCGAAAGGCGACACTCCGCAGCCGGTGGAGCATCGAATGCAGTGCTAATTCTTGTCCGGTTACTTTAAGGCGCAGACGTGTCCCGTACTGGTCTGATGACCCTGATGCACGGCCGGAGCGGGGAAGCAAGATAGAAGCACCAAAGCGACCACAGATAACTTCGCCGTCACCGCCTAAAGTGCAACTGACGTCATGAGCAACGGGATTTAAGCACTACAAAAGGAAGCTGCGAAAGGCGACGCTCCGCAGTCGGTAGAGCATCGAATGCAGTGCTATTTCTTGTCCTGTTACGTTTAGGCGCAGAATTGTCCCATACTGGTCCGATGACCCTGATGCATGGCCGGAGCGGGGAGGCAAGATAGAAGCACTAAAGCGAAGACAGATAACTTCGCCGTCACCGCCTACAGCGCAACTGACGTCATGAGCCACGGGATTTAAGCCCTACAAAAGGAAGCTGCGAAAGGCGACACTCTGCAGGCCGGTGGGGCATCGAATAAGGTGCTAATTCTTGTCCAGTTACTTTTAGGCGCACACGTGTCCCATACTGGTCCGATTACCCTGATGCACGGCCGGGGCGGGGAAGCAAGATAGAAGCACCAAAGCGACGACAGATAACGTCGCCGTCACCACCTACTGTGCAACTGACGTCATGAGCCACGGGATTTAAGCCCTACAAAAGGAAGCTGCGAAAGGCGACACTCCGCAGTCCGGTGGGGCATCGAATGAGGTGCTAATTCTTGTCCTGTTACTTTTAGGCGCAGACGTGTCCTGTACTGGTCCGATGACCCTGATACACGGCCGGAGCGGGGAAGCAAGATAGATGCACGAAAGCGACGACAGATAACATTGCCGTCACCGCCTACAGTGGAACGGACGTCATAAGCCACGGGATTTAATCACTACAAAAGGAAGCTGCGAAAGGCGACACTCCGCAGTCCGGTGGAGCATCGAATGCAGTGCTAATTCTTGTCCGGTTACCCTTAGGCGCAGACGTGTCCCGTACTGGTCTGGTGACCCTGATGCACGGCCGGAGCGGGGAAGCAAGATAGAAGCACCAAAGCGACCACAGATAACTTCGCCGTCACCGCCTAAAGTGCAACTGACGTCATGAGCAACGGGATTTAAGCACTACAAAAGGAAGCTGCGAAAGGCGACACTCCGCAGTCCGGTAGAGCATCGAATGCAGTGCTATTTCTTGTCCTGTTACGTTTAGGCGCAGAATTGTCCCATACTGGTCCGATGACCCTGATGCATGGCCGGATCGGGGAGGCAAGATAGAAGCACTAAAGCGAAGACAGATAACATTGCCGTCACCGCCTACAGTGGAACTGACGTCATAAGCCACGGGATTTAATCAGTACAAAAGGAAGCTGCGAAAGGCGACACTCCGCAGTCCGGTGGAGCATCGAATTCAGTGCTAATTCTTTTCCTGTTAGTTTTAGCCGCATACGTGTCCCGTACTGGTCCGATGACCCTGATGCACGGCCGGAGCGGGGAAGCAAGATAGAAGCACCAAAGCGAAGACAGATAACGTTGCCGTCACCGCCTACAGAGCAACTGACGTCATGAGCCATGGGTTATAAGCACTACAAAAGGAAGCTGCGAAAGGCGGCACTCCGCAGCCGGTGGAGCATCGGATGCAGGGCTAATACTTGTCCTGTTACTTTTAGGCGCAGACGTGTCCCGTACTGGTCCGATGACCCTGATGCACGGCCGGAGCGGGGAAGCAAGAGAGAAGCACCTAAACGACGACAGATAACTTCACCGTCACCGCCTAAAGTGCAACTGACGTCATGAGCCATGGGTTATAAGCACTACAAAAGGAAGCTGCGAAAGGCGACACTCCGCAGCCGGTGGAGCATCGGATGCAGTGCCAATTCTTGTCCTGTTACTTTTAGGCGCAGACGTGTCCCGTACTGGTCCGATGACCCTGATGCACGGCCGGAGCGGGGAAGCAAGTTAGAAGCACCAAGGCGACGACAGATAACTTCGCCGTCACCGCCTAAAGTGCAACTGACGTCATGAGCAACGAGATTTAAGCTCTACAAAAGGAAGCTGCGAAAGGCGACACTCCGCAGTCCGGTGGAGCATCGAATGCAGTGCTATTTCTTGTCCTGTTATGTTTAGGCGCAGACGTGTCCCATACTGGTCCGATGACCCTGATGCACGGCCGGAGCGGAGAAGCAAGATAGAAGCACCAAAGCGACGACAGATAACTTTGCCGTCACCGCCTACAGTGCAACTGACGTCATGAGCCACAGGATTTAAGCCCTACAAAAGGAAGCTGCGAAAGGCGACACTCCGCAACCGGTGGAGCATCAAATTCAGTGCTAATTCTTGTCCTGTTACTTTTAGGCGCAGACGTGTCCCGTACTGGTCCGATGACCCTGATACACGGCCGGAGCGGGGAAACAAGATAGATGCACGAAAGCGACGACAGATAACATTGCTGTCACCGCCTACAGTGGAACTGACGTCATAAGCCACGGGATTTAATCACTACAAAAGGAAGCTGCGAAAGGCGACACTCCGCAGTCCGGTGGAGCATCGAATTCAGTGCTAATTCTTGTCCTGTTAGTTTTAGCCGCAGACGTGTCCCGTACTGGTCCGATGACCCTGATGCACGGCCGGAGCGGGGAAGCAAGATAGAAGCACCAAAGCGAAGACAGATAACGTTGCCGTCACCGCCTACAGAACAACTGACGTCATGAGCCATGGGTTATAAGCACTACAAAAGGAAGCTGCGAAAGGCGACACTCCGCAGCCGTTGGAGCATCGGATGCAGGGCTAATACTTGTCCTGTTGCTTTTAGGCGCAGACGTGTCCCGTACTGGTCCGATGACCCTGATGCACGGCCGGAGCGGGGAAGCAAGAGAGAAGAACCAAAGCGACGACAGATAACTTCGCCGTCACCGCCTACAGTGCAACTGACGTCATGAGCCATGGGTTATAAGCACTACAAAAGGAAGCTGCGAAAGGCGACACTCCGCAGCCGGTGGAGCATCGGATGCAGTGCTAATACTCGTCCTGTTACTTTTAGGCACAGACGTGTCCCGTACTGGTCCGATGACCCTCATGCACGGCCGGAGCGGGGAAGCAAGAGAGAAGCACCAAAGCGACGACAGATAACTTCGCCGTCACCGCCTACAGTGCAACTGACGTCTTGAGTCACGGGATTTAAGCACTGCAAAAGGAAGCTGCGAAAGGCGACACTCCGCAGTCCGGTGGAGCATCGAATGCAGCGCTAATTCTTTAACTCTTACTTTTAGGCGCAGACGTGTCCCGTACTGGTCCGATGACCCTGATGCACGGCCGGAGCGGGGAAGCAAGAGAGAAGCACCAAAGCGACGACAGATAACTTCGCCGTCACCGCCTACAGTGCAACTGACGTCATGAGCCACGGGATTTAAGCCCTACAAAAGGAAGCTGCGAAAGGCGACACTCCGCAGGCCGGTGGGGCATCGAATAAGGTGCTAATTCTTGTCCAGTTACTTTTAGGCGCACACGTGTCCCATACTGGTCCGATTACCCTGATGCACGGCCGGGGCGGGGAAGCAAGATAGAAGCACCAAAGCGACGACAGATAACGTCGCCGTCACCGCCTACTGTGCAACTGACGTCATGAGCCACGGGATTTAAGCCCTACAAAAGGAAGCTGCGAAAGGCGACACTCCGCAGTCCGGTGGGGCATCGAATGAGGTGCTAATTCTTGTCCTGTTACTTTTAGGCGCAGACGTGTCCTGTACTGGTCCGATGACCCTGATACACGGCCGGAGCGGGGAAGCAAGATAGATGCACGAAAGCGACGACAGATAACATTGCCGTCACCGCCTACAGTGGAACTGACGTCATAAGACACGGGATTTAATCACTACAAAAGGAAGCTGCGAAAGGCGACACTCCGCAGTCCGGTGGAGCATCGAATGCAGTGCTAATTCTTGTCCGGTTACCCTTAGGCGCAGAGGTGTCCCGTACTGGTCTGATGACCCTGATGCACGGCCGGAGCGGGGAAGCAAGATAGAAGCACCAAAGCGACCACATATAACTTCGCCGTCACCGCCTAAAGTGCAACTGACGTCATGAGCAACGGGATTTAAGCACTACAAAAGGAAGCTGCGAAAGGCGACACTCCGCAGTCCGGTAGAGCATCGAATGCAGTGCTATTTCTTGTCCTGTTACGTTTAGGCGCAGAATTGTCCCATACTGGTCCGATGACCCTGATGCATGGCCGGATCGGGGAGGCAAGATAGAAGCACCTAAACGACGATAGATAACTTCGCCGTCACCGCCTACAGTGCAACTGACGTCATGAGCCACGGTAATTAAGCCCTACAAAAGGAAGCTGCGAAAGGCGACACTCCGCAGTCCGGTGGAGCATCGAATGCAGCGCTAATTCTTTACTCTTACTTTTAGGCGCAGACGTGTCCTGTACTGGTCCGATGACCCTGATACACGGCCGGAGCGGGGAAGCAAGATAGATGCACCAAAGCGACGACAGATAACATTGCCGTCACCGCCTACAGTGGAACTGACGTCATAAGCCACGGGATTTATTACTACAAAAGGAAGCTGCGAAAGGCGACACTCCGCAGTCCGGTGGAGCATCGAATTCAGTGCTAATTCTTATCCTGTTTCTTTTAGGCGCAGACGTGTCCCGTACTGGTCCGATGACCCTGATGCATGGCCGGAGCGGGGAGGCAAGATAGAAGCACTAAAGCGAAGACTGATAACTTCGCCGTCACCGCCTACAGCGCAACTGACGTCATGAGCCACGGGATTTAAGCCCTACAAAAGGAAGCTGCGAAAGGCGACACTCCGCAGTCCGGTGGGGCATCGAATGAGGTGCTAATTCTTGTCCTGTTACTTTTAGGCGCAGACGTGTCCTGTACTGGTCTGATGACCCTGATACACGGCCGGAGCGGGGAAGCAAGATAGATGCACGAAAGCGACGACAGATAACATTGCCGTCACCGCCTACAGTGGAACTGACGTCATAAGCCACGGGATTTAATCACTACAAAAGGAAGCTGCGAAAGGCGACACTCCGCAGTCCGGTGGAGCATCGAATGCAGTGCTAATTCTTGTCCGGTTACTTTTAGGCGCAGACGTGTCCCGTACTGGTCTGATGACCCTGATGCACGGCCGGAGCGGGGAAGCAAGATAGAAGCACCAAAGCGACCACAGATAACTTCGCCGTCACCGCCTAAAGTGCAACTGACGTCATGAGCAACGGGATTTAAGCACTACAAAAGGAAGCTGCGAAAGGCGACACTCCGCAGTCCGGTAGAGCATCGAATGCAGTGCTATTTCTTGTCCTGTTACGTTTAGGCGCAGAATTGTCCCATACTGGTCCGAAGACCCTGATGCATGGCCGGAGCGGGGAGGCAAGATAGAAGCACTAAAGCGAAGACAGATAACTTCGCCGTCACCGCCTACAGCGCAACTGACGTCATGAGCCACGGGATTTAAGCCCTTCAAAAGGAAGCTGCGAAAGGCGACACTCCGCAGTCCGGTGGGGCATCGAATGAGGTGCTAATTCTTGTCCTGTTACATTTAGGCGCAGACGTGTCCTGTACTGGTCCGATGACCCTGATACACGGCCGGAGCGGGGAAGCAAGATAGATGCACGAAAGCGACGACAGATAACATTGCCGTCACCGCCTACAGTGGAACTGACGTCATAGGCCACGGGATTTAATCACTACAAAAGGAAGCTGCGAAAGGCGACACTCCGCAGTCCGGTGGAGCATCGAATTCAGTGCTAATTCTTGTCCTGTTAGTTTTAGCCGCATACGTGTCCCGTACTGGTCCGATGACCCTGATGCACGGCCGGAGCGGGGAAGCAAGAGAGAAGCACCTAAACGACGACAGATAACTTCACCGTCACCGCCTAAAGTGCAACTGACGTCATGAGCCATGGGTTATAAGCACTGCAAAAGGAAGCTGCGAAAGGCGACACTCCGCAGCCGGTGGAGCATTGGATGCAGTGCTAATACTCGTCCTGTTACTTTTAGGCGCAGACGTGTCCCGTACTGGTCCGATGACCCTCATGCACGGCCGGAGGGGGGAAGCAAGAGAGAAGCACCTAAACGACGACAGATAACTCCACCGTCACCGCCTAAAGTGCAACTGACGTCATGAGCCACGGGATTTAAGCACTACAAAAGGAAGCAGCGAAAGGCGACACTCCGCAGTCCGGTGGAGCATCGAATGAGGTGCTAATTCTTGTCCTGTTACTTTTAGGCGCAGACGTGTCCTGTACTGGTCCGATGACCCTGATACACGGCCGGAGCGGGGAAACAAGATAGATGCACGAAAGCGACGACAGATAACATTGCCGTCACCGCCTACAGTGGAACTGACGTCATAAGCCACGGGATTTATTCACTACAAAAGGAAGCTGCGAAAGGCGACACTCCGCAGTCCGGTGGAGCATCGAATTCAGTGCTAATTCTTGTCCTGTTAGTTTTAGCCGCAGACGTGTCCCGTACTGGTCCGATGACCCTGATGCACGGCCGGAGCGGGGAAGCAAGATAGAAGCACCAAAGCGAAGACAGATAACGTTGCCGTCACCGCCTACAGAGCAACTGACGTCATGAGCCATGGGTTATAAGCACTACAAAAGGAAGCTGCGAAAGGCGACACTCCGCAGCCGTTGGAGCATCGGATGCAGGGCTAATACTTGTCCTGTTGCTTTTAGGCGCAGACGTGTCCCGTACTGGTCCGATGACCCTGATGCACGGCCGGAGCGGGGAAGCAAGAGAGAAGCACCTAAACGACGACAGATAACTTCACCGTCACCGCCTAAAGTGCAACTGACGTCATGAGCCACGGAATTTAAGCCCTACAAAAGGAAGCTGCGAAAGGCGACACTCCGCAGCCGGTGGAGCATCGAATGCAGTGCCAATTCTTGTCCTGTTACTTTTAGGCGCAGACGTGTCCCGTACTGGTCTGATGACCCTGATGCACTCCGGAGCGGGGAAGCAAGATAGAAGCACCAAGGCGACGACAGATAACTTCGCCGTCACCGCCTAAAGTGCAACTGACGTCATGAGCAACGGGATTTAAGCCCTACAAAGGGAAGCTGTGAAAGGCGACACTCCGCAGTCCGGTGGAGCATCGAATACAGTGCTAATTCCTGTCCTGTTACTTTTATGCGCAGACGTGTCCCATTCTGGTCTGATGAACCTGATGCACGGCCGGGGCGGGGAAGCAAGATAGAAGCACCAAAGCGAAGACAATAACGTTGCCGTCACCGCCTACAGTGCAACTGACGTCATGAGACATGGGTTTTGAACATTAGAAAAGGAGGCTGCGAAAGGCGACAATCCGCAGCCGGGGGAGCATCGAATGCAGAGCTAATACTTGTCCTGTTACTTTTAGGCGCAGACGTGTCCCGTACTGGTCCGATGACCCTGATGCACGGCCGGAGCGGGGAAGCAAGAGAGAAGCACCTAAACGACGACAGATAACTTCGCCGTCACCGCCTAAAGTGCAACTGACGTCATGAGCCACGGGATTTAAGCCCTACAAAAGGAAGCTTCGAAAGGCGACACTCCGCAGCCGGTGGAGCATCGAATGCAGTGCTAATTCTTGTCCGGTTACTTTTAGGCGCAGACGTGTCCCGTACTGGTCTGATGACCCTGATGCACGGCCGGAGCGGGGAAGCAAGATAGAAGCACCAAAGCGACCACAGATAACTTCGCCGTCACCGCCTAAAGTGCAACTGACGTCATGAGCAACGGGATTTAAGCACTACAAAAGGAAGCTGCGAAAGGCGACACTCCGCAGTCTGGTAGAGCATCGAATGCAGTGCTATTTCTTGTCCTGTTACGTTTAGGCGCAGAATTGTCCCATACTGGTCCGATGACCCTGATGCATGGCCGGAGCGGGGAGGCAAGATAGAAGCACTAAAGCGAAGACAGATAACTTCGCCGTCACCGCCTACAGCGCAACTGACGTCATGAGCCACGGGATTTAAGCCCTACAAAAGGAAGCTGCGAAAGGCGACACTCCGCAGGCCGGTGGGGCATCGAATGAGGTGCTAATTCTTGTCCAGTTACTTTTAGGCGCACACGTGTCCCATACTGGTCCGATGACCCTGATGCACGGCCGGGGCGGGGAAGCAAGATAGAAGCACCAAACCGACGACAGATAACGTCGCCGTCACCGCCTACTGTGCAACTGACGTCATGAGCCACGGGATTTAAGCCCTACAAAAGGAAGCTGCGAAAGGCGACACTCCGCAGTCCGGTGGGGCATCGAATGAGGTGCTAATTCTTGTCCTGTTACTTTTAGGCGCAGACGTGTCCTGTACTGGTCCGATGACCCTGATACGCGGCCGGAGCGGGGAAGCAAGATAGATGCACGAAAGCGACGACAGATAACATTGCCGTCACCGCCTACAGTGGAACTGACGTCATAAGCCACGGGATTTAATCACTACAAAAGGAAGCTGCAAAAGGCGACACTCCGCAGTCCGGTGGAGCATCGAATGCAGTGCTAATTCTTGTCCGGTTACCCTTAGGCGCAGACGTGTCCCGTACTGGTCTGATTACCCTGATGCACGGCCGGAGCGGGGAAGCAAGATAGAAGCACCAAAGCAACCACAGATAACTTCGCCGTCACCGCCTAAAGTGCAACTGACGTCATGAGCAACGGGATTTAAGCACTACAAAAGGAAGCTGCGAAAGGCGACACTCCGCAGTCCGGTAGAGCATCGAATGCAGTGCTATTTCTTGTCCTGTTACGTTTACGCGCAGAATTGTCCCATACTGGTCCGATGACCCTGATGCATGGCCGGAGCGGGGAGGCAAGATAGAAGCACTAAAGCGAAGACAGATAACTTCGCCGTCACCGCCTACAGTGCAACTGACGTCATGAGCCATGGGTTATAAGCACTACAAAAGGAAGCTGCGAAAGGCGACACTCCGCAGCCGGTGGAGCATCGGATGCAGTGCTAATACTCGTCCTGTTACTTTTAGGCACAGACGTGTCCCGTACTGGTCCGATGACCCTGATGCACGGCCGGAGCGGGGAAGCAAGAGAGAAGCACCTAAACGACGACAGATAACTTCACCGTCACCGCCTAAAGTGCAACTGACGTCATGAGCCACGGGATTTAAGCCCTACAAAAGGAAGCTGCGAAAGGCGACACTCCGCAGCCGGTGGAGCATCGAATGCAGTGCCAATTCTTGTCCTGTTACTTTTAGGCGCAGACGTGTCCCGTACTGGTCTGATGACCCTGATGCACTCCGGAGCGGGGAAGCAAGATAGAAGCACCAAGGCGACGACAGATAACTTCGCCGTCACCGCCTAAAGTGCAACTGACGTCATGAGCAACGGGATTTAAGCCCTACAAAGGGAAGCTGTGAAAGGCGACACTCCGCAGTCCGGTGGAGCATCGAATACAGTGCTAATTCCTGTCCTGTTACTTTTATGCGCAGACGTGTCCCATTCTGGTCTGATGAACCTGATGCACGGCCGGGGCGGGGAAGCAAGATAGAAGCACCAAAGCGAAGACAATAACGTTGCCGTCACCGCCTACAGTGCAACTGACGTCATGAGACATGGGTTTTGAACATTAGAAAAGGAGGCTGCGAAAGGCGACACTCCGCAGCCGGGGGAGCATCGAATGCAGTGCTAATACTTGTCCTGTTACTTTTAGGCGCAGACGTGTCCCGTACTGGTCCGATGACCCTGATGCACGGCCGGAGCGGGGAAGCAAGAGAGAAGCACCTAAACGACGACAGATAACTTCGCCGTCACCGCCTAAAGTGCAACTGACGTCATGAGCCACGGGATTTAAGCCCTACAAAAGGAAGCTTCGAAAGGCGACACTCCGCAGCCGGTGGAGCATCGAATGCAGTGCTAATTCTTGTCCGGTTACTTTTAGGCGCAGACGTGTCCCGTACTGGTCTGATGACCCTGATGCACGGCCGGAGCGGGGAAGCAAGATAGAAGCACCAAAGCGACCACAGATAACTTCGCCGTCACCGCCTAAAGTGCAACTGACGTCATGAGCAACGGGATTTAAGCACTACAGAAGGAAGCTGCGAAAGGCGACACTCCGCAGTCCGGTAGAGCATCGAATGCAGTGCTATTTCTTGTCCTGTTACGTTTAGGCGCAGAATTGTCCCATACTGGTCCGATGACCCTGATGCATGGCCGGAGCGGGGAGGCAAGATAGAAGCACTAAAGCGAAGACAGATAACTTCGCCGTCACCGCCTACAGCGCAACTGACGTCATGAGCCACGGGATTTAAGCCCTACAAAAGGAAGCTGCGAAAGGCGACACTCCGCAGGCCGGTGGGGCATCGAATGAGGTGCTAATTCTTGTCCAGTTACTTTTAGGCGCACACGTGTCCCATACTGGTCCGATGACCCTGATGCACGGCCGGGGCGGGGAAGCAAGATAGAAGCACCAAACCGACGACAGATAACGTCGCCGTCACCGCCTACTGTGCAACTGACGTCATGAGCCACGGGATTTAAGCCCTACAAAAGGAAGCTGCGAAAGGCGACACTCCGCAGTCCGGTGGGGCATCGAATGAGGTGCTAATTCTTGTCCTGTTACTTTTAGGCGCAGACGTTTCCTGTACTGGTCCGATGACCCTGATACACGGCCGGAGCGGGGAAGCAAGATAGATGCACAAAAGCGACGACAGATAACATTGCCGTCACCGCCTACAGTGGAACTGACGTCATAAGCCACGGGATTTAATCACTACAAAAGGAAGCTGCGAAAGGCGACACTCCGCAGTCCGGTGGAGCATCGAATGCAGTGCTAATTCTTGTCCGGTTACCCTTAGGCGCAGACGTGTCCCGTACTGGTCTGATGACCCTGATGCACGGCCGGAGCGGGGAAGCAAGATAGAAGCACCAAAGCAACCACAGATAACTTCGCCGTCACCGCCTAAAGTGCAACTGACGTCATGAGCAACGGGATTTAAGCACTACAAAAGGAAGCTGCGAAAGGCGACACTCCGCAGTCCGGTAGAGCATCGAATGCAGTGCTATTTCTTGTCCTGTTACGTTTACGCGCAGAATTGTCCCATACTGGTCCGATGACCCTGATGCATGGCCGGAGCGGGGAGGCAAGATAGAAGCACCTAAACGACGACAGATAACTTCACCGTCAACGCCTAAAGTGCAACTGACGTCATGAGCCATGGGTTATAAGCACTGCAAAAGGAAGCTGCGAAAGGCGACACTCCGCAGCCGGTGGAGCATCGGATGCAGTGCTAATACTCGTCCTGTTACTTTTAGGCGCAGACATGTCCCGTACTGGTCCGATGACCCTGATGCATGGCCGGAGCGGGGAGGTAAGATAGAAGCACTAAAGCGAAGACAGATAACTTCGCCGTCACCGCCTACAGCGCAACTGACGTCATGAGCCACGGGATTTAAGCCCTACAAAAGGAAGCTGCGAAAGGCGACACTCCGCAGGCCGGTGGGGCATCGAATGAGGTGCTAATTCTTGTCCAGTTACGTTTAGGCGCACACGTGTGCCATACTGGTCCGATGACCCTGATGCACGGCCGGGGCGGGGAAGCAAGATAGATGCACCAAAGCGACGACAGATAACATTGCCGTCACCGCCTACAGTGGAACTGACGTCATAAGCCACGGGATTTAATTACTACAAAAGGAAGCTGCGAAAGGCGCCACTCCGCAGTCCGGTGGAGCATCGAATTCAGTGCTAATTCTTATCCTGTTTCTTTTAGGCGCAGACGTGTCCCGTACTGGTCCGATGACCCTGATGCACGGCCGGAGCGGGGAAGCAAGAGAGAAGCACCTAAACGACGACAGATAACTTCGCCGTCACCGCCTAAAGTGCAACTGACGTCATGAGCCACGGGATTTAAGCCCTACAAAAGGAAGCTTCGAAAGGCGACACTCCGCAGCCGGTGGAGCATCGAATGCAGTGCTAATTCTTGTCCGGTTACTTTTAGGCGCAGACGTGTCCCGTACTGGTCTGATGACCCTGATGCACGGCCGGAGCGGGGAAGCAAGATAGAAGCACCAAAGCGACCACAGATAACTTCGCCGTCACCGCCTAAAGTGCAACTGACGTCATGAGCAACGGGATTTAAGCACTACAGAAGGAAGCTGCGAAAGGCGACACTCCGCAGTCCGGTAGAGCATCGAATGCAGTGCTATTTCTTGTCCTGTTACGTTTAGGCGCAGAATTGTCCCATACTGGTCCGATGACCCTGATGCATGGCCGGAGCGGGGAGGCAAGATAGAAGCACTAAAGCGAAGACAGATAACTTCGCCGTCACCGCCTACAGCGCAACTGACGTCATGAGCCACGGGATTTAAGCCCTACAAAAGGAAGCTGCGAAAGGCGACACTCCGCAGGCCGGTGGGGCATCGAATGAGGTGCTAATTCTTGTCCAGTTACTTTTAGGCGCACACGTGTCCCATACTGGTCCGATGACCCTGATGCACGGCCGGGGCGGGGAAGCAAGATAGAAGCACCAAACCGACGACAGATAACGTCGCCGTCACCGCCTACTGTGCAACTGACGTCATGAGCCACGGGATTTAAGCCCTACAAAAGGAAGCTGCGAAAGGCGACACTCCGCAGTCCGGTGGGGCATCGAATGAGGTGCTAATTCTTGTCCTGTTACTTTTAGGCGCAGACGTGTCCTGTACTGGTCCGATGACCCTGATACACGGCCGGAGCGGGGAAGCAAGATAGATGCACGAAAGCGACGACAGATAACATTGCCGTCACCGCCTACAGTGGAACTGACGTCATAAGCCACGGGATTTAATCACTACAAAAGGAAGCTGCGAAAGGCGACACTCCGCAGTCCGGTGGAGCATCGAATGCAGTGCTAATTCTTGTCCGGTTACCCTTAGGCGCAGACGTGTCCCGTACTGGTCTGATGACCCTGATGCACGGCCGGAGCGGGGAAGCAAGATAGAAGCACCAAAGCAACCACAGATAACTTCGCCGTCACCGCCTAAAGTGCAACTGACGTCATGAGCAACGGGATTTAAGCACTACAAAAGGAAGCTGCGAAAGGCGACACTCCGCAGTCCGGTAGAGCATCGAATGCAGTGCTATTTCTTGTCCTGTTACGTTTACGCGCAGAATTGTCCCATACTGGTCCGATGACCCTGATGCATGGCCGGAGCGGGGAGGCAAGATAGAAGCACCTAAACGACGACAGATAACTTCACCGTCAACGCCTAAAGTGCAACTGACGTCATGAGCCATGGGTTATAAGCACTGCAAAAGGAAGCTGCGAAAGGCGACACTCCGCAGCCGGTGGAGCATCGGATGCAGTGCTAATACTCGTCCTGTTACTTTTAGGCGCAGACATGTCCCGTACTGGTCCGATGACCCTGATGCATGGCCGGAGCGGGGAGGTAAGATAGAAGCACTAAAGCGAAGACAGATAACTTCGCCGTCACCGCCTACAGCGCAACTGACGTCATGAGCCACGGGATTTAAGCCCTACAAAAGGAAGCTGCGAAAGGCGACACTCCGCAGGCCGGTGGGGCATCGAATGAGGTGCTAATTCTTGTCCAGTTACGTTTAGGCGCACACGTGTGCCATACTGGTCCGATGACCCTGATGCACGGCCGGGGCGGGGAAGCAAGATAGATGCACCAAAGCGACGACAGATAACATTGCCGTCACCGCCTACAGTGGAACTGACGTCATAAGCCACGGGATTTAATTACTACAAAAGGAAGCTGCGAAAGGCGCCACTCCGCAGTCCGGTGGAGCATCGAATTCAGTGCTAATTCTTATCCTGTTTCTTTTAGGCGCAGACGTGTCCCGTACTGGTCCGATGACCCTGATGCATGGCTGGAGCGGGGAGGCAAGATAGAAGCACTAAAGCGAAGACAGATAACTTCGCCGTCACCGCCTACAGCGCAACTGACGTCATGAGCCACGGGATTTAAGCCCTACAAAAGGAAGCTGCGAAAGGCGACACTCCGCAGTCCGGTGGGGCATCGAATGAGGTGCTAATTCTTGTCCTGTTACTTTTAGGCGCAGACGTGTCCTGTACTGGTCCGATGACCCTGATACACGGCCGGAGCGGGGAAGCAAGATAGATGCACGAAAGCGACGACAGATAACATTGCCGTCACCGCCTACAGTGGAACTGACGTCATAAGCCACGGGATTTAATCACTACAAAAGGAAGCTGCGAAAGGCGACACTCCGCAGTCCGGTGGAGCATCGAATGCAGTGCTAATTCTTGTCCGGTTACTTTTAGGCGCAGACGTGTCCCGTACTGGTCTGATGACCCTGATGCACGGCCGGAGCGGGGAAGCAAGATAGACGCACCAAAGCGACCACAGATAACTTCGCCGTCACCGCCTAAAGTGCAACTGACGTAATGAGCAACGGGATTTAAGCACTACAAAAGGAAGCTGCGAAAGGCGACACTCCGCAGTCCGGTAGAGCATCGAATGCAGTGCTATTTCTTGTCCTGTTACGTTTAGGCGCAGAATTGTCCCATACTGGTCTGATGACCCTGATGCATGGCCGGAGTGGGGAGGCAAGATAGAAGCACTAAAGCTAGGACAGATAACTTCGCCGTCACCGCCTACAGCGCAACTGACGTCATGAGCCACGGGATTTAAGCCCTACAAAAGGAAGCTGCGAAAGGCGACACTCCACAGTCCGGTGGGGCATCGAATGAGGTGCTAATTCTTGTCCTGTTACATTTAGGCGCAGACGTGTCCTGTACTGGTCCGATGACCCTGATACACGGCCGGAGCGGGGAAGCAAGATAGATGCACGAAAGCGACGACAGATAACATTGCCGTCACCGCCTACAGTGGAACTGACGTCATAAGCCACGGGATTTAATCACTACAAAAGGAAGCTGCGAAAGGCGACACTCCGCAGTCCGGTGGAGCATCGAATTCAGTGCTAATTCTTGTCCTGTTAGTTTTAGCCGCATACGTGTCCCGTACTGGTCCGATGACCCTGATGCACGGCCGGAGCGGGGAAGCAAGAGAGAAGCACCTAAACGACGACAGATAACTCCACCGTCACCGCCTAAAGTGCAACTGACGTCATGAGCCACGGGATTTAAGCACTACAAAAGGAAGCAGCGAAAGGCGACACTCCGCAGTCCGGTGGAGCATCGAATGCAGTGCTATTTCTTGTCCTGTTACGTTTAAGCGCAGACGTGTCCCATACTGGTCCGATGACCCTGATGCACGGCGGGAGCGGGGAGGCAAGATAGAAGCACCAAAGTGACGACAGATAACTTCGCCGTCACCGCCTACAGTGCAACTGACGTCATGAGCCACGGGATTTAAGCCCTACAAAAGGAAGCTGCGAAAGGCGACACTCCGCAGTCCGGTGGAGCATCGAATGAGGTGCTAATTCTTGTCCTGTTACTTTTAGGCGCACACGTGTCCCATACTGGTCCGATGACCCTGATGCACGGCCGGGGCGGGGAAGCAAGATAGAAGCACCAAAGCGACGACAGATAACTTCGCCGTCACCGCCTACAGTGCAACTGACGTCATGAGTCACGGGATTTAAGCACTGCAAAAGGAAGCTGCGAAAGGCGACACTCCGCAGTCCGGTGGAGCATCGAATGCAGTGCTAATTCTTTAACTCTTACTTTTAGGCGCAGACGTCTCCTGTACTGGTCCGATTACCCTGATACACGGCCGGAGCGGGGAAGCAAGATAGATGCACGAAAGCGAAGACAGATAACATTGCCGTCACCGCCTACAGTGGAACTGACGTCATAAGCCATGGGATTTTTTACTACAAAAGGAAGCTGCGAAAGGCGACACTCCGCAGTCCGGTGGAGCATCGAATTCAGTGCTGATTCTTATCCTGTTGCTTTTAGGCGCAGACGTGTCCCGTACTGGTCCGATGGCCCTGATGCACGGCCGGAGCGGGGAAGCAAGATAGAAGCACCAAAGCGACGACAGATAAATTTGCCGTCACCGCCTACAGTGCAACTGACGTCAAAAGCCGCGGGATTTAAGCCCTACAAAAGGAAGCTGCGAGAGGCGAAACTCCGCCGTCCGGAGGAGCATCGAATGCAGTGCTAATTCTTGTCCTGTTAATTTTATCCGCAGACGTGTCCCGTACTGGTCCGATGACCCTGATGCACGGCCAGAGCGGGGAAGCAAGAGAGAAGCACCAAAGCGAAGACAGATAACGTTGCCGTCACCGCCTACAGTGCAACTGACGTCATGAGCCATGGGTTATAAGCACTACAAAAGGAAGCTGCGAAAGGCGATACTCCGCAGCCGGAGGAGCATCGGATGCAGTGCTAATACTTGTCCTGTTACTTTTAGGCCCAGACGTGTCCCGTACTGGTCCGATGACCCTGATGCACGGCCGGAGCGGTGAAGCAAGATATAAGCACCAAAGCGAATACAGATAACTTTGCCGTCACGGCCTACAGTACAACTGACGTCATGTGCCACGGGATTTACGCCCTACAAAAGGAAGCTGCGAAAGGCGACACTCCGCAGTCCGGTGGAGCATCGAATGCAGTGCTAATTCTTGTCCTGATACTTTTATGCGCAGACGTGTCCCATACTGGTCCGATGACCATGATGCACGGCCGGAGCGGGGAAGCAAGATAGAAGCACCAAAGCGACGACAGATAACCTTGCCGTCGCCGCTTACAGTGCAACTGACGTCATGAGCCACGGTAATTAAGCCCTACAAAATGAAGCTGCGAAAGGCGACACTCCGCAGCCGGTAGAGCATCGAATGCAGTGCTAATTCTTGTCCTGTTACTTTTAGGCGCAGACGTATCCCGTACTGATCCGATGACCCTGATGCACGGCCGGAGCGGGAAAGCAAGATAGAAGCACCAAAGCGACGACAGATAACTTTGCCGTCACCGCCTATGGTGCAACTGACGTCATGAGCCACGGGATTTAAGCAATACAAAAGAAAGCTGCGAAAGGCGACACTCCGCAGTCCGGTGGAGCATCTAATGCAGTGCTAATTCTTGTCCTGTTATTTTAGGCGCAGACGTGTCCCGTACTGGTCCGATGACCCTGATGCACGGCCGGAGCGGGGAAGCAAGAGAGAAGCACCTAAACGACGATAGATAACTTCGCCGTCACCGCCTGCAGTGCAACTGACGTCAAGAGCCACGGGATTTAAGCCCTACAGAAGGAAGTTGCGAAAGGCGACACTCCACTGCTCGTGGAGCATCGAATTCAGTGCTAATTCTTCTCCTGTTACTTTTAGGCGCAGACGTGTCCCGTACTGGTCCGATGACCCTGATGCACGGCCGGAGCGGTGAAGCAAGATATAAGCACCAAAGCGAAGACAGATAACTTTGCCGTCACGGCCTACAGTACAACTGACGTCATGAGCCACGGGAATTAAGCCCTACAAAAGAAAGCTGCGAAAGGCGACACTCCGCAGTCCGGTGGAGCATCGAATGCAGTGCTAATTCTTGTCCTGTTACTTTTAGGCGCAGACGTGTCCCGTACTGGTCCGATGACCCTGATGCACGGCCGGAGCGGGGAAGCAAGATATAAGCACCTAAACGACGACAGATAACTTCGCCGTCACCGCCTACAGTGCAACTGACGTCATGAGCCACGGGATTTAAGCCCTACAAAAGGAAGCTGCGAAAGGCGACACTCCGTGTTCCGGTGGAGCATCGAATGCAGTGCTAATTCTTGTCCTGTTACTTTTATGCGCAGACGTGTCCCATACTGGTCCGATGACCCTTACGCACGGCCGGAGCGGGGAAGCAAGATAGAAGCACCAAAGCGACGACAGATAACATCGCCGTCACCGCCTACCGTGCAACTGACGTCATGAGCCACGGGATTTAAGCAATACAAAAGGAAGCTGCGAAAGGCGACACTCCGCAGTCCGGTGGAGCATCGACTGCAGTGCTAATTCTTGTCCTGTTACTTTTAGGCGCAGACGTGTCCCGTACTGTTCCGATGACCCTGATGCACGGCCGGAGCGGGGAAGCAAGAGAGAAGCACCTAAACGACGATAGATAACTTCGCCGTCACCGCCTACAGTGCAACTGGCGTCATGAGCCACAGGATTTAAGCCCTACAAAAGGAAGCTGCGAAAGGCGACACTCCGCAGCCGGTGGAGCATCGAATGCAGTGATAATTCTTGTCCGGTTACTTTTAAGCGCAGACGTGTCCCGTACTTGTCCGATGACCCTGATGCACGGCCGGAGCGGCGAAGCAAGATAGAAGCACCAAAGCGACGACAGATATCATCGCCGTCAACGCCTAAAGTGCAACTGACATCATGAGCAACGGGATTTAAGCACTACAAAAGGAAGCTGCGAAAGGCGACACTCCGCAGCCGGTGGAGCATCGGATGCAGTGCTAATACTTGTCCTGTTACTTTTAGGCGCAGACGTGTCCCGTACTGGTCCGATGACCCTGATGCACGGCCGGAGCGGGGAGGCAAGATAGAAGCACCAAAGCGACGACAGATAACTTCGCCGTCACCGCCTACAGTGCAACTTACGTCATAAGCCACGGGATTTAAGCCCTACAAAAGGAAGCTGCGAAAGGCGACACTCCGAAGTCCGCTGGAGCATAGATTGAGGTGCTAATTCTTGTCCTGTTACTTTTAGGCACACACGTGTCCCATACTGGTCCGATGACCCTGATGCACGGCCGGGGCGGGGAAGCAAGATAGAAGCACCAAAGCGACGACAGATAACTTCGCCGTCACCGCCTACAGTGCAACTGACGTCATGAGTCACGGGAATTAAGCACTACAAAAGGAAGCTGCGAAAGGCGACACTCCGCAGTCCGGTGGAGCATCGAATGCAGTGCTAATTCTTTAACTGTTACTTTTAGGCGCAGACGTGTCCTGTACTGGTCCGATGACCCTGATACACGGCCGGAGCGGGAAGCAAGATAGATGCACGAAAGCGACGACAGATAACATTGCCGTCACCGCCTACAGTGGAACTGACGTCATGAGCCACGGGATTTAATCACTACAAAAGGAAGCAGCGAAAGGCGACACTCCGCAGTCCGGTGGAGCATCGAATGCAGTGCTATTTCTTGTCCTGTTACGTTTAAGCGCAGACGTGTCCCATACTGGTCCGATGACCCTGATGCACGGCGGGAGCGGGGAGGCAAGATAGAAGCACCAAAGTGACGACAGATAACTTCGCCGTCACCGCCTACAGTGCAACTGACGTCATGAGCCACGGGATTTAAGCCCTACAAAAGGAAGCTGCGAAAGGCGACACTCCGCAGTCCGGTGGAGCATCGAATGAGGTACTAATTCTTGTCCTGTTACTTTTAGGCGCACACGTGTCCCATACTGGTCCGATGACCCTGATGCACGGCCGGGGCGGGGAAGCAAGATAGAAGCACCAAAGCGACGACAGATAACTTCGCCGTCACCGCCTACAGTGCAACTGACGTCATGAGTCACGGGATTTAAGCACTACAAAAGGAAGCTGCGAAAGGCGACACTCCGCAGTCCGGTGGAGCATCGAATGCAGTGCTAATTCTTTAACTCTTACTTTTAGGCGCAGACGTCTCCTGTACTGGTCCGATTACCCTGATACACGGCCGGAGCGGGGAAGCAAGATAGATGCATGAAAGCGAAGACAGATAACATTGCCGTCACCGCCTACAGTGGAACTGACGTCATAAGCCACGGGATTTAATTACTACAAAAGGAAGCTGCGAAAGGCGACACTCCGCAGTCCGGTGGAGCATCGAATTCAGTGCTGATTCTTATCCTGTTGCTTTTAGGCGCAGACGTGTCCCGTACTGGTCCGATGGCCCTGATGCACGGCCGGAGCGGGGAAGCAAGATAGAAGCACCAAAGCGACGACAGATAAATTTGCCGTCACCGCCTACAGTACAACTGACGTCAAAAGCCGCGGGATTTAAGCCCTACAAAAGGAAGCTGCGAGAGGCGATACTCCGCCGTCCGGCGGAGCATCGAATGCAGTGCTAATTCTTGTCCTGTTAATTTTATCCGCAGACGTGTCCCGTACTGGTCCGATGACCCTGATGCACGGCCAGAGCGGGGAAGCAAGAGAGAAGCACCAAAGCGAAGACAGATAACGTTGCCGTCACCGCCTACAGTGCAACTGACGTCATGAGCCATGGGTTATAAGCACTACAAAAGGAAGCTGCGAAAGGCGAAACTCCGCAGCCGGAGGAGCATCGGATGCAGTGCTAATACTTGTCCTGTTACTTTTAGGCCCAGACGTGTCCCGTACTGGTCCGATGACCCTGATGCACGGCCGGAGCGGTGAAGCAAGATATAAGCACCAAAGCGAATACAGATAACTTTGCCGTCACGGCCTACAGTACAACTGACGTCATGAGCCACGGGATTTACGCCCTACAAAAGGAAGCTGCGAAAGGCGACACTCCGCAGTCCGGTGGAGCATCGAATGCAGTGCTAATTCTTGTCCTGTTACTTTTATGCGCAGACGTGTCCCATACTGGTCCGATGACCATGATGCACGGCCGGAGCGGGGAAGCAAGATAGAAGCACCAAAGCGACGACAGATAACCTTGCCGTCGCCGCTTACAGTGCAACTGACGTCATGAGCCACGGTAATTAAGCCCTACAAAATGAAGCTGCGAAAGGCGACACTCCGCAGCCGGTGGAGCATCGAATGCAGTGCTAATTCTTGTCCTGTTACTTTTAGGCGCAGACGTATCCCGTACTGATCCGATGACCCTGATGCACGGCCGGAGCGGGAAAGCAAGATAGAAGCACCAAAGCGACGACAGATAACTTTGCCGTCACCGCCTATGGTGCAACTGACGTCATGAGCCTCGGGATTTAAGCAATACAAAAGAAAGCTGCGAAAGGGGACACTCCGCAGTCCGGTGGAGCATCTAATGCAGTGCTAATTCTTGTCCTGTTATTTTAGGCGCAGACGTGTCCCGTACTGGTCCGATGACCCTGATGCACGGCCGGAGCGGGGAAGCAAGAGAGAAGCACCTAAACGACGATAGATAACTTCGCCGTCACCGCCTGCAGTGCAACTGACGTCAAGAGCCACGGGATTTAAGCCCTACAGAAGGAAGTTGCGAAAGGCGACACTCCACTGCTCGTGGAGCATCGAATTCAGTGCTAATTCTTCTCCTGTTACTTTTAGGCGCAGACGTGTCCCGTACTGGTCCGATGACCCTGATGCACGGCCGGAGCGGTGAAGCAAGATATAAGCACCAAAGCGAAGACAGATAACTTTGCCGTCACGGCCTACAGTGCAACTGACGTCATGAGCCACGGGATTTAAGCAATACAAAATGAAGCTGCGAAAGGCGACACTCCGCAGCCGGTGGAGCATCGAATGCAGTGCTAATTCTTGTCCTGTTACTTTTAGGCGCAGACGTATCCCGTACTGATCCGATGACCCTGATGCACGGCCGGAGCGGGAAAGCAAGATAGAAGCACCAAAGCGACGACAGATAACTTTGCCGTCACCGCCTATGGTGCAACTGACGTCATGAGCCACGGGAATTAAGCCCTACAAAAGAAAGCTGCGAAAGGCGACACTCCGCAGTCCGGTGGAGCATCGAATGCAGTGCTAATTCTTGTCCTGTTACTTTTAGGCGCAGACGTGTCCCGTACTGGTCCGATGACCCTGATGCACGGCCGGAGCGGGGAAGCAAGATATAAGCACCTAAACGACGACAGATAACTTCGCCGTCACCGCCTACAGTGCAACTGACGTCATGAGCCACGGGATTTAAGCCCTACAAAAGGAAGCTGCGAAAGGCGACACTCCGTGTTCCGGTGGAGCATCGAATGCAGTGCTAATTCTTGTCCTGTTACTTTTATGCGCAGACGTGTCCCATACTGGTCCGATGACCCTTACGCACGGCCGGAGCGGGGAAGCAAGATAGAAGCACCAAAGCGACGACAGATAACTTCGCCGTCACCGCCTACCGTGCAACTGACGTCATGATCCACGGGATTTAAGCAATACAAAAGGAAGCTGCGAAAGGCGACACTCCGCAGTCCGGTGGAGCATCGACTGCAGTGCTAATTCTTGTCCTGTTACTTTTAGGCGCAGACGTGTCCCGTACTGTTCCGATGACCCTGATGCACGGCCGGAGCGGGGAAGCAAGAGAGAAGCACCAAAGCGAAGACAGATAACTTTGCCGTCACGGCCTACAGTACAACTGACGTCATGAGCCACGGGAATTAAGCCTGTGCGAAAGGCGACACTCCGCAGTCCGGTGGAGCATCGAATGCAGTGCTAATTCTTGTCCTGTTACTTTTAGGCGCAGACGTGTCCCGTACTGGTCCGATGACCCTGATGCACGGCCGGAGCGGGGCAGCAAGATATAAGCACCTAAACGACGACAGATAACTTCGCCGTCACCGCCTACAGTGCAACTGACGTCATGAGCCACGGGATTTAAGCCCTACAAAAGGAAGCTGCGAAAGGCGACACTCCGTGTTCCGGTGGAGCATCGAATGCAGTGCTAATTCTTGTCCTGTTACTTTTATGCGCAGACGTGTCCCATACTGGTCCGATGACCCTTACGCACGGCCGGAGCGGGGAAGCAAGATAGAAGCACCAAAGCGACGACAGATAACTTCGCCGTCACCGCCTACCGTGCAACTGACGTCATGAGCCACGGGATTTAAGCAATACAAAAGGAAGCTGCGAAAGGCGACACTCCGCAGTCCGGTGGAGCATCGACTGCAGTGCTAATTCTTGTCCTGTTATTTTTGGCGCAGACGTGTCCCGTACTGTTCCGATGACCCTGATGCACGGCCGGAGCGGGGAAGCAAGAGAGAAGCACCTAAACGACGATAGATAACTTCGCCGTCACCGCCTACAGTGCAACTGGCGTCATGAGCCACGGGATTTAAGCCCGACAAAAGGAAGCTGCGAAAGGCGACACTCCGCAGCCGGTGGAGCATCGAATGCAGTGATAATTCTTGTCCGGTTACTTTTAAGCGCAGACGTGTCCCGTACTTGTCCGATGACCCTGATGCACGGCCGGAGCGGGGAAGCAAGATAGAAGCACCAAAGCGACGACAGATATCATCGCCGTCAACGCCTAAAGTGCAACTGACATCATGAGCAACGGGATTTAAGCACTACAAAAGGAAGCTGCGAAAGGCGACACTCCGCAGCCGGTGGAGCATCGGATGCAGTGCTAATACTTGTCCTGTTACTTTTAGGCGCAGACGTGTCCCGTACTGGTCCGATGACCCTGATGCACGGCCGGAGCGGGGAGGCAAGATAGAAGCACCAAAGCGACGACAGATAACTTCGCCGTCACCGCCTACAGTGCAACTTACGTCATAAGCCACGGGATTTAAGCCCTACAAAAGGAAGCTGCGAAAGGCGACACTCCGAAGTCCGCTGGAGCATAGATTGAGGTGCTAATTCTTGTCCTGTTACTTTTAGGCACACACGTGTCCCATACTGGTCCGATGACCCTGATGCACGGCCGGGGCGGGGAAGCAAGATAGAAGCACCAAAGCGACGACAGATAACTTCGCCGTCACCGCCTACAGTGCAACTGACGTCATGAGTCACGGGAATTAAGCACTACAAAAGGAAGCTGCGAAAGGCGACACTCCGCAGTCCGGTGGAGCATCGAATGCAGTGCTAATTCTTTAACTGTTACTTTTAGGCGCAGACGTGTCCTGTACTGGTCCGATGACCATGATACACGGCCGGAGCGGGAAGCAAGATAGATGCACGAAAGCGACGACAGATAACATTGCCGTCACCGCCTACAGTGGAACTGACGTCATGAGCCACGGGATTTAATCACTACAAAAGGAAGCAGCGAAAGGCGACACTCCGCAGTCCGGTGGAGCATCGAATGCAGTGCTATTTCTTGTCCTGTTACGTTTAAGCGCAGACGTGTCCCATACTGGTCCGATGACCCTGATGCACGGCGGGAGCGGGGAGGCAAGATAGAAGCACCAAAGCGACGACAGATAAATTTACCGTCACCGCCTACAGTACAACTGACGTCAAAAGCCGCGGGATTTAAGCCCTACAAAAGGAAGCTGCGAGAGGCGATACTCCGCCGTCCGGAGGAGCATCGAATGCAGTGCTAATTCTTGTCCTGTTAATTTTATCCGCAGATGTGTCCCGTACTGGTCCGATGACCCTGATGCACGGCCAGAGCGGGGAAGCAAGAGAGAAGCACCAAAGCGAATACAGATAACTTTGCCGTCCCGGCCTACAGTACAACTGACGTCATGAGCCACGGGATTTACGCCCTACAAAAGGAAGCTGCGAAAGGCGACACTCCGCAGTCCGGTGGAGCATCGAATGCAGTGCTAATTCTTGTCCTGTTACTTTTATGCGCAGACGTGTCCCATACTGGTCCGATGACCCTTACGCACGGCCGGAGCGGGGAAGCAAGATAGAAGCACCAAAGCGACGACCGATAACTTCGCCGTCACCGCCTACCGTGCAACTGACGTCATGATCCACGGGATTTAAGCAATACAAAAGGAAGCTGCGAAAGGCGACACTCCGCAGTCCGGTGGAGCATCGACTGCAGTGCTAATTCTTGTCCTGTTACTTTTAGGCGCAGACGTGTCCCGTACTGTTCCGATGACCCTGATGCACGGCCGGAGCGGGGAAGCAAGAGAGAAGCACCAAAGCGAAGACAGATAACTTTGCCGTCACGGCCTACAGTACAACTGACGTCATGAGCCACGGGAATTAAGCCCTACAAAAGAAAGCTGCGAAAGGCGACACTCCGCAGTCCGGTGGAGCATCGAATGCAGTGCTAATTCTTGTCCTGTTACTTTTAGGCGCAGACGTGTCCCGTACTGGTCCGATGACCCTGATGCACGGCCGGAGCGGGGAAGCAAGATATAAGCACCTAAACGACGACAGATAACTTCGCCGTCACCGCCTACAGTGCAACTGACGTCATGAGCCACGGGATTTAAGCCCTACAAAAGGAAGCTGCGAAAGGCGACACTCCGTGTTCCGGTGGAGCATCGAATGCAGTGCTAATTCTTGTCCTGTTACTTTTATGCGCAGACGTGTCCCATACTGGTCCGATGACCCTTACGCACGGCCGGAGCGGGGAAGCAAGATAGAAGCACCAAAGCGACGACAGATAACTTCGCCGTCACCGCCTACCGTGCAACTGACGTCATGAGCCACGGGATTTAAGCAATACAAAAGGAAGCTGCGAAAGGCGACACTCCGCAGTCCGGTGGAGCATCGACTGCAGTGCTAATTCTTGTCCTGTTACTTTTAGGCGCAGACGTGTCCCGTACTGTTCCGATGACCCTGATGCACGGCCGGAGCGGGGAAGCAAGAGAGAAGCACCTAAACGACGATAGATAACTTCGCCGTCACCGCCTACAGTGCAACTGGCGTCATGAGCCACGGGATTTAAGCCCTACAAAAGGAAGCTGCGAAAGGCGACACTCCGCAGCCGGTGGAGCATCGAATGCAGTGATAATTCTTGTCCGGTTACTTTTAAGCGCAGACGTGTCCCGTACTTGTCCGATGACCCTGATGCACGGCCGGAGCGGGGAAGCAAGATAGAAGCACCAAAGCGACGACAGATATCATCGCCGTCAACGCCTAAAGTGCAACTGACATCATGAGCAACGGGATTTAAGCACTACAAAAGGAAGCTGCGAAAGGCGACCCTCCGCAGCCGGTGGAGCATCGGATGCAGTGCTAATACTTGTCCTGTTACTTTTAGGCGCAGACGTGTCCCGTACTGGTCCGATGACCCTGATGCACGGCCGGAGCGGGGAGGCAAGATAGAAGCACCAAAGCGACGACAGATAACTTCGCCGTCACCGCCTACAGTGCAACTTACGTCATAAGCCACGGGATTTAAGCCCTACAAAAGGAAGCTGCGAAAGGCGACACTCCGAAGTCCGCTGGAGCATAGATTGAGGTGCTAATTCTTGTCCTGTTACTTTTAGGCACACACGTGTCCCATACTGGTCCGATGACCCTGATGCACGGCCGGGGCGGGGAAGCAAGATAGAAGCACCAAAGCGACGACAGATAACTTCGCCGTCACCGCCTACAGTGCAACTGACGTCATGAGTCACGGGAATTAAGCACTACAAAAGGAAGCTGCGAAAGGCGACACTCCGCAGTCCGGTGGAGCATCGAATGCAGTGCTAATTCTTTAACTGTTACTTTTAGGCGCAGACGTGTCCTGTACTGGTCCGATGACCCTGATACACGGCCGGAGCGGGAAGCAAGATAGATGCACGAAAGCGACGACAGATAACATTGCCGTCACCGCCTACAGTGGAACTGACGTCATGAGCCACGGGATTTAATCACTACAAAAGGAAGCAGCGAAAGGCGACACTCCGCAGTCCGGTGGAGCATCGAATGCAGTGCTATTTCTTGTCCTGTTACGTTTAAGCGCAGACGTGTCCCATACTGGTCCGATGACCCTGATGCACGGCGGGAGCGGGGAGACAAGATAGAAGCACCAAAGCGACGACAGATAAATTTGCCGTCACCGCCTACAGTTCAACTGACGTCAAAAGCCGCGGGATTTAAGCCCTACAAAAGGAAGCTGCGAGAGGCGATACTCCGCCGTCCGGAGGAGCATCGAATGCAGTGCTAATTCTTGTCCTGTTAATTTTATCCGCAGATGTGTCCCCTACTGGTCCGATGACCCTGATGCACGGCCAGAGCGGGGAAGCAAGAGAGAAGCACCAAAGCGAAGACAGATAACGTTGCCGTCACCGCCTACAGTGCAACTGACGTCATGAGCCATGGGTTATAAGCACTACAAAAGGAAGCTGCGAAAGGCGAAACTCCGCAGCCGGAGGAGCATCGGATGCAGTGTTAATACTTGTCCTGTTACTTTTAGGCCCAGACGTGTCCCGTACTGGTCCGATGACCCTGATGCACGGCCGGAGCGGTGAAGCAAGATATAAGCACCAAAGCGAATACAGATAACTTTGCCGTCACGGCCTACAGTACAACTGACGTCATGAGCCACGGGATTTACGCCCTACAAAAGGAAGCTGCGAAAGGCGACACTCCGCAGTCCGGTGGAGCATCGAATGCAGTGCTAATTCTTGTCCTGTTACTTTTATGCGCAGACGTGTCCCATACTGGTCCGATGACCATGATGCACGGCCGGAGCGGGGAAGCAAGATAGAAGCACCAAAGCGACGACAGATAACCTTGCCGTCGCCGCTTACAGTGCAACTGACGTCATGAGCCACGGTAATTAAGCCCTACAAAATGAAGCTGCGAAAGGCGACACTCCGCAGCCGGTGGAGCATCGAATGCAGTGCTAATTCTTGTCCTGTTACTTTTAGACGCAGACGTATCCCGTACTGATCCGATGACCCTGATGCACGGCCGGAGCGGGAAAGCAAGATAGAAGCACCAAAGCGACGACAGATAACTTTGCCGTCACCGCCTATGGTGCAACTGACGTCATGAGCCTCGGGATTTAAGCAATACAAAAGAAAGCTGCGAAAGGCGACACTCCGCAGTCCGGTGGAGCATCTAATGCAGTGCTAATTCTTGTCCTGTTATTTTAGGCGCAGACGTGTCCCGTACTGGTCCGATGACCCTGATGCACGGCCGGAGCGGGGAAGCAAGAGAGAAGCACCTAAACGACGATAGATAACTTCGCCGTCACCGCCTGCAGTGCAACTGACGTCAAGAGCCACGGGATTTAAGCCCTACAGAAGGAAGTTGCGAAAGGCGACACTACACTGCTCGTGGAGCATCGAATTCAGTGCTAATTCTTCTCCTGTTACTTTTAGGCGCAGACGTGTCCCGTACTGGTCCGATGACCCGGATGCACGGCCGGAGCGGTGAAGCAAGATATAAGCACCAAAGCGAAGACAGATAACTTTGCCGTCACGGCCTACAGTACAACTGACGTCATGAGCCACGGGAATTAAGCCATACAAAAGAAAGCTGCGAAAGGCGACACTCCGCAGTCCGGTGGAGCATCGAATGCAGTGCTAATTCTTGTCCTGTTACTTTTAGGCGCAGACGTGTCCCGTACTGGTCCGATGACCCTGATGCACGGCCGGAGCGGGGAAGCAAGATATAAGCACCTAAACGACGACAGATAACTTCGCCGTCACCGCCTACAGTGCAACTGACGTCATGAGCCACGGGATTTAAGCCCTACAAAAGGAAGCTGCGAAAGGCGACACTCCGTGTTCCGGTGGAGCATCGAATGCAGTGCTAATTCTTGTCCTGTTACTTTTATGCGCAGACGTGTCCCATACTGGTCCGATGACCCTTACGCACGGCCGGAGCGGGGAAGCAAGATAGAAGCACCAAAGCGACGACAGATAACTTCGCCGTCACCGCCTACCGTGCAACTGACGTCATGAGCCACGGGATTTAGGCAATACAAAAGGAAGCTGCGAAAGGCGACACTCCGCAGTCCGGTGGAGCATCGACTGCAGTGCTAATTCTTGTCCTGTTACTTTTAGGCGCAGACGTGTCCCGTACTGTTCCGATGACCCTGATGCACGGCCGGAGCGGAGAAGCAAGAGAGAAGCACCTAAACGACGATAGATAACTTCGCCGTCACCGCCTACAGTGCAACTGACGTCATGAGCCACGGGATTTAAGCCCTACAAAAGGAAGCTGCGAAAGGCGACACTCCGCAGCCGGTGGAGCATCGAATGCAGTGATAATTCTTGTCCGGTTACCTTTAAGCGCAGACGTGTCCCGTACTGGTCCGATGACCCTGATGCACGGCCGGAGCGGGGAGGCAAGATAGAAGCACCAAAGCGACGACAGATAACTTCGCCGTCACCGCCTACAGTGCAACTTACGTCATAAGCCACGGGATTTAAGCCCTACAAAAGGAAGCTGCGAAAGGCGACACTCCGAAGTCCGCTGGAGCATAGAATCACGTGCTAATTCTTGTCCTGTTACTTTTAGGCACACACGTGTCCCATACTGGTCCGATGACCCTGATGCACGGCCGGGGCGGGGAAGCAAGATAGAAGCACCAAAGCGACGACAGATAACTTCGCCGTCACCGCCTACAGTGCAACTGACGTCATGAGTCACGGGATTAAAGCACTACAAAAGGAAGCTGCGAAAGGCGACACTCCGCAGTCCGGTGGAGCATCGAATGCAGTGCTAATTCTTTAACTGTTACTTTCAGGCGCAGACGTGTCCTGTACTGGTCCGATGACCCTGATACACGGCCGGAGCGGGAAGCAAGATAGATGCACGAAAGCGACGACAGATAACATTGCCGTCACCGCCTACAGTGGAACTGACGTCATGAGCCACGGGATTTAATCACTACAAAAGGAAGCTGCGAAAGGCGACACTCCGCAGTCCGGTGGAGCATTGAATTCAGTGCTAATTCTTATCCTGTTGCTTTTAGGCGCAGACGTGTCCCGTACTGGTCCGATGACCCTGATGCACGGCCGGATCGGGGAAGCAAGATAGAAGCACCAAAGCGACGACAGATAAACTTGCCGTCACCGCCTACAGTGCAACTGATGTCAAAAGCCGCGGGATTTAATCAATACAAAAGGAGGCTGCGAGAGGCGATACTCCGCAGTCCGGAGGAGCATCGAAAGCAGTGCTAATTCTTTAACTGTTACTTTTCGGCGCAGACGTGTCCTGTACTGGTCCGATGACCCTGATACACGGCCGGAGCGGGAAGCAAGATAGATGCACGAAAGCGACGACAGATAACATTGCCGTCACCGCCTACAGTGGAACTGACGTCATGAGCCACGGGATTTAATCACTACAAAAGGAAGCTGCGAGAGGCGATACTCCGCAGTCCGGAGGAGCATCGAATGCAGTGCTAATTCTTGTCCTGTTACTTTTAGCCGCAGACGTGTCCCGTACTGGTCCGATGACCCTGATGCACGGCCGGAGCGGGGAAGCAAGATAGAAGCACCAAAGCGAAGACAGATAACGTTGCCGTCACCGCCTACAGTGCAACTGACGTCATGAGCCATGGGTTATAAGCACTACAAAAGGAAGCTGCGAAAGACGACACTCCGCAGCCGGAGGAGCATCGGATGCAGTGCTAACACTTGTCTTGTTACTTTTAGGCGCAGACGTGTCCCGTACTGGTCCGATGACCCTGATGCACGGCCGGAGCGGGGAAGCAAGAGAGAAGCACCTAAACGACGACAGATAACTTCACCGTCACCGCCTAAAGTGCAACTGACGTCATGAGCCACGGGATTTAAGCCCTAGAAAAGGAAGCTGCGAAAGGCGACACTCCGCTGTCCGGTGGAGCATCGAATGCAGTGATAATTCTGGTCCTGTTACTTTTAGGCGCAGACGTGTCCCGCACTGGTTCGATGGCCCTGATGCACGGCCGGAGCGGGGAAGCAAGATAGAAGCACCAAAGCGACGACAGATAACTTCGCCGTCACCGCCTAAATTGCAACTGACGTCATGAGCCCCGGGATTTAAGCCCTACAGAAGGAAGCTCCGAAAGGCGACACTCCGCAGCCCGTGGAGCATCAAATTCAGTGCTAATTCTTCTCCTGTTACTTTTAGGCGCAGACGTGTCCCGTACTGGTCCGATGAATTTGATGCACGGCCGGAGCGGGGAAGCAAGATAGAAGCACCAAAGCGACGACAGATAACTTCGCCGTCACCGCCTATGGTGCAACTGACGTCATGTGCCACGGGATTTAAGCAATACAAAAGGAAGCTGCGAAAGGCGACACTCCGCAGTCCGGTGGAGCATCGAATGCAGTGCTAATTATTGTCCTGTTACATTTGTGCGCAGACGTGTCCCGTACTGGTCCGATGACCCTGATGCACGGCCGGAGCGGGGAAGCAAGATAGAAGCACCAAAGCGACGACAGATAACCTTGCCGTCGCCGCCTACAGTGCAACTGACGTCATGAGCCACGGGAATTAAGCCCTACAAAAGGAAGCTGCGAAAGGCGACACTCCGCAGCCGGTGGAGCATCGAATGCAGTGCTAATTCTTGTCCTGTTACTTTTAGGCGCAGACGTATCCCGTACTGATCCGATGACCCTGATGCACGGCCGGAGCGGGGAAGAGAGATAGAAGCACCAAAGCGACGACAGATAACTTTGCCGTCACCGCCTATGGTGCAACTGACGTCATGTGCCACGGATTTAAGCAATACAAAAGGAAGCTGCGAAAGGCGACACTCCGCAGTCCGGTGGAGCATCGAATGCAGTGCTATTTCTTGTCCTGTTACTTTTAGGCGCAGACGTGTCCCGTACTGGTCCGATGACCCTGATGCACGGCCGGAGCGAGGAAGCAAGACAAAAGCACCTAAACGACGATAGATAACTTCGCCGTCACCGCCTAAAGTGCAACTGACGTCATGAGCAACGGGTATTAAGCACTACAAAAGGAACCTGCGAAAGGCGACACTCCGCAGTCCGGTGGAGCATCGAATGCAGTGCTATTTCTTGTCCTGTTACGTTTAGGGGCAGAATTGTCCCATACTGGTCCGATGACCCTGATGCATGGCCGGAGCGGGGAAGCAAGATAGAAGCACCAAAGCGACGACAGATAACTTCGCCGTCACCGCCTAAAGTGCAACTGACGTGATGAGCAACGGGATTTAAGCACTACAAAAGGAAGCAGCGAAAGGCGACATTCCGCAGTCCGGTGGAGCATCGAATGCAGTGCTAATTCTTATCCTGTTACTTTTAGGCGCAGACGTGTCCCGTACTGGTCCGATGACCCTGATGCACGGCCGGAGCGGGGAAGCAAGATAGAAGCACCAAAGCGAAGACAGATAACGTTGCCGTCACCGCCTACAGTGCAACTGACGTGATGAGCAACGGGATTTAAGCACTACAAAAGGAAGCAGCGAAAGGCGACACTCCGCAGTCCGGTGGAGCATCGAATGCAGTGCTAATTCTTATCCTGTTACTTTTAGGCGCAGACGTGTCCCGTACTGGTCCGATGACCCTGATGCACGGCCGGAGCGGGGAAGCAAGAGAAAAGCACCTAAACGACGATAGATAACTTCGCCGCCACCGCCTAAAGTGCAACTGACGTCATGAGCCACGGGATTTAAGCCCTACAAAAGGAAGCTGCGAAAGGCGACACTCCGCAGTCCGTTGGAGCATCGGATGCAGTGCTAATACTTGTCCTGTTACCTTTAGGCCCAGACGTGTCCCGTACTGGTCCGATGACCCTGATGCACGGCCGGAGCGGGGAAGCAAGAAAGAAGCACCTAAACGACGACAGATAACTTCACCGTCACCGCCTAAAGTGCAACTGACGTCATGAGCCACGGGATTTAATCCCTAGAAAAGGAAGCTGCGAAAGGCGACACTCCTCTGTCCGGTGGAGCATCGAATGCAGTGCTAATTCTTGTCCTGTTATTTTAGGCGCAGTCGTGTCCCGCACTGGTCCGATGGCCCTGATGCACGGCCGGAGCGGGGAAGCAAGATAGAAGCACCAAAGCGACGACAGATAACTTCGCCGTCACCGCCTAAAGTGCAACTGACGTCATGAGCCCCGGGATTTAAGCCCTACAGAAGGAAGCTGCGAAAGGCGACACTCCGCAGCCCGTGGAGCATCGAATTCAGTGCTAATTCTTCTCCTGTTACTTTTAGGCGCAGACGTGTCCCGTACTGGTCCGATGACCCTGATGCACGGCCGGAGCGGTGAAGCAAGATAAGCACCAAAGCGAATACAGATAACTTTGCCGTCACGGCCTACAGTACAACTGACGTCATGAGCCACGGGATTTACGCCCTACAAAAGGAAGTTGCGAAAGGCGACACTCCGCAGTCCGGTGGAGCATCGAATGCAGTGCTAATTCTTGTCCTGTTACTTTTATGCGCAGACGTGTCCCATACTGGTCCGATGACCATGATGCACGGCCGGAGCGGGGAAGCAAGATAGAAGCAACAAAGCGACGACAGATAACCTTGCCGTCGCCGCTTACAGTGCAACTGACGTCATGAGCCACGGTAATTAAGCCCTACAAAATGAAGCTGCGAAAGGCGGCACTCCGCAGTCCGGTGGAGCATCGAATTCAGTGCTAATTCTTGTCCTGTTACTTTTAGGTGCAGACGTGTCTCTTACTGGTCCGATGACCCTGATGCACGGCCGGAGCGGGGAAGCAAGATAGAAGCACCAAAGCGACGACAGATAACTTTGCCGTCACCGCCTACAGTGCAACTGACGTCATGTGCCACGGGAATTAAGCCCTACAAAAGAAAGCTGCGAAAGGCGACACTCCGCAGTCCGGTGGAGCATCGAAAGCAGTGCTAATTACTGTCCTGTTACATTTACGCGCAGACGTGTCCCGTACTGGTCCGATGACCCTGATGCACGGCCGGAGCGGGGAAGCAAGAGAGAAGCACCTAAACGACGACAGATAACTCCACCGTCACCGCCTAAAGTGCAACTGACGTCATGAGCCACGGGATTTAGGCACTACAAAAGGAAGCAGCGAAAGGCGACACTCCGCAGTCCGGTGGAGCATCGAATGCAGTGCTATTTCTTGTCCTGTTACGTTTAGGCGCAGACATGTCCCATACTGGTCCGATGACCCTGATGCACGGCGGGAGCGGGGAGGCAAGATAGAAGCACCAAAGCGACGATAGATAACTTCGCCGTCACCGCCTATAGTGCAACTGACGTCATGAGCCACGGGATTGAAGCCCTACAAAAGGAAGCTGCGAAAGGCGACACTCCGCAGTCCGGTGAAGCATCGAATGAGGTGCTAATTCTTGTCCTGTTACTTTTAGGCGCACACGTGTCCCATACTGGTCCGATGACCCTGATGCGCGGCCGGGGCGGGGAAGCAAGATAGAAGCACCAAAGCGACGACAGATAACTTCGCCGGCACCGCCTACAGTGCAACTGACGTCATGAGTCACGGGATTTAAGCACTACAAAAGGAAGCTGCGAAAGGCGACACACCGCAGCCCGTGGAGCATCGAATTCAGTGCTAATTCTTGTCCTGTTACTTTTAGCCGCAGACGTGCCCCGTACTGGTCCGATGACCCTGATGCCCGGCCGGAGCGGGGAAGCAAGATAGAAGCACCAAAGCGAAGACAGATAACGTTGCCGTCACTGCCTACAGTGCAAATGACGTCATGAGCCATGGGCTATAAGCACTACAAAATGAAGCTGCGAAAGGCGACACTCCGCAGCCGGTGGAGCATCGAATGCAGTGCTAATTCTTCTCCTGTTACTTTTATGCGCAGACGTGTCCCGCACTGGTCCGATGACCCTGATGCACGGCCGGAGCGGGGAAGCAAGATAGAAGCACCAATACGACGACAGATAACTTCGCCGTCACCGCCTAAAGTGCAACTGACCTCATGAGCCCCGGGATTAGAGCCCTACAGAAGGAAGCTGCGAAAGGCGACACTCCGCAGCCCGTGGAGCATCGAGTTCAGTGCTAATTCTTCTCCTTTTACTTTTATTCGGAGACGTGTCGCGTACTGGTCCGATGACCCTGATGCACGGCCGGAGTGCTGAAGCAAGATATAAGCACCAAAGCGAAGACAGATAACTTTGTCGTCACGGCCTACAGTACAACTGACGTCATGAGCCACGGGAATTAAGCCCTACAAAAGAAAGCTGCGAAAGGCGACACTCCGCAGTCCGGTGGAGCATCGAATGCAGTGCTAATTCTTGTCCTGTTACATTTAGGCGCAGACGTGTCCCGTACTGGTCCGATGACCATGATTTACGGCCGGAGCGGGGAGGCAAGATAGAAGCACCAAAGCCACGACAGATAACATCGCCGTCACCGCCTACAGTGCAACTGACGTCATGAGCCACGGGATTTAAGCCCTACAAAAGGAAGCTGCGAAAGGCGACACTCCGCAGTTTGGTGGAGCATCGGATGCAGTGCTAATACTTGTCCTGTTACTTTTAGGCGCAGACGTGTCCCGTACTGGTCCGATGACCCTGATGCACGGCCGGAGCGGGGAGGCAAGATAGAAGCACCAAAGCGACGACAGATAACTTCGCCGTCACCGCCTACAGTGCAACTTACGTCATGAGCCACAGGTTTTAAGCCCTACAAAAGGAAGCTGCGAAAGGCGACACTCCGAAGTCCGGTGGAGCATCGAATGAGGTGCTAATTCTTGTCCTGTTACTTTTAGGCACACACGTGTCCCATACTGGTCCGATGACCCTGATGCACGGCCGGGGCGGGGAAGCAAGATAGAAGCACCAAAGCGACGACAGATAACTTCGCCGTCACCGCCTACAGTGCAACTGACGTCATGAGTCACGGGATTAAAGCACTACAAAAGGAAGCTGCGAAAGGCGACACTCCGCAGTCCGGTGGAGCATCGAATGCAGTGCTAATTCTTTAACTGTTACTTTTAGGCGCATACGTGTCCTGTACTGGTCCGATGACCCTGATACACGGCCGGAGCGGGAAGCAAGATAGATGCACGAAAGCGACGACAGATAACATTGCCGTCACCGCCTACAGTGGAACTGACGTCATGAGCCACGGGATTTAATCACTACAAAAGGAAGCTGCGAAAGGCGACACTCCGCAGTCCGGTGGAGCATCGAATTCAGTGCTAATTCTTATCCTGTTGCTTTTAGGCGCAGACGTGTCCCGTACTGGTCCGATGACCCTGATGCACGGCCGGATCGGGGAAACAAGATAGAAGCACCAAAGCGACGACAGATAAATTTGCCGTCACCGCCTACAGTGCAACTGATGTCAAAAGCCGCGGGATTTAATCACTACAAAAGGAAGCTGCGAGAGGCGATACTCCGCAGTCCGGAGGAGCATCGAATGCAGTGCTAATTCTTTAACTGTTACTTTTCGGCGCAGACGTGTCCTGTACTGGTCCGATGACCCTGATACACGGCCGGAGCGGGAAGCAAGATAGATGCACGAAAGCGAAGACAGATAACATTGCCGTCACCGCCTACAGTGGAACTGACGTCATGAGCCACGGAATTTAATCACTACAAAAGGAAGCTGCGAGAGGCGATACTCCGCAGTCCGGAGGAGCATCGAATGCAGTGCTAATTCTTGTCCTGTTACTTTTAGCCGCAGACGTGTCCCGTACTGGTCCGATGACCCTGATGCACGGCCGGAGCGGGGAAGCAAGAGAGAAGCACCTAAACGACGACAGATAACTTCACCGTCACCGCCTAAAGTGCAACTGACGTCAT
Source organism: Amblyomma americanum (assembly GCF_052857255.1). Lineage (NCBI taxonomy): Eukaryota > Metazoa > Arthropoda > Arachnida > Ixodida > Ixodidae > Amblyomma > Amblyomma americanum. Next base: position 200,996,552 of record NC_135502.1, read on the forward strand.
GAGCCACGGGATGTAAGCCCTAGAAAAGGAAGCTGCGAAAGGCGACACTCCGCTGTCCGGTGGAGCATCGAATGCAGTGATAATTCTGGTCCTGTTACTTTTAGGCGCAGACGTGTCCCGCACTGGTTCGATGGCCCTGATGCACGGCCGGAGCGGGGAAGCAAGATAGAAGCACCAAAGCGACGACAGATAACTTCGCCGTCACCGCCTAAATTGCAACTGACGTCATGAGCCCCGGGATTTAAGCCCTACAGAAGGAAGCTCCGAAAGGCGACACTCCGCAGCCCGTGGAGCATCGAATTCAGTGCTAATTCTTCTCCTGTTACTTTTAGGCGCAGACGTGTCCCGTACTGGTCCGATGAATTTGATGCACGGCCGGAGCGGTGAAGCAAGATATAAGCACCAAAGCGAAGACAGATAACTTTGCCGTCACAGCCTACAGTGCAACTGACTTCATGAGCCACGGGATTTAAGCCCTACAAAAGGAAGCTGCGAAAGGCGACACTCCGCAGTCCGGTGGAGCATCGAATGCAGTGCTAATTCTTGTCCTGTTACTTTTATGCGCAGACGTGTCCCATACTGGTCCGATGACCCTGTTGCACGGCCGGAGCGGGGAAGCAAGATAGAAGCACCAAAGCGACGACAGATAACTTTGCCGTCACCGCCTACAGTCCAACTGACGTCATGAGCCACGAGAATTAAGCCCTACAAAAGAAAGCTGCGAAAGGCGACACTCCGCAGTCCGGTGGAGCATCGAATGCAGTGCTAATTCTTGTCCTGTTACTTTTATGCGCAGACGTGTCCCATACTGGTCCGATCACCCTGATGCACGGCCGGAGCGGTGAAGCAAGATAGAAGCACCAAAGCGACGACAGATAACTTTGCCGTCACCGCTTACAGTCCAACTGACGTCATGAGCCACGAGAATTAAGCCCTACAAAAGAAAGCTGCGAAAGGCGACACTCCGCAGTCCGGTGGAGCATCGAATGCAGTGCTAATTCTTGTCCTGTTACTTTTATGCGCAGACGTGTCCCATACTGGTCCGATCACCCTGATGCACGGCCGGAGCGGTGAAGCAAGATAGAAGCACCAAAGCGACGACAGATAACTTTGCCGTCACCGCTTACAGTCCAACTGACGTCATGAGCCACGAGAATTAAGCCCTACAAAAGAAAGCTGCGAAAGGCGACACTCCGCAGTCCGGTGGAGCATCGAATGCAGTGCTAATTCTTGTCCTGTTACTTTTATGCGCAGACGTGTCCCATACTGGTCCGATGACCCTGATGCACGGCCGGAGCGGGGAAGCAAGATAGAAGCACCAAAGCGACGACAGATAACTTTGCCGTCACCGCCTACAGTCCAACTGACGTCATGAGCCACGAGAATTAAGCCCTACAAAAGAAAGCTGCGAAAGGCGACACTCCGCAGTCCGGTGGAGCATCGAATGCAGTGCTAATTCTTGTCCTGTTACTTTTATGCGCAGACGTGTCCCATACTGGTCCGATGACCCTGATGCACGGCCGGAGCGGTGAAGCAAGATAGAAGCACCAAAGCGACGACAGATAACTTTGCCGTCACCGCCTACAGTCCAACTGACGTCATGAGCCACGAGAATTAAGCCCTACAAAAGAAAGCTGCGAAAGGCGACACTCCGCAGCCCGGTGGAGCATCGAATGCAGTGCTAATTCTTGTCCTGTTACTTTTATGCGCAGACGTGTCCCATACTGGTCCGATGACCCTGATGCACGGCCGGAGCGGTGATGCAAGATAGAAGCACCAAAGCGACGACAGATAACTTTGCCGTCACCGCCTACAGTCCAACTGACGTCATGAGCCACGGGAATTAAGCCCTACAAAAGGAAGCTGCGAAAGGCGAAACTCCGCAGCGGGTGGAGCATCGAATGCAGTGCTAATTCTTGTCTTGTTACTTTTAGAAGCAGACGTATCCCGTACTGATCCGATGACCCTGATGCACGGCCGGAGCGGGGAAGCAAGATAGAAGCACCAAAGCGACGACAGATAACTTTGCCGTCACCGCCTACAGTCCAACTGACGTCATGAGCCACGAGAATTAAGCCCTACAAAAGAAAGCTGCGAAAGGCGACACTCCGCAGTCCGGTGGAGCATCGAATGCAGTGCTAATTCTTGTCCTGTTACTTTTATGCGCAGACGTGTCCCATACTGGTCCGATGACCCTGATGCACGGCCGGAGCGGGGAAGCAAGATAGAAGCACCAAAGCGACGACAGATAACTTTGCCGTCACCGCCTACAGTCCAACTGACGTCATGAGCCACGAGAATTAAGCCCTACAAAAGAAAGCTGCGAAAGGCGAAACTCCGCAGTCCGGTGGAGCATCGAATGCAGTGCTAATTCTTGTCTTGTTACTTTTAGAAGCAGACGTATCCCGTACTGATCCGATGACCCTGATGAACGGCCGGAGCGGGGAAGCAAGATAGAAGCACCAAAGCGACGACAGATAACTTTGCCGTCACCGCCTACAGTGCAACTGATGTCGTGAGCCACGGGATTTAGGCACTAGAAAAGGAAGCTGCCAAGGGCGACACTCCGCAGTCCGGTGGAGCATCGAATTCAGTGCTAATTTTTGTCCTGTTACTTTTAGGCACAGACGTGTCCCGTACTGGTCCGATGACCCTGGTGCACGGCCGGAGCGGGGAAGCAAGATAGAAGCACCAAAGCGACGGCAGATAACTTCGAAGTCACCGCCTGCAGTGCAACTGACGTCATGAGCCATGGGATTTAAGCACTACAAAGGGAAGCTGTGAAAGGCGAAACTCCGCAGTCCGGTGGAGCATCGAATGCAATGCTAATTCTTGTCCTGTTACTTTTAGGCGCAGACGTGTCCCGTACTGGTTCGATGACGCTGATGCACGGCCGGAGCGGGGAAGCAAGATAGAAGCACCAAAGCGAAGACAGATAACTTCGCCGTCACCGCCTGCAGTGCAACTGACGTCATGAGCCACGGGAATTAAGCCCTACAAAAGGAAGCTGCGAAAGGCGAAACTCCGCAGTCCGGTGGAGCCTCGAATGCAATGCTAATTCTTGTCCTTTTACTTTTAGGCGCAGACGTGTCCAATACTGGCCCGATGACCCTGATGCACGGCCGGAGCGGGGAAGCAAGATAGAAGCACCAAAGCGACGGCAGATAACTTCGCCGTCGCCGCCTACAGTGCAACTGACGTCATGAGCCACGGGATTTAAGCCCTACAAAAGGAAGCTGCGAAAGGCGACACTCCGCAGTCCGGTGGAGCATCGAATGCAGTGCTAATTCTTGTCCTGTTACTTTTATGCGCAGACGTGTCCCATACTGGTCCGATGACCCTGATGAACGGCCGGAGCGGGGAAGCAAGATAGAAGCACCAAAGCGACGACAGATAACTTTGCCGTCACCGCCTACAGTGCATCTGACGTCATGAGCCACGGGATTTAAACCCTACAAAAGTAAGCTGCGAAAGGCACACTCCGCAGTCAGGTGGAGCATTGAATGAGGTGCTAATTCTTGTCCTGTTACCTTTAGGCGCACACGTGTCCCATACTGGTCCGATGACCCTTATGCACGGCCGGAGCGGGGAGGCAAGATAGAAGCACCAAAGCGACGACAGATAACTTCGCCGTCACCGCCTACAGTGCATCTGACGTCATGAGCCACGGGATTTAAGCAATACAAAAGGAAGCTGCGAAAGGCGACACTCCGCAGTCCGGTGGAGCATCGAATGAGGTGCTAATTCTTGTCCTGTTACCTTTAGGCGCACACGTGTCCCATACTGGTCCGATGACCCTGATGCACGGCCGGGGCGGGGAAGCAAGATAGAAGCACCAAAGCGACGACAGATAACTTCGCCGTCACCGCCTACAGTGCATCTGACGTCATGAGCCACGGGATTTAAGCCCTACAAAAGGAAGCTGCGAAAGGCACACTCCGCAGTCAGGTGGAGCATTGAATGAGGTGCTAATTCTTGTCCTGTTACCTTTAGGCGCACACGTGTCCCATACTGGTCCGATGACCCTTATGCACGGCCGGAGCGGGGAGGCAAGATAGAAGCACCAAAGCGACGACAGATAACTTCGCCGTCACCGCCTACAGTGCATCTGACGTCATGAGCCACGGGATTTAAGCCCTACAAAAGGAAGCTGCGAAAGGCGACACTCCGCAGTCCAGTGGAGCATCGAATGCAGTGCTAATTCTTGTCCTGTTACTTTTATGCGCAGACGTGTCCCATACTGGTCCGATGACCCTGATGCACGGCCGGAGCGGGGAAGCAAGATAGAAGCACCAAAGCGACGACAGATAACTTTGCCGTCACCGCCTACAGTGCATCTGACGTCATGAGCCACGGGATTTAAGCCCTACAAAAGTAAGCTGCGAAAGGCACACTCCGCAGTCAGGTGGAGCATTGAATGAGGTGCTAATTCTTGTCCTGTTACCTTTAGGCGCACACGTGTCCCATACTGGTCCGATGACCCTTATGCACGGCCGGAGCGGGGAGGCAAGATAGAAGCACCAAAGCGACGACAGATAACTTCGCCGTCACCGCCTACACTGCATCTGACGTCATGAGCCACGGGATTTAAGCAATACAAAAGGAAGCTGCGAAAGGCGACACTCCGCAGTCCGGTGGAGCATCGAATGAGGTGCTAATTCTTGTCCTGTTACCTTTAGGCGCACACGTGTCCCATACTGGTCCGATGACCCTGATGCACGGCCGGGGCGGGGAAGCAAGATAGAAGCACCAAAGCGACGACAGATAACTTCGCCGTCACCGCCTACACTGCAACTGACGTCATGTGCCACGGGATTTAAGCACTACAAAAGTAAGCTGCGAAAGGCACACTCCGCAGTCAGGTGGAGCATTGAATGAGGTGCTAATTCTTGTCCTGTTACCTTTAGGCGCACACGTGTCCCATACTGGTCCGATGACCCTTATGCACGGCCGGAGCGGGGAGGCAAGATAGAAGCACCAAAGCGACGACAGATAACTTCGCCGTCACCGCCTACAGTGCATCTGACGTCATGAGCCACGGGATTTAAGCAATACAAAAGGAAGCTGCGAAAGGCGACACTCCGCAGTCCGGTGGAGCATCGAATGAGGTGCCAATTCTTGTCCTGTTACCTTTAGGCGCACACGTGTCCCATACTGGTCCGATGACCCTGATGCACGGCCGGGGCGGGGAAGCAAGATAGAAGCACCAAAGCGACGACAGATAACTTCGCCGTCACCGCCTACAGTGCATCTGACGTCATGAGCCACGGGATTTAAGCCCTACAAAAGGAAGCTGCGAAAGGCGACACTCCGCAGTCCGGTGGAGCATCGAATGAGGTGCTAATTCTTGTCCTGTTACCTTTAGGCGCACAAGTGTCCCATACTGGTCCGATGACCCTGATGCACGGCCGGGGCGGGGAAGCAAGATAGAAGCACCAAAGCGACGACAGATAACTTCGCCGTCACCGCCTACAGTGCATCTGACGTCATGAGCCACGGGATTTAAGCCCTACAAAAGGAAGCTGCGAAAGGCGACACTCCGCAGTCCGGTGGAGCATCGAATGAGGTGCTAATTCTTGTCCTGTTACCTTTAGGCGCACACGTGTCCCATACTGGTCCGATGACCCTGATGCACGGCCGGGGCGGGGAAGCAAGATAGAAGCACCAAAGCGACGACAGATAACTTCGCCGTCACCGCCTACAGTGCAACTGACGTCATGAGTCACGCGATTAAAGCACTACAAAAGGAAGCTGCGAAAGGCGACACTCCGCAGTCCGGTGGAGCATCGAATGCAGTGCTAATTCTTTAACTGTTACTTTTAGGCGCAGACGTGTCCTGTACTGGTCCGATGACCCTGATACACGACCGGAGCGGGAAGCAAGATAGATGCACGAAAGCGACGACAGATAACATTGCCGTCACCGCCTACAGTGGAACTTACGTCATGAGCCACGGGATTTAATCACTACAAAAGGAAGCTGCGAAAGGCGACACTCCGCAGTCCGGTGGAGCATCGAATTCCGTGCTAATTCTTATCCTGTTGCTTTTAGGCGCAGACGTGTCCCGTACTGGTCCGATGACCCTGATGCACGGCCGGATCGGGGGGGGGGGGGGGGGGCGTGGCGACGCAAAGCGCGAGGTTGACGGCGATGGTGAGCGCGAAAAGCGGTTCGGCGTGTACTCTTCTGGACGCAGGTACTCGTCAATTTCCTGCGGACGTTGCCCGAAGCGTGGTCGTGGGGCGTTAATGGCAAATCCTCGAACACCGATACGTCGGTACGGGCAGTGACGAAGAATATGGCCGGCCTCACCGCAATGGAAGCACAACGGCCGGTTGTCGGAAGTCCTCCAGGCGTCGCATTTCCTGGGGCTTGAGCGTCGGTCATAGGCTGGGCGGGCGGGGGTGGGAAGCGACGTTGTGGAACAAGTGGCTCATCTCGGGGAGGACGTGGGGTTGTCGTTGGGGCTGGGCACTCCTTACTGCAGCGGCGTAGGTCGTGGCCTGGGGTTCTGTGGCCGTCGGGGTGCCAAGTGCCCGTTGCACTTCTTCCCGTACCACGTCCATCAGAGTCGCTGCTTGTGACTGTGGGTAGGATGGCAATAATCGGCGTAGCTCCTCTCGGACGATTTCGCGGATAACTTCCCGCAAGCTGTCGCTGGTGGTGGCCGGCCTGTCCGAACGGATTGCACAGGCAGAGGAAGGACGATTGTACTGCCGAGCTCGGACTTCGAGGGTCTTCTCAATCGTGCAGGCTTCTTGCATGAATTCCTCGACTGTTTTGGCGGCTGGCGGACGAGGCTTGCAAAGAGCTGTTCTTTTACGCCGCGAATTGAAAACTGAACTTTCTTTTCCTCGGTTATCACGGGGTCGGCGCGGCAAAATAGGCGCTTCATCTCCTCGACGTAACCGCGGACGGGCTCATTCGGAAGCTGGATCCTGGACTCGAGGAGTCGTTCGGCTCTTTCTTTCCTCACGACACTGGTGAATACCTTCAATAGTTCTCTCTTGAATAGCTCCCATGTCGTAAGGGACGAGTCGTAGTTTTAGTACCACGTGCGTGCGGAGCCATCCAATGAGAAGAGCACGTGTCCAATTTTTGCCGCATCATCCCACTTGTTGAATGATGCCACGCGCTCAAATTGATCCAACCATTCTTCAGGGTCTTCGCCTAGGGATCCATTGAAAGTTGGCGGCACCCGCGGCTGCTGCAGTATGATCGGTGTCGACATCTTCGGCGAGGTTGCGGTGCTCGTAGCCGCGTCTTTTCGCTGTCTGGTGCGGTCCGGCAGTTTCCCGAACTCAGGCTCCTCTCCCTGGAGACGTCGGCTGGCTCGCTGAGCTGCTGGCTCGTACTTGGGTGCGAAGCGCTCAGGGCTGGCTTCACGACTTGAAGGGAGCGTCCGGAACATAGAAGGCCACCCCGCACCTCCACCAGATGTCACGTAGTCGTGACGGCAGTCGAAGCAGCGATGAAGACGGACGAAAGGGTCTTCTAAAAGAACTGTTTATTGGGCTGACTTGCACCCAAAATGGACTGAATCACACGGCGGCGGCGAAGCGACAGGCGTGCTCGGCGGTCGTCGAACAGAATGCCGGCCGCTGTCGGCCGTGCTCAATTTAAAGCTGATAGCGAACTTTCGAGATAACAAGCGCAAAGTTACTAGAACATTCCCGAACAACGTAGAATAAGCTCTGCCTGGCTGCGACCAATCGAGATAAATCTAGTCGCGTCTTGCGTAGCAAACAAAGCGATAAAGTGATGTGGCGGCAGATTTGAGAAACAAACACACTGCAAATATTCGCGGCAATACAAACAGTGCCCTGTTTGACCAATGTAGGTGCGTCCGCATGACAGAGGTATTTCATAAACCCCGCATTTCACATATTTCACATGTTTTTCCGGTGTTTTTTCTTGCATTGATTTTTTCCTTTCCTCGCTGTTGACTTTGGCGCACAGGCTTCTTAACTTGTTGGGTGCTGACACGAGCACTTTTACACCAGCGCTTGTTCCTACCTTATTGAGACTGTGGGAAATGCCATTAATGTCAGGAATGACTGCGTACGGCTTCCTTTATTCTGATGTGGTGTACATATTTTCTGCCTCTAAGTGCTCGCAGAATGCCTTCTGCGACACTGGATGGCAGTCTCGTCGGGCAACCTGCTGCTTTCAGCCGACGGTTTTGGGCGTCAAAACTGCCTTGAACTTCATGATGACAGGATCACGTCATTGCGGCTCTCCTTGCTGTTTATTTCTATCCCCGCTTGATCATCTTGGAGTGCGCAGATATGTAGGGGAGCAGTCCCTTCTATCCTCGTGGTCCGTACCGCCAGCATATGTGACCGCCCAGAAAGGCTAGCGTCAAGTCGAAAAATCGCATAACGTTGTTTTCTGAGAGTTCACTTGCTATTTCTAGTCCTAGTTCTTCTAGACCTTAGCAAAAGTAGCAATGAGAGCCGCATTGACGAGATCCTGTCATCATGAAGTTCAAGGCAGCTTTAATTTATCTGTCGTCGCTTTGGTGCTTCTATCTCGCTTCCCCGCTTCGCCCGTGTATCAGGGTCATTGGATCAGTATGCGACACGTCTGCGCCTAAAAGTAACAGGACAAGAATTAGCACTGCATTCGATGCTCCATCGGAATGCGGAGTGTCGCCTTTCGCAGCTTCCTTTTGTAGGGCTTAAATCCCGTGGCTCGACATCAGTTGCACAGTAGGCGGTGACGGGGAAGTTATCTGTCGTCGCTTTGGTGCTTCTATCTTGCTTCCCCGCTCCAGCCGTGCATCAGGGTCATTGGACCAGTATGGGACACGTCTGCGCTTAAAAGTAACAGGACAAGAATTTGTACTGCATTCGATGCTTCACCGGACTGCGGAGTTTCGCCTTTCGCAGCTTCCTTTTGTAGTGGTTATATCCCGTGGCTCATGACGTCAGTTGCACTGTAGGCGGTGACGGCGAAGTTATCTGTCGTCGCTGTAAAGCTTCTATCCCGCTTCCCCGCTCCGGCCGTGAATCAGGGTCACCGGACCAGTATGGGACACGTCTGTGCCTAAAATTAACAGGACAAGAATTAGCACTGAATTCGATGCTCCACCGGACTGTGGAGTGTCGCCTTCCGCAGCATCCTTTTGTAGTGCTTAAATCCCGTGGCTCATGAAATCTGTTGCACAGTAGGCGGTGACGGCGAAGTTATCTGTCGTCGCTTTGGTGCTTCTATCTTCCTTCCCCGCTCCGACCTTGCATCAGGGTCGTCGGACCAGTATGGGACACGTCTGCGCCTAAAAGTAACAGGACAAGAATTAGCACTGCATTCGATGCTCGACCGGACTGCGGAGTGTCGCCTTTCGCAGCCTCCTTTTGTAGTGCTTAAATCCCGCGGCTCATGACGTCTGTTGCACTGTAGGCGGTGACGGCGAAGTTATCTGTCGTCGCTTTGGTGCTTCTATCTTGCTTCCCCGCTCCGGCAGTGCATCAGGGTCATCGGACAAGTACGGAACTCGTCTGCGCCTAAAATAACACAACAATAATTAGCACTGCATTCGATGCTCTACCGGACTGCGGAGTGTCGCCTTTCGCAGCTTCCTTTTGTAGGGCTTAAATCCCGTGGCTCATGACGTCAGTTGCACTGTAGGCGGTGACGGCAAAGTTATCTGTCGTCGCTTTGGTGCTTCTATCTTGCTTCCCCGCTCCGGCCGTGCATCAAGGTCATCGGACCAGTAGGAGACACGTCTGTGTTTAAAAGTAACAGGACAAGAATTAGCACTGAATTCGATGCTCCACCGGACTGCGGAGTGCCGCCTTTCGCAGCTTCCTTTTGTAGCGCTTAAATCCCGTGGCTCATGACGTTAGTTGCACTGTAGGCGGTGACGGCGAAGTTATCTCTCGTCGCTTGGTGCTTCTATCTTGCTTCCCCGCTCCGGCAGTGCATCAGGGTCTTCGGACCAGTATTGGACACGTCTGCACCTAAAAGTAACAGGACAAGAATTAGCACTGCATTCGAGGCTCCACCGGACTGCGGAGCGCCGCCTTTCGCAGCTTCCTTTTGTAAGGCTTAATTCCCGTGGCTCATGACGTCAGTTGCACTGTAGGCGGCGACGGCAAGGTTATCTGTCGTCGCTTTGGTGCTTCTATCTTGCTTCCCCGCTCCGGCCGTGCATCAGGGTCATCGGACCAGTATTGGACACGTCTGCACCTAAAAGTAACAGGACAAGAATTAGCACTGCATTCGGGGCTCCATCGGACTGCGGAGTGCCGCTTTTCGCAGCTTCCTTTTGTAGGGCTTAATTCCCGTGGCTCATGACGTCAGTTGCACTGCAGGCGGCGACGGCGAAGTTATCTGCCGTCGCTTTGGTGCTTCTATCTTGCTTCCCCGCTCCGGCCGTTCATCAGGGTCATCGGACCAGTATTGGACACGTCTGCGCCTAAAAGTAACAGGACAAGAATTAGCACTGCATTCGAGGCTCCACCGGACTGCGGAGCGCCGCCTTTCGCAGCTTCCTTTTGTAAGGCTTAATTCCCGTGGCTCATGACGTCAGTTGCACTGTAGGCGGCGACGGCAAGGTTATCTGTCGTCGCTTTGGTGCTTCTATCTTGCTTCCCCGCTCCGGCCGTGCATCAGGGTCATCGGACCAGTATTGGACACGTCTGCACCTAAAAGTAACAGGACAAGAATTAGCACTGCATTCGGGGCTCCACCGGACTGCGGAGTGCCGCTTTTCGCAGCTTCCTTTTGTAGGGCTTAATTCCCGTGGCTCACGACATCAGTTGCACTGTAGGCGGTGACGGCAAAGTTATCTGTCGTCGCTTTGGTGCTTCTATCTTGCTTCCCCGCTCCGGCCGTTCATCAGGGTCATCGGATCAGTACGGGATACGTCTGCGTCTAAAAGTAACAAGACAAGAATTAGCACTGCATTCGATGCTCCACCGGCTGCGGAGTGTCGCCTTTCGCAGCTTCCTTTTGTAGGGCTTAATTCCCGTGGCTCATGACGTCAGTTGCACTGTAGGCGGCGACGGCAAGGTTATCTGTCGTCGCTTTGGGGCTTCTATCTTGCTTCCCCGCTCCGGCCGTGCATCAGGGTCATCGGACCAGTACGGGACACGTCTGCGCCTAAAAGTAACAGGACAAGAATTAGCACTGCATTTGATGCTCCACCGGACTGCGGAGTGTCGCCTTTCGCAGCTTCCTTTTGTAGGGCTTAATTCTCGTGGCTCATGACGTCAGTTGCACTGTAGGCGGCGACGGCAAGCTTATCTGTCGTCGCTTTGGTGCTTCTATCTTGCTTCCCCGCTCCGGCCGTGCATCAGGGTCATCGGACCAGTACGGGACACGTCTGCGTCTAAAAGTAACAAGACAAGAATTAGCACTGCATTCGATGCTCCACCGGCTTCGGAGTGTCGCCTTTCGCAGCTTCCTTTTGTAGTGCTTATAACCCATGGCTCATGACGTCAGTTGCACTGTAGGCGGTGACGGCAACGTTATCTGTCTTCGCTTTGGTGCTTCTATCTTGCTTCCCCGCTCCGGCCGTGCATCAGGGTCATCGGACCAGTACGGGACACGTCTGCGGCTAAAAGTGACAGGATAAGAATTAGCACTGAATTCGATGCTCCACCGGACTGCGGAGTGTCGCCTTTCGCAGCTTCCTTTTGTAGTGATTAAATCCCGTGGCTCATGACGTCAGTTGCACTGTAGGCGGTGACGGCGAAGTTATTTGTCGTCGCTTTGGTGCTTCTATCTTGCTTCCCCGCCCCGGCCGTGCATCAGGGTCATCGGACCAGTATTTGACACGTCTGCGCCTAAAAGTAACAGGACAAGAATTAGCACCTCATTCGATGCTCCACCAAACTGCGGAGTGTCGCCTTTCGCAGCTTCCTTTTGTAGGGCTTAAATCCCGTGGCTCATGACGTCAGTTGCAGGCGGTGACGGCGAAGTTATCTGTCGTGGCTTTGGTGCTTCCATCTTGCCTCCCCGCTCCGGCCGTGCATCATGGTCATCGGACCAGTACGGGACACGTCTGCGCCTAAAATTAACAGGACAAGAATTAGCACTGAATTCGATGCTCCACCGGACTGTGGAGTGTCGCCTTCCGCAGCATCCTTTTGTAGTGCTTAAATCCCGTGGCTCATGAAATCTGTTGCACAGTAGGCGGTGACGGCGAAGTTATCTGTCGTCGCTTTGGTGCTTCTATCTTCCTTCCCCGCTCCGACCTTGCATCAGGGTCGTCGGACCAGTATGGGACACGTCTGCGCCTAAAAGTAACAGGACAAGAATTAGCACTGCATTCCATGCTCCACCGGACTGCGGAGTGTCACCTTCCGCAGCTTCCTTTTGTAGTGCTTAAATCCCGTGGCTCATGACGTCAGTTGCACTGTAGGCGGTGACGGCAAAGTTATCTGTCGTCGCTTTGCTGCTTCTATTTTGCTTCCCCGCTCCGGCTGTGCATCAGGGTCATCGGACCAGTACGGGACACGTCTGCGCATAAATGTAACAGGACAAGAATTAGGACTGCATTCGATGCTCGACCGGACTGCGGAGTGTCGCCTTTCGCAGCTTCCTTTTGTAGGGCTTAAACCCGCGGCTCATGACGTCAGTTGCACTGTAGGCGGTGACGGCAAAGTTATCTGTCGTCGCTTTGGTGCTTCTATCTTGCTTCCCCGCTCCGGCCGTGCATCAGGGTCATCGGACCAGTAGGAGACACGTCTGTGCCTAAAAGTAACAGGACAAGAATTAGCACTGAATTCGATGCTCCACCGGACTGCGGAGTGCCGCCTTTCGCAGCTTTCTTTTGTAGCGCTTAAATCCCGTGGCTCATGACGTTAGTTGCACTGTACGCGGTGACGGCGAAGTTATCTCTCGTCGCTTGGTGCTTCTATCTTGCTTCCCCGCTCCGGCCGTGCATCAGGGTCATTGGACCAGTACGGGACACGTCTACACCTAAAAGTAACAGGACAAGAATTAGCATTGAATTCGATGCTCAACCGGACTGCGGTGTGTCGCCTTTCGCAATTTCCTTTTGTAGGGCTTAAACCCGCGGCTCATGACGACAGTTGCACTGTAGGCGGTGACGGCAAAGTTATCTGTCGTCGCTTTGGTGCTTCTATCTTGCTTCCCCGCTCCGGCCGTGCATCAGGGTCATCGGACCAGTAGGAGACACGTCTGTGCCTAAAAGTAACAGGACAAGAATTAGCACTGAATTCGATGCTCCACCGGACTGCGGAGTGCCGCCTTTCGCAGCGCTTAAATCCCGTGGCTCATGACGTTAGTTGCACTGTACGCGGTGACGGCGAAGTTATCTCTCGTCGCTTGGTGCTTCTATCTTGCTTCCCCGCTCCGGCCGTGCATCAGGGTCATCGGACCAGTACGGGACACGTCTGCACCTAAAAGTAACAGGACAAGAATTAGCATTGAATTCGATGCTCAACCGGACTGCGGTGTGTCGCCTTTCGCAATTTTCTTTTGTAGGGCTTAAACCCGCGGCTCATGACGACAGTTGCACTGTAGGCGGTGACGGCAAAGTTATCTGTCGTCGCTTTGGTGCTTCTATCTTGCTTCCCCGCTCCGGCCGTGCATCAGGGTCATCGGACCAGTAGGAGACACGTCTGCACCTAAAAGTAACAGGACAAGAATTAGCACTGAATTCGATGCTCCACCGGACTGCGGAGTGCCGCCTTTCGCAGCTTTCTTTTGTAGCGCTTAAATCCCGTGGCTCATGACGTTAGTTGCACTGTACGCGGTGACGGCGAAGTTATCTCTCGTCGCTTGGTGCTTCTATCTTGCTTCCCCGCTCCGGCCGTGCATCAGGGTCATTGGACCAGTACGGGACACGTCTGCGCCTAAAAGTAACAGGACAAGAATTAGCCCCGAATTCGATGCTCAACCGGACTGCGGTGTGTCGCCTTTCGCAATTTCCATTTGTAGGGCTTAATCCCGCGGCTCATGACGACAGTTGCACTGTAGGCGGTGACGGCAAAGTTATCTGTCGTCGCTTTGGTGCTTCTATCTTGCTTCCCCGCTCCGGCCGTGCATCAGGGTCATCGGACCAGTAGGAGACACGTCTGCACCTAAAAGTAACAGGACAAGAATTAGCACTGAATTCGATGCTCCACCGGACTGCGGAGTGCCGCCTTTCGCAGCTTTCTTTTGTAGCGCTTAAATCCCGTGGCTCATGACGTTAGTTGCACTGTACGCGGTGACGGCGAAGTTATCTCTCGTCGCTTGGTGCTTCTATCTTGCTTCCCCGCTCCGGCCGTGCATCAGGGTCATTGGACCAGTACGGGACACGTCTGCGCCTAAAAGTAACAGGACAAGAATTAGCCCCGAATTCGATGCTCAACCGGACTGCGGTGTGTCGCCTTTCGCAATTTCCTTTTGTAGGGCTTAAACCCGCGGCTCATGACGACAGTTGCACTGTAGGCGGTGACGGCGAAGTTATCTGTCGTCGCTTTGGTGCTTCTATCTTGCTTCCCCGCTCCGGCCTTGCATCAGGGTAATCGGACCAGTACGGGACACGTCTGCACCTAAAAGTAACAGGACAAGAATTAGCACTGAAATCGATTCTTCACCGGCTGGGGAGTGTCACTTTCGCAGCCTCCTTTTGTATGGCTTATTCCCGTGGCTCATGACGTCACTTGCACTGTAGGCGGTGACGGCGAAGTTATCTGTCGTCGCTTTGGTGCTTCTGTCTTGCCTCCCCGCTCCGGCCGTGCATCAGGGTCATCGGACCAGTATTGGACACGTCTGCACCTAAAAGTAACAGGACAAGAATTAGCACTGCATTCGAGGCTCCACCGGACTGCGGAGTGCCGGCTTCCGCAGCTTCCTTTTGTAGTGCTTAAATACCGTGGCTCATGACGTCAGTTGCACTGTAGGCGGTGACGGCGAAGTTATCTGCCGTCGCTTTGGTGCTTCTATCTTGCTTCCCCACTCCGGCCGTGCATCAGGGTCATCTGACCAGTATTGGACACGTCTGCGCCTAAAAGTAACAGGACAAGAATTAGCATAGCATTCGAGGCTCCACCGGACTGCGGAGTTTCGCCTTTCGCAGCTTCCTTTTGTAGGGCTTAATTCTCGTGGCTCATGACGTCAGTTGCACTGTAGGCGGCGACGGCAAGGTTATCTGCCGTCGCTTTGGTGCTTCTATCTTGCTTCCCCGCTCCGGCCGTGCATCAGGGTCATCGGACCAGTATGGGACACGTCTGCGCATAAAAGTAACAGGACAAGAATTAGCACTGCATTCGATGCTCCACCGGACTGCGGAGTGTCGCCTTTCGCAGCTTCCTTTTGTAGGGCTTAAATCCCGTGGCTCATGACGTCAGTTGGACTGTAGGCGGTGACGGCAAAGTTATCTGTCGCCGCTTTGGTGCTTATATCTTGCTTCCCCGCTCCGGCTGTGCATCAAGGTCATCGGACCAGTACGGGACACGTCTGCGCGTAAATGTAACAGGACAATAATTAGCACTGCTTTCGATGCTCCACCGGACTGCGGAGTGTCGCCTTTCGCAGCTTTCTTTTGTAGGGCTTAATTCCCGTGGCACATGACGTCAGTTGTACTGTAGGCCGTGACGGCAAAGTTATCTGTCTTCGCTTTGGTGCTTCTATCTCTCTTCCCCGCTCCGGCCGTGCATCAGGGTCATCGGATCAGTACGGGATACGTCTGCGCCTAAAAGTAACAGGACAAGAATTAGCACTGCATTCGATGCTCCACCGGCTGCGGAGTGTCGCCTTTCGCAGCTTCCTTTTGTAGGGCTTAATTCCCGTGGCTCATGACGTCAGTTGCACTGCAGGCGGTGACGGCGAAGTTATCTGCCGTCGCTTTGGTGCTTCTATCTTGCTTCGCCGCTCCGGCCGTGCACCAGGGTCATCGGACCAGTATTGGACACGTCTGCGCCTAAAAGTAACAGGACAAGAATTAGCATTGCATTCGAGGCTCAACCGGACTGCGGAGTTTCGCATTTCGCAGCTTCCTTTTGTAGGGCTTAATTCCCGTGGCTCATGACGTCAGTTGCACTGTAGGCGGCGACGGCAAGGTTATCTGTCGTAGCTTTGGTGCTTCTATCTCTCTTCCCCGCTCCGGCCGTGCATCAGGGTCATCGGATCAGTACGGGATACGTCTGCGCCTAAAAGTAACAGGACAAGAATTAGCACTGCATTCGATGCTCCACCGGCTGCGGAGTGTCGCCTTTCGCAGCTTCCTTTTGTAGGGCTTAATTCCCGTGGCTCATGACGTCAGTTGCACTGCAGGCGGTGACGGCGAAGTTATCTGCCGTCGCTTTGGTGCTTCTATCTTGCTTCCCCGCTCCGGCCGTGCACCAGGGTCATCGGACCAGTATTGGACACGTCTGCGCCTAAAAGTAACAGGACAAGAATTAGCATTGCATTCGAGGCTCAACCGGACTGCGGAGTTTCGCCTTTCGCAGCTTCCTTTTGTAGGGCTTAATTCCCGTGGCTCATGACGTCAGTTGCACTGTAGGCGGCGACGGCAAGGTTATCTGTCGTCGCTTTGGTGCTTCTATCTCTCTTCCACGCTCCGGCCGTGCATCAGGGTCATCGGATCAGTACGGGATATGTCTGCGCCTAAAAGCAACAGGACAAGAATTAGCACTGCATTCGATGCTCCACCGGCTGCGGAGTGTCGCCTTTCGCAGCTTCCTTTTGTAGGGCTTAATTCCCGTGGCTCATGACGTCAGTTGCACTGTAGGCGGCGACGGCAAGGTTATCTGTCGTCGCATTGGTGCTTCTATCTTGCTTCCCCCCTCCGGCCGTGCATCAGGGTCATCGGACCAGTATGGGACACGTCTGCGCATAAAAGTAACAGGACAAGAATTAGCACTGCATTCGATGCTCCACCGGCTGCGGAGTGTCGCCTTTCGCAGCTTCCTTTTGTAGGGCTTAATTCCCGTGGCTCATGACGTCAGTTGCACTGTAGGCGGCGACGGCAAGGTTATCTGTCGTCGCTTTGGTGCTTCTAACTTGCTTCCCCGCTCCGGCCGTGCATCAGGGTCATCGGACCAGTATGGGACACGTCTGCGCATAAAAGTAACAGGACAAGAATTAGCACTGCATTCGATGCTCCACCGGACTGCGGAGTGTCGCCTTTCGCAGCTTCCTTTTTTAGTGCTTAAATCCCGTTGCTCATGACGTCAGTTGCACTTTAGGCGGTGACGGCGAAGTTATCTATCGTCATTTAGGTGCTCTTCTCTTGCTTCCCCGCTCCGGCCGTGCATCAGGATCATCGGACCAGTACGGGACACGTCTGCGTCTAAGAGTAACAGGACAAGAAATAGCACTGCATTCGATGCTCCACCGGACTGCGGAGTGTCGCCTTTCGCAGCTTCCTTTTGTATTGCTTAAATCCCGTGGCTCATGACGTCAGTTGCACCATAGGCGGTGACGGCAAAGTTATCTGTCGTCGCTTTGGTGCTTCTATCTCTCTTCCCCGCTCCGGCAGTGCATCAGGGTCATCGGATCAGTACGGGATACATCTGCGCCTAAAAGTAACAGGACAAGAATTAGCACTGCATTCGATGCTCCACCGGCTGCGGAGTGTCGCCTTTCGCAGCTTCCTTTTGTAGGTCTTAATTCCCGTGGCTCATGACATCAGTTGCACTGTAGGCGGCGACGGCAAGGTTATCTGTCGTCGCTTTGGTGCTTCTATCTTGCTTCCCCGCTCCGGCCGTGCATCAGGGTCATCGGACCAGTATGGGACACGTCTGCGCATAAAAGTAACAGGACAAGAATTAGCACTGCATTCGATGCTCCACCGGACTGCGGAGTGTCGCCTTTCGCAGCTTCCTTTTGTAGGGCTTAAAATCCCGTGGCTCATGACGTCAGTTGGACTGTAGGCGGTGACGGCAAAGTTATCTGTCGCCGCTTTGGTGCTTATATCTTGCTTCACCGCTCCGGCCGTGCATCAAGGTCATCGGACCAGTACGGGAGACGTCTGCGCGTAAATGTAACAGGACAGTAATTAGCACTGCTTTCGATGCTCCACCGGACTGCGGAGTGTCGCCTTTCGCAGCTTTCTTTTGTAGGGCTTAATTCCCGTGGCACATGACGTCAGTTGTACTGTAGGCCGTGACGGCAAAGTTATCTGTCTTCGCTTTGGTGCTTCTATCTCTCTTCCCCGCTCCGGCCGTGCATCAGGGTCATCGGATCAGTACGGGATACGTCTGCGCCTAAAAGTAACAGGACAAGAATTAGCACTGCATTCGATGCTCCACCGGCTGCGGAGTGTCGCCTTTCGCAGCTTCCTTTTGTAGGGCTTAATTCCCGTGGCTCATGACGTCAGTTGCACTGTAGGCGGCGACGGCAAGGTTATCTGTCGTCGCTTTGGTGCTTCTATCTTGCTTCCCCGCTCCGGCCGTGCATCAGGGTCATCGGACCAGTATGGGACACGTCTGCGCATAAAAGTAACAGGACAAGAATTAGCACTGCATTCGATGCTCCACCGGACTGCGGAGTGTCGCCTTTCGCAGCTTCCTTTTGTAGGGCTTAAATCCCGTGGCTCATGACGTCAGTTGGACTGTAGGCGGTGACGGCAAAGTTATCTGTCGCCGCTTTGGTGCTTATATCTTGCTTCCCCGCTCCGGCTGTGCATCAAGGTCATCGGACCAGTACGGGACACGTCTGCGCGTAAATGTAACAGGACAATAATTAGCACTGCTTTCGATGCTCCACCGGACTGCGGAGTGTCGCCTTTCGCAGCTTTCTTTTGTAGGGCTTAATTCCCGTGGCACATGACGTCAGTTGTACTGTAGGCCGTGACGGCAAAGTTATCTGTCTTCGCTTTGGTGCTTCTATCTCTCTTCCCCGCTCCGGCCGTGCATCAGGGTCATCGGACCAGTATGGGACACGTCTGCGCATAAAAGTAACAGGACAAGAATTAGCACTGCATTCGATGCTCCACCGGCTGCGGAGTGTCGCCTTTCGCAGCTTCCTTTTGTAGGGCTTAATTCCCGTGGCTCATGACGTCAGTTGCACTGTAGGCGGCGACGGCAAGGTTATCTGTCGTCGCTTTGGTGCTTCTAACTTGCTTCCCCGCTCCGGCCGTGCATCAGGGTCATCGGACCAGTATGGGACACGTCTGCGCATAAAAGTAACAGGACAAGAATTAGCACTGCATTCGATGCTCCACCGGACTGCGGAGTGTCGCCTTTCGCAGCTTCCTTTTGTAGTGCTTAAATCCCGTTGCTCATGACGTCAGTTGCACTTTAGGCGGTGACGGCGAAGTTATCTATCGTCATTTAGGTGCTCTTCTCTTGCTTCCCCGCTCCGGCCGTGCATCAGGATCATCGGACCAGTACGGGACACGTCTGCGTCTAAGAGTAACAGGACAAGAAATAGCACTGCATTCGATGCTCCACCGGACTGCGGAGTGTCGCCTTTCGCAGCTTCCTTTTGTATTGCTTAAATCCCGTGGCTCATGACGTCAGTTGCACCATAGGCGGTGACGGCAAAGTTATCTGTCGTCGCTTTGGTGCTTCTATCTCTCTTCCCCGCTCCGGCAGTGCATCAGGGTCATCGGATCAGTACGGGATACATCTGCGCCTAAAAGTAACAGGACAAGAATTAGCACTGCATTCGATGCTCCACCGGCTGCGGAGTGTCGCCTTTCGCAGCTTCCTTTTGTAGGTCTTAATTCCCGTGGCTCATGACATCAGTTGCACTGTAGGCGGCGACGGCAAGGTTATCTGTCGTCGCTTTGGTGCTTCTATCTTGCTTCCCCGCTCCGGCCGTGCATCAGGGTCATCGGACCAGTATGGGACACGTCTGCGCATAAAAGTAACAGGACAAGAATTAGCACTGCATTCGATGCTCCACCGGACTGCGGAGTGTCGCCTTTCGCAGCTTCCTTTTGTAGGGCTTAAAATCCCGTGGCTCATGACGTCAGTTGGACTGTAGGCGGTGACGGCAAAGTTATCTGTCGCCGCTTTGGTGCTTATATCTTGCTTCACCGCTCCGGCCGTGCATCAAGGTCATCGGACCAGTACGGGAGACGTCTGCGCGTAAATGTAACAGGACAGTAATTAGCACTGCTTTCGATGCTCCACCGGACTGCGGAGTGTCGCCTTTCGCAGCTTTCTTTTGTAGGGCTTAATTCCCGTGGCACATGACGTCAGTTGTACTGTAGGCCGTGACGGCAAAGTTATCTGTCTTCGCTTTGGTGCTTCTATCTCTCTTCCCCGCTCCGGCCGTGCATCAGGGTCATCGGATCAGTACGGGATACGTCTGCGCCTAAAAGTAACAGGACAAGAATTAGCACTGCATTCGATGCTCCACCGGCTGCGGAGTGTCGCCTTTCGCAGCTTCCTTTTGTAGGTCTTAATTCCCGTGGCTCATGACATCAGTTGCACTGTAGGCGGCGACGGCAAGGTTATCTGTCGTCGCTTTGGTGCTTCTATCTTGCTTCCCCGCTCCGGCCGTGCATCAGGGTCATCGGACCAGTATGGGACACGTCTGCGCATAAAAGTAACAGGACAAGAATTAGCACTGCATTCGATGCTCCACCGGACTGCAGAGTGTCGCCTTTCGCAGCTTCCTTTTGTAGGGCTTAAAATCCCGTGGCTCATGACGTCAGTTGGACTGTAGGCGGTGACGGCAAAGTTATCTGTCGCCGCTTTGGTGCTTATATCTTGCTTCACCGCTCCGGCCGTGCATCAAGGTCATCGGACCAGTACGGGAGACGTCTGCGCGTAAATGTAACAGGACAGTAATTAGCACTGCTTTCGATGCTCCACCGGACTGCGGAGTGTCGCCTTTCGCAGCTTTCTTTTGTAGGGCTTAATTCCCGTGGCACATGACGTCAGTTGTACTGTAGGCCGTGACGGCAAAGTTATCTGTCTTCGCTTTGGTGCTTCTATCTCTCTTCCCCGCTCCGGCCGTGCATCAGGGTCATCGGATCAGTACGGGATACGTCTGCGCCTAAAAGTAACAGGACAAGAATTAGCACTGCATTCGATGCTCCACCGGCTGCGGAGTGTCGCCTTTCGCAGCTTCCTTTTGTAGGACTTAATTCCCGTGGCTCATGACGTCAGTTGCACTGTAGGCGGCGACGGCAAGGTTATCTGTCGTCGCTTTGGTGCTTCTATCTTGCTTCCCCGCTCCGGCCGTGCATCAGGGTCATCGGACCAGTATGGGACACGTCTGCGCATAAAAGTAACAGGACAAGAATTAGCACTGCATTCGATGCTCCACCGGACTGCGGAGTGTCGCCTTTCGCAGCTTCCTTTTGTAGGGCTTAAATCCCGTGGCTCATGACGTCAGTTGGACTGTAGGCGGTGACGGCAAAGTTATCTGTCGCCGCTTTGGTGCTTATATCTTGCTTCCCCGCTCCGGCTGTGCATCAAGGTCATCGGACCAGTACGGGACACGTCTGCGCGTAAATGTAACAGGACAATAATTAGCACTGCTTTCGATGCTCCACCGGACTGCGGAGTGTCGCCTTTCGCAGCTTTCTTTTGTAGGGCTTAATTCCCGTGGCACATGACGTCAGTTGTACTGTAGGCCGTGACGGCAAAGTTATCTGTCTTCGCTTTGGTGCTTCTATCTCTCTTCCCCGCTCCGGCCATGCATCAGGGTCATCGGATCAGTACGGGATACGTCTGCGCCTAAAAGTAACAGGACAAGAATTAGCACTGCATTCGATGCTCCACCGGCTGCGGAGTGTCGCCTTTCGCAGCTTCCTTTTGTAGGGCTTAATTCCCGTGGCTCATGACGTCAGTTGGACTGTAGGCGGCGACGGCAAGGTTATCTGTCGTCGCTTTGGTGCTTATATCTTGCTTCACCGCTCCGGCCGTGCATCAAGGTCATCGGACCAGTACGGGACACGTCTGCGCCTAAAAGTAACAGGACAAGAAATAGCACTGCATTCGATGCTCCACCGGACTGCGGAGTGTCGCCTTTCGCAGCTTCCTTTTGTATTGCTTAAATCCCGTGGCTCATGACGTCAGTTGCACCATAGGCGGTGACGGCAAAGTTATCTGTCGTCGCTTTGGTGCTTCTATCTCTCTTCCCCGCTCCGGCCGTGCATCAGGGTCATCGGATCAGTACGGGATACGTCTGCGCCTAAAAGTAACAGGACAAGAATTAGCACGGCATTCGATGCTCCACCGGCTGCGGAGTGTCGCCTTTCGCAGCTTCCTTTTGTAGGGCTTAATTCCCGTGGCTCATGACGTCAGTTGCACTGTAGGCGGCGACGGCAAGGTTATCTGTCGTCGCTTTGGTGCTTCTAACTTGCTTCCCCGCTCCGGCCGTGCATCAGGGTCATCGGACCAGTATGGGACACGTCTGCGCATAAAAGTAACAGGACAAGAATTAGCACTGCATTCGATGCTCCACCGGACTGCGGAGTGTCGCCTTTCGCAGCTTCCTTTTGTAGTGCTTAAATCTTGTTGCTCATGACGTCAGTTGCACTTTAGGCGGTGACGGCGAAGTTATCTATCGTCGTTTAGGTGCTCTTCTCTTGCTTCCCCGCTCCGGCCGTGCATCAAGGTCATCGGACCAGTACGGGACACGTCTGCGCCTAAAAGTAACAGGACAAGCAATAGCACTGCATTCGATGCTCCACCGGACTGCGGAGTGTCGCCTTTCGCAGCTTCCTTTTGTATTGCTTAAATCCCGTGGCTCATGACGTCAGTTGCACCATAGGCGGTGACGGCAAAGTTATTTGTCGTCGCTTTGGTGCTTCTATCTCTCTTCCCCGCTCCGGCCGTGCATCAGGGTCATCGGATCAGTACGGGATACGTCTGCGCCTAAAAGTAACAGGACAAGAATTAGCACTGCATTCGATGCTCCACCGGCTGCGGAGTGTCGCCTTTCGCAGCTTCCTTTTGTAGGGCTTAATTCCCGTGGCTCATGACGTCAGTTGGACTGTAGGCGGCGACGGCAAGGTTATCTGTCGTCGCTTTGGTGCTTATATCTTGCTTCACCGCTCCGGCCGTGCTTCAAGGTCATCGGACCAGTACGGGACACGTCTGCGCCTAAAAGTAACAGGACAAGAATTAGCACTGCATTCGATGCTCCACCGGCTGCGGAGTGTCGCCTTTCGCAGCTTCCTTTTGTAGGGCTTAATTCCCGTGGCTCATGACGTCAGTTGCACTGTAGGCGGCGACGGCAAGGTTATCTGTCGTCGCTTTGGTGCTTCTAACTTGCTTCCCCGCGCCGGCCGTGCATCAGGGTCATCGGACCAGTATGGGACACGTCTGCGCATAAAAGTAACAGGACAAGAATTAGCACTGCATTCGATGCTCCACCGGACTGCGGAGTGTCGCCTTTCGCAGCTTCCTTTTGTAGTGCTTAAATCTTGTTGCTCATGACGTCAGTTGCACTTTAGGCGGTGACGGCGAAGTTATCTATCGTCGTTTAGGTGCTCTTCTCTTGCTTCCCCGCTCCGGCCGTGCATCAAGGTCATCGGACCAGTACGGGACACGTCTGCGCCTAAAAGTAACAGGACAAGAAATAGCACTGCATTCGATGCTCCACCGGACTGCGGAGTGTCGTCATTCGCAGCTTCCTTTTGTATTGCTTAAATCCCGTGGCTCATGACGTCAGTTGCACCATAGGCGGTGACGGCAAAGTTATCTGTCGTCGCTTTGGTGCTTCTATCTCTCTTCCCCGCTCCGGCCGTGCATCAGGGTCATCGGATCAGTACGGGATACGTCTGCGCCTAAAAGTAACAGGACAAGAATTAGCACTGCATTCGATGCTCCACCGGCTGCGGAGTGTCGCCTTTCGCAGCTTCCTTTTGTAGGGCTTAATTCCCGTGGCTCATGACGTCAGTTGCACTGTAGGCGGCGACGGCAAGGTTATCTGTCGTCGCTTTGGTGCTTCTAACTTGCTTCCCCGCTCCGGCCGTGCATCAGGGTCATCGGACCAGTATGGGACACGTCTGCGCATAAAAGTAACAGGACAAGAATTAGCACTGCATTCGATGCTCCACCGGACTGCGGAGTGTCGCCTTTCGCAGCTTCCTTTTGTAGTGCTTAAATCTTGTTGCTCATGACGTCAGTTGCACTTTAGGCGGTGACGGCGAAGTTATCTATCGTCGTTTAGGTGCTCTTCTCTTGCTTCCCCGCTCCGGCCGTGCATCAAGGTCATCGGACCAGTACGGGACACGTCTGCGCCTAAAAGTAACAGGACAAGAATTAGCCCTGCATTCGATGCTCCACCGGCTGCGGAGTGTCGCCTTTCGCAGCTTCCTTTTGTAGGGCTTAATTCCCGTGGCTCATGACGTCAGTTGCACTGTAGGCGGCGACGGCAAGGTTATCTGTCGTCGCTTTGGTGCTTCTATCTTGCTTCCCCGCTCCGGCCGTGCATCAGGGTCATCGGACCAGTATGGGACACGTCTGCGCATAAAAGTAACAGGACAAGAATTATCACTGCATTCGATGCTCCACCGGACTGCGGAGTGTCGCCTTTCGCAGCTTCCTTTTGTAGTGCTTAAATCCTGTTGCTCATGACGTCAGTTGCACTTTAGGCGGTGACGGCGAAGTTATCTATCGTCGTTTAGGTGCTCTTCTCTTGCTTCCCCGCTCCGACCTTGCATCAGGGTCGTCGGACCAGTATGGGACACGTCTGCGCCTAAAAGTAACAGGACAAGAATTAGCACTGCATTCCATGCTCCACCGGACTGCGGAGTGTCACCTTCCGCAGTTTCCTTTTGTAGTGCTTAAATCCCGTGGCTCATGACGTCAGTTGCACTGTAGGCGGTGACGGCAAAGTTATCTGTCGTCGCTTTGGTGCTTCTATCTTGCTTTCCCGCTCCGGCCGTGCATCAGCGTCATCGGACCAGTATGGGACACGTCTGCGCGTAAATGTAACAGGACAATAATTAGCACTGCATTCGATGCTCCACCGGACTGCGGAGTGTCGCCTTTCGCAGCTTTCTTTTGTATGGCTTAATTCTCGTGGCTCATGACGTCAGTTGGACTGTAGGCGGTGACGGCAAAGTTATCTGTCGTCGCTTTGCTGCTTCTATTTTGCTTCCCCGCACCGGCTGTGCATCAGGGTCATCGGACAAGTACGGGACACGTCTGCGCATAAATGTAACAGGACAAGAATTAGGACTGCATTCGATGCTCGACCGGACTGCGGAGTGTCGCCTTTCGCAGCTTCCTTTTGTAGGGCTTAATTCCCGTGGCTCATGACGTCAGTTGCACTGTAGGCGGCGACGGCAAGGTTATCTGTCGTCGCTTTGGTGCTTCTAACTTGCTTCCCCGCTCCGGCCGTGCATCAGGGTCATCGGACCAGTATGGGACACGTCTGCGCATAAAAGTAACAGGACAAGAATTAGCACTGCATTCGATGCTCCACCGGACTGCGGAGTGTCGCCTTTCGCAGCTTCCTTTTGTAGTGCTTAAATCTTGTTGCTCATGACGTCAGTTGCACTTTAGGCGGTGACGGCGAAGTTATCTATCGTCGTTTAGGTGCTCTTCTCTTGCTTCCCCGCTCCGGCCGTGCATCAAGGTCATCGGACCAGTACGGGACACGTCTGCGCCTAAAAGTAACAGGACAAGCAATAGCACTGCATTCGATGCTCCACCGGACTGCGGAGTGTCGCCTTTCGCAGCTTCCTTTTGTATTGCTTAAATCCCGTGGCTCATGACGTCAGTTGCACCATAGGCGGTGACGGCAAAGTTATTTGTCGTCGCTTTGGTGCTTCTATCTCTCTTCCCCGCTCCGGCCGTGCATCAGGGTCATCGGATCAGTACGGGATACGTCTGCGCCTAAAAGTAACAGGACAAGAATTAGCACTGCATTCGATGCTCCACCGGCTGCGGAGTGTCGCCTTTCGCAGCTTCCTTTTGTAGGGCTTAATTCCCGTGGCTCATGACGTCAGTTGGACTGTAGGCGGCGACGGCAAGGTTATCTGTCGTCGCTTTGGTGCTTATATCTTGCTTCACCGCTCCGGCCGTGCTTCAAGGTCATCGGACCAGTACGGGACACGTCTGCGCCTAAAAGTAACAGGACAAGAATTAGCACTGCATTCGATGCTCCACCGGCTGCGGAGTGTCGCCTTTCGCAGCTTCCTTTTGTAGGGCTTAATTCCCGTGGCTCATGACGTCAGTTGCACTGTAGGCGGCGACGGCAAGGTTATCTGTCGTCGCTTTGGTGCTTCTATCTCTCTTCCCCGCTCCGGCCGTGCATCAGGATCATCGGACCAGTACGGGACACGTCTGCGTCTAAGAGTAACAGGACAAGAAATAGCACTGCATTCGATGCTCCACCGGACTGCGGAGTGTCGCCTTTCGCAGCTTCCTTTTGTATTGCTTAAATCCCGTGGCTCATGACGTCAGTTGCACCATAGGCGGTGACGGCAAAGTTATCTGTCGTCGCTTTGGTGCTTCTATCTCTCTTCCCCGCTCCGGCAGTGCATCAGGGTCATCGGATCAGTACGGGATACATCTGCGCCTAAAAGTAACAGGACAAGAATTAGCACTGCATTCGATGCTCCACCGGCTGCGGAGTGTCGCCTTTCGCAGCTTCCTTTTGTAGGTCTTAATTCCCGTGGCTCATGACATCAGTTGCACTGTAGGCGGCGACGGCAAGGTTATCTGTCGTCGCTTTGGTGCTTCTATCTTGCTTCCCCGCTCCGGCCGTGCATCAGGGTCATCGGACCAGTATGGGACACGTCTGCGCATAAAAGTAACAGGACAAGAATTAGCACTGCATTCGATGCTCCACCGGACTGCGGAGTGTCGCCTTTCGCAGCTTCCTTTTGTAGGGCTTAAAATCCCGTGGCTCATGACGTCAGTTGGACTGTAGGCGGTGACGGCAAAGTTATCTGTCGCCGCTTTGGTGCTTATATCTTGCTTCACCGCTCCGGCCGTGCATCAAGGTCATCGGACCAGTACGGGAGACGTCTGCGCGTAAATGTAACAGGACAGTAATTAGCACTGCTTTCGATGCTCCACCGGACTGCGGAGTGTCGCCTTTCGCAGCTTTCTTTTGTAGGGCTTAATTCCCGTGGCACATGACGTCAGTTGTACTGTAGGCCGTGACGGCAAAGTTATCTGTCTTCGCTTTGGTGCTTCTATCTCTCTTCCCCGCTCCGGCCGTGCATCAGGGTCATCGGATCAGTACGGGATACGTCTGCGCCTAAAAGTAACAGGACAAGAATTAGCACTGCATTCGATGCTCCACCGGCTGCGGAGTGTCGCCTTTCGCAGCTTCCTTTTGTAGGTCTTAATTCCCGTGGCTCATGACATCAGTTGCACTGTAGGCGGCGACGGCAAGGTTATCTGTCGTCGCTTTGGTGCTTCTATCTTGCTTCCCCGCTCCGGCCGTGCATCAGGGTCATCGGACCAGTATGGGACACGTCTGCGCATAAAAGTAACAGGACAAGAATTAGCACTGCATTCGATGCTCCACCGGACTGCAGAGTGTCGCCTTTCGCAGCTTCCTTTTGTAGGGCTTAAAATCCCGTGGCTCATGACGTCAGTTGGACTGTAGGCGGTGACGGCAAAGTTATCTGTCGCCGCTTTGGTGCTTATATCTTGCTTCACCGCTCCGGCCGTGCATCAAGGTCATCGGACCAGTACGGGAGACGTCTGCGCGTAAATGTAACAGGACAGTAATTAGCACTGCTTTCGATGCTCCACCGGACTGCGGAGTGTCGCCTTTCGCAGCTTTCTTTTGTAGGGCTTAATTCCCGTGGCACATGACGTCAGTTGTACTGTAGGCCGTGACGGCAAAGTTATCTGTCTTCGCTTTGGTGCTTCTATCTCTCTTCCCCGCTCCGGCCGTGCATCAGGGTCATCGGATCAGTACGGGATACGTCTGCGCCTAAAAGTAACAGGACAAGAATTAGCACTGCATTCGATGCTCCACCGGCTGCGGAGTGTCGCCTTTCGCAGCTTCCTTTTGTAGGACTTAATTCCCGTGGCTCATGACGTCAGTTGCACTGTAGGCGGCGACGGCAAGGTTATCTGTCGTCGCTTTGGTGCTTCTATCTTGCTTCCCCGCTCCGGCCGTGCATCAGGGTCATCGGACCAGTATGGGACACGTCTGCGCATAAAAGTAACAGGACAAGAATTAGCACTGCATTCGATGCTCCACCGGACTGCGGAGTGTCGCCTTTCGCAGCTTCCTTTTGTAGGGCTTAAATCCCGTGGCTCATGACGTCAGTTGGACTGTAGGCGGTGACGGCAAAGTTATCTGTCGCCGCTTTGGTGCTTATATCTTGCTTCCCCGCTCCGGCTGTGCATCAAGGTCATCGGACCAGTACGGGACACGTCTGCGCGTAAATGTAACAGGACAATAATTAGCACTGCTTTCGATGCTCCACCGGACTGCGGAGTGTCGCCTTTCGCAGCTTTCTTTTGTAGGGCTTAATTCCCGTGGCACATGACGTCAGTTGTACTGTAGGCCGTGACGGCAAAGTTATCTGTCTTCGCTTTGGTGCTTCTATCTCTCTTCCCCGCTCCGGCCATGCATCAGGGTCATCGGATCAGTACGGGATACGTCTGCGCCTAAAAGTAACAGGACAAGAATTAGCACTGCATTCGATGCTCCACCGGCTGCGGAGTGTCGCCTTTCGCAGCTTCCTTTTGTAGGGCTTAATTCCCGTGGCTCATGACGTCAGTTGGACTGTAGGCGGCGACGGCAAGGTTATCTGTCGTCGCTTTGGTGCTTATATCTTGCTTCACCGCTCCGGCCGTGCATCAAGGTCATCGGACCAGTACGGGACACGTCTGCGCCTAAAAGTAACAGGACAAGAAATAGCACTGCATTCGATGCTCCACCGGACTGCGGAGTGTCGCCTTTCGCAGCTTCCTTTTGTATTGCTTAAATCCCGTGGCTCATGACGTCAGTTGCACCATAGGCGGTGACGGCAAAGTTATCTGTCGTCGCTTTGGTGCTTCTATCTCTCTTCCCCGCTCCGGCCGTGCATCAGGGTCATCGGATCAGTACGGGATACGTCTGCGCCTAAAAGTAACAGGACAAGAATTAGCACGGCATTCGATGCTCCACCGGCTGCGGAGTGTCGCCTTTCGCAGCTTCCTTTTGTAGGGCTTAATTCCCGTGGCTCATGACGTCAGTTGCACTGTAGGCGGCGACGGCAAGGTTATCTGTCGTCGCTTTGGTGCTTCTAACTTGCTTCCCCGCTCCGGCCGTGCATCAGGGTCATCGGACCAGTAAGGGACACGTCTGCGCATAAAAGTAACAGGACAAGAATTAGCACTGCATTCGATGCTCCACCGGACTGCGGAGTGTCGCCTTTCGCAGCTTCCTTTTGTAGTGCTTAAATCTTGTTGCTCATGACGTCAGTTGCACTTTAGGCGGTGACGGCGAAGTTATCTATCGTCGTTTAGGTGCTCTTCTCTTGCTTCCCCGCTCCGGCCGTGCATCAAGGTCATCGGACCAGTACGGGACACGTCTGCGCCTAAAAGTAACAGGACAAGCAATAGCACTGCATTCGATGCTCCACCGGACTGCGGAGTGTCGCCTTTCGCAGCTTCCTTTTGTATTGCTTAAATCCCGTGGCTCATGACGTCAGTTGCACCATAGGCGGTGACGGCAAAGTTATTTGTCGTCGCTTTGGTGCTTCTATCTCTCTTCCCCGCTCCGGCCGTGCATCAGGGTCATCGGATCAGTACGGGATACGTCTGCGCCTAAAAGTAACAGGACAAGAATTAGCACTGCATTCGATGCTCCACCGGCTGCGGAGTGTCGCCTTTCGCAGCTTCCTTTTGTAGGGCTTAATTCCCGTGGCTCATGACGTCAGTTGGACTGTAGGCGGCGACGGCAAGGTTATCTGTCGTCGCTTTGGTGCTTATATCTTGCTTCACCGCTCCGGCCGTGCTTCAAGGTCATCGGACCAGTACGGGACACGTCTGCGCCTAAAAGTAACAGGACAAGAATTAGCACTGCATTCGATGCTCCACCGGCTGCGGAGTGTCGCCTTTCGCAGCTTCCTTTTGTAGGGCTTAATTCCCGTGGCTCATGACGTCAGTTGCACTGTAGGCGGCGACGGCAAGGTTATCTGTCGTCGCTTTGGTGCTTCTAACTTGCTTCCCCGCGCCGGCCGTGCATCAGGGTCATCGGACCAGTATGGGACACGTCTGCGCATAAAAGTAACAGGACAAGAATTAGCACTGCATTCGATGCTCCACCGGACTGCGGAGTGTCGCCTTTCGCAGCTTCCTTTTGTAGTGCTTAAATCTTGTTGCTCATGACGTCAGTTGCACTTTAGGCGGTGACGGCGAAGTTATCTATCGTCGTTTAGGTGCTCTTCTCTTGCTTCCCCGCTCCGGCCGTGCATCAAGGTCATCGGACCAGTACGGGACACGTCTGCGCCTAAAAGTAACAGGACAAGAAATAGCACTGCATTCGATGCTCCACCGGACTGCGGAGTGTCGTCATTCGCAGCTTCCTTTTGTATTGCTTAAATCCCGTGGCTCATGACGTCAGTTGCACCATAGGCGGTGACGGCAAAGTTATCTGTCGTCGCTTTGGTGCTTCTATCTCTCTTCCCCGCTCCGGCCGTGCATCAGGGTCATCGGATCAGTACGGGATACGTCTGCGCCTAAAAGTAACAGGACAAGAATTAGCACTGCATTCGATGCTCCACCGGCTGCGGAGTGTCGCCTTTCGCAGCTTCCTTTTGTAGGGCTTAATTCCCGTGGCTCATGACGTCAGTTGCACTGTAGGCGGCGACGGCAAGGTTATCTGTCGTCGCTTTGGTGCTTCTAACTTGCTTCCCCGCTCCGGCCGTGCATCAGGGTCATCGGACCAGTATGGGACACGTCTGCGCATAAAAGTAACAGGACAAGAATTAGCACTGCATTCGATGCTCCACCGGACTGCGGAGTGTCGCCTTTCGCAGCTTCCTTTTGTAGTGCTTAAATCTTGTTGCTCATGACGTCAGTTGCACTTTAGGCGGTGACGGCGAAGTTATCTATCGTCGTTTAGGTGCTCTTCTCTTGCTTCCCCGCTCCGGCCGTGCATCAAGGTCATCGGACCAGTACGGGACACGTCTGCGCCTAAAAGTAACAGGACAAGAATTAGCCCTGCATTCGATGCTCCACCGGCTGCGGAGTGTCGCCTTTCGCAGCTTCCTTTTGTAGGGCTTAATTCCCGTGGCTCATGACGTCAGTTGCACTGTAGGCGGCGACGGCAAGGTTATCTGTCGTCGCTTTGGTGCTTCTATCTTGCTTCCCCGCTCCGGCCGTGCATCAGGGTCATCGGACCAGTATGGGACACGTCTGCGCATAAAAGTAACAGGACAAGAATTATCACTGCATTCGATGCTCCACCGGACTGCGGAGTGTCGCCTTTCGCAGCTTCCTTTTGTAGTGCTTAAATCCTGTTGCTCATGACGTCAGTTGCACTTTAGGCGGTGACGGCGAAGTTATCTATCGTCGTTTAGGTGCTCTTCTCTTGCTTCCCCGCTCCGACCTTGCATCAGGGTCGTCGGACCAGTATGGGACACGTCTGCGCCTAAAAGTAACAGGACAAGAATTAGCACTGCATTCCATGCTCCACCGGACTGCGGAGTGTCACCTTCCGCAGTTTCCTTTTGTAGTGCTTAAATCCCGTGGCTCATGACGTCAGTTGCACTGTAGGCGGTGACGGCAAAGTTATCTGTCGTCGCTTTGGTGCTTCTATCTTGCTTTCCCGCTCCGGCCGTGCATCAGCGTCATCGGACCAGTATGGGACACGTCTGCGCGTAAATGTAACAGGACAATAATTAGCACTGCATTCGATGCTCCACCGGACTGCGGAGTGTCGCCTTTCGCAGCTTTCTTTTGTATGGCTTAATTCTCGTGGCTCATGACGTCAGTTGGACTGTAGGCGGTGACGGCAAAGTTATCTGTCGTCGCTTTGCTGCTTCTATTTTGCTTCCCCGCACCGGCTGTGCATCAGGGTCATCGGACAAGTACGGGACACGTCTGCGCATAAATGTAACAGGACAAGAATTAGGACTGCATTCGATGCTCGACCGGACTGCGGAGTGTCGCCTTTCGCAGCTTCCTTTTGTAGGGCTTAATTCCCGTGGCTCATGACGTCAGTTGCACTGTAGGCGGCGACGGCAAGGTTATCTGTCGTCGCTTTGGTGCTTCTAACTTGCTTCCCCGCTCCGGCCGTGCATCAGGGTCATCGGACCAGTATGGGACACGTCTGCGCATAAAAGTAACAGGACAAGAATTAGCACTGCATTCGATGCTCCACCGGACTGCGGAGTGTCGCCTTTCGCAGCTTCCTTTTGTAGTGCTTAAATCTTGTTGCTCATGACGTCAGTTGCACTTTAGGCGGTGACGGCGAAGTTATCTATCGTCGTTTAGGTGCTCTTCTCTTGCTTCCCCGCTCCGGCCGTGCATCAAGGTCATCGGACCAGTACGGGACACGTCTGCGCCTAAAAGTAACAGGACAAGCAATAGCACTGCATTCGATGCTCCACCGGACTGCGGAGTGTCGCCTTTCGCAGCTTCCTTTTGTATTGCTTAAATCCCGTGGCTCATGACGTCAGTTGCACCATAGGCGGTGACGGCAAAGTTATTTGTCGTCGCTTTGGTGCTTCTATCTCTCTTCCCCGCTCCGGCCGTGCATCAGGGTCATCGGATCAGTACGGGATACGTCTGCGCCTAAAAGTAACAGGACAAGAATTAGCACTGCATTCGATGCTCCACCGGCTGCGGAGTGTCGCCTTTCGCAGCTTCCTTTTGTAGGGCTTAATTCCCGTGGCTCATGACGTCAGTTGGACTGTAGGCGGCGACGGCAAGGTTATCTGTCGTCGCTTTGGTGCTTATATCTTGCTTCACCGCTCCGGCCGTGCTTCAAGGTCATCGGACCAGTACGGGACACGTCTGCGCCTAAAAGTAACAGGACAAGAATTAGCACTGCATTCGATGCTCCACCGGCTGCGGAGTGTCGCCTTTCGCAGCTTCCTTTTGTAGGGCTTAATTCCCGTGGCTCATGACGTCAGTTGCACTGTAGGCGGCGACGGCAAGGTTATCTGTCGTCGCTTTGGTGCTTCTAACTTGCTTCCCCGCGCCGGCCGTGCATCAGGGTCATCGGACCAGTATGGGACACGTCTGCGCATAAAAGTAACAGGACAAGAATTAGCACTGCATTCGATGCTCCACCGGACTGCGGAGTGTCGCCTTTCGCAGCTTCCTTTTGTAGTGCTTAAATCTTGTTGCTCATGACGTCAGTTGCACTTTAGGCGGTGACGGCGAAGTTATCTATCGTCGTTTAGGTGCTCTTCTCTTGCTTCCCC
Source organism: Amblyomma americanum (assembly GCF_052857255.1). Classification (NCBI taxonomy): domain Eukaryota; kingdom Metazoa; phylum Arthropoda; class Arachnida; order Ixodida; family Ixodidae; genus Amblyomma; species Amblyomma americanum. The sequence continues at coordinate 201,029,766 of NC_135502.1, forward strand.
GCTCCGGCCGTGCATCAAGGTCATCGGACCAGTACGGGACACGTCTGCGCCTAAAAGTAACAGGACAAGAAATAGCACTGCATTCGATGCTCCACCGGACTGCGGAGTGTCGTCATTCGCAGCTTCCTTTTGTATTGCTTAAATCCCGTGGCTCATGACGTCAGTTGCACCATAGGCGGTGACGGCAAAGTTATCTGTCGTCGCTTTGGTGCTTCTATCTCTCTTCCCCGCTCCGGCCGTGCATCAGGGTCATCGGATCAGTACGGGATACGTCTGCGCCTAAAAGTAACAGGACAAGAATTAGCACTGCATTCGATGCTCCACCGGCTGCGGAGTGTCGCCTTTCGCAGCTTCCTTTTGTAGGGCTTAATTCCCGTGGCTCATGACGTCAGTTGCACTGTAGGCGGCGACGGCAAGGTTATCTGTCGTCGCTTTGGTGCTTCTAACTTGCTTCCCCGCTCCGGCCGTGCATCAGGGTCATCGGACCAGTATGGGACACGTCTGCGCATAAAAGTAACAGGACAAGAATTAGCACTGCATTCGATGCTCCACCGGACTGCGGAGTGTCGCCTTTCGCAGCTTCCTTTTGTAGTGCTTAAATCTTGTTGCTCATGACGTCAGTTGCACTTTAGGCGGTGACGGCGAAGTTATCTATCGTCGTTTAGGTGCTCTTCTCTTGCTTCCCCGCTCCGGCCGTGCATCAAGGTCATCGGACCAGTACGGGACACGTCTGCGCCTAAAAGTAACAGGACAAGAATTAGCCCTGCATTCGATGCTCCACCGGCTGCGGAGTGTCGCCTTTCGCAGCTTCCTTTTGTAGGGCTTAATTCCCGTGGCTCATGACGTCAGTTGCACTGTAGGCGGCGACGGCAAGGTTATCTGTCGTCGCTTTGGTGCTTCTATCTTGCTTCCCCGCTCCGGCCGTGCATCAGGGTCATCGGACCAGTAGGAGACACGTCTGCACCTAAAAGTAACAGGACAAGAATTAGCACTGAATTCGATGCTCCACCGGACTGCGGAGTGCCGCCTTTCGCAGCTTTCTTTTGTAGCGCTTAAATCCCGTGGCTCATGACGTTAGTTGCACTGTACGCGGTGACGGCGAAGTTATCTCTCGTCGCTTGGTGCTTCTATCTTGCTTCCCCGCTCCGGCCGTGCATCAGGGTCATTGGACCAGTACGGGACACGTCTGCGCCTAAAAGTAACAGGACAAGAATTAGCCCCGAATTCGATGCTCAACCGGACTGCGGTGTGTCGCCTTTCGCAATTTCCTTTTGTAGGGCTTAAACCCGCGGCTCATGACGACAGTTGCACTGTAGGCGGTGACGGCGAAGTTATCTGTCGTCGCTTTGGTGCTTCTATCTTGCTTCCCCGCTCCGGCCTTGCATCAGGGTAATCGGACCAGTACGGGACACGTCTGCACCTAAAAGTAACAGGACAAGAATTAGCACTGAATTCGATTCTTCACCGGCTGGGGTGTGTCACTTTCGCAGCCTCCTTTTGTATGGCTTATTCCCGTGGCTCATGACGTCACTTGCACAGTAGGCGGTGACGGCGAAGTTATCTGTCGTCGCTTTGGTGCTTCTGTCTTGCCTCCCCGCTCCGGCCGTGCATCAGGGTCATCGGACCAGTATTGGACACGTCTGCACCTAAAAGTAACAGGACAAGAATTAGCACTGCATTCGAGGCTCCACCGGACTGCGGAGTGCTGGCTTCCGCAGCTTCCTTTTTTAGTGCTTAAATACCGTGGCTCATGACGTCAGTTGCACTGTAGGCGGTGACGGCGAAGTTATCTGCCGTCGCTTTGGTGCTTCTATCTTGCTTCCCCACTCCGGCCGTGCATCAGGGTCATCTGACCAGTATTGGACACGTCTGCGCCTAAATGTAACAGGACAAGAATTAGCATTGCATTCGAGGCTCCACCGGACTGCGGAGTTTCGCCTTTCGCAGCTTCCTTTTGTAGGGCTTAATTCCCGTGGCTCATGACGTCAGTTGCACTGCAGGCGGTGACGGCGACGTTATCTGCCGTCGCTTTGGTGCTTCTATCTTGCTTCCCCGCTCCGGCCGTGCACCAGGGTCATCGGACCAGTATTGGACACGTCTGCGCCTAAATGTAACAGGACAAGAATTAGCATTGCATTCGAGGATCCACCGGACTGCGGAGTTTCTCCTTTCACAGCTTCCTTTTGTAGTGCTTAAATCCCATGGCTCATGACGTCAGTTGCACTGCAGGCGGTGACGGCGAAGTTATCTGCCGTCGCTTTGGTGCTTCTATCTTGCTTCCCCGCTCCGGCCGTGCACCAGGGTCATCGGACCAGTATTGGACACGTCTGCGCCTAAAAGTAACAGGACAAGAATTAGCATTGCATTCGAGGCTCCACCGGACTGCGGAGTTTCGCCTTTCGCAGCTTCCTTTTGTAGGGCTTAATTCCCGTGGCTCATGACGTCAGTTGCACTGTAGGCGGCGACGGCAAGGTTATCTGTCGTCGCTTTGGTGCTTCTATCTCTCTTCCCCGCTCCGGCCGTGCATCAGGGTCATCGGATCAGTACGGGATATGTCTGCGCCTAAAAGCAACAGGACAAGAATTAGCACTGCATTCGATGCTCCACCGGCTGCGGAGTGTCGCCTTTCGCAGCTTCCTTTTGTAGGGCTTAATTCCCGTGGCTCATGACGTCAGTTGCACTGTAGGCGGCGACGGCAAGGTTATCTGTCGTCGCTTTGGTGCTTCTAACTTGCTTCCCCGCTCCGGCCGTGCATCAGGGTCATCGGACCAGTATGGGACACGTCTGCGCATAAAAGTAACAGGACAAGAATTAGCACTGCATTCGATGCTCCACCGTCTGCGGAGTGTCGCCTTTCCGCAGCTTCCTTTTGTAGGGCTTAATTCCCGTGGCTCATGACGTCAGTTGCACTGTAGGCGGCGACGGCAAGGTTATCTGTCGTCGCTTTGGTGCTTCTAACTTGCTTCCCCGCTCCGGCCGTGCATCAGGGTCATCGGACCAGTATGGGACACGTCTGCGCATAAAAGTAACAGGACAAGAATTAGCACTGCATTCGATGCTCCACCGTCTGCGGAGTGTCGCCTTTCCGCAGCTTCCTTTTGTAGGGCTTAATTCGCGTGGCTCATGACGTCAGTTGCACTGTAGGCGGTGACGGCAAAGTTATTTGTCGTCGCTTTGGTGCTTCTATCTCTCTTCCCCGCTCCGGCCGTGCATCAGGGTCATCGGATCAGTACGGGATACGTCTGCGCCTAAAAGTAACAGGACAAGAATTAGCCCTGCATTCGATGCTCCACCGGCTGCGGAGTGTCGCCTTTCGCAGCTTCCTTTTGTAGGGCTTAATTCCCGTGGCTCATGACGTCAGTTGCACTGTAGGCGGCGACGGCAAGGTTATCTGTCGTCGCTTTGGTGCTTCTATCTTGCTTCCCCGCTCCGGCCGTGCATCAGGGTCATCGGACCAGTATGGGACACGTCTGCGCATAAAAGTAACAGGACAAGAATTAGCACTGCATTCGATGCTCCACCGGACTGCGGAGTGTCGCCTTTCGCAGCTTCCTTTTGTAGTGCTTAAATCCCGTGGCTCATGACGTCAGTTGCACTGTAGGCGGTGACGGCAAAGTTATCTGTCGTCGCTTTGGTGCTTCTATCTTGCTTCCCCGCTCCGGCCGTGCATCAGCGTCATCGGACCAGTATGGGACACGTCTGCGCGTAAATGTAACAGGACAATAATTAGCACTGCATTCGATGCTCCACCGGACTGCGGAGTGTCGCCTTTCGCAGCTTTCTATTGTATGGCTTAATTCTCGTGGCTCATGACGTCAGTTGGACTGTAGGCGGTGACGGCAAAGTTATCTGTCGTCGCTTTGCTGCTTCTATTTTGCTTCCCCGCTCCGGCTGTGCATCAGGGTCATCGGACCAGTACGGGACACGTCTGCGCATAAATGTAACAGGACAAGAATTAGGACTGCATTCGATGCTCGACCGGACTGCGGAGTGTCGCCTTTCGCAGATTCCTTTTGTAGGGCTTAAATCCCGTGGCTCATGACGTCAGTTGCACTGTAGGCGGTGACGGCAAAGTTATCTGTCGTCGCTTTGGTGCTTCTATCTTGCTTCCCCGCTCCGGCCGTGCATCAGGGTCATCGGACCAGTAGGAGACACGTCCGTGCCTAAAAGTAACAGGACAAGAATTAGCACTGAATTCGATGCTCAACCGGACTGCGGAGTGTCGCCTTTCGCAGCTTTCTTTTCTAGGGCTTAATTCCCGTGGCACATGACGTCAGTTGTACTGTAGGCCGTGACGGCAAAGTTATCTGTCTTCGCTTTGGTGCTTCTATCTCTCTTCCCCGCTCCGGCCGTGCATCAGGGTCATCGGATCAGTACGGGATACGTCTGCGCCTAAAAGTAACAGGACAAGAATTAGCACTGCATTCGATGCTCCACCGGCTGCGGAGTGTCGCCTTTCGCAGCTTCCTTTTGTAGGGATTAATTCCCGTGGCTCATGACGTCAGTTGCACCATAGGCGGTGACGGCAAAGTTATCTGTCGTCGCTTTGGTGCTTCTATCTCTCTTCCCCGCTCCGGCCGTGCATCAGGGTCATCGGATCAGTACGGGATACGTCTGCGCCTAAAAGTAACAGGACAAGAATTAGCCCTGCATTCGATGCTCCACCGGCTGCGGAGTGTCGCCTTTCGCAGCTTCCTTTTGTAGGGCTTAATTCCCGTGGCTCATGACGTCAGTTGCACTGTAGGCGGCGACGGCAAGGTTATCTGTCGTCGCTTTGGTGCTTCTATCTTGCTTCCCCGCTCCGGCCGTGCATCAGGGTCATCGGACCAGTATGGGACACGTCTGCGCATAAAAGTAACAGGACAAGAATTAGCACTGCATTCGATGCTCCACCGGACTGCGGAGTGTCGCCTTTCGCAGCTTCCTTTTGTAGTGCTTAAATCCCGTTGCTCATGACGTCAGTTGCACTTTAGGCGGTGACGGCGAAGTTATCTATCGTCGTTTAGGTGCTCTTCTCTTGCTTCCCCGCTCCGACCTTGCATCAGGGTCGTCGGACCAGTATGGGACACGTCTGCGCCTAAAAGTAACAGGACAAGAATTAGCACTGCATTCCATGCTCCACCGGACTGCGGAGTGTCACCTTCCGCAGCTTGCTTTTGTAGTGCATAAATCCCGTGGCTCATGACGTCAGTTGCACTGTAGGCGGTGACGGCAAAGTTATCTGTCGTCGCTTTGGTGCTTCTATCTTGCTTCCCCGCTCCGGCCGTGCATCAGCGTCATCGGACCAGTATGGGACACGTCTGCGCGTAAATGTAACAGGACAAGAATTAGCACTGCATTCGATGCTCCACCGGACTGCGGAGTGTCGCCTTTCGCAGCTTTCTTTTGTATGGCTTAATTCTCGTGGCTCATGACGTCAGTTGGACTGTAGGCGGTGACGGCAAAGTTATCTGTCGTCGCTTTGCTGCTTCTATTTAGCTTCCCCGCTCCGGCTCTGCATCAGGGTCATCGGACCAGTACGGGACACGTCTGCGCATAAATGTAACAGGACAAGAATTAGGACTGCATTCGATGCTCGACCGGACTGCGGAGTGTCGCCTTTCGCAGCTTCCTTTTGTAGGGCTTAAATCCCGTGGCTCATGACGTCAGTTGCACTGTAGGCGGTGACGGCAAAGTTATCTGTCGTCGCTTTGGTGCTTCTATTTTGCTTCCCCGCTCCGGCCGTGCATCAGGGTCATAGGACCAGTAGGAGACACGTCTGTGCCTAAAAGTAACAGGACAAGAATTAGCACTGAATTCGATGCTCCACCGGACTGCGGAGTGCCGCCTTTCGCAGCTTTCTTTTGTAGCGCTTAAATCCCGTGGCTCATGACGTTAGTTGCACTGTACGCGGTGACGGCGAAGTTATCTCTCGTCGCTTGGTGCTTCTATCTTGCTTCCCCGCTCCGGCCGTGCATCAGGGTCATCGGACCAGTACGGGACACGTCTGCACCTAAAAGTAACAGGACAAGAATTAGCATTGAATTCGATGCTCAACCGGACTGCGGTGTGTCGCCTTTCGCAATTTCCTTTTGTAGGGCTTAAACCCGCGGCTCATGACGACAGTTGCACTGTAGGCGGTGACGGCAAAGTTATCTGTCGTCGCTTTGGTGCTTCTATCTTGCTTCCCCGCTCCGACCGTGCATCAGGGTCATCGGACCAGTAGGAGACACGTCTGTACCTAAAAGTAACAGGACAAGAATTAGCACTGAATTCGATGCTCCACCGGACTGCGGAGTGCCGCCTTTCGCAGCTTTCTTTTGTAGCGCAAATCCCGTGGCTCATGACGTTAGTTGCACTGTACGCGGTGACGGCGAAGTTATCTCTCGTCGCTTGGTGCTTCTATCTTGCTTCCCCGCTCCGGCCGTGCATCAGGGTCATTGGACCAGTACGGGACACGTCTGCGCCTAAAAGTAACAGGACAACAATTAGCCCCGAATTCGATGCTCAACCGGACTGCGGTGTGTCGCCTTTCGCAATTTCCTTTTGTTGGGCTTAAACCCGCGGCTCATGACGACAGTTGCACTGTAGGCGGTGACGGCAAAGTTATCTGTCGTCGCTTTGGTGCTTCTATCTTGCTTCCCCGCTCCGGCCGTGCATCAGGGTCATCGGACCAGTAAGAGACACGTCTGCACCTAAAAGTAACAGGACAAGAATTAGCACTGAATTCGATGCTCCACCGGACTGCGGAGTGCCGCCTTTCGCAGCTTTCTTTTGTAGCGCTTAAATCCCGTGGCTCATGACGTTAGTTGCACTGTACGCGGTGACGGCGAAGTTATCTCTCGTCGCTTGGTGCTTCTATCTTGCTTCCCCGCTCCGGCCGTGCATCAGGGTCATTGGACCAGTACGGGACACGTCTGCGCCTAAAAGTAACAGGACAAGAATTAGCACTGCATTCGATGCTCCACCGTCTGCGGAGTGTCGCCTTTCCGCAGCTTCCTTTTGTAGGGCTTAATTCCCGTGGCTCATGACGTCAGTTGCACTGTAGGCGGCGACGGCAAGGTTATCTGTCGTCGCTTTGGTGCTTCTAACTTGCTTCCCCGCTCCGGCCGTGCATCAGGGTCATCGGACCAGTATGGGACACGTCTGCGCATAAAAGTAACAGGACAAGAATTAGCACTGCATTCGATGCTCCACCGTCTGCGGAGTGTCGCCTTTCCGCAGCTTCCTTTTGTAGGGCTTAATTCGCGTGGCTCATGACGTCAGTTGCACTGTAGGCGGTGACGGCAAAGTTATTTGTCGTCGCTTTGGTGCTTCTATCTCTCTTCCCCGCTCCGGCCGTGCATCAGGGTCATCGGATCAGTACGGGATACGTCTGCGCCTAAAAGTAACAGGACAAGAATTAGCCCTGCATTCGATGCTCCACCGGCTGCGGAGTGTCGCCTTTCGCAGCTTCCTTTTGTAGGGCTTAATTCCCGTGGCTCATGACGTCAGTTGCACTGTAGGCGGCGACGGCAAGGTTATCTGTCGTCGCTTTGGTGCTTCTATCTTGCTTCCCCGCTCCGGCCGTGCATCAGGGTCATCGGACCAGTATGGGACACGTCTGCGCATAAAAGTAACAGGACAAGAATTAGCACTGCATTCGATGCTCCACCGGACTGCGGAGTGTCGCCTTTCGCAGCTTCCTTTTGTAGTGCTTAAATCCCGTGGCTCATGACGTCAGTTGCACTGTAGGCGGTGACGGCAAAGTTATCTGTCGTCGCTTTGGTGCTTCTATCTTGCTTCCCCGCTCCGGCCGTGCATCAGCGTCATCGGACCAGTATGGGACACGTCTGCGCGTAAATGTAACAGGACAATAATTAGCACTGCATTCGATGCTCCACCGGACTGCGGAGTGTCGCCTTTCGCAGCTTTCTATTGTATGGCTTAATTCTCGTGGCTCATGACGTCAGTTGGACTGTAGGCGGTGACGGCAAAGTTATCTGTCGTCGCTTTGCTGCTTCTATTTTGCTTCCCCGCTCCGGCTGTGCATCAGGGTCATCGGACCAGTACGGGACACGTCTGCGCATAAATGTAACAGGACAAGAATTAGGACTGCATTCGATGCTCGACCGGACTGCGGAGTGTCGCCTTTCGCAGATTCCTTTTGTAGGGCTTAAATCCCGTGGCTCATGACGTCAGTTGCACTGTAGGCGGTGACGGCAAAGTTATCTGTCGTCGCTTTGGTGCTTCTATCTTGCTTCCCCGCTCCGGCCGTGCATCAGGGTCATCGGACCAGTAGGAGACACGTCCGTGCCTAAAAGTAACAGGACAAGAATTAGCACTGAATTCGATGCTCAACCGGACTGCGGAGTGTCGCCTTTCGCAGCTTTCTTTTCTAGGGCTTAATTCCCGTGGCACATGACGTCAGTTGTACTGTAGGCCGTGACGGCAAAGTTATCTGTCTTCGCTTTGGTGCTTCTATCTCTCTTCCCCGCTCCGGCCGTGCATCAGGGTCATCGGATCAGTACGGGATACGTCTGCGCCTAAAAGTAACAGGACAAGAATTAGCACTGCATTCGATGCTCCACCGGCTGCGGAGTGTCGCCTTTCGCAGCTTCCTTTTGTAGGGATTAATTCCCGTGGCTCATGACGTCAGTTGCACCATAGGCGGTGACGGCAAAGTTATCTGTCGTCGCTTTGGTGCTTCTATCTCTCTTCCCCGCTCCGGCCGTGCATCAGGGTCATCGGATCAGTACGGGATACGTCTGCGCCTAAAAGTAACAGGACAAGAATTAGCCCTGCATTCGATGCTCCACCGGCTGCGGAGTGTCGCCTTTCGCAGCTTCCTTTTGTAGGGCTTAATTCCCGTGGCTCATGACGTCAGTTGCACTGTAGGCGGCGACGGCAAGGTTATCTGTCGTCGCTTTGGTGCTTCTATCTTGCTTCCCCGCTCCGGCCGTGCATCAGGGTCATCGGACCAGTATGGGACACGTCTGCGCATAAAAGTAACAGGACAAGAATTAGCACTGCATTCGATGCTCCACCGGACTGCGGAGTGTCGCCTTTCGCAGCTTCCTTTTGTAGTGCTTAAATCCCGTTGCTCATGACGTCAGTTGCACTTTAGGCGGTGACGGCGAAGTTATCTATCGTCGTTTAGGTGCTCTTCTCTTGCTTCCCCGCTCCGACCTTGCATCAGGGTCGTCGGACCAGTATGGGACACGTCTGCGCCTAAAAGTAACAGGACAAGAATTAGCACTGCATTCCATGCTCCACCGGACTGCGGAGTGTCACCTTCCGCAGCTTGCTTTTGTAGTGCATAAATCCCGTGGCTCATGACGTCAGTTGCACTGTAGGCGGTGACGGCAAAGTTATCTGTCGTCGCTTTGGTGCTTCTATCTTGCTTCCCCGCTCCGGCCGTGCATCAGCGTCATCGGACCAGTATGGGACACGTCTGCGCGTAAATGTAACAGGACAAGAATTAGCACTGCATTCGATGCTCCACCGGACTGCGGAGTGTCGCCTTTCGCAGCTTTCTTTTGTATGGCTTAATTCTCGTGGCTCATGACGTCAGTTGGACTGTAGGCGGTGACGGCAAAGTTATCTGTCGTCGCTTTGCTGCTTCTATTTAGCTTCCCCGCTCCGGCTCTGCATCAGGGTCATCGGACCAGTACGGGACACGTCTGCGCATAAATGTAACAGGACAAGAATTAGGACTGCATTCGATGCTCGACCGGACTGCGGAGTGTCGCCTTTCGCAGCTTCCTTTTGTAGGGCTTAAATCCCGTGGCTCATGACGTCAGTTGCACTGTAGGCGGTGACGGCAAAGTTATCTGTCGTCGCTTTGGTGCTTCTATTTTGCTTCCCCGCTCCGGCCGTGCATCAGGGTCATAGGACCAGTAGGAGACACGTCTGTGCCTAAAAGTAACAGGACAAGAATTAGCACTGAATTCGATGCTCCACCGGACTGCGGAGTGCCGCCTTTCGCAGCTTTCTTTTGTAGCGCTTAAATCCCGTGGCTCATGACGTTAGTTGCACTGTACGCGGTGACGGCGAAGTTATCTCTCGTCGCTTGGTGCTTCTATCTTGCTTCCCCGCTCCGGCCGTGCATCAGGGTCATCGGACCAGTACGGGACACGTCTGCACCTAAAAGTAACAGGACAAGAATTAGCATTGAATTCGATGCTCAACCGGACTGCGGTGTGTCGCCTTTCGCAATTTCCTTTTGTAGGGCTTAAACCCGCGGCTCATGACGACAGTTGCACTGTAGGCGGTGACGGCAAAGTTATCTGTCGTCGCTTTGGTGCTTCTATCTTGCTTCCCCGCTCCGACCGTGCATCAGGGTCATCGGACCAGTAGGAGACACGTCTGTACCTAAAAGTAACAGGACAAGAATTAGCACTGAATTCGATGCTCCACCGGACTGCGGAGTGCCGCCTTTCGCAGCTTTCTTTTGTAGCGCAAATCCCGTGGCTCATGACGTTAGTTGCACTGTACGCGGTGACGGCGAAGTTATCTCTCGTCGCTTGGTGCTTCTATCTTGCTTCCCCGCTCCGGCCGTGCATCAGGGTCATTGGACCAGTACGGGACACGTCTGCGCCTAAAAGTAACAGGACAACAATTAGCCCCGAATTCGATGCTCAACCGGACTGCGGTGTGTCGCCTTTCGCAATTTCCTTTTGTTGGGCTTAAACCCGCGGCTCATGACGACAGTTGCACTGTAGGCGGTGACGGCAAAGTTATCTGTCGTCGCTTTGGTGCTTCTATCTTGCTTCCCCGCTCCGGCCGTGCATCAGGGTCATCGGACCAGTAAGAGACACGTCTGCACCTAAAAGTAACAGGACAAGAATTAGCACTGAATTCGATGCTCCACCGGACTGCGGAGTGCCGCCTTTCGCAGCTTTCTTTTGTAGCGCTTAAATCCCGTGGCTCATGACGTTAGTTGCACTGTACGCGGTGACGGCGAAGTTATCTCTCGTCGCTTGGTGCTTCTATCTTGCTTCCCCGCTCCGGCCGTGCATCAGGGTCATTGGACCAGTACGGGACACGTCTGCGCCTAAAAGTAACAGGACAAGAATTAGCCCCGAATTCGATGCTCAACCGGACTGCGGTGTGTCGCCTTTCGCAATTTCCTTTTGTAGGGCTTTAACCCGCGGCTCATGACGACAGTTGCACTGTAGGCGGTGACGGCGAAGTTATCTGTCGTCGCTTTGGTGCTTCTATCTTGCTTCCCCGCTCCGGCCTTGCATCAGGGTAATCGGACCAGTACGGAACACGTCTGCACCTAAAAGTAACAGGACAAGAATTAGCACTGAATTCGATTCTTCACCGGCTGGGGTGTGTCACTTTCGCAGCCTCCTTTTGTATGGCTTATTCCCGTGGCTCATGACGTCACTTGCACTGTAGGCGGCGACGGCGAAGTTATCTGTCGTCGCTTTGGTGCTTCTGTCTTGCCTCCCCGCTCCGGCCGTGCATCAGGGTCATCGGACCAGTATTGGACACGTCTGCGCGTAAATGTAACAGGACAAGAATTAGCACTGCATTCGATGCTCCACCGGACTGCGGAGTGCCGGCTTCCGCAGCTTCCTTTTGTAGTGCTTAAATGCCGTGGCTCATGACGTCAGTTGCACTGTAGGCGGCGACGGCAAGGTTATCTGTCGTCGCTTTGGTGCTTCTATCTTGCTTCCCCGCTCCGGCCGTGCATCAGGGTCATCGGACCAGTACGGGACACGTCTGCGCCTAAAATAACAGGACAAGAATTAGCACTGCATTCGATGCTCCACCGGACTGCGGAGTTTCGCCTTTCACAGCTTCCTTTTGTAGTGCTTAAACCCGCGGCTCATGACGACAGTTGCACTGTAGGCGGTGACGGCAAAGTTATCTGTCGTCGCTTTGGTGCTTCTATCTTGCTTCCCCGCTCCGGCCGTGCATCAGCGTCATCGGACCAGTATGGGACACGTCTGCGCGTAAATGTAACAGGACAATAATTAGCACTGCATTCGATGCTCCACCGGACTGCGGAGTGTCGCCTTTCGCAGCTTTCTTTTGTATGGCTTAAACCCGCGGCTCATGACGTCAGTTGCACCATAGGCGGTGACGGCAAAGTTATCTGTCGTCGCTTTGCTGCTTCTATTTTGCTTCCCCGCTCCATCTGTGCATCAGGGTCATCGGACCAGTACGGGACACGTCTGCGCATAAATGTAACAGGACAAGAATTAGGACTGCATTCGATGCTCGACCGGACTGCGGAGTGTCGCCTTTCGCAGCTTCCTTTTGTAGGGCTTAAATCCCGTGGCTCATGACGTCAGTTGCACTGTAGGCGGTGGCGGCAAAGTTATCTGTCGTCGCTTTGGTGCTTCTAACTTGCTTCCCCGCTCCGGCCGTGCATCAGGGTCATCGGACCAGTAGGAGACACGTCTGTGCCTAAAAGTAACAGGACAAGAATTAGCACTGAATTCGATGCTCCACCGGACTGCGGAGTGCCGCCTTTCGCAGCTTTCTTTTGTAGCGCTTAAATCCCGTGGCTCATGACGTTAGTTGCACTGTACGCGGTGACGGCGAAGTTATCTCTCGTCGCTTGGTGCTTCTATCTTGCTTCCCCGCTCCGGCCGTGCATCAGGGTCATCGGACCAGTACGGGACACGTCTGCACCTAAAAGTAACAGGACAAGAATTAGCATTGAATTCGATGCTCAACCGGACTGCGGTGTGTCGCCTTTCGCAAGTTCCTTTTGTAGGGCTTAAACCCGCGGCTCATGACGACAGTTGCACTGTAGGCGGTGACGGCAAAGTTATCTGTCGTCGCTTTGGTGCTTCTATCTTGCTTCCCCGCTCCGGCCGTGCATCAGGGTCATCGGACCAGTAGGAGACACGTCTGCACCTAAAAGTAACAGGACAAGAATTAGCACTGAATTCGATGCTCCACCGGACTGCGGAGTGCCGCCTTTCGCAGCTTTCTTTTGTAGCGCCTAAATCCCGTGGCTCATGACGTTAGTTGCACTGTACGCGGTGACGGCGAAGTTATCTCTCGTCGCTTGGTGCTTCTATCTTGCTTCCCCGCTCCGGCCGTGCATCAGGGTCATTGGACCAGTACGGGACACGTCTGCGCCTAAAAGTAACAGGACAAGAATTAGCACTGCATTCGATGCTCCACCGGACTGCGGAGTTTCGCCTTTCACAGCTTCCGTTTGTAGTGCTTAAATCCCATGGCTCATGACGTCAGTTGCACTGCAGGCGGTGACGGCGAAGTTATCTGCCGTCGCTTTGGTGCTTCTATCTTGCTTCCCCGCTCCGGCCGTGCACCAGGGTCATCGGACCAGTATTGGACACGTCTGCGCCTAAATGTAACAGGACAAGAATTAGCATTGCATTCGAGGCTCCACCGGACTGCGGAGTTTCGCCTTTCGCAGCTTCCTTTTGTGGGGCTTAATTCCCGTGGCTCATGACATTAGTTGCACTGCAGGCGGTGACGGCGAAGTTATCTGCCGTCGCTTTGGTGCTTCTATCTTGCTTCCCCGCTCCGGCCGTGCACCAGGGTCATCAGACCAGTATTGGACACGTCTGCGCCTAAAAGTAACAGGACAAGAATTAGCATTGCATTCGAGGCTCCACCGGACTGCGGAGTTTCGCCTTTCGCAGCTTCCTTTTGTAGGGCTTAATTCCCGTGGCTCATGACGTCAGTTGCACTGTAGGCGGCGACGGCAAGGTTATCTGTCGTCGCTTTGGTGCTTCTATCTTGCTTCCCCGCTCCGGCCGTGCATCAGGGTCATCGGACCAGTATGGGACACGTCTGCGCATAAAAGTAACAGGACAAGAATTAGCACTGCATTCGATGCTCCACCGGACTGCGGAGTGTCGCCTTTCGCAGCTTCCTTTTGTAGGGCTTAAATCCCGTGGCTCATGACGTCAGTTGGACTGTAGGCGGTGACGGCAAAGTTATCTGTCGCCGCTTTGGTGCTTATATCTTGCTTCACCGCTCCGGCCGTGCATCAAGGTCATCGGACCAGTACGGGACACGTCTGCGCGTAAATGTAACAGGACAGTAATTAGCACTGCATTCGATGCTCCACCGGCTGCGGAGTGTCGCCTTTCGCAGCTTCCTTTTGTAGGGCTTAATTCCCGTGGCTCATGACGTCAGTTGCACCATAGGCGGTGACGGCAAAGTTATCTGTCGTCGCTTTGGTGCTTCTATCTCTCTTCCCCGCTCCGGCCGTGCATCAGGGTCATCGGATCAGTACGGGATACGTCTGCGCCTAAAAGTAACAGGACAAGAAATAGCACTGCATTCGATGCTCCACCGGACTGCGGAGTGTCGCCTTTCGCAGCTTCCTTTTGTATTGCTTAAATCCCGTGGCTCATGACGTCAGTTGCACCATAGGCGGTGACGGCAAAGTTATCTGTCGTCGCTTTGGTGCTTCTATCTCTCTTCCCCGCTCCGGCCGTGCATCAGGGTCATCGGATCAGTACGGGATACGTCTGCGCCTAAAAGTAACAGGACAAGAATTAGCATTGCATTCGAGGCTCCACCGGACTGCGGAGTTTCGCCTTTCGCAGCTTCCTTTTGTAGGGCTTAATTCCCGTGGCTCATGACGTCAGTTGCACTGTAGGCGGCGACGGCGAAGTGATATGTCGTCGCTTTGGTGCTTCTATCTTGCTTCCCCGCTCCGGCCGTGCATCAGGGTCATCGGACCAGTATGGGACACGTCTGCGCATAAAAGTAACAGGACAAGAATTAGCACTGCATTCGATGCTCCACCGGACTGCGGAGTGTCGCCTTTCGCAGCTTCCTTTTGTAGGGCTTAAATCCCGTGGCTCATGACGTCAGTTGGACTGTAGGCGGTGACGGCAAAGTTATCTGTCGCCGCTTTGGTGCTTATATCTTGCTTCACCGCTCCGGCCGTGCATCAAGGTCATCGGACCAGTACGGGACACGTCTGCGCGTAAATGTAACAGGACAGTAATTAGCACTGCTTTCGATGCTCCACCGGACTGCGGAGTGTCGCCTTTCGCAGCTTTCTTTTGTAGGGCTTAATTCCCGTGGCACATGACGTCAGTTGTACTGTAGGCCGTGACGGCAAAGTTATCTGTCTTCGCTTTGGTGCTTCTATCTCTCTTCCCCGCTCCGGCCGTGCATCAGGGTCATCGGATCAGTACGGGACACGTCTGCGCCTAAAAGTAACAGGACAAGAATTAGCCCCGAATTCGATGCTCAACCGGACTGCGGTGTGTCGCCTTTCGCAATTTCCTTTTGTAGGGCTTAAACCCGCGGCTCATGACGACAGTTGCACTGTAGGCGGTGACGGCGAAGTTATCTGTCGTCGCTTTGGTGCTTCTATCTTGCTTCCCCGCTCCGGCCTTGCATCAGGGTAATCGGACCAGTACGGGACACGTCTGCACCTAAAAGTAACAGGACAAGAATTAGCACTGAATTCGATTCTTCACCGGCTGGGGAGTGTCACTTTCGCAGCCTCCTTTTGTATGGCTTATTCCCGTGGCTCATGACGTCACTTGCACTGTAGGCGGTGACGGCGAAGTTATCTGTCGTCGCTTTGGTGCTTCTGTCTTGCCTCCCCGCTCCGGCCGTGCATCAGGGTCATCGGACCAGTATTGGACACGTCTGCACCTAAAAGTAACCGGACAAGAATTAGCACTGCATTCGAGGCTCCACCGGACTGCGGAGTGCCGGCTTCCGCAGCTTCCTTTTGTAGTGCTTAAATACCGTGGCTCATGACGTCAGTTGCACTGTAGGCGGTGACGGCGAAGTTATCTGCCGTCGCTTTGGTGCTTCTATCTTACTTCCCCACTCCGGCCGTGCATCAGGGTCATCTGACCAGTATTGGACACGTCTGCGCCTAAAAGTAACAGGACAAGAATTAGCATTGCATTCGAGGCTCCACCGGACTGCGGAGTTTCGCCTTTCGCAGCTTCCTTTTGTAGGGCTTAATTCTCGTGGCTCATGACGTCAGTTGCACTGTAGGCGGCGACGGCAAGGTTATCTGTCGTCGCTTTGGTGCTTCTATCTTGCTTCCCCGCTCCGGCCGTGCATCAGGGTCATCGGACCAGTACGGGACACGTCTGCGCGTAAATGTAACAGGACAGTAATTAGCACTGCTTTCGATGCTCCACCGGACTGCGGAGTGTCGCCTTTCGCAGCTTTCTTTTGTAGGGCTTAATTCCCGTGGCACATGACGTCAGTTGTACTGTAGGCCGTGACGGCAAAGTTATCTGTCTTCGCTTTGGTGCTTCTATCTCTCTTCCCCGCTCCGGCCGTGCATCAGGGTCATCGGATCAGTACGGGATACGTCTGCGCCTAAAAGTAACAGGACAAGAATTAGCACTGCATTCGATGCTCCACCGGCTGCGGAGTGTCGCCTTTCGCAGCTTCCTTTTGTAGGGCTTAATTCCCGTGGCTCATGACGTCAGTTGCACCATAGGCGGTGACGGCAAAGTTATCTGTCGTCGCTTTGGTGCTTCTATCTCTCTTCCCCGCTCCGGCCGTGCATCAGGGTCATCGGATCAGTACGGGATACGTCTGCGCCTAAAAGTAACAGGACAAGAAATAGCACTGCATTCGATGCTCCACCGGACTGCGGAGTGTCGCCTTTCGCAGCTTCCTTTTGTATTGCTTAAATCCCGTGGCTCATGACGTCAGTTGCACCATAGGCGGTGACGGCAAAGTTATCTGTCGTCGCTTTGGTGCTTCTATCTCTCTTCCCCGCTCCGGCCGTGCATCAGGGTCATCGGATCAGTACGGGATACGTCTGCGCCTAAAAGTAACAGGACAAGAATTAGCACTGCATTCGATGCTCCACCGGCTGCGGAGTGTCGCCTTTCCGCAGCTTCCTTTTGTAGGGCTTAATTCCCGTGGCTCATGACGTCAGTTGCACTGTAGGCGGCGACGGCAAAGTTATCTGTCGTCGCTTTGGTGCTTCTAACTTGCTTCCCCGCTCCGGCCGTGCATCAGGGTCATCGGACCAGTATGGGACACGTCTGCGCATAAAAGTAACAGGACAAGAATTAGCACTGCATTCGATGCTCCACCGGCTGCGGAGTGTCGCCTTTCCGCAGCTTCCTTTTGTAGGGCTTAATTCCCGTGGCTCATGACGTCAGTTGCACTGTAGGCGGCGACGGCAAGGTTATCTGTCGTCGCTTTGGTGCTTCTAACTTGCTTCCCCGCTCCGGCCGTGCATCAGGGTCATCGGACCAGTATGGGACACGTCTGCGCATAAAAGTAACAGGACAAGAATTAGCACTGCATTCGATGCTCCACCGGACTGCGGAGTGTCGCCTTTCGCAGCTTCCTTTTGTAGTGCTTAAATCCCGTTGCTCATGACGTCAGTTGCACTTTAGGCGGTGACGGCGAAGTTATCTATCGTCGTTTAGGTGCTCTTCTCTTGCTTCCCCGCTCCGGCCGTGCATCAGGATCATCGGACCAGTACGGGACACGTCTGCGCCTAAGAGTAACAGGACAAGAAATAGCACTGCATTCGATGCTCCACCGGACTGCGGAGTGTCGCCTTTCGCAGCTTCCTTTTGTATTGCTTAAATCCCGTGGCTCATGACGTCAGTTGCACCATAGGCGGTGACGGCAAGGTTATCTGTCGTCGCTTTGGTGCTTCTATCTCTCTTCCCCGCTCCGGCCGTGCATTAGGGTCATCGAATCAGTACGGGATACGTCTGCGCCTAAAAGTAACAGGACAAGAATTAGCACTGCATTCGATGCTCCACCGGCTGCGGAGTGTCGCCTTTCGCAGCTTCCTTTTGTAGGGCTTAATTCCCGTGGCTCATGACGTCAGTTGCACTGTAGGCGGCGACGGCAAGGTTATCTGTCGTCGCTTTGGTGCTTCTATCTTGCTTCCCCGCTCCGGCCGTGCATCAGGGTCATCGGACCAGTATGGGACACGTCTGCGCATAAAAGTAACAGGACAAGAATTAGCACTGCATTCGATGCTCCACCGGACTGCAGAGTGTCGCCTTTCGCAGCTTCCTTTTGTAGGGCTTAAATCCCGTGGCTCATGACGTCAGTTGGACTGTAGGCGGTGACGGCAAAGTTATCTGTCGCCGCTTTGGTGCTTATATCTTGCTTCCCCGCTCCGGCTGTGCATCAAGGTCATCGGACCAGTACGGGATACGTCTGCGCCTAAAAGTAACAGGACAAGAATTAGCACTGCATTCGATGCTCCACCGGCTGCGGAGTGTCGCCTTTCGCAGCTTCCTTTTGTAGGGCTTAATTCCCGTGGCTCATGACGTTAGTTGCACTGTACGCGGTGACGGCGAAGTTATCTCTCGTCGCTTGGTGCTTCTATCTTGCTTCCCCGCTCCGGCCGTGCATCAGGGTCATTGGACCAGTACGGGACACGTCTGCGCCTTAAAGTAACAGGACAAGAATTAGCACTGAATTCGATTCTTCACCGGCTGGGGTGTGTCACTTTCGCAGCCTCCTTTTGTATGGCTTATTCCCGTGGCTCATGACGTCACTTGCACTGTAGGCGGCGACGGCGAAGTTATCTGTCGTCGCTTTGGTGCTTCTGTCTTGCCTCCCCGCTCCGGCCGTGCATCAGGGTCATCGGACCAGTATTGGACACGTCTGCGCGTAAATGTAACAGGACAAGAATTAGCACTGCATTCGATGCTCCACCGGACTGCGGAGTGCCGGCTTCCGCAGCTTCCTTTTGTAGTGCTTAAATGCCGTGGCTCATGACGTCAGTTGCACTGTAGGCGGCGACGGCAAGGTTATCTGTCGTCGCTTTGGTGCTTCTATCTTGCTTCCCCGCTCCGGCCGTGCATCAGGGTCATCGGACCAGTACGGGACACGTCTGCGCCTAAAATAACAGGACAAGAATTAGCACTGCATTCGATGCTCCACCGGACTGCGGAGTTTCGCCTTTCACAGCTTCCTTTTGTAGTGCTTAAACCCGCGGCTCATGACGACAGTTGCACTGTAGGCGGTGACGGCAAAGTTATCTGTCGTCGCTTTGGTGCTTCTATCTTGCTTCCCCGCTCCGGCCGTGCATCAGCGTCATCGGACCAGTATGGGACACGTCTGCGCGTAAATGTAACAGGACAATAATTAGCACTGCATTCGATGCTCCACCGGACTGCGGAGTGTCGCCTTTCGCAGCTTTCTTTTGTATGGCTTAAACCCGCGGCTCATGACGTCAGTTGCACCATAGGCGGTGACGGCAAAGTTATCTGTCGTCGCTTTGCTGCTTCTATTTTGCTTCCCCGCTCCATCTGTGCATCAGGGTCATCGGACCAGTACGGGACACGTCTGCGCATAAATGTAACAGGACAAGAATTAGGACTGCATTCGATGCTCGACCGGACTGCGGAGTGTCGCCTTTCG
The DNA here is from genome assembly GCF_052857255.1 of Amblyomma americanum. Classification (NCBI taxonomy): domain Eukaryota; kingdom Metazoa; phylum Arthropoda; class Arachnida; order Ixodida; family Ixodidae; genus Amblyomma; species Amblyomma americanum. The sequence goes on from NC_135502.1 coordinate 201,049,068, forward strand.
CAGCTTCCTTTTGTAGGGCTTAAATCCCGTGGCTCATGACGTCAGTTGCACTGTAGGCGGTGGCGGCAAAGTTATCTGTCGTCGCTTTGGTGCTTCTAACTTGCTTCCCCGCTCCGGCCGTGCATCAGGGTCATCGGACCAGTAGGAGACACGTCTGTGCCTAAAAGTAACAGGACAAGAATTAGCACTGAATTCGATGCTCCACCGGACTGCGGAGTGCCGCCTTTCGCAGCTTTCTTTTGTAGCGCTTAAATCCCGTGGCTCATGACGTTAGTTGCACTGTACGCGGTGACGGCGAAGTTATCTCTCGTCGCTTGGTGCTTCTATCTTGCTTCCCCGCTCCGGCCGTGCATCAGGGTCATCGGACCAGTACGGGACACGTCTGCACCTAAAAGTAACAGGACAAGAATTAGCATTGAATTCGATGCTCAACCGGACTGCGGTGTGTCGCCTTTCGCAAGTTCCTTTTGTAGGGCTTAAACCCGCGGCTCATGACGACAGTTGCACTGTAGGCGGTGACGGCAAAGTTATCTGTCGTCGCTTTGGTGCTTCTATCTTGCTTCCCCGCTCCGGCCGTGCATCAGGGTCATCGGACCAGTAGGAGACACGTCTGCACCTAAAAGTAACAGGACAAGAATTAGCACTGAATTCGATGCTCCACCGGACTGCGGAGTGCCGCCTTTCGCAGCTTTCTTTTGTAGCGCCTAAATCCCGTGGCTCATGACGTTAGTTGCACTGTACGCGGTGACGGCGAAGTTATCTCTCGTCGCTTGGTGCTTCTATCTTGCTTCCCCGCTCCGGCCGTGCATCAGGGTCATTGGACCAGTACGGGACACGTCTGCGCCTAAAAGTAACAGGACAAGAATTAGCACTGCATTCGATGCTCCACCGGACTGCGGAGTTTCGCCTTTCACAGCTTCCGTTTGTAGTGCTTAAATCCCATGGCTCATGACGTCAGTTGCACTGCAGGCGGTGACGGCGAAGTTATCTGCCGTCGCTTTGGTGCTTCTATCTTGCTTCCCCGCTCCGGCCGTGCACCAGGGTCATCGGACCAGTATTGGACACGTCTGCGCCTAAATGTAACAGGACAAGAATTAGCATTGCATTCGAGGCTCCACCGGACTGCGGAGTTTCGCCTTTCGCAGCTTCCTTTTGTGGGGCTTAATTCCCGTGGCTCATGACATTAGTTGCACTGCAGGCGGTGACGGCGAAGTTATCTGCCGTCGCTTTGGTGCTTCTATCTTGCTTCCCCGCTCCGGCCGTGCACCAGGGTCATCAGACCAGTATTGGACACGTCTGCGCCTAAAAGTAACAGGACAAGAATTAGCATTGCATTCGAGGCTCCACCGGACTGCGGAGTTTCGCCTTTCGCAGCTTCCTTTTGTAGGGCTTAATTCCCGTGGCTCATGACGTCAGTTGCACTGTAGGCGGCGACGGCAAGGTTATCTGTCGTCGCTTTGGTGCTTCTATCTTGCTTCCCCGCTCCGGCCGTGCATCAGGGTCATCGGACCAGTATGGGACACGTCTGCGCATAAAAGTAACAGGACAAGAATTAGCACTGCATTCGATGCTCCACCGGACTGCGGAGTGTCGCCTTTCGCAGCTTCCTTTTGTAGGGCTTAAATCCCGTGGCTCATGACGTCAGTTGGACTGTAGGCGGTGACGGCAAAGTTATCTGTCGCCGCTTTGGTGCTTATATCTTGCTTCACCGCTCCGGCCGTGCATCAAGGTCATCGGACCAGTACGGGACACGTCTGCGCGTAAATGTAACAGGACAGTAATTAGCACTGCATTCGATGCTCCACCGGCTGCGGAGTGTCGCCTTTCGCAGCTTCCTTTTGTAGGGCTTAATTCCCGTGGCTCATGACGTCAGTTGCACCATAGGCGGTGACGGCAAAGTTATCTGTCGTCGCTTTGGTGCTTCTATCTCTCTTCCCCGCTCCGGCCGTGCATCAGGGTCATCGGATCAGTACGGGATACGTCTGCGCCTAAAAGTAACAGGACAAGAAATAGCACTGCATTCGATGCTCCACCGGACTGCGGAGTGTCGCCTTTCGCAGCTTCCTTTTGTATTGCTTAAATCCCGTGGCTCATGACGTCAGTTGCACCATAGGCGGTGACGGCAAAGTTATCTGTCGTCGCTTTGGTGCTTCTATCTCTCTTCCCCGCTCCGGCCGTGCATCAGGGTCATCGGATCAGTACGGGATACGTCTGCGCCTAAAAGTAACAGGACAAGAATTAGCATTGCATTCGAGGCTCCACCGGACTGCGGAGTTTCGCCTTTCGCAGCTTCCTTTTGTAGGGCTTAATTCCCGTGGCTCATGACGTCAGTTGCACTGTAGGCGGCGACGGCGAAGTGATATGTCGTCGCTTTGGTGCTTCTATCTTGCTTCCCCGCTCCGGCCGTGCATCAGGGTCATCGGACCAGTATGGGACACGTCTGCGCATAAAAGTAACAGGACAAGAATTAGCACTGCATTCGATGCTCCACCGGACTGCGGAGTGTCGCCTTTCGCAGCTTCCTTTTGTAGGGCTTAAATCCCGTGGCTCATGACGTCAGTTGGACTGTAGGCGGTGACGGCAAAGTTATCTGTCGCCGCTTTGGTGCTTATATCTTGCTTCACCGCTCCGGCCGTGCATCAAGGTCATCGGACCAGTACGGGACACGTCTGCGCGTAAATGTAACAGGACAGTAATTAGCACTGCTTTCGATGCTCCACCGGACTGCGGAGTGTCGCCTTTCGCAGCTTTCTTTTGTAGGGCTTAATTCCCGTGGCACATGACGTCAGTTGTACTGTAGGCCGTGACGGCAAAGTTATCTGTCTTCGCTTTGGTGCTTCTATCTCTCTTCCCCGCTCCGGCCGTGCATCAGGGTCATCGGATCAGTACGGGACACGTCTGCGCCTAAAAGTAACAGGACAAGAATTAGCCCCGAATTCGATGCTCAACCGGACTGCGGTGTGTCGCCTTTCGCAATTTCCTTTTGTAGGGCTTAAACCCGCGGCTCATGACGACAGTTGCACTGTAGGCGGTGACGGCGAAGTTATCTGTCGTCGCTTTGGTGCTTCTATCTTGCTTCCCCGCTCCGGCCTTGCATCAGGGTAATCGGACCAGTACGGGACACGTCTGCATCTAAAAGTAACAGGACAAGAATTAGCACTGAATTCGATTCTTCACCGGCTGGGGAGTGTCACTTTCGCAGCCTCCTTTTGTATGGCTTATTCCCGTGGCTCATGACGTCACTTGCACTGTAGGCGGTGACGGCGAAGTTATCTGTCGTCGCTTTGGTGCTTCTGTCTTGCCTCCCCGCTCCGGCCGTGCATCAGGGTCATCGGACCAGTATTGGACACGTCTGCACCTAAAAGTAACCGGACAAGAATTAGCACTGCATTCGAGGCTCCACCGGACTGCGGAGTGCCGGCTTCCGCAGCTTCCTTTTGTAGTGCTTAAATACCGTGGCTCATGACGTCAGTTGCACTGTAGGCGGTGACGGCGAAGTTATCTGCCGTCGCTTTGGTGCTTCTATCTTACTTCCCCACTCCGGCCGTGCATCAGGGTCATCTGACCAGTATTGGACACGTCTGCGCCTAAAAGTAACAGGACAAGAATTAGCATTGCATTCGAGGCTCCACCGGACTGCGGAGTTTCGCATTTCGCAGCTTCCTTTTGTAGGGCTTAATTCTCGTGGCTCATGACGTCAGTTGCACTGTAGGCGGCGACGGCAAGGTTATCTGTCGTCGCTTTGGTGCTTCTATCTTGCTTCCCCGCTCCGGCCGTGCATCAGGGTCATCGGACCAGTACGGGACACGTCTGCGCGTAAATGTAACAGGACAGTAATTAGCACTGCTTTCGATGCTCCACCGGACTGCGGAGTGTCGCCTTTCGCAGCTTTCTTTTGTAGGGCTTAATTCCCGTGGCACATGACGTCAGTTGTACTGTAGGCCGTGACGGCAAAGTTATCTGTCTTCGCTTTGGTGCTTCTATCTCTCTTCCCCGCTCCGGCCGTGCATCAGGGTCATCGGATCAGTACGGGATACGTCTGCGCCTAAAAGTAACAGGACAAGAATTAGCACTGCATTCGATGCTCCACCGGCTGCGGAGTGTCGCCTTTCGCAGCTTCCTTTTGTAGGGCTTAATTCCCGTGGCTCATGACGTCAGTTGCACCATAGGCGGTGACGGCAAAGTTATCTGTCGTCGCTTTGGTGCTTCTATCTCTCTTCCCCGCTCCGGCCGTGCATCAGGGTCATCGGATCAGTACGGGATACGTCTGCGCCTAAAAGTAACAGGACAAGAAATAGCACTGCATTCGATGCTCCACCGGACTGCGGAGTGTCGCCTTTCGCAGCTTCCTTTTGTATTGCTTAAATCCCGTGGCTCATGACGTCAGTTGCACCATAGGCGGTGACGGCAAAGTTATCTGTCGTCGCTTTGGTGCTTCTATCTCTCTTCCCCGCTCCGGCCGTGCATCAGGGTCATCGGATCAGTACGGGATACGTCTGCGCCTAAAAGTAACAGGACAAGAATTAGCACTGCATTCGATGCTCCACCGGCTGCGGAGTGTCGCCTTTCCGCAGCTTCCTTTTGTAGGGCTTAATTCCCGTGGCTCATGACGTCAGTTGCACTGTAGGCGGCGACGGCAAGGTTATCTGTCGTCGCTTTGGTGCTTCTAACTTGCTTCCCCGCTCCGGCCGTGCATCAGGGTCATCGGACCAGTATGGGACACGTCTGCGCATAAAAGTAACAGGACAAGAATTAGCACTGCATTCGATGCTCCACCGGACTGCGGAGTGTCGCCTTTCGCAGCTTCCTTTTGTAGTGCTTAAATCCCGTTGCTCATGACATCAGTTGCCCTTTAGGCGGTGACGGCGAAGTTATCTATCGTCGTTTAGGTGCTCTTCTCTTGCTTCCCCGCTCCGGCCGTGCATCAGGATCATCGGACCAGTACGGGACACGTCTGCGCCTAAGAGTAACAGGACAAGAAATAGCACTGCATTCGATGCTCCACCGGACTGCGGAGTGTCGCCTTTCGCAGCTTCCTTTTGTATTGCTTAAATCCCGTGGCTCATGACGTCAGTTGCACCATAGGCGGTGACGGCAAAGTTATCTGTCGTCGCTTTGGTGCTTCTATCTCTCTTCCCCGCTCCGGCCGTGCATTAGGGTCATCGAATCAGTACGGGATACGTCTGCGCCTAAAAGTAACAGGACAAGAATTAGCACTGCATTCGATGCTCCACCGGCTGCGGAGTGTCGCCTTTCGCAGCTTCCTTTTGTAGGGCTTAATTCCCGTGGCTCATGACGTCAGTTGCACTGTAGGCGGCGACGGCAAGGTTATCTGTCGTCGCTTTGGTGCTTCTATCTTGCTTCCCCGCTCCGGCCGTGCATCAGGGTCATCGGACCAGTATGGGACACGTCTGCGCATAAAAGTAACAGGACAAGAATTAGCACTGCATTCGATGCTCCACCGGACTGCAGAGTGTCGCCTTTCGCAGCTTCCTTTTGTAGGGCTTAAATCCCGTGGCTCATGACGTCAGTTGGACTGTAGGCGGTGACGGCAAAGTTATCTGTCGCCGCTTTGGTGCTTATATCTTGCTTCCCCGCTCCGGCTGTGCATCAAGGTCATCGGACCAGTACGGGATACGTCTGCGCCTAAAAGTAACAGGACAAGAATTAGCACTGCATTCGATGCTCCACCGGCTGCGGAGTGTCGCCTTTCGCAGCTTCCTTTTGTAGGGCTTAATTCCCGTGGCTCATGACGTCAGTTGCACTGTAGGCGGCGACGGCAAGGTTATCTGTCGTCGCTTTGGTGCTTCTATCTTGCTTCCCCGCTCGGGCCGTGCATCAGGGTCATCGGACCAGTATGGGACACGTCTGCGCATAAAAGTAACAGGACAAGAATTAGCACTGCATTCGATGCTCCACCGGACTGCAGAGTGTCGCCTTTCGCAGCTTCCTTTTGTAGGGCTTAAATCCCGTGGCTCATGACGTCAGTTGGACTGTAGGCGGTGACGGCAAAGTTATCTGTCGCCGCTTTGGTGCTTATATCTTGCTTCCCCGCTCCGGCTGTGCATCAAGGTCATCGGACCAGTACGGGACACGTCTGCGCGTAAATGTAACAGGACAATAATTAGCACTGCTTTCGATGCTCCACCGGACTGCGGAGTGTCGCCTTTCGCAGCTTTCTTTTGTAGGGCTTAATTCCCGTGGCACATGACGTCAGTTGCACTGTAGGCCGTGACGGCACAGTTATCTGTCTTCGCTTTGGTGCTTCTATCTCTCTTCCCCGCTCCGGCCGTGCTTCAGGGTCATCGGATCAGTACGGGATACGTCTGCGCCTAAAAGTAACAGGACAAGAATTAGCACTGCATGCGATGCTCCACCGGCTGCGGAGTGTCGCCTTTCGCAGCTTCCTTTTGTAGGGCTTAATTCCCGTGGCTCATGACGTCAGTTGGACTGTAGGCGGCGACGGCAAGGTTATCTGTCGTCGCTTTGGTGCTTATATCTTGCTTCACCGCTCCGGCCGTGCATCAAGGTCATCGGACCAGTACGGGACACGTCTGCGCCTAAAAGTAACAGGACAAGAAATAGCACTGCATTCGATGCTCCACCGGACTGCGGAGTATCGCCTTTCGCAGCTTCCTTTTGTATTGCTTAAATCCCGTGGCTCATGACGTCAGTTGCACCATAGTCGGTGACGTCAAAGTTATCTGTCGTCGCTTTGGTGCTTCTATCTCTCTTCCCCGCTCCGGCCGTGCATCAGAGTCATCGGATCAGTACGGGATACGTCTGCGCCTAAAAGTAACAGGACAAGAATTAGCACTGCATTCGATGCTCCACCGGCTGCGGAGTGTCGCCTTTCGCAGCTTCCTTTTGTAGGGCTTAATTCCCGTGGCTCATGACGTCAGTTGCACTGTAGGCGGCGACGGCAAGGTTATCTGTCGTCGCTTTGGTGCTTCTATCTTGCTTCCCCGCTCCGGCCGTGCATCAGGGTCATCGGACCAGTATGGGACACGTCTGCGCATAAAAGTAACAGGACAAGAATTAGCACTGCATTCGATGCTCCACCGGACTGCGGAGTGTCGCCTTTCGCAGCTTCCTTTTGTAGTGCTTAAATCCCGTTGCTCATGACGTCAGTTCCACTTTAGGCGGTGACGGCGAAGTTATCTATCGTCGTTTAGGTGCTCTTCTCTTGCTTCCCCGCTCCGGCCGTGCATCAGGGTCATCGGACCAGTACGGGACACGCCTGCGCCTAAAAGTAACAGGACAAGAAATAGCACTGCATTCGATGCTCCACCGGACTGCGGAGTGTCGCCTCCTTTTGTATTGCTTAAATCCCGTGGCTCATGACGTCAGTTGCACCATAGGCGGTGACGGCAAAGTTATCTGTCGTCGCTTTGGTGCTTCTATCTCTCTTCCCCGCTCCGGCCGTGCATCAGGGTCATCGGATCATTACGGGATACGTCTGCGCCTAAAAGTAACAGGACAAGAATTAGCACTGCATTCGATGCTCCACCGGCTGCGGAGTGTCGCCTTTCGCAGCTTCCTTTTGTAGGGCTTAATTCCCGTGGCTCATGACGTCAGTTGCACTGTAGGCGGCGACGGCAAGGTCATCTGTCGTCGCTTTGGTGCTTCTATCTTGCTTCCCCGCTCCGGCCGTGCATCAGGGTCATCGGACCAGTATGGGACACGTCTGCGCATAAAAGTAACAGGACAAGAATTAGCACTGCATTCGATGCTCCACCGGACTGCGGAGTGTCGCCTTTCGCAGCTTCCTTTTGTAGGGCTTAAATCCCGTGGCTCATGACGTCAGTTGTACTGTAGGCCGTGACGGCAAAGTTATCTGTCTTCGCTTTGGTGCTTATATCTTGCTTCACCGCTCCGGCCGTGCATCAAGGTCATCGGACCAGTACGGGACACGTCTGCGCCTAAAAGTAACAGGAGAAGAATTAGCACTGAATTCGATGCTCCACGGGCTGCGGAGTGTCGCCTTTCGGAGCTTCCTTCTGTAGGGCTTAAATCCCGGGGCTCATGACGTCAGTTGCACTTTAGGCGGTGACGGCGAAGTTATCTGTCGTCGCTTTGGTGCTTCTATCTTGCTTCCCCGCTCCGGCCGTGCATCAGGGCAATCGAACCAGTGCGGGACACTTCTGCGCCTAAAAGTAACAGGACAAGAATTATCACTGCATTCGATGCTCCACCGGACAGCGGAGTGTCGCCTTTCGCAGCTTCCTTTTCTAGGGCTTAAATCCCGTGGCTCATGACGTCAGTTGCACTTTAGGCGGTGACGGTGAAGTTATCTGTCGTCGTTTAGGTGCTTCTCTCTTGCTTCCCCGCTCCGGCCGTGCATCAGGGTCATCGGACCAGTACGGGACACGTCTGCGCCTAAAAGTAACAGGACAAGTATTAGCACTGCATCCGATGCTCCTCCGGCTGCGGAGTGCCGTTTTTCGCAGCTTCCTTTTGTAGTGCTTATAACCCATGGCTCATGACGTCAGTTGCACTGTAGGCGGTGACGGCAACGTTATCTGTCTTCGCTTTGGTGCTTCTATCTTGCTTCCCCGCTCCGGCCGTGCATCAGGGTCATCGGACCAGTACGGGACACGTCTGCGGCTAAAAGTAACAGGACAAGAATTAGCACTGCATTCGATGCTCCTCCGGACTGCGGAGTATCGCCTCTCGCAGCTTCCTTTTGTAGGGCTTAAATCCCGCGGCTTTTGACATCAGTTGCACTGTAGGCGGTGACGGCAAATTTATCTGTCGTCGCTTTGGTGCTTCTATCTTGCTTCCCCGATCCGGCCGTGCATCAGGGTCATCGGACCAGTACGGGACACGTCTGCGCCTAAAAGCAACAGGATAAGAATTAGCACTGAATTCGATGCACCACCGGACTGCGGAGTGTCGCCTTTCGCAGCTTCCTTTTGTAGTGATTAAATCCCGTGGCTAATGACGTCAGTTCCACTGTAGGCGGTGACGGCAATGTTATCTGTCGTCGCTTTCGTGCATCTATCTTGCTTCCCGCTCCGGCCGTGTATCAGGGTCATAGGACCAGTACAGGACACGTCTGCGCCTATAAGTAACAGTTAAAGAATTAGCACTGCATTCGATGCTCCACCGGACTGCGGAGTGTCGCTTTTCGCAGCTTCCTTTTGTAGTGCTTTAATCCCGTGACTCATGACGTCAGTTGCACTGTAGGCGGTGACGGCGAAGTTATGTGTCGTCGCTTTGGAAGGAAGGTCTCCCAGCCCCCGTAGGGGAAACTGAAGGCAGCAACCTCTGGAGGTGAGGTTGCTCAAGAGCGAAACGCCAAAGATCCTCCACCGACCACGCCCCATGAAGACGCTGCACCCGCGACGCCGCATGAAGAACCGGCACTCGCTGCACCGACGCCGCACACAATGAGAACCCCGACCACGACGCAGGCTGCCTTGAAAACGACGCCGCCACCCAGAAAAGCTTCGACCAGACTCCCCACCCGCGACTCGCATACGCGACGAAGCCGTGACCCGACGCCAAGAGCGACGTGCAATGCAATAGCCAGGACCTCTGACTTAGAAGTGACTATGGACGGCCGGAAAGTTACCGCTCTAGTCGACACAGGAGCCGATTACTCAGTGATGAATGGAACATTCGCTGCGCAGCTGAGAAAAGTCACAACGGCTTGGGACGGCCCAAAAATTCGCACCGCAGGGGGCCACCTCATTACGCCATCAGGACGATGCACAGCGCGAGGGACTGTCAAAGGACATACCTATCCTGCGACCTTTGTTGTGCTACCGCAATGCTCCCGCGAAGTGATCTTGGGTGTGGGTTTCCTTAATGAGCATCAGGCGATCATCGACCTGCGATCCAAGCGGATCACGCTTTCGACGGACGAAGCCATCGCTTCGATGAAAACTCGGGAAAATCACGTTGCCCTGAGTGTCCTGGAGGAAGAAGTGAGCGTCCCACCCCGATCAAGCGTTATCCTGACCGTAGGCGCCACAAAAGCCATTAACGCTGAAGCCATCATCGAGGACAACATGCAGTTGCTTCTGGACAGAGGAATCAGCATCACAAGAGGCATCGCACATTTGCGCAATGGCCAGGCCGAAGTACTGCTGACTAACTTCAGCGAAGAATACCGGCACATTAACAGAGGAACGACGATTGCTTTCTTCGACGAAATATCTGACGTACGAGACTCCTTCGCCCTCTCCGACCCCTCCGCAGAAGATTCGCCTGGCCAAGAGAACTCGCCCACTTTCGACATCAACCCAGCCCTGCACCGGAACAGACAAGACCAGATCCGCAATCTGCTTGAAAGCTACAGTGAGTGTTTTTCGACATCGCCGAAGGTGCAACAGACGCCAATTGCCAAGCATCGCATTACAACGAATCAACACGTCCTACCTCTCCGTCAAAGCCCCTACCGTGTGTCACCGCGAGAACGACAAGCCATCCGGGACCTAGTCGAAGAAATGCTTCGCGACGACGTCATCCAGCCTTCAAACAGCCCATGGGCGGCACCGGTTGTTCTAGTGAGAAAGAAAGACGGCGCACATCGATTCTGTGTGGATTACCGCCGCTTGAACAACATAACAAAGAAGGACGTCTACCCCCTCCCCGGCATCGACGACACACTGGACCGCCTCTGCAACGCCAAATATTTCTCATCGATGGACCTCATGAGCAGCTACTGGCAAATTGAGGTCGACGAAAGAGATCGCGAGAAGACAGCATTCATCCCTCCGGATGAGCTGTTTGAGTTCAAGGTGATGCCATTTGGTCTCTGTTCCGCACCAGCGACGTTTCAGCGAGTAATGGATACAGTGCTGGCAGGCCTGAAGTGGCAAATTTGTCTGGTATATTTAGATGACGTCGTTGTCTACGCCTCGAAATTTCAAGAGCACCTCAAAAGACTTCGAACAGTACTAGACGCAATCAAGTCGTCCGGCCTAACCTTGAAAGCAGAGAAATGCCACTTTGCCTACGAAGAGCTGCTGTTTCTAGGCAACGTCGTTAGCAAGAAAGGAGTACGCCCAGACCCACAGAAAACAGCTGCTATTGAACAGTTTCAACCGCCGGCCAATAAGAAAGCAATGCGGAGGTTTCTCGGACTGTGCACATATTACCGACGATTTGTGAAAAACATTTCGCGCATCGCCGAGCCCCTGACCCAACTGACGAAGGCAGACGTGCCGTTTAAATGGGAAGCGCCGCAAGCAGAAGCCTTCAAGGAACTTCAGCGTCGTTTACAGTCCCCACCGATCCTTGCGCATTTTGATGAAAACGCCGATACTGAAGTTCATACCGACGCAAGCAGCGTGGGACTAGGCGCCGTCCTCGTTCAAAAAAGTGACAGGCTGGAGAAAGTCATCGCATACGCTAGCCGTTCCCTCTCCAAGGCCGAGGCTAACTATTCGACAACTGAGAAGGAGTGCCTTGCAATCATCTGGGCTACGTCAAAATTCCGCCCCTACCTGTACGGACCACCGTTCAAGGTGGTCAGCGATCACCACGCGCTGTGCTGGCTTGCCAATTTGAAGGACCCCTTTGGCCGACTCGCGCGACGGAGTGTGCGTCTCAAGGAGTTTGACGTCACCGTCGTTTACAAGTCCGGACGCAAGCACTCTGACGCCGATTGCCTCTCACGAGCCCCTGTAGATGCAGCGCCGCCGGACGACGATGAGGACGCCTTCCTGGGACCTATCAGCCCCAGCTCTTTTGCTCAGCAGCAACGCTCGGACTCCGACCTAAAAGGCCTCATCGAGTACCTGGAAGGCAAGGTTTCTTCACCCCCCGCTTCATTCAAGCGAGGACTGTCTTCCTTCTGTGTGCAGAATGAGGTCCTTGTGAAGAAGAACTTTACAGCGAACAAAACTGCCTACCTCCTTGTGGTACCTACTTGTCTCCGCGAAGAAGTTCTACAGGCTTCACACGACGAGCCGACAGCTGGACATCTCGGGTTTACTCGCACCCTCCGCCGCATTCAAGTCAAGTATTACTGGCCCCGACTGTCTGCCGATGTCGCACACTGTGTGAAAACATGCCGAGATTGTCAGCGACGGAAGACTCCTCCCACACGACCAGCAGGATTTCTGAGCCCCATTGAACCTCCCTCAAGGCCTTTTCAGCAGATTGGTATGGACTTGCTTGGCCCATTTCCAACGTCAACATCTGGAAATAAGTGGATCATAGCGACCGACTGCCTGACCCGCTACGCCGAGGCGAAAGCCCTACCGAACGGAACAGCAGCATAAGTCGCCAAATTTTTCGTGGAGTGCATTCTTCTTCGACACGGCGCCCCCGATGGGCTCATCACGGACAGAGGAACAGCATTAACGGCGGAACTAACGCAAGCCATCCTGCGCTACAGCCAAACCAGCCACCGGAGGACAACTGCATACCATCCGCAAACCAACGGACTGACCGAGCGCCTGAACAAAACCATCGCCGATATGCTCGCTATGTATATCGATGCCGAACACAATACCTGGGATGTCATCCTGCCTTACGTCGTCTTCGCCTACAACACCGCAGTGCAGGAGACCACCCAGATGACGCTTTTTAGGCTCGTCCATGGCAGGGAGGCCACGACCACGCTAGACGTCATGCTGCCCAACGTTACAGAAGAAGAGAACGTCGACGTTGCCGCCTACCTTCAACGCGCAGAAGACGCTCGAAGGCTTGCCCGATTACGGATCAAAGATCAGCAGCGGTCCGACGCCAGACGCTACAACCTACGAAGACGCAATGCGGAATACAAGCCAGGAGACCAAGTCTGGGTGTGGACTCCCATTCGCGCCGTGGATTGAGTGAAAAGCTTTTGCGCCGCTATTTCGGCCCGTACAAGGTTCTTCGTCGGCTGGGTGAACTGGATTATGAAGTCATCCCTGACGCAATGACTGCATCCCAGCGACGCCGCGTACGACCAGAAGTTGTCCATGTAGTCCGCCTGAAGCCGTATTATGCGCGCTAAAGGCCGCTGCATTTCCATGCTCTATTTTCGCAAGATCCGTTTTGTTTCCTTACTAGTCGCATTATTTGTTTTAATGTATCGGGTCGATGCTTCTTTAAGAGGGGAGTAATGCCGCGAATATTTGCAGTGTGTTCGTTTTTCAAATCTGCCGCCACATCACTTTATCGCTTTGTTTGCTACGCAAGACGCGACTAGGTTTATCTCGATTGGTCGCAGCCAGGCAGAGCTGATTCTACGTTGTTCGGGAATGTTCTAGTAACTTTGCGCTCTTTATCTCGAAAGTTCGCTATCAGCTTTAAATTGAGCACGGCCGATAGCGGCCGGCATTCTGTTCGACGACCGCCGAGCACGCTTGTCGCTTCGCCGCCGCCGAGTGATTCAGTCCATTTTGGGTGCAAGTCAGCCCAATAAACAGTTCTTTTAGAAGACCCTTTCGTCCGTCTTCATCGCTGCTTCGACTGCCGTCACCACTACGTGACAGTATAAACGGCTTCGAGAGCACAAAAGATCCCTAAAGGGCGCCATCAGCAGTGAATTACAAAACATTGCAGAGAGCATGAATGCGCTCCACAGCTTATCAAGACAATGCATCATCCCGTCATATTTTGATCAACGAATCAGGGAGGTTGAAGAAGCCTTCAACATCCGGCCAAAGGGCGACGTATGCGTCTGCATAACTTCAATAGCCCTTAGTGACAGAGAAATTGATTATCTTCGTGCGATGTCTTAATATTTCACCACGTGTACATCTTGTGCGTTTTTTATGCTTTTTTCTCTTCCTTCATATACGACCGAGATGAATATATTCGACGAACGTACATTAAAAATATGGTTGTTATTCAGCGTCGTGTCCCGCCTCCCTCTTTTTTGTCTCGTGCTGCGCTGCTCCCGTCACCAGATCATGCACCAACCAGCCCAATTTTCACCTTGTTAAAGCGCATTTCATGTAAACAGGTAAATCTGAATGGCCTAGCCAGCAAGCATTAACGCGAGCGGACAGATGTATTACACCACCTGTAACGTAAGCATGTGCCTGAAATTTGGCACATATGTGCGCTTAGATGCCTGAGGTCTGCATAAAAAAGAAATTATTTTATTGAGCCAGAGCCGAGAAATCTAGCATTAACCTTCTGGGGCCGTCCCTGGGGCGCACAAATTTTTGGACACGGCTAGTTGTGGGGACGTTTTTTGGATGTCTTCGGGAAAAATGAGCACCTCCTGCGGACATTCCGAATGTCCTCATGGGATATTTCTGGGATATTTTGAGGAGGTTTTGTGTTTGTTGGGGAATACCGACACCGAGTTTGCCTGGGGCCCTGATCAACAAAATGCGTTTTCCACGCTTGTCCGCCTGCAGACGTCATCACCGATTCTGGCCCATTTTGATTTCGCGGCCCCTACTGAGCTCCGCACTGACGGCTGCGGCTACGGGATCGGAGAAGTGCTCGCACAACGCTCCCGGTGTCCAGACCGCGTCGTTGCGTATGCTATAGCCGCCTGCTTTCACCTGCCGAGCGAAATTACTCGATTACCAAACGGGAGTGCCTCGCCCTGGTTTGGGCTGTAGCTAAATTCCAGACATAGTTGTTCGGGCGTGCTTTTTCTGTTGTCACGGACAGCCATGCCCTTTGCTGGCAAGTCCTCGCTGAAATACCCCTCCGGACGTCTTTGCCGCTGGGCGCTAAGCCTTCAGGAGTATTCGTACACTGTTGTGTACAAGTATGGACATCTTCATCAAGACGCTGACTGCCTGTCTCGGTACCCTGTCGAGCAACCTGATCTCAGTGACACTGACTTCCCTGTTTGGCATTTCTGATCTACACAACATCGCCGAGGAGCAGCGCAAGGACCTATATTTGCAAACCATCATCGAGGGCCTCAGCTCTGGAAGCACGAAGCGCTCACGGGCCTGCAGCTCTTCGATAGCAAAAAATGGTATCCTCTATCACCGCAACTTCCGTCCTGACGGGCCCTCCCACCTTCTAATCATTCCCTAGCAGCTGCGCTCTTCTATAATCGCAGAACTCCATGACCTGCCCGCAGCTGGGCACCTTGGTGTGTCAAGAACCTAGGACCGGAAACGGAGCCGCTTCTTTTGACCTGGCTTATACCGTACAGTCCAGCGTTACGTCACCACTTGCGACCTCGGTCAACGCAGGAAGAAGCCTTCGGCACCACCTCCTGATCTTCTGCACGCTATAGACGTGCCCGTAGAGCCGTTCCGCCGTGTAGGGCTCGACCTCCTTGGACCATTCCCGACCTCGGAATCCGGAAATAGGTGGGTCGCAGTAGCCACCGACTATGCCACTCGGTGCATAGTCCTGTTCCTTGATGAAGGACTCGACGCGCTTGAGTGGTAGCTTGGAAGATACTGGCTTTGAGCACTGCAAAACGTCGACTCCTTCTGATATCTGTTGATCAAGGAACAGGACCTGGTCGTGCTGCCTGCTGACAAAGAAGGGGGCTTTGCGATTCTATCCTGTGAACTTTACAAGTCCAAGGCTGACGAAGCCGTGTCTTCTGTATTTAACTGCCGCAACAAAGTAATGATGTCAAAAGTAAAAGCTAAAGCGAAGAAGCTATGCAACAAGTTAAACCTTACCAACCTGGCTAAAGAAATAGGCGATGCACGAAAAGATTTTTAGACGTGTTTTTCAGTACAAAAACCCATAAACCGGAAAAACCATTCAGGGTGATCATCTCTGAAACTGGCACATGGCAAAAAACGGTTTCAATGTACTTACAAAGCAAACTTAACCTTTTACCGCTTGACGACCCCTTTATGGTTAAGAAATCTGACGAAATTTTAGACTTTGTTCGGTCGCGCTCTGATAACAGCATGGTTGCATTTTCAGTGGATGTTAAGGATCTATATTACTCGCTGCCGAACGACAAGGTGCTGTGCTGTGTAGAGGAGTGCATAGATGAGTTCGGGTGTGTTGCTTTCCTGAATGCGGCGGGTGTGTCGGCGAGCAGTTTTTTAGAAATTTTAGCTATTTACTTGCAGTCAACGTTCATTAACTGGGAAGGAAAACCCTACCTTCAGAAAGAAGGGATATGCATCGGGTCGTGCATAGCGCCAATTCTGAGTAATCTGTTTTTAACAAAACTTGACAAGGCTGTTTTCAGCCACCTTGACAGCTTGGACGTAATCAAGGTCTTTAGATTTATTGATGACTTTTTTATTCTTGTTAAGTGTGACCAAGGCTCACTTGAGTCAAAGGCTCATAGCATTTTAACTACCATGACAGAACATTTTAAACCGCTTGTTTTAACATGCGAATTGCCCATCGATAACTCCATTAGATTTTTAGATATTAACTTCACCTTTCACGCTCATCACATATGCTGGGCCTACCAGCCGCGAAGCAACAAGCCGATGCTGCCATATCACTCCGCTCATTCAAAACTGATAAAAAGAGGTATTGTCAATTTATGTTTTCAAAATGCTCTCCAGAAATCTTGTCTGCACATGATGACCGATAGTTTTCAAGAGCAGTCCAAGAGGCTTACTAATGCAGGATACCCCTCCCATGTTCAAGTTTCTGTTGCAGAAAAACTTGTTAAGAGAATGAAACCAGAAAATCAATGTAATCCAAACCCAGTTCCTCATGAACGGAAAAACCTTGTTGTATTACCTTATCTACACAAGATTTCCCACAATTTAAAAAGAATTGGTCAACGAGCGAATGCGACCGTCGTGTTCTCGGCGCCGAAAAAACTTGCAACGTTGTGCAAACTGGGAAAAACCAACACCAACAAAGCGCGCGGATGCGCAACTAGGCACCAGAAGCCCTACGTCACGTGCGATGAAGGTGTTGTATATCAAATTTCCTTGTCATGCGGGAAACACTATATCGGCCAGACGGGGAGATGTCTGAACGAGCGCCTAATGGAACACGCTCGCAACGTCAAAAACGGGCAAGGCGGATCGCTGGTTGACCACATTCTCGCATGCAAGTCAAAACCATGTAAGCCTCTCTTTGATAAAAGTCTTGTAATAGGAAAAAGTAGAGAAAGGTTAACACGCGAAATCATTGAAGCCGAAAAGATAAATAGGTCAGGATGCTCGTGTGTAAGCACACCTTCCATTCTCCTCTCAGATAAAGAGCTCGTTTTTCTAAGAAATCGATACTGTTCGCACGTGTGATTACTGTTTTCTGGTGTATAACTGTGATGCTTCAGGAGAATAAAATTTGTTGGAAGTTAGCTCTCGTGGTGTTCGTTTCTCGTCTCTTGTGTCCTCGTCTTTTGCTGCGCTACAGTGTATTAGGATTAAAGCCCGGATTTGACCACACCCAGCAAACAACGTGCCTCCCTAGGTGCGCCCAGAAAGGATGGAATGTCCCAGTACAACCTTTATCGAACATTTCCAGCCCGTAGAGGCAGGACACAGAAACACAAGCAAAAGGGCAGTGCGCCCACTAATCGCCTAGAAACGTTTTTTCGAGGGTGTTAAACAGAAACAAAAACAAATCATAGCATTTTGGTCCCAAAAAGGTAACTGGGAGAACGTTTTTGGGACCAATGCTTTTCAACAAAAAATACAAATTGACTGCCCGCTCCCTTTTCTCTCTCCCTCGCGCCAAAAGCTACGGGGAGAGTAGGTTTTGCTCTTGCATTTGCCGTTTTGAGAGATCAGACAGTTTTGTTCGAACAGCCGAAAGAAGCGCAGTTCAGCCCGCATCCCTCTCGTGGGCCGTCGGCTCCATGCTGCAGGCAGGCAAGCAGGCGACGGCGGTCCGCCTTTTCATCGCACTGCCGGAAGCGGCGGTCACCAACGTGCCCGTCATCTATAGTGTTTCCAACTTCAGCACGGTGCGGCGGTCCCTGCAGGCATCTCCAACTACCAGCAGTCCTCGTGGCGCCGCTGTCTAGCAGAGGCGCAGTAATTGCCTCCCGTCGCTGGCCCGGCTTCCTCCCTGGACGGAAGCCATCCTGCGCATACGTATTCGCGCAGCCCCTAGCCGCTCGCGCGCAAGCCCCAGCGCGCAGCAGCTCTTGCACTCATCACTGGGCTGTCGTGAGCTTCGTAGCTACGCATTTATGGCAGCATTCCCGCGCACCTCGGTGTGGCCACATAATTCCTTTTGGAAGTGATGCAGCGGCGCGCGGCGCATCGCAAGTCTGCGCAGCTTCACGGCTCTACACTATAATGACGCTCTTACAGGCGTCGTTCGCGGAAACGGATTTCAAGGCAATGGGCGACTCCTAGGGCGCACTCTGCATCCCTCAGCGCCTCCGACGACTGTGGCGTGTTGTTGGTGGCAGCGTGGCCGTCCACTGCGGTCATAGGCGGGAGAGATCTTCGGAAGCCCACCAGACTCTTGCTGCGAGTGCCCATGGATTAACCTGCTCTACCTACATCGCCGTCCTGTCGCAGCGGTATAGTTTGTGTTGTGTTCGCGTCGCTGACTCCCAACCCATCCCCACCGGATTACTTGTGCCTTGTTCGCCTCGATCTCGCCTCTAACGCCGTTTTTGTGCAGCACGCGCGGTCTGCTATACCATGGGTGCGGCCCGCCAGGGCTCCTACCTCAAGACGTCCCCCTTTCCATCCGGCTCCAAGCAGTCTTATCTCCACCCTTAGTCACTAGAAAATAAAACGGGGATGTAACGAGGATGTAAGGCGTATGTTTGAGCGTTCGCTGTGCCGTGAGAAGGCGCAGGACAGAAGGCTGCGTTGAATTCATATATATAGTTGTAGCATTTTATTTCATCCCCGGGTTTCTGTTGGCAACGTCGTCAAGGTATGTTGGTTTATGCTCCTGTTTTTTTTTATTTTCGCCTCGTAGAATTAATTTTTTTCCCGGTTTTGATAACACGCTCAAGATTACTCCGAGGCTCGTGCGAGAGGCAAAGCGAGAGGGAGGTTTCACCCTGCAGAAAATCCGTGACCTGAAACCGCGTATCGTATCGTACGCCCATATCGTCTTTTCTTTTGGAACCCAGGTTGCTCTCTACATGCGTTTGCTTTTCTACTCTTTAGAATGTTTGCTTAAGGCGCATCAACTTTCAGCCTGTATTATGTTTTTATTGCTTCTTTTTTTTCAGATTTCTCAGAGCTAGAGAAAAATTTGGTCATTATTATATGCTGGTGCCGTAGTGCTCCGTACATTGTGTGCTAAATGGTGCATTCATATGCGTCTCCTTTGTTTGTATTCATTTAAACGCAAAGAGCACATCTAATAAACTGAAATTACATCTGTGTTGCGCTGCTATTTCATGTTATATGGACGGAATCGGGCGACTTTTTGAATTCATATTTCCGTTGTGTCTAAAATTCTAGCACATTTCATGTTCTTGTGGCGGGAGCAGCGCAGCATGAAACAAAGAAGAGAGGCGGGAATCGACGCTGACAACCAGATTTTTAATGCACGTTCGTCGAATATATACATCTCGCTCGTGCAATAAGGAAAGGACAAGCATGACAAACGCACAAGATGTACACGTGGTGAAATATTAAGATATCGCACGCAGATAATCAATTTCTCTGTCACGAAGTGTTATTGAAGGTGTGCAGACGCATACGTCGCTCTTTGGTCGGATGTTGAAGGCTTCTTCAATCTCCCTGTTCCGTTGATCAAAATATGACGGGATGACCTGTGTGTTGATAAACTGCGGAGCACATTCATGCTCTCTGCAACGTTTTGCTAACTCACTGCTGATGGCGCCCTTTAGGGATTTTTTGTGCTCTCGAAGCCGCTTATTCAAACAGCGCCCTATTTGACCAATGTAAGTGCGTCCGCATGACAGAGGTATTTCATAAACCCCACTTTTCACACATTTCACGTGTTTTTTTTTTCGGTGCTTTTTCTTGCATTGATTTTTTTCTTTGCTCGCTGTTAACTCTGGTGCACAGGCTTCTTAACTTGTCGGGTGCTCACATAAGCCTTTTACACCAGCTCTTGCTCCTACCCTTTTGAGCCTGTGGGAAATGCCATTAATGCAAGGAATGACCGCGTACGACTTCCTGTATTCTGATGTGGTTGTAACATATTTTCTGCCTCTAGGTGCTGGCAGAATCCCTTCTGAGACACTGGATAGCAGTCTCGTCGGGTAACCTGCTGCTTTCAGCCGACTGTTCTGGGCGTCAAAACTGCCTTGAACTTCATGATGACAGGATCTCGTCAATGCGGCTCTCATTGCTGCTTTTGCTAAGGACTAGGACTAGAAGAACTATAGGACTAGAAATAACGAGTGAACTCCCAGAAAACAACGTTATGCGATTTCTTGACTTGACGCTAGCCTTTCTAGGCGCTCACAAATGCTGGCGGTACGGACCACGAAGCTAGAAGGGACTGCTCCCCTACACACCTGCGCACTCCAAGATCATCAAGCGGGGATAGAAAAAAGAACAGCAATGAGAGCCGCAATGGCGAGCTCCTATCATCATGAAGTTCAAGGCAGTTTTGACGCCCAGAACCATCGGCTGAAAGCAGCATGTTGCCCGACAAGACTACTATCCAGTGTCGCAGAAGGGATTCTGCAAGCACTTAGAGGCAGAAAATATGTCACAACCATATCGGAATAAAGGAAGCCGTACGCGGTCATTCCTTACATGAATGGCATTTCCCACAGTCTCAAAAGGTAGGCTCAAGAGCTGGTGTAAAAGTGCTCATGTCAGCACCCGACAAGTTAAGAAGCCTGTGCGCCAAAGTCAACAGCGACCAAAGCAAAAATCAATGCAAGAAAAAGCACCGGGAAAAAATACGTGAAATGTGCGAAAAGCGGGGTTGATGAAATACCTCTGACATGCGGACGCACCTACATAGGTGAAACAGGGCACTATTTGAATAAATGGATTCGAGAGCACAAAAGATCCCTAAAGGGCGCCATCAGCAGTGAGTCAGCAAAACGTTGCAGAGAGCATGAATGTGCTCTGCAGCCTACCACCACAATGGTCATCCCGTCATCTTTTGATCACCGGACCAGGGAGATTGAAGAAGGCTTCAACATCCGACCAAAGAGCGATGTATGCGTCTGCATACCTTCAATAGCGCTTCGTGACAGAGAAATTGATTATCTGCGTGCGATATCTTAATATTTTACCACGTGTACGTCTGTTGTTGTTGTTGTTGTTAGCCTATCAAAAGATGGCACATACCCACACTTACACTTGGGGATCGGCCAAGAATCGGGTGACTATTCACCTGTATTCAGGAAATTAAAATGAAAAGCATGCGGGAAAGCAACACCGGAGGATTCTTCCTCGTGAAGAGGAAAGGGATGAAAGATTTGATTTCAAAATTAGTAATAATAATGATAATGAGAGGGACTGGAACAGAATTATTAAGTCAAAATGTAATAATTGAGAGGAAAGTAAATTTTGTAACCCTTACCATGGCAGTCGGCGAGATTCTAGCAGGAAATTTAGAACAGCGGTACAAACAGATCTGTGGCTGAACCCAAATGTGGTGCCACCAAATGATAGCAGGAGCGGGCTGCTTAAACAAAGGCCAAGGGGCCGCAAGGGCTCCTCCAGCAACCTTCTTCTCAAAGAGGTGTATCAGCGACAATAGAGCAAAAAATGCTCAATAGGTTCAGGCTCACGACAAAATGCACAAAAGGGAGAGAGCACCAAACCCGACCTGTCTAAGTAGAAATTTAGAGGAGGGATACGGTACTGCAGCCTCGTCAAAGATACTTCAAGCTGCCGAGATCGACAAAATTGTCTCTTTCAAGAATATCTGAGGTGCTGATAGTCGCCGATGTTAGAAGTGTTGTGTCTTGCGTGCTTAAAAAAAACACGTCGCCGAAGCCTAGATGCTGTAATATAGGCTGTAGCCGGGATGATAGGCAACACGGGGCCGCTTAGAGAAGCATTTGCGAGAGTATCACCACTCTCATTAACTGTCACATTGCTCTGACTTGGAACCCATACTAAATTAACAAGACTCAAATGCGGAGGAAGCAGGTACAAGAATGTGTTGAAAATGAGACCGTCAACATGCGCGGCGAGGGACGAAAACAGAGATAAAGAATCGGTAATTACTGCCACTGCGGTAATAGAGTGGTCTAGCTTGCATAGAGCAAGTACTACTGCCAGAAACTGCTTGAAAAAATAGGGGTGAAATCTGGAAGGCGCAGTGAAAAGGACCAGTCTTAATGCGAACAGAATATTCCCACACCTGCCTTTTCATTGCACTGCGATGCATCGGTTACTATTGCAATTTTTGTAGGTAGGGTCCTTAGATGATCGTCTAGTAAACCATTTAGAATACAGGGTGGCAAACGCTTTGCATTTTGGGGGAAAATATCGTCGAAAACAATGTGGACAGCGGGCCCTCTGCATAGCGCAGGAAGGATGTCATAAATTTTCGCATCTAAACGCTCAAGTAATCTTTGCACAAACACTACCTGTGCACGGGGTATGAAAACAAGACCAGAGGGCACTAAGAAAGGAGGTCGGCTGGCAGCAGAAAATGCTTTGTAAACGGTGGAAATGAGATTCTTAGATTCTTAGGTAAATCTGCACAGTTAAAAATTGAAGACGAGATAAGAGAGGGGGAATGCGGGCTTCAAGGTACAGCACATTGGCAGCCACGTGTACATACATGCAAGTTGGCGAGAGAGCCAGATCCAGTGGACCCGTTGGATCTAGCAGAAGCCGTTGAAGCGTCGTGCGCCGGCTTTGGTTTCAAGCCGCCGACTTTAAACGCGACGGCCCTCGAGCACCCATTTGCTTTTTGTGGCAGATAATAAATAAACAACTTGGCCCGTGGAACCGTGGGAGACCTCGACGCCGCCTGCTGTGCCGTGCAACCGCGCCGTTCAAGGAATCACAATCCGTTGGCCCCAAAGCCACGGCCAGCCTCCAATGGGCGCAAGGCGCCGACCTTGTCCTGGCCCCTTGCGACTCCGTGCACTGGGGTTATGATATTTAGTTTGCAACGGCTGCTCTCTGAGGAAGGGGGAAACCTCCCGCCGGCGCCTAACCTAACCGTGCTCCCTCAAAAGCATCGCACGCTCTGTGGGGCTGAGGTAGCTGAAATGCAGGCCAGAGTTTTGCGAGAACTACGTCGTCGGGTTCGGGAACGGGATCCATCGTAGCGCTGGCAAGACGCCGGTGAAAACGTAAAAGAAGCGACGATGGCGACCCCCGATAGATGCCTTCAACGTGCGGTGGCGGTAGCTTTCATTTCGGCAGCTGCTAGACCGCACCGCTAGCGGTCAGAAATCACGGAGTCTCCGTTTACGTCACGTTGCACGTCACTCCGTTCTGTGTCGTCATAAGAGTTCTCCGTGTCGTCATAAGAGTTCTCGAGTTTGAATTGGAGCGGCGGGAAAAAATTTTTCAACTTCGAATCCAAATTTCTTTGAAATAAATGCATCTTTCGCTCCCGTACAAGAGTCTACAAAGCCATGAAATGCCGAACTATCAGATATTGCTAACAAAAAAATTTTGATAGGGTTCTCCTCAGTGTCCCTTTCAGAAAAGCGACGAGCTAAAGAAGCAGTGAGAGAGTCCAAGTACGGTATATATATTGCCACACGGTGTATAGTATTCCTCCGGCGACCGAATCCCGTGCACGTGGTTGTCTCGGTGGGCCTGACGAGAGACTTGTCTTGGTACAGGTATCACTACATTTAAGTGATTGGCTGCCTCCCTTGCTGCATTCATCACGTCAGAGAACTCCTCTACAGCGTTTTTCCGGTGGCCGCGAAAAATACGTTGCAGCTCATTGGTGTGGTCATGCACAGAATGGAAGTCCATGGATACACCTTGCAGAACGTTCGTAACTGGTTCGAGCCGAGCGCTGTACTTCGCTACAATGTGCAAGCAGACGATGGAAGATGAGCTTGTTGTTGCGCAGTAGATGATGTGAGCTCGTTGTCTATAGTTGCGGCGTTCGAGCATGATTCCGTTGACGCGAGCTCCTCAAGTGCTTCGACTATGGCCACGTAATGCTGAAAGAAGATCCTAATAGACTTGTATTTTGCAGACCGTCTTGTCTCACACAGCATCGGAATGTTGAGCACCAATTTTCTCAGGAGCACGCTCTCGTGGAAGAAGTGCATGGTTTGTTTGACTATCCCAATTGTGGTTCGAATTTCACAGACGTCGTTCAAATATTTCATGACGAGATTTAGTTTGTGACTTGCGCAGTGGAAAAATAGTGCATTTGGGAATTTTTTCTGTATTATTTTGTTCACTCAAGCTTCTTTTCCAGCTATTGTAGGTCATCCATCGTACCCCTGTCCAACGAGGTTCGAAAGAATCAGCCCGGCATTCGTCAAAAGCTTCAAGATTGCAGCGGCGATCAAGCGGAGTTTGATTGCTCCAGCTCTACAAATCCTAGAAACTGTTCTCGAACGCACACTTCGGCTCCCGCATTGTCAATAAAGCGAACGCTGCGCTGGATTAAGGGGGGGGGGGGGGGGGGGGGGTGGAGAGCTGCAGCCAAGGGCCTCACCTCGGACAGTAGGAGAAGGGGGCCCATTTATTGTAACCTGCTTAGTATATGGAACCATGGGCAACGGAACTTCGAGAGACATGTATGAAGCGAGAAAACCCGAACGAGCAGACGGGGCCCCCGCCTAATGTAACATCATGCGTTGAGCCTGATCACTTGGGGAGACCTTGCCGAGCTGCAAAAACACGAATCCCCCGTCACCCCGGCGGGGCCCTCTTTCATACGAAGCGAGGTGCGTTTGCTTGGAAGAGTTTTCGTGGTTTCCTGTCAGTCCGTCGGTCCAGTGCTGCCTGGAGAAGAGGGGCAAGGGGGAAACGCCTAAAACATGTATTGTGGGAGGAGGACCTAAATCTCTCTTGCCCCTCGTCACCATCACGCCACCCTCCATCTCTCAAATATTTCCGCCGCTGTCCTTCTCATACAAAGGATGTGCTGCAGTACCCAACAGTGCCTCCCATTCGACTTTTCTTTACCGAGATGGTAATTTGGGCTGGGGAGGATGAGTCCGATAGCAGATGATGATGATGATGAGTCTGATCGCAGAGTCTAGGCAGGCAAGGAAAGAAGACGTCAGCAGGGGCCGTGGGAACACAGCTCGATCCCGTCTACTGTATCGTTACAGGCACGTGTACTATTGAAGGAATCTACTCTCAGCGATAGCCCAGCGTCATGGGATCACCACAACGCCTTCATACCGATAGGCTGCCGACGCATGCTTTGTTTTGGATGCAAGTCGCCTATCGCCACCGCAAGAGGACCCAGCGCAGTTTTTGACGAATGCTGCTCTTCCTTCGCTGGATATAAACCCCCGCGCAAGGCCGACATTGTTTGAGCTGTACCGCTCGTAAAATTTGTTATTTATGCGGATGACACTAGTGCATTGATATCTGGGGACAACATAGATGAGTTTGTAGATAGGGCAAACCGCGCGTTAGAGCAACTAGATCAATGGGCCCTAAGAAACGCGTTAAAAATTAATATCTCAAAGACGAAAGTTGTAATCTTCCGCTCTAGAAAAAAACTAGTCCATTTGAGCAAAACTATATGTTTAAGGTCCGGTCCTTTAGAAGTAGTAGCAACGTTCAAAACATTAGGTGTTATATTTAATGAAAGCATGTCTTGGGATCCCAAAATATTACATATAACGACAAAATTATCTAAAATTCTTGGTCTTCTCTACCGTAATCGTGACGTACACCCAAAATCTGCGATGCTCTTAATTTATCACTCCCTTCTTCATTCTCGCCTTAATTATTGTGGCTTGGTCTGGGGTGCTACAACTCAGGAAAACCTGCAAAAGATTCCCGTACTACAAAAAAGTTCATTTTCGCTCTCAGCGCAACACGAACGGGACACAATTAAGACGAAGTAATAGCAAAAACAGGCGCTGACTATCAACTGGTTTTTTATTGAAGAACGAAAAGCGTATAAATACAAACCGTGAACTACTTATCAATCAACAAAAGTTATCTGGAAGGCACGTGGGAGGTCAGATAGCTCAATTCCCTCTCGGATAACGTTATGGAAGGGCTGCTGATACTTCTTGTGCCGTTGTGGTGAACATAAAAAGCTTCCATTACCTCGCGTGTTAATTTATTGTTATGTCGGAACAGGATGCACGTGTTCTTGTAATCGGGAACACATTGGCATTTTTTGCACTGGAAAGACGCCTGGGCAAGGGGGTCCCCTTTAGTTCTTTCTGCATGGTCCTTTTCATGCCTGCATCGGCATTGCCTGCTGTGGGAGCCGTGTGAGACAGGGGGTCATTTTTCCTGGTGTTTTCATGCTCCATCAAGCGTTTGTTAACGCACCTGCCAGTCTGGCCAATGTACATGGCACCGCAGGAAAAGGGGACCTGGTATACCACCCCTACCTCGCAAGGTATATATGGCGGCACACGACGCACCTGACAAGCATCCCTCTTGCTCTTGCCGTAGTGCTACTGACTGACCTGTTTGCACATTGCGCTAAGTTTTCTAGGTGCAGAAAAAACATCAACGTCGTATCTGCCCGCAATCTTTTTCAGCCCATGTGACAAGCAGTGTGCACGCGGGACCACAGCCGGCTTTTTCTTCTTTATGGCTTCTTTCGGCTGAGTCCCATTCTTGAGCTGCCTAAGAAGTTTCTCCGCTGCCCTGGAAATGGGTTGATCTGGGTACCCGTTCACACGTAACCTGCCTGTTTGCGCCAAAAGGCTCTCTCGCGTCCTTTCATGGCAAGATTTCTTGAGAGCTGAATGCAGGCAAAATACGGTAATGCCCTCCTTTATGAGCTTAGAATGGCCAGACCGGAAATTTAGCAATGGTTTGGCAGTCCTCGGGCGATACCACTGTAGGCTTAACGCCTCAGGAGCGAAGGAAACGAGACCACTGCTACGAGCCGACGCCAGAACAGAACTGCCAGCCGTGGCTGCACGAGCCACGACCAGGTGCCGTCTTTATTCTGTTCGCAGGGTGGCGCGCGCTAGCCGGGTTATTGTCGGCGCCGCCCAAGAGAGGGTGCTACAGGGCCCCCCGCCTAGACTGGAAGTCGAAACGGACGGAGGGCCGGCAATGGCACTCGAGCACTAGGTCAGGCGGCGCTGGGAGTCGTTCCAGGGCGGTCTCCATGTAAGCCGGTTTAAGGCGGTCTAGACTGACGGTCTCTTCGCGGCCGTTTTGGAGGATGGTGGCGGTTTTCGGGGTGCGGCGGAGAACGCGGAAAGGTCCGTCGTAAGCCGGTGTGAATGGAGCTCGGACAGCGTCGCGGCGCACAAAGACGTGGGTCGAAGTGGCCAGGTCGGGGTGTACGAAAATGGTATGGTGGCGGGACGGACGTGGGGGAGTAGGCCGGATGTCTTTAACGCAGTCCAGCAGGCGTTGGAGGAATTCTTGGGGCTGGACTGGAAGCTGCTGGGATGTAAAGAAGTCGCCTGGAAGACGCAAAGCACTTCCATACACGAGCTCTGGAGGTGAGCACTGTAAGTCTTCTCGGATGACGGCGCTTAGACCAAGCAGCACAAGGGGCAAGGAGTCGACCCAGGAGGCGCAATTGAGGCGGGCAGCGAGGGCGGCCTTCAATTGGCGGTGAAGGCGTTCCACCATGCCGTTAGCACACGGGTGATATGCAGTGGTACGGCAATGCCTGGCGCCGAGAATATTATTAAGGGAAGCAAACAGGGAGGACTCAAACTGGCGTCCACGGTCGGTTGTCACAGTGCCAGGACAACCAAATCGAGATACCCACGCAGAAATGAAGGCGCGCGAAACAGTCTCTGCGGTGATGTCAGGAATGGGGACTGCCCCCGGCCAGCGAGTGAAGCGGTCGACTATGGTCAAGATATAGCGGTAGCCTCGAGAGATGGGTAGAGGGCCCACGATGTCGAGATGAACATGGTCGAAACGACGGCCAGTGGGTAGAAAGGCTTGGGAAGGTGTCTTGGTATGTTGACATATCTTGGTCGACTGACAGGGTAGGAACCGGCGCGTCCAAGCACGCACATCAGCGTTGATTCCGGGCCTTCGAGCCGACACCAGAACAGAACTGCCAGTCGTTGTTGTTGTTGTTTACCTCACACAATGGCACATACCCACAAGGGGGATTGGCCATAACCAGGCGATCACTATTTAAATGACCAGTTGCATGTGGCAAGCATGGGATGACCTACCAAAATTTGGATCGCACAGTTTCCGTAGCCGAGGTGGTTGCAGGAGGTTAGGGGGGTCATACAAACTAAAATTTAGGCAGTCGTGGCTGCACGAGCCACGACCAGGTGCCATCTTTATTCTCTTCGCAGGGTGGCGCGCGCTAGCCGGGTTGTCGGCGCCGCCCAAGAGAGGGTGCCACACCACCAACACAAGTGTTTCCCCCCACACAGTGCCAAATCCAAAAACTGCAGTTCTTTGTTGCTGGGAACCTCAGTTGTGAACTCCAGCCCACGTCCGCATTCCTTAAAGGTCTTCAGAACGTCGACCAGACTTCTAGGCAAACTGCCTGTTCGGGTGAACACCAAGTAATCGTCGACATGCCGAAAAATTCTGACAACTACCCCATCCAATTCCTTTTCAATTTCCCTATCAACCCTGCCTAAAAAGAGGTATGTCGACGATTATTGGTGTTCACCCGAACAGGCAGTTTGCCTAGAAGTCTGGTCGACGCTCTGAAGACTTTTAAGGAATGCGGACGTGGGCTGGAGTTCACAACTGAGGTTCCCAGCAACAAAGAACTGCAGTTTTTGGATTTGGCACTGTGTGTGTGTGGGGGGGGGGGGGGGGGGGAACACTTGTGTTGGTGGTATCGCCCGAGGACTGCCAAACCATTGCTAAATTTCCGGTCTGGCCATTCTAAGCTCATAAAGGAGGGCGTTGCTGTATCTTGCCTGCATTCAGCTCTCAAGAAATATGTTCTAAGAGGACCTTGGTGTGCGCTGGTTGGTTCATACTGCTACGACACAGACTGACAAAGCGCAACGGAACTAGGACGAGTAGAAGAAACACGAAACACAGGACAGGCGCCTGTCCTGTGTTTCGTGTTCTTCTACTCAGACACAGACTGACAAAGCGCAACGGAACTAGGACGAGTAGAAGAAACACGAAACACAGGACAGGCGCCTGTCCTGTGTTTCGTGTTCTTCTACTCGTCCTAGTTCCGTTGCGCTTTGTCAGTCTGTGTCGTAGCAGTCTCAAGAAATCTTGCCATGAATGGACGCGAGAGAGCATTTTAGCGCAAACAGGCAGGTTACGTGTGAACGGGTACCCAGATCAACCCATTTCCAGGGCAGCGGAGAAACTTCTTAGGCAGCTCAAGAATGGGGCTCAGCCGAAAGAAGCCAAAAAGAAGAAAAAGCCGGCTGTGGTCCCGCATGCACACTGCTTGTCACATGGGCTGAAAAAAGTTGCGGGCAGATACGACGTTGATGTCTTTTCTGCAGCTAGAAAACTTAGCGCAATGTACAAACAGGTCAATCAGAGGCACTACGGCAAGAGCAAGAGGGATGCTTGTCAGGTGCGTCATGTGTCGCCATCTATACCTTGCGAAGTAGGGGTGGTATACCAGGCCCCCTTCTCCTGCGGTGCCATGTACATTGGCCAGACTGGCAGGTGCGTTAACAAACGTTTGAGAACATGAAAACACCAGGAAAAATGACCCCCTGTCTCACACTGGCTCCCACAGCAGGCAATGCCGATGCAGGCATGAAAAGGACCATGCAGAAAGGAGAACTAAAGGGGACCCCCTTGCCCAGGCGTCTTTCCAGTGCACAAAATGCCAATGTGTTCCCGATTACAAGAACACGTGCATCCTGTTCCGACATAACAATAAATTAACACGCGAGGCAATGGAAGCTTTTTATATTCACCACAATGGCACAAAATGTATCATCAGCCCTTCCATAACGTTATCCGAGAGGGAATTGAGCTATCTGACCTCCCACGTGCCTTCCAGATAACTTTTGTTGATTGATAACTAGTTCACTGTTTGTATTTATACGCTTTTCGTTCTTCAATAAAAGACCAGTTGATAGTCAGCGCGTGTTTGTGCTAGTCGTTCGTGTTCGTGTTGCGCTAAGAGCGAAAATGAACACTTACCAACTCACCCAAATTTCCGCCTTGCTACAGAAAAGTTTTCTGCGCCTTCTTGAAAACGTACCGCGGTCTTATCACACCGCTGAACTTTTCCCAAAGCATAAAATAATTCCTATACCAAACATGTTTCCTTATCGTCTGTGTCGAGCTTTCAAAATAGAATTATCTAATCACACACGCTTCCTACAAACGCTAGCAGAATTAGACAATTACACTCCGACGTATGAAACAAGAAGCAGGAATCAATGGAAAATAAAAACGTATCAAACTAACTACGGTCTACATACGCTACAAAATAGGCTGCCGCGAATACTGAACCAACCTTTAGAACAGAACATAAATTTGCAGAATATATCACACAAACGTTTAACGGAACTATTAATTCCTTTCTCACATATAATTTTTCTTGCTTTTTTCATGTCTTTTTCTTCTTCTTCTTGGACACATATTTTGTGATTGTGCTATTGATTTTCGCATGTTTACTCACCTCCCTGTAATATGAAAAAGTGTCCATGTGTGGCTGCGCTAATGTTTTTTTTGGGTGTTTTTTAATTTCTTGTGATTGTGTAGTTTTTCACCTTGAAGTGCTTTTTCGTGATTGCTTGTGTTGCCCTGATTTCGGCCTTCATTGCTACTGCCAGAATGGGGGGGGGGGGGGGGGGGGGGTCCAGGGCTCTCAGGCTGTCAATGGGCAGCTTTTACCCCGGGCTCCCTGTCATCATGTACCCCATGATGGTCGAATAAATATTATTATTACACGTGCTTTTGTCCGCGTGCCCTGGGGCATCCGGTAGACAGCTTGGCGGTTCCGGAGGCGGCGCCGCAGGGCATAAATTCGGACCAAATGCGGTTGATTCCTGGGTCGATGGTGGGCGGCGCAGTTGCCACTTCTCTTCCTCAATGGCGGTTGGTTTCGGTGACCACGAAGTCGCAGCGGTACGGGCCGCAGCACAACTGGTGATGGATTAGGATGGCCAGGAGCATGTCAGGATAAGCAGCTGCACGAGGCAAAGGTGAGGCATATTAATGAACTTGGCCGTCGCAGGGCCGCCGAGTCCACTGAAGTGGGTGCTTATATCGGGGAGCCTTATATACGGTGACGTTGTCGGTGATGCAAGGTGCGTAGGTGGTTCCGGTAGACAGTTTGGCGGTTCCGGAGGCGGCGCCGCAGAGTATGAATTCGGATAAGATGCGGTTGATTCCTGGGTCGATGGTGGGCGGCGCAGTTGCCACTGCTCTTCCTTAATGGTGGTTGGTTTCCGTGACCACGAAGTCGCAGCAGTACGGGCCGCAGCACAACTGGGGATGGATCCGGATTACCAGGAGCATGTCAGGATAAGCAGCTGCACAAGGCAAAGGTGAGGCATATTAACGAACTTGGCCGTCGCAGGGCCGCCGAGTCCACTGAAGTGGGTGATGATATCGGGGAGCCTTATATACGGTGACGTTGTCGGTGATGCAAGGTGCGTAGGTGGTTCTGGTAGACAGTTTGGCGGTTCCGGTGGCGGCGTCGCAGATCATGAATTCGGATCAGATGCGGTTGATTCCTGGGTCGATGGTGGGCCATTGCCCTTCCTCAATGGTGGTTGGCTGCCGTGACCACGAAGTCGACGCGGAACGGGCCGCGGCACAATTGGGGATGGATTCGGATGGCCAGGAGCATGTCAGGATAAGCAGCTGCACGAGGCAAAGGTGAGGCATATTAACGAACTTGGCCGTCGCAGGGCCGCCGAGTCCACTGAAGTGGGTGATGATATCGGGGAGCCTTATATACGGTGACGTTGTCGGTGATGCAAGGTGCGTAGGTGGTTCTGGTAGACAGTTTGGCGGTTCCGGTGGCGGCGTCGCAGATCATGAATTCGGACCAGATGCGGTTGATTCCTGGGTCGATGGTGGGCGGCGCAGTTGCCACTGCTCTTCCTCAATGGTGGTTGGTTTCTGTTACCACAAAGTGGCAGCGGAACGGGCCGCTGCACAAATGGGGATGGATCCGGATTTCCAGGAGCATGTCAGGATAAACAGCTGCACGGGGCAAAGGTGAGGCATATTAACGGACTTGGTTGTCGCTGGGCCGCCGAGTCCACTGAAGTGGGTGGTTATATCGGGGAGCCTTATATACGGTGACGTTGTCGGTGATGCAAGGTGCGCAGGTGGTTCCGGTAGACAGTTTGGCGGTTCCGGAGGCGGCGCCGCAGTTCATGAATTCGGACCAGATGCGGTTGATTCATTGATCGATGGTGGGCGGCGCAGTTGCCACTGCTCTTCCTCAATGGTGGTTGGTTTCTGTGACCACGAAGTCGCAGCGGAACGAGCCTCTGCACAACTGGGGATGGATCCGGATTTCCAGGAGCATGTCAGGATAAGCAGCTGCACGAGGCAAAGGTGAGGCATATTAACGAACTTGGCCGTCGCAGGGCCGCCGAGTCCACTGAAGTGGGTGATGATATCGGGGAGCCTTATATACGGTGACGTTGTCGGTGATGCAAGGTGCGTAGGTGGTTCCGGTAGACAGTTTGGCGGTTCCGGTGGCGGCGCCGCAGGGCATGAATTCGGACCAGATGCGGTTGATTCCTGGGTCGATGGTGGGCCACTGCTCTTCCTCAATGGTGGTTGGCTGCCGTGACCACGAAGTCGACGCGGAACGGGCCGCGGCACAATTGGGGATGGATTCGGATGGCCAGGAGCATGTCAGGATAAGCAGCTGCACGAGGCAAAGGTGAGGCATATTAACGAACTTGGCCGTCGCAGGGCCGCCCAGTCCACTGAAGTGGGTGATGATATCGGGGAGCCTTATATACGGTGACGTTGTCGGTGATGCAAGGTGCGTAGGTGGTTCCGGTAGACAGTTTGGCGGTTCCGGTGGCGGCGCCGCAGGGCATGAATTCGGACCAGATGCGGTTGATTCCTGGGTCGATGGTGGGCCACTGCTCTTCCTCAATGGTGGTTGGCTGCCGTGACCACGAAGTCGACGCGGAACGGGCCGCAGCACAATTGGGGATGGATTCGGATGGCCAGGAGCATGTCAGGATAAGCAGCTGCACGAGGCAAAGGTGAGGCATATTAACGAACTTGGCCGTCGCAGGGCCGCCGAGTCCACTGAAGTGGGTGATGATATCGGGGAGCCTTATATACGGTGACGTTGTCGGTGATGCAAGGTGCGTAGGTGGTTCCGGTAGACAGTTTGGCGGTTCCGGTGGCGGCGCCGCAGGGCATGAATTCGGACCAGATGCGGTTGATTCCTGGGTCGATGGTGGGCCATTGCCCTTCCTCAATGGTGGTTGGCTGCCGTGACCACGAAGTCGACGCGGAACGGGCCGCGGCACAATTGGGGATGGATTCGGATGGCCAGGAGCATGTCAGGATAAGCAGCTGCACGAGGCAAAGGTGAGGCATATTAACGAACTTGGCCGTCGCAGGGCCGCCGAGTCCACTGAAGTGGGTGATGATATCGGGGAGCCTTATATACGGTGACGTTGTCGGTGATGCAAGGTGCGTAGGTGGTTCCGGTAGGCAGTTTGGCGGTTCCGGTGGCGGCGCCGCAGGGCGTGAATTCGGACCAGATGCGGTTGATTCCTGGGTCGATCCGGCCCTGAAATACCTGCAGTTTCGTCAGCAAGAATGGAAAAATCAAACGCTGTGTTAGCTTCGGCAACTATTTGATCGCTCAGGATGTCGCCACAGGTTGTGATGATCTCGTTCTGGACGTGGACAGAAGTGTACTTAACATTGCCAGCAGAAGAAGCCAATTGCTCCTGAAGTCGAATATCTCCAGCTTATACCCGAAAGTCAAGGAGATCATTGAAGACTCCACAATAAGACTGCTTGCCGCGAATTCGCAAGTCATGCGTCGCGCAATTCCAATAGTTTCTCACGATTCCTTTCAACTTGCTCGTGCAGTGATCTGTTCAGCGGCTGTACCACGGGTAGCCGCTTGCCTTTCATCACATTCATAAGGTTCTGTGAGGCCTTCATTGCCTCCTGGTGCCATTCGGATTTTACGTGATCCCTGCACTCCTCGTGAATTTTTCTGTAGCTACTGAATGCGCGCACGATAAAACTACATTGAGTACCCCGGTGAACACGCAGAGGAAAAGTGACACAAAAACGACAAAGGGCGCCTTTTGTTGTCGCTGAGTACGCAAACCAATTAAGGGGCGTAATCTCCCAGCCACTGGCGGCAAAAAGGCCTCTTTTAAAGTGTTACATCATTCTTAAAGTCGTATGTAACATTTGGCGGCCATGGCTTAGTAACAAGACGTAACCTCAAAAAGTCCAGGAAGGCAGTGTGTTTAGCTCTGCCTAGAAACTCTCCTAAGTCATATTCTTGAGGCAAGTTGTTTTCTTGTTGTTGTCTCCGGACTTCAATATCAAGTAAGGAGAAAGGGAATCATCTCGGCTTACTGCGTGACTGGAGCTCTGTGTTGGATGGAGTTCCTTTAATGCAGTCGACGATATCTGCTACTGTCCGGGGATGAAAGCTTGCATCGCTCCGCAACAAACACAAAACCTCCTCAATATCTCCCAGATATAGCCCATCAGGACATTTGGAATCTCCCCAGGAGGTGCTCATTTTTCCCCAAAACATCCAAAAAACGTCCCCACAACTAGCTGTGTCCAAAAAATTGTGCGTCCCATGGACAGCCCCAAAAGGTTAACGCTCGATTTCTCGGCTCTGGCTCAATAAAATTTTCTTCTTTTTCATGCAGACTTCAGGCATCTATGCGCACATATGTGCCAAATTTCAGGCCCATGCTCACGTTACAGGTGGTATAATACATCTGTCCACTCGTGTGAATGTTTGCTGGCTAGGCCATTCAGACTTACCTGTTTACATGAAATGCGCTTTAACGAAGTGAAAATTTGGGCTGGTTGGCGCATGATCTTGTGACGGGAGCGGCGCAGCACGAGACAAAGAGAGAGGTGGGACAAGACGCTGAATAACAACCAGATTTTCAATGCACGTTCGTCGAATATATACATCTCGCTCGTATAAGAAGGAAAAGAAACAAGCATGAAAACGCATAAGATGTACTACCTTCAGATATGTACTGTGAATGGATTAAAATGGCCGAGCTCGAAAAGAACAGCTCCGCCCAACTGCCGCAGCTATCGAATATAACGCGCACCTCGCCGCGGAGCCAAATCAGTCTGGCCGGGCCGGCGGCGGCTGGCGCACTCGGCGCGAAATAGATAAATGCTCCAATCTCCCCGCCAGTGCGGTAAGAGTGCGCCGAAGCCGCCGAACGCGTCGGCGGTCAAGCGCAGTTGGAGTCTCGCTTTGACTGACGTGACTTCGCCGTGCAGCGCGCGCGCGCGCGCCTCGCCGCAGCATAAACGCGCCTGAACAGAGCCTGCGCTTAACCGCTAACCAACGTATTCAGCAGCGGCATCCATGGGAGCCACTGAAATCCCCCGCCCACTCGCTGAATAAAAGAAGTCAGGTGCCGAGGTTCGGAATCGAACCAGGGCCTTCGGCGTTTGAGGCGGAAACGATACCGCTCCGCCACGACGGCTCAGATTAAAGCCGACAATAAAGGCGCATCTAGTGAATGCACTCTTCTGATGCAGAAATCTCCGCGCTTTCGCTAGGTATAACCTGGCCTGACAGAGCTAGGCCATCAGCAATTTTTCTGAACTGCTTTGTACCTTGTCTCTCGTCCCTAATAAACGATTTCCGTTGAGTAGCTTGAAGTTGACTGGCACAGCCGGGAATGTTTCGCCGGGCAAGCGTGCGAATACACAAGTGCTGCCTTGTACGATCACCGACCATCGTGCCATCAAAGCTTTTCATCGACCGTGGCGATCATCTGACAAGCCTTCAAAGGTTAACTAGCACGTTCCTCTGCTGTTCGGCGCTTGTAAATCGAAGCGCGTCAAAAACAAAACCACGGGGCACGCAAAGCTCATACACGCGAAACACCATAAAAAATCGAAACTTTCTCTCCTGGCCGCCTGTGGCGCCGCCAAGCATCCGGTTTCTTTGCTTCCGACATTCAGGTTGTCTTTTGCCTGCCTTTCTTGTGTGATAAAAATGCACTATTGGTTTTAAAAGAAAACTTACTTCAATATTGATCTGCGCAACCTACCTTTGTCAGCCTTAGAGATTCGCGAAACCAAGTAGGATGAAAAATTCCTCCAAGGTGGCGTCTCTTGTCCTATGGCGTCACCACGCTTGTACTTGCGAGATTGGCCTGTGGTGGCGACACCTGTATTTTGGTTCTTGCTATTTTCTACCTTACAAGAGCTTTGTTTTCCGTAAGAGCGGCGTTTTTGTGATCAGGAGCTGGTATTCTATCGATACAAGCCAACTTCAATTTCTCCTCAGTGTCCCTTGAAAGCATTGAGAGGAGCTTCAAACTTGTCCAGCTGCATCCATCAAAAATGAAGCACTAATTCAGCCGTGTTGAGTTCGCTGCCATCGCCGAAGAACTCCAACGCTTTTACGGCATCGACAACTTCAAGGAAGAGGCCATCTCTTGGTATGAGATGGGGTGCAACAAAACTTGGGACCCGTCAGAAATAACCTACTGCGAGCTTCTACATCAGGCCAAGACATTCTTCCCCGGTGTTGCAAAAGCCATTGAGGTGGCTCTGGCTTTGCCAATTTTTACCTGTACGGTCGAACGCTCCTTCAGTACAATGAGGAGAGTGAAAACCTGTCTATGCTCAACGATGACAAACGGCAGGCTGGACGGCCTTTGTATGATGAGTGTCCACCAAGAGCGTGTAATAAGCACAGAAATGACTTCATCACCTGTGTCATTACGCAATTAACCCAGAAAAATCCAAGGCGTCTGCAGTTGCTGTTCAAGGAAGACTGACTGAGTGACTGTAGTTGCGTGTTTGTGAACATTTTGTGCTGTGTGCCGGTCATCAATTCGGGTGAGCCGAGAACCCGCATGCAGTTAGATAGAGCACTCTTCTCCACAAAGTGTTTTTGCATTTTTGATTCATTTCAATTGTTTGTTCGTTAATAAACTGCAATATATCCCTCCAAGCTACGCATTAATTTGCTGTTTGTAATTTTTCTGTCATGTGTGTATTTCACTTCTTTATAAAAAAGAAATAAATTTACTCCGCAAATAGTGCCTTTTTGCTGCGAACATACCGCTGTAACCGCCCCCCCCCCCCCCCGGCGCCAACAACCAACGAGGCCCCCCTTGCAAAAAAATTCTGCAGACGCCCTTGTTTTGTCTGCGAATGAACAAACGGTGCAAAGATTCACGGTTATATAAAATGAATTGAAATGGGAAGCTTTATAGATTGGAAGCTTTATGCACGATCCAGGATCCAGTGATCAGTTGCATTGAAAAAGTTCGTGCCTAGCTTTTTTTTTAATTCCGCTAAGCATGATCATGCACACGGGTCGGACAGTCGACTTCTGCTGGGACATGACTGGTTTAGGTTATTCGAAATGCTTTACCTCTGGCCACGAAACCAAGTAGCTCAGCTCCACTGTGCTTTGCATTAAAAGGGCCCTGGAACTGAAGTGTTTCAATTGTCCGAAGTCTGATCCAAGTGTAGCAGTTGAAGACAGGGGAGGGGGGGGGGCGACCACTTCGGCCCGTGCCCCCCCCCCCAACCTGTTCCGTGGTCCCTGGCAGTATACATGGATTTTCAGCGCGTACCTCCGCTTCCAGACACAAAACTCTGAACTGGGAGAAACACCGCCTTCTTGGAATTGTGCCTCAGGTTCAGACGCGTAGTCTAATATTATGGCAGACGTTTTTCAAACATTGCAAATCCTAGATGGATTTCACAAGTAAGCTGAACTCGGCACTCAGAGGTTGTCATCCATACCAGCTGTCTAATGTGCGGCCTCAGCAGCCCTCGCTCGAAGCTACGAGTGGCGCTTAATTGGCGCAGACCTTTCTTCACTGCGATGGGGCCTTAAGACCGATCGAGGACCCCAAGCGCACGACGACCGTGTTTTCCTCACACAGGCGTCGTATGTTGGCCAGCAGTAGTTCCGAAAGCTTCAGGTACGACAGGGAAGTAAATCATGCATGGGCCTGGCATGGAGTGCGTTGTCGTACGCATGTTCGACAGCGAGAAAACAGGAGCACCTCTTGCAGACTTGAGGGAAGCGCAGAAACGCGCAACGCTTTGCGTCACGAAAAGTTGTCACGTGGCTATGACACATTTTCGTGCGTGGCAGCAGCGAAGTAGCCCCCCGAAACGCTGGTGCAGTGGGTGACACGCGCGTGGCACCAGCCCTTGCATAAAAAAATTGTGTAAATTTTTACCTGAATGGTAGTGCAAAATACAACCACACTTGACTTAGTTCTTCCTTAGGTGATATTTAGAAACTCTATGGCTGAACCTAGGCCACCGATTCTTTCGAAACCGAAACCGAGGTTTTCATCGCAGAGCGATTGCGGTGGCGAGCCTAGCCCAGCCGTACCGCTAGCCAGGTGCGCAGCAGCAGCAAGGCGGATTTGGCAGCAGCGCGTGTCCCCACGTGCGTGAGCCGGGGTTCGAGATGGGGGACCTGTTCCCCGCTCTCTCGGCCGACCACCCGGAGGTGACGGAGCTGGAGAGCTTGTGCCTGCGATGCCGAGAGAACGGCACCACGCGGCTGCTGCTCACAAAGATTCCCTTCTACCGGGAAGTGGTGGTGATGTCGTTTTGCTGCGACCACTGCGGCTGGCAGAACAGCGAGCTCCAGCCGGCGGCCACTGTGCAGCCGACAGGGGTCCGCTGCGAGCTGAGCGTGCGTACCCGGCAGGACCTCAACCGGCAGGTAGTGAAGACGAGAGACGCGGTCGTGACGGTGCCCGACGTGGAGCTGGAGATCCCCGCCCGGACCCAGGAAGGCAGCGTGACCACGGTCGAAGGGCTGTTGCAGCGCGCCGTCCAGGGCCTGGAAGCCTCGCTCGCTGACTGCGCCGAGGAGGCCCGCGCCGGCAAGCTGTCGGACTTCGTGGGCCGGCTCCGGGATCTGCTGCAGCTGCGCCGGCAGTTCCGCCTCGTCCTCGACGACCCGTCGGGCAACAGCTTCGTGGAGAACCCGCAGGCGCCTGAAGCCGATCCGTGCATGGTGGTGCAGCGCTACCAGCGCACGGCCCAGCAGGACGCGGCCCTGGGCATTGCGGAGTCGAGCAGCAGCGTGCAAGACGACGACGTGCGCGACGACGTGCTGGGCTTCGCCACCAACTGCAGCGAGTGCCAGGCGCCGTGCGAGACGCGGATGAAGCTCACGCAGGTGTGTGCCCCCCCCCCCGCGCATGCCTCTGCCACGGATTGCCCTGTTCGGCCACGGCTTGGGTGTTTGTGACGCCTTGTTGCAGAGCAAAGTACCGCAGCTTTTGAATTTGTTAACGCATTAATTCCCATGCAGGTAAAAGTTGTCCACTTCCAGGACTTGATCATTAATGACTCCTTGATCGCAAAAATGCAAAAAAAGACTGCTATTCATTAAGAGAAATTAATTACATATTGGTTGATTGGAGCTAACTTTTAAAACATCTGCATGCCTAAGGCCCACAAAACTATGTGCGAACACGCAGACGCATGCAGGAATGCAAGTGCAAAATTCAAAGCTTCTCTATCATCTGTGAGTGCAGCATTGCGACTGCATAATATTTTGGCGGTTTTGTGTTATAGCTAGCTTTTGCTTGAATTTATCCTTTCGTGGGACTTGCGTTGATAAGTATGCTTGTGTTACTTGAAGTATGCTAGCAACTGAAGTCAATATACAGGCAGAAATAAAATTACATTTTTCGCGCTGTGCATCATATATGCAAATGGGTTCAGGTGGAGACTTGGGCAAGTTGGTACATCATACTGAAGAAGATAAAACAGCTCAGAAACATGGGATGAGAAGGAACACGACACAGCGCGCTGAATAGCCACTCGTTTTCACTCCGCCATGAGCGAAGTATATATAGCCGAAAAAACATCTAAGCTACAAAAACACAAAACATTACATAAACTATGACAACACCAGATGTGTACTGTAAAATGCTTCTTTTGGTGCTGGAATTTGACGCAGAGATGGCATACGAAAGTCCTTCTTTTTCAATGCCAAGTTTGGATGATGTACAGGGACAATCACACTTAGAGGGAACACGGCTCCGCTTGGCCACGTGCCTGCGGTGTGCCATTGCATTGAACCCATTCACCCATTCATGAATCAATGCACAGCGGTGCACGAGAAGAGGGACCTCGATGTGGTGCTTCGTGTTATCTGCCCTTTGCACAGTTTTACTATGGGCTTGGTCAAAATGGGGCTCCGCGTGTCCACTGTTCCCTCTAAGTGTGATTGACCCTGTACTTTTTTGCTCTGGTCAGAATTGTACATACGCGTCGTCTTCACCATTGGCGACCCAGAACTAGCAGCTTCCGCATTGCGTTCAGACAGACAACCCTTATACAGAAGATGCAATCATTGCAGGTGCTTTGCACAAGCTAACGGATTGCCTTGCTGACGCAGCTTTGGCCTCTCCACAGAAAGATTAGCACTTGAAAGATCTCTGTTGCTTTTTTTCGTTTTGTATTTGTTTGTAATGTGCATGCTGACATGCAAAGCTTGAGCAGACTGGAAATTTACCTTATTTGAAAATCAGTGACCGAAAAGGTAACTGCAAAGCTTGCGCTGTCCTTGACAGTAACTGCTGTGCTGAAGTGCATCAGTGTGGACCCCGCAGGGGTGCGTCTACAGCTTGGAGGCGTTGGTGAATGGCGACACCATGGGTTCCCGAGCATCCGCAGGGACATCCCCGCAGGGGGATGATGGTGAACAGTGCATCACCACGGACCCGAGCACCCGCGCCTAGCCGTGCGTGGCATCGCCCTGTCCGGGGAAAAGGGGATCCTGGTGGTTGAGCCGATGCCGAGCGTTTGGACCTTTAAGGCCCCTCGGCGGAGGCAACACACCACTTTGGCTCCAGCTTCCTGTAGACTGCACCTCCGGCCTGAC
The DNA here is from genome assembly GCF_052857255.1 of Amblyomma americanum. NCBI lineage: Eukaryota > Metazoa > Arthropoda > Arachnida > Ixodida > Ixodidae > Amblyomma > Amblyomma americanum. The sequence goes on from NC_135502.1 coordinate 201,089,922, forward strand.
CGGACCGGGGGGAATCGGCAGTCGCCTTTTCCTATCCTTTCCTTCGTCTTTCACTTTCCTACCCCTTTCTCAAAACTCTCCTTTCTCCTACTCACTTCTTGGTTTTTCCTTCTCTCCTGGTGGCGAGGGTTAACCTTGTGTGACCAACTACCCTGAGTTGCTTCATATTTGGTTATAGTTAAGGTGTACAGCTGGCGTGGGCAGGACTTGCTTGCAAGTTCCTGTCCCGTCCCCTTGTTGGACTCCATGGTGGGTGGCTGGCACCGTGGCTGAAAAACTAAATTTTTTATGGCTCCCCTTTATTTCCAACTTGATTGCTGTCTAAAATGAGGGCGGAACAATGAAGATTTTTTTCAAAAAAGAAAAGTAACTTTCCCTAAATATCACGTGATCCACAGTGAACAACAAGATAAACAGGCAAGAATGATATCCCCCTTCCTTGTGTCAAAGTGCTTGACTGAAACCTTAGGCATTGGCTATGAGCTGCCAAAAATGGCCAGCGGCGATTTATTGCTTGAACTGTGTGACAATGTCCAACACTCTAAGCTCTCCAACCTTACGTCCATAGGGGAAATCCCGGTCTCCGTGACTTCTCATCGCTCACTTAACACTGTTCGAGGCGTAATATCGGAAAATGATTCTGTTCACATAACTGAAAAAGAAATGCTTGAAGGGCTCACCGACCAAGACGTCATAGATGTCCACCGAATCAAAAATCCGGAAGGACAATAAGGAAATAGACACAAAACACATGATCCTGACTTTCAACACCAGCACCCTGCCCGACACAATCGACGTGGGATATTTGAAAATCAATGCAAGGTCATACATACCAAACCCTCGAAGATGTTTCAACTACCAAAGGTTCGGCCACGGCTCACAGAGCTGCCGCGGTCACAAAACTTGCGCAAAATGTGCTTCGAATGATCACCAGTCTGATGTATGTGACGCAGCCCTGTGCTGTGCAAACTGTGAACGAGAACATGCTGCATACTCCAGGGCATGTCTGTCCTGGAAGAAAGAAAAAGAGATAATCACCATAAAGACAAAGGAAAACATTTCATTTAAAGAAGCTAGAAGGCGTTTTGCACTTACAAACACATTCTCCTACACAGCAAAACAAAACTTCACTGATGTGGTGCGCAGGGGCATAGCACCTGCCAAGGCCGCTCCCACCGAGCCTATGGCAGGGCCATCCACGCCCCAGGCAGGGCAGGCGAAAGCTGCCCTGTCATTGCCAAAGCAGGGAGTGCCGGTCCATGGGTCGGCATCCCGCAGGACCTCCCCCCTTCGGGAGAGGCCTGAAACTAACACAACCGCGGCTGCGCGGTCCTCCAGCACCTCTGTTGAGGTGATGGATACAACACCCACTCCGCCTCCATTACAGAGGCGGAACAGCTCTCTTTAGCGGAAAAAAGACAGGCCCCTCATAACGGGCCCACCACATAAGTAAACCCCGCTTAATTTTCTCAAAAACATAAACATGGCTTTTTTTTGTTTCGTGGACCTGTAGAGGCCTGTTGAGGAATTACAGTGACATGACAGATATTTTAGGCTCAATGTTGCCCGTAGCCTTATGTCTTCAGGAAACCAATCTAGGTCCACAACATATGAATATCCTGAAACATTACAAAACATTTAGACGCGGTCGCGAGCAGGCAAATAGGCTGTCAGGAGGCGTCGCGATTGTCGTTTGAAGTGGCGTCCCTGCTCGAGAAATCAAAATCAAAACAAAACTTGAAGCCATTGCGGTCAGGATCATCAGCTACAAAACAATTACTATCTGTTCTGTATATATTCCTCCCCATTTTACATTAACGGTTCATGATCTACAAGAACTCATTCATGAGCTTCCACAACCATATTTAGTAGTTGGGGATTTTAACGCTCACTCCCCTTTTTGGGGAAGCGAGCGCTGCGACTCTAGGGGACAAATAATCAAAGATTTTATCCTTACAAGTAATGTATGTCTTTTAAATGTGGAGAAGGTAACATACTGCTCCCCTACCTCGGGGAAAATGACCTGTTTAGATTTGTCACTTACTTCACCTTCTGTTTTTAATGATTTTAAATGGGACATCATTGACAACCCATACGGTAGCGATCACCTCCCTATACTAATCAGTTCAACATCTGCACCGGAAATAATCCCCACAATACTGCGACGCTGGAATCTGCATCTTGCAGACTGGGAACTTTTTAGAGCAAAAGCCACTTTACAAAATATAGATTTGGAAAACCTGACCATCGATCAGATAAACGAAAAGTTCACCAATTGTATCGTAACGGCTGCAGAATTAGCTATTCCGCAGTCTTCTGGAGTAGTGCGACAAAACCACAAAGTGTGGTGGACAAAAGACTGCAAGGAAGCAAAAAAACAGCAAAATAGAGTTTGGGGTAAATTTCGCAGGTATCCGACACATGAAAATCGTATATTTTAAAAAGGCAAGAGCTAAAGCTCGGTACATCCATCACATTGCCGAGAAAGCTTCATGGCAGAGTTATGTTTCATCTATAAACAGACAAATCACATCTAAAAAAATGTGGGAACAGGTTCGAAAATTAAACGGAAACTTCTCACCGTTCACAATTCCTCTTCTGACAACACCTGGCGCAGAAACAAGCATAAGGGAACAGGCAGACATTTTGGGTGAACACTTCGCTGCAGTTTCCAGTTCATTGCAATATACACAGTCATTTGTAAAACACAAAAATGTAACCGAAAAACGAAGACTTCCAATAAGTGGAGGTGAAAGAGAAGAATACAACAATTTGATTACTGTCTAAGAAATAAACACAGCACTGTCTGCCGGAAAGAAAACTGCTCCAGGAGCTGACCTAATACACTATGAAATGCTCGCCCATCTCTCTGAGCCTGCCGTAGAAGCACTTTTAAGATTCCTTAACAAAGTATGGGTTTTGGGGACAATACCTGAAGCCTGGAAAAAAGCTATTATTGTACCATTTCTTAAACCAAATAAACCTCCAACATCTCCTAGCAGTTATAGACCCATATCCCTATCCCTTACCAGTTGCCTCGCCAAATCTTTTGAAAGTGTCCTGAATGTAAGATTAACTTTTTTCCTTCAATCCTGCGAACTTCTAGATATCCATCAATGCGGTTTTAAAAAGGGATGCTTCACAACAGATCACCTAGTCCGTCTAGAAAATACTGTCAGAGAAGCCTTTATCCACAAACAATACTGCCTTGCAGTCTTCTTCGATTTAGTAAAAGCTTATGATACAACATGGAGGTTCGGGATTCTCCAGGACTTAGCTGAGCTCGGCATCCGGGGCAGAATGCTGAACTCCCTTAAAGACTTTTTGTCAAATCGTTCATTTATGTCCGCCTTGGCTCAACGCTTACGAGAAATTTTATTCAAGAAAATGGAGTACCTCAAGGCTGTATCTTAAGCACTACCCTCTTTGTTGTAAAAATGAACTCATTTAGTAAAATAATTCCGAGGTTCGTTATGTACTCAGTCTATGTAGACGACCTTCAAATAGCTTGTACATCCTCCAGTGTATCAACATGTGAAAGACAAATACAATTGAGAATAAATAAACTAACAACATGTGCGGATAAAAATGGTTTCCGGTTTTCCCCACAGAAATCAGTTGCAATTCTGCTCTCATCAAAATGAGGATTACAGGCAGATCTGACCCTACATTTGAACGAAACTGAGTTGCCCGTAAAAAATGAGCACGAATTTTTAGGTACCTATAACATTTGACAAAAAACTCACTTTCCTGCCTCATATTAATGCATTAAAAAGAGAACTTCCTGATCACTGAATATACTCAGTCCTTTCACATAAATACTGGGGTTCTGACAGGGCAAGCCTTCTAAAAATTTACCGCTCTGTGGCACGATCCTGCTTAGACTATGGCAGTATTGTATATGGTTCAGCAAGGCCATCGTATTTGAAACGACTCGACCCAGTGCACAATTTAGGTTTGCGCCTTTCGACTGGTGCTTACAGGACGTCACCTATAAACAGCCTTTATGTTGAAACCAACGAGCCGTCACTTACAGACAGAAGAGCCATGCTCACATGCTCGTACATCCTAAAAATTCGTTCACTGCACAAACATATTTCTTACCCCATTGCTACAGAGTGCCCATCTAGAGTACTCTTTAACAATAAGCCGCAAGCTACCCGTCCACTGCTCTTACGATTCGAAGACATGCCAGAACCTTGGTGTACTAGACATATTGCCAAGCATTTCTCGAAGGCGAGGTCTACTTCCGCCATGGTACAACTTTCCGGAAATCTGTGATCTCACTCTTACAAACTTCCGTAAAAAACAAATTCCGCAAGAACATATCATACAAGGATTCCTCACTCTTGAAGAAAAATACAGTAATTACGCAGCCTTTTATACAGACGGTTCAAAAACGGACGCTTATGTTGGAAGTGCAGCGGTACACGGGAATTGGTATAAGATAGTAAGACTTCCACAGTGTGCTTCAATCTTCACTGCGAAATGTTACGCTATCTGTGTAGCCATAGAAAAAATAGTAAATGAGAACCTCGGCAACAGTATTATTTACACAGACTCGCTAAGTGTGCTCAGAGCCGTTCATTCAAGAAATGCAACAACCCTGCTGCTTGGCGACCTCATGCACAACATTACTGGGCAGAAACAACAATACTGGGCAGGAAGGTATAACCTTATAGGCATTCTACACCGCCATATTTTTTATACCTTTGTAAAATTCTACAGAAAGCAGTTTGTTATACCTTGAGCTTGGCGCATGATAGCCTTAGTCGCTTATGCGCCATTAAACTCAAACTCAACTCAACGCATCAGTGTGGCATCACACAGAAGTGCCTGCACTAATGCTGTGTACTTCACCTCCCAATCATGACCTTTGGTACAACCAATGTAACTCCTGGGGGGCTACTAGGCAGCCCCGTTAAAATACTGTGCAGATTGTTGTACCACTGCAATCACATTCCTGCCCTTCGACATGATGATTTGCAATGATGGCAGTGGCACCAGTAAGATGCAGGTGAAGTCACACCATCGGCAACACATCTTGAATAATACGGGGAACTTCTCCGAGCTGAGAATAATTTTTGCTACCCAGTCAAGACTCTAGAGAATTATGCTTGGACAGGGTCAGATGTTTGTATGTGATTGAAGTCTGCAAGTTCAATCGCTGCTGGTAAGCAGGGCTGAAAGTACAAGGAGCATCTGGCTTTTTAAAGTTGGCTTCTCACATGTGTTGCATCATCAGTACCAGCTGCATGCAAGCCAAGAAACAGTGAGTAAGGCCCAGGTTCAAATCCCAGGGTGCGTGAATACTGCTACTTGAGGAGGCCATTGCGAGGAGCCGAGTGCTAACAGTAGCTCATGTGTCATGTGCTGCCAGCAGACATCAGGTGCAGCCAGGGAAAGCTCTGTATTGCAATATAAGCTTGGTGTGCGCTGTTCTGCTGTTGCCTTAGGGGGATGATGCCTGGCAGCGCAGTGCTTTTTCCACTCACTAGTCATACAACCTGTGCAGAGGCACAGTGAGTGATTTCTGCTTCTTTGGCAAATAGCTAGGGATACGGATGGCAGTGTGACACAAGAGCCAAGCAGATGACGCTGCAGCTGGCAAGTGCACATACTCGTCCTGCATGGATCAGTCGTACTAAACAAGTGCAAGGCTGTACATGCCGAATAAAACCAGTGGAAGGGGCTTATTCTTCCTCCCCCCCCCCCCCCCCACTTTGTAGCAGCTGTTTTCCCTCTGCATTTCCTTCTCTCTTTGGGTGAAGCGTCCCAGGGCTGTGAGGGACGCCCTAGTGGAGGGCTCCAGGTAAATTCGACCCCCTGGGGTTCTTAACGTGCACTGACGTCGCACACAGTGCATGGGCCTCTGGAATTTCCCCTCCATCGAAATGCCAGCTTCACAGCTTCAAGACCAACTGCCTTTGCTCGTAAGTTTGAGGAGGCACATGGCTAGAATAATGCTTGCTCATCATAACAGCAGACATTGTAGGAACGTTGTAGTAAGTAGACTGGGTCAGGTGCAGGCTTTTGTTTGCTCAGTGGTAATTGTTCACTGCAGCAATATACCAGCGTCTGACTTGGCTGCACTGCAATGGTGGTTGCAGGTGCCGCACTTTAAGGAGGTAGTGATCATGGCAACCACCTGTGACCGGTGCGGCCACCGTACCAACGAGGTGAAGAGTGGTGCCGGCATTGAGCCCCAGGGGGTGCGGCTGGAGCTATGTGTGCACAAGCCAGCCGACCTGGCCCGGGATGTGCTCAAGTCTGAGACGTGCACAGTGCGGGTGCCGGAGCTGGAGCTGGAGGCTGGCGCAGGCCTCTTGTCCGGCTGCTTCACCACCGTTGAGGGCCTGCTGGACAGCATGCGCCAGCAGCTGGCGCAGGAGAATCCCTTCTTCCAGGTACTTCTTTTTGGATCAGGGGTGCAGACCATCCCAATGCTGCCATAATCCCGTGGAGGAATCCATGTTTTTACACAAACACCAGCCAGGCCAAATATGAAGTGTCAATTTATTCCATGGTGGACGCCCATAGACTGTGGCACCTTCTAGATAAGTTCGAGGAACTGTCTTATTCTATCAATACAAATACAAGGCAACCCCCACTCAGCTATTGCAGGCCAAAAATATGCAGCTCTAGATATCTGGCGAAAAGTATTTACACGATTGTAATGCAGATTTTTTTCTGGGAATCATTTTTGAGAACGCAAATTCTTTTTTTTTTTTTTTGCTGCTCATCAAGAAGGCTCTGCCATCAATCTTCTGTGTTGTGAGGCGAAACAGACTTTTTAGCAACCTCTGGGCAGGGAGAATGAGGCAGGGAGAGGCTGTTGAGGGAATAAGGAAAATGGGGCAAAGTGCTGGGAAGGGCAAAACATGTGGCACTATGCAGCAATGTGCGGTGGTCAAATGTTTTGGGGGACACCAAAGGTGGAGAAGATTTGTAACAAGGGAGTAATTAAATTGACATCCACCCAAGTGCAGCTATACAGCTACAGAGGAAGCTATACAGCTTTCTCAGAAACTTCATTGTTAGAGAAAAATTCATCCTGTTCTGGGGTTCAAATTCGGGACCACCGCTTCACCGAAGCAATCGCGCTACCATCTGAGCTAACCGGACGGCAAGCTTATGGTAGGGCGAGAGTGAATTGATCAATAACTCCAAATGGGAACAGTGCGAAGTTTCATTAACCGGGAAAAAGCTGTATAGGTTTCCTTTCCAGCAGTATGGCTGCGCTTTGGTGGATGCCAATGAGAAATTACCCCCTTCACTCGCCCTGTTCAGATAGCAAGAAAACATCTACTGACCTTCGCTAAATCCAGAGCAGTACCTTATTCTCTCCGATACAAAACCTTGTGCATCGGCCCAAAACGGTACATTTTCGACGACGTATCGAACTGTGTAACAGAAATTGAATAGCAATCATCTCGTGCCTTGAATGTAAAGAATAAACCAGTACCTGGTTCCAGATGTGACCTTTCGTTTTCAGCAATTTACACTAACATTTGCAGTTATCTTCCGAAGCGAGAGCTTGTGTCTAACATCATGTCATCAACAGGCAGCAACTTGCTCATTCTAACAGAAACCTGGCTACACAAGGACGTCACTGATAACGAAGTCTTGGAAGATCTACCTAACTTTCAAGTTTATCGAACTGGCCGCGAAGTATCAAGAGGCAGTGGTGTACTCATAGCAGTTCATCAGCAAATTTTTTGTATTGTGGTAAATGTGAAACCTAGGCTCGAAATAATGTTGTTACTGTGTCGTGCAGCACCAAAAACAGTGCTACTGGGAGTCTACTACAGGCCTCCCCATTCCACTCCCGACTTTTGCAACGTACTCAATAATAATTCAATACTTATAACAAGCTACCCAAATGCCTCCATTCTTTTCGGGGGTTTTAACTTCCCAAACATTGACTGGGGTGACTTCCCATCTTCCTCAATGATAGGTTCCACAGAGAAAAGGAACTTCATTGACATCTGTTCGAACTTTAATTTAACACAATTAGTTTCATAGCCAACGCGTGTCACGCCTGAATGCAAAACCCTTCTGGATCTTCTACTGACTAATAACCCTGATGCCTTCCTTTCCATTACACATCTGCAAGGAATTAGTGACCATAATGCCATTCATGCCACCTTTTTTTTTTTTCCTGTAACACCAAATAAGACCCAAAAGAAAGCTATAATACTTTACGAAAAGAGTAATTATGATACGATAAATCACGAACTTGATGCCTTCTTTTCCACGTTCGAAGCTGCATATCAGGGTCAATCGATACAGGATAGCTGGGCAATGTTTAAGAATAAGTTAAATGATTTGGCTAATAAATATATACCAACTGTCAAAATCCGCACCAGCAACCAAAAGCCATGGTTCACTAAATCCTTAAAAAGACTAGAAAATAAAAAAAAAGTATCTATCTGGCGGCTAAAAATGACAGCTCACTTCAATGGCAAACCTACTACGAAGCTGAAGATGAATATTTGACTGCGATCTGCTGCGCAAAGCATTTATTTTATACTACTACACTGCCAAATTTGTTGCGTACTAACCCAAGACAGTTTTGGCAAGTAAAAAAAAGTTGGGCTGAGCCTTAGCTAATGTGCTAAGCCTGGATATCTCGAAGCGAAAAGCTTCGTGGCGATGCTCATGGTTTAGCTTAAGGTTTCATACATAGGGTTACAATTTGGGTGTACCTTTCTAGCGTTTCCAAAACGTGTTGTCTTAGGTATACAAAGCTTGTACAATTGTTATACAAGGCTATTAAAATCTATTTCTTCTTCTTCAATAGACACAATGTCTTGCACTTTCTGTATAGTCATAAACATGGCCCGGTGATCAGAGTAGTAGCAAGTAGCCGTGCTTGTGGCTGCTACGCAGTATTCTGCCGTTTCAGCCGCTTGTCTAGCCTTGCACTTTTCATATCTTCGCTGCTTTTGAGCCAACTCCCACGCTACCACTTCTGGTTCTTCTTCTCCTCCTTCCATGGCAAATGGTCAGACGACGGAGGCACCGCGCGGTGGCAACGACGGCTGCGGCAGCAGCGGCCACCTGCGTTCCGCGTGACGTCACTCGGTTTCGCGCATGCGCAGGTGTGGAAAATCTATAGTGTGGCTCACGCGAAGCCCGGTGTTGACGAGCCTAGTGAAGCTTTTCGCTTCAACCTACCCTCGCCCAACACGTGCTATTACTCTCGCCAATGATATACTAGAAACGATTACCGATACTGACTGTGCTGATGCTTTCAATTCCGCATTTGCTAGTTTTCACAAAAGAAATGGCAACACACTTCTCTTTTCTTTTTTTCCATATGGAAAGTACAATGCTGCCTAGCATCACATTTTATGAAGACGGAATTTCATCCATAATCCAGAAGACAAGGCTATCATCATCATTTGGCATTGATGGTATTAGCTCTAAATTTCTAAGGAATACGACACACACACTTGCTTCATATTTGTCATTACTGTTCTCACAGTCACTTTCTTCAAGAACCATGCCGGATGATTGGAAAGTGCGAAAGGTCGTTTCAGTCTACAAAGCAGGTAACAGAAACTCCCCATTAAATTATCGACCTATTTCACTAATGAGCGTGCCATTCAAAGTCATGGAACATGTCATCTACCCTCAAATTATTTCTTTCTTAGGCTGTAATGGCTTTTTTCGTCCCTCGCAGCATGGGTTCCGCAAAGGTTTCTCTTGTGAAACCCAGTTCGCTCTTTTCATTCATGACTTGCATACAGTAGAATCTCGGTGATACGAATCTCAAGGGGAAGCGAAAATATTCGTATCACCCGAAATTTCGTATTGCCAAAAAACGAGCGAAATCCATCCCGAAACCATGAGACATGTACACAAAAAAAATATTTACGTGGAAAGAAGTCACGTATGTCCTTCTGAGTCGTCTTCTCCGCGAGTTCGGCCAGCAGAGTATTTTCAAAGCTGAAGAACTCTGCTGTAGTGTTCTCACGCACAGTCTCGCATGTCGCAGCACGGCGCAGAATATCGAGAGCATGCATAGTTTCGGCTGCCGACGGTGGTTGTTCATCACCATTTTGGCACTCATCTTCTTCGTCACTGATCGAAATTCCAGGCTGCAACGACACATCCTCCACGATGTCTTCCACTGTGCCCAGACCACAGGTGACGGGATCGTCGTCCGTGGTGGTGAAATCGTCGGCACTGTAGTCAACGCCAAGCTGGTTCCAGACATCAAACGGAATTGGATCTGGCACTTGCGAGGTGGTGGCCACTGTGGATTTAAAAATCCCACACTTCGCGAAACAATTCACGATGGTTGCAGGGGAGACGCGCTCCCAGGCCACTGCAATAAAATGCATAACGTCCAAAAGACTAATCTGCATATTTACATCCTTACGGTCAATCTTCGCAAGGAGGCAGCGCACCAACAAACCTTTGAAGTGGTGCTTTACGTTTGTGGTAATGCCAGCATCCAGTGGCTGCAAATGACTAGTAGCGTTCGGGGGCAGGAATGCCACTTTGATGTTCCGTAGCGTCATGTGCTTTGGATGCGCCGTACACTGGCCCAGCAGCAAAACAATCTTTTTGTTCTTGCATGACATCCTATGGTCCAAGTATGTGACGAACTCCACGAACAGAGCCAACAAAATCCACGCCTTTTTATTGGCTCTATATGTGCAGTGCAAACGACTGGCTGCCTTTAAGCATCGGGGCTTTTCGTATTTTTCAATGACGGTCAGTTTCATTTTTTCTGACCCGTCAGCATTGCAGCAAAACAACACCGTCACACGCTGCTTACTTTTTTGTCCTCCCTGGCAGGCTTCGCCCCTGAAGCAGAGACTGTTTTCGGGCTGAAGATTGTAAAACAGCCCTGCCTTGTCAATGTTAAAAACAACGCGAGCGTCGTATCCCGCGATGAAAGACTGCAGCGTGGTTGCCATCCAATCTTCAACGACGGAGGCGTCAACCTTTTTCCCTTCACCACAGTCTTGTAGGAGAGGTCGTGCCGTGCCTTAAATTGGTGAAACCAGCCACCAGAGGCCTGAAAATTTTCAATTCCAAGTGTGAGTGCGATGTCCGCAACCTTCTCAGGCAGAACTTTTCCGCAAACGTTGGCGCTGGCTGTGGTGACCTCTTTAAACCATGTTAGGCGATCTTCTAATTTTACATGGGGCGCAGTCTTCGCTTCTTTGGAGTATACGCCAAAGTGCTGCACATTCTGCATAATTTGGTTGTGCTGACCGACGATTGTAGACAGCGTAGAAATTGGTAGGCCTAATTCCTTGGCCATGTCAATGTGCCTTTTTTTGGGCTCTTCATCCACCTTCTTTAAAATATCCAGTTTGCCCTTCAAGGACAGCGCCTTCCGCTTTCCTGACATCGTACTGATTGCAGTACCTTTCGGGCTGACACGATGAACGCTCGTAAAACGACACACAAACAACACGCTGCACTTCTGTAGTCGTCGCGCACGAGGGAACAAAGAAGCGGGAGCTGCTGCTGGTGTGACGATCTGCGCGCTGGCTGTAGTGGAAAGACCGGTGGAACGAGCACGCAGGGCCGCGAGAAATGTGGAGAGGACAAATCGCGCCCGACCGGTTGGGTTGGCTGGTTCGCAGGGCAAACGGACCAATAAGCAGCGGCGCTAGCCTCGGGCAACAACAAAGTAAAAAGAAAAGGGCGTAGAGGCCACCCCCAAAAACGAGAGAGAGAGAGAAAGCTTCGCTTGCCTCGTCAGCCTCCCTGCTACTGCGGAATCCCAAACCGGCACTGGCGCACGCTGTGTCGGTGGCGGTTTGACGGTCGCGGTACTGAAGCTCGTATCATCCGGCGTGACGCGGAAAAGTGTTCGGAACATTCGAATTTTGGCCCATTGTACGCAATGCGCTTCGGCGGGGGAATTTTACGAATTCGTATCACACCGAAATTCGTATCAGCCAGGTTCGTATCACCGAGATTCTACTCTACTAACATGGACACTAATGTGCAAACTGACGCAATCTACCTGGATTTTTCAAAAGCCTTTGATAAAGTATCTCACCAGCGCTTGCTACTAAAACTTCAACTGCTAAACCTGAACCCTAACGTTATAATATGGATACAGGAATTTTTGTCTAATTGTACGCAAATGGTCTTGGTCAAAAACAATTTATCTAGCCCCCTCCCAGTAACTTCCGGCGTGCCCCAAGGATCTGTCCTTGGTCCTCTGTTGTTTTTAATATACCTTAATGATTTACCTCAGTGTATTTCTTTTAATATACGCATGTTCGCAGACGACTGCTTCATGTGCCGCACAATCAATAACACATCTGACCAATCTGCTCTCCAGAACGATCTAATCAGCTTTTCAGAATGGTGCAATAATTCACTAATGACGCTAAATGCCAACAAATACCTAGGAGTAACTCTGTATCTCATGATTCGTCTTGGAGCACACATTTCACTAACATTATCTCCGCAGCTAACAAAACCTTAGGCTTTCTGAAAAGCAGTCTTCGAAACGCTCCGGCACATGTAAAATTACTAGCTTATAAATCGCTTGTTAGTCCAAAACTTGAATACGCATCGCCCATCTGGAACCCGCACCAAGCATATCTTGCCAACGCATTAGAATCAGTTCAAAATCGCGCTGTTAGATTTATTCATGCATCATACTCGTATAACTGCAGCGTTTCATCTCTAAAAACAGAATCCGGTTTATCAACGCTTTTATGTGGACGTCGCATTTCCAGCCTTTCACTGTACCACAAGCTCTTTTTTTTTCATCCGCCCTTTGTAAAAGGTAACGCGTTATCGTTACCGTTACCGAAAAAAAGTACCGTGCATTACTTTGCCATTACTTCAATCAAGAGCCATACATCACAGCAGCAGCACGCATATCTTATTGAACCAGCCATCCACTTCAAGTTGCGCGCCCGGACCACCACCTTCACTGCCTCATTTTCTTTGAACGGCCACTGACTGGAAGCCCTTCCCCACGAAATCGCTGCTACTACCTGCCCATCTTCCTTTTTACAACTTCTGTATGACCATTTTTTTCAATAATTATTTACCATGACCCTTACTGTATGCATAAGAAACCACCCCTCATGTAATGCCCCTCCGGGGGACCTTTAAGGTAATAAACTGAACTGAACTGAATGGGCGATGGCAGTAGGCCTCGTAGTGAAAACGGCACCTGATGTGTTAGGCCTATGGGACACTTTACATAGTATTCAGCGAGTGCCTGGTAGGGCTTCTGGAATGGAGGACAGGACAAGAGGAAGGCAGTTCTGCTGTTGGAAGAAATGTGCAATTCACTGGTGGCACGGCGACTGTGGTGGATGTCGGGATCTTCCATCTGGCACCTGCTCGCAAGGCCCTCGTGGACCAGCACAGGATCTTGGCTGAAAGTGAAGCTTTTGTGCCCGCGCATCGCTGCCAGTTTTGCCTGTGAATGCGCAACTTCTTCAGCTAAAGGCAAGAAGAGAACTCGCACGTGAAGCTGGCTTGCCTCGTCAAGTTTTTAAAGCCAGTCGCGCATGGGTGCATGCGATGCGCTGCATTTTTGCTTTGCCCGAGGACATCGATTTGCCAGAAGTGACTGGCAGAGTACAAGGATGAACTCCTGACATTCCAGCGCCGTGCCATTAACTTGTGCAGGACTAAGAACCAGCGTTTTAGGCGTTACCGAAAAAAAAGTAACTAAATACGTTACTCGTTACGCTAAAAAAAAAGGAACGCGTTGCTGCCCTATGTTACCTACAAAAAAGGGTAACGGGTTATTGTTACCGTTACCGAAAGAAAGTACCGTGTGTTACTTTGCGGTTACTTCATGGCCACTAATTTTAATTAGTCTTTGCCTTAAGAACTTATGATAACAATTTTATGAAGCTCACATTTCACATAAAACTTCTAGCCCAAACAAGATTTTACGCGAAATCCTGATTTAACGAGAATACTTTGCACAAATGGGCAGGAGCTTAGCAATGTTATAGTGGCCTAAAGTTGCCTATAGAGTTACATGTGATGGCTTCAAACTCTGTGGCACATGGTGAAGCCATTATCTGAATGTGACATTAAACACAAAATGACATTTCATCAATTCTAACTTCACAAAGAAAACATCTCTGAACTCTCAACAAATTTAAGGTATAATTCTGAAAAATGTGATGTTCCAAAATGTTCCGCATGCTTCCACTCTTCGGAGAGTTGTGTATGTGAGTGGTTTGGGAAGGGCAGGTAGGTGAAGGCAAGTGTGTGAATGCGTGTTCGTGCACGTGCTTCGTGGTTTACGGCTATTCTGTCTTTTTTGGGGTGCGTTGTCAAGGGAAGGTGTTTTCTGGCATGCATGCGAGCAGCAACAAGGGTCGTCGAGAGCACCTGCATATTTTGTTTATTTATAAGATCACTTTTTTTTCTAAAAAAGGGGGCGGAGTGGGTCACAATTGGAACAAAAAGTAACTAGTAACGTGACACCTTACGTTACCTAAAATTGCTAATGTAAGTACGTTACCCGTTACAGTTGCGAAATGGTAACGAGTACGTTACTAAGTTACCGAAAAAAGTAACGCGTTACCGCCAACACTGCTAAGAACTGCCTTGTACCTCAGATCAGCAATGCCGACAGAACTCCAATCTTTTTAATGCTCCGCCGAGCCATGTAGCACACAACAGCAGTGGGAAATAAGACTAGAAAAGCTGTCATGCACGCATGCACAGCTGGCGGACATAGGCTGCTGCTGTGTGTCGTATTCAAAAGGAAGACAGTTCCGAAAAACGAGATCTTCCCTAGCTGCATTCATATCAATTGCATCATTTATAAGGAAATCAACACAGTTGATGACCATCAAACCCTTAACAGTGCGCTTAAATCTATAACAAAATGGTGCACGGACTGGCAGATGACCCTTAACGCTACTAAATCAGCTTGTATGACAATAACAAGGAAGAAGCTTAAATCAAATTTTCCATACACCATAAATAACATACCACTCACTACAGTCACGGAACATATGTCGAAAAAATCTACTAATAACTGGTGACCTCCGGTGGAACGCCCACATGGACATGATTACATCAACAGCTCTAAAACGACTCTTTTTTATTAGATGATGTACAACACTGCGGTTAGATCTGTCTTAGAACATGGTAATGTCGTTTGGTTCCTTCATACTAATCAAAATATTGCCAAACTCGAAGCAGTTCAAAGAAAAGCTGTCAGATTTATATTTAACAAATACCAAACAACTAACTCACCAACAGAAATAATGAAACGTGAGGGGATACAAACACTCCAAATACGTAGTAAACTCGCGCGACACAAGATGATGTATCAACTAATTCACCAGCAATTAAAACTTGACGTTACTAAATATATTTCCTTTTCTAAAGCAAGATCGACGTGTCACGAACATTCTAATACACTTAACGAGTACCCTTTCCATACTGACTTCTTCAAATACTCATTTTTTCCGTTTGCCACTCGTGAATGGTACAGTCTAAACCCTTCAATAACTAGCAGCTCATCGTTAGGAAAGTTCAGCGCTGCTATCGAGAGCTCGGTACTTAATTAGCATATATTTTTGTGTGTGTGTTTTCTGTGTTGCTAATATTGCTTCCTATTCTGTGTGCCTTTTTAAAGTTAACTTTGTTCAGGTATACACAGACTACCAATATTGTTTTCGGAACTATTGCGATGTAACTTCTGTCATGACGCCTATTGTGAGATTAATTTGCCTTGTTTCAATATGGTTATGATACAGTTCGTTGTAATGTTATTCTGCATTGTTGTATTTTCGGTTGTATTTCCATAGTTAATTCCAGTGCCTTTGCTTTACCCTTACTGTAAGTTGTCTATTTCACGATCTTCACCAAAATGATGTATTTTTTGAACTGTTATTACTAACCCTATTTTGCCCTCCTGCAACAATCCCAAATGGGATTAGCAGTATGTATAAATAAATAAATAAATAAATATCAGGTCCAATGAAACTAGTTAGATGGACTCTGCGATGGTGCTGGACTAGCTCCGTGTCGTGTGGTCCAATGGCCAGGTGCGAATTTCCTGTTGATGCTTGTGCTTGATGTGTTCAGAGGATGTTTGATGGACTGTGTAAAGCCCGCGTTTGGCAAGTGTAATTCTGGCCTTGCACATCACAGCTGCAGTCAATGGAAACAAGCCATGTTGTCCAAAAGGCGAATGATGAGTGAATCACAAGCAGCAGGGAACTGACTCTGGCAGGACGCAGCTTGCATGACTTGTCGATGGGTGGGTGCCGTGGTAAACTCCAAAGGCCCAGTGCACATGGGAGCCGACTGGCAAAGGACTGGAGTCCAGGGTATTTGGAGGAGTATGGGACACATGCAGGGATCTTTACCCTACACCAGAATATTTCATGGAAGACAGGGCGATAGTTCACTGACAGAGCTCGGCAGCTAGATACCTTTCAATGTCGCCACCTGAGAACACCAGGTGACAGTATGAAGTGTGTTTCATTTGTAGTCTCACCAATGGGGCTCTTCCAAGTCCACTTCCTGTTCTTTCGTTTACGATCTCATGATCCGCAAATTATTTCTACCTGGAAACTCTACTATTAACTCTCCCCTGTTGTTCCTATGCCCTACGGCATAGTCTCCTACTGCCTGGTCTCCAGCCTGCTTCTCTTCTACCTTGGCATTGAAGTACAGAGTATGGTGTTATTACTTTGCCGATGCCACGTTCGCATAGAAGCTTTCGATGATTTGGTCATCATGGCTGGATCTAGGCACATAAGCCTGCACCACCTTCAGTTTGTGCTTCTTATTAAGCCTAATTAGGGTAACTGCCACTGTCACCCCTTCGTGCACTTGTGCGTGCACTCCCAAACACCCTTAGAGATTGGGGGGGTAGCGGTCTCAAAGGAGAGGCCTTCGACTCAGCGTAGCAAGCTCAGCCAGAAACCAGCCACCAAGTGACAAGGGGGGTGGTCATTTGGTGCCCAGCTACAAGATTACAAGGGAGCTACAGCATAGACCACTTATAACGCACACTGCAGGAGTCTGGAAATTGCGCATTATAAACGGTACTACACTGCAACCATACATTCGCATTTTCAGAACGGCCAGCCTACCTGTCAAAGTGCAGCTGACAGCGCATCAGACGCACAACACTGCAATCACAAACAGCAAAGAAGTTTATTTCGTCTTTTTGTCAAAGCGTCGTAGTGAATGAAAGAATGTTACAGTCAAACCTGGATATAACGAAATTGAAAAAAGTTCGCAATTTTTCGTTATATCCAGGTTTTCGTTAGATGCAGTTTTGGGTTAGGACTGGTAAGGATCATGCCAAAACGAAATAAAAATTCGACAGATATCAATTCAAGTGAACTCGCCATTCAAAGAATTTATTTAATAGAGAAAAACTGCGTAATTTTCGCTTGCTGTTTTTGCCCAATTGAAGCCACTACTCGGCGCTTCAAGGAAACTAAGGCATCCAGGGCTGCTTCATCGTCCTGCGAGCCGACGAAATGGCGCAGAACATCCACCGCGTCCATCAGTTCCCTCGCAATGGGAACAGCACAAAACGTATCAGGCTCTGACTAACCGTCACCTTCAAGGCTATCTTTAACGGTTTCCACAAGTGCCGCATCAGTCATCTCTTCCGTAGCCACGGCGCCGTTGTCCACGAACAAAAAGTTGCACAGCTCGACACCGTCGGGCACCCCACCGTTCATGCGTAGTTCATCCCACGCTTCTGCGACCTCGGGTGGGCTTGAAGGTTCGTCTTCAGTGACTGTAGCTTGAATGGCCTTATTTACCTGAGCCTTGGCGAAGCAATTGGCGATCACCTGTGATCCGACCTCTTGCCATGACACAGCAAGCATTTCGATTGCTTGGTAGATATCCACTTTTGTTGGCCGTTCAAGGCGGATGTCCAGGAGCATCTTTTGTATCAGTCGACGGCGGTAACAGCATTTAAAGCTGTTAATAACCCCTTTGTCTACGGGTTGTACCAGAGAAGTGCAGTTAGGTGGCAAATACTGCAGCTCGACGTTCGAAAGCTGTAGGCCTTCCACATTGTGCGCGGAGCAGTTGTCAAGCAGCAAACAAATGCTGCGAACTTGTCGCTTGACATCTTGGTTGAGCACCTTCAGCCAGTCGGAAAAAATTGCCCGCGACATCCAAGCTTTGGAGTTTTCCACATATTTTACTGGCATCCGCCTTGTTCCTTTAAAACATCTGGGCCAGGCATTGCGGCCAATAACCAATGGGATTCGGTTGTCGCTGCCATCAGTGTTGGCGCAAAGCAAAACCGTCACGCGGAGTTTACTTTGCTTTCCACAGCGGCAGTCTTCTCCTTTTAGTGACAACGTGCGGCTCGGGAACATTTAATAAAACAGGGCCGTCTCATCAGCATTATAAATGTCGGCAGCTTCATAGCGGCTGAAAATGCCGGGAAGCTTCTCGGCCACCCACGAGGCAGCAGCATCGCTGTCTGCGGAGCCAGACTCGCCAGATACCACTTTTCCGACCACATCGTGCCGGCTTTTAAATCCTTGTAGCCAGCCGTTACTCGCTTTGAAGTCGTCGTGGCCCAGGATGCAAGCAAAATCTATGGCTTTCTGCTGCAAAATCGCGCCACTTATGGGCACGTTTTGTGCTCGTCTGTCCAAAAACCATGCAAACACGACGTTGTCCACATCAGCATACGTCGACGTCTTCAGTCTTTTCTTCTGGGTACTTGTGCCCGACTCCATCGCACTGCGGATGCTTTGTTCTGCAGCAAGAATGGTTGACAGGCAGCTGGCTGGTATATTGAAGCGGGCAGCGACATCCTTCTTTTTTTCGCCGGCGGTAACCGCATTCAAAATCAAGAGCTTATCTTCAAGCGACAAAACTTTGCGTTTCCTCACAGCAGAACTCATCGTAACAAACCGACACCGTAAACACACACCAGCACACGCACGTCAACACGCTGACGAAGAAGGCTTACCATAACTGCGCCGCAACACCACGAAGAATTTGTCATAGTAGTGCCGCCTAGTGTCAAGCTACAAAATGAAAGCTTAAAAGTTGCTACGCTTACCACGGAGCGGCGATAGCGGCGCTCAACATCATCATCACCGAGGTCCGCTTGTTTGCTGCGATTGCAAGCGTTCTGCTCGCGGTCTACTTTACCTTTTAATATAAAAACTTACTTAAACAATATTCATTAAAGTTGCGCACTGCCCGGTCAAATTTCGGGCAAAACATTAGAAGATACAGCTCGATGATCAGAGCCGCGAATTCGTTACATCAAGGTCAACTGCCGCAACGAGTTCGTTACATGGAGGTCGCCTATACATGGGCTTCAATGGGGGATGTGTTGGGGAATTGAAAATTTTCGTGAAATCCAGGAATTCGTTACACAGAGGTTCGTTACATAGAGGTTCAACTGTATTTTAATCTGGCGCTGCGATTGAATTGTGTTGCTAATGGGTTCATCTTCAAAAACAGTGAGGCACTTGAGCTCTTGCTCACTGAGGTTTCTCTGAGCGCAGTAGAGGCGCAGTTGGTTTAACAGTCGAGCGCATCTTTACACAAAACTTGTGCAGCACTTTCACTCACTTCGTCAGGCTCATCATCGGATAGAGGCTCTTCGCAACCGTGCACTGCTGCCGCAATGTCTTCATCTGTGGCGGCTACTTCACACACAACGCCGTCAGGGTTGGCGACGACGACGATGGCGAGCTTATCTCGTGCCAGTCCTTCAAACGCTGAATCCAACCGTTCAATGGGTTGAAATCATCATGCCTCAAAATGCTTGCAAGGCACCTGGCCTTGGCAGCTGTTGTCGCAACTTGTTGCTGTTCTTCCAAATAGCGGACATAGTAGCGTCGGTGACATCGTATTTTTTACCACTGTAGCCTTTTTTAAACTGCTCTTGACGTGCCTCACAATGCTCTGCTTGGTTTCGAGAGCTTGCCATTTCCTGGCTTTCGGAGGCGCAGATGCCATTGGAACTGAAGACAGCTGAGGCTGGTAGACTTGCTCACATTGTTAGCTGACTTACCTACGTTGTCAACTTTTCACTACACGCGACGATACATATCGCACTCATGGGCTCAGGCTTGACAAGACGCTGCCGCACGCGTGTGTGGTACTCTAGCAGCGCTTGCAGCGTCATCCCATGCGGCTGTGGCCGCCGCTCCAGCATGCTCGTCTGGCTGTGTCATCATCTACTACTTCCAGTGTGCCAAACATAATGTCTCCAATTACGATTACACTGGAAGGTATAAGGAAGTGTCAATTCTATGAATGAAGCCAAAGCCACTGGTCCAGACGGAATCTCTCCGAAGATACTCAGAACCTGTTCTTTCATTATATCTCAATACTTACAAATCATATTCTGCAAAACCATCGAAAATGGCATACTCCCTAAAGATTGGAAAAAAGCCTATGTACAGTCAAACCTGGATATAACGAAATTGAAAAAAGTTCGCAATTTTTCGTTATATCCAGGTTTTCGTTAGATGCAGTTTTGGGTTAAGACTGGTAAGGATCATGCCAAAACTAAATAAAAATTCGACAGATATCAATTCAAGTGAACTCGCCATTCAAAGAATTTATTTAATAGAGAAAAACTGCGTAATTTTCGCTTGCTGTTTTTGCCCAATTGAAGCCACTACTCGGCGCTTCAAGGAAACTAAGGCATCCAGGGCTGCTTCATCGTCCTGCGAGCCGACGAAATGGCGCAGAACGTCCACCACGTCCATCAGTTCCCTCGCGGTGGGCACAGCACAAAACGTATCAGGCTCTGACGAACCGCCACCTTCAAGGCTATCCTTAACGGTTTCCACAAGTGCCGCATCAGTCATCTCTTCCATAGCCACGGCGCCGTTGTCCACGAACAAAAAGTTGCACAGCTCGACACCGTCGGGCACCCCACCGTTCATGCGTAGTTCATCCCACGCTTCTGCGACCTCGGGTGGGCTTGAAAGTTCGTCTTCAGTGACTGTAGCTTGAATGGCCTTATTTACCTGAGCCTTGGCGAAGCAATTGGCGATCACTTGTGATTCGACCTCTTGCCACGACGCAGCAAGCATTCCGATTGCTTGGTAGATATCCACTTTTGTTGGCCGTTCACGGCGGATGTCCAGGAGCATCTTTTGTATCAATCGACGGCGGTAACAGCATTTAAAGCTGTTAATAACCCCTTTGTCTAAGGGTTGTACCAGAGAAGTGCAGTTAGGTGGCAAATACTGCAGCTCGACGTTCGAAAGCTGTAGGCCTTCCACATGGTGCGCGGAGCAGTTGTCAAGCAGCAAAAAAATGCTGCGAACTTGTCGCTTGACATCTTGGTTGAGCTCCTTCAGCCAGTCGGAAAAAATTGCCCACGACATCCAAGCTTTGGAGTTTGCCACATATTTTACTGGCATCCGCCTTGTTCCTTTAAAACATCCGGATCAGGCATTGCGGCCAATAACCAATAGGATTCGCTTGTCGCTGCCATCAGTGTTGGCGCAAAGCAAAACCGTCACACGGAGTTTACTTTGCTTTCCACCGCGGCAGTCTTCTCCTTTTAGTGAGAACGGGCGGCTCGGTAGCATTTAATAAACCAGGGCCGGCTCATCAGCATTATAAATCTCGGCAGCTTCATATTGGCTGAAAATGCCGGAAAGCTTCTCAGCCACCCACGAGGCAGCAGCATCGCTGTCTGCGGAGGCAGACTCGCCAGATACCACTTTTCCGACGACATCGTGCCGGCTTTTAAATCCTTGTAGCCAGCCGTTACTCGCTTTGAAGTCGTCGTGGCCCAGGATGCAAGCAAGATCTATGGCTTTCTGCTGCAAAATCACGCCACTTATGGACACGTTTTGTGCTCGTCTGTCCAAAAACCATGCAAAAACGGCGTTGTACACATCAGCATACGTCGACGTCTTCAGTCTTTTCTTTTGGGCACTTGTGCCCGACTCCATCGCACTGCGGATGCTTTGTTCTGCAGCAAGAATGGTTGACAGGGCGCAGGCTGGTATATTGAAGCGGGCAGCGACAGCCTTCTTTTTTTCGCCGGCGGTAACCGCATTCAAAATCGAGAGCTTATCTTCAAGCGACAAAACTTTGCATTTACTCACAGCGGAACTCATCGTAACGAACCGACACCGTAAACACACACCAGCACACGCACGTCAACATGCTGACGAAGAAGAAGAAGGCTTACCATAACTGCGCCGCAACACCACGAAGAATTTGTCATAGTAGTGCCACCTAGTGTCAAGCTACAAAATGAAAGCTTAAAAGTTGCTACGCTTGCCACGGAGCGGCGCTCAACATCATCATCATCACCGAGGTCTGCTTGTTTGCTGCGATTGCAAGCGTTCTGCTCGCGGTCTACTTTACCTTTTAATATAAAAACTTACTTAAACAATATTCATTAAAGTTGCGCACTGCCCGGTCAAATTTCGGGCAAAACATTACAAGATACAGCTCGATGATCAGAGCCACGGATTCGTTACATCAAGGTCGACTGCCGCAACGAGTTCGTTACATGGAGGTCGCCTATACATGGGCTTCAATGGGGGATGTGCTGGGGAATTGAAAAATTTCATAAAATCCAGGAATTCGTTACATAGAGGTTCGTTACATAGAGGTTCAACTGTAGTACCAGTGTTTAAAAGCGGTTCTAAATCCTCCCTAACTAACTATAAGCCAATTTCACTTTGTTCCATATGTTGTAAAGTTTTTCAGCACATTCTTTATAGCAATATAATTAGGCACTTAGAAGGAAGCAATTTTTTCTTTCCAAATCAGCATGGTTTCCGCAAAGGAGTGAGCTGCACCATTCAGTTAATTGAACTATTTCATGAGCTTGCAGATACTGCCGCAAAAAGAATGCGTACCGATGCAGTCTTTCTTGATTATCGCAAAGCATTTGATTCCGTATCACATGATCTGTTAATACACAAAATGAGAACTCTTAACTTAGACACAAAAGTCATCAAGGTTATTGAAGACTACCTGAACGACAGAACGCAAAGCGTAGTTATTGGTGGCAAGAATTCTAGTTTTGCTCATATCACCTCGGGAGTGCCGCAGGGCTCTGTGC
This sequence comes from Amblyomma americanum, assembly GCF_052857255.1. NCBI lineage: Eukaryota > Metazoa > Arthropoda > Arachnida > Ixodida > Ixodidae > Amblyomma > Amblyomma americanum. Next base: position 201,112,960 of record NC_135502.1, read on the forward strand.
TAGGACCGCTACTCTTTTTAATTTACATCAATGATATCGCTTCAGACATTTCCTCACAAATGAGACTATTTGCAGACGACTGCGTTGTGTACAGAGCCATTTGCAATCAACCTGATATAGATGCACTCCAGCATGACCTATACAGTATAGCCTCCTGGTGCCAAAACTAGGAACTTAGCCTGAATACAGACAAATGTTACCAAGTAACATTTACTAGATCTAAAATCACTAGTGAACCCACCTACAAACTTGGTGATTCGATGCTAAGAAAGGTGAATGAAGTTAAGTATTTATGTGTTCTTTTGATGGCAGATCTGTCCTTTTCTAGCCATATTACCACGACTGTCCAAAAAGCCGGGAAAACACTTACACGAACACTTAGGACTGCCCCTCAGATTCTAAAAATTACAGCATATAAGTCGCTGGTAAGGCCGCAATTAGAATATGCGTCTGCATTATGGGATCCCCACCAGCGGTACCTGATTGATAAAATAGAAGCTATACAAAACCGCGCTGCCAAATTCATACCAAGGCAGTACTCCGGACACTTAAGCGTTACAGAAATAAAGAAACAAGTCGGACTAGAACAGCTACACATAAGACGCCAAAAGCACCGCCTGAAACTACTACATGCAATATACACTGACTCGACAGGCATTGACAAGCTTACATACCTCAAACCCCCCCCCCCCCCATTATGTTTCAAACAGAAGAGACCACAGTTTAAAAATACGCGAAATTACCTGCAAAACAAACTACATGAAGTATTCCTTTTTTCCCCGTAGTATTTCTGAATGGAATAAGTTGCTGGTTGACGTCGTGGGTGCTTCCCGAGATGTATTTTTAAATCTAATCAGTGATTTGTAATTGCACTGTTCTTTTAAGCCATTGACTGTACGCTTTGTCTTAAAGCGCATGCATGCATGTTTTTCTTTTGTCTTTTTTTCAGTTCTACTGATCTTGATGCATTGCTCCTTGTCATCCCTCCCTTTTGGGGTTATTATATTCACGTACTCGTCACTTTATGCTGTACCCACTCCCCTGCTAAAATGCTTCGGCGCTGCAGGGTGTACTCTAAATAAAAATAAAATAAAATGTGCTTCCCAGTTTTGTCCAATCAGCGTGCCCAACGGAGGTGCATCGGAGAGTGAGAGGAAAAACGCCTGCTTTGGGACTTTTTCTCTCCTGCCTTCAGCCTTGCCTTGAACCCCGCTGACAACGACCCCCCCCACACCCTGCCTGCTGCCCTGATCTTGCGCAGTGGAAAACGCGCCCCTCGCGCCCGCCGGTACGCGGGCCGCCAGGCTTTCAAGAAACCGCACTATACGCGGTCTTCGGTTACGCGCTGCCGCGTACGCCAATAAATTGAACACTATGGGAAGCGAAGCGGTTGGCACAAAGAGCCGCATACTGTGCGGTCCTGCATTATAAGCGGTTACGTTATATATGGTCTGAGCAGTATTGCACCTAAAGTGGACTAACACCAGAGAGAGATAAACAAAACAGAACACAATTTCTCCACCGGGCACGGCGACAGCCCGATGACTGGAGTACCACGACGGGGCCGTCCCGAAGACAGGCGTGCGCTGGTCCGTGGCTGGGCGAATGGTGTTGAGCCAGGAGTCATGCGGGCGCACGTCTCCGAAGCTTAAACGGCGGCATGGGCTGATAGCGGTCAACGTCCTTCACATTATAGGCACGCACCGCGTCTGTTCGTTCGTCTCGAAAAGGAAGGTGTGCATATACAATGTTAACTGTACCTTTGCACTCTCACGCCGGGCGCCTCCCCATTGATCAGGCATGGAGACCGCCTTTCCAGAAAATTCGAGTTCTTCCAACCTGGCACCGCCCGTGCGCGAGCGAAGTGGAGAAGGCATTGCACAGCACGCTTAAGGCTACGTCCTCTCGTTCGCAATGAGAACCGTTTACTCCAAACTTCGACGGTGTGCACTGACATGTTTCCTTCGGCACTGTGCCGGCGAGCGAAGTGGATAGGGCAGCAACGCACACAAGGTTACGCGCTCTCAGGGGTTCCTTCTCCAATTGTCCAGAAATCTCTATGGCGCAAGCTGGTGAGATTGCTTATGCACCGTGCCAGTCTTCCGAATGTGCGCCGAATTTTGCGACACTGTCCCTCCGTTAAAGATTATTATACTACACTATTCACAAACACAGAAGTCGCGCACATGTACATGCGCTCACAAACTCAAATGACCCAATACATACATCAGTACAATGATGTTTCCATACAAGACACTGGGCCATTGTCGAGGTACTACACAACATGCCTCACAGTAAAACAACATTTTGAACAGGAAGTACACAATTGCAAGGCATGCTTGCGCCTGTACTTCCACATTCTGCATACAGAGTCTGCACGGGATATACCCGCCCCAGCTCGAGCTTTCGTTAGCACTTGTTCTCTTTCTGACACAGCTCGCTACCTGTCGCGAGTTGTGCTCCTTTTCCTTTCTCTGTGCTGGCTCAGCTTCCTGCTCCTCCAACTCCTGTCGGGTTATAGGCCCAGATTTGGACTCCTTTCCGTGTTGCTAGCGCATTTATTGCAAACACGATTAATTCCAGTTCACTTATGGCGGCTCCAACTCTCTTGTCTGCCTTCTAGTGTACGCTGTTCATTTTTGCGCTTTCGCCTCCAGACTGAGTCCCTACTGAATGCTGGGCTCTTTCGTCGCATCCTCTCACTTTGCTGCGGTGTTCGTGCACTTTGCTCGCACCCGACTCAGCTGTCTTCAGCTTCGTGCTCTTTCTTTCCAGTTTCTTCCTGATTCTTCTCCGGGCTATTCATCTGTTGTATCGGAGGTTTGCAAGTCGAGATGTATTAAAAAAAGGTAGTTCATTGGAGGTGAATTACATATGCCAAAAGACGTGGTTTGCAGAATTCACTAGGGCAACTGAAATAAAAAGAATGAAACAGAATAAAAATAAATGCTTCCAAACAGCAGTGTTCAAACGGCAGCAAGTCCGAGTGCACTAAGCATCTCCCATATGCAATTCATCACATACGACTGATTTCAGATCTAAAGGTTCTTTTTTTGCATTACAAAGCTCTGCCCACGCATTTGCAATTAAAATAAAAGTTCGTGCCTGAAAAAGCATGACAAGCTGTTCATAAGATATTCTGCTGGAGTGGTTTATTCTATTCCCATATCTTGTGGACAGTTTTATGCCAGCCAGACTGGGTGTTGTATCAATGACCGTCTGAGGGAACATGCCTTAAATTAGAAAAGAAGATGATAAATACAATCATTTGTTGCACACAAGTAGTGAGGCAGCCAACACGTGTACATGGTTTTACTTCTTCCGTATGTGACCTTGCGTTTATGTAAGCATACCGGTGCACGTTAAAAAAACCTCAGGTGGTCAAAATTTCCGGAGCCCTTCACTACGGCGTCCCTCATAGCCTGAGTCAGTTTAGGATGTTAAACTGCCATAAAACCTATTTTTATGGATTTTAGTAAAGCATTTGACCTCTTCTCCCATTCTAAATTAATTGGCAAGCTTAAACAAGTCGTTTTCCTGAAGAACAGCGCAAACTTGGACACAGACAGAAGGAAGACGCGCAGACGGGCACTGACTTGCAACTGAAGTTTTATTACTTGGAGCGTGGAAATAAATAGGTGGCCACCAAACAAAAAAAAGAACAACACACACTCACTCATGACACCGAAGGAGCCATGGATATGCCGCTTGCGTGTGGTTCCTTCGGTGTCGTGGATGACCTCTGTGTGTTGTTCTTGTTTTTGTTGTTTGGTGGCCACCTATTTATTTCCACGCTCCAAGCAACAAAATTTCAGTTGCAAGTTGGCGCCCGTCTGTGTGTCTTCCTTCTGTCCATGTCCAAGTTCGTGCTGTTCTTCAGGAAAATGTCATACCAACTCACCCAAGCATCCAGTTTATACAAGTCGGTCTTCCTAACTTTATAGTTAACTGGGTTTCAGCTTATCTATCTAACCGAGAGCAGTTTGTTAGTACTATTGATGACCATTATATTCACATAGCCTGCCTGTCTCTTCTGGTGTCCCCCAAAGAAGCGTCCTTGGTCCCCTGTTATTTTCAATATAGTATGTGAGTGACATTGTCAAAGTAGTTACTCATCCCTGTTTGCAAATGGCTGAGTTTTTTTAATGTAATTACTGTTCATGAAGACCAAGTCTTATTCAATTTAAACCTAAAGAATATTTTGGATTGTTGCAATCAGTGGGACATGAAACTTAAATGGACACTGAGGAGAACCCTATCAAATTTTTTTTTGTTAGCAATATCTGATAGTTCCGAATTTTATGGCTTTGTTGTCGCTTGTCCAGGAGCAAAAGATGCATTTATTTCAAAGAAATTTGGATTCGAAGTTGAAAAATTTTTTCCCGCCGCTCCGATTCAAACTCGAGAACTCTTATGAATACACGGAAAACTCTTATAACGCCACAGAATGGAGTGACGTGAAACGGTGACGTAAACGGAGACAACGTGATTTCTGGAGGCTAGCGGTGCGGTCTAGCAGCTGCCGAAATGAAAGCTACCGCCGCCGCACGTTGAAGCCATCTATCAGGGGTCGCTACCGTCGCTTCGTTTACGTTTGCACCGGGGTCTTGCCAGCGTTACGATGGATCCTGTTCCCGAACCCGACGACGTAGTTCTCGCAAAAACTCCGGCCTGCATTTTCAGCGACCTCAGCCGCACAGAGCGTGCGATGCTTTTGAGGGAGCACGGTTAGGTTAGGCGCCGGCGGGTTTTTCCCCCTTCCTCAGAGAGCAGCCGTTGCAAACTAAACATCATAACCCCCAGTGCGGGGAGTCGCAAGGGGCCAGGACAAGGTCGGCGCCTTGCGCCCATCGGAGGCTGGCCGGGGCTTTGGGGCCGACGGATTGTGATTCCTTGAACGGCGCGGTTGCACGGCGCAGCAGGCGGCATTGAGGTCTCCCACGGTTGCAAGGGCCAAGTTATTTATTTATTTTTTTGCTTCAAAAAATAAATGGGTGCTCAAGGGCGGTCGCGTTAAAAGTCGGCGGCTTGAAACTAAAGCCGGTGCACAACGCTTTAACAGCTTCCGCTACTGGATCTGGCTCTCTCGCCCACTTGCATGTACCTTCAGATATGTACTGTGAATGGATTAAATTAGTCGATCTCGAAAAGAACAGCTCCACCCAAATGCTGCAGCTATTGAATACAACGCGCACCTCGCCGCGGAGTCAAATCAGTCTGGCCTGGCCGGCGGCGGCTGGCGCACTCGGCGTGAAATAGAGACATGCTCCAAGTCTCCCCGCCAGTGCGGTCAGAGTGCGCCGAAGCCGCCGAACGCGTCGACGGTCAAGCACAGTTGGAGTGTAAAGGGTCTCGCTTTGACCGACGTAACTTCACCGTGCAGCGCGCCCGCGCACCTCGCCGCAGCATAAACGCGCCTTAACAGAGCCTGCGCTTAACCGCTAACCAACGTATTCGGCGGCGGCATCCATGGGAGCCACTGAAACCCCCCACCCACTCACTGAATATAAGAAAAGAGGTCCTGTGTCGAGGTTCGGAATCGAACCTGGGCCTTCGGCGTTTGAGGCGGAGACGCTAACACTCCGCCACGACGGCTCAAGCTAGAGCCGTCAATAAAGGTGCATCTAGTGAATGCACTCTTCTGATGCAGAAATCTCCGTGCTTTCGCTAGGTATATCCTGGCCTAACAGAGCTAGGCCATCAGCAATTTTTCTGAACTGCCTTGTACCTTGTCTCCCGTCCCTAATAAACGATTTCCGTTAAGTAATTTGAAGTTTACTGGCATAGCCGGGAATGTTTCGCCGGGCAAGCGTGCGAATACACAAGTGCTGCCTTGTACGATCACCGGCCATAGTGCCATCGTAGCTTTTCATCGGCCGGGGCGATCATCTGACAAGCCTTAACAGGCTTTAAAACAAAACTTACTTCAATATTGATCTGCGCAACCTACCTTTGTCAGCCTCAGAGATTCGCGAAACCATGTAGGATGGAAAATTCCTCCAAGGTGGTGTCCCTTGTTCTATGGCGTCACCACGCTTCTACTTGCGAGATTGTCCTGTGGTGGCGATACCTGTATTTTGGTTCTTGCTATTTTCTACCTTACAAGAGCTTTGTTTTCAGTAAGAGCGGCGTTTTTGTGATCAGGAGCTGGTATTCTATCGATACAAGCCAACTTCAATTTCTCCTCAGTGTCCCTTTAACACTCAGAAAGCTGTATTTATGAGATAAGAAATAAAAAGGACAGTCTATTGTACCCCTACCATCATCCATCATTTCTGCTCTCAGACTTAACTGAATATAAATATCTTGCCGTGATGATAACACGCGAAGGAATCCTCTGAAAGCGGCACAAGAAGACAACACACACGACACAAGCGCTTGTGTCGTGTGTGTGTGTGTGTTGTCTTCTTGTGCCGCTTTTAGCGCATTCCTTCGCATAATGATCAACCAACTGGCCCTGGTAATAGCTTTGCGATAACTAACAATCTAAGCTGGAATAAACATATGAGTAATGTATGTGCATGAGGTTTTTGTAAACTTTGTGTCCTGAAGCACAAACTGAGGAATGCTCCTGCAGACTTGAAATTTTTTAGCCTATTCATCATTAATCAGGCCCAGGTTAGAATATGCTTGAGTCATCTGGGACCCATTTACTAAAAGTAACATTCAAGGACTTGAAATGATCCAGTGCAAGGCCATCCGATTCATCTTTTCAAAATACTGTTCAACCGACTCACCAACTGCCATAATGCAAGTACACCAGATTTTAACATTGCTGATAAGTCGTGCAATTCCCAGATTAAAGTTTCTTATCCTTCTCAAACATAACAAGTTGTCCCTATGTCAAGCCATTTTCCGCTCCACGGCCAACAAGACATCGCCACTCTGATTCACTAACTCTATTCACTGCCAGAACTAACCTATGTAAATACTCCTTCCCTCGCACCTTAACTGAATGGAATACTTTACCTTTGGCAGCACTGCGTGACATAGACTCCATTGAAAAAATACAAGGTTGACGCCATAAAATTTATTGGCTTTGTGTTTTAAATTTCAGTGTTTTTTATATATGTGTTGCGTTGTATTGCCTCTCCTGCTAGGGCCAGAAGGGCCTGCAGTGTTGTGTAAATAAATAAATAAAAGTAAATGCGAAGCTTATGTGGCCCAGTCTGAAGAGACCAAGGTCCTTGGCAAAAGTAAAGACAGGACGACATGGATTAGCCTAGAAGCCTAGCACTTAGAGAAAGCGAGTGCATCAGCGAACCGTCTTCATCTCTGTAGAAGAACTGCAGATTGGGCTAGTTGATTTTGATGCATAATGGTGGTTCAACAGCGCAAACACACACAGACCAAGAAGGAGACGAGACACACAAACCAGCGCTGAACTTACAACTGAGTTCTTATTAGGAAGAAGCACGTCATATATACACAGACGAAAAAACAGCGCACATGCGCAATGTCAACAAACTCCTAAAGCTGATAAAAGGTAAAACCGCTTTAAAAGCACGTGTGCATCTACAGAACAGCTACCCACTGTGTAGCATACTCATTTCTCAAAGAGATAATGTGACAGATGGCGTACTCCCGCACCCTTTACTTTTTCTGATAATATGAAAAGCTTCAGCTATTTCTCTAGTTTTCTGAATGAACGAACACGTCAGTGTCATCAAAAAACGGTGTGCATTTGCACGTGGAACTATGCTACGCTAGGTTAGTTTCTTTATTTTTTAAAGATTTAGCATGCTCCATGAGCTGCACGTTAATGCAGCGCCCAGTCTGGCCTGTGTAGGTAAGGCCACAGGACAGGGGGATTTGATATACTATGCCAGTCTTACAAGGAACATATCTATTTTCATGATTTAGTAGAAAGATGACTGACGCCAACTAGGTTAATTTTTGAAAAACACGACGTTTCGGGACCAGCTCGGTCCCTTCAAGGTGTGACTACGGGCGAGGCGCAGCTTAGCTTTTTAAGCCCTCTTGTTGAATACCTCCGGATCAATGGCCGCAAACCATGGATGTAAGACAAAGGAAGTGTCCCTAGGGAGCGATTAACATTCCTTCGTGCCTGTTGTATGTGCCACGACTCTAGCAGAAGCCTCCTGCGCTGGTTAGCTTCGGTCTCCAGTTGGTTGGCGTCAGTCATCTTCCTACTAAATTAATTTTCCCAACCAGACAGACTTCTGTCAGATGTTTTCTTTTGAGTCTATTTTCATGATTTATGTTGCAAGCATTTCTTCTGCGTCCCTCATGCCTTCTTTGAACCACCACTCCTCTTTCTAGTTTGTTAGGTGCAGAAAAAAAGGTGCCATTCACACCAACGCACTAGAGAAATAGCTGAAGCTTTTTATATTATCAGAAAACATAAAGCGTGCCTGAGTACGCCACCTGTGACATTATCCCTTAAAAAAATGAGTATGCTACATGGCGGGTAGCGGTTCTGAGGGTGCACACGTGCTTTTAAAGCGGTTTTACCTTTTATCAGCTTTAGGAGTTTGTTGACATTGCGCATGTGCGCTGTTTTTTCGTCTGTGTATATATGACGTGCTTCTTCCTAATAAGAACTCAGTTGTAAGTTCAGCGCTGGTTTGTGTGTCTCGTCTCCTTCTTGGTCTGTGTGTGTTTGCGCTGTTGAACCACCATTATGCGTCTATCTCTGTTCGAGGCTGAGATTGACTTTTTTAATGCAGCTGCCTGTTGAGTCGCTGGGAAGATAAACAAAAGTGTGATACACTTGCCTACCCGCACATGCGTTATCCTTTGCTGGCTCTTTCACAACCCTTGTTTTTAGTTTTGTTTTTTGCATTGTCATTGTTTCTTCCCGGTTGGTAGCACGTGTGTGTGTCGCCTCTCTTGTCCTTGTCTTTGCACTAAAAACCTCTCTGCATCGACTGTAGACTCCAGTCGGAAGGAGAGCAGTGAGGGGGATGTCACCTGTAGGCTTGATTGTAACGACAGTGTTTGGTAGAGAAAGGTTCTGTCGTGTGCCTCGATAAGCTCTGTGAGGATGCCCCGAGCTGGAGGAGACGCTACCCCTCAAATTTGACATTCTCGGATTTGGACCAGAATTGATGTCTAGGCTAATTGGACTACGGTTGACACAATGGGGGCCTCCAAATTTGGCTTTTGCCATTACCAAACTTGGCCCACCCCTGAACTTGTATGTTCTCGGATTTGGACCAAAGTATGTCCAGGCTAATTCTATCGTAAAATTCCGAACAAGCGCCCCCACTCATGTAAGGCCCCCCCCCCCCCCCCAACTTCATTGGTAATTTTATATTTCTGCGTTATTCCGAGAAAGCCCCCCCTCCCCCCCCCCCCCTCTCCACAGCCTTATCACGCACCGCACCCTGGCTACAATGAACTAGAATATTCCCAGGGAACACTGGCCTGCCCCGTCCTGTCCAAGAATCCAATCCAATCCAATCCTGCTTTTCAAGCCATTCGCATGCTTGTTTGTCATGCGCCAGTTGTCTTGTTTTGGTGTTGTCAAGTCGGCAGTGCATTCGTGAACAGTGGCGAAGAAACTTGAGGTCAAACAATGGCATTGGGAAAACGCAAGGAATGTTCGCCAAACGTCTCAAGACTACAAGTTCGACCGGAAACGGTTACGGGAATGGGAAAAGAATTTCGAGAAGTTGCTACAGCAAAATTTCGAAGAAAGTTGAGTAATGGTGCGCCGGTGTTTAGTGAATGCGTGGATGATGCATTCTTCGAGTACTTCGAGCGGGAAAGAATGGCAGAATGTTTTAAATCCATGTGCAGTGCGTTTTTTTTTTTTTTCTGGCGAGAAAATGTTGCCACCATCTTGAATTTCAGCGCCGTTCCGGGATAGCGCCCCCTCCTACTTTGCCAGTAATCTTGACTTGCGGGGGTGGGGGCGCTTGCTCGGAATTTTACGGTATGGCCGCCGACACGATGGTGGCCTCAAAATTTGACCCGGACTAAATGCTTAAAACTTACATATGAGTACTTACCGTAAAATTCCGAACAAGCGGCCCCACCCATGCACGTGCCCCCCCCCCCCCCCTAACTTCACTGTTAATTTCACATTTCCATGCCGTTCCAGGAAAGTGTCCCCCCCCTTCCCCCCCGGTCCATGTCCTTATCACACACAGCGCCCAGGCAACACTGGCCTTCCCCATCCTGTCCAGGAATCCAATCCAATCCTGCTTTTCAAGCCATTCTCATGCCCGTTCTCATAGTTTTTTAATATTACCTAGAGGGAAAGCTGGCACCACCGTCTATGCAAGTTTCCGAAGGAGCCAGGAAAGAGCGCTTCATCCACCGTGGGGATGCCAGGAAGACGGTTAGGCGTACTTGACTTGGCCCTAATACATGACTACGACTGTAGAAATACAAATTTTTGCAAATTATATGTGGCAAGGAAGCATTTTTTGCAATTAGTATGTCCTGTAATGAAATATGGTACTTGTATATCGCAATAAATGAGCAGAAAAGCAGGCAAGCACTGAAGTTGCCCATGGCGAGAAAGGGCTTCATGCCACCAAACTTAGCCAACCGTGGAAAATAATTTTTTTCTTTTAACAGGCACGCATCTTAGAGCAAATGCTTTTGCAAAGAAAAAATCGCTAAGTCTTAAAATACCGCTTTTAGAAGCCTTTTTTTATTTACATTGCAGAAAAACGTTTCATTGGCGTAGTCTCCTATTACGGAACGCGCCCTATGTCCATGTATAGGATATGTTCGTGCCCACGAGAAACTTGCCCGAGCCCCCGTTTTCTCTTAGTGACTAGTTTTCGTGCACTAAGTGCCGGCTCTTGCCATGTCGTAGGGCGGCGCTTGTAGATTTTGCCAAGAAAAACGTCAGTTAGGAAGCGCAGACCTGTCCTACCACAAGCAAGCCATGGCCATGTTCATGCTGACGAGTGCAACAAGCGGGTTATTAATTGACGAAATGGAAGTCGTTCCTGCGTGCCGTGCGCGGCCGGTCTTTGAGATGAACCAGACGCAGTCCTCGGCAAGTGTGGCTAACATAAGTGCATTTGTCGAAGTACTTATTTTTGCACCTTTAAACTGTCTCGGAGGGGCTCCTACGAGAAATGTGAAGAGCAGCAGTGGACTGTCGCGCTCTCAGTTAACATTCATATTTCTATGCACAGGTAGCTACAGGTTACCGCTGAGTAAAACCCAGTTTGCTGCATAAATGGCTCCCAGTTAAAGGAAAACGGAATTCGGGCCAAACTCGAGCAGGGTTCTAGCTTGTTGATGAGTAGAATTACTTCAGTTTCCGCCGTTTATCACAATGCGCAAACCATCATCTGCCTCCATGGCGGCTGCAGCTGCACTATTTTGGCACTAACCACCGAAAAGGTGCGGAGTTTTCCTGAACTAGACTAGCACTTCTTTCAAACGGATGCCGTTGTTCAGAGAGCGCCATGTTCTACCGCTGAAATCAATCCAAGTGAGGTGCAGCGCCGCGAGAACCAGTTCATGTGGTGCAGGTGAATCGAACAGACCTATAAGTCTGTTACAACTCAAGAATGAAGCAGCACATGCCGATCAAAGAAGGCCGCCCAGCCAAGCGCATCGACCGAACAGTTTTCTGTTTGGTCTCCACCGGTGCATCGCAACAGCAGCGGTTCTGAAAGGTGTCGTCTAACCATGCTAGCAAGGCTTGACATGCGAGAGCTTAGGCGGATTTTCATTTGTCTGTTTGTCCGCATGCGGCATGCATAGCCGCTGTACTGCATTTGTGTGGACAAATTCATTGAAAAATTGGCACACTTCAGCTCCAACAGAATGCAATTTGGTCGATGCGTGTAATCATTTAGTATTTACAGAAAAAAATTGCTTCACAAACAGTGGACGGTGCTGTACGGAATAAAAATCGGAAGCCAATTATACTGGTGTGAATATGTGAATGCATGGCAACTGCCCCATCTCAAAATGATTTGCTACCAGCCCATGAAACCAAAGGGTGGGCTCAACACGAAAGTACACACGTTTCTTGCGTGTTCCCTATGCAATAAATACGACAATACACTGTGGTTACATTCAAATAATGAACATTGAAATAATGAAAATTACCAGGGCATGCACTCTGCTTTTAGTGCGTGCATTATCACGGGAAGCGGAAGCAAGACAGGGGAGCAGCTGCCAACGTTCTTCCATAGCGGGCCACTCTTGACATTGCATTTCAGTGTCGAATAAAATACCGCAGTAAAAAAAAATATCGGAAAATGATTACAGGCATGTTATAGTCGCCTGACAACAGACGGTGTGAAAATAACAGCTGTTCCTTCAATTTCCAGGTATGGACGCACGAACATGCACACTCACGCGCACGCTTTTTTCATCTTTGACCCAACCCAAATCGGGGCAAATCGACGCGAGGCGAGTAAGATATACATTTCAGCACGCGATGGAAAATTCTAGAGGCAATAAGCAACCTAATGACGTAAACTGGATGCAAGAAAGGCGTACGTCTAACATAAATAAGAGCACGCAGTTGATGGTCCAAGTGGGAGATGGGAGGGAGACGCCCTTTTTTGGAAACGTTCCTGCCCCCCCCTCCCCCCCCCTTTCGTACAATGTTTAGTCTGAGTCCGCCTCGTGAATGATATGCATCTATACTGCATTTTTGTGAACCTTGGCAAAATTCTGTCTAGGTTGATCGGAATTGGTTGCAAAATGCCACCGTATGCACGACGAATATTTTTTTCTGAGGTGAACACATTCTACGCTAACCAGACACGGACACAGGGAGACAAACAGGACGGGCGCTAACTTACAACTGAACTTTTATTACATGAAAGCAGGCAATATAAGCACTTAAATATTAACACTGAAGAAGAGGTAACGCTCAAACAACATTATGGATTAGCAGTGTTGAAATGCATTTCTTTATTAGATAAAAATACTGAGGCAGCACTGACGCACATATCTTCTTTTTGCGACATTATATCAATTCAAGGATTTTATTTGTTTCTTTCAAAATACAAAACAGTTGCTGGACCCATAGCCATTGGCTAATAAAGGGTCCACTGATGAAATACGGTGCAAATACTGACACAGCAGAGGAGGAATGTAGTTAACAAATACAAAATTTATTCTTGACGCACACATCATAGGCAATGCAATAATATTGTGTCACAATTTGATTTAAACATTACAATAGGTTTCAAAAAGGTATTTCTTTAGAACAATTCTGAAGTTATTGGCTTGCTTGATGTGTACTGGCAAAGAATTCCAGATCAAGGCCCCGTTAATTTCTCTGAGCCTTTTCCCGTGCACATTATGAGATGGGGGCAGGTTAAAGTTATGATTAGTTACAGCTCTTGTATTTCGTAATGGGAGTTTAAACAAAGTTATGGGGAGAGGATCATTAGTCTCTAAGATTCTATGTATAGTTTGTGTAATTTTTAATTTATACAATGCATTGAATGGCAGCACATGGACAAAATTATACAAAGATCTACTGGATTGACCACGACTTGAAAATGTAATAATTCGTAATGCACGTTTTTGCAGGCGGATTACAGGTTCGAGATAAGTTATGAAAGTGGCACCCCAAGACTCAATGCAGTAAAAGAGATGACTATGAAAGAAGGAAAAGCAAAGAATGCGTATAAGGGGTATGCAAAACATTCACGAGCTTTAAGTAAAACATAGCAAGCGTAAGCAAGCTTCGAGCAAAGGTGTTTAATATGTGATTTCTAGTGCATGTCTGATTCAAATAAAATGCCTAAATATTTGTATGAGCCAACTTGTTCTATTTTTTGGCCGCGTAATGATATGTGCAATTCCTCAGCATTTATTTCCTTTTTTCTGGAATGAAGAACTGTATACTTAATCTTACCGAGATTAAGGGTTAATTGATTGGACGTGAACCACATAAAAACATTGTCTAGCTCTGCATTTACTTTATCCTGTATTTCATCCAAATTCTCTCCTATAAATACAAGAGCGGTATCGTCAGCATACATTAAAGGTTGGGAATACTTAAGGATAGCAGGAAGATCATTTATGTACAGTGAGAATAGCATGGGCCCAAGAACCGATCCTTGTGGCACGCCAGTTAATACGGTTTGCGAAGTAGATGTATATTTTTTAATTACTGTATGCTGCTTGCGGTCGCTAAGATAGCTTTTGAGTAAGTTCAGGAACTTACCCCTGAATTCATAATTGCTAGCTTTGTTGAGTAAAATCGTGGTTGACTGTGTCAAACGCCTTTTTTATATCAATATATACAATGATAGCAATTCTATTCTCATTGAGAGCTGTATTTAGCATTTGTGTTAGGTCGAGAACCGCAGATGAAGTAGATTTATGAGGTCTGAAACCATGCTGGTGGGGGATAAGCACATTGTATTCGGATATAAATTTGTTTATACGTGTACCGAGTATCTTTCCGGAAACTGTATTGATAACACTGATAATTGATATTGGTCTATAGCTTGATGGCTGAGAGCGATCTCCGTCCTTAAATACTGGAACGACCTTTGCTATTTTTAATTCAGCAGGATATATTTCACTTTCAAGGGAGTGATTAAATAGACAAAGAGGATCGGCTAATATATCAATATTATCCTTAATTATTTTAACAGGAATTTTATCAAGGCCTACTGCCTTATTTGTTCTCAACTCTTTAACTACTGTTATTATTTCATCTATCTTTACATCATATATTACAAAACTATGCCCAACTGATTTGATTGAGGGCACAGGATCAGTAACTGGAGGTTGTTGAGTTGCTAGGTGTGGTCCCATATTTATAAAATAGTCATTAAACTCAGCAGTTTCTTGATCAATTAAATCAGCTAATATACGCTGGTCTGAACGAAGCCCTATTGCACCTGTTACAATGTTCCAAATTTTTTTCATGTTGCCATTAGAATTTAAGCGCTTGAACTGGCTTAAAAAATAATGATTAGTTTTAGCCTGTTTCCATTTGTGATGCCATTTTTCTTTCTTTTTCAGTATGGCTAGGATGTCGTTAGTCATTCAGGGGCATATAGGGGCATTATATTTATCCGATTTAAATTATTGTGGAACTCTGCCAAATGGCAGCCTGAACAGCTGCAAAGAAATTTCTACATTCCTTATTTATGTCACTATCATAGCCAGCGGAGAAGTCCGTTTGCTGCAGGATCTCTCGAAATAATCGATAGTCAATCTTTTATTGTGGCCCACCACCAGTCATTTTATGATTATTGTTTTCTTGGATATTAACTATAATAAATATGGGTATGTGATCAGCTATTGGATCTATATAGGTTCCGGCCCATCTGTCATTAGTAATATTGGTAAGTGCATGATCTTTAACGTACTAGAATTGCCAGTTACACGTGTGGGTTCTGTTATAGGGTTGGACATGTTATATGATCTTAAAAGTAAGGTGTAGTTGTTTGAGTCTCCCGAAATATCTATGTTAGTCTCCCACAATTACAATGCGGTTACTTTTCTTAGAGGGCAAAATTTCTAGAACCGATTCGAGTTTTTCAAGAAAAACTGAAATAGCAGAACCAGGAGGGCGGTAGACCACTCCAACAATTATACCACACTCAATTTTTATAAACAGCGCTTCAATTGTATCGTCGCTGGTATTAAGAATGGGCAGGACTTCAAATGATATATTATCTTTTACAAAGAAGGCAACACCACCCCCAAGTGCACGTGAAACCCGCGGTAGAGAGGAAAGTTTGTAGCCAGGTACAAAAGGTGATTCTTTCTCCTTAAGCTACATTTCACTGATAGCGATAATGTCATATCGAAAAGTGTGCCGGGAGAGATAAGCAATCATCAAGTTTAGATTTTTTCTGATACTGCGCACATTGCAGTGGAATACCGATAACACATGTTGTTGTTTCGGTAACTGGTCTATTTCGTTCAGCCTGAAAACCATGAAGAAACACAAGCACAAAAAGAAAAAATGAACAATGACTAACACTACTCGACACCAGCCAGGCCATTCTCGCTCTCAATTCTTAACACTGTAGAGGTTTCTGTCTTTCTCATCAGAATCTTTCCCTGCGACACCCAGACAAATTTCCATTTTTTCTCCAGACGCAGTTTATGGGCTTTGCTCAGCAACATCTTCTCGACGCAGAGATGCTCATTTATGTAAAGCGGCTCGCTCTTTTCAAAGCCAAGAATACCAGTGTCAAGCCTTGTACTTTTGGCCGCAGAGAAGAACTTATCCCACACAGCACGAGAGGAAAAGCGCACCACAACATTTGGCGTACCATTGTCCTTCGAACGGACACGGTGTACAACGTCTATGGCATCGTCTGAGACATCGACTCCCACAGAGGCAGCTATTTTCCCAAGGGCCGCGCGCAAATCTTCTTCTTTAACCACTGTAATGCCTTTAATCGCGATGTTCTGACTCCTGCCGTATTGTTTTAGCTCAATAATCTCCCTCCTAGCCTCCACGAGCTCTTTCTGCATCTGCTGTATTTCCTGCTGGCGTTGAATATTCTGGAACTTCATCTCCGCCACCTCACGCCTGAACTCGTCGACATCCTTCTTAAATGCTTCAAAACTTTCATTCATGAAACCCATAGCCTCTCGTATGCCCTCAAGTTCAGAATGGATCTCAGTATTAGATGTGCACATGGCTGTAATTTCAGTCTTTACTTCAGCCGTGAACACATCCATCTTTACCAGCACCTCGGTTAACACTTTGGCAATTTCTTTGATGCTGTTCGGCTGTTTTTCGCCCATTGCTGTGAGTCTGGCTCCGAAAGTACCAGAGCTTCCCATAACTCAAGGGGCAGTGAGCGTGAACGTGTCCAGAACGTTTATGACGTTTCGCCAAGAACAGTGACAAAAGCAGCACACTCGTGGCAGCAACAGCGACAACTTAGTGTAACATTTCTACCAAAGGTATCGAAATTACCACCAACCTGCAAAGATAGGTGAGCGTGTTTACGGGCTGTCTGTACGCCGCCGCTGCCGCTGCCGCTGCCAAAGTGACCGTAATGCACAGGGATTCCGCCCCCTTGATGAAGCTGATAGGCCAGGAGTGAGTCTCCAGCCGGCGAAAACAGATGGCAGCAAATGACGATCCAGTTGATGCTTGAAAATTAGGGTCTTCTCGAGGCTTGGAAAAGCAATGAAGCCGCGTATGCGTCCCGGGTATGGTTCCAAAACACAGGCAGTGCTCGTGTCCAAAGCGCCTGCAAAGATAGGTGAGCATGTTTACGGGCTGTCTGTACGCCGCCGCTGCCGCTGCCAAAATATTGATATAATTTCTGTATAATTTTTCCTGTAAGCTGATCTTTGTGGCAGTCAATGATAAGAGAGCTTTTAAAATCCAGATAACAACCAAGGCACTTCTCTGTTTTTCCATCTTTTTCTTTTGCGTTGATGTGGCCAGCAAGATGCCCTTTGACACCATTCCCAACATCATTGTTGTGTTCTCACAACCTGTCGTTGAGGCATCTGCCTGTCTGCCCTATGTATTTCTGTCTGCATTTCAACGGAATAGAATAGATTACATTCTTTTCACAGGGGACATATTGTTATCCGGATTTTAAAAGCTCTCTTATCATTGACTGCCACAAAGATGAGCTTACAAGGGAAATTATAGAGGCATTCAATATTGTCACCGATAAATGGTCGAAGCACGCAGACCAGGTTTAACTAGACATGCTTGGCGAGAAAGACAGCAGGGCGCTCTAACGAGGAAGATGACAATCCTCTAGCCCCTCGAATGCGCAAGGCATGGCAAGTCCCAGCTAAAACAGTTCGGCCGCGGTATGGCGCCACTGAATGGATTGGTACTGTGGCATTACTCCCCCTCTCTGAAGGGCAACGACTCGGTGCCGCAGTAATGCGAAGCGGGAAGACAAGAGACGCTGCAATTGTCTGGCGGCTGGTGTAGGCACGCCTGAACTGCTTGAGGGCGTGGTAGGGCTTCATCCGTGCGGCATGAACAACTTTGGAGGTCTGCCATCTAGAGGAGCGAACTGTACAATAAATGCTCTGTGATAGCAAACAACCGCGACTCACTAGCTAGGGAAATAATAGAAGCCCACCTGATAGCTAGGACTTTAGACCAATGTATCTCCCTCTTTAGCACTGTGAGATAAGGAAAACCGTTACCTTGATTGTGAATGCTAACTTGTGAATGCAAACTTGTGCCTGCTGTAGCGATGATATTTCCCACGTATGACTCTTGCCTGTTGACACGTGCCTGATGTACTGGTGATTTTGAATGTCACGCAAGTCAAGCGTGCTTGTATCCTTCCCTGCCACCAGGGCAGTACTTATACTGGCTGGCGGCCAATAAACGTTTGAGTTGTGAGTCAGCGCTCTGTGTTGTGTCCTCTCTTCTCTGTCCCGTCTGTCGCGCTGTTATGGATCATCATAAGCACCAACTCGCCCAACAAATGGTATTGTCGAACTTCATTTCTCGTACAAAGGGCTCTTTTGTTTGTGACAATGACCCTCTTCGTTTGTGCCTGTCATCACTGCCGCGTCGTACACAGCAAGAGCACTCGGTTTTTGCATCCATAAGAAAGTCCTCCCGCCCGGAGTCTTGGTTGTGTTGGGTGGTGTTCAGCCTTCTGCCAGCCACAGAAGAAGACTGTGAAAGTTGCTCAGAGCGGAATGGCAGCAACGGGTGCGAGTGCACAGGGAGCATCTCAAGCTTCAGATGCAGCTATCCGTGGGGCTGGTCCACTAAAGCAACCAATGGCATCAGCTGTCATGGTGTATCGACCGTACCACAGAGTTCCTTTCGCAGCAAACGCTTTCCGGCCTTCGTGCGCTGCTGCCGAAGAAGGATGCACCTACTGCACAACAGATCTACACCACTGAGAGCTTCCCGTTTCCTGGATAAGTCACAAAAGTCCTGAGCTAGGGGCCCAAGTTTGCAGTGGAGCCAAAGAGATTGAGACCTGAACTTCTGGCCGTGGTGAGGCAAGTTGCTAAGCAGGCCGACAAAACTGAGGTGGACCGATGTATTTCTGAAGGTGTAGACGTGTTAACAAGGTATAGGTCGTCGGGGAAGAAGCTGCCTCTGCAGAAGACAATTAGCTGGTTGGAAGATAACTCATTCTCGCTCCTTCTTGCTGACAAGGACGGAGGTTTCGTTGCTCTGTACAGGCATGTGTATATGTCAAAAGCATCGGAAGCTGTTCTTGCTCTGTTTGACAAACGCAGTGATGTCTAATTGCCTAGGTCAGGAGCAAGGCAAAAAAACTCGTCAATAAGCTCAATATAAATACGCTGTCAAGTAAGATAAACAGCAGCTCTAAATCCTTGTTGGAATTGTTTTCACAGCGAGAACCTTTAAACCAAAGTGGCCGTTACGTGTAATAGTCTCCGAAATTGGAACATGGCAGCAGCATATAGCGAAATTCCTGCAGAAGAAACTGAATGTTTTGTCAATTGATGATCCTTTTAAAATAAATCACTCGAACGACATGATCGATTTCTTGAACTGCAACTACAATAAGAAGCTCCGTCGTTTTTCAGTCAATGTAAAGGATCTGTACTACACCTTGCCTCAAGCAGAAATTCTGTCATCTGTAAATGACCTCATTGACCAACATGGTGCTATAGCGTTTCAAAATGAGTGCAGAATTTCCACTGGCGGCTTCCTCGAATTGCTTTCACTCTGTTTTGTCTCGACGTTTGCCGAATGGGAAGGCGAGGTTTTTATTCAAATAGAGGGAATTTGTATTGGTTCGTTTTTCGCACCTTTTCTTAGTGAATGTGTTCCTAGCTGTACGCGGCAGAATGTTGAAAGAGCGTTTTGACAGGTCTAGTGTTTGTGCATTTTTAGGTTTGTGGACGACTACTTCGTGTTTTTAGACTGTGACAACCTCGATTTCGAGCAGCAATTGCATGACGTTTTTTCGGTATTCTCAGAGTGCCTTAATCCACTGATTTTAACACGCGAAGTACCAGTGAATGATCTTACTAGGTTTTTAGAACTTTCGCTTCATTTCACTTCATCCCATGTTTGCTGGGCTTTTGAGCCCCGTGGTGCAAAGCCAATCTTGCCTTTTTCATCAGCTCATTCAAAGCTGGTGAAGAGAGCCAACGCTTGTTCTGTGCTTTGCAGCGCTGTTAAGAAATCTTGTGTGCACAGGTTGGGGCACAGCTTCTGCAACCAACTTTCCCACTTGACAAAGGCTGGGTACCATGCAGGCGTTTTATGTTCCGTTGCAGAAAAACTGAAGAAAAAGCTCGGATTTGATAGCATAGGTGAAGCGAGACAAGAGGAAAAGAAAAGGGTTTCCATGGTACCATATCTGCACCAAGTATCGCACAACTTGAAAAGAATTTGGAAACATTCTGGCGTTGAAGTGGTCTTCTCGGTGCCTAAGCGACTGTCTAGCCTGGTCAGAAAAGAAAATGCAGTGGAAAGAGAACCACGCAGCTGCTTGATAAGGCATGCGAAACAATTATTGCCTTGCCAGGAAGGAGCTGTTTATTCTCTGCCTCTGTCATGTGGCAAGTGTTACATCGGCCAAACTGGCTGATGTGCTAACGAAAGGTTAAAAGAGCACGAATATAATGTCTCTCGTGTCGCCATCACAGGCCACGTAGCAAAACATTGCAGACACCGCAAAGATGAAGAGGACGAGGATAATGATGACGACTCAAAAGCCTGTATTCCACTCTACAATAAATGCTCTGTGACAGCAAACAACCGCGACTCGCTAGCTAGGGAAATAATAGAAGCCCCCTGATAGCTAGGGCCTCAGACCAATGTATCAGTACTCCCTCTGTAGCACTGTCAGATAAGGAAAACCGTTACCTTGATTGTGAATGCAAACTTGTGCCTGCTGTAGCGGTGACATCTCCCACGTATGACTCTTACCTGTTGACAACATGCCTGATGCACTGGTGATTTTGAATGTCACGCAAGTCAAGCGTGCTTGTATCCTTCCCGGCCGCCAGGACAGTATTAATACTGGTTGGCGGCCAATAAACGTTTTAGTTGTGAGTCAGCGCTCTGTGTTGTGTCCTCTCTTTGTCCCGTCTGTCGCGCTGTTATGGATCATCGTGAGCACCAACTCGCCCAACAAATTGTATTGTCGAACTCTTGACGGGATCAGTACGTGGCCATCACAGACGCATAACTTAGCCCTGTGTGGCTATTTTGCCAGGCAAACACTGAGGTTCAGAACCAAAATTGGTCACCAGAAGTTCGGTTCGCCCGCTGTACAATAATTCCGGGAGCTACATAGACTTGCCGACCCAGGAGCAGCGAGATGCTGGTTTCAGCGATGCCACGAGTGCTGGTGCTGTTATCACACTCTACGGTAATAGACAGGCTGGCTCTTGACGGGATCAATACGTGGTCGTCACAGACGCATAACAGCCCTGCGTGACTTGGTATCGTTGTCTACAGGGCCTTGGGCGGAAAACGACACGATTAGCTCCTGAAGGCTGATAATGGCACCGTACTCTTGAAGGAAATCCAAACCGAGTATGAGGTCCTTGGAGCACTCGGGTAACACAGCAAAGCAACCAGGGAAAGTAACACCGCGAATCTGGATTCGTGAAGTGCAGACACTGATCGGAGTTACCACATGGCCACCAGCTGTCCAGATCTGTGGCCCAGACCAAGAGGTCAGAACCTTTCTCAGGGCTGTGGCTAACCGTCTGCTCATTACAGAAAAATCGGCACTGGTATCCACCAATGCGGTAACGTCGTGGTTGTCGGCGGATACCGGAATGTCGGCGGAAACCATTTGGTCGCAGTGCGTCGTCGAGGTCGTCGGGCCAGGTCATCATCGGTTGGAGCATCGCAGCGAATCATCGGGTGGTGGCTCTTTATTCGGTCCAGTCGCGGTGGCCTTACCCCCGAAGGAGGCTGTCTTCAGTTTTCCCAACGTGGGGACGTACCTCTGAATTGGCCAGAGGACGACGGGCGGCCGGGCGAAGGGAACCGCCTTGGGTATGGCGATCGAGACTGGCATCGCTGCGATGTCGAGGACTCTACGTTATCAGCCAGGTACTGCTCGATATCTCTTAGTTCGTTCACCGTAGCACAGTCAATGTGCGTCAGGTGAAAACCCCCTTAAACCCATCCTGCGGTAGGGGCAGTGGCGGGCGCTTCGTCGCGCGTCGCTATGCGACATAGCGGAGTGCGCCGGGTGTGGAGCTGGGGATTGCTGCACTACTCGTTGGATTTCTTCATGGACCACGTCCGTTACGGCAGCGACGCTGACCTGTGGAGCTTCAAAGTGAAGTTTTGCCAGTTCCTCGTGCACAAGGAATCTTACAAGCTCCCGAAACTCCTCGGCGGGCAGCGACGTATGCGTGTACTGGGAAGCGGCTGCTACAGTAGCCTGACATCCGTAGTGCGCGCCCCGTTCCTGCAGAGAGCGCTCGATACACGTTGCCTCCTTGGTAAAGTCTGACACTGTTCTTAACAGGTCACGGACCAGTCCGGCAAACAGCTGCTCTTTTACGCCATGCATAAAGTGGCGTACCTTCTTGTCTTTGGGCATAGCAGGGTCGGCCCGATTGAACAGTCGCGTCATGTCCTCTATGAACATCGCGACACTCTCGTTCGGCTGCTGTGATCTCGAGTGCAGGGCGACTTCAGCTTTCTCTTTTCTTTCACTGCTGGTAAATTTCGCTGGCAGCTCTAGACGAAAAGCCTCCCAGGTGGTAAAAAAAAACTTCGTGGTTCTCAAACCACGTTTTGGCCGAGTCCTGCAGCGCAAAGTAGATGTTGTGCAATTTGCGCTCGCCGTCCCACTCATGGAAACCCGCCACTCAGTCAAAGCTGGCCAACCAGTCTTTGACTTCCTCGAACCTGTCTCCGTGGAACGGTAGCGGCGACTGAGGTGTGTGAAGGACGAAAGGTGGGGCATTCCCGGAATGCTGAGTCATCTGGCTAGCCGCGGTGGATGTCATGGCCCTTACCAGCGCTGTCAGTTGGCCGAACTCCGGTTGTAGGGCTCGCAGACGGCAGCTCACCGTGTGGACGGGTGTTGAGTCCATGCTTGGAGAACAGGTGTCAAGAGTGTCCTCGTAGTCAGTACATGGGACGCTACCCAGCACCTCCAACAAATATGTCACCGATAAACGGTCGAAGCACACAGTACAGGTTGAACTAGACGTGCTAGGCGAGAAAGACAGCAGGGCGCTCGAGCAAGGAAGATGACAATCCTCTAGCCCCTCGAATGCGCAAGGCATGGCAAGTCCCAGCTAAAACAGTTCGGCCGCAGCATGGTGCCACTGAATGGATTGGTACCGTGGCAATATAATCTTGCGAAAAAAAAAATACATGCGTCAGTGCTGCCTCAGTGCTTTTATCAGACTGAGAAATGTCTGCTAATCCGTAATGTTTTTCGACGATAACACTGTTTGAGTATTACCTCTTCTTCACTGTTAAGAAAGTGCTTATATTGCCTGCATTCATGCAATAAAAGTTCAGCTGTAAGTTAGTGCCCGTCCTGTTTGTCTCCCTGCGTCCGTGTCTGTTTAGCGCTATGTGGCAAGTGAACAGTCACCAACTCGCCCAAGCTTCCATTCTGGTGCTAACCCTCTCAGTAGCAATTTTACGTCTCTTGTGCAATGTCGATCATCTCAAGAGTAAGCAGAAATTGACAATTGCCCACTTCCCTATACCTTGTTCTTTACCAACCATAGTTTCTAAGGTTGGACAGGCATCCGTCGGGCGTTGACTGAAGTTGTCAAGGTATTTTTTTTATAGTTGTATTATCATAGATGTAATATCATTTGATGAAAAAAACTTTTTTGAGCGCTAGAGTTGGCAGGTTACACTCTAGACCAGGAGTGTTCCGACTACTACTAATATTACTATGCATCAACAGTGACGAAGTGATTGCACGCACAAAAGACGTGGGCAGAAGAAAGGACACAAGAAAGGCACCGACTTCAACTATAAGGTTCACTGAAAAAAACACCAGAAATATATACATGGGACATAAAACTTAAATAATTTGCATGTTATCACACCTTTCCTATTTTTGGCATCCGCTTTCCGGTTTCGTTTACTTAGTAATTTGCGCTGTGCAATTAAGTCGACACTGTATCATTAACTATCCCAAGTTTCCACTGTATCAACATTGCGCCTTAGGCGGTGCGGGCTGGGCAGCTATTTTTCCTTCTTCTTCTTTGCCCACGCTAATATATGTACAACTCAAGAACGAAGTGGCACACACCCTGAAAGGAGGCCCTCCAGACAGTAACGTCAACCGTACAGCTTTCTGTGGCTATGCAGCCAAGGCTATACAAGAGAGGGAAGGAAACGGTCCTTTGTTCCCGTGCCACGCGTCCTTATCCCGAACAAAGATCACCCCACCTCTAATGCCGTTTGGACAAAGATGGTACCCTGTTTGTCTCGGCTCCCCTAACTTTTTCCCTTCACCCTTCCACAACCATAGCTTGAATAAAGGAAGCCCCACTCGCGACTACGAGGACAAAAGTGCCTTCTTCTCTCTATAGCTTAGTCTTGGCTGCATAGGCGCAGAAAGCTGTTCGGTCGACGCGCTTGGCTGGAGGGCCGCTTTTTTTGGGAATATGCTGCTTCGTTCTTGAGTTGTACCCTACTATAGTTGGTGATCCACGTCCTTTACTTGTGTCACGTGCATTAGGCAAGCTAGCAAGCCGCAGTTCAGCTACCGTGTGTGGTTGTCGAAAACCGAGCAAGGGGCAGGCAGAGAAAGCAGCATGCCAAACCACCTCAGCCAACACCTGCACCCCCCCCCCCACCCCCCCCCCACGAATGATGGTGACAAGCAGCCGGGTTTGCCATGGTTCGTTTGTAATCCCCTGAAGGCAGGCACAGCAACAAAAGAAAAGCCTTCAAGCAGCGTGGGTCAAGAAAGGACCGAACACATATCTCAACCAAAACCAGTCTCGGGTCGCTCAGGGGCAAGACGGGAAGACATTTTCTGATTCATGGTTCAGTGTCGTAGCCCGGTGGCAGAATCTGAACTACTCTCAAGATGGCGGCAGTGGAACCGTCACCTTAAACTTGCTCCAGCGACATGATGCTTCCGTCGATTAGGGCAACGTGAACTGACACGCTTCGGGTGGTAGTGCCGGGCAGCGCTGATCCATCGTCGGTGATGCTGTAGAAAGCGTTGCAACTGGACAGTGCTCCTCTGTAGGTAACGATGTGCTGCGCATGCGCCGCAGATCCGGCGGGATCGGTGAGATGAAATCGGGTGAAAGACAGCTGGATCCGCAGGCCAGTAATATCTGCATTAGAAAGCAGTAGAAGTTTTGGTGCGTCTGCTTAGCTGCTGCTCTTTCATGCCCACTCCAGAATTCTAGAACTTGGAAATACTTGGAAAAGAGTTGCGGTTTTTGAATATTGCTATTCGCTTCGACATTCGAAACGTTCGAATATTCTCACAACCCTAGAAAGCATTACTAGCACCATTAGACATCAGCAACTGTCATGGAGGCTGATCCCAAAAAGATGACGCCGTCTCTGGGCGAGGCACGCTACAGGAAGAGCAGTTGGTGTCGGCCAAGCGTGCTGCACACAGGAGAGGCCGCGGCGAGAAAGTGTGCAGCTCCGAATGTGTGCTCGTCTTTGGGCACAACAACCATCTCGCATTCCCACACGTTCTTATGTGTGTCTAGTCTGCAGATTTTTCTCTGTACAATGGTTGCCGTGCTGTGAGTTCCAAGCTCGCGTCATAATTGCCATGAAGACACTTGAGACTGCTGTCTGTGTGAATTCTACAGAATGTCTCAGATGCAAGACGTAGACGTTTAGTTGTAGTTTGGGAACTGAGTTTATTTCACGTGATGAGTCTTATTTTTTAACTATGGCACCACCCACTTATTAGAAACTGTTCTCGAATTTAGGTGTGTACATCACCTCAAAACTATGTTGGCATCGACATGTTGATTATGTTACTGGGAAAGCTTGCAGAATGTTGGGTTTTTTGCGCCGTAACATGAGAAAGTTTCCGCAAGACTCTAGGGATTTAATATTTAAAACATATATCAGGCCTGCGCTGGAATATGCTTGTACTGTATGGAACCCGCTGACAAAGACCAACAGGCAAAAATTAGAAAGGGTCCAGAACTTAGCGGCCCGCTATGTTTCTGAGGATTATAGTAAGCACATTAGTGTGTCTGGTATAAAACGGGAATTAGAATGGGAACCCCTTGAAGTAAGAAGGAGAAAGCTAAGGTTTAAATTTTTTCATAATATATATTATAATAGGATTGCTATTCCTAGAGAGAACTACATTTTTCATCCGCACTACAGATCCGAGCGGGTTGATCATAACCATAAAGTGCGCGAATTCAGATCAAGAACCGATATGTTCAAGATGCTGTTTTTTCTTCGCACTGTTCGAGAATGGAATGCTTGATCTTCATTTCTTATTAATATAACTGCCAATGAAATGTTTGCATTGTCATTGTGACTGCCCTTGTAATTTTTTATTCCTTTGTACAACCTACCCCTCCCCCCACTGTAATGCCACTGTGGGTAAATAAATAAATAACCACTGTTTGAGGAACGGTTGCATCAATTTTATATGGAAGTATGGGAAGGCATACTATTGAAAATACATATGTCATCGGTTCGAATCCCTGTCGCAAGCTAGCCTCAAACTTGACTAGCACGTATAGGCTATATGCAATGAGAAATCATATGAGGCTACCCGGAACATTGTGAATAAAACGGTTGCACCACAATTTTAGCATGAATGTCGGGAAAACTGGTTCCACATGGAGGTCGGCCAGTGATGAATATATATACAGGGTTCCTGCGGGTCCTTGAAACCCTTGAAAACCCTTGAATTTGAAAAGTTTGTTTTCAAGGCCTTGAAAGTCCTGGAATTTTCGCAGATCCTTGAAAATCCTTGAATTTCCTAAATTTTTATTCTTAATAAACTTCCAGTGATTGTATATAATAAAATATCAACCCACCTGCAATCCCGCTGTGATATTGTTAAAAATAGAGTGTGAGTTTCGTACAAAGTCAAGTAAGTACGTGCCTAGCGGACGCTCGTGAACGTCTGGCCACAATGACACTGGCTTGTCCACCGTTTCTGCTCAACCATTTCCTGTGTACTTTCCAGTTGAGTAGATAAATGGCCGCCGCTGTGTGTGTGTGATTGCGCGCTCGAAGCGTGATATTTTGTGCGCGTTTAGCGCTTGCGTGTGCAGTTGTACCGACACGTTTTGTGCACGTGTAACGCTTATGCGTGCGTGTGCGGTTGTATCGTCTCGTTTTGTGCGTGTGTAACGCTTATGCGTGCGTGAGCGGTTCCGTCGTGACATTTCGTGTCTTTAGCGCTTGCGTGTGCGGTTGTATCGTCACGTTTTGTGCACGTGTAACGCTTATGCGTGCGTGTCTGGTTCCATCGTGACATTTTGTGCGATGTGTATGTGCGGTTGTATCGCGAGATTTATTGCACGTGTACGGCGGTATCGTGACATTTTGTGCATCTGCAGCGTAGTGTGTGCCAGTCAGCGTGCGTGCAAACAATGCCTGGAAAATGCAAATTTCAGAGGTCGAGGCTGAACAACGACAACTACCGAGAGTGGCTTGCGCCGGACATTTCAAATCCGCACAAGGCAAAATGCAAATTTTGCTGTGTTTCGACATCACTGCCATGGGGGAGTCGGCACTAAAAAGCCATCTAAAAAGTGCAAAGCATAGAGAGCACATGCAAGCCGCCGGGAGCAGCTGCGTAATAAGGAGCTTCCTGACCATATCTGAATGTCAAGCGAATGAACCACAGCCAGCGCCATCGCAGTCGTCAAACTTGATGGATGCATGCAAGAAGCATGAACTTGTGATAGACGCAGAAATTCTGTGGACATTGAAGGTTATAACATCGCACTATTCATATAATTCGTCATCACAGGTGAATGAATTGTTTAAGAGGATGTTTCCAGACAGTGAGGTGGCACAATCTTTCACATGCGGTGAGCAGAAGTTCTCGTATATCGCGTGCCATGGTTTGAGGCCATTCTTTCTTACCTCTTTGCGGTGGGAGATAGAGAACAGCGACTACTATGTTGTCTTGTTCGACGAGTCTCTGAATGAGAATTGCCAGCAAAAGCAACTGGACGTTCATCTAAGGTACTGGGATGCATCACAGTCGGTCACCGTACGCTACTTCACATCTGTGTTTATGGGCCATGCCAGGGCTGAAGACCTGCAAGAAAAACTGCTTGGCACCTTAGAACCACTTCCGTTACATAAAATAGTGCAAATATCAATGGACAGACCCAATGTGAATCTCAAGGCATTCAGAGGCCTGCAGGAGCACCTACAGAAGAACTATCAGGTGAGGTGCTTAGACTTGGGCAGCTGTAGTTTGCACACTGTGCATAATGCCTACAAGGCAGGTCTTACAGCAAGCAAATGGAGCTTGGACATTTTACTCTCAAGTGTGTGTAGGCTGTTTCTTGATGCACCTGCCCGGAGAGGACTTTGTAGCTGTCACTGGGCAAACTCTGTTTCCTCTGAAGTTCTGTGCACATCGGTGGATTGAGAACGTCGCAGTGATAGAGCGGGTTCTGCTTCTCTGGCCTGACGTCAAGAAGTATGTGGAAGTGGCAAGAAGCAAGGAAGTGAACCTTCCCAGGTGTGCTTTTCAGAATGTTTGTGACTTTTGCTGTGACCCACTAGTGGTAGCAAAGCTCAAGTTTGCACTTGCTATTGCAATGACCCTCCAGCCATTTCTGACACACTTTCAGACAGATAAGCCAGTTATGTTCTTTTTGGCAAAGGACCTCGAGAATATTGTCAGAAAACTGCTAACAAAGTTTCTCAAGTCTTCTGTTCTCTGTTCATCAGTGGGAATCACTCGCCTCCTGAAGATTGACTTTGAAGATTTAAACAACCATGTGCCACTCGAGAAGATAGATGTTAGTCACACAGCCGAGCAGCTTCTTAAAAACCACAAAGTAAGTGTGAAAGCTGCATTTGCATTTCGCATGCAGTGCAAGCAGTTTCTTCTAAGTGTCACAAAAAAGATCCTGGAGAAGAGCCCCCTGCGATATCCCATTGTGAGAGGCCTCTCTTCACGAGACCCCAGGCAGATGTCATCGAAGCCGGATGAGTGTGCGGAAGGCTTAAAGAAAGTTCTGGATGCACTCATTTCAGCAGAGCGAATCCATGAGCATTCAAAGAATACTGTGCTTGCACAGTTCATTGAGCTGCTACAGGAGCGCAAACATGAGTTGCAGCTATTTGAAAGGAGCTCGCATACACTTGACAAGTTTTTCTATGAACATTTAAAGGTTGGCTCAGCATATGCAGAGCTTTGGAGGGTTGTAAAACTGCTGCTTACACTTAGTCATGGCCAAGCAAGTGTGGAGAGAGGATTCAGTGTGAATCGCCAGGTTTCAGTAGAGAACATGAAAGAAGTATCTCGCATTTCACAGCGGATTATCTGTGATGCTGTACACGTAGCAGGTGGAATTTTCAATGTGCCCATCACAAAGGAATTGAGAGCATCTGTGGCTTCTGCGAGGAGCCAATACCGTGCCTTTTTGGAAACACAGAAAAAGCAGGAGCGTGAAATGCGAAACAGCGGAAGAAACGCTGCATTGATGAAGAGATTGAAACTCTCAGAAGGAAGAAAAAGAAACTAGAAGCCGCAGTTGCAGAATTGGCAGCATCAGCAGACTCATATGCAGAAAAAGCAGAGGTAACCAGTGACCTGACTTGCATCATGAAGTCAAACAGCCTAAGGAAGACTGCCAAGAGCAAGCAGCAGGAGATCTTGGACATCGACGTAAAAATTCAGGAGAAGCAAAGTGAGGCCACCTAAGGACTGAGTGAGTGTTTGCTAGGCTGATCTTCTTTAGCGAATAAATGTTTGCATCATCTAACACACTGAAAGTGGTCATCCGTGTAACACACAATAATGAGAAGTGGTCGAAAAAGGAAATATCGCTGGAGCCATCGTTTTATCTGAAGACAAGTTTCTTTGTTAAAACGTTGGCTCCAGCGACAATCCCCTTTTTCAGTGAATTCTCATCATTTCACGCCTCTGTCTACCCCTGTACATCTGTCCTATTTGGATTTCTAACAGGGAATGTGGTCCTTGAAAATCCATGCACAGGGCCTTGAAAGTCCTTGAAAACCCTTGAATTTTTGTCATATACACCAGCATGAACCCTGTATATAGATGAATGACATGTATAGGATTGTGTGAAGTGGCAGTGCTTGGGTTGCTGTGTGCGTCATACGGTCTCCTGATGACATCACCCTATTTTTCTTGCCATCACTGGGATTTTTTGTACCATCTGCGAGTGCACACTCAAGCGCACACACACATCGCTAGCTTTTCTCGTGATGGGGATAGGACTAGTAATGCATTGCATTAATTATTTTTTCTTTGTCTTGCAGGCACAAACTTTGTATTATATTCATTGCCGCGTTATTTACTTGTAAAAACGACATTCTTGAAAGTGATTCCATGCTCCTTCCCTTTGTCCGTACATTTGCAAACTTTAGTTTGAGCGCTGCGGCAACATAGTTGCCACGAAATGTTGCCGTCATGCAACACACACGTGTTCAGGCTGAAGGAAGAGAATGCATAAATGCAAGGCTGCAGGCTAACTGAGATAAAAAAAAAATGATAAAGCAGCGCACCTTCCGCGCTCAAAGCTGACTGCGTCTTGGAGGCAGGAATAAGTGCACTCATGCTGGCCGCTCACCACTCTCTAGGCTGCCAACACTGCTTTGCATTCAAGCCACTACAGATGGTGCTACTGTTATAATAGTATGTCTGATCCTGTGACAATAACTAATGTTTCTGCGGCGCCTCTGGCAGCGAAGTATGCTCAGCAGATAGGTTAGCGTGGTACCACACTCACCTTGTTTGGCGATTTCACAGTGCTAGCGTTGCCAGCATGTGGCTGCACAGCCACTTCACGAGCAAAAAGTGATTGAAAAGCACCCTGAAACAGCAAGCACGCACAAGAGAACGAACCACATAAACCGAAGCAAAATCTGAAAAAAACCTGTTAGGAAAAGTATCATGGGCAAGAGCACTGTTTGATGTGTTGGACATTTGGCTGAATGTGAACGGTAGTAGTACCATGCTTTTGCATGGAACTTTCAAAGAGATGGGATGTTCTGTCTGGTTGATGTAAACAGTAGTGTTATATCCGGGCTGTGCTGTATTTGCCTGTTTTGTTGTTTCAAACTGGGAAACAGGTGAGAGACTTGCAGTTGTCTCCTGTAAGCATGTCACCACTGTAGTGTAGTGGATAAATGGCAGTAACAAGCTGTCATCACTTGACGAGGCACATATATGGGAAGTTTATGGCTCGATCACGTGCTTTCTATCTGCAGAGGCCAAAATTTTTCACGCCGTGGATGTTGCTGCTCTCAGTGCCATTCGAGGTAATAGTTGGGTAGTACAGAATTGGGAAAGAGCTAGCTGCGGCACTTTTTTCCATTAGGCCAGTGGAATGAGGAGTATACATTATGCAACGATGAGTTGAAACTGAATGCAGCAAAGCAGAAAGAACCATGACCACCCTTTTTTGTGCAGCCTCAACAGAAGCGAGTACAAGGCAAATTAAGAGGGCTTCAGATTGGGCTAGTTGGTAGCTAGCATGGTCAAACATAATAGCGCAAATTCTTTGTTTCTACCGAGTGAATGGGGTGATGGCCGCCGCCATCATCACAATATCCGTGCAGGTTGCCTTTGGCTCATTCAGAAAAGCAACTGCTAGTTCAGCCTGGGTGAAGAGCTCTCTGATGGTCTGCATTTTGAGATATCCATGGCAGAAGCGAATTATACGGATCTGTCGTGCCGTGTGTACTGTTGTTCCGAGTTGTCCAGAAGTTTGAATCAATGAGCTTTTGCTTATGAGGAACATCAAGAACTAGAAGCAGGTACAATCAGCACGCTATTTATAATGTGGTGGTATAAGTTAAGTACCCGAGACTGCAAGTACACAACCACACACGAATGAGAACATAGTAACTTTATTTGCAGGAAGTAATACAATTAATCCCTGCGGGTGGCATAAGGCTAAAGGCTCGGAAGCCTGACGAGGCCTTAGCCCCCAATTGTGTACAGCCTGCAGCAGCAGAATCACATTTTACATAAACACTTACGCGGTTACAGTAGCACAAACATATTCCCGCACTATCAAATACAACACGAGTACAGCAGTTAAACAATACAATAGAGCAATACAACACAAGTACACTTAGGGGATTTTGTAAAGGAAAAAGGGTACAGATACATTCATGTACAGCCGAAAGTAACAGTTGTCAGAAATCAAGGAAATAAAAAAGTATGTTAGTGAGAGTTTCTAATAATACCATCCGGTAGAATTGAGCCTTATATTGTGTGGTGCAAAAACAATATCAGCTACAGACTACATGATAGCCATCTACAGAGGTTTATGGATTCTTGTAGTTTATTCACGGCTCTAAAGATATTTTTGAGGAGAACAATAATTCCTGATATGTTCTTTTAAAAGCTCTGATTGGCTGGCTGAAGTCAATATCAGATTTGTGTAGGTTAAGTATTTTGGCTACTTGGTAGTCCATACCCTGTTTGCCATAGTTAGTTCTAAATTTTTAATCTTTCTTTTAGAGTTTCTAATTTCATATCTCGAGGCAGTATGGCAGATTTCTTCAGCATACAACTGTTTTTTGTAAATATATTGCATTAGCCTTAAATTGTATACTTTTATACCTGGAAGGATGTTATGTTTAGAGAAAAGGGGTTGCGTGGCTAGGTTTTTTATTGGGCCTTTGTAGTTTTCAAGGATTCGAAGTACGCGCTTCTGCAGAATTAATATTCTCTCATAATTACCTTTGGTGGTAGTACCCCATACAAGTATGCCGTACAGCAATTTGGAATAAAACGTGTAATAAATAGATCTTTTCAACCATAAAGGTAAAATGTAGGATATTTTGGTTAGGCATCCAACGGTACGCGCGAGTTCCGAAATGAGGTGATTGACATGAAAATTCCAAGACAAATGTTCGTGAAACCATACTCCAAGGAACTTATGCACCTGCACTTTTTCCAAGTAATGGTCTTCGAACATTACCTGAATATCAGTTGGATTTTTGTTGATGGGCCTGAATACTATGTATTTAGTTTTTTGTGCATTGAGCCGTAATTTATATTTTTTCAGCCATTGGGACAATTCTACCAGATAGGCATTAATCTCCTCTCTTATTTCTGTCACATATATTAAGGAGCATAAATTAAATTTTAAAGGAAAAAGGTGTGAAGAAGACAACGACGCCAATTAACCAAAGAATAAAGAAGAGGAAGAGGAAGCATTCGGTGAGGCGGAGGGAGATGATTGGTGGAGGAGCATTGGGTGAGGTGGAGAGGGATGATTGGTGGAGAAGAGAAGAAGAGGACGACAAGGCATAAGTGAACTAACACCGAGGCTATAAAAGGGCGAGTGAGAGCGAGGCCCGGGGGGGAACAGCAGAGAAGCGGAGGCTCCGGCTGGTCAGGGACACATCGGCTGGAAGAGAGCGACGCTGGCTACTGCTCCGGTGAGCTCGCGTTCTATGACTCCGCATCGTGGACTTCCTGCCGTGCCTGATGGAGGACGCCACCACCTGTTTCGGCCAGGGGTGTCTCCAGCGCTGTTGCCACCCATCCGGGTGGTGCCCCCACGCCAACAACACCGGCATCACCTCCACGGGCGCTTGGACCGGGAGCTTGTACGACACAGCCAGCGACGCCAGCCCAAGCACGTCGAACGCCGCCAGCAACGCCAGCCCAAGCACGCCGAACGCCACCTCGACGCCGGCTACAGGATCCATACAACGCCGCAGCTGCACCGAACCAACCGCGAGCACAAACGCCGACCACGAACAGTAGGACGCTAGTAGTAAACGCTGGTAGCAGTGTGCCCGGGTCGTCTGTATGTATAGCCTTTGTGTGTTGTGTTAGTTTTGTTAGCTTTGTGTTATAGTGTGTGTGTCACGTAGGGTGTATTAAATGTGCGTTTGTGTGGGTACACCCGTCACCTAGTCCATTCTTTTGGTCCGAGTGTTCTCCGGAGAAATCCGTGACAAAGATAAGTGGCGAGCCTGCCAGGATGTCATCAATATAGTGTTCTACATTTTGGAGCTCATCCAAAACCTTCCTCTTCAGTTTCATAAATATTGCATATGCTGTGTTCAAACCAAAAGGCATGAATTTAAATTGGAATAAACCCGCCGAGCACGAAAAGGCAGTCTTCTCTTTAGAAGAATCTTACATTGGTATTTGCCAATACCCTTTAGCTAAGTCAAATTTAGAAAAAAACCTTTTGTGAGTCACCTTAGCGAACACCACGTCCGCTCTTGGTATGGGTTCTGCATCGGGTACTATGATGTCATTTAGCCGACGAAAATCGACGCACAGTCGGTTAGTACCATCGGGTTTTTTGACAATCACAAGAGGCGCATTGTATGCTGACCACGACCTCTCAATCACACCAAGCTCCAACATATCCCGCACCTCCTTTTCTATTGATTCTTGAACTGCTAAAGGTAGTGGGTATTGCTTCACGCTGATTGGTCTATCTGTAGAGAGATCTAGTCTGCAACATATGACATCCGTTTTGCCCGGCACATCTGAAAACACATCCTCTTTGCTTTGGAGTAGGCCCTTTATCTGTGAACTTCGGTTCTCATTCAAATTGGGGTTAATTAGCACCTTATCCCAACCTACAGTTTTCTTCCCACTGCGTGTGGGCATCTCGACAACATCATTTGTCTCCTCGGCTACTACCGAGCATGCTACCTTGGGGGCGCACTGTACGGGAACTCTTTCTTCGTACTTTTTCAACATGTTTGCATGGAACACGTTCTTGGTGTTATTTATCAGTAACTCATAATCCATGTCATTTTTCTTCTGCGTCACAAGGTAAGGGCCCTTCCACTGCATCAGTAACTTATTATGATCCGTCAGTAGCAAGATGAGAACCTTGTCGCCCGGATTCAAATTCCTGTGAGTGGCTTTCTTGTCATAGTAGCCCTTATAGCGGTCGCGCGCCCTTTCCAGGCCTTGATGTGCAAGCCTGCATGTTTCTTCCAACTTGTCCCACAACTCAAGAACGTATGTGTAATTTGTCTTGAGATCTGATGCAATCTTCTTATTAGCCAACAACTCCTTGAGTATTGTAAGTGGACCTCTAACGGTTCTCCCATACAATATCTCAAAGGGCGAGAAACCAAGACTCGTTTGTGGTACTTCGCGGTAAGCGAACAAAAGAGCTGGGAGATATCTATCTCAATCAGTAGGTCTCTCCTGGCACATTTTCTTGATCATATTTTTGAGGGTGCCGTTGAACCGCTCTACAAGCCCATTACACATGGGATGGTAAGGCGTCGTCAGTAACTGTCTTACTGACAAAAGGCGGTTAACCTCCTTCATTAGCTCCGATGTGAAGTTCGAGCCCCGGTCACTCAAAATTTCCCTCGGGAACCCATAACGCGAAAACATTTCCACAAGACCCTCCGCCACTTGTATACTGTCAATAGTTCTCAGTGGAATAGCGTCAGGCCATGTCAACCAGAGTAAGCACATATCTATTGCCTTTGGGGGATACTGGAGAGATTGGCCCAATCATCTCCTTCCACCTCACCGAATGCTTCCTCTTCCTCTTCTTTATTCTTTGGTTAATTCCCGTCCTCTTCATCACACTTTTTTCCTTTAAAATTTAATTTAGGCTCCTTAATATATGTGACAATTTCCTGAATTTTTCCACCTGTAAAAAATATGCTTGTGTCATCAGTGAATAGCGTGATGTCAGGAGTGTGTTTTAGCTCAGTGATGTCATTAATATACAACAGAAATAGAACTGGTCCCAGTATTGAGCCTTGTGGGACCCCTGCTTTTGTAGGTAATTTTTGGGACCTCACTTTGTCCAACAAAACCTACTGCTGCCTCAGTGTCAAGAAACTCCGGAAGAGATCGAAGCTAATACCCCTAACGCCATATCTCTGCAATTTATTAAGCATGATATTGTGGTTTACCGAATCAAATGCTTTTCGCAAATCGAGAAATATACCTAAGGTATACAGCCTCCTATCAAGGTTATCAATTATTTGATTTTTCACTTTTACAAGTGCATCTTCTGTTGTTTTATTTTTTTGAAAACCATATTGGGATGGCGAGAGTATATTATATTTATTAAGGTATGCTATCAGATGCTTATGGCACTTTTCATAAATTTTTGAAAATGTGGGCAAGACGGAAATTGGACGATAATTTGAGATATCATTTATAGGACCACCTTTATGGACAGGAATTACTTTGGCCACCTTCAATTTCTGTGGAAAGATTCCAGTCAGAAACGATAAGTTTATTAAGAACGCAAGTATTGGACTAATAGTTGACGAGACTTCTTTTATTGGTGCTACCTTTTTATCATCACATCCACTAGCAGCTTCGGCATTTAATCCATTTATTAACATGTCGACTTCAACCGGGCTGACATCAAAAAGTACAAGAGAATTCGTTTGACGAGCTTCATCATAGGTACAGTAGTCTTCAACCTCGTCTGTTTCAGGTATTGCTGCATTCACAAAGTAGTTGTTTATGGCATCAGCTAGGGGCTGCCCCTCTAATATGATGTTATTAATTTTTATCTGTTAAATCGTGCTGCAAGCCTTGTTTTTTCTTGTCAAGTAATTGACCTCTTTCCATATTTTTTTCGGGTCTGATTTTATTCTGGACAATAGTGACTCATAGTAATCTTTTTTTGCTTTCTTTAGGTCACTATTTACTTTGTTCCGAAACCTCTTAAACTCAAGAAATAAAGCATAGTCTCTGCTCGCGAGAAATTTATGAAACATTGCATTCTTTTGTTTTATTCTTTGATGAAGCCCTACAGTGATCCAAGGCTTACAAATTTTCCATCTCCGCAATTTTGCCCTTAGCAACGGAAAAGCAGCCTTATAGCAGCATAGAAAAATGTCTAGAAACAGGTTGTACGCTTTATCTGCGTTTTCCTCCATACACACAGGAGACCAATCTGCTTGTTCGATCAGTGTTTGAAATTTCCTCATTGAGGATTCGCATATACTCCGATGCTGAAAATAACGATTGCTATCCTTAACTTTTTGAAATAGACGTTGGGGGCCAATGTATATCGGCTGATGATCACTTGTCAGAACCCCTGCTGTATAATCCGAATTAAGATTTGTTATTGCGGCATCTATACCTGTGGAAGAGTTCAAAGTAATACGGGTAGGTCTGCAAATGGCATTTTCACAGCCATACGACATTATGAGATTTCCCAGATCCCAGGCCGGTAAATCATCTTTGAGCAAGTCAATGTTCACGTCTCCCATTAGAAAAAATGGTTTCTTTATGTCATTAAAATGCTCGACTAATTCTTCTAAACGTGAAAGGAAGTGCCGCTTAAGTCCTGTGGGGGTCTGTAAATTACAGCAAGAAGGAAAGAGTCTGTTTCAACAGTTAAACATTCGACATCACCGTCGCTGCGGGTGAGAGTATCAATTACTTGAAAAGAATAATGACACTGAAGATAAATAGCCACTCCCCCACCTCTGGCTCTGTCTGCCCGGTCAAGTCGAATTGGCGTATAGCTGTGGAATTGCAGAGACGGATCATTTACTGTAAGCCAGGTTTCGCTGAATAAGAGTGCGTCAAAGTTTATCTGGCAAGACGTCAAGTAGTCATCTAATTCCTCATGTTTGTTTCTTATGCTCCGGACATTTTGGTGTAGTACTACAAAGTGGGAATTCAAATCACGGATGTCTGTAGTTTGCGTATGTGGCTGCATTTGTTAAGCGGGTAGGACATGATCTGTATACACAACCTTTGGTCCGCCTGCTTACGAGATAAGGGCTACATCATCAACGCTCATGATTTTGATGACGTCAGATGTTTCATCTTTCCTGGCAAGGATCTTTCCATTGCTCACCCAGACAAACTTCCATTTCGCAGCTTTTTTCTTTGCAATGGCTGCTCCAAGAAGCTGTTTGTTTTGCTGAGTCAAGTGTTCATTAACGTAGACTGTGCTCTCTGTTCCTTTGTGACCAAGCAAGGTGGTAACGATCTTCTTTTTCTTAGCTCTCGTGAGCAAAGCGTTCCGCTTTGTGCGTGACACAAACCGGACAATAATGTTCTGTTCATGTTCTCGCTTAGTATTCACCCTGTGGCAGATATCGATATCAGAATCTGCATCCTCCTCGCCCACAATCTCCCCTATCAGTTTGACAACTTCAACCGAGTCAAGTTCTTCGGGCACCACCTTGATTTCTAAGTTGTTCCCTCATTGGTACTGCTAGTTATTCGATTTTCCCCTCTAGCCTCTGATTTTCAGCTTTCAGGTTTTTGTTCTCTTTCCTTAGCGTTTGAATTTCAGCTCGGAGTGCTTTAATGTCCTTGCCTACCTCTTTCACCTCATCACAAGTGTCACTGTAATAAGTTATGCTCTTTTCAAGAGATCTCAATTCAGCGCGCACTTCTCTGCGGCAGTCTGCGATCATCGTAGTTAGCTCTTTCTTTTCCTCCTTGTTCATGACGCATGTACTAAGATTTTACCAACCCAATGACACAATGGCAGCACACTTTCAAGTACACGTCTGGCAGCAGTGCAAAAAAGAGAAAACAGACACACCGTAATAGGTTAGCCTCCTCACCTGCGAAGATTTGAGGTGCAATTTTAGGCGTGCAAGTCACTCTGCAAGTCACTTAAATCAAGGAAAAATAATATAAAACACTAGTCACTAAATTGCATAAACACAGCACGGACTTGAAACTCGGGACGTCGGCAGGGAAACGGCAGTGAAATAAACAGCGATTCCAGCAGCAGCGACAGCAGACTACTTCACATGAAACGAAGATAGTCAGTGACAAGAACTAACCTGTAAATGCAGAAAAATTCCTATAGCTGCTGCACTCTTTGCTGCCGCCGCCGCTGTGATCACGCTCTCGGATCCAGGTCCTTTTAAGCAATCCGGGGTGATGTTAGCGCCAACCAGCGGAAGCACCGTCGCACTATCTCCAGGAAATGACGGTCACCGCCCCTCTTGTTGGTGGCACGTTTGCTGAGGGCACGTTTGCTGATGGCACATAGGCTGATAATGGCAGCAAGTGGTCGACCATGCAATCCAGAGAGGGGGCCGGTAAATGCAGAAAAATTCCTATAGCTGCTGCACTCTTCGCTGCCGCTGTCATGCTACTAATACAAACCCATAGGTAATAATAATTACAACAACTGAAAAATGTGAATATCTTTTTGGGCACAAAAAATAGCTAGAAGCAACTGTATTTATATCAAGGAACAAAGAGGTAACAAGGAAGAAATATTTAAAGGGGCCATAACAGCCTATTTTCACGCATACCCTGCTTATCGCCT
The DNA here is from genome assembly GCF_052857255.1 of Amblyomma americanum. Lineage (NCBI taxonomy): Eukaryota > Metazoa > Arthropoda > Arachnida > Ixodida > Ixodidae > Amblyomma > Amblyomma americanum. The sequence goes on from NC_135502.1 coordinate 201,152,236, forward strand.
TTTATTCCCAACAGGTTCAATTACAATTGCCCCAATTTTCAGTTGATTCTGTGCGGTAAATATTTTTAAAAGGAATTTTTTTCGTTTCTCTTGCGAACTGCTTGCTGGTGTGGCAACCTCTGATTGCTGACGTCACAAGCGCATACACGCCACGCATCGTCTGCTGCGAGCGGTTGAGGTGCTTGCATGCACACCATAGACAGCGGTCGCTCGAAAAAAATTTTTTCTGTTAGCCTAGCGAAATAAAATGCATTTTCCGTATTCTCTTTTGGGAAGCCTTCAACTTAGTACGCGAGCCGAGTGATCCTTGGGAAAGCGGGCTTGCTCGTGTGGCGTTCACTTTCCGATTGTTGAGGAAACAGAAATCGATGGACCGCTGCTTTATTATTTACGCTTAGAAGCATGCTGTTCGTATGTTATGAGTGTGGTCTCTTTTGAGCAGTCAAGTTCTCCCGTATGTGAAAAGCGGCATGTGCCGTGCATACCTTCGCCGATGTGCGCCGTGAAAGCCGCGGCGTTTTGTAGCTAGCTACCAAGTTCTTGTCCGCTATTCATCGCTCGATAATTAAACTCAAATTATCAAAAGGTGCACTACAGTAACCTTGAGGCACAAAAGGGGCAGAGAAAAGTGCAGAGTGTGACGACTTCCGCGCTGCATGTACGCGTTTGTAAGTTGAACATACAGTTCCTTCGACTCATAGAACCTTTTTGCAGGAACCAAGCCACTTGCAAAGCTCTATGTGACTCGAGTGCTTTCACTCTCCACACCGATGAATAGTCGCCGCCGTCTAAATGAGTGCAACGATTACGACAACTGCAGCCCCGCACTAAAGTTGTTTACATGGCTGTGCGCAAACAGTACTGCTCATTTACGTGGCATAAAACGCCAGGTGGGTTATCCTTATCTGAAGTATTATGTACTCTTGCTCACTAATTGCACTTTTACTCATTCACACCATGAAAACACTGCAATAAGCGCCGATGATCCTATATCGCCTGCTTGGGAAACGCTTTCCGTAGGATATAGACCTCCTTCACCCCGCGATGTCACGAAGATGCGGTGGCGCTGATGTCAGCAGCGACTTTCGCTTGGTAGGCAAAACAGGTTCCGCCTGCCCGTGCCTACCACAGCTGCCGCAGCTACCGGCGGCTGTATCATGCCTGCGCACTGCAGAAGCAGCATGCATTTACCTGCTGCGTCACTGTTGGATCCGCGTAGTAGCATAAAACGAAATTTAAATTAGCCTCGATAGGTTTCTCGCAGATAAATCCCGCATTAGGACACTGGCAGACAGGGAATGGGCTGCGGTAGTAAAGTGCGAAGTCTGGGAGTCAATCAGCACTGCCACTCAATGCACTTAATAGCAAGCAAGTTACTGCGTTCATTCACCTGAACATCAGGATAGTAGGCTGATAATTGCGCAAGGAAAAAAAGCACATATGTAGCTGCACACGTATTTATCACCTTGAGCCGGTGTGCACGGAGCGCCAGCAGGTTCACTCGCCCCCAAGGATGTGTTCTTTTTTCAATAGCACAGCATGTCTTAATGGAGCGCTTTATGGTATTTAATATTTACTTGAAAGTGTTTTTAATATGACTGATGTAATTATTTGATTCGAGTAGAAAAAAAATCTGGTAAGTTTTTGTACAGTCACGTTGGCGTGCTTAGAATAGTGTACTAAACGTGTGCTAAAAGCCACATGCTTTTTCATTGCATCATGCATGTGTCATGTTTGATGAAGTAGTCCTTGGTCACGATGCTTGTTTGGAAAGAAGCAGCCGCGGACGTGCTACTAACACACAAATATGGCGCAAATATGAAATTGCTACACTAGTTTAAGTAATGCATTTTATTTTTAGCTATACCTGGTGCAGTTCTTGGGTAATTATAATTAACACCCTCGTCAGCTCACCTTGAGGTCTTAAATAATTGAGTAGAAAGTGCTCAATTTTTTTTATGCCAGCATGTTCACTAAGCCTTGTTCTGTATGATGGCACTATTAGTTCTTTTTTTTTAAACGACCATGTACTTATGCAAGCATAGTTACATGAAAACGTTTTGTGCAAAAATAACTAACATAGTACTGGATGTGTAGGAAAACAATCAAGAGATTTATTACACTCCTCAATGTCTCAGGAAACGTTTGCGACAAATAGAATCATTCAGTTTCCATGCGCTCCGAAATTACGAACGTGTCAGCGATGCCAATCATAGAAAACGTGAAAGGTCAGAAAACGAACCTTAACGTTTATTCCCTCGTTTTTGGCCTCTTCGCTTGCGCTTTGGTCAAAGAAATGCGGCAGGGAACTCGAAGAAAGCCTCAAAGAAATAAAAAAAATACCTCACAATTTTCGACGACCACACATCTAGACAGCGTAATTTATAAATTTTACTGAATATTTTGCTATCATTTTTCATCACTAAACAGAAGAGCCCAGGGCTAAGAAAGAAAGCAATTCCAGAAATCAAGAATTTCCACCAAATCGACCAGTTTAACAAGGGGAGAAAACAGTCGGCCTGGCTTGTGTGTGATCCTGCGGCTAAAAACAGCTCTTAAGCGAGACAGGAGAATGGGGACACGGGGTACGCTGCCCCCACTTTTCGCACAGCGCGGCACATACGTATGTCAGACGGTGAGCACACGTCTGCGCCGCCGAAAGAAGCCAGCACTTCCTCTCACTACTGTCCTGCAGTAAAATCATTCTGGCTAGAGCAGAGTGTCAAAAACTTGCTATTTTATTCAATGCCTGGCATATAAATGAACGGCAGGAACGCTTTCTGTTTACTACTAACCATATATGCAATATACAGTGGCGAACTATTTCTCTTAATACGCCGCACTTGGCCAACACGAGCTCGTGTACTTCGAGAAATTACTAAGTTGAAAGCATCAACCATTGCTGTGATTCGCAGAAACTGAAAACGCGCCTACAAGCATTGAAAACCCGCGCTCAACACCTTTCTGCGACGCCACACCCTGGCCTTTTGCCTACCGCGAGCCCGCTAGCGACTGGAGCACCACCTCGTTTGTTTGCAAACATGAAGGAGGTCTATACCGGCGCTTTCCGCTGATTGTATCTGCTTTCTCGTATGTCACCAAAATTTAATTTTAGATCGGTTTAGCTAAAAATACGTTCGGACATTACTTGAATTAATGAAAACAACCAGATTTGTTGCCCACAGTCGACGCCGATGGCTGCTGCCGACTGCCTTCTGCACACGCTATGCAGACCGGGTCACATATATCGGCACTTCCCCCTTATTGTACTCGCGTCCTGCAATGTAGGCAGTTGTCGCTTTGAGGGCGCTGTAGCCAAAACTGCGCTCGACAGCTATTTGCAGGCGCTAAAACTTGCGAATTCGCTCTCCGCAATCGCTGAAATCGCACACACGAATTCTGCGTACTCGCTAGGCCTCGTCACGAAAAGTGCCAGCGGTCCACCGTCAGCCGAAATTCAAGAATATGGCAAAAGTTCCTCTCTGATTAGTAACAAAGTGTGAAGATATGCTATGTAGCTGCTTGTTTTGCTTTTTTCGATACGGCTAAGGTACACAAGCGCAGTTTTTCCGGCCGTCGCCTCACCGGGCGTGAAGCTTTCGCTCGGCCGCACAAGCCCAGGCGACGGCGGCGAGCGGCACCGTCGTGCGGCGTTTTCTGCCCGTGTTGCTTGCCTCGCCGATCGGTTCTATATGCAGGCACTGAATGAAGCACATCGTGTGTCGCCGTGGCTAGCATGAGGTCCAATAAGTTTTAAAATTCTTAAGTTTATAGAATGTCATACCAACTAGTCCCCTACCACTCTTCTGGTTCTCATTAAGCTGACTCTTTAACATTACTATGATACGCGATCGTTGATCGTGCTGGCGTCGTCGTCGGTCTAGCTTGACAAACCAGTGCGTCACCGACGGCATTTGTGTACCTATCAGCCCACCGACCGTCGATCGCCGTCGCATCGGCCTATAGTGTGACCGGACCCTACCTATACCGAAGAAAAACTGCGTTATTATCGCTTTTGCGGTACCAGTCATTCATATATAGGGGACGACTGCAACTTCGATCGCCCGCGAAAGTACAGGGGGGAATGAGACTTCGCTGCACATATTGCAGCAATGAGAGCAGACGAAGTTGCTCCGTGTATGTGCTAGTGACGTCACAAGAGCTTTCAATATGGTGGTCGCTGCCGGTGGGAGGAGTCTCCCGGTCGCAATTTCGAACGTATTTTTTGGAAAATACAGCGCGTCCAGGGCAGTCAAATTTCGTAAATTTAATCATAAGCTCGTGCATTAGTTACTGAAGCAGAAAACTGCAATATGAAGAACGACCATGTCATGGCCCCTTTAAATGCCCAAATATAACAACAGCCAGAGAGGAACAACACAGAGTGAGGAGATGCTACACAAGGCACAACTGATCTTAGTTTGGGTGCACGAAGGAATATATGGGCAAAAAGGGTGAGTGGATGGGGAGGAGAAAACACCTGTAAAGTGCTAACCTGGAGGAAATAATAAATGATAATCTAAAACCAGTGTATGAAAACGTGGCCAAAAACAGGCCAAGACATATCAAGAACAAAGTTGAGACATAGTACTGATGTAGTAAAACAGGCCAAGACATAACAAGAACAAAGTTAAGACATAGTACTGATGTAGCACAGCAGCTTCCAGCAGTGTAGCTGCTCCTCGCTGTCTGTGGTCCAGAAGTGGGGCAGATGTCTCCTGGAGGCGTTGACCATCGAACCTGGACGAACGCACAAGAACCCGGTCTCCTTCCTTCTCAACCCTCCTTGCCAAACACCTGTCTCGCAAGTGCATTCGCACGACCTATTGAATAATAGTGTAACCCCATCCCTTCAGGAGCATGGTGCTCTCCTGTCGACGAGGACATTGAGCTTCCTGCCGGATATTTGCGGCTGTGGAAGAACAAGGTGTGATTCAGTTTCAAAACGTGACTGGGATGACTTTGGACCTCCTTGAGGGCAATGGTCGCACCACACCTGTGTGATTTGTTTTTGGCTGCATTTGGGAGGAAGCTGTGTGCTTTGCAACAGGTAAGTGCTGGCCATCTGGAGATGTGTGGACATCATTCTCTGCAACAACGAAATCACATACGAGTCTTATGGCTATACAGACATCATTCTACAGGCCTTCTGAGCCAGTTGCCCCGACCTTGCCTTCACGACGGAGCTCCTACAGGACTGCAGTATTTGGTTCCTTGATCAGGTGTTGAAGTTTAGCACCAAGCACATCTGCTGGCGGTATGAAGCCCAAGCAAGGAAGCTATTCTTACCATATGACTCCAGTCACTAGAAAATTGGTGAGTGAGGATTAGCAACTGTGGCGCTGTCCTCAGTCATGGAGCATTCATACGAGCCCCAAATGGGATAACACAGATTTTCCAGACTCCAAGAAGCCGGCTACCCTGCAACACTCATCTCTGCTGTTTTTGACTCGCTGCTCTGGCAGTACAAAACCAGTCCCAACGGGCAAAGCAACAGCCCTTCTGTGCACCAAATAAAGACCAATTGTTATTCAGCCTTGTGTCGTGTTATATTTTCGCTGTAATCCAACTAAGTCAGATTCAGATCATCCTGCAGCATTTAAATGCCAGCCTATCAAATCGTGAAACTTCAATGCTATGTGCGCTGGTACGAATGGCTTCTCAAATGCAGATGACTCGCAGTGCGCTTAATAGTGGGGACTGTCGAGACTGAAAGAAGGTGAAGCTATGGATGGTGATCCAGTTCATGTAAGAGCACTAGTGGTGAGATCAGCCAGATTTGTTAAGGCTGTGGCACGAGTGACGTTTGGTCCACTGCTCAGCAAAAATCAACAAGCATGGTTTCCAAACTGAGAAGTCCATGTATAATGCAGGGAGACTCTGCCTCTGGTGCGGGGCGTCTGCGCATGGGTGCTGTGGTGGACAAGCTGGCGCAGGCAGCCGAGGGGAAGCTGCCTGTCACCCTGGTGCTGGACGACCCCTGCGGCAACAGCTACGTGCAGAGCCTGTGCGCCCCCGACCCGGACCCGGCCCTATTGGTGACCCGCTACGAGCGCACCTTTGAACAGAACGAGCTGCTGGGCCTTAACGACATGAAGACTGAGGACTACTCATCTTGAGTGGCAGTTTCCTACTATTGCCATCGGATTTTCCAGGCCACCAGTGAAACTTGGCTGGCTGAGTCTGAAGTAAAAAGTACATGGTCGTGTTGTGTTTCGTCCTCTTGTGGTCATCACTGTTTCGCAACCAACAGTTCTCACGCGTGTGTGCAAAGACCGGTGTGCTCCAAGCAGATGAGATTTTGGTTCTAGCACCATGGCCATGCCTACTGCTGTAGCCACTATAGAAATAGTGGTGGTGTGCACCAGTTGTGCAGTTGTAATCTGTTGACTGGTGGGGAGATGCAGTGGCACCAGCACTGCAGCCATTGTAAGATGACCAATGCGCTTAAATCTCATTTCTGTTGCATTCAGCAGTTTTTTCCTTTGGCAACCATTACTAGAAGCAGTGTTAATGCACCCGTAATGTGATCACTGGTTCGCTTATGCCACTGCCATGTTTGCCGCTGCCGGACAGTTTTTTCAGCTTGCTGCCATGCAGTAACATCATTCCTTGTGCTGTGTAGTACTCTCTGTTCCTAGTCAGCATCATACTCTGCCTCAAAACAAGAGAGAGGTGCTCCAGGTGGACTTTATGCCCATTACGCGGCCTGCTGTTGCCAATAGTGTGCCTTAATGTTCTGTCATGCACAAGGTGCCTGCTTTGAGGTAAGATTATGAACACGTCTTGATCGTCTTTGATTGCACATTTGCAAGCTTCCTGGAGGTTCCTGGTGAGAATTTTCTTAACCAATTAAGGACCAGTGTACTTTTAAAAGCACCATTAAATTTTGAAAGGTTTAAAAGCTGGAAGTTGATGTTTTTTGTCAAGTAGGTTAAGGTTTTTTTCACTCGGTGGTCTGCCGACACCCCTACACTAAGAAGGTGTATTTCCGGACCTTAATGAGTCATCTTTCCGTCGAGGAAATGCAGGGCAGTTGTTTTCCGCCAGCTGCACTAGTAGGCGCTTAATTGTCTGCGTTTATTTGCATATTGTGCTAGATACAGTAGCATGAAAGACAAAAGTGAACGATGGAAGCTTTGAATTTCCCAGTATCTCACATTTTTGTGCTTTGATGAGCTATGTAGTGCGGTACCTTGTATGGTACGCTGTGTATGCCTATATGCACAATGGTGCTTATCAATTCCAGGTCATCAATCTTATGGTTCCTTGAAAGAAATCACTTTGTCGGCTCAGCGAGACCTTAAGGCTGTTGCACTTGCCGGTAGCGATGCTGAAGATGAGGTTGATGTGTTTTAATTGGTCATAACAAGCTTCTGGTTAGAACTGCATGTTGTGCAGTGCAGACTGTTATGCATTTCACACTTTTTGTGGAAAGTCCTTGAGTTGGGTAAGGAAACCTTTGGAAGTGCCTGTTCCTCGAGGCAATTTCAACACCTAGTGACCATTTCGTTTTTTTTAGCAATTTTTTATCAGTGAAGACACCAAGACATTCTTGTAACTCTTCACCGGTAGAGATATTTGGCTCCAGGAACCGTTCACCAAAACCGGCTTAGAAAGACTTCACTAGGCCCAAAGAAAGAGAATAAGAACAGAAAAGGCGGAAATTGGTCCTCGTATCAGTTGTGTAGGTTCTTGTTTCAGTCTCATAGCTTACGTTTACTGAATTGTTAGGACAGCAGTGTAGTCGCTATGGCGAGAAACAAAGTATTGAGCCAATATGTTTTGTAAAGCGGTGGTTGAACCTAGAGCACACGCAAAACTAAACTTGCAATAAAGGAGTAATTACTCATTGGCATCCAACCAAGTGCAGCCATACGGCTAGAAAGGGAAGCCATACAGCGTCCACAGAAACGTCAAGGTGTAACGTGTAACTTGATAGGTGTGAGGTTGAGAGACCGGAAGTGGGCCGAGTGGGTGAGGGAACAGCCTCGAGTTAATGACATCCTAGTCGAAATTTGAGCAAGAAATGGGCTTGGGCAAGGGCTGTAATGCGAAGGCAAGACAACCGCTGGTCCTTAAGGGTAACGGAGTGGATTCCAATAGAAGGAAACTGCAGCAGGGGTCGGCAGAAGGTTAGGTAGGCGGATGATATTGCCACGTAGTGGTGACGGCAGTCGGAAGCAGCGATGAAGACGGACAAAATGTCTTCTAAAAGAAAATTACTGGGCTGACTTGCGCCTAAGATGAACTGAATCACTCGGCGGCGGCGAAGCGACAAGCGTGCTCGGCAATCGTCGAACAGAATGCCCGCCGCTGTCGGCCATGCTCAATTTAAAGCTGATAGCGAACTTTCGAGATAGGATAGGATACACTTTAATGCTCTAACAAGGTGTTTCGGTCAGACAGAGGTCTTCATCTTCAAGCAGATGTCTCCCTCCGCCTTGCAGAGGTCGGCGCCCCTATTAAGCGTGCAAAGTTACTAGAACATTCCGGAACAACGTAGAATGAGCTCTGCTTGGCTGTGATCAATCGAGGTAAATCTAGTCGCGTCTTGCGTAGCAAACGAAGCGATAAAGTTGTGTGGCGGCAGATTTGAAAAAGGAGCACTGAAATATTCGCAGCATTACTCCCCTCTCAAAGAAGCATCGACCCGATGCATTAAAACAAATAATGCGACTAGTAAGAGATTAAACGGATTTTGCGAAAATAGAGCATAGAAATGCAGCGGCCTTTATCGCGCATAATACGGCTTCAGATGGACAACTTCTGGTCGTGTGCGGCGTCGCTGGACTGCAGTCATTGCGTCAGGGATGACTTCATAATCCAGTTCACCTAGCCGACGAAGAACCTTGTACGGGCCGAAATGGCGCAAAAGCTTTTCACTCAATCCACGATGGCGAAAGGGCGTCGACACCCAGACTTGGTCTCCTGGCTTGTATTCCGCGTTGCGTCTTCGTAGGTTGTAGCGTCTGGCGTCGGACCGCTGCTGATCTTTGATCCGTAACCGGGCAAGCCTTCGAGCTTCTGCGCGTTGAAGGTAGGCGGCAACTTCGACGTTCCCTTCTTCTGTAACGTTGGGCAGCATGGCATCTAGCGTGGTCGTGGCCTCCCTGCCATGGACGAGTCTAAAAGGCGTCATCTGGGTGGTCTCCTGCACTGCGGTGTTGTAGGCGAAGACGTAAGGCAGGATGACATCCCAGGTTTTGTGTTTGGCATCGGCATACATGGCGAGCATATTGGCGATGGTTTTGTTCAGGCACTCGGTCAGTCCGTTGGTCTGCGGATGGTATGCAGTTGTCCTCCGGTGGCTGGTTTGGCTGTAGCGCAGGATGGCTTGCGTTAGTTCCGCCGTGAATGCTGTTCCTCTGTCCGTGATGAGCACATCGGGGGCGCCGTGTCGAAGAAGAATGCACTCCACGAAAAATTTGGCGACTTCTGCTGCTGTTCCGTTCAGTAGGGCTTTCGCCTTAGCGTAGCGGGTCAGGTAGTCAGTCGCTATGATGATCCACTTATTTCCAGATGTTGACGTTGGAAAAGGGCCAAGCAAGTCCATGCCGATCTGCTGAAAGGGCCTTGAGGGAGGTTCAATGGGGTTCAGAAATCCTGCTGGTCGTGTGGGAGGGGTCTTTCGTCGCTGACAATCTCGGCAGGTTTTCACATAGTTTGCGACATCGGCAGACAGTCGGGGCCAGTAATACTTGTCTTGAATGCGGCGGAGGGTGCGCGTAAACCTGAGATGTCCAGCTGTCAGCTCGTCGTGTGAAGCCTGTAGAACTTCTTCGCGAAGACAAGCAGGTACAACGAGGAGGTAGGCCGTTTTGCTCGCTGCAAAGTTCTTCACAAGGACCTCATTCTGCACACAGAAGGAAGACGGTCCTCGCTTGAATGAAGCGGGGGGTTAAGAAACCTTGCCTTCCAGGTACTCGATGAGGCTGTTTAGGTCGGGGTCCGAGCGTTGCTGCTGAGCAAAAGAGCTGGGGCTGATGGGTCCCAGGAAGGTGTCCTCGTCGTCGTCCGGCGGTGGTGTATCTACAGGGGCTCGTGAGAGGCAATCAGCGTCAGAGTGCTTGCATCCAAACTTGTAAACGACGCGTCTGAGCTTAACCCCGTGCTCCTGGAGACGCTGGAGCACTAGCCTTAATGTATCGGTGCCGCCGTGTTTTTCCGATATCAGCAAACCGTCGGGGTAAGCCTGGACACCTGATATGCCTTGCAATTCAGCGTCGATTGTCCATTGAAAAATTGCAGGCGCGGAAGCTATACCGAAAGGCAAGCGGTTGTAGCAGAACAACCCCCGGTGCGTGTTGATAATGCAGTTTCTTGGACTGGTCATCGAGAGGGATCTGATTATAGGCGTCACGCAGGTCGAGCGTGCTGAATTGCTCGCCGCCATTCAAAGACACAAATATGTCATCAATAACAGGTAGCAGGTATTGCTCCAGCTCGCATGCAGGGTTTAGGGTTACTTTGAAATCTGCGCAGATTCGAACGGTGCCCTCCGTTTTTACTACTGGCACAATTGGTGTAGCCCACTCTGCGTGTGTTACAGGGGACAACGCTCCGATGGTTTCAAGCCTTTCAATTTCTTTGGATACCTTGTCGCGCCGAGCAAATTGAAGAGAGCGGGCCTTTAAGGTTGACGCACTGGTGGTCCGTCTATCAGGCCCAGTTCTGTATTGAAAACGTCTTGGAAATCCGAGATCGCGTTAACCAACTGATGCAGTTCTACCCCGAGCTCCGCACCGATGTTGAGGACTGATGACCCGGCGTTGCTCAGTTTTGATATCAAGTCGCGTCCGTAGAGGCTTGGTCCTGAGCAGTCGATAACAATTAATGAGCCCTCGACGATAGTCCCGTTGTACGAGACTGGCATATCCAACTGCCCCGGTACTGGCAAAGGGCCTAGGTAACAGGAAATTCTTATGCGGCATGGTGGCCACTGTTTCTTGTGCTGCTCAAAACGTTTCCCAGCCACAACGCACACAACTGAACCAGTATCGACAATCATCGGTATATCGCTGTCACACCACGTGAATGTTCGGCGAATTGGATGTTCCAACTAAGATTTCCGAGACGCAACCAAAGCCCAGATGTGCACATGCTGTCGGCCGCATCATTCAAGGTTTCCTCTGTTTCATTTAGGGCTTGGCTTGACCTGCTTCGAGCATGGGTTTTCTGGCGTTCCTTGCTGACGTCGCTAAGGCACTTTTTTGCAAGGTGCCCGAACCTGCCGCAGCGTACCGTAGCATCGAGCTTTAATCCAGCTACACGCGTTTCCATTGTGTTTGTGCTTCCGCACCGTCCACACTCTAAATACCGGCTCGTCGCAGGTGCGTCACCGCGAGCTTATCTTCATTACGGCTGTCAAGTCCGAAGAAATGCTTTGGCGTCCTTTTCTACAGCCTCAGAGCTAAGCGCTATCGCTTCGGCTTCCCTCAGGGTGATGTCTGTTTTCGCCAGCAACTGCTTTTGCAGGGCACTTGACCTGACGCCGCATACTATCTTGTCGCGAAGCATTGTATCGAGCATGCTTCTGAAGTTGCAGCCATCTGGTATTTGGCGAATTTCAACAATGAATGTATAAACAGACACCTTAAAACTGGCGCCGGTTGAAAAATCGGAAGCTCAGTTATTTCGTGGCGTTTCGGGTCACAATACGCACTTAGGACTTCAATTACTTCTTCGTACTTCAGCGCATTAGGCTTCTTCGGTGCAACTTTCCCTGAAAGTACTTGCACTTTGCGTGTGCTCAGTGCAGAAATGAGCAACGCCCTCTTCATTGAATCATCGATTCCGGTTGCTTGAAAGTAGGCCTCAACTTTCGTAAGATACGCCCTCCAGTTGTCCCTGCGGTCGTCATACTCGGGAAGCTGCTGATGTGCCATGGCCGAAATGGTTGTGTCCAACGGCTCCGTCTTGACCGTCGTTTCAGGTTGGCTCTCGTGGTGGGTTCACATTGAGCTCGTCGCCACTGTTGCATAGCAGGTACGCGCATTGCGCGTGCCGTGCTTCCGTGGAACACAGACGGACACTCGGGATAGAAAAAGCCTTTATTCGTACCGATCAGCGAGGTTATATACGCTGACCGGTCATGGGTGAGGGAAGGAACGAGGGAAAGCGTGAGAGACATGCGCTTGGCATTCGCCAGTGATAAGGCAGAGCGCTTACGACATCCGGCAAAGATCCAAATGAGTACGTCCCAAATGGGACACCAATGGTGCCACCGTCGGACATAGTTTTTTGTTCGGTTTGTTTGCTCTAGTAGAAGTCCTGCAGATGTTCGTTCATGGACTGGTGCAGTGTTCTGAACCTGACATCCTACAGACATCCGATGTAGGGCAGGATCAGCATGAATTTATGCGCAGGAACTAGAGGGCAACCCACCGCGGTGGCTCAGTGGTTAGGGCGCTCGGCTACTGATCCGGCAGAGTACCCGGGTTCGAACCCGACCGCAGCGGCTGCGTTTTTATAGAGGCAAACGCTAAGGCGCCCGTGTGCTGTGCGATGTCAGTGCACGTTAAAAGTCCTCAGGTGGTCTAAATTATTCCAGAGCCCTCTACTACGGCACCTTTTTCCTTTCTTCTCTCACTCCCTCCTTTATCCCTTCCCTTACGGCGCGGTTCAGGTGTCCAATGATATATGAGACAGATACTGCGCCATTTCCTTTCCCCCCAAAACCATTTATTATTATTTATAGAGTTATTTCGCCAACAATTGCAATGGATACTTTATATTTGGCTGCGGGCAATCACCCATCACCTGCTAAGCCTGTCGGGCCTATGTAAAGGCTAACAGGTTTATATGCATTGGTGTCAAGGCAGAGGTAGTTTGCTTGATACCAGTGCATATAAATGAAGATTACAACTTCACGACCAGGCCACTGAAAGCCGCAATCCAGTTAAACTGGTGTGCAGCAAGCTGTAAAGGTTCCCTCACAAATAGACCTCCACGATTAGCGGTTTCAATGACTGTATGCCCGCAGCATCGATATACGTGCTTAGTCCGAATTGGGACAAAACATGAGCACCCCCTGGATGCCCTATATCTAAACAGGCTATCGTGAGGACATCTCATGGATGTCTGCACTGGATTTGCTCCGATTTTGAACGTCCCTCGGATGTCCGAATATCCTGTTTAGACGCTCGTGGGACGCCCTCAAGGACACCGATTCTTTTGCGTGGGACCATCCCGCGCAGATGGTCTCGCGCTTGTCCTCCCACGACACTCACATTATTGGCATCACTGAAACCTCGCTACATCCTGACATGACTGAATTTACCCCACCTGCTTACCTTGCTATCCGTGCCGACAGGCATGAGGGCAGGGGCGGTGGTGTAGCTTTACTGTTTCGTTCATATCTTAGATTTTCTATACTACCTACTCCTTACAACACTGAGTCAGTTTGGTGCAAGCTTTATTTAGAAAAGCAGACTGTTATTATCGGCGTTTTTACCGACCCCCCGGAACCTTTGTGTATGGTTTGCACTCTGTTGGCCAGGTCATACATAGCCTTTCAGTACCAAACATCATCGTCATGGGTGATTTCTACGTGCCTGGTACTCACTGGCCATCGATGTGTTATTCTGGCCGTGACGCTTCTTTAGGAAAAGAGTTGATAGACCTTTCGCTCTCTCTTGGACTCACTCAAGTAGTTATGTTTCCTACCAGACTAAATTCGGTGCTAGACTAATGGCCTTCAGTGTACCGTTGTCGATGGCCCATTTCCGACCATGAAGCAGTTCTCCTTACCCTGTCCCGCTTCACTAGTAACCCACAGTGCACATTCACGTCATTTCTGGATTTCCATCATGCTGACAACTCCGTAATCGACAAACGGCCGAGTGCTTCGACTCCTAGGAGTCGAAGCACTCGGCGGACTCAAACGTCGCCGTCACGGCTGAGCGTGCAGAAGCTTCTGCGCGCTCAGCAGTGACGGCGACGTTAATGACATCTGGTTGAATATTTTGAAAAGATTGTTAAGACTCTGCGTTGAACTGTTTGTTCCCGTCAAAACAAAGAAAAGAAATTCTACTCTCCTTTGGATTAATCGCGATGTTTTTACAGATGTCACGTCGTGTGTCTCGGCTGATGCGCATGACACGTAACAATAACCCTGATGCTGATGCTCGATTTCAAGCTGCGAAAAATGAACTTCGCAATAAAATGCACTCTGCTAAAGATTTCTATTTTCGCTTTCAGCTCCAAGGCCTGCTTAGAGATAACCCTGGTAAATTTTGGCGCTCAGTTCTACCCTCAGACATCTCATTCGTTATTAATACATAAATTGTCACTGACCCTGCTCAAATATCTGATGCATTTAATGCTTACTTTCATTCTGTCTTTGCGCGTGACAATAACATGATTCCATCTTTAAGTCTTCCGAATCATGATAGTTCTATCTCTGATATCACGTTTAGCGCTCAGGGCGTGTTAAATCTTATCTTGCACCTTGACTCAAAGAATGCGCTGGACCGAACTACATCCCAAACACCTTCCTTGCACGTTATTCCCTTTGGTAATCTCGATATCTCTAAATTATTTTTTCAAAAATCTCTACTGGCATTGTCCCTTCCTCATGGAAACTCGCCAATGTACTCCCGCTCTATAAATCCGGCAAGAAACAACTTTCTCTAACTATAGGGCGATCTCTTTAACTGCAGATTCATGTAAGGTCCTAGAGCACATTGTTTATAAACACACACAAGAAATTGAACTTTATTCCGTCGAGGCAGAAAGGGACTCGAACAAAAGTGAAAAACGTATCACTTGACGTGGTTCGAGCCCCCATTTACAAGGCATACAGCAGTTGCACATTTACATGTATAGCAGCAAAGTCACGAGGACATACACACACAGAAAGTGAGTCAAGACCTACTTGTCTGAAGAGAAAAAAATTGCATTTTACACAACGATAAGATATCCCCATCACATCAAGACCAGCAGAATACACCTGAGAAAAGAAAAACATCATTATACAATTATAGCGAGCATAACCATCACTCTTGTGTAAAAAAATTCAGAGTTTGGGTGCTAACACTTCGGATATTAATATCATGTTTATGGAGATAATTTAACAAAGTTGGAAGTGAATATTCGAGCATTTGACGGCTGATGGCTGTGCGTATGAATGGAATTTTCCAAATTTCAGGTGACTGCGATGTTGATCTACCTTCTTTTAAACTTAGATTTGATATGGTTTGAATGAGGTCCTCATTGTTTTGGACATCCTGTTTATATCTTTTGGCTAAAATATAAGAGTAAAGCCAATGCACAGAAAGTACTTTGAATTGCGTAAACAGGCTTCTAGTGTGTGCATAAGGATGTGCCCCTGCGATAAGGCGAACTGCTTTTTTTTGTAGCATGTGAATCTGTTGCAAATTTGTAAATGTTGTGCTTCCCCATACCAGAAAACAATAGTTTACATGTGACTGAAACAATGCATTGAACAAAAGTAACTTAATTGGGGTCGGTAGAAAATATTTGAATTTCGCTAGTAAGCCGACGCTTTTGGCAATTCGGGAAACAATATTGTTAACGTGAGTGTCCCGTAACATGTGTTTATGAGACATAAACAAATTATGAAATTTATTGAAGCAACTAATCAAAGACTCAAGACGGGTTTCGTAGGGGGTTTAGTACAGTGACTCAGTTAACCGAATTTGCACATGGCATTCTTCTCAGGCCCCGCCGCGGTTTCTCAGTGGTTAGGGTGCTCGACTACTGATCCGGAGTTCCCAGGTTCGAACCAGACCGCGGCGGCTGCGTTTTTATGGAGGAAAAACGCTAAGGCGCCCGTGTGCTGTGGGATGTCAGTGCATGTTAAAGGTCCCCAGGTGGTCGAAATTATTCCGGAGCCCTCCACTACGGCACCTATACTTCCTTCTTTCACTCCCTCCTTTATCCCTTCCCTTACCGCGCGGTTCAGGTGTCCAAAGATATATGAGACAGTTACTGCGCCATTTCCTTTCCCCAAAAAACCAATTATTATTATTATTATTATTCTCAGCATAGATGCCGGTAAAATAATCGATGCCACATCCATCGATTAAAAGCTTTTGACACGGTCCTTCGCTCTAAATTGTTATGGAAACCAAAAGTCATTCTGAATAAATCTCAACTCGTTGGATGAATTGCCGATTTCCTCTCGTACCGTTCCCAGTCTGTTCTCTTCAATTCCATCGATTCTTATATAGCCGATGTAACCTCAGGTGTTCTCCAAGGCTCTGTCCTCGGCCCTTTGTTGTTTTTACTCTACATTAATGGTTTTCCTGACAGTATAACCTCGTAAGATCCGTGTATACGCTGATGAATGAGTCTTTTGGTATGCTCTGCGACTGGTGCAATACGTGGCAGATGAACATCAATTTTAGAAAAACAGTTGCCATGCCTTTCACCAACCGCCTACCACCGTCTAATTACGACTACTCATCTCTGCAAAGGGTACATGAATATAAAAATCTTGGCGTCGTTTTTCATCACAATATGACATGGTCAAAACGCATCGATCACAGCTAAAGCTCTTAAAAAGATGGATTATTTGAGGCGCACAGTACGTGATGCTCCTAAAAAGGCTATATTGCTCATGTCCAAAACTCTAATCCGCCCTACTCTTGAATATGCCTCAAATGTTTGGAATCCGTATAAGCAATGTGAAATTGATCAGAGAGGATCTGTGCAACAAAAATCTGTAAGATTGGTTTTCCGCCGCTTCGACTTCCATTTTTCACCCTCATCTGCCATGTCTTCCCTAAATTTAAGTCCGCTCGCATCCCGCCGGAAAACAGATCTTAAAACTTTTTCACTCAATAGTGCATTTTGCTAATTGCCTTTCAGAGGGTAAGCATATCTCGTTTTCAAAACCATCTACAATCAGGAGCCATCACGATCTTAATATCCAACCGGTTTTTTTTGCCCGTACTAACGTTTTCAAATACACCTTTTTTCCGCGTACTGTGGAGAGTTGGAACTCTTTGCATGGCAACATTCGTGCATTATCAATTTCTAATTTTGCGTCGGCGATTGAGTCATATCATTTTATGGAGTTGTGTGCAGCGTTTCTATTCGTAATCCTTTGCATGTACCCTTTTATGCATGGAGTTGTACCACATCTTATGTACCCACTCCTGCTATAGACCCTAGAATGGGGCTGCTATATTTTTCAAATAAATGCCCGTAGTAAGTCCTGTGGATTTTGGCGGATGTCCCTACGGAGATGTGAACATCATCTTCGGACATTAACCGGATGTCTGCTGGTCATCTGTGCTCTAATGGTAAATAAAGATCTAAGCTACACTTGTTAAAGTCGGTTTCAGGTGATTGGAAGCAATATGTGCACCAAAAATGTTTCAAAAGTGATTCTCTGCCATCTCCGAATAGGCCACACAAACCTTGCGCACAACATCCTGCTAACAAAACATGACAAAACTGTTTAAGAATAAGAATGCAGAGATGAACTTATGATTAACCACATTTTATTTTCTTGCGGGAAACTAGAAGAACTAAGAAAAGTACTTACCCAATTTTATAATGAATTCATTCCTTTTCATCCAACACTGCTCTTAGGCGATAATGCAGTTGTTGACATGCCTTATTTACGTCATTAGCTTTTAGGAGAAGGTGGTTTTCTGAAGACACTAAATTCTGACGCACTGTTTCGCTTGATTTATCACATCTTAGCCGCTTTCTCATTCCCGAGAAGGCTGAGGTCTTTATTTGGTTCATTGGGAACCTCGAGATCCTCTGCCTGCAAAGGATGGTCACGAAAGTTACCCAACCCTTTTTAAAGCTTTTACTAGTTGTAGTGCAGTAGCGCCACCTGTACTCTTGAAGAAGAAATAAAAATAGAACAGCCTGCGATGAGGTCTGACACGGGAGCAACTGCCACCAGCAACCCAAAGCTTGGATTTAACGGCTTCTTTTACTCCCGTGGTGCAATCTGTAGGGTATAAAAAGGGCAGTCGGGAGCGGCGGGAAGCAGCAGTCCCCAGGCCGCACGGAAGCATTGGTCTTACCCCTCTCTTCCCGAGCTTGCCGTGGACCGTCGGAGTCAGCGTTGCGGTACTGGTGCCCACCAGAAGCCCTTACCGATCCGATGGTTCCCTGTCGAGGCAGTGTAAATATCCCATGCTCGGGCCCGCGGACTTGGCGTTGCGGCACTGGTTGCACACCTGAGCGGTCGAATTTCGATGGAGGCGAAATTCTAGAGGCCCGTGTACTGTGCGATGCCAGTGCACGTTAAAGAACCCCAGGTGGTCGAAATTTCCGGAGGCCTTCACTGCAGCGTCTCATAGCCTGAGTCGCTTTGGGACGTTGAACCCCCATAAACCAAACCAAACGAGAGCCCTCGTTACTTCCATGGCCTCCGATCAGCTCCACTAATCGTTTGCGGCAGCGTCCCGCTGCGTTAGTATTTTATACCCCTGCTGTCGGACCCTCAAGCAAGGTGTTGGACCCTTGATCAAAAAATCTCCGGGTGCGTCCTCCGAGTTTCACAACCCTCTGTCGCAATCAAGGGTGCTCCCTACTACTTGCGACAAACTAGTCATTTCTAAAATTTATTTCCATTGTTATCACTACGCAGTAAAAACAACGTTTTAGGCCCTTTACATCACCGATGATTTTTCGCATTTCTATAAAATTCTGTAGGAAACTTTCCTATAGCTTCAGTTTGGCGCATGATGGCCTTAGTTGTCTAGGTGCTATATTAATTATATCGCCGCTCAAATTAACTGTAACATCAAGCTATTTGCAGATGACTGGATCATCTGCAGAAAAAATAGAAATCATGAAGACCACATTGTGCTTTCCGAATCGCTTCGATTCAGTGGTGGATTGGTATGAGATTGTAGACGACCATTCATTCTAAATTTTCTGTGTGCCTGCCGTAGCAAGAAAAAAGAACCCTCATGTTTCCTATACAGCATCTACTAAGCTCACAGCATATAAAACATTCATAAGACTTATTTCAGAGTATGCCCACAGTGTTTGGTTTCCAGTAACTAGAAAAAATACAAAAAAGGCACTACGGTTCACCCATAACAAATACAAGCGTACTGACTCCCTACATAGCCCTGCAGCCATCTCAGGTCTTGTGACGCTCTCAATTAGAGCAAAGAACGCGCGATTGACATTTTATACCAACAGTTGCATAACAATTAGAACATCAATGAGTCAAAATATATTTCCCCGTCCCAGTCTCAACAGACAAGGCACAAACATGCACTCACATCAGCTGAATATTCCTATCATACAGATGCATCAAAACATTAGTTTTTTCCTGTCGCTATCCGTTAATGGAACAAACTAAATGACTCGACCACCTATGCGCCGACATTGACAAGGATCGAGGCTATTATTGCCGCAGTGTAACGCTCTCAGTGATGCACAAGGGCTTTCCGTTATTCACAATGAATATTGGGCTTCTGTTTCACTGCCCTCCCTTCTTGTCGGGCTAAACAGTGCCGGAGCCCTTGCGTAGCCTTAGTTGTTTCCCTAGGTTCCAGTGTCCACTTTTCTTTGCGGTTGGTACTGCTATCATCATATGTGTATCTTGTCTTGCTTTGTGCGCCTTTTTGTTACGTTCATGTCGTTCACTGCAAACAGTGTTTATTTCTTACTGATAACCTCTTCAAGAGCCGCTTGTACATTGTTTGTCCTCAGACATTTCAAAACAGTTTTGTCGAATTAAAGCACGTGTTCTTGCCGCTCTGTGAACTTTCCTTGCGTTGTGTGATGTAGCCCTGACTTCAATATAAAGGTGGTGTATGCCCACCTGCTGTGGCCCCGTAAGGGGGAATGCAGTATTGAAAATAACAAAACTCAGCAAAAAACACAATACGAGCCAGTACTTCGTGCATCATCATCATCATCAGCCCGACTAGGCCCACTGCAAGGCAAAGGCCTCTGCCATGTCTCTCCAGTTAACCCTGTCCTTTGCCAGCTGCGCCCACCCTATGCCTGCAAACTTCCTAATATTGCCGCGAATATTTGCAGTGTTCATTCTTCAAATCTGCCGCCACATCATTTCATCGCTTTGTTTGCGACGCAAGACGCGACTAGATTTATCTCGATTGATCGCAGCCAGACAGAGCTGATTCTACGTTGTTCCGGAATGTTCTTGTAATTTTGCGCGCTTTATCTCGAAAGTTCGCTATCAGCTTTAAATTGAGCACGGCCGACAGCGGCGGGCATTCTGTTCAACGACCGCCGAGCACGCTTGTCGCTTCGCCGCCGCCGAGTGATTCAGCCCCTTTTGGGCGCAAGCCAACCCCATAAACTGTTTTCTTTAGAGCACCTTTTGTCCGTCTTCATCGCTGCTTCGACTGCCCTCACCACTACGTGACATCTGGTGGATGTGCGGGGTAGCCTTCCATGTTCCGGACCCCCCACTCAAGTCGTGAAGCGAGCCCTCAGCGCTTCGCACCCGAGGACGAGCCAGCCGACGTCTCCAGGGAGAAGAGCCTGAGTTCGGGACCCTGCCGGACCGCACCAGACAGCGAAAAGACGCTGCTACGAGCTCCGCAACCTCTCCGAAGATGTCGACACCGATCATACTGCAGCAGCCGCGGGTGCCGCCGACTTTCAGTGGATCCCTAGGCGAAGACCCCAAAGAATGGTTGGACCAATTTGAGCCCGTGGCGTCATTCAACAAGTGGGATGAGGCGGCAAAAATTGGACGCGTGTTTTTCTCATTGGATGGCTCCGCACGCATGTGGTATGAAAACCACGAGTCGTCCCTTACGACATGGGATCTATTCAAGAGAGAACTATTGACGGTATTCACCAGTGTCGTGAGGAAAGAAAGAGCCGATCGACTCCTCGAGTCCAGAATCCAGCTTCCGAATGAGCCCGTCCGCGGTTACGTCGAGGAGATGAAGCGCCTATTCCGCCGCGCCGACTCCGAGATGCCCGAGGAAAAGAAAGTTCCGTTTTTAATTCGCAGCGTAAAAGAACAACTCTTTGGCAGCTTCGTCCACCAGTCGCCAAAAACGGTCGAGGAATTCATGCAAGAAGCCTGCACGATTGAGAAGACCCTCGACGTCCGAGCTCGGCAGTACAATCGCCCTTCCTCTGCCTGTGCAATCTGTTCGGACACGACGGCCACCACCAGCGACAGCTTGCGGGAAGTTATCCGCGAAATCGTCCGAGAGGAGCGACGCTGATTACTGCCATCCTCCCCACAGCCACAAGCAGCGACTCTGATGGGTGTGGTACAGGAAGAAGTGCAACAAGGCACTTGGCACCCCGAAGGCCACAGAACCCCAGGCCATGACCTACGCCGCTGCAGTAAGGACTCCTCAGCCCCAACGACAACCCCTGCATCCTGTCCGACATGAACAACTTGTTCCCGAACGCCACCTCTTGGCCCCCGCCCGCCCAGCCTACGATCGACCCTCAAGTCCTAGGAAATGCGACGCCTGGAGGGTTTCCGACAACCGACCGTTGTGCTTCCAGTGCGGTGAGGCTGGCCAATGTTATTCTTCGTTACTGCCCGTACCGACGTATCGGTCTTCGAGGATTTGGCGTTAACGCCCCACAATCGCGCTTCGGCCAAAGTCCGCAGGAAATCGACAAGTACCTGCGTCGAGAGGAGTACACGCCGAACCGCTTTTCGCGCTCACCATCGCCGTCAACCTCGCGCTTTGCGTCGCCACGCCGCAGCTAAGCAGCCGCGGGACGAGGAAGGTCTCCCAGCCCCCCTAGGGGAAACTAAAGACAGCAGCCTCTGGATGTGAGGTTGCTCAAGAGCAAAACGCCGAAGACCCTCCACCGACCACGCCCCATGAAGACGTTGCACCCGTGACGCCGCATGAAGAACCTACACTCGCTGCACCGACGCCGCACAAAATGACAACCCCGACCACGACGCAAACTGCCTTCAAAACGACGCCACCGCCCAGAAAAGCTTCGACCACACGCCCCACCCGCGACTCGCATACGCGACGAAGCCGTGGCCCGACGCCGAGAGCTACATGCAATGCAAGAGCCAGAACCTCAGACTTAGAAGTGACTATCGACAGCAGGAAAGTTACCGCTCTAGTCGACACAGGAGCCGATTACTCAGGGATAAATGGAACATTCGCTGCGCAACTGAGAAGTCACAACGGCTTGGGACGGCCCACAAATTCGCACCGCAGGGGGCCACCTCATTACGCCATCAGGACGATGCACAGCGTGAGTGACTGTCAAAGGACATACCTATCCTGCGACCTTTGTTGTGCTACCGCAGTGCTCCTGCGAAGTGATCTTTGTTATGGATTTCCTTAATGAGCATCAGGCGATCATCGACCTGCGATCCAAGCTGATCACGCTTTCGACGGACGAAGCCATCGCTTCGATGAAAACTCGGCAAAATCACGTTGCCCTGAGTGTCCTGGAGGAAGAAGTGAGCGTACCACCCCGATCAAGCGTTATCGTGACTGTAGGCGCCACGAAAGCCATTAACGCTGAAGCCATCATCAATGGGAACATGCAGTTGCTTCTAGACCGAGGAATCAGAATCGCAAGAAGCATCGCACATTTCCGCAATGGCCAGGCCGAAGTCCTGCTAACTTCAGCGAAGAATACCGGCACATTAACAGAGGAACGACGATTGCTTTCTTCGACGAAATATCTGACGTACGAGAGTCATTCGCCCTCTCCGACCTCTCCGCAGAAGATTCGCCTGACCAAGAGAACTCGCCCACTTTCGACATCAACCCAGCCCTGCCCCGGAACAGACAAGACCAGATCCGCAATCTGCTTCGAAGCTACAGTGAGTGTTTTTCAACATCCCGAAGGTCCGACAAACGCCAATTGCCAAGCATCGCATTATAACGGACCAGCACGTCCGACCTCTCCGTCAAAGCCCGTACCGTGTGTCACCGCGAGAACGACAGGCCATCCGGGACGAAGTCGAAGAAATGCTTCGCGACGACGTCATCCAGCCTACAAACAGCCCATGCGCGGCAGCGGTTGCTCTAGTGAGAAAGACTGCGCACTTCGATTCTGCGTTGATTACCGCCGCTTGAACAACATAACAAAGAAGGACGTCTACCCCCTCCCCCGCATCGACGACACACTGACCGCCTCCGCAACGCCAAATATTTCTCATCGATTGACCTCAAGAGCGGCTACTGGCAAATTGAGGTCGACGAAAGAGATCGCGAGAAGACAGCATTCATCACTCCAGATGGGCTGTTTGAGTTCAAGGTGATGCCATTTGGTCTCTGTTCAGCACCAGCGACGTTTCAACGAGTAATGGATACAGTGCTGGCAGGCTTGAAGTGGCAAATTTGTCTGGTATATTTAGATGACGTCGTTGTCTTCGCTTTGAAGAGCACCTCAAAAGAGTTTGAACAGTACTAGACGCCATCAAGTCGTCTGGCCTAGCCTTGAAAGCAGAGAAGTGCCACTTTGCCTACGAAGAGCTGCTGTTTCTAGGCCACATCGTTAGCAATGAGGGAGTACGCCCAGACCCGCAGAAAACAGCTGCTATTGAACAGTTTCAACCGCCGGCCGATAAGAAAGCAGTGCGCAGATTTCTCGGACTGTGCGCATATTACCGATGATTTGTGAAAAACTTCGCGCATCGCCGAGCCCCTGGCTTAACTGACGAAGGCAGGCGTGCCGTTTAAATGGGAAGCGCCGCAAGCAGAAGCCTTCAAGGAACTTCAGCGTCGTCTACAGTCGCAACCGATCCTCGCGCATTTTGATGAAAACGGCAATACTAAAGTTCATACCGACGCAAGAAGCGTGGGCCTAGGCGCCGTTCTCGTTCAAAAAAGCGACGGGCTGGAGAAAGTCATCGCATACGCTAGCCGTTCCCTTTCCAAGGCCGAGGCTAACTATTCGACAACTGAGGAGTGCCTTGCAATCATCTGGGCTACGTCAAAATTCCGCCCCTACCTGTACGGACCACCGTTCAAGGTGGTCAGCGACCACCACGCGCTGTGCTGGCTTGCAAATTTGAAGGACCCCTTTGGCCGACTCGCTCGACGGATTCTGTGTCTCCAGGAGTTTGACGTCACCGCGGTGGACAAATGTAAATTTCGCCAGGCGTCGGTTTCCTACTTAGGTCACCGAATTGACCGTGAGAGTCTGCATCCGACAGAGCAGCATATGGAAACAATCATGCAAGCCCTTTGTCTTCAAAATGTGCAGGAGCTGCGCGCATTTTTGGGCATAATTACATTTTACGCAATGTTCATGTCGAATGTATCATCGATCCTTGCACCTTTGTACAAGCTGCTAGAGAACACACGAGGGATTTAAAAAACCGAGCAGGAGGCAGCATTTATGCAGGCTAAAGAAGGCCTTCGTCGGGCAGGGGTACTTGCCCATTTCAATCCGGCTGCAGACCTCAAGCTGGAGTGTGAAGCGCCGCAACATGGGATCGGCGCCGTGCTATTCCACACATATGGCAAAGTGAACAAGTCCATCGGCTTCCGTTCTCAAACCTTAACAATGGCTGAAAGTTATTACTCTCAACTCGGACGTGAAGCCCTTGCCCTTGTATCTGGCGTAACAAAGTTCCCAATTTTCTCGTAGGTCGGGAGTTCACCCTTATTACCGACCACCAGCCCCTCCTGGGATTGCTGAGGGCAGATCGACCAAAAACATTGCTGGCAGCCGCTCGCATACAACGTTGGTCTCTGTTCCTTGGAGGTTTCCGTTACAAGCTCCAGTACTCGCCGGGTAAGCAACTTCTGCATGCCGACGCCCTTAGTCGACTGCCACAACCTGCGACAGAGTTGCAATCAGACGATCCCCCTGATTACATTCTTGCGCTAGCAGGATTCGAAGACGGAACTGTGTCAGTTGATGAACTGAAGCAATTAACTGCAAATGACCCGCAACTAAAACGCGTTGCGTAGTGGACAAAGGATGGCTGGCCGTCGACCGCAAGATGTATAGACGATGAGAGCATTATTCTATTTTTTGATAAAAGACAAGGCCTGTCTTTGGCCCACGGTCTGGTGTACTCGGGGGACCGCGTAATAGTGCTGAAGGAAGCACGACATCGTGTTTTTCACCTACTGCACGAAACACCAGGGGTCTTCAGCTATGAAAGCAGTTGCCAGATCATTTTTATGGCCAGGATTGGACCGCGACATAGAACGACTAGCAGGAACATGCCAATGCCAGCCGCAGCACCGCCAGAGAGCTGCTGCCCGACTACTCGAGAACCGTGGTCTAGGATACATGTTGATTTCGCACGGCCATTTGCGGGAAGCATGATTCTCGTTGTAGTGGATGCGCACAGCAAGTGGATCGAGGCAGTCCCTATGAAGCAAGCTACTGCTGCAGCTACAGTGAAATGCTTGCGCGAGATATTCAGCAGGTTTGGCATTCCAAGGACTGTGGTCTCTGACAACGAAACTCAGTTCACCAGTCATGAATTCGCTACCATCATGAAAAAGAATAATATAACGCATCTTCGAACGGCTGTGTTTAACCGACAGTCTAATGGGACGGCTGAAAGAGCAGTCACAACGACAAAGGATTGCCTCAAGAAAATGGGGACCGGAAGATTAGATACCCACATTTCCACACTGATTTTCAATTACAGAAGGACGCAGTAACAGCTCGAACAAGTCTCCTTCATAGGCGCTTCTTGGTGATCGTCTCCGGTCTCGTCTGGACACATGTTTCCCTCCCATTGTCACAGATTCCGTCTCGGAGCCAGACGAATGGTCACCGCCTCTACCTGGAGCGGCAGTGTATGCACGTAACTTCGGCGTAGGAGAAAAATGGCTCCCTGGAACAGTCATGTCAACTGGAGGGTCACGAATGGTCACCGTACAGACACCAGCCGGACAGGTCAGGCGTCACGTCGACCAGGTGCGTATTCGATACACAACTCCCCCACGTGCGCTGGATCACGACCCAGCGGAAGAACGCTGTGCAAGCAGAGACGCCATCGCCGGTCTCGCACAACAACAGAGTGGAGCGCGCGATCCCTCGAGCAGATACTCCACCTCCAGTGGCTGCATCACCGGCGAATTCGTCTGCAGCACAAGAAGAAAAAGGCCATCCGCAGCGGCAGCAGCAGGAAGAAACTGCATCGGCGCAGCCACCATGCATGCCGCAGTCACTGCGACGTTCCACGCGCCAAAAGAAGCCAATACAGCGACTTTATCATTAAGGGAAGAGAAATGTTGTAAACGCTCTGCCTTATCGCTGTGGCGAACGCCACGCGCATGTCTCTCACGTTTTCCCTCGTTCCTTCCTCCCCTCACCCTCGACCTGTCAGCCTATATAACCTCGCTGATCGGTACGAATAAAGGCTTTTTGTGTCGTGTTGTGTTGGGTTTTATGGCGCATAGGCAACTGAGGCCATCATGCGCCAAGCTCGAGGTATAGGAGAAATCTCTTGATGATTTTATAGAAATGTGTAAATCGTCGGTGCTGCAGAGTGCTTAAATCGTTAAAATTACCTCATGATGATGAAGGAAAAAGATGCTAGAAATGGGTACTATTAAAAACTTTTAAAGGGGGTCGGGTCACCACAGCGGCCATCCTTACCAGGGCAAGGATCTTGAGGCTTCCAACCAATCAAATACAGACCTCACCTTTTTTCTCAGGAATGAGAAATGGCTGAGGTGTATCAGGCGAAGTACTGGGTCATGATTTGCATATTTTTAAGAAAACCAGCTTCTGTTAAAAATCTAAAATTGCAAGACATTTCCACAATTGCATTATCACTCAAGGGCAGTGCTGGATGAAAACGGATGCATTGGTTATAAAACAGAGAAAAACACTTTTCCGTAGCCTTTCCTGTTTAGAGCATGAAATAAAATGTGGTTGACTGTAAGTTCATCTCCGCATGTACAAACTGGTATGTCTTTCTTTAGCAGAAAGTTGTGTGTAAAGTGTGTGTGACCTTTCCGGAGACGGCAGGTAATGACCTCCTTGAAACGTTTCTGGTGCACACATGACTTCCATTCACCTAGGACTGGTTTTAATAACCGTAGTTTGTTGTTTAGTTCGTTTTTCCAAGTGGACTGCCATTTTTTTCCTTGCATTACTATAGTAAGTTCATGCAATCTCTATAGGGCATGTTTATGTTTTTAATTTGCTTCTCACAAAGCTTGAGCAGCGCACAAATCTGCTCTTTCATTGCCCTTTATGCCGACATGACTTGGTACCCAGCAGTGTCTTATGTTTTGTCCTTGAGCTATGGCTGTTGTAATGTTGTGTATGAGGTCGCCAAGCAGCGGGGTTATTGCATTTCTAAAGTGAACGGCAGAGAGCACACTTAGCGAGTCTGTGTAAATAATACTGTTGGGGAAGTTCGCATTTACTATTTTCTCTATGCCTACACAGATGGCGTAACATTCTGCAGTGAAGATGGAAGCGCACTGTGGAAGTCTTACTATTTTATTCCAATTTCCCTGTACAACTGCGCTTCCAACGTATACATCTGTTTTTGAAGCGTCGGTATAAAATGCTGTGAAAGTAGTGTACTTTTCCTCGAGTGTGAGGAATTCTTGTATTATATGTTGTTGCGGAATTCGTTTCTCATGGAACTGTGTAAGAGTGACATCACAGATTTCAGGGAAATTGTGCCATAGCGGCAGTGGACCTCGCCTTCGGGCAATGTTTGTCAATACGTCTAATATGCTAAGGTTCCGGCACGTCTCTTCAAATCGCAAGAGGACAGGCCGAGTAGCTTGCGGCTTGCTGTTGAGTGTTCTAGAAAGGCACTTTGTAGCGATAGGGTAACATAGATGCTGATGCATTGAACAGATTTTTAGAATATATGAGCATGTGAGGATGGCTCTTCTATCTGTAAGCGATAGTTCATTGCTTTCTACATGGAGACTGTTTATGGGTGATGTCCTATATGCACCAGTGGAGAGACGCAAACCTAAATTATGTACTGGATCTAGCCGTTTGAGGCACGATGGTGTCGCTAACCCATACACTATATGCATCCGTAATCCAGGGTAGAGCGTACTACAGAGCGGTATATTTGTAAGAGACATGTCCTTTTTTCACGGGTAAGTCTATTTCGTTCAGGTGTAGGGTGGGATCTATCTGCATGCCTCGTCTGAGTGAGAAAATAATGGCCACCGATTTCTGTGGAGAAAAACGGAAGCCATTTTGGTCTGCCCATATTGCCAGTTTATTTATTGTTAGCTGTATCTGTCGTTCGCATGTTGATGTATACGAGGATGTGTAAGCTATCTGTAGATCATCTACATAGAAAGAATACATAACGGACCTTGGGATTGTTTTCCTGATAGAATTCATTTTTACAATAAAGAGTGTTGTGCTCAAAATACATCCTTAAAGTACTCCGTTTTCTTGGATAAACTTCCTTGAAAGGGTTGAGCCTAGGCGGACTTGAAATGTACGGTTAGACAAAAAGTCTTTAAGGCAGTTCAACATCCTGCCACGGATACCCAGTTCAGACAGGTCCTGAATAATCCCAAACCTCCACGTTGTGTCATACGCCTTCTCTAAATCGAAGAAGACAGCGAGACAATGCTGTCTGTGTATAAAAGCCTTACAAACTGTTTTCAAGACGAACCAGGTGGTCGGTGGTGGAGAAAGCCTTTTTAAAACCGCATTGATGAACATCCAGAAGCTCCCGGTCTTCTAACACGAACGATAGTCTGATATTCAATACACTTTCAAAAGATTTCACTAGACAGCTAGTCAGAGCTATGGGCCTATAGCTCCTAGGAAGGGTAGAGGGTTTTCTGGGTTTTAATAGAGGAACAATAACGGCCATCTTCCAGGATTCGGGAAGTTTCACCGATAGCCAAACTTTGTTAAAAAAAATTTAAAAGTGCCTCCACAGCCCGTTCAGAGAGATGAGTTAACATTTGATAATGTATTTCATCTGGGCCAGGTGCAGTTTGCTTACCAGCGGACAGTACTTTATTAATCTCTTGGATTGTAAGTAGGTTATTATAGGCTTCATTGAACTGCCACGTGTCGGCAGTCTTTGTTTCTCAGCTGCGTTTTTGTATTTGAGCAATGATTCTCTGTAGTGAGATGAACTGGAAACTGCAGCAAAATATTCACCCGAAATATCTGCCTGTTCTTCTAAATTTGTCTGTATGCCAGGTGTTGATAGAAACGGAACTGTAAATGGGGAGTAGCTGCCATTTATCTTTTTTACCATCTCCCACATTTGTTTTGACGTAATTGAGCTGTTTATTGAGGACACGTAACCTTGCCATCAAGTTTTTCTGCATTACGGCGAATATATCGAGCTTTCGCTCTTGCCTTTTTAAAGCTTATTAAGTTCTCCTGCGTTGGGTACCTACGAAAAATTCCCCAAGCTTTGTTTTGTTTCTTTTTTGCATCTCGGCATTCTTGTGTATAGCAAATTTTGTGATTGTGCTTTACTACTCCAGATGACCGAGGAATTGCTAGGCGTGCCGCAGTTAAAATACAGTTGATGATAGCTTCATTCAGTTCGTCTATGCTGAGATCATCTGAAACTATTTTGTCTAAGCTGGCCCTTTCTCTAAATAGTGCCCAGTCGGCTAAATGTAACTTCCACCGTCGTGGTTTCGTTGGGGTGACTTGCGGCGGGGATGTTAGGCTTATTAATGCAGGGAGGTTATCGCTGCTGTATGGGTTATTGATGGTATCCTATTTAACATTACAAAAGAGAGAGGATGAACTAAAAGACAAATTTATGGAACTCATTTTTCCCGTGCTTGGAGAGCAGTGTGTATCTTTGCCGGTGTTTAGAAAACGAACATTATTACTTAGAATAAAATCTTCTAAAATACGACCTCTTGCATCAGTGTGTGCACTTCCCCAAAAACCGGAGTGGAGAAGCCGGTCCCGATCCAGAACCCGCTCATTAATTCGGAGCAGCAACAACCTACCTTCGGACCCTCAGAACAAGAACGCTCCTTCCCAAGGAAAGGAGAACTCCAAACATATCCAGGTGGCGCAGCACGAGCCTCAGAACAAGAACGCTACTTCCCAAGGAAAGGAAAAGAACTCCAAACATATCAAGGTGGCGCAGCACGACAGCAGCAACAATACCAAGGTAGGCTGAAATCAGGTTGCTGCCTCCTCAGCTCAAATACATAGTAATACACAGTGCACTAGCTGTACCCATTTAGAACGCGTTAACCGAAAGCTCAGCTCCCAAATAGCCGCGCTTCATGAAAGACTCAAACGCTTAGAAAATGCCAATTCCGCATCTCCTATGAACCCGGACACGGTTCAGCCCGCAGCATGTGTCCATCCGCCACTGCCGACAACGTTCGATGCAAAAAGCGTCGCCACTCCCACTTTCCCTGAAAAATGCGGCGCCTCCGCTTTCACTACTCCGACGCGGAGCGTGGCCGCTGCCGCCCAACCTCCATCAGACACCCCTCAATATGTGCCCATGGCTAATTTTGGTACAATGCAAGAAATTCTTCAGAATATAGTTACACAGCCAAAGCAAATGTTTACGCAGTTACAGCAATTCGGCTCTCAACTGCAACAACTCGGCACCGCTCACGATGATCTCCGCAGGACTGTATATGAACTTGAACACGGATCACGAAAGCGTTCAGCCACGCTTGAAAATACAAGAATGAAAGCCTACCGTCGCTCGACCGTCCCAGGCGACGTAAGCGATTCCGAATCAGTCCTTAGTCAGGATGGCGCAGCATAGAAATACCTACCATCAAGAAAGTTTAGAGATATGGCAGTGGAACTGTCGTAACATCAACCGCAAAAAAAGCTCCCTAAAATTCTTCATTCAAAACGTATAATAACTCCGGACGTGATCTGTCTACAAGAAACAGGCACACAGCCTACCCTTACGGGATATTACACGGTTATAAATGACACATCTCCTAGGGTCGCCACCTTGGTCTCAAAGACGATCACGGCTCTGCAGCACACTATGCACTATCCCAATCTACATCACGTACTGGTTGAGATCATCCCTCAAAAACGTTGCAGGCCAAGCACTTTTATACTAAATCTGTACAGCCCACCTCGAAACACAAGAGAAGACTTCAGACCAATTATACATGAAACTATTCATATAGCAGGCTCAAACCAACTGGTTATACTCGAAGATCTGAACGCTCCCCACAGTACTTGGTGATATGCGGTAGACTCCCAAAAGGGCAAACTTCTCCTAGAAGCGGTGGATCAAGAAGGATTAGACCTTCTTACCGACGTTACAATCCGAACGAGAATTGGAAACAGCGTCAGTAGGGACACCTGCCCACATCTAACGTTCTCGAAAAACATTGCAGCAGCTACTTGGACAAACCTGGGGGAACAACTAGTTAGTGACCACTACATCCTTAGTACGTCAGTGCCAACGTCTAAACTTCGCCGAACGCTCGAAGAAGTAAATATTACGGATTGGGAAGGTTATCGCAGGCCTCCCGCACCCGAGGATAGCATCCAAGACATAGCAACATGGAGTGAACACATCAGGGAAGCTCACAAAGCTGACACACAGTGTGATGACCCCCATAATGCGCAGGTCCACACGGGACGGAGAGGCAAAGAGACACCGTATGGCTCAGTTTAAACAAACAGATATATTCAATAATTATACATGATTAAGATTCAGAGGCTGGGGCGTCCGAGCTTACGTGCCGACGACTTCATGGTGGCGATGGAGTGGCTCCGGAGTTGGGCTCGAGCGGTTGCTGGCAGAAGCTGCACGCCGTCGGGCTTCGGCGCTGAAGGCCCTCTTGGCGAACGATGTCGTCCTGAGCGTTCTCTTCCGTACTGCTTGTCGATTTTTATATCCTCTTCTCCACACTCCCTAGGGTGAGGACGCCCACGCCGGAGGGGAAGGAGGGGGGGCTAGGGCTTTCACTTGGGCGCACAAACATACCACCGCACTTAAGGTCTCGCCCCCCCTCACGTGTTGAGTCCGAGGGAAAGAAGGTTGTCTTCGAGGTAGCGCATAGCGTCGGCTGTGGTAAGGCGCGCTCTGGCCCGCTGACAGTTCCCGCGGGTCACCGGCCTCCATTCTCCATCCATCAACTGACACTCGCTCCTCAAGGTAAGGCGCGCTCTGGCCCGCTGACAGTTCCCTTGTCCTGGAATGTGCTCGGGAGGGCCGCCCCTGGAACCGCCACGCCAATTGGGGAGGATAAAGCCCGTTTCCCCGCGGCGGCGGCGGCGGCGGCGGGTCCGGTTGGGTCCGGTTAGGCTTAAACCCCTTCGTTCTGGTCGTCAGTCAAAGAGCATGGCCGGGTAATTGATGATGCCGCTGTCATCTGGGTCTCCGTCTACGCCGCGCCGTCGAACGCGGAACCTCGTAGCACACACAAGGAATGTCACACTCGCTCACCCTCCAGAAGAATGTTCTCCGAACATTTGAGTCCCTGCAGCTCCCCTTGTCTTTCTGAATCGCCTCGCACAGTGCGTCCGACAAAACACTTTTCGCTGCACTCAACACCACTGCACAACACCATATGCCTCCGCTGTCATAACTGGCGTCTCCAGGGGCAGCACTGATCTTCTTTTACAGATAAACATGAAACTCAGCACCCAAGCCTCTCCTTTCTAGTCCAAACTGGACGAAATAAATTTACCACAGTTACAAAGGAGCTCCCACTTCTAGCACGATCACGACACAGACAAAAATATAGATAACGAAAGGAAGTAGGGCAGGTTCTGCATGCGCTCCGCATGCTCTCCTGTGAAGGTGTTACTTAATGACAGAAAGGTTTAACTACTAACTCCGATAACTTAACACACACGCATATAGCAATGTTATGAGCTGCGGCATTACACAATTCTGACCAGTTCACAACTCCGCTTTGTTTACACCATTAGTCCGACTTAGCTTTCCGATTTCGCAGCGGATATCGGCCTTCATGAGTCATACTAAGTAAGTCTGTGACCCTTTGTCTGCTTTGGGACTCGCGAGGGCTCGTGGCAGGAGCCTCTCCTGGCGTTATCTGCGCGGCAACCTCGCGCGCTTCTTCTTCTAGCAATGCATGAAGTAAATCCGGTGGCATTCCGGCCGTCACCTCTGGTGCCTGCCGAACAAATGCAGGAGAGGGCGTTTTTTGCGAACTATCTGCGCGCTCCGCTTCACTTCTGTCCCCATCAAAATCCGCGCTTTCCCTTTCCTCATTTCGTGAATACTGAACCGGTGCCGACTTGAGGCGATTTGCGTGTATCCTTATCAAGCGCCGGTTCACGTCTCGGACTCTGAAGTTTACCGGAGAAAGCTTCTCGACAACCTCGCACGGTCCTCTCCACTTCGTCTGGAACTTACGAGCTAGCCCAATCTGCCTTTGGCAGTTTTCAATGTACACGCTGTCCCCCACATTAAACGGCGCGTCTCTAGCACTGCGATCGTGCACCTCCTTCCTGCGCTTCGCCGCTTTCTTTAAGGCCTCCTTTGCGATGTCCCTCGCCACTTGCAAGCGCGATTCTAGCTCAACCTTATAGTCGTCCAGTGAAGCGTATGGGACACGACGGGGGCCCTCTGGCACTTCACTAGGCTGGTCCGGGTCTCGGCCGTAGAGAAGAAAGAATGGCGATTCGCCCGTGCTCTCGTGTGCTGCGGAATTGTAGGCAAACATTGCATACGGGAGCCACAAGTCCCAGTCCCGCTGGTCGCGCGAAACAAAATGCGACAAGAACCCGGCCACGGTTTGGTTCAGTCGCTCCACCGCGCCGTTGCAAGCCGGATGGTACGGTGTTGTCTGCTTCTTAGCGATCTTAAGCAGCTCGCAAACACTCCTCATTAGCTGCGACACGAAGTTCGTTCCCCGATCTGTCAAGAGTTGCCTCGGGGGTCCATGTCGGAGCACGATCTGTTCGACAAATGCTCTTGCAACCGTGTCTGCCTTCTGATCTGGGAGTGCTACCGCTTCCGCGTATTTTGAAAGGTGATCGACAAATACTAAAATGTACTTGTTTCCGGAAGTGGTCGTGGGCAATGGGCCCATTATGTCCATACCTGTCCGCTCGAAGGGAGCCGAAACCTCAGGGAACGGCTGAATTGGAGCTGGTCTTCGTCCCTTGGGTGTTTTTCTTTCGAGACAGGAATGACACTTCGCACAGTAGTCTCTAACATCCTGTCGCATGCCACTCCAAAAGTACAAACGCTCCACACGCCTGCGTGTCTTCGCTACGCCAAAATGACCGGCGCATGGCACATCGTGAAACGCGCGAAGAACCCTTTCTGTCCACGACCGAGGTATGACGACTCTCTCCCAAGCGGTTTTCTCTGGTCTCCCTTTCCTGGTTGGCCTCGTGCGCCGACACAGGGTGCCGTCTTTGCCAATGAAATAACCTAGCTGTTCGGGGTGAAACGGTGCGCCCTCTAAGCTTTCGATTATTCGCTTCAGGTAAGGATATTTGCACTGCTCTGTGCGTAATTCGGCGGGGTCGACTACGGGGACAAACTCATCTATAGCTGCCACGGCAGCTGTGCGGCTGAGTGCATCAGCATTCAGATGCGTCTTTCCTGACTTGTGCTCAACTTCAAAGCAGTATTCCTGCAGGTGTAGATTCCATCTAGCGAGTCGCGAGCTAGGGTCCCTGACACTCATCACCCATTTCAGAGGATGACAGTCTGTGACTAGCTTGAATTTGCGGCCGTAAAGGTAGCATCTGAAGTGCTTTACTGCCCAGACAACGGCGAGGCACTCCCTTTCCGTAGCTCCGTACTTTTGCTCTGTGGGGCTCAGCTGTCGGCTAGCAAAAGCAACGGGATGTTCTTTGCCCTCGATAACCTGAGATAGCACGGCACCAACTGCGAACTTTGACGCATCTGTGGCCATAACGAAGGGCAAATTAAACTCCGGGTGGCGCCACAGCGGTGCACTCATTAGCTTCCTTTTCAGGGCCCCAAAAGCATTCTCCGCGTTTTCGTCCCAGCGAAAGGCGACATTTTTGGCTGTTAAGGCGGTGAGCGGCTTAGCGAGCTTGGCGAACTCCTCTATGTGCCTTCGGTAGTAACCGATCAGGCCGAGAAACTGCCGGACCTGGCGGACGCTAGTCGGGGATGGAAAATCCGAGACACACCTTAGTTTCTCAGGGTCCGGTCGCACGCCGTCAGCTGAAACAACGTGCCCGAGGTATTTCACCTCGTTTTTGAGGAATTGGCACTTAGAGGGCTTCAGCTTGAGACCCGCTCCTCTTAGTCGCACCAAAACCTGCTCAATATCGCGCAAATGGTTCTCAAAACTGTCACTGTATATGATAATGTCATCCATATACACGAAGCACAGCCTCCCCAGAAGACCTGCCAGGATAACATCAGCGGTTCTCTGCCAGACAGCAGGGCTATTGGCCAGACCCATCGGCATTCTTTTCCATTCATAGTGCCCTGAGGGCGTGTTGAATGCCGTTTTCTCGGCATCTGCCGGATCCATTGCTATCTGCCAGAATCCCGCCGCCATGTCCACTACCGTGAAGTACCTGGCAGAGCCCAGCTGAGAAAGCGTCTCCTGTATATTGGGAATGGGGTATGGATCGATGCGAGTTACGGCATTTAGTTTGCGGTAGTCCACTACCAATCGATACGAGCCATCTGGCTTTTCCACCAATAGTGCTGGTGCTCCCCAGGGTGACTTTGAGTGTTCGACAATGCCGCGATCAATCAGGTCCTGCACCTGCCGCTCCATCTCCTCACGTTGGGAGTAAGGAATCCTGTACGCACGCTGCTAAACGGGCGATGAAGTGCCGGTTTCTATCCTGTGCTTTATAACGCCACAGCAGCCCAAATCCAGGTTGGACGCGGCGAATACCTCCGAGTAGTCGTTCAGCAAACCAGCCAGAGCCTCCCTCTCCCTGGACTTTACGTGAGAAAGATCGAACGACACCTTTGGAGCAGCCGAAGGACTAGCATGCTCTACAGTTGCGAGTACCGTATCGGTGGGCTCACGTTTCTCTATCGCAGAGGTGAAGAAAGCCAATGTTTTGTTCTTGGGAAGGCTCAGTGGCTGCTGGCTACAGTTAACCACCCGTAGGGGCACTCTGTGGGCGTCATTAACTGTCACGAGGCACGCGGCTGCCTTCAGGCCATTGCTGAGAGAGTCGACCGGCTCAAGCACTCCCACGGCGCCGCTCTCTACATCTGAAGGCACAAACGCGTACAAAATGTGCTCCGACCAAGGAAGGACGACCGCCTCATCGACCAGCCTGACGGCAACCCGCGAATGTACCTTCTCCAATGATCCCACTGTTTGACGGGTGTCAATATCGGTAATGCGAATCTCAGCCCCTCTCCTGTTCAAAAACGGAACTTTTGATCCGCCCGCATTAACCTCTTCCTCAGAGAATGAGACTACTACCTTCCCTTTTCTCAAAAAATCCTGCCCTAATATACCTGACACTCCGTTTGGCAGAGACACCGTGTCCGGGCATACGTAGCAGGGGTGCTCCAATGCAATTCCGCCGAGAGAGAAGTGTAACCGGTAGAGTCCACTTATGCCAAGAGGATCCCCCGTTATGCCTACAAATTTGGTTGCCATACCACCAGACGCTTCCAACACCTCGCGGTCCCCCTTCCTTCGAAGCGTGTTAAAACTGCTCTCCTTAAGCAATGTCACCTTTGACCCCGTATCTATCAACAATTCCATGCAACAACCATTTAACTTGCAACGCACAACAGGGCATGCCTCGTCGGCCACACAAACTACCACCACCTCATCATCCACTGCTCCCTCCCCACGCTCCTCAGGCTGGGGAGGACTATCTAGTTTTTTGTCTCGGTATCTGGAGCCCCGCTGTAGGCTTGCTTAGGGCGTGTCTCGCCTGCTTCTCTTTGTGGCTCCCCACGGCGCACGTTTTGGCAGAACCTGGCGATGTGTCCGCGACCCTGGCAAGCGAAGCATACGATTTCTTCAAAATCTCGCATACCGCGCCTGTAGCTTTGTGGCGGTCTCCGGTTTCCAGCGAATGGGCGCTGTTGAGCGCGCGCTTCAACCTGGCGTTCTACCTGCTGAGATAGCAGCTGTTCTAAGCGATCTAACCGCTCTGTCAAGAGAGCTACCTCAGGGTTGAGCACCGCTCTCTCTATGACGCGTACTCTCGCTGCGGCTGTCGTTAACGCCTCATTTCGTTCCTCATCCAATGCGGCCTCCACGGCTTGGTCGAAATTGCTCGGCTTGCGCGAGAGCACGAACCGGCGCACGGGGTCTTGCAGACCAGCCACGAACAAAGCGGTCATTTCCTCTTTAAGTAGATCCTCCGCGTATTTCTTCCTTAGCTGGTTTCCTTCCTCCTCCCTGCTTAACGTATCGCGTGCTAGGCGCTGAAGCCGCGACGCAAATGTTCGCACGTCCTCCCCTACCATCTGTCCGGCGTCACGGAACCTCTGTACCCGCACGTGACGTGGTTCAGTGTCGAAATGCTCAAACGCGAGCTTCTTAAATTCCGCAAATGATTTTGTGGATTTTACTTTTTCGTCTCGCCATGCAAAATCATGAGCAGCTCCTGCCATCTTACACCTCGCCATTCCCAGCATTTGAGCATCGGACCATCCCCCCATTTTCCCAATCTCTTCTAGCATGGAAAAGAAATCGCAGATTGGAACCCCTGTCTTATCTCCCGTAAACGTCGGAATGACGCTTCCTAATGCCAGCATGCTTGCTCCGAGCGACGGCTGTGGAGTGGGAGCTCCCTCAGATACAGACATTTTTTTTTCTCAAGCCCTCCAGTGCCTCAAGCCTCTCAAATGGGGGTAAAAGTCCCACAATCAGTCCCGTGATTACCTTTTGATTACAATTTTGAAGTCATGAATGTCACAGCATTCAGAGGACATTTGCTTTTGAGACCCCACTTCTGACACCAGTGTGATGACCCCCATAATGCGCAGGTCCACACGGGACGGAGAGGCAAAGAGACACCGTATGGCTCAGTTTAAACAAACAGATATATTCAATAATTATACATGATTAAGATTCAGAGGCTGGGGCGTCCGAGCTTACGTGCCGACGACTTCATGGTGGCGATGGAGTGGCTCCGGAGTTGGGCTCGAGCGGTTGCTGGCAGAAGCTGCACGCCGTCGGGCTTCGGCGCTGAAGGCCCTCTTGGCGAACGATGTCGTCCTGAGCGTTCTCTTCCGTACAGATTGTCGATTTTTATATCCTCTTCTCCACACTCCCTAGGGTGAGGACGCCCACGCCGGAGGGGAAGGAGGGGGGGGGGCTAGGGCTTTCACTTGGGCGCACAAACATACCACCGCACTTAAGGTCTCGCCCCCCCCTCACGTGTTGAGTCCGAGGGAAAGAAGGTTGTCTTCGAGGTAGCGCATAGCGTCGGCTGTGGTAAGGCGCGCTCTGGCCCGCTGACAGTTCCCGCGGGTCACCGGCCTCCATTCTCCATCCATCAACTGACACTCGCTCCTCAAGGTAAGGCGCGCTCTGGCCCGCTGACAGTTCCCTTGTCCTGGAATGTGCTCGGGAGGGCCGCCCCTGGAACCGCCACGCCAATTGGGGAGGATAAAGCCCGTTTCCCCGCGGCGGCGGCGGCGGGTCCGGTTGGGTCCGGTTGGGCTTAAACCCCTTCGTTCTGGTCGTCACTCAAAGAGCATGGCCGGGTAATTGATGATGCCGCTGTCATCTGGGTCTCCGTCTACGCCGCGCCGTCGAACGCGGAACCTCGTAGCACACACAAGGAATGTCACAACAGAGTATACCGCGCACAACGAAAAACCCGGAAGTAGATCGTCACTTCCTACACTTGTGGGAGGCTCATCGTAGTCTCGTCCGCACATGGAAGAAGCAAAAGTTAAACCGCAGACTCCGACTTAGGATATCAGCACTTTCCGAACAAGCCTAGGAGTACGCAACGCAACTCGCTCAGCAAAACTAAATAGATTTTTGTGCCTCCCTCAAAGGCACACTCAGCACCTCTCAAACTTGGACCATACTAAGAAGCTTAATTGTTCCGAGCAAAACCAAAACCACAGTTAATCGCACGTTGCAAGAAATTGCTTACAAATATCAAGGAGCAGATCAGGAATTGAAACAAGCCTTACAAGACCAGTACACTGGCACTCAAAGAATCCCGCCGTGCAATCTTCAATACACAAGAGCTCTGAACACTGATCTAGACGAGCCCATCACGGTGGCTGAAGTATATGCGGCAGCAAGAGCCGTCAAACGCAATACAGCCGCAGGAGCAGACAAAGTGACCAACGCAACCTTAGCTCAAAACATATTGAGCAAATGACCGACAACCTTAATGGCCTGTGGGAGGAAGGACGAGTCCAAAACGAGTGGCGACATGCAGAGATTATCACAATTCCTAAGGCCGGAAAGCGGCCCACCCTTGAAACATTAAGACCGATCTCCCTTGTATCCTGTTTCAGGAAGATCTATGAGCGAGTTATCCAAAACCGCCTCGTGAGTTTCATTGAGAACAGGGATCTCTTTCCACAGTCCATGATTGGTTTCAGGCGCGGTCTCTTAACCCGGGACGCCTTTGTCTTACTTAAGGAGGAAGTTCTTACAGGCATCCCAAGAGGAAGCGAGCAACTGATCCTGGCGCTTGACCTTAAGGGATCTTTTGACAATGTCTCACACTAAGCTATCCTCCGCGAACTCCCTGGGATGTGGACAGAAGATCTTTAACTACATTAGAGCTTTCCTCACGGACCGCACTGCAACAATTGGAATTGGAAATACAAGATCAGATACCATACCAATGCCAAACAAGGGCACTCCGCAGGGATCAATCATCTCTCCCCTCTTATTCAATATTGCCATGACAGGATTGGCTCGTCGGCTGCAGGAATTACCCGATATAGGATTTACACTGTATGCAGACGATATAACTATCTGGACGACTAAGGGATCCCTTGCACAGAAGGAACAAGCCCTACAGGAAGCCGCATCGATTGTCAAAACATTTGCCGCCAGTAGTGGCCTTCGCTGTGCACCGGAGAAGTCAGAAGTAATCATGGTGCACGGTCAAAATTACAAAAACTCTGGACCAATAGATCTCTATGTAGAAGGCCAACCGATTCGAGAGGTCTCGGTCATTAGAATTCTCGGGCTTTGGATTCAAAGTAGCCTACGCGCTGGACATACCATAAAAACTCTCAAAACAACCACCCACCAAATTACACGCATGATTCGTCGTATAACACGCCACAAGAAAGGCATGCGCGAGGAAGACACTCTTTCATTTATTTCATCCTTAAAGGCCCGAAGGCATTATTACATAAGGAGGGGCTTACAAATGGGTTTGTGTAAATGCACTAATGATGAAAACATAGGCACAATGAACTTAACACTGAAACTGTAAACACTAAAAAAGGAGGATTAAGCGGTTACAAAATGGTAAGCAAGAAAGAAAAAAGAAAGAAGCACAAAAATACAGGGAAAAAATGCAGGAAAAAGTACAGGGCAATTACAAGTTCACGTGTTCTGAAAATGACTAGTGAGCTTCGCGCGAAATGTTTTGCGATCGTTGCATGAAACTATGTCGTTTGACAGGGCATTCCAATCGGTTATTGCGTCAGGAAAAAAAGAACTGCTCATTGCTAAAGTACGGCTCTTGATGCTGGCTATGGGATGGCTGTGGCTGAGGCGACTGGAAGTTTGGATTGGTGGTTTCAGCAGGGGGTGCGACGTCGGATGGTAAAAAAAGCTGTGTACTAGGCAAAGGCGTGAAATAATGCGGCGTGACTTAAGTGTGGGGAGGGAGATAGAACGTTTGAGTGCAGTGATGCTAATTTCTTTAGTGTATTCAGAGGTGATAAAACGGGTCGCGCGGTTTTGGATAGCCTCAAGTTCGGCGGTGAGGTAGGCTTGAGAGGGATGCCAGATGGATGATGCATATTCAAGTTTGAGACGAACAAATGTTAGGTAAGCAAGTTTTTTTACTTCGGGAGATGCTGACTTGAAGTTACGTCGTAGATAACCTAAGACACGGGAGGCATCTGAACATATTCTTTGGACATGGTTTACCCAAGATAGTGAAGATGTCAGATGCAATCCAAGGTACTTATATGACGTTGTTGGGACAATCGGAACTGAGTTTATATTGTGTGAATGATAAATAACTGCGCGTTTGCGAGAGAACGACAACAGTTGGAATTTATCGAGGTTTAAAGGCATCAGCCATGTGTCGCACCATGTGGCTATTGTGTCGATATGTTTTTGTAGCCGGTGACTATCGGTGGGATCACGAAGGGGGCTGTATATTACACAGTCGTCCGCGAACAGTCTTAATTTGGTGCTTGTGCTTAATGGAAGATCGTTGATGTAAATGAGGAATAGCAGTGGGGATAAGCCAGCCTCCTGTGGGACACCTGATGATACATCGGTAAGGGATGAGCGGTAGCCATTGCATTGCGTGAATTGCATGCGTCCATTTAAGAAATGATCAATCCAGGTTATTAGGTTATGGGGAATGCCTAGGGAGGAGAGTTTTGCGAGCAGGTGCGAATAAGGAACACGGTCGAAGGCTTTGGAAAAGTCTAAAAAAATAGCGTCTATTTGAACGTTATTGTCCATAAAGTGTAGGATGTCATGAGTACAGTCCTTGGTTATCTGCAGAATAGCATACGGCCTTCCGTATCATCTCACAAAGGAAGAACTTAAGCAGGCCGACACTGTCATTCGCAGCGCGTACAAAACAGCTCTCGGCCTTCCTCGAAGCACCTCGACCGAACGTCTAATCAAGCTTGGAGTCCACAACACCTTTGAGGAGATCGGAGATGCGGTCTTAGCATCGCAGAGAGCCCGACTCCAACAGACCACCACCGGAAGAGCCATTCTTCAGCCCATTGGTACACCACGAGATCTACAAGAGCTCTGGCGACACACTTCCCTACCTGGAAACATAAGAAGACAGATCTCGATGGCTCCGCTCCCAAAACATATGCATCCAGAAATCCACAAAGGCAGACGGGAGGCTAGGGTCACTCATCTACGCCGGCGTCTAGAGTCAGATCACAAAGCAGTCTATGTAGACGTGGCGGCGTACACTGAACCAAGCATCTTTGTTGCAGTCGCCCTTGACCACAACTTTCAACTACTGACGAGTGTTTCACTCAGGGGTGAGGATCCTGCCGCGGCGGAAGCCTCCGCCATCGCCCTTGCCATAAGGCATTGGGATCTGGCGGACAAATCAGCTCACATAATAACTGACTCGAAGCGAGCCTGTCAATATTACATTACAGGGAGAGTCCCAAAAATGACAGCGGCTCTACTCATACCGTCGGGCCTCTCACCTACACTTCAACGCCCCCATAACATTACTTGGACCCCGGGCCATTCAGGTCTTTAAGGCAACGAGGCGGCAAACGATCTAGCTCGTGAGCTTACAAACCGAGCGGATCCTTGCCCGTACCTCACCCCTCTACCATCAAACTATGGGGAACGGCTGGAGATGCTTAGATTAGATCGTAGAATATATCCCCCTCCCCATATTAAACCCACCACAGAAGAAGCCACATTTTGGATGCGAATACAAACGAATACCTTCCCTAACCTGTACTTGTACAGCTTCATTCACCCTTCCAAATACCGCCCCTTCTGTCCATGGTGCGGCGATAAGCCTACGCGGTTTCACATTTCCTGTAATTGTCCCCAAAAACCACCTCATCTAAAAACATTACAGACATCATACGAGCAGTGGGAGGCAGCCCTGACCAGCAATGGTCTGGAGGACTAGTGTCGCATCATCAGACTGGTCCAGGCATCCGCCCAAGCCACCGGAGTCCTGAACTGAGGAGTCCGCCTACCTGACTCGTAGAACACTTCAATGAAATAATAAATGTTTTATCTCTCCCTCTCCCCAACTAGCAGATACGGCTCCGGTAGCTGTTCTGAAAGGGATTCTATATCATGAAGTGTTACTGTCAGGTGTGGTTCAAGATATACGGTACATATTGTGAGTGTTTTAAAATGAAGGATGGTGACTGCGACGGCTTCGTATTTGGTTTTAAGTTTCATCTCGCGGGTTGCTACACCATTCTGGATGACAATAGTAACACCTCCAGACAGTTTGCTTGCTTGCTCTCGGTCACACCGAAAGACATTATACATGTTTAAAATATTTTTTTTTGTTTTGGACCTAATTTGGTCTCCTGTAAGCATAAAGCCACCGAGGACATAGTTCAAAAGCCTTTTATGTCAGAGTAGTTATTAATTAGTCCTCGGCAGTTCCACTGTATAAGGAACGCCATGTTTGACGAGCGTAGTTAAAACTTAGGGTACTGGTTTTGGTGGTGCCAATACTGGGGTCTTTTTTTCTTTTTCGCTCCAGGGAGCTGTGCCCCTCTGCTGCAGCAAAGGCGAGTTCTGAGTTATGTCCATCGGCTCACTGGAGGCTCTGGACTTCCGCGGTGAACCCGCGGGTGTGCGGTTTGTGGGCTTCTCGTGACTGGGGGAAGCCTTGCGGGCGGCCGACTTAGGGGCCGGCGGTCCCTTGTTCAGAAGTGGCAGGGCAGCCTTCGCTGCGTCTGCCGGGGGCGGGGGTGGCCCTGCCTCAAGCTTTGCCTGGGCAGGGCCACCCCCTGTTTTGTTTGCCATGAACTGGAAGGCTGATGGGAGTCTTTTTCGTGCTTCTTGATAAGTTATGCTTTCCTTTGTCTTTATTGTTATTTCCTTTTCTCTCTTCCAGGTAGGACATGACCTCGAGTACGCGGGGCGATCCCCTTCGCAGTTCACGCACAGTGGTGAAGCATTGCAGTCCACGGATTCATGATTGTTTGACGAACATTTGGCACATGTTTGGCGGCCACGACAGCTCTGTGAGCCATGGCGAAATCTTTGACATTTGAAGCAGCGTCTGGGATTTGGGATGTATGGTCCTATATTTATTTTAAGATATCCTACTTCTATGGTTTCGGGAAGTTGGCTGGAGGCAAAGGTCAGGACTATGTTTTTGTTGCTATTTCCTTGTCGTATTTTCGGATTTTGATACGATGGACTTCGGTGACGTTCTGGTCCTTCAGACCCTCCAACATCTCTTCTTCAGAAAGGTTGAGGAAATCGTGCTCAGATATTACTCCTTTCACTGTGTTTAGCGATCGATGTGTAGTAATGGATATAGCTAGGAATGTCTCCAAAGGACACTATGGTTGGGAGTTTGGACAATTGCACTTTGTCTTGGATTTGGAGGAGTAGGTCGCCACTGGCTAGCTTCGTCACCTTGTAGCCAAGGCCCAGGGCATCAGTCAGATTTCGAAACTATGAATGGGGACATTTTCCTTGCTGGTTGATCTGGATTTTCACTATGTACGACATGGTACCTAGGGAAAACTTGTTTTTTGCAGGAACCGCGTAATGGCATCGGTGCGCCCTCGTTTGTGAGGGCAATCATTTGTTGAAGGAAAAGGATCCATAAAAAAAGTTGTTTTTTTATTAGTCGAGAAGTGTGCTGTCGGGCGCGCGGCCTTACCGCATCCGAACGTAGCCGGAAGAAACGGCCGCCGCGGTTATGTGCGTGTACGTGCGGGCGATTCGGCGCGCCCAAGAAACAGCCGGCGCTTTGTGTTTATATGTGCGTGCTTGCCGCT
Source organism: Amblyomma americanum (assembly GCF_052857255.1). Classification (NCBI taxonomy): domain Eukaryota; kingdom Metazoa; phylum Arthropoda; class Arachnida; order Ixodida; family Ixodidae; genus Amblyomma; species Amblyomma americanum. Next base: position 201,196,664 of record NC_135502.1, read on the forward strand.
CAGCGGCGACGGACGAGAGACCCCCCCCCCCCCCCTCCGAACAGCAGTTACCTGGGCATCATCCGATAAGACCAAGGTCTGCGCGCCGCCTCCTTAACGACGGGAACCAGCTCAAGATGCCTTCCAAGGGAGCCGACCGAAGGGAGCAGCGGGGAAGCAAGGACGAGAGAGGGCAAGCTGGAGAGGAGAACCGGGAAGAGAGGAGGGACGACCAAGAAGGACGGGACAGACGGGTGGTGGATGCCGAGACGAGAGGAAGCATCCGACGGCAGAGTGGTGTCGCCGCAATTGCGAATAGATGTAAATAAATTAAGCACTGTGTAATCGGAATGTTGGTGTGGTCTGGCTGAATCGAGAGGAGAGGAAAACAAAATAGAGGAAGGAGGAAGGAACCTGCCCGACTTGTGCCATAAGGCATAAATTGGAAAAAAAGAAGGGGGGAAGGAATGCACGGGATAGAAAGTTGAAAGAAGGAGTGAAGACCCGTTGCGCTGAGGTAGTCGCAAAGGTTGCTAATGAAACGGTTGTCCATAGCCCACTTCACGTAGTCACTTGCGCGGTTCCACCGCAGGCCCACCTCCCTGAGGAGCCGTTTTCTTATAGCAGCCGTCGCTGGGCACGTCCACAACAAGTGCCGCACATCACAAATGTCCGGTGCAGCGCTACAGTGAGGGCACCTGTCAGGTGCTGGCAGATCTTTGGCGCGCCACCGATGACGAACAGATGGCGTCAGAGCCGCCCCTGCCCGAATCCGGCGCACGGATATCTCCTCCTGCCGAGTAAGACTACAGGGGAGAGGGTGCGAACACGGAGCAATTAGAGCGCGTGTTTGCTGGCGCAGAACTTCGGAATCGGAAACATGGGACAGGAACGGATCTGGGGGAAGAGAGGAAGGTGGCGGATCGTCTAATGTATGAAGATGAGTCATAGCATCCGCTTGAATGTTATGTGGATCCTGGGCATGGCCGCGAATCCAGTGTATGCGCACAGGACATGGATACTTTGCGCAGAGCACATGAATTGATTGTGAAATTTGGAATGTCCGTCGAACAGCATTAAGCTGTTTAAGGGCGGCGCGGGAGTCGGTGTAAATATGAACTGTATTGAATGTTGGAACGAGCGGAAGGGAAGCAATGACATTATAAATGGCTTGAAGTTCCAATGCCAGGGGAGTGCACGTATCGGCAGTATATGTCGCGCGAGAGTTAAGATGCGGATGAGATGGACTATACACAGCAGTAACACCTCTCTGCAGAATGTGATGCATCCGTGTATAATATGCACCCTTCAGGCAGATACGCTGCTGATACCGACAGGGAAACAGGGCGGCGATTGTCTGTGAGCTGGCAATATGACCACGGAGGAAGTGTCTTTAAATGACGAAGTTGGAGAGACTGTTTTCGAGCTCTGTTTTCCACCCGTTGGTCGATGAGTTCACTGAGTGTATTAAGTTGGGCGAACTCCTGTAGCACAGGTATGGGTGTTAAACGAGGCGGATATGTTATGACGCGCATAGCTTCACGATTGATAGCTTCAAGGGAGTCCCACTGTCTGCAGGTGAGACGTTGAAATTGTGCCTGATATACTATCCGTGGCTGAAGGATAGAGCGCACAAGCTGGCGGGCCGTATGAGCACGTGCGCCACAAGAGCGCATAGCTATGCGACGAATCAGACCTAGAGTAGCGTGAGCCGTTTTACGGGTGGCTGTCAGCCACAGGGTGCCAGTCCCAGATGTATGGAGGAGAAGACCAAGAATATGAACAGTTTCTACCTGAGGAAAATGAGAATTATGTACCGTAAAATTTAAAGGGGGAGCTTTCCGTAAGCCGGCTTTATTTCCAATGCTAATGAAACATGATTTAGTAGGAGAGAGTGTTAGACCCAGAGGTGGGAGGCGAGTGTCAATACATCCAGCGCGTGCTGAAGGAACGACTGATGAATAGACGCATCTGGATGACAGCACCACAAGGTTATATCATCGGCATACGCAAGCACGCGGATAGTAGGGATGGTCTCTAGGGCTCGAACAAGAGGAATTAAAGCCACATCAAATAATGTGGGGGCGAGAACGGAGCCCTGCGGCACTCCTCTATTGGAAGTGAAGGTACCAAAGGGCTTTCCATGGACACGCACGCTGAAGGTTCGATTTGCTAAAAAGGCGTGAATGGTTCGGAGGAACCGGTGAGGGAGACCAAGAGTTTGAAGGGAGGCAAGAATGGCAGAGTGAAGGATGTTATCATATGCCTTTGTTATGTCTGTAGCGATTACGGTTCGTACAAGGTGACTCTGCGGGGAGTGGTCAAGCACGTCAGCAGCCAAAGTAGCAAGCCCGTCCTCCGTTCCAATTTGTGGGCGGAAACCAATTTGGGAATCTGGGTAACAATCATGGGATTCCAGCGACCACGACAAGCGTGCGGCTAGAATGTTTTCATAAAGCTTGCAGATGGTAGGCGTAAGAGAAACTGGACGAAGGGCCGAGAGAGAGACTGGAGGCTGACCTGACTTGGGTATTGGAACCACAATAGAATTCTTCCAGTCTCTCGGCATGACGCCAGAAAGCCACAATTCGTTAAAAGTATCAAGTAGGGTTTGCAAAGCCCTCCCTTTCAAGTTACGGAATAATGAGTTAGGTATGCCGTCGTGCCCGGGAGTAGTAGTTGTTTGTAAACGTTCAATGGAGGCCAGCAGCTCTGCCATAGTGAGGTCAGAAGTAATCCAATCGGAGGGCTCTGTAACCGATAAGTCAGGTGGAGACGTAGCGGTGCAGTCATGGTTTGGAAAAAATTGACGGGCCGCTTGTTGTGCAAATGCGTCCTCATCCACATTTAGCGCGAGGCGAATACTCTCTGTGTAATCTGCAACCTGAGAAGGGCGCTCCATGGCGTGAAATACTCTCCAAAGATGTCGATTGCCCTGCGTAGAGGACAGGCGGGCACACCATGCAGCCCAGCGTTGCCTGCCTAGCCGCTTTGCATAGCGCCGCGCCCGTGCGGTAGCGCGGTGAAGAGTAGGAAGAGCCGATTGGTCATCGGGGTGACGAGTAGCGTAAAGATCCACCTGGCGACGAAGAGCCCACAGATTCAAGAGATGCATGTCCGGGTTTGGGTCGTCTTCATTTACAGTTGTGGTAATAGTGTGAGTAGCGAGAACAGCAGAGAGAGTAGACAGTGCTGAAGAGAGGTTGAATGAAGATAACTGATTGCGCGTACAGAGTCCCATGATGTTATTCGTACAGTGCGGCGTATTTTCCGTAGACGCGTAGGCGTGAGGGAGATAAATATAGGGCTGTGATCGCTACCCCAAGTATCAGAATCAACAGCCCAACGAGGGTTACCGGGGCCTAACCACCAAGTCAAATCAGGTGAATACGGGCCACCTCGTGGGCGGGTAGAAGTATTCGGGTGGTTTAAAAGCTGAAAGGAATGATCCGAACAGATCCCTTGGATGTGTGCACCCCTTGAGGAATCCGTTGGGTAACCCCACGCAGTGTGTGCGCCGTTGAAGTCACCACCAACTAGAATAGGTATACCTGAGTTGGTAGAACGCAGAAAACGAACCCATCCCAGATTTGGAGATGCGGAGCAAGGACAACTATAAAAAGAAACTAGGACAAGGGGTGTGCGTGCAGGTTTTACGAAAAGGGCGACAACCTTTTGACGTGTGTTGCACCATCGTGAAAGGTCGAGCGGTGTGTGCGGAACTGAACTGTGAATATAAATTGCAGATTTACCTGGGCTGAGGGAGGAGGCGGTGCAACGGCGATCAGGGATAGAGGGTGAATAATATGCGCAGAAACCTGAAAGGCGTGGAAGTGCATTATGCTCTTGCAGTAGGAACGCCCATTCCTTCAGCTTTCCGTCGCGAAGGCGGATGCTCACTTCAGAGGTCGTATTAGCGAATCCTCGACAGTTCCACTGCACCACCATAGATGATGATGCGCTATCCATGACGAGGCCGAAGAGCTTCCACGATGAGATATGTCACCTGCTTCATCAGCGCTAATATCTTATCCACTGTCGGGGTAGTCACGGCTAACAGGTGGTCGGCACCTGATTGTGGCCCAGTGCTTACTCGATGTGATTCCTCTGATGTTTTCTCCCGAGTTATTAGAATTCTTCGAGAGGATTGAGAACGACGCTGTTCCCAGCGCTGAGTAAGTTCGTCTAGTCGGCGGCGAGCCTCCGCGATTGCATTGTCTAAAGCTGTGTCTTCATCTGTGGCATCCACATGTGATGGATGCACTGGACGTTTTGGAGTACCATTTGATCCGGGAAGATGAGCCGCTTGTGCATACGTACGCTGGTGAGGAGACGTATGGTGAGCAGCGGGCTCAGATAAAGGAACTTCAGAGAAGTCGTTGTCGTCACATGCGCGAGCTGCAAAGCGATTACTTGTAGGAACATCCATTTTTTCAGGCGGCTTGTGAAACTTCTTCGCTTGCTTCTTCTTTGGACAAGCGGGGGAGCGAATGTCATGGTCCGGCGATTTGCACAGGGCACAAGGAACTGTTGGTTCATTCATGTCGGCCACAGCTGCTGGATTAGGGCAGGTATTTTGCATATGTCCTTCTTTGTGGCAGTGATAACAAAAAATACGACGAGGTCGGAAGGGCTGTGGTTTGACGATCGCACTGTAGTAGGTAAGGTACTTTGGGTGAGTCAGCGGGCCTTGCTGGATGATCAGGTATGAGCCCCGGCGCCCCATAGGCCGTGCTTGCAGTAATACGTGAGTTGAGCAGCGAATATTTGCGCGCACCTCCTCGGGAGGGCTCGTTCCGTCGACATGATAAACCATGCAGCGGAGGGTGTCAGGACCAGATGCAAAATATATTTGCACCTGGACATGCTTGCTGTCATCCAGGGGGATCCACGTAAATGCGCACATTTTCTGGGCGTCCATCAAGGATGGCAAGTTTACCGTGATGGTGTTCGATGGGCGATGGACGAAAAACCCGCAGTAGTTCGAAGAGCCCAGAGCGTGGTCAATTGTGGCTTGAACATTCCGGACAGGGATGGCAGTCATATCAAAGCGCAATGTAGGCTTGATGGTAACGCGGAACGAGTTCGCCGCAGGCGGAAGAGAGCCTTGACTCACGGGAGGCATCTATGGAGGAGGCTCAGACGCTGGTGACGGCCCTTGGTTGGAATACTGAACCGGCGCGACAGGCACAGTTTCTTGAGGGAGTGTCACGGGCACGGAGGCGTTGGAGCAGTCCATGTCACAGGCCAAAGTCATAGCATCGGAAGACGGCGCAGGCTGGAGGCCCGGAGGCGCTGACGATTGCGTGGACGTGGACGCTCCGTCAGGTGGCAACACAGCGGGCATCCGCGTAGCTGTCGTCGACAACGCAGAATCCATGCAGACGCGTAGCGCGGCCTCGCTCGGCAGCGCCGAGCTAAGCCTAGCTTGCCCCTGAGGGTTCCGGTTGGGTTTTCTCACTTTAGAATGCGCCCACCTTGCCGGGAATTTCTCCGCAGGGGCGTCGTCAGCATTCGGTCTCACGGAGGCCACTGTCCGACCCACGGCACACGCGAGAAGACAGCGAAAAGCGAAGACACAGAGCTAGAATCAGACACGTTGTTGTTGTTGTTAGCCTATCAAAAGATGGCACATACCCACACTGGGGGATCGGCCAAGAATCGGGTGGCTATTCACCTGAACGCAGTTAACAAAAAGGAAAAGCACGTGGGAGCGCAACACCGGTGAATTTTTCGTCATGAACAGAAAAGGGATGAGTGTTTTGATTTTAAAATTTTAAGAATAATAATAAAGAGAGGGATTAAATATTAATGATTTAGTCAAAATGTAATAATTGATAGAAAAGAAAAGGTTGGAACACTTAGTAAGGCAGTCGGTGAGATTCTATCAGGAAATTTTGAACAGCGGTGCAAACAGATCCGTGGCTGAACACAAATGTGGTGGCGCCAAATGATAGCAAAAGCGGGCTGCTCAAACTAAGGCCAAGATGCTGCAAGGGCTCCTCCAGCAACCTTTTTCTCAGTGAGTTGAATCGGCGACAATACAGCCAAAAATGTTCAATAGATTCTGCCTCACGGCAAAATGCACAAAGGGGAGAGAGCGCCAAACCCGACTTGTGTAAATAGAAATTTAGAGGGGGGATGCGGCAGCGCAGCCTCGTCAGTGATACTTCAAGCTGCCGAGAGCAACAAATTTTCCTATTCCAATAATATTTAAGGTGCTCATAATCCGCCGATGTTAAAAGTAATGTGTCTTGCGTGCTTGAAAACGCACGTCGCCGAAATCTAGATGCTGTAATGTAGGCTGTAGCCGGGATGATTGGCAACACGGGGCCGCTGAGGGAAGCCTTTGCGAGATTATCAGCAATCTCATTTATTGTCACACTGCTGTGGCCGGGAACCCATACTAAATGAACAAGGCTCAAATGCGGAGGAAGTAGGAATAAGAAAGTTGATAAAATGGGACCGTCAACCTGTGCAGCGAGGGACGAACACAAAGATAAAGAATCAGTAATTACTGCAACTGCTGCAATAGAGGGGTCTAGCTTGCGTAGAGCAAGTACAACTGCTAGAAACTCTGCTTGAAAAATAGGGGTGAAATCTGGAAGGCGCAGAGAAAAGGACCAGTCTAAATGCGAGCAAAATATTCCCACACCTGCTTTTTCATTGCATTGCGATGCATCAGTGGCTATTGCTATATCTGTAGGTAGGGTCCTCAGATGATCTTCTAGAAGACCATTTAGAATACTCGGTGGCAAAAGTTTTGTATTTTTGGGGAATATGTCGTCGAAAACAATGTGGATAGTGGGCCCATTCCGAAGCGCAGGAACGATATCATAAATGTTTACATTTAAAGGCTGAAGTAATCTTTGCACAAACACTACCTGAGGGGAATTGAAACGAGACCAGGGGACACCAAAAAAGGAGGTCGGCTGAGAACAGAAAATGCTTTGGGAACGGTGGAAATGGGATTCATAGATCCTGAGATAAGTTTTCACAGTTAAAAATTGAAGTCGTGATAAGAGAGACGGAATGCGGGCTTCAAGGTACAGCACATTGATAGCCACAAATTTTGGAAGGCCGAGGCACATGCGAAGTGCTTCCCTCTCTAAAAGGACGAGAGGGCGAAGTTTATATGTAGCCGAGCCTGAAAACAACACTGATCCAAATTCTAAAATTGGCCTGACATACATTATGTAGATCATTAATAGCGCATCTCTGCGCATGCCGTACCGGTGATGACATAATCTCCGTAACATGCCCACGGCACGAGCCCCTTTCGCCGCGACATGGTCAATGTGAGGTCGCCAGGTGAGTTTGTTGTCATAAATGACCCCTAGGTATTTTAGGGATTGAACCTGCGGTATTATTTTTAACTGGCAAGTGAGAGAGACCACTACAGGAGTGAATAGAGGGAAAACAAGAGTAGCGCACTTGCCAACATTTAACTTCAGGTGTAATGCGCTCAACCAGTGCTCAAGTGTATTCAAATATGACTGCAACAGACCATACAGAGAATGTATATCCGGCGCAGCAGCAAAAAACGCAATGTCGTCCGCATAGACGTAAGTGCGTACATGGCGGTGGAGAGGAATTGAGCTTAACAGAATATTAAAGAGCACAGGAGAAAGAACAGCTCCTTGCGGTACACCTCGCGTTTGTCTATACCTCTCTGAATGAACACCATTATGGACGCAAAAGAATTCCCTGTTATGAAGAAATGCAGATATCCATGCAACTATATAATCTGGAAATTGAAGAGACTGTAGCCTATGTATCAGGATGGAGTGTTCTACACTGTCGTAAGCTTTGGCGACATCTAACGTAACCAAAGCCGCGACCAGGCGTTGACGACGAGCAAGGAGAATTCTGCTCTCAAGATCAGCATGTACATTCCATATCGAACACCGTGGCCGGAAACCGAGTTGGCACGGGCTGAGTATACTTTTGCGGTCACAATGGCTGACACCCGAATTAGTAACAACCTTTCTATCAACTTTACCACGTTTGATGTTAAAGAAATTGGCCTATATTATCCTATTCATAGCATCCACCCTGATTTTTAAGTAAAGGGATCACCTTGGACAGCTTCCACTCAGAAGGTACCCAAGCGTGTTTGAGAGAGTAGTTTATTAGGTGCAATAAGGAGTTGGGAGACTCTTCAAATAGAATCTTGAGCATCTTTGTGGTAACACCATCAGGGCCAGGAGCAGTAGCTGGCAATCTCTGGATAACTTGTGAAAGTTCTGATAGATTTACTTGTGAGGCATTATCATTTGGTACGACTGGTGCAAACAAGACACGTAGTTACCCACTAGGTCTTCGTCTTCTTCGGCGGTACGTGGCAGCCGCCCACCACGGAGCCCAACATGGGGACGGGACAGGAGGTTGCAAGCAAGGTCTGCCCGCGTCAGCTGTACACCGCAACTGTAACCGAATATGACGCAACTCAGGGTAGGTTAACCCTCGCCACCAGGAAAAAGGAGAAGCCAAGAAGTGAGTAGGGGATAGGAGAGTTGTGAGAAAGAAGATAGGAAAGTGAAAGATGGAGGGGAGGATAGGAAAAGGCGACTGCCGATTTCCGCCGGTCGGGTCAGGCCGGAGGTGCCGTCTACAGGAAGCTGGGGCCAATGTGGTGTGTTGCCTCCGCCGAGGGGCCTTAAAGGCCTTAAAGGTCCAAACGCTCGGCATCGGCTCAACCACCAGGAGCCCCTTTTCCCCGGACACGGCGATGCCACGCACGGCTAGGCGCGGGTGCTCGGGTCCGTGGTGATGCACTGTTCACCATCATCCCCTTGCGGGGATGTCCCTGCGGCTGCTCGGGAACCCGCGGTGTCGCCACACACCAACGCCTGCAAGCTGCAGACGCCCCCCTGCGGGGAAAGGCTTTTTCTATCCCGAGCGTCCGTCTGTGTTCCACGGAAGCACGGCACGCGCAATGCGCGTTCTTGCTATGTAACACCGGATGTCCGTCAAAAATCTGTGGCCCAATGGGTTACTACGTTGTTCCAAGCCGACTGCCATTTTTTTTCTTAATTTACACTGTACTAATCCCATGCGGTCCTTAAAGGGAATGCTTTTTAAGGCGAAATCCTTTAAGGGGCTCGTGCTCACGTCCGTCCGTCCGGTACGCTCTTCAACTCGATAAGAAAAAAATCTACACGATTGGATTGGAACCACCATCCTTCCGTTCCGCGCAGCCGAGCGTGCTAACGACTGCGCTACTTCCTGCCAACGCATATGTAGTTCTCCTCGTCTAGGACGCTGGAAAGAGTTTGCAGAAAGGCGTCAAATCAGACGGATGTCTCCCAAACGCCCTCCAGTTTCTCCAGCATTTAAGATTCACAAGCAATTGTGTACTTAACATCTCAACCACGCATAAGTGTCACAAGCGGCGCAGCGATAAAATAGCACATGTAAAAAACGGCATGGCGACAAAACAGCACAGCGAAAAAACGCGTAAAAACAGAACGCCGGACGAAACAGCACAGCGACAAAACAGCACGACGACAGAAGAACGCAGGGAAAAAACAGCACGATGACAGAACAGCACAGCGGCGTACGATGCAGAGCTGCGGGACGGCTGAACTATCACAGCCATATCCGCTAACAGCAAATCACAACACATACGGCAGTGACCTTTCGAGTTATCCATTGCTCGTTTGACGGACTCAACTAGGAACAAGGTAGGGTAATACTTGCAATGTGAAATATTTGGTGGGTAACAACGCTGGAGAAGTTGTGCTGGAGGGATCCTTTCAGCGAGTTTACCATCACGGTGCTGAATTCTGGAAAATACGCCTGACGTAAGGCTCTGGGTCTACAACGAGTTCTTGTTTTTCAAAACTCTCGCTGTCGGCAATTGAATAGTCAGCAATTTTGTTTGGAGCAAGCTGCAGGGTCTTCATACAGTGAAAATATCCAATATGCGATGATTACTTGTAAAGGATGCAGGAATTGCCGAGCCGGCATTTCCGGGTTATTGGGTGTTTAACCAGGACGCTGCACAATGGTTATATGAGGCTGGCCGGTGGTTTCTTTACTTTGCGAAATGGGCTGCCCAGCTGACCTGCGTTTGTTGTGTGTAATATTATACTAAAGCTTTTTTGTTTCACTTCGAAGCGAATTATCTGGAAACGTAAATTTTCGCAGCACTTCAACAAAGCTACTTTTTTTTCGCTTGGAAGCCAATGTTATTATGACGTTCATTTTCGAAAATTTGAGCGTTTTGCTCAGAAACCACAAGAAACGTTTACCTAACAAACACACATCTAATCTATAATGATAATAGCAATTATAATTATAATAATAGTAATAATAGTTAGGTTTATTTTCGCCACTGAGTACAGAGGAGCTAAAATAGGTGGCTGGAGAAAACGCTGCTCTATCGGCAGCTTGACGGCGCTCCAGCCGCCTTTACATCAGAAGAAATGGGGTGGCATACAGTGCACATCAGAAACACCATTGTTTTTTTCTCGTTCATTCTTTTCACAGGCCTTTCTTGAAGCACAACTGCACTCGCAAAACGAAACGGTTTGGTTTACGGGGCTTAACGTCCCAAAGCGACTCAGGCTATGAAGGACGCCGTGGTAGGGGGCTCCGGATAATTTAGACCGCCTGCGGCTCTTTAACGTGCATTGACATCGCACAGTACACGAAAACGAAAATAAAGGATTCAATGTTATACATGTGCACAGCACACAGATGATGAAAACACTGAAAGACTGAAACAGAAGGGGAAAACGGACATGAAAAACAAAATCAACATTGTTCACCCCACAAAAAGGTTGGCGAAGTGTCTACGCGGTATTGAAATGACATCCACGCTCTGCAAGCCGAGATCATTTCAAATGGATGGCAATGAATGTTTAATTCTTTCGGTGCCGTTGGCAGTACTAGTGGGAGTAACAAGCACTAGTGTGAGTCTACTCAAACGGAGTTGTGTACAGAAATGAATGCAGAGATTTCGTTTCACAGGATGTATACTGCTCATTCGGGCTTGAAGATTGGAAGAATTCAGTAAAAAAAAATAACACAAATAACGAATTCATGATATACCATGTTTTGCTTCAGTAGAGACAGCAAGAAAAGCTGGTCGAGAAATGTCGATGGGATGGCTCTAGACCCGGTAGTCGTAGTAGATAGATAGATGCATAAATAAAGAGGAGGAGGGAAAGACAGGGATGATAGTCGTAGTAGGCCACGCATATTCTTCTTAGGTACTCGTAAAATTGACCGCCAACAGCAGCGCTTCGGTTCAAGGTGTTCGAAAACTGCCAATAAAAAAGAGCCGCCCGAACTAAAATACTGACCTGAGGCGTCACTGACATCACCGTATAAACAACTTAGGTACACAACGACCGACGCGCACCGCCGCGGTGGCTCAGTGGTTACGGCGCTCGGCTGCTGACCAGGAAGACACGGGTTTGATCCCGGCTGTGGCGGTCGAATTTTGATAGTGGCGAAATTCCAGAGGCCCGTGTACTGGTTTGGTTTAGATTTGCTTTATGGGGGTTTCACGTCCCAAAGTGACTCAGGCTATGAGGGACGCCGTAGTGAAGGGCTCCGCAAATTTAGACCACCTGGGGTTCTTTAACGTGCACTGACATCGCACAGCACACGGGCCTCTAGAATGTCGCCTCCATCGAAATTCGACCGCCGCGGCCGGGTGAGGCCCGCGTACGTGCGGTGTCAGTACACGTTGAGAAACCCAGGTGGTCGAAATTTCTAGAGCCCTTCATTACGGCGTCCCTCATAGCCTGAGTCGATCTGGGACGTTAAACCCCCAAGAACCATAAACGATCGACGCCTTGCAGCAATGCTGTTGTGTGTTTAAATGGCAGCTACGACGTTGAATGTTCTTTCACCGAATGTGTGCGAACTTCTCTAAGCACATTACAGCAAGTGATGTGAGAAATGTAAAAAATCAAAACAAAGCAAAAGAAAAAAAAGGCCTCCACCGTCTGCAAGACGTTGAAGTAACGAGCGTTAGGTGTTCGATTTAAGAGATGAAGAAAGCGAAGAAGAACGCGCCGCTCGTATCGAGGAACGGAATGGAATACCCTTTGAAATGGGGTGGATTGCCACCATGCTCGGCTACACGTGCATGCACGCCACCTAGCCGAACGATCGCCGCCTAGCGCCATCTGTCAGACAAATTACGATGCACGTCTACCCATTGTCGAGTTGCACCCCCTCAAGATACGTCCCAAAACAAAATGTGCTTCGTTTGGAGGCTCAAGGTGGGCCTAGAATTTGGCTTGCGGTGCGATATGGTAACGCTTCAATTAGTAATTGCATGTATACAATGCTTACCTATTATGCAACTAGTTTTCTTTCTATACCATAACCCATAGGGTTTTATTTGCCTACCAAATTCGGTACACAACTGTCCCCGGATGGGTGCCCCTTGTTATCGGAGTAAATAATATATAGCGGAACGAATGTGTACATGTATAGCGGTCCCGTAACGGGACAGTTTCCCTACTCGTTTTAGGATATTTTAGGTGAGGGGGGAAAGGGACGAGATGACACAACCAATTTTATTGGCTGCCATCTTGGATTCGAGAAAGCAAAACTATGCCGCCATTTCGTCCCCTGACGTCATAATCACATAGTTCCCCCTCTATCCACCATATTGAACCGTGTCGTCATCACTGGCAGGTGGCAGGTGGTGTGTTTCGACAATGCTATTGTAGATGGCGCCAGAAGTCTCTCAATGCGAGAGGCGCTGTTTTCTAGTTGCGGTCACAGATGGCGCTTTGATCTCAGGGTGGTAGGAGACCTCACGAAATCTCGAAACGTGATGAGTATTTGCTGCTACAGATGGCGCCGTCATTAAGGCTGGTAGCAGAACCAACGAAGTCTCGAAACGTGATGAGTAAGAGCTTACGCTCTTAAAACCAGCACATCACCACATACCATTCCTTTTTCTTAAGCTCATTTGTTTTCTTTGTGCTTCTTTGAACTTCTCAATATCTGAAGATGATAAATATAAATAATATACCCTACTTTTGTTTGGCGCCACTGTTAGGCTGCCCGAAAAGTTAGACATCATAGTGTAAGCATGAGTACGGCATCCACATAAGGTCCAAGGTTCGACGGAACGCCGTCTGGTCAGGGCGAAGCATGATTTATTCACAAATGAAAATTGGGTCACTGACGAAGTCGAAAGATGAAAAATGACGTTTCGGGTCCCATACGGGGCCCTTGTTCACAATGAGGCTGTCACAGAAGAAGGAATGGTTATATACGCTTCAGAATCTTCTGCAATCTTTTCACGTAGATAGGATGTAGCGTGCCTGATTCTTGTTTAGCGTGTTGGCCGTTGTCTGGATGATTAGGGATTCTAGATGAAGTCTTGCAGATAGGTTTCTTTCCGTCGCCAAAATTTCCACCTCATCCAAGCCAATCTCGTGGCCAGTGGACAGCACGTGCTCTGCAACTGCATTTTTTGCTGCGCGCTTGTTTCTGACGTCGCCCTGGTGCTCCTTCATGCGCCGCTGGATGTTCCCGGTTTCCCCAATGTAGACGGAGGGGCAGTCGCTGCAAGGGATCCTATAAACAACGCCAAGGAACTTGGCACGTGGTAGCGGGTCCTTCACGTTGACCACATCGGCTCGCAGTTTGCTAGTTGGCACGTGTGCAATGTGCACTTCGTGTTTACGGAAAATCCTAGAAAGGGCCTCGCTGATCTGACGCACGTAGGGAATCGCAGCACGTTTTATCTTTTTTGTCAGCTGTTGTGCTCCTCGTGTGTAGGTGGCTTTCTTGGTGACTTTGCTGGTAAAATTTCTAGGGTAGCCGTTTCGCTCAAGATCGTGCTGTATAAGCTTCATCTCGTTGCCAAGGCTGACCGGGTCGGAACAGATGTTTTTAGCACGGTTGACAAGTGACGCAACCACTGAACGCTTGTGAGCCGTAGGATGAGCGGAATCAAAATCCAGGTATCTCCCCGTGTGCGTTGCTTTTCGGAAGACGCTGAAGGCTAACCGATGCGCATCACGTTTGACGAGCACATCCAAGAACGGGATCATGCCGTTCGCTTCCTCTTCCAAAGTGAAATTTATGGATGGCTCTACGGCATTCAGGTGTTCAAGGAAGCTGTGAATGTGCTGCTTGTTTAAAATGCAAAAGCAGTCATCAACATACCTCAGAAACACCTTTGGACGATGTGTGAACGAGTTCAGGGCTTTCTGTTCAATAGACTCCATTGTCAGGTTGGCAGCCGTGACTGAAATGGACGCTCCCATTGCGGTTCCGAAGATCTGCTTGTACACTGTGCCGTTGTAAGAAAAATACGTATTGGCTAAGCAGAAATGAAGCAATTCGCTGATCTCGCTGACGTTCAACGGCGTGCGATCGGGAAATGAGGGGTCGCTTTTTATGAGCTCCTTGCAGGTTGCCAACTAGCAAACTGCGAGCCGATGTGGTCAACGTGAAGGACCCGCTACCACGTGCCAAGTTCCCTGGCGTTGTTTATAGTGTCACGTAGTGGTGACGGCAGTCGAAGCAGCGATGAAGACGGACGAAACGGTCTTCTAAAAGAACTGTTTATTGGGCTGACTTGCACCCAAAATGGACTGAATCACTCGGCGGCGGCGAAGCGACAAGCGTGCTCGGCGGTCGTCGAACAGAATGCCCGCCGCTGTCGGCCGTGCTCAATTTAAAGCTGATAGCGAACATTCGAGATAAAGGGCGCAAGGTTACTAGAACATTCCGGAACAACGTAGAATCAGCTTTGCCTGGCTGCGATCAATCGAGATAAATCTAGTCGCGTCTTGCGTCGCAAACAAAGCGATAAGGTGGTGTCGCGGCAGATTTGAAAAACGAACACACTGCAAATATTCGCGGCATTACTCCCCTCTCAAAGAAGCATCGACCCGATGCATTGAAACATAAAATGCCACTAGTAAGAAAAAAAAACGAATTTTGCGAAAATAGAGCATGGAAATGCAGCGGCCTTTAGTGCGCATAATACGGCTTCAGACGGACTACATGGACAACTTCTGGTCGTACGCGGCGTCGCTGGGATGCAGTCATTGCGTCAGGGATGACTTCATAATCCAGTTCACCTAGCCGACGAAGAACCTTGTACGGGCCGAAATAGCGGCGCAAAAGCTTTTCACTCAATCCACGGCGGCGAATGGGCGTCGACACCCAGACTTGGTCTCCTGGCTTGTATTCCGCGTTGCGTCTTCGTAGGTTGTAGCGTCTGGCGTCGGACCGCTGCTGATCTTTGATCCGTAATCAGGCAAGCCTTCGAGCTTCTTCTACGCGTTGAAGGTAGGCGGCAACGTCGACGTTCCCTTCTTCTGTAACGTTGGGCAGCATGGCGTCTAGCGTGGTCGTGGCCTCCCTGCCATGGACGAGTCTAAAAGGCGTCATCTGGGTGGTCTCCTGCACTGCGGTGTTGTAGGCGAAGACGACGTAAGGCAGGGTGACATCCCAGGTTTTGTGATCGGCATCTACATACATGGCGAGCATATCGGCGATGGTTTTGTTCAGGCGCTCGGTCAGTCCGTTGGTCTGCGGATGGTATGCAGTTGTCCTCCGGTGGCTGGTTTGGCTGTAGCGCAGGATGGCTTGCGTGAGTTCCGCCGTAAATGCTGTTCCTCTGTCCGTGATGAGCACATCGGGGGCGCCGTGTCGAAGAAGAATGCACTCCACGAAAAATTTGGCGACTTCTGCTGCTGTTCCGTTCGGTAGGGCTTTCGCCTCGGCGTAGCGGGTCAGGTAGTCGGTCGCTATGATGACCCACTTATTTCCAGATGTTGACGTTGGAAAAGGGCCGAGCAAGTCCATGCCGATCTGCTGAAAGGGCCTTGAGGGAGGTTCAGTGGGGTTCAGAAATCCTGCTGGTCGTGTGGGAGGAGTCTTTCGTCGCTGACAATCTCGACATGTTTTCACGTAGTGTGCGACATCGGCAGACAGTCGGGGCCAGTAATACTTGTCTTGAATGCGGCGGAGGGTGCGAGTAAACCCGAGATGTCCAGCTGTCGGCTCGTCGTGTGAAGCCTGTAGAACTTCTTCGCGGAGACAAGTAGGTACAACAAGGAGGTAGGCTGTTTTGTTCGCTGTAAAGTTCTTCTTCACAAGGACATCATTCTGCACACAGAAAGAAGACAGTCCTCGCTTGAATGAAGCGGGTGGTGAAGAAACATTGCCTTCCAGGTACTCGATGAGGCCTTTTAGGTTGGGGTCCGAGCGTTGCTGCTGAGCAAAAGAGCTTGCGCTGATGGGTCCCAGGAAGGCGTCCTCATCGTCGTCCAGCGGCGGTGCATCTACAGGGGCTCGTGAGAGGCAATCGGCGTCAGTGTGCCTGCGTCCGGACTTGTAAACGACGGTGACGTCAAACTCCTGGAGACGCAGACTCCATCGAGCGAGTCGGCCAGAGGGATCCTTCAAATTGGCAAGCCAGCAGAGCGCGTGGTGGTCGCTGACCACCTTGAACGGCCGTCCGTAGAGGTAGGGGCGGAATTTCGACGTAGCGCAGATGATGGCAAGGCACTCGTTCTCAGTTGTCGAATAGTTAGCCTCGGCCTTGGAAAGGGAACGGCTAGCGTATGCGATGACCTTCTCCAGCCCGTCACTTTTTTGAACGAGAACGGCGCCTAGTCCCACGCTGCTTGCGTCGGTATGAACTTCAGTATCGGCGTTTTCATCAAAATGCGCAAGGATCGGTGGGGACTGTAAACGACGCTGAAGTTCCTTGAAGGCTTCTGCTTGCGGCGCTTCCCATTTAAACGGCACGTCTGCCTTCGTCAGTTGGGCCAGGGGCTCGGCGATGCGCGAAAAGTTTTTCACAAATCGTCGGTAATATGCGCATAGTCCGAGAAATCTGCGCACTGCTTTCTTATCGGCCGGCGGTTGAAATTGTTCAATAGCAGCTGTTTTCTGCGGGTCTGGGCGTACTCCTTCCTTGCTAACGATGTGGCCTAGAAACAGCAGCTCTTCGTAGGCAAAGTGGCATTTCTCTGCTTTCAAGGTTAGGCCAGACGACTTGATTGCGTCTAGTACTGTTTGAAGTATTTTGAGGTGCTCTTCAAAGTTCGAGGCGAAGACAACTACGTCATCTAAATATACCAGACAAATCTGCCACTTCAGGCCTGCCAGCACTGTATCCATTACTCGCTGAAACGTCGCTGGTGCGGAACAGAGACCAAATGGCATCACCTTGAACTCAAACAGCTCATCCGGAGGGATGAATGCTGTCTTCTCGCGATCTCTTTCGTTGACGTCGACCTCAATTTGCCAGTAGCCGCTCTTGAGGTCCATCGATGAGAAATATTTGGCGTAGCAGAGGCGGTCCAGTGTGTCGTCGATGCGGGAGAGGGGGTAGACGTCCTTCTTTGTTATGTTGTTCAAGCGGCGGTAATCCACGCAGAATCGAAGTGCGCCGTCTTTCTTTCTCACTAGAACAACCGGTGCCGCCCATGGGCTGTTTGAAGGCTGGATGACGTCGTCGCGAAGCATTTCTTCGACTTGGTCCCGGATGGCTTGTCGTTCTCGCGGAGACACACGGTAGGGGCTTTGACGGAGAGGTCGGACGTGTTGATCCGTTATAATGCGATGCTTGGCAATTGGCGTCTGTCGCACCTTCGGCGATGTCGAAAAGCACTCACTGTAGTTTTGAAACAGATTGCGGATCTGGTCTTGTCTGTTCCGGTGCAGGGCTGGGTTGATGTCGAAAGTGGGCGAGTTCTCTTGGTCAGGCGGATCTTCTGCGGAGAGGTCGGAGAGGGCGAAGGAATCTCGTACGTCAGATATTTCGTAGAAAGCAATCGTCGTTCCTCTGTTAATATGCCGGTATTCTTCGCTGAAGTTAGTCAGCAGTACTTCGGCCTGGCCATTGCGGAAATGTGCGATGCCTCTTGCGATGCTGATTCCTCGGTCTAGTAGCAACTGCATGTTCCCCTCGATGATGGCTTCAGTGTTTATGGCTGTCGTGGCGCCTACGGTCACGATAACGCTTGAACGGGGTGGGACGCTCACTTCTTCCTCCAGGACACTTAGGGCAACGTGATTTTCCCGAGTTTTCATCGAAGCGATGGCTTCGTCCGTCGAAAGCGTGATCAGCTTGGATCGCAGGTCGATGATCGCCTGATGCTCATTAAGGAAATCCATACCCAAGATCACTTCGCGGGAGCATTGCGGTAGCACAACAAAGGTCGCAGGATACGTATGTCCTTTGACAGTCACTCGCGCTGTGCATCGTCCTGATGGCGTAATGAGGTGGCCCCCAGCGGTGCGAATTTGTGGGCCGTCCCAAGCCGTTGTGACTTTTCTGAGCTGCGCAGCGAATGTTCCATTCATCACCGAGTAATCGGCTCCTGTGTCGACTAGAGCGGTAACTTTCCGGCCGTCGATAGTCACTTCTAGGTCGGAGGTCCTGGCTCTTGCATTGCATGTCGCTCTCGGCGTCGAGTCACGGCTTCGTCGCGTATGCGAGTCACGGGTTGGGCGTGTGGTCGAAGCTCCTCTGGGTGGCGGCGTCGATTTCAAGGTAGCTTGCGTCGTGGTCGAGGTTCTCATTGTGTGCGGCATCGGTGCAGCGAGTGTCGGTTCTTCATGCGGCGTCGCGGGTGCAGCGTCTTCATGGGGCGTGGTCGGTGGAGGATCTTCGGCGTTTAGCTCGTGAGCAACCTCACCTCCAGAGGTTGCTGCCTTTAGTTTCCCCTACGGGGGCTGGGCGACCTTCCTCGTACCGCGGCTGCGTAGCTACGGCGTGGCGACGCAAAGCGCGAGGTTGACGGCGATGGTGAGCGCGAAAAGCGGTTCGGCGTGTACTCTTCTCGACGCAGGTACTCGTCGATTTCGTGCGGACGTTGTCCGAAGCGTGGTCGTGGGGCGTTAACGGCAAATCCTCGAAGACCGATACGTCGGTACGGGCAGTGACGAAGAATATGGCCGGCCTCACCGCAATGGAAGCACAACGGCCGGTTGTCGGAAGTCCTCCAGGCGTCGCATTTCCTGGGGCTTGAGCGTCGGTCATAGGCTGGGCGGGCGGGGGCTGGGAGGCGGCGTTGTGGAACAAGTGGCTCATCTCGGGGAGGACGTGGGGGTTGTCGTTGGGGCTGGGCAGTCCTTACTGCAGCGGCGTAGGTCATGGCCTGGGGTTCTGCGGCCGTCGGGGTGCCAAGTGCCTGTTGCACTTCTTCCCGTACCACGTCCATCAGAGTCGCTGCTTGTGGCTGCGGGGAGGATGGCAGTAATCGGCGTAGCTCTTCTCGGACGATTTCGCGGATAACTTCCCGCAAGCTGTCGCTGGTGGTGGCCGGCGTGTCCGAACGGATTGCACAGGCAGAGGAAGGACGATTGTGCTGCCGAGCCCGGACGTCGAGGGTCTTCTCAATCGTGCAGGCTTCTTGCATGAATTCCTCGACTGTTTTTGGCGGCTGGCGGACGAGGCTTGCAAAGAGTTGTTCTTTTACGCCGCGCATTAAAAACTGAACTTTCTTTTCCTCGGTCATCCCGGGGTCGGCGCGGCGAAACAGGCGCTTCATCTCCTCGACGTAACCGCGGACGGGCTCATTCGGAAGCTGGATCCTGGACTCGAGGAGTCGTTTGGCTCTTTCTTTCCTCACGACACTGGTGAATACCTTCAATAGTTCTCTCTTGAATAGCTCCCATGTCGTAAGGGACGACTCGTAGTTTTCGTACCACGTGCGTGCGGAGCCATCCAATGAGAAGAACACCTGTCCAATTTTTGCCGCATCATCCCACTTGTTGAATGATGCCACGCGCTCAAATTGATCCAACCATTCTTCAGGGTCTTCGCCTAGGGATCCATTGAAAGTTGGCGGCACCCGCGGCTGCTGCAGTATGATCGGTGTCGACATCTTCGGCGAGGTTGTGGTGCTCGTAGCCGCGTCTTTTCGCTGTCTTGTGCGGTCCGGCAATTTCCCGAACTCAGGCTCCTCTCCCTGGAGACGTCGGCTGGCTCGCTGAGCTGCTGGCTCGTACTCGGGTGCGAAGCGCTCAGGGCTGGCTTCACGACTTGAAGGGGGCGTCCGGAACGTGGAAGGCTACCCCGCACCTCCACCAGATGTCACGTAGTGGTGACGGCAGTCGAAGCAGCGATGAAGACGGACGAAACGGTCTTCTAAAAGAACTGTTTATTGGGCTGACTTGCACCCAAAATAAACTGAATCACTCGGCGGCGGCGAAGCGACAAGCGTGCTCGGCGGTCGTCGAACAGAATGCCCGCCGCTGTCGGCCGTGCTCAATTTAAAGCTGATAGCGAACATTCGAGATAAAGGGCTCAAGGTTACTAGAACATTCCGGAACAACGTAGAATCAGCTTTGCCTGGCTGCGATCAATCGAGATAAATCTAGTCGCGTCTTGCGTTGCAAACAAAGCGATAAGGTGGTGTCGCGGCAGATTTGAAAAACGAACAAACACTGCAAATATTGGCGGCAATAGGATCCCTTGCAGCGACTGCCCCTCCGTCTACATTGGGGAAACCGGGAACTTCCAGCGGCGCATGAAGGAGCACCAGGGTGACGTCAGAAACAAGCGCGCAGCAAAAAATGCAGTTGCAGAGCACGTGCTGTCCACTGGCCACGAGATTGGCTGGGATGAGGTGGAAATCTTGGCGACGGAAAGAAACCTATCTGCAAGACTTCATCTAGAATCCCTAATCATCCAGACAACGGCCAACACGCTAAACAAGAATCAGGGCACGCTACATCCTATCAACGTGAAAAGATTGCAGAAGATTCTGAAGCGTATATAACCATTCCTTCTTCTGTGACAGCCTCATTGTGAACAAGGGCCCCGTATGGGACCCGAAACGTCATTTTTCATCTTTCGACTTGGTCAGTGACCCAATTTTCATTTGTGAATAAATCATCCACATAAGGTACAAAAAAAAAGCTAACCGTCCACTCGAATGTAGCCATCGTCCAACACAGTCTTTTCCAGCTTGTTCTCCAATTTACATCATCATCATCATCAGCCGGACTACACCGATTGCAGGGCAAAGGCCTCTCCCATGTCTCTCCAATTAACCCGGTCCTTTTCCAGCTGCGCCCACCCTATGCCTGCGAACTTCTTAATCTCATCCACCCACCTGACTTCGTGCCGCCCCCTGCTACGCTTGCCTTCTCTTCGAATCCAATCCGTTACCCTTAAAGGCCAATTTACAGTTAGCACCAAATTTACACTTTCAACAGTATGCGCTTTTTCATGGTATTTGTCCACGCTCAGCACTCACGCACTTTGTTTTTCCTGATAGCCATATTATTTGTTTTCATTTATGCAAGTGCCGTGGGATTGTGGGCATGGAGTCATATCTAGGCCTGAGCTGAAGCGTCCAAAACACGTTTGCTTGAAAGCTGGCCCCCGTGTAGGGTGGTTGCTCGCTTTTTGTCTCATGTGTTCGGTCTGAGCACTTTTCATGATGCATGCCAAAACACTTGCAGGTATATGAAAGTCATTTTGTGCTTGTCAGGTACTGGCTTTTCTTCAAATGCTTTTTTATGGGATTTTCTCTAACATTCAAGTATGACAAGAAGCGATGTAGAAGTGACGAATGCCAGACGTCAAATGCAATTTTCCAAGTCGAAAACAGGGTGTACACAGCAGCATTCGTGAACGAGCGCAATGGCAAGAGCAATTGCCGTCGCCCCCACGAAGATTCCAGGGGTGCTACTAAAGAGTCCCACATGGCTCGGAACTTCACGCCACTTTATTTCTATAGGGTGTCACGAAACACGTTTGATTTTGTGAAAACATGAACCTTAAATTCACTTGAAATATTTTTCTTTACTTCATTAAGGACCGAAATATTTGAATAGGTAAGGATAACCGACCGAATATCTAGAATCCGCCTCGAATAGCTACATTCTGTTTTTTTTTTCCGGAGGCAACGCCCCTGCACCTAGGTCACCTTCCTAACCCTGAGTGTTGTTGTTGCTTCAAAACCCTGAGCGTTGCATCGCGGTTTCAACAATGAAGAAAATGAAGCAACAAGCGATAAAATCTCGAGACCGGGCCAGAAAAGTCATCTCAGAGGTAACTGCATCATTGAATGGTAATTTCATATGTTTGCCATAGCCGGAAAAAAATTAGAAAAGTAGCTTCTCACGACGTGCATCCAAAAAAAAAGAGGTTTAGTTCCTTCACTTGTGGAGTTGGACTGCATCTCTTTTCACAACGTAGAAAGCCGTCGTAAAGCTCTGGAAATATTTGAATTTCTATCGGCTTAGACATCAGGTGCGATGAGCAAATGTGAAAAGGTGCTATAGCACTAAAAAGGATAGTGTTTGCCTTGTATTTAAATTCTTCTAAGGGGCTATTGAAGATAATTATGTGATACGCTCCTCCGGCCTGATCTGTCAGGCATATTTACAATTCTTATGCAGAGTATTTACTTCACCTAGCTGTTCGTTAACCTTTTAAAGCCTATAGGATACCACCTTCACCTGAACATGCCTACAGATTGCTAGCGCAAACGTCCTTCAACAAGAACGGCGTTTCAAGATGTGTGGTTTGGTTTGGTTTATGAGGGTTTAACGTCCCAAAGCGACTCAGGCTATGAGAGACGCCGTAGTGAAGGGCTCCGGAAATTTCGACCACCTGGGGTTCTTAAACGTGCACTGACATCGCACAGTACACAGGCCTCTAGAATTTCGCCTCCATCGAAATTCGACCGCCGCGGCCGGGATCGAACCCGCGTCTTTCGGGCCAGCAGCCGAGCGCCACAACCACTCAACCACCGCGACGGCTCAAGTTGTGTGGATTCCAAAAACGCTGTAGAGAAAACCCGTATCAGCAGCTGCGACACTGTACTAATTAGAAGTTTTGTTTTAGCCATAAAAAGAGGGATGCCTATAGCACCGAGCGTCTACCCGATTGAAATTTTTTCAATAGCCATTTTATGCACTGCAAAAAGTGGCTGGTTTCTTTCATAGCCCTTCTCTTAATTTTACGCGCTACTTTTATGTTCTTGAGCCGACAGCGAATTATTTTTTGGAAGCGGGGTTTTCGGCATATAAGGAATGTGTGGCTTGAATGCGCAATCTTCCTCAGCTACGAGTATAATGCAATGCTGTTATTCTGATGGACTTTTGAATGCAGGAAAAAAAATACCACGTTGCTTGCCCACCGTTTCTGTCATCCCTTTTTATGCACTGCAGAATTTTAAAAGTCAGCACTGTCTTCAATAGCATCGATGACGAGTACGATTCAAAGGCACCGGAGGATTTCCAAGGCGCTGCCGTCCACGCCTCGGTCCATTGCAGACATCGTATTGGATAGAGAACTCGTGCAGTTGGCCACAGGCGACGATTTTCTGCTGTTCGATGCTGGACCGGTAGACCCGGAGAGACTCCTTTTTCTTGGAACGAAGGCAAACCTGGACAACCTGGCCTCCTCTCCACACAGGTTCGCTGATGGAACATTTTCAGTGGCGCCAGCTGTGTTTTATCAGCTGTGCACCATTCACGCTCTGCAGTCTGGCAGGGTGCTGCCAATGGTGTATTGTCTGCTAAAGAGGAAAACGACAGCAACCTATACACGGGTTTTCAGGAAAATGCTGGAACTCGAGCCAGCTCTGTCCCGAATGAGTTTGCTTACAGATTTCGAGCAGGCAGCCATCCAAGCCTTTCGGGTGGTGTTTCCAGCCGCAACCCCTTCCGCGTGTTTTTTTTTTTTATTTTTTTCATTTGAAGCAGTCTGTCTGAAGTAAGGTCCAAGAGATCAGCCTTATCAGAAAGTACGCTACCGACTCCTACTTCCGTGAAGCAGTGCAGCTACTTGCGGCGTTGAGTTTTCTGCGACCGGAAGATGTTGCCAAAGGTGAGTTGGGCTCTTGCAGTCCATCTTTCTTTCAACTATTTGCTATGAAGTTGGGATAATTACGTCCCACCTCTAATGCACACGCGTTAGACGCACGAAAATTTCAGCTAAAACGCCGACTTCGCGTATGGGAAAGAATGCAGTTCTGCCTTCATACGCTTAAAATGTGCTTAACGAGTAGCATTTAGAACAATGGGAAAAATAAGTGAAGTGAATGTCTCCCGTAAGCGCACTTGTAGGGTGTACATTTGTTTTCTTTTTAATTAATAAAGGGCTTCTGATTTTTTCGGGCTACGAAGAGCTCCAAAACCATGTGCAAGTCTTGGACCATCTTACTATTTTGAGCGGACATATATAGGTGTTCCATTTGGACGAAATCGAACGCGGAAGGACCCCCCGCTTCCGCCCATGCTTTGGAGCTGCCACGATCGCGTACTGGATGGTCTGCAGAAGACCAACAGCGTCGAAGCATGGCACAACAGCCCGCAGCGATCTCTAGGTTTCCGCCACCCAGACCCCTACCGCCTCATCGTGGCCCTGAAGCAGGCAGAGGCTAGACGTGGGATTGCAGTTCCCTGATGGGCAGCCTATGCTAATATTGCTGAGCGCCTGCAAGGCGTCTTGGCAAACCACTTAAAGACGCGTTTAATAGATGTTCTGCTAGGCTGCCGGTTTTCTTACGAGTTGTAAACCTCTGCAGTGTGAGTTTCTCGCGAATGAAACGCTTTATACAAGCTCCTACTTCTAGCAGCCGTCGTGCTGGTTTCTTGCCGCAGTCCTGAAGTATGCAGTGGGTTTGACAGGTATTTATTCTTTACATCGTCATTTTTCTTGATTCTGCCGTCTCTCTTATATCTGCACGCTTCACTGATAGTGGCCGAGTTGGTGCCGGTTGACAGGCTCATGCCCATCCTTCTTTACAAACCCACTTACTAGTACCACTAGTCTATTTGCGGAAACCAGTCTTGCCCTTCGCGATACAGCTGCCCGCTAGCTCACACTACGGCTACAAATGAAGACAACTAATTAAGAATGAGCGCCTTCGTTTGGCGTGTCTTGTAGCCCACAATGTCGCTTTGGCACGTATAGAAACTCATCAGCAAATCAGCAGCGTACGTAGACGGATATTTTATTAAAGCACTGTGCGAAATTTTGTCATAGGCGTCATTCTTAAATTCCGCTTGTATTGATATTTTATAATTCATAATAATTAGTAATGAACCTATTCCGTGGTACTTCAAGCTCAGCGCTATATATAGTACTTGGAGAATTGCAGAACATCGTGATGCACCGTTCGATTCCTGCAAAAACGATCATTGTAAGGCCACCGCTCTTTTCCAGCTGCGTTCCTTTGCAGGACGCCGGCACACGCGGAAGCGGCTCCCCAGTACCAGCGACAACCCCCGAGTGCATACGGGGAATGAATGCTGTCGTGTGACGCACCGCCGCCGCCTGGACGAGACGCCCCTACCGACGTAGGCTATCGTCGGAGAGGCACCCGGTGTCCCACAGCGTCCCGCAGTGCCTCATGGACGAACAAAAGAGTATTTTCAGGAGGGCAGCAATGACAAACACCTGTTAAGGCGGACATGCCGTACTCACCCAAACCGTGGGGAAACAGGGCCGTTGCTTATCTGGTTTGCCAAAGCGGCAAAGAGCACTCAAAAGGGCAACTGCGGCTCTTTTCTGGCAACGAGCGGCGAATAAACCCATTCGTTCTTATTAGCGGTGTCCCGCCGTGGGTTGTGCGGCGGCTTCGTTGCCCTTTCGCTCCCTCTTCTGGTGCTGACGGGCGACACGGACTGATGATGGGTGCTAGCATATCAGTGTCAAGAACTTGACGAGCAACGTGAGCGGAAGGGGGGGGGGGGGCGGTATGCCTTAGGAAAGTCGGAAGAATAGCTCCGAAGGAAGAGCGTGTGGATACTCTTACTTGAGAGAGAGAGAGTGGTGACGTATTTGTTTTTGATTTGGTTTGTGTTGTTAACGAGACCCTGGGTTCTCATTAAAACGAGGCTATGCCCCACCCACTGGGTAGTCCCCATCTCGCAAGTTATTTTTGATTGGAGAATTGATGCTTAGGGCGGGCCACTGAAAATGACCGCCCTTAGTCCTTTGTTAATTTAAGTGCTTAAAAGCGTATGTGAACGGATGCAGTCCAGTCTGAACTGGGGCTCCATGCTTAGCATGTAGCGTGATGCTACTTAGGCTCCAACCCGTCGGGTCAATGAGTAAAGTAGCGCAAAGTTTGCTCTTTTGTAAATTCAGTTCTGCTTTTTCCAGCTTTACTCTCTGTATATGTATGCTGTAAATATATGCCCCGCTGTCATCATCTACAAGCTCGCCTCCTGTCCATCTTCCACGCCAAACGACACTAGAGGAAGGGTTCGTAAACCTTCCTCGAAGAAACGAACGACCTGAAATTTTGCTATCATGGTTTATTGCGTCACTATGACAAACATTATCCCAGCTTGTTTTTGCGAGCCGTGCGAAAAACGTACACAACACTTGGATTTTCAAGTATTTAGAAAATCTTATCGTGTCACAGCAGTCATCCCAAGTATTTTCTCAGGTTGTCCAAAAGGCAAAGAAGCCGAAAAAATTGTTTCAAAGATTAGGAAGCGTAGCCGTGTCAGATAAGAAATTCAAAATTTGAGAGAATCTGCTTTTTGCGCCATATTAAGCCCTAATTTTCGCAGTGAGGTGTTCGTAAAAAGATGAAAGTTAGTGCGTAGAGCAGCACCATTTAATCGACCTATTTCCGGAGCACTTTTTTTTAAGGGAGGAAATAATTTTTAATAGCGAGTCCCCGCGTCCGATTCCGGCGTTGCCGTGTACCTGCTCTTCATTGGAGTACACTTCGCCGCCGGCTGCAGACATACTCAGAACCAGCTCCCCACTGCTCGGATGCGATGGTGCACTGGGCTTGGACGCTGCTAGCTTCCGCAATACAAAAATCTGCTCAAGGGAACGGCGACAGAAAAATGAAAATGAAGCGGCCACGTAGCGGAGCATCAGGATAACCCGCGTAGTACCTGGAGATGCGGACAAGAGAGCGCTGCAGCCACGCTCCCTACCCCGCAGCTGTGACAAGCGATCTGAAATGCAGGCGCCGCTTTAGATCTGAGCACAAGCAGATTAGGCCAACAGTACTGCTCTGCCCTCCTGCCAGGAAGCACACTTTGCGGTATGATAACAAGGAGAGTGAAAGCCGCTCCAAGATATCGTGCCGCATTCTGTGAGCGAATTTAATAATTGGTTTTTTGCGGGAAAGGAAATAGCGCAGTATCTGTCTCATATATCGTTGGACACCTGAACCGCGCCGTAAGGGAAGGGATAAAGGAGGGAGTGAAAGCAGAAAGGAAGAGAGAGGTGCCGTAGTGGAGGGCTCCGGAATAATTTCGACCACCTGGGGATCTTTAACGTGCACTGACATCGCACAGCACACGGGCGCCTTAGCGTTTTTCCTCTATAAAAACGCAGCGGCCGCGGTCGGGTTCGAACCCGGGAACTCCGGATCAGTAGTCGAGCGCCCTAACCCTAACGTTTGTTCTCCGTCAGGTAGTTTGTGGGGTTTGACTTGGGGAGATAAGTACGTTCTCCCCACTCAATCGCGGCTGACACGGTTCAAAGCCGCCCGGACCCCACCCCGTGATCGCGTACGCTACCGAGCGCTCGCCAACCACGGCGGGCCTTGCTCTGGGGGAACAAAGGAACGACACATTGGCTGACACAAACAGGCATTTATTGCTACAGAAACAATAACGCCAGCTAGCAACAAGGTACGCTAATGAATCGAGGTCGTCCGACTCACCAGCAAGGTTCCGAGCGAATGTTCGCCCGCGCTAGGGCAAGGGATATAAACTCCGCAGGCCGGACGGGACGAGTACGGGAGCCTGTCTCCCCGTCGCTTCTTCGCCCCGCCGGCGAAGAGCGGAGCCGCGAGCGACACGTCCGCCCGGTGCCGACGATCCCAGCCGAACCCCCTCTCCCGCGCGCGGGCTTTGGCAGTCTCCCCCGCAGCGATGCTGGCGCCCTCTCTTGCCAGTTAATGTAACTGACAAGGGAATGCGGTCAGCCACGAGGTGAGACAGCCGCTGCACGGTGCCTCGCGGGAAAGCAAACTCAGGGGGCTGCAGGGCAGGTCCCCACATCCCCCCAACCTTAAATAGACCCACGCGCCTGAAGGTACATGCTATGGAGGAGTCTCCTGGTCTTCATGTCCTTGAGGCACGTCGTGCAGCGGAGGTCACGCCGACAGCGTCCACGCAGACTTCCGCGGTATTCCGAAGGCGGCGTGAAGGTCTCCGCTGGGACGACTCGCATGGCCCGCGGACTACACTGTCCGCAGGCCCGCGAATCGAAGGCTGGTGGGAAAACTGCAGGCCAGGATCCTGCAGTAGTCGCCAGGGCAGCAGCAGCCGGAGGTGACTGCTGACTGGTCTCGCCACAGCTGCCCCGGATGGATGCGGCGAACAGGATACAGGCCGCTCCGTCGCAGCAGGTGGCAGCGAGACGATGTGCACCGGTCAGCAAGCCTGGGTGACTCCACCGGATCTGCAAAATTGCCGAAACGCTCTCGGCGTGCCTTTAACGTTGGTCACGGGAGGGGAAACGGCATCCGCAAGGGCCTCGTGGCACAATGCCTAACTCGCTAGCAAAACGTGTCGGCGGCTGTGCAAACGCAAAGTTCGAGTGAACAAAGCCCTTTCTTGAGTTGAACGAGACTGCTCTGTTCGTGCGAGGTTACCAACAAAAAAAAACGGGCGGGCAGCAAAGTGCGCCCCCTCTCAACGACACGGTCCGGTGGCCGTGTCTCTTTTAACGTGGTGCAGGCAGCTCCGAAAAGCCTCAGGCCTAACTACCACTCCGACAACGACCGTGACCACAACAAAGACCCAAAACGGGTTATGTGCGCGCAGCCGCGAGGAGACGTCAGCTTTGTGGGGGTGGTCCTACCCCGCTCACTGCACAAAGCAGCTTCTGAGCGGTCGGCGCCCACCGTATCGGACGGTGTCGGAGCGCCCGGTGCCGAGCTGCAATACCAGCGAGCTCGTAGCGGCACCCGTGGCCCCAGGCCACCCGGCTCCCGGAGCTGCGACTCCCAGAGTCGAAAAAGAGACAGTAGAGAAAATATATACAGAAACTCGGACCACCCACGCGGCTTCCGTACTCACTCGCTTCGGGCTCGGCGACTCCGCGGGCGCTAGGCCTCGCGCTCCCTCGATGCGGACCAAGTGATTCTCACGAAGAAACTCCAGGGAAAAAATGTGCTGAGCATGTCGAAAAGTTCAAACATGCTGCAGCGCAATACACCTCGCACTCAAGAAAGCATGCCGCAGGTCCTAGCGATCAAAATTCACTCTATGCCTAGCACTTGTCAAGTCCGGACAAAGAGCGTTCCTCGAACCGAACCGACAGTCGTCCAATGTTCCAAGAGCAGGCCCCACGTTGGGCGCCAGATGTGGGGTTCGACTTGGGGAGATAAGTGCGTTCTCCCCACTCAATCGCGGCTGACACGGTTCAAAGCACCCCGGACCCCACCCCGTAATCGCGTACGCTACCGAGCGCTCGCCGACCACGGCGGGCCTTGCTCTGGGGGAACAAAGGAACGACACATTGGCTGACACAAACAGGCATTTATTGCTACAGAAACAATAACGTCAGCTAGCAACAAGGTACACTAATGAATCGAGGTCGTCCGACTCACTAGCAAGGTTCCGAGCGAATGTTCGCCCGCGCTAGGGCAAGGGATATGAACTCCGCAGGCCGAACGGGACGAGTACGGGAGCCTGTCTCCCCGTCGCTTCTTCGCCCCGCCGGCGAAGAGCGGAGCCGCGAGCGACACGTCCGCCCGGTGCCGACGATCCCAGCCGAACCCCTCTCCCGCGCGCGGGCTTTGGCAGTCTCCCCCGCAGCGATGCTGGCGCCCTCTCTTGCCAGTTAATGTAACTGACTAGGGAATGCGGTCAGCCACGAGGTGAGACAGCCGCTGCACGGTGCCTCGCGGGAAAGCAAACTCAGGGGGCTGCAGGGCAGGTCCCCACAAGTTACACGCAGTGACTGAACTCTCCGCGAGTTCTACCTTGAACGAGTAATAACTGGACGCCCCACTCCATTTGTAACCAACACAGTGCTGTGCGCGCGTGTGATTTAATTCCTCTAAAATGAACTAATCACAAGCACAACCTGGACACATTTCTTATTGTGTAAATAGTTTGTACATATTACTTCTCCCCCTATCCTCTCTTCCTGTCCCCTCACCTCTTTCATTTCATTTCTCCATTCTGCCTGCTATCATTTATTTCCGCTGCCCCGCTCAGGTGCTTCAGTATCGATGGCAGATGCCGGGGCTAGCAAAAATCTTTTCCTTCCTTTTTACTATTATTTTTTAATAAAACCACTACCACCACCACCACCGCCCTAACCACTGAGTCACCGCGGCGGGGTGAGCGAATTGGAGTTGAGTTGTGTTTTTCGTGAGTTTGGCCAGGGGAGATATAGCGGCTGTGGTAGGGCTCTGCCGATGGGCGGAAAAAAGGAAAACCGAACGAGATGGGCATTTTACATATCCTTTTGCAGCAGAGGAAGGTACTGCGCAGCATCAACCAGTCCTCAGAGGCCACTGTATAATGGACAGATACTGACGAGCTATTTACAGGGCGGAGCAAAATATCAATCGTGCCGTAGCCCTCTTGATGCGAGGAGAGTTTAACTCAAGAAAAAAGTTTACTGACTCCGCGGTTAGAAAGCGCGCTGCATTTGAACGAAACACGGGCATCTCATCACATCAAGCCTTAAAAGGACCATGACATTATTTTTTAGGCTCAAGCTTTTTATTACATAATGCTCGCTAAGCATTCGGGAACAACTGGGCAAAATATGAGCTCATTTGGTGCCTGCTTATTTATGGCCATCGCTGGCAGGGCTTAGAGCCGATATCGTCTAATTACAATTTGCAGGTCAAATGCGCCCGTAGAACCTTACTTCTTTATTAAGCACGCACGATAACGTCGTGGCTACAGTCGAATACAACCCGAGAACGAAGTGGCAGATGCCTCTCAGAGGAGGCCCTCCAGCCAATGGCGTCGACCGATTCTCATGACGACGCGGTAAATCCGACGGAGCCGTGATTACCCGCTACGATTTCACGCTAGCCGCCCCGATGAGATCGGTAAAGGGGGAGAAGGGTCAAAGGGTGGAATCAGTTGACGCTATTGGCTGGAGAGGCCCTTTTGAGGGGCATTTTCCGCTTCGCTTTGAGTTGTACCCGACTGTAGTAGCTGCAACGTAAAAGCAGTACTTATTCGTAGACCATGTCATGACCCCTTTAATTGTAACGTCCTTCTTCGCGATCTGAGGGTTTCAAGCACCGTAAAGCGGATGGACACGTCAGCTGACCTTTAAACACTCAAAACTCAAGAGCATCCACTTGGGGCACCATGGAGCTGATTCTCTAAGTAATACTTGTTGAGCGGATAGTTGGTGCATGTTTCCAGAAGAGCGTTGTAGCGCCGAAAAAGACAACACAAAGCAAGTGAGACGAGGCAGGCGCAACTTTGAACTGTTTATTCACCGCGAATGCGGATGAATATAAGGACAACAATCAAGATGAGTAGCAAGAACCTCACATGCGCGCGAGGATTTTACAAAAAAAAGTTGATAAATATAGGTGAGGCACACACGTATCTCACCCCCGTGAATCTAAAAAAGCAGCTTCATTCTTATAAATGGTAATAGACGGGGACTAACACAATCACTACAGTTGCTTTCAATATAGAAGGCCTCCAACAGTTCACGGGCTGTCTGGTCCTTACTTCTGTTTAAAACCTTCGCTTCTTTCGGCCTTGCCACACACTTAATCTTCCTTTCTTCTCCGCAGGCTTTACAATAATGCGGCAAATGTGAACCCAAGCCATTTTGTAGATCCCGATTATGTTCTGCTTATCGGTCATTAAAACAGGGGCCTGTTTGTCAGATGTGCTTCTTTCCGCACGTGAGAGGAATCTGATAGACGACTCCCACGGCACATTTAACAAGCGGAGCTGCATGTCTCTTTCTATATTCAGTTTGGTTTGGTACAAGGCAGCCAGTTTCTTTGGGGCAGGAAAAAAGCACAGGAACTATATATTTTGTTGCCACACGCTTCAAATTGTGCACCACCTTATGGGTGTACGGGATGAAAACCGGCCTACTTTTGCTTTTGGGGCCCTCATCTTGGTCACCTTTCTTGCTACGTTCTTTCTTCAATTTTCGCAGCAAAACTTCAGCTATTCCGCTTAAAATCGACGTTGGAAAGCCTGTCTTTTCCAACTTCCGAATCTGGGTTTGAAAGCTTTCCTCCGCTTTATGGCAACACGACTTCTTCAGCGACGCTTCCAGGCACATCTGAGCTATGGCGCGCTTTCCTGTCTTTGAGTGGGAAGAATCATAGGGCATTAATTCTTTTCGTGGGCGAGGGCGATACATTCAGAAAAACTTTGTTGACGATTTTTTAATATTTTTTAAAGAAACAGGTTCCCTCATCTTACCCACAAACAGTGGAAGAAGTTTTATCTGGTTTTAAACTACTTGGAAAAGGTTTGGAATTCACCCACTAGCTTGCCCAAGGCAGTTTGCAGTAGATTGCAATTTTTAGACATTGACATCACCCTTAAATGGCGAGCACCACTTCTCACTGGGGTCCGATGACGGTGCCAACGTGCCTCGCCATTGCAATGAATGTGGGTGTTATCCACTGTTCAGCAACGTAATGATTCTTGGTAGAGGCAGGGGTAAGCAAGAGCGAGAAACCTTGGAGGCTTACCATATCAGTTTGTCTAGCCAAGATTGCATTAGCACAACTTCGGTGCGCTTACTCGAAAAGGAATTTGCTTTTTTAGGCCGGTCACGGTAGAGGTATATCTTGTGTGCCCTATGCGCTGTGAGTTGTGATACGGCTGTTGCGCATGCTCTGCTGGCCTTGCTGGGACTATGTTTTGTCTAATAAATCTCAGCTGACAGTCCAGTCGTTGTGGCGTGTATACTCCTTCTCTTGTCCATTGTCTTTTGTGACTGATTTTTTTTCAAGTTACTATGAACCAACTGGCCCGCATTTCAACCCTTGTACATACTATTTCTTCTTCTGTGGGCGCCTTTCTAAATGTTCATACTCCCGGCAGTCAGGCTACGCTCTGCGTTAGCGCAATTGCTTCCATCACGTGCCGGGCACGCACCCTTTCCCACTGCCTCAAGGTCAACGTTGCTCAGCCAGAGCTGGTGGGTTTCTTCGGGCTGATGGAGCCTTCGACCGGCCATTGGAACAGGATGGTTAAGATCTGGAAATCGGAGTGCTGGAGGCAAGTGCGGCTTCTGCACGATTGGTTGCGAGTGTTGTGCCTCGTGGGACCTGAGGAGATGTCAGGAGCTCGCTGCCTCCATGAGTACCGACGTTTGGCAGGCCAGGCAGCAGAAGTATTCTGGAATCAGCTCAGAGCACATCTGCCAAAAAAAGAAAGGGTGAAGGTGAACAAAGGCACAGTGACATACTTGGAAGGTGCGACAGTGCCAAAGGTTGTTGATGACCTGCTGGAAAATGGCCCTAAGTACAGCCTTACACCAAGCTTAAGGGGCCATGAGCTGCTCGCCACCGTACACCGGCTGGCTGATAAAGCGCACAAGGATGAAAAACAGCGCTGTTTGTCTGAAGGGGTTGATGTTCTTTTGAAGGTTGATGGCAAGCAGTCAGTATGCAGCCATCGCGCACTTAACCGTGTTGATCACTTCATCGAAAATGACCTGACCCTACTCCAAGCGCACAAAGAAGGTGGCTTCGTGGTACTTCCGACAAGTTCTTTTGGAGAGAAGGCAATGGCTGCTGTAGCGAAAAACTTTGTGCCTGCCATTCGGAAGCCCTAAAGGTTAAAGACTGAAGCCATGAAGCTACTGAAGGAAAGCAACTTGGAGAAACTTTCGAGTAGTGTCAAGAAATGCAAGGGAGACCGCCTGCGAGTGTTTTTTTCAGCAAAAACACATAAGGTGGGTTGCCCTGTGAGAGCCATCATCACGGAGACTGGCTCATGGCAGAAAGTAGTGAGCCAATTCCTCCAGCAACAGTTGACGGCCCTCAATGTGCAGGACCCTTTCAGCGTGGCCAGCTCGGCAGCGGTTGTTGACGCTCTTAATAGCGGTATTCCTGGTACCAACATGGCTTTTTCAGTTGACATTGAGGACCTTTTCTACAGCATTCCCCACGATGAAGTCTTTGTTGCTGTGCGTGAACTTATTGATCTTTTCAGTACGGTGAACTTTCAGAACGCATGTGGCATGTCGGTTGATACCTTTTTGGAGTTATCTTTTTACCTGTCATAAACCGTTGTTGAATTCAAAGGCTCCTTGTTCCTTCAGAAAAGTGGAATATGTATTGGCTCTAGCGTCGCTCCAGTGCTTTCTCAGATATTTTTAGCAAAATTTGACAGAACACTTCAGGAACATCTTCAGGACAAGCGGGTGTGCAAAGTTTTTCGGTACGTGGACGATGTTTTAGTACTTTTGGAGCTTTTACCTAATGACACTGCCTGCAGCAGTAGACGATGTTTTGAGTGCTTTTAAAGCTTCTTCACGCGCTTTTAATTTCACCCATGAACTCCCTAACAATCATTCCATCAGGTTCCTAGAACTACAAATAACCTTCTTTGACGATGGCCATTTATGCTGGATGTTTTTACCTAGAAGCAAGAACGCTCTGTTACCGTTCGGTTCTGCGCACTCAAAGATTGTAAAGAGAGGCATTGTGATGAATTGTTCCCGCAATGCACTGGAAAAGAGCTGTCACCACGCTATCGAAAAGAGCCTTGATAATCAGTTCCAACGTTTGGAAGCCACAGGGTTCCCTAAGAATCTTTTGAAAGCAGTGGCTGAATCGCTGCTTCAGAACCTCAAGAAAGAACGGACGAAGCCGGCTGATGGTGGAGCAACTGAACGCCAAAACTGTACAACAATAACTGATGGGCACGTTGGTCTGACATGATTTCCAGTGAAACAGCGCAACGGCACAAGGCCAGAGGACAAGAAAGGACGATACACAGCGCTGACTAACAACAGTCAGCGCTGTGTAGTCAGCGCTGTGTATCGTCCTTTCTTGTCCTCTGGCCTTGTGCCGTTGCGCTGTTTCACTGAACGCCAAAAGTTCGAGGTCATGCCGTACGTGCATAAAGTGAGCCACAGCATCAAAAAAGTGGCGGCCAGGCAGGGAGTGAGTGTGGTGTTTTCTGCCCCTTGCAAGCTTTCGAGTCTGTGCTCGCGCATTTCTCGAGGCAGGGAAAGGAACTACGTTTGTACAGCACAGCACGAGAACCGCTTCACGGCGTGTGTCGCTCAGGTCGTGTACAAGTTCCCCCTCACATGCGAAAGAGTATACATAGGCCAAACAGGTCGAAGTATTAATGACCGGCTGCGTGAGCACCACTTCTCACTGGGGTCCGATGACGGTGCCAACTTGCCTCGCCTTTGCAATGAATGTGGGTGTTAGCCACTGTTCAGCAACGTAATTATTCTTGGTAGAGGAAGGGGTAAGCAAGAGCGAGAAACCTTGGAGGCTTACCATATCAGTTTGTCAGGCCAAGATTGCATTAGCACAACTTCGGTGCGCTTACTCGAAAAGGAATTTGCTTCTTTAGGCCGGTCACAGTAGAGGTGTAACTTGTGTGCCCTATGCGCTGTGAGTTGTGATACGGCTGTTGCGCATGCTCTGCTGGCCTTGCTGGGACTATGTTTTGTCTAATAAATCTCAGCTGACAGTCCAGTCGTTGTGGCGTGTACACTCCTTCTCTTGTCCATTGTCTTTTGTGACTGATTTTTTTCAAGTTCCAGTTTTTGCAAAGGTGGCGGAAAAAATAATCAAAACTATAATCAGCAGGTTTTTCTGTGCTCTAAGGGTACATTTGCGAACCAACAGTATGGTTTTCAAAAAATAAAAATCCGTTGTATCAGCACTACTGAATATCAAGGAAAAAATAACAAAGGTAAAGAATAATCATGGTGTAGTCCTATATTTCAGGAAGGCATCTGACTCCATTTAACACAATATATTGTTTAGTAAACTTTACGATTATGTAATCCGCGGCAAAGCTCTTGATCTGGTAAAAAGTTACTTATACAACCACTTCCAGTTCTTTTGTATTCATAACACCAGATCAACAGCACAAGTGATTAAAAAATATAGCGAGCCCGAATGTTCCGTCTAAGGTCCTCTCCTATTTCTCGTATGTATTAATAATATTGTATCAATACCCCAAACCCCCGAAATAGTGTTGTATGCTGACGATATTAATGTGTTTTCTCGCGGCAATTGTTTTACCTCCCTAATGAAGAATGCTAATCGAAGAATTATCGACGTGGTTACAGCACAGTCAACTAAGACTCAACACAAACAAAACAAACTACATTATGTTTTGGGCTAAAAATAAGGCAATTGACACTAATGTTAATTTATTCTTCGAGGGGCAAACATTAAACCGTGTGAGCACTGAAAAATTTCCGGCTGTACATTTTCACAGAACTTGAACTGGACACATAAAACACATAAACTGTTTGAATACGGAGCTAGCGAAAACTATTGGAATGCTAAGACTTAAGTTTATACCCCCAGCGTGGTTCAAGCGCGAGCTTTATTATACCATGATTAATTCGAGATTGCAATACTGCATACTAGTTTGGGGCGCCACTGCCAAAGGTAATTTGGAATGTCTTCATATTCTACAAAAAAAAAAATCCATTCGATTCATAGAAAATGCAGCGCTACGAGAACACACACCTCCGCTGTTCTTAAAGAATGAAATACTTACAATTACCAGTATATTTCGACAGCGCCTGGCATTGAACATATTCACTCACATAAAAATTGACCTAAATTCGTTTCTTGGGATGTACTGACGTCAGGAATGGGGCAATAATTGTAGGCAAAATTCATTCGCAAAGAAATAAGTTAGAACACAATCACTATTAGACTACCTCATCCCTGTCCCTTTAAATTAGTCTCCAGAACTTACCGACATCGCAGCGGATGTAGAGTCGCCGGGTACATACCTATAAAGCACGGGTAAAAAATGCACTTCCTGTCGAACCAAAATGGCCTGTCTCTTCGTTTGTTGCCTCATTCATGTTAGTGTTTCGTTTGTATCACTGTGTTACCTGCTAAGATTATTGTCATATATCGACACCCAGCAAACAACCTACCTCCCCAGGTGCGCCCAAAAAGGATGGAATGTCCCAGTCCCAGTACAACATTTATCGAACATTTCCAGGCCGTAGAGGCAGGACACAGGAACAAAAGCAAAAGGGCAGTGCGCCCACTAATGGTCTAGAAACGTTTTTTCGAGGGTGTTAAGCAGAAACAAAAACAAATCATAGCATTTTGGTCCCAGAAAGGTAACTGGGAGTACGTCTTTGGGACCAATGTTTTTCAACAAAAAATAAAAATGGAGTGGAAAAGGGACAAGAGAATGAGGCGTGAAGAGGAATGCAGCAGGGAGATTTCCCCTACTTCAGTGCTTTTGAGCCTCAAATTTTTCATCAGCTTTCAAATTGTGGTGAGTTCGTCTTGTTGGTACAATCTTTTTTTTTTTTTCTAGCCTTCCCCGTTCCTCCTGCTTCGCTACTTGGAAATAAATGCTCAGTTGAAAGCCAGCACTAGTCAGTGTGTCCGTGTTGTGTCTCTCCCGTGCTGTCTTCTCATCGCTGGAACAAGGCGTGTTTTGCATCGCGTGTTCTGTGGAATAGTGGGCTTCTCCTTGTTCTTTATTCGGCCACGCTAGTGCATTGTAATAAACTCAGGCACATTTTCAACCAAGAACTAATTTTAAAACCCAACGTTGCGGAGCCAGCTGGGCTCCTTCTTCAGGGGTGAATGGGGGCAGTATTTAGCGTCTTTAAGTATGCATGGATGGGAGCAGCAGGAGGCCGAAAAAAGAAAAGCGGTGATGCGAATGAAGCGGGCAGGGTGGGGGTTATGGCTGCAATTCACATTACGGTGTGTAGAACAACGGTACGTTGTCGGATTGACGCTGTCAATGGCTGTCAATGGCGACTTGGCTCCTTTGAGCTGCAGGGCGAATTAAGCTCCCTGCGCATATACTGCGGCCAGGTTTCCTTTTGTGCGCTCGATGTCCCAGGAATGTGCCAGGATTCTGGGAATAGCCGTTTTTGATAATTTTTTTTTGGTTCAGAAGATGGCACGCACGTACGAGGTTTCGTCGAAGTTGATTCTGTGGTTTGAGTCTTCGGAATGTCCCGGTACACAGGACTGCGCTCTCTTGCGAAGTTGCGGACGTCGTTTCTATGTTGCCGAATTCCTTCAGTTTTTTTTTTCGACGATGTAGCTTACGTCGCAGTCGCCGCAAGGCTCTTTCCCTCGTGACCGGTCTTTGGGAACATGTAGGCAAAGCGCAACAGTGTTTGTGGGATTGTGCGCAACCTGGAGACCCCTTTTCTCAGGATTCGGGCGGTGGTTTCGCTGGTATCTCGGACATAAGGCAGAGTGACGTACTTTGGTGGTAGCGTTGGTTGCTGTTCGTGCACGTGCTTCGATTGTAGTGCTTCGGTTTTGCGTTTTCTGCGATGGAAAAAAGGAAAAAGCAGATACTCACTGTTTTGTGCCGGGTTGCAAAACTGGATATCCAGGGCATCTAGTGGAAAACGGACAGAAGCTTTCTGTATTTGAGCACCCAAAGATGCTGAACGTCGAAAGGTTTGGGAGCGAAATTTGAAGCGCGACGAAAAGCCTCTTGCTGAAACCTCTGCGATCTGCGAGAGACACTTTGAAGAGCATTTCATACTTCGGGATTACATACATGTGATTGACGGCAAAGAAATCCGGCTTCCTCGAGGCAAGCCTGCCCTAGCTCCAGATGCGGTGCCGACACTGCTACCAGGTCTGCCTAAGTACCTCTCGAAGCCTTCTTCTAAACCGAGGGCAGAAAGAAAGCGCCGCGAGGTCGCTGCAGCAGGACCCAGATAGAAATCTCGGCTGTCTGGTTGTGATGACCACGAAAATGAAAACTCGGACAGGAGCTCCAACTCGATCGGTGACTTCAAACAAGCTGAGCAAGTCGTGCAATCAGGCGGTCTTCATTTAATCGCTGAGAATGTAAAGCCCCAACTCGATGGACACATCCTACGCGTACCGGCGGAGCGCCTACGCGCACGGGTGTACGCTGGATCCTGTCTGCGCATGCGCAAAGCGCGACGCGCGCGCAGGCGCGAGCAGGGGCAGATATCTGTCCATGTTAGATATCCGCGCCTGAGCGCGCGCGCTTGCGCGCGCGTCGGTCCGGTTTACAACAATAGGAGGACGGCGGGGGCTCTCGGGGACTCTTTTCTTTATGGCTTGAACCTATCCCAGGTTCCTGGAACTTTTCTTCGCGGTTTAAGTTGTCCTTTCAGCGCCCCCCAAATCCCCTTTCTTCACGCTTGAAATTCCTTCGGTCGGCTCGAGAGGGTGAACGCCCCAGCAGAGGGAGCATGGAGGTGTATGACTTTTTTCGACGCCTGGCACGGCGCGGCGCTGGGCGCGTAGGCGCTCCGCCGTACGCCTAGGATGTGTGCATCGAGTTGGGGCTTAACAGTACCGAAGTTGTGGACGAGGCTGAACTCACCGGATCTTGATACTCTGCTATATGCAACAACACACGTCACCAAGAAACCGTTTACTGTATTCCATGAAAAAGTGGTGTGGTTCAGCGGGGCAAGTGGAATTGTGGTAAAATGCTATTTCAGTGGAAAAGAAAAGGAATGCAGAGGAATTACCTACCTTCATGAGGCAGGACATATTCTAAAAGAAGCTGACTGTGCACGGATTTGCGCAGGTGCTATGAGTGCAGAGACGTATCACGAACTGAATGAGATGCTGACCTTCAAGATGAAAAACACGCGCTGAATCTTCTCAACAGCAAAGTCTTTAGCAAGTTCTGCCTTGGTGCAGTCACAGCTGAAGGTAAGTGCTTCTTGTATCATAAAGCGAACGTTTCAGTTATTTTTTTTTTAGCAGATCGAAGACGTGCTATGTCGGCGTATTACTTAATGAATTTCATTCCATTTTTTAATTTCCCGCCCTTCGCCACTGGCTAAAGCGATGCCCCGCATCCGCATTTCGTTATTGGCTCAATAACGCCGCTTCAAGCAATGCTGAGGGGCGGGAAATTCAAAACTGGAATGAAATCTGGAAAGACTCGTTATATATACCGGCCCTGTTTTCATATTGTCACGTAGTGGTGACGGCAGTCGAAGCAGCGATGAAGACGGACGAAAGGGTCTTCTAAAAGAAAATTGTTTATTGGGCTGACTTGCACCCAAAATGGACTGAATCACTCGGCGGCGGCGAAGCGACAAGCGTGCTCGGCGGTCGTCGAACAGAATGCCGGCCGCTATCGGCCGTGCTCAATTTAAAGCTGATAGCGAACTTTCGAGATAAAGAGCGCAAAGTTACTAGAACATTCCCGAACAACGTAGAATCAGCTCTGCCTGGCTGCGACCAATCGAGATAAACCTAGTCGCGTCTTGCGTAGCAAACAAAGCGATAAAGTGATGTGGCGGCAGATTTGAAAAACGAACACACTGCAAATATTCGCGGCATTACTCCCCTCTCAAAGAAGCATCGACCCGATGCATTGAAACATAAAATGCCACTAGTAAGAGAAAAAAACGAATTTTGCGAAAATAGAGCATGGAAATTCAGCGGCCTTTAGTGCGCATAATACGGCTTCAGACGGACTACATGGACAACTTCTGGTCGTACGCGGCGTCGCTGGGATGCAGTCATTGCGTCAGGGATGACTTCATAATCCAGTTCAACTAGCCGACGAAGAACCTTGTACGGGCCGAAATAGCGGCGCAAAAGCTTTTCACTCAATCCACGGCGGCGAATGGGCGTCGACACCCAGACTTGGTCTCCTGGCTTGTATTCCGCGTTGCGTCTTCGTAGGTTGTAGCGTCTGGCGTCGGACCGCTGCTGATCTTTGATCCGTAATCAGGCAAGCCTTCGAGCTTCTTCTACGCGTTGAAGGTAGGCGGCAACGTCGACGTTCCCTTCTTCTGTAACGTTGGGCAGCATGGCGTCTAGCGTGGTCGTGGCCTCCCTGCCATGGACGAGTCTAAAAGGCGTCATCTGGGTGGTCTCCTGCACTGCGGTGTTGTAGGCGAAGACGACGTAAGGCAGGGTGACATCCCAGGTTTTGTGATCGGCATCTACATACATGGCGAGCATATCGGCGATGGTTTTGTTCAGGCGCTCGGTCAGTCCGTTGGTCTGCGGATGGTATGCAGTTGTCCTCCGGTGGCTGGTTTGGCTGTAGCGCAGGATGGCTTGCGTGAGTTCCGCCGTAAATGCTGTTCCTCTGTCCGTGATGAGCACATCGGGGGCGCCGTGTCGAAGAAGAATGCACTCCACGAAAAATTTGGCGACTTCTGCTGCTGTTCCGTTCGGTAGGGCTTTCGCCTCGGCGTAGCGGGTCAGGTAGTCGGTCGCTATGATGACCCACTTATTTCCAGATGTTGACGTTGGAAAAGGGCCGAGCAAGTCCATGCCGATCTGCTGAAAGGGCCTTGAGGGAGGTTCAATGGGGTTCAGAAATCCTGCTGGTCGTGTGGGAGGGGTCTTTCGTCGCTGACAATCTCGGCAGGTTTTCACGTAGTGTGCGACATCGGCAGACAGTCGGGGCCAGTAATACTTGCCTTCAATTCGGCGGAGGGTGCGCGTAAACCCGACATGTCCAGCTGTCGGCTCGTCGTGTGAAGCCTGTAGAACTTCTTCGCGGAGACAAACAGGTACAACAAGGAGGTAGGCTGTTTTGCTCGCTGTAAAGTTCTTCTTCACAAGGACCTCATTCTGCACACAGAAGGAAGACAGTCCTCGCTTGAATGAAGCGGGTGCTGAAGAAACCTTGCCTTCTAGGTACTCGATCAGGCCTTTTAGGTCGGGGTCCGAGCATTGCTGCTGAGCAAAAGAGCTGTGGCTGATGGGTCCCAGGAAGGCGTCCTCATTGTCGTCCGGTGGCAGTGTATCTACAGGGGCTCGTGAGAGGCAATCGGCGTCAGATGCTTGCGTCCGGACTTGTAAACGACGGTGACGTCAGACTCCTTGAGACGCAGACTCCATCGAGCGAGTCGGCCAGAGGGGTCCTTCAAATTGGCAAGCCAGCAGAGCGCGTGGTGGTCGCTGACCACCTTGAACGGTCGTCTGTAAAGGAAGGGGCGGAATTTCGACGTAGCCCAGATGATGGCAAGGCACTCGTTCTCAGTTGTCGAATAGTTAGCCTCGGCCTTGGAAAGGGAACGGCTTCCCATATAAACGGCATGTCTGCCTTCGTCAGTTGGGTCAGGGGCTCGGCGATGCGCGAAACGTTTTTCACAAATCGTCGGTAATATGCGCACAGTCCGAGAAATCTGCGCACTGCTTTCTTATCGGCCGGCGGTTGAAACTGTTCAATAGCAGCTGTTTTCTGCGGGTCTGGACGTGCTCCTTCCTTGCTAACGATGTGGCCTAGAAATAGCAGCTCTTCGTAGGCAAAGTGGCATTTCTCTGCTTTCAAGGTTAGGCCAGACGACTTGATTGCGTCTAGTACTGTTCGAAGTCTTTTGAGGTGCTCTTGAAATTTCGAGGCGTAGACAACGACGTCATCTAAATATACCACACAAATTTGCCACTTCAGGCCTGCCAGCACTGTATCCATTACTCGCTGAAACGTCGCTGGTGCGGAACAGAGACCAAATGGCATCACCTTGAACTCAAACAGCTCATCCGGAGGGATGAATGCTGTCTTCTCGCGATCTCTTTCGTTGACGTCGACCTCAATTTGTCAGTAGCCGCTCTTGAGGTCCATCGATGACAAATATTTGGCGTTGCAGAGGCGGTCCAGTGTGTCGTCGATGCGGGGGAGGGGGTAGACGTCCTTCTT
This sequence comes from Amblyomma americanum, assembly GCF_052857255.1. Lineage (NCBI taxonomy): Eukaryota > Metazoa > Arthropoda > Arachnida > Ixodida > Ixodidae > Amblyomma > Amblyomma americanum. The sequence continues at coordinate 201,239,375 of NC_135502.1, forward strand.
TGTTATGTTGTTCAAGCGGCGGTAATCCACGCAGAATCGAAGTGCGCCGTCTTTCTTTCCCACTAGAAAAACTGGTGCCGCCCATGGGCTGTTTGAAGGCTGGATGACGTCGTCGCGAAGCATTTCTTCGACTTGGTCCCGGATGACTTGTCGTTCTCGCGGTGACACACGGTAGGCGCTTTGACCGAGAGGTCGAATGTGTTGATCCGTTATAATGCGATGTATGGCAATTGTTATAATGCGATGTATGGCAATTGACGTCTGTCGCACCTTCGGCGATGTCGAAAAACACTCGCTGTAGCTTTGAAGCAGATCGCGGATCTGGTAATGTCTGTTCCGTTGCAGGGCTGGGTTGATGTCGAAAGTGGGCGAGTTCTCTTGGTGAGGCGAATCTTCTGCGGAGGGGTCGGAGAGGGCGAAAGACTCTCGTGCGTCGGATATTTCGTCGAAGAAAGCAATCGTCGTTCCTCTGTAAATGTGCCGGTATTCTTCGCTGAAGTTAGTGAGCAGGACTTCGGCCTGTCCATTGCGGAAATGTGCGATGCCTCTTGCGATGCTGATTCCTCGGTCTAGAAGCAACTGTATGTTTCCCTCGATGATGGCTTCAGCGTTAATGGCTTTCGTGGCACCTACGGTAACGATAACGCTTTATCGGGGTGGGACGCTCAGTTATTCCTCCGGTACACTGAGGGCAACGTGATTTTCCCCAGTTTTCATCGAAGCGATGGCTTTGTCCGTCGAAAGCGTGATCTGCTTGGATCGGAGGGCGATGATCGCCTGATGCTCATTTAGGAAATCCATACCCAAGATCACTTCGCGGGAGCATTGCGGTAGCACAACAAAGGTCGCAGGATAGGTATGTCCTTTGACAGTCACTCGCGCTGTGCATCGTCTTGATGGCGTAATGAGCTGGCCCCCTGCGGTGCGATTTTGTGGGCCGTCCCAAGCCGTTGTGACTTTTCTCAGCTACGCAGCGAATGTTCCATTCATCACCGAGTAATCGGCTCGTGTGTCGACTAGAGCGGTAACTTTCCGGCCGTCGATAGACACTTCTAAGTCGGAGGTCCTGGCTCTTGCATTGCATGTCGCTCTCGGCGTCGGGTCACGGCTTCGTCGCGTATGCGAGTCGCGGGTGGGGCGTGTGGTCGAAACTCTTCTGGGTGGCGGCGTCGTTTTCAAGGCAGCCTGCGTCGTGGTCGGGGTTCTCATTGTGTGCGGCGTCGGTGCAGCGAGTGCCGGTTCTTCATGCGAAGTCGCGGGTGCAGCGTCTTCATGGGGCGTGGTCGGTGGTGGATCTTCGGCGTTTCGCTCTTGAGCAACCTCACCTCCAGAGGTTGCTGCCTTCAGTTTCCCCTACGGGGGCTGGGAGACCTTCCTCGTACCGCGGCTGCGTAGCTGCGGCGTGGCGACGCAAAGCGCGAGGTTGACGGCGATGGTGAGCGCGAAAAGCGGTTCGGCGTGTACGCTAAGGCACCCGTGTGCTGTGCGATGTCAGTGCACGTTAAAGATCCCCAGGTGGTCGAAATTATTCCGGAGCCCTCCACTACGGCACCTCTTCTTCCTTTCTTCTTTCACTCCCTCCTTTATCCCTTCCCTTCCTGCGGACGTTGCCCGAAGCGTGGTCGTGGGGCGTTAATGGCAAATCCTCAAAGACCGATACGTCGGTACGGGCAGTGACGAAGAATATGGCCGGCCTCACCGCAATGGAAGCACAACGGCCTGTTGTCGGAAGTCCTCCAGGCGTCGCATTTCCTGGGGCTTATCAGCCCCAGCTCTTTTGCTCAGCAGCAACGCTCGGACCCCGACCTAAAAGGACTCATCGAGTACCTGGAAGGCAAGGTTTCTTCACCCCCCGCTTCATTCAAGCGAGGACTGTCTTCCTTCTGTGTGCAGAATGAGGTCCTTGTGAAGAAGAACTTTACAGCGAGCAAAACACGGACGAAAGGGTCTTCTAAAAGAAAATTGTTTATTGGGCTGACTTGCACCCAAAATGGACTGAATCACTCGGCGGCGGCGAAGCGACAAGCGTGCTCGGCGGTTGTCGAACAGAATGCCCGCCACTGTCGGCCGTGCTCAATTTAAAGTTGATAGCGAACTTTCGAGATAAAGCGTGCAAAGTTACAAGAACATTCCGGAACAACGTAGAATCAGCTCTGCCTGGCTGCGATCAATCTAGATAAATCTAGTCGCGTCTTGCGTCGCAAAGAAAGCGATAAAGTGGTGTGGCGGCAGATTTGAAGAACGAACAAACACTGCAAATATTCGCGGCAATATTTAGTACATGGATCAGCAACCAACTTTGTGTATTTTGCTTTTGTTTTGGAGGCGGGATCTGTGTTAGCTGCAGATACCTAAGAAAAGCATTTGTCACCAGAAAGTCAAAGTTAAATACCAAGACCGTGAAAAGGAATTTGTCCCAGCGACTGAGAATTACCAGTCAGAAAACAAAACGGCTCAATCTACGTTTGAGGAACCTTGCAAGTAAGATAACTGCAATGAAAGAAGAAAACTCCAAAACAAGCGAAGCGACATTCCAGCGTAGAATTGAATCGCTAACCACAAAGCAGCAATAAGCAGCTTTGCACATGTTTAAAGCATCGAAAGGAAAAAGCATGAGAGGGATGATGTACTCAAAAGCGTGGATCCTTGAATGCATTATTATGCGAATGAAAGGTCCGCGGCTCTGAGCACATGCGCAGGCAAAACATCCTCACTTTGCCAAGCAAAGTGACGTTGCAGAGGTATCTCAAGTCATACAGGACAGGATTTGGCTTTAACGAAAATGTCCTGAACATTCTGAAGCAAAAGACTTCCACCATGGATATCTGCAAGAGACATGGTGGGCTCATTGTGGACGAAATGAAATTATCAGAAAATCTTTGCGTCTCCTCTTCAGGACATATTCAAGGCTTTGTGGGCATGTCAAAATTTACCCCAAGAAGTGAAATGCACAATGTGGCTGACCACGGAAAGGTTATAATGTTTGTGCCATTTGCTGGCAATGTGGACACGGATACTTGCATGTTTTGCTACTCGGGGAAACATGAAAGGAGATCTTTTGACAAAAGTCATGCTGGAAGCAGTAATACTGGCAGAAAATGCTGGCCTGTTTGTTGACTTCATTACCTCTGATGGAGCAACTTGGAATCGCAAGATGTGGACAGTAATGGGCATTCAGGCAACTACATCGAGCACAAAATGCAAAGCACAACATCCCGTTGATGGAAAGCGGTTTCTTCATTTCGTCTCTGACTATCCGCATCTGGTTAAATGCGTAAGAAATGGACTTCGCACTCAGGCTTCAATACACCAGCCGGACATGTAAGTGCTCAAGCATATTCAAGCATTCCACTAAGAAAATATTTATTGCTTAGAGAAAATTGGATACTTTCGTTGTCGGTGAAAGAGCGTGCGTGCTATTTAACTGTTTAAAATGCTGCACGTTGTCTGTTGCAATGCCACGTCGGATTCTTGCTCGCTTTGTTTATCTCAATACAGTATAGTGAGCAGAAATTTCTTTGTTATCTTATTTGTTTCAGGTGTCTATCTATCCAGTTCGAGAAGCCTTAAAACTAGATGGCTCCAACGTGACGCTCCAGGCCATGCCAGGCATCACTGTTCGGCTGCAGCCGAACAACTTCGAAAAAATGAGAGTAACATATGCGTTTCAGCTCTTTGGTGACAGCGTTCTGAATGGCCTCCAGCTGTACAAGAGCGAGACTGAGCACCACTGTGGAAGCATTCAGCCTGTCCTGACTTTTTTTGGGTAAGAAAAAAGTACGACTGCGGGTACTATTCTCCCTAAGTATGTTCCACGTCATTTTCTAACATTATGTTTTGCCTCTTCCAGAATGATGAGGGACCTTATCGAAATTATGACGTCTCGATATGCCGCTGAAGCTCTGCGTCCGGATTCCCCTTCTGAGGACAAGTTGCTCTCATTTTTGGCTTACATTTGCGAGTGGGAAGTTCACGCCCGCGAGCGTGGTGGTTTCTTGTCCAACTCTACAGCAGTTGGACTTAGGGTCACTATCGGCAGCACACTGTCCCTGATGGACTACCTGGCACGTAGCGTTGGGTATAAATTCATTATGACGGAGAACTTGTTTGGCATCGCCAGGCAGTCGTCAGGTTGCAACACGCATTCAGCCCCAGAGCAGTTTTTAATAACTGTGTCGTGCCTAAGCTTTTATAACGTTGCCAAGTCAGTTTCTCATGGCAACGCAGAGCCAGATGTTTTGGATTCTTTACTTAGTGCTGATGCTGTTCCAGGGGCAAAAAAACACCAAGCAATCACTCATTGATAAATTGATTGCTGATGGTGATCTGTGCAGTGCTGAGCTTGCTGTAAAAGAACTGAAAGATCCAGCTTCCGACCACATGGCATGTGTATCCGCAAGGAGTGATCAGCGTCTTATTTTTTTATATTGCTTGATATGTAGCACGAAAGTTCTTGGCTAAATCACCATGTGATGCATGCAGAAAGCTCCTGCTTGCTGACGAAACTGACATACGAAACCTTCGCGCATCACATTTTACACGCGTAAAGGACAAAGGAGGCCTTTTATATCCGTCCGGTTTTCTTTTTATGTTTCTGGAAAAGCTGGAGAATCTTTTCACCAGCTGTTTCAGCACGCATGAGCTTCACCACGAAAGTGTGATGGATATTATCGCACTTTTTTCTTTGCAAGCACGAAGAGAATATTGGCTGTCCTGATCACTCTGAATTACTGAATGCTGAGATGATGGCATTTTATGCGACAACAAGGTCGCACTTTTTTGTGAAGTCGCTGAACCGTGCCAGGCTGCTGCAGCACGAAGCCGCGAAATATCTTAAACTTAGTCGCACCACGTAAGTCGCACTTTCCACGACATTTTTATTTCGTTTCCTATATATTTTTCATGTGAATTTCATTATTTTCAAAGTGTGTTTACTTCTAGGTTGTCACAGTATGTAGCTATTTAACATGTATAGGACTGTATATATAATACATCTGTTCGTGCTTTTGTAATACGATTTCTCATGTGTCCATTTTTATTGTATTTAAGATTCGATTATTTGATGTTGCTGTAAATATACATGTCTTTGTAATCTTTTATTGCGGAAAGGTATCCGGTTTTCATGACTTCTTTTCTCGTGCTTGTTCAAGTTTTGTAGTGAGCACATTGCTTTCACGTCTGAATATATCTAGGCATTCCTTTGCCTTTGGAGTGCAGTTCTGATGCACAGAAAGCAGCATCTGCATAGATTTGCAAAATCGTCGTGTCTGATCGAGAAGCGTCTTAGTTGTACATTTTCACAAAATTCATTTTCGTCTTTCTCAACTAGCTGCAATCAACTTGTTCAGTGCTCTGATGTCATGCAACTGTATTATATCCGGCTATTAATTGTTCTTGTTCCGCCACTGTAAAAAACCAGGCTCAGTACGCCTGTGAATTTATATTGCACAGAAACAAAGGAAGAATATGGACAAATTAATATTGCGATGTGTTATCATAACGAGTGCCGTGAAGTGAAACCGTCGAGGTCATGTCCGGACCCATAGCAATTACTATCCCATTTCGTCGGGAACACATTCAGCCTGACCTTCCTGAAAATAAGAAAAATGAAACCTTGGAAGAACAGAGGTAAGCAGTTGGCCTTTTTTCCCGAAATTAAACGCGCTTGCAACTCCCTGATTTCCTTCTAAAAGCCTCGGTCATTTCTTTTGTGCCTTTACATCAGCAGCCAAGCGGTGATGCATAAGAAAAGGGGTACTTACGCGATAATGCCACAACAAACAGCGCGACTCTCCGATCGGCCCCCCTTAGCCACGCAACGCGCGCAGCGGCAGCGCGCTCGCTTCCGCTCCGATGGATGGATGGATGGATGGATGGATGGATGGATGGACGGACGGACGGACGGACGGACGGACGGACGGACGGACGGACGGACGGACGGATGGATGGATGGATGGATGGATGGACGGATGGACGGATGGACGGATGGACGGACGGACGGATGGAAGGACGGATGGATGGACGGATGGATGGACGGATGGATGGATGGATGGATGGATGGATGGATGGATGGATGGATGGATGGATGGATGGATGGATGGATGGATGGATGGATACGGCTGAACCCTTTACATCGGGCGGTGGCTCAAGCCACCTAGCCATGTCTTGTGAAATTTTACTCCTGTCTTGCTTTTAGCCACCAATCAGATAACCTTCGCTTGGTTACTTCTAACCTCTTAAAAACCACTTTCCCTTCACTATCCCTAAACCCCAATGCCTTGGGTAAGTCAGCCCCGCTGCCTTCCACTGTAGGGTGAAGCTCTTTACAGAAAAGTATCAAGTGTTCAGCCGTTTCCTCCTCTCCGCACGCAATGCACAAAGTGTCTATCTCCTGGTACCTGACTCTATACGTCTTAGTCCGCAAAACTCCAGTCCTGGCCTCAAACAACAAAGAACTTCCCCTACAATTATCATAGATATTTTCTTTGACAATTTCCTGTTTAAAGGTCCGGTATGTTTCCAGTGCCGATTTCGTCAGCATCCCTGTTTTCCACAAAGCTCTCTCTGTTCCTTTAACCTTTTTCTTAACCGATAATTGCTGATTTTCCCCCTTACTGCTGTCCAGATATTTGCTTGTCAATTTTCTAGTTCGCTTTCTCCATTTCGTGTCAACATTCTTTATATACAGGTATCTGAAAACTTTCCTAGCCCACCGCTTTTCCTCCATCCTTCTCAATCGTTCCTCAAATGCTATCTTACTGCTAGCCTCTCAGCTCTCGAAAGACGCCCATCCCATATCACCCTGTACCCCCTGATTCGGTGTATTGCCATGTGCTCCCAAAGCTAACCTCCCTACTCCCCGTTGCCTAATTTCCAGCCTTGCTTGAACATCTGGCCTCATACACAGGACCACATTCCCGAAGGTCAGGCTAGGGACCATCACCCCTTTCCAGATCCCTCTTACCACCTCATACCTATTGTAATTCCACAGTGTCCTATTTTTCATGACAGCTGCATTCCTACTCTTTATTCATTACATATTTTTCATGCTCTGTCAGATACTCAACACTGTTATTTATCCACATCCCAAGATACTTGTACTCATTCACTACTTTTAGCACGAACTCCTGTATTCTATGCTCGCCGCCCTCTTCATTAAATATCATGACTGCAGATTTTTCCTTACTATACTTGAAGCCTAATCTATCTCCCTCTGCACTGCATATGTCTAACAAATTCTGCAGGTCTTCCTTGTTGTCAGCCATTATCACTATATCGTCCGCGTATATTAGTCCCGGTAATGTCTGTTTAATCAATTCCCCTTGCTTGAAAAAAGATAGGTTGAAGCCTAGTCCGCTCCCCTCTAGCTTGGCCTCCAAACCCTTGCAGGTACAACATGAACAACAAAGGGGACAGAGGACATCCTTGTCTAAGCCCCCGCTGTATCTCTACAGACCCTGATACATTTTTTTCCCATTTTATGAGCACTCTGTTACCTCTAGATATATCTTTTAAAAGATTAATTACTCCATTTTCCACATCCAATGTGCCCAGTATGTCCCACAAATGCTCCTGAGTAACGTTGTCATAGGCTCCCCTAATATCCAGAAATGCTAGCCATAAGGGCCTATGTTCCTTTTCCGCAATTTCTATACACTGTGTCAATGAAAATAGATTGTCCTCCAACCTCCTTTGTTTCCGGAACCCATTCTGTAGTTCCCCTAACACCCCCTCGTTCTCCACCCAAGCCTGCAGTCTATCCTTTATAATGTCACTGTTATGGGGCGATAGTTACTTACGTCTGCTTTGTCCCCCTTTCCCTTATATATCATGTTCATTCTACTTAATCGCCATTCATCGGGGACTTTCTCATCCACTATCATTTTGTTCACTACCTGTATTAATGTTTGCTTGGATTTTGGTCCTAACTTTTTTATCAACATAATCGGGATACCATCTGGTCCTGTTGATGTGCCACTAGGAACCTTCTTCTCTGCCCTTTCCCACTCTCCTTGCTCAAGTGAAGCTATTGCTGTAACCGGTCTATCCTCCTTCGATAAATTATGTACCACGTGCTTTGCTGAAAATTTTTCCGTCATCCTTGTTCCTATGTGTTTTATTGCTTCATCCCCTTCTAGTCGAATACCCTCATCTGTAACAATAAACCTTTGTTCTAGCCTAGTTTTATTACTTATTGCATTTAGATGTTTCCAGAATTTTTGGGCTGCTTTTCTATCCTTTTTATTTACTTTTGACATCCATTGGGCCCCCTTTCTTCTAATTTTCTCATTAATCAAATAGGATGCGTCCCTTCTACACTTTATGAAGGTATCCCATTTTCTGTCTACTTCGGGTTTTGGTTCCCCCCGCTTCTTGGAATATCTGTGTTCCCTGGATGCTTCCTTGCGCTTTTCTATTGCCCTCTTGACCTCCTCATCCCACCAACTCTTGGGCTTGCATCTTTTCCCTTTTAGCTTTACTCGCACCTTAGCTAGCTCTAGCTCCAGTAATCGAATTAATCTGGTATAAGTCCATTCTGTTTCACTATCCTCAAAAATTACTTTCTCGATTTGTTTGGCTGCTGTTTCCAATTGCTTTGCTGAGTAAAAATTTCCCCCTGAATGTTCATTTTTCTTCAGTCCTCGCCCCGCCGCGGTGGCTCAGTGGTTAGGGCGCTCGACCACTGATCCGGAGTTCCCGGGTTCGAACCCGACCGCGGCGGCTGCGTTTTTATGGAGGAAAAACGCTAAGGCGCCCGTGTGCTGTGCGATGTCAGTGCACGTTAAAGATCCCCAGGTGGTCGAAATTATTCCGGAGCCCTCCACTACGGCACCTCTATCTTCCTTTCTTCTTACACTCCCTCCTTTACCCTTCCCTTACGGCGCGGTTCAGGTGTCCAACGATATATGAGACAGATACTGCGCCATTTCCTTTCCCCCCAAAACCAATTATTATTATCTTCAGTCCTACATTGCTTTTTCTTCTGAAGCTTGATACGCTTGTGGTCACTACCTAGACTTCTGGAACCATCTTCATCTATGCTCATTACCCCTAATCTATTATACATCCTCTGTGACATTAGTGCATAATCTATCGTCGAGTGCAGACTCCCCGCCTCCCATGTTATGAGCCCTTCACACTTCTCGGTGCTGTTGCATACAACTAAATCATGCCTGTCACACATGTCATGCAGCATGCTTCCTGTCGAATCCGTGTACCCATCCAGGTCTTCTATGTGTGCATTCATGTCGCCCAATATAATTATCTCGCCCTGTCCTCCTAGCACATCAATGTCGCTTGCAATACATTCTAACATTTTCCTGTTTTCCTCTTTGGCATTAACCCCTGTCCACAGGTATACAAAGCCAAGGAGTGTTTGCTTGCCTACCACTGTTCCTTTTAGCCATAAATGTTCCCTGCATCCCAGTCTAACCCTTTGAAAATTCATACTTTTATGAATGAATGCCCCAATTCCACCTCCCTTTCTGCTGCCCTCTGTTCTATTGTTAATATTCCCATGCGTAGTCTGGGTTACAGGGTGGTTGCTCCATGTCTCTAAGATGTGTTTCCACTAAACCATATACCATTAATTCCTCCTGTCTTAACTGTTCTTCTATTTCCTCCCATTTCAGTCTATTTCTGCCACCTTGCATGTTAATGAAACCTATATCTGAATTAACTTGGCCCTGGTGCTTGCGTCTCTTTCTTCCCCTATGGTTCCATTGTCCGTTTGATCTTAATTCTTCCTTCTCTACACTGGTTCCTTCAGAGCTCTGGGTCCCCCAAAAAAAGCTGTTGCCTGGCGACCTATCCTACTACCCACCTTCTTGCCAGTGGCACCACCGTAGTGGATGCCATCCTGTGCAAAAGGGTGGGGCCTAACCTCGTACACTTCCCTATTGACCTCCATCACCTCGTATCATAGTCGTCGACTCAATAGCCTAATTACCCGATTAGCCTCAACGACCCTCCTTTCCGTTTCGCGAGCCTGCCTCTGGACCTCTGGGATAATGCATATGGTCACATGCACACTCTCAGAGGCCTCTCTAAGCCTACGCATCCCCACCTCCAACTGCGTCTCAAGATTCTGGCTCCTCCCCTGCAGTACATCATTGAGATCAGCATGGATGACGACAAGGTGTTCGCCATCCATGCTGCCCACCACCACCTCCCGGGCTCTGGCCATTGCATCCACCATGCACTTCCCCGACTGAGCCTCCACCTGCACCCGCCTGTCTGCCTTCACTGCCGTCAGAACGCCTCCCTCAACCCTCGCTACATTCGAGTCCCCGACCACCAGAACCCTCCTGCGCCCCAACCGTTCGCTTCCTAACTCCATCTGTTGGCCTCCGGATCGCTCTAGCTGACTCTCCTGCCGCTGTACGCTATTGTCGCGAGTTTCCATGCCCGCTTTAACCTTTTTCATTTCGTTCTCATTTTTCTCACTCAATGCTCGCTGCGCTACAGCACTGTAAGATCGACGAGCCTCGTCCCCCACCTGACACTTCTCCGAACTGGGGTGCCTAGCCGGCCGCGACCTGAGCGCTTCAACCTGTTTTTCTAGCTGGGTCCGCTTTTCCCGCTCTTCTTTCATCTCGCCCACAATTCGCTTCAACAGGGCGGCATTATTCTCCTCCTTTTTAATCAAATCGGCGACCTGAGCTTCCAGCTTAATCCGTGCCTCTCGTTCTACCTGCAGGTCCGCATTAAGTGCATTAAACCCATTTTCCCATTCCCCTTTTAAAGTATGAACGGCGTACCCAAACCGCTTACACATCTTACACACGAAGCTAGCCTCATCCGCCTCGGCTAAGCTCCCGAGCCCAGTCTCATCTAAGTAACACCAACGGTCGCACTCCTGGCACTGTACTAACTCTCCGTCCTCGTCCACCTTAACTTTCCTATCTTGCCGACCCATCGTCCGGCCGACTACGCCTTGTGAAAGCCCGCCAAAATTCCTATGCCGATAGCCCTCGGCCCTGCGCAACGTAAAAGCCCGCCAAAAATTATTCTCACACACCTCCGCTGGCCTCCCTACCCTTAACTCGGTCTAAAACTACCGCCCGACAGCATGTATACAAGTGTAAATACCAAAAGCACTTAGCTTCGGACGTAGTCGCTGCAGCTCCCAGCCACGTTGCTTCCCACGTTGCTTCCCAAACACTGAAACCAAAAAAAAAAAAGGAGTCTACGCCAGCGCCACACTGCGGCAATCGCCTCTAAAGCCTCACGGGGAGCGCGCCGCTTTTGCCACTACTAGGGTCCCTAGAAATACTTGCTAGTCTGCCGTCCGCCGGGCGCGGCGGGGGCTGCTGATGAATGACCGCCGCAGTGGCGCTGCGAGCAACCGGTGTGCCATGCCAGCAACGGCGTCTGCGGTAGACGCGCGCGTTTCACCCCGCGAAACGAATTCCCTGCGCGTTTTCAGGTGACTTACGCATGCGATTGCACTGATTTTTTTTTATTTATGCTTAGCCGCGGTTTTTCAATGCGCAGTTCAGTCATCGGCGTAGCGACGCAAACGATTTATTTTTTTTTCTTGCGAACAAATTTTGTGCGTGTACTCCATAGTCGAAGGCGAAAGGAGCCCACTTATTTTTACACCCTATTCTCCTTTCTCAATACTGCTGCCATGCCGTATCATATACCGTCTTCTGAGGAATTTAAATAAAAATATCCTTGCATCAGGAACATTACCGACGATTCTACACCACATGACCGTGTGTGCGCACAACAGAGCGCTATTGACAGCGGTATTTTCATTCATGCTCTTGATCCGATCTCAACTTCTACGGACTCTGAAGCTAGAAAGACTGAACACTGGAAACTTCTAGATGCACACACAATTAAAACATGTAAGATAAAAACCTGAGTCCTGTAAATCATGTGCTTTAGGCAAACTGCAGGAACGCATTCCTTGTAGTGCTTAGGCAACCTAGTTACAGAAGTAATCAACACAAGCATGCATTGTAAGTAGTTCTTCGAATCCCGTGCTTGGTAAAATGGCATTATTAGCCCATGCTATGTAGGTCACACGTAATGTCAGGGAAAAGATACCCAAGGATCAGTATAATGTATAGCACAAAATAAAACCATTGTTAAACACATTTATTTTCATCACTTTGCACTCAGGCTGCCCACATTTTTGTTTGCACCACATACTGGCATCTTCTCATCTTTAACAGCTTCGACTGCTCTTTCTTGGCAGCCCTCTCAACATTGATTTACTTCATGTAGCAGCGCAGGCGAAGCAGAATATAGAAATTGATCATGCCATCTACAATTTCACGTCCCTGTTTCACACAGGCCAGAGGCGGAAAATGTACATGTGCTAAAATATCAGCGAAGTCAACAATGCTCTTCTAGCGCAACTTATTCAGACTAAAATAAGTGGTAAAGTTGTCTTCAAGACGGTGATAATAATGTTCTTCAAGGGGTCAGACGGATACAGTAAGCCAGCATTATAAAATTTTGCATTGTGGCCTTTGCATGAATTTCCCACTTTGTGAAGTGTTCAAGGAACACGTTTAAAAAAAAAGTTTGGTGACTGCGGGTATAACACTGGTTTAGGCACACGCGCAGTCATTATACTAATAAGCTTATTCATTCCTTTTACAAAAGATTCAGTGCCTTCCACGAAGTCATAAGAGCGTCCTAACTGGGTGCGATAAATAAAAAGGTCTCCAATCATATCATCACCAAATAGCTGGAATGCTGGAGCAACTCCTATTTTCTCAAAAGAATTGTGATTCAGGTGCATGCTGGTGATCTTCGGCATGGCTTTAAGCGAAACACTCTGGCTGTCCATTTTCCTAGCTTCTCGTATCGGTTTGAGCGTGCACCCGACCCTCAGGTGCGTTAAACCATTTGCTTACAAATGCTTAATGCATGGAGCATTGAGCTGGCAAGATGTGGCGCTTGTCACGTTGTCTAGACATGACGCGATGGCACGTCCTTATGTCATCGTTCATGGATTTGGCAAAAGAACACCAGTATTATGGATTCGCGACCAAGAAGCAGCGCGCACCGCTTCCGCAGCCACGGCACGACCGCCCCTGCAGGCACGACGTTCCGAATGTGTGCAGCGCCCCCTGCGCATTCATCCGAGGCGCGGCCAACCGGTTCCGTAGAGAGCTCCGCACGCTTACCTACATGTCTTGCGCATTCCAGGACCTCGTTTTGCTGCTGCAGGAGCTCGTGGCTAGTGTCGTGCTGGTGTTCAAAGTTTTGCCGCGCCATTGCGACGACCCACATAAGGCGCGGTTTGAGGATCGCCGTCGTTGCCAGCTGAACCGCCGTCTGACAGCCACGATGAAGCGCTTGTCGGGCGTGCACGTTCTCAACCCCGAGGTAAGGGTTGAACAACGTTTTCGCAAGTTTTCTCGTGCAGAACTCACCAAATTGCGGCGCTTGTAACGTAACTTTTGTTGCAGCATCGTTTCCTGGATGCTTCTGGTAAGCCGATGCTGTCCTTATTGCCGCGGACCGATACCACGTGGCGAGAGGCCGGGGCATCGACCAGATGTCAAAGATTATCGTCGCGGCCCTCGTCAAGATCTACGGACCAGGGATCGCGTCGGATTCAAGGGCAAGACCAGGAGAGGTGTACGTCGTGCACCGGTGTCGTCGGTGCGGAGCAAAAGGGCACAAGACGGACCACTGCTGGGCCTACTGCTCACCGCGCCGCCACGCTGCTGCAGGTCGACGTTGAAGTGCTCCTGTCAGCGGCCCTTTTTAGGGCCACCTAATTGTTTCCTGGCAGATCGCGAGTGTCCTGTTTCATGCCCGTGTTCCCTCTCTGTCGAAATCGGCGCCAGGCGTCAAAACTCGCGCTAGCCCTTGTTGAAGGGTTAGCAGAGTGCAGTGCGCCATTGTTCCTTTGCAGTGGCAAGTCCAGGGTAAAAGTTGCCGCGATGATTCTGCCACTTTTAGGATCGCTATCAGCTTCAACGGAAAGACCAGAAGTTCCGCTCGCGCATTGTGGAAATCGTGCTTGGCCTAGGTATACAGCATTCACCCAGTGCAGTGCAGCCTTGTTTAATTCCTTGGAGACTTATCGCGCTTTATCGAAATCGATGGCAGCCATGAAAATTTACATGTTAGGCCTCGCTGCAGCATTAGCGCGTTTTTTTCTTTGCGTTGGCAAGCGTTAGAAGTGCGCGCCGTCTCGCGCTTTGTCCAAGTCGGCTCTAAAACTCGCGCTAGACCTCGTTGCGGGTTGACAAAGTGCACGGCTTTGTTCCTTTCAATGGCAATCCTCTGCCACTACAGTTGGCGCCCTTAATTTTATGATCGCTATCAGCTTCAACAGCAAGTCCAAGAAAAGTTATGACGATCGCGCGGTGTGGAAATCGGCGGTAGACAAAAGGCCGTGCTTGTAGCTACAGACTTAACCCTTGTCACACGGGCATTGTAACCGCGGTTACGCTTAACTGCGGTTAGACGACTTAACCGCGGTTAAAGAAAACCGTCAAACCACCCCTGCCATACAGAAATTAGTCCCACCACTCGACGACTTGACCATGATCACGTGTTTCCCACTTCGACATAACTAAAATTACAACATTTGCAGTATTTGTTTCTGAAAAATTGCTTAATAGCAATTTGCGGCATTTTTATTTGCTTGACTATGCGTGTGTAGCAGCTGCAGGTAACTTCAGTGCGCATGAACATCAATATGACGCCGTTTACTAAGCGCAGTCTTTTAACACTGGGTCTAGTCGGCTTTGTAGACATTATAGTAGCCAACTACGGCCGGCTCTCCCGCGTTTCCGCTCACGACCCTCGCAGTACCTGCGTGGTTTGTACGAGTTCATTTTTGCGTGCATCGTTGCTTGTGCCCACAGGATTCGAGCAGCAGACGCTATTATCCAGACGCAACGGGATCGCAGCGCCTACGATGGCTGCGAGCGAACCGGCTTCCGAAAATCGACAGCGTGAAGATGAATTCTGGCTAATGTTTACGATGCAACAGGCTGCCCTTCAGCGCCAGCGTGTTCAGCTTATAGCGCTCCTAGCCGAAATTGAGCGGACGGAGGAGGAACGACGATGTGCCGAGATGAGGTGCCGCCAGCTCGAGGCTGCTATTGTGCAGTTATGTCCACGCGAGCGGAGGTTGTGGGCGTACCCGAGAGGGATCTCTTGGTACGAGACGACGGTGCCTCACCTTCCAGACAGCGAATTCAGGACGCATTTCCGGGTGAATCGCAGTACATTTAGGTACATTGTGACCGCATGCGAGAGCATGAGAAGACAAGACACAAACATGCGAAATGCTGTACCGCTGCACAAACGTGTTGCAATCGGCCTTTACCGTCTTGCCACGTCGGGCGAAGACAGAAGCGTCAGCAACGCTTTCGGTGTGGGCAGGTCCACAGTAAACGAAATTTTCTGGGAATTCTGCCATGCTGTTGTGCTGCTATTGGAACCGAAGTTTGTGATGTTCCCGAGAGCTCACGAGTTGGCCGAGCACATGTGCCAGTTTGCTGCAGTGACTGGATTTCCGCAAGGCGTAGGCGCCCTAGATGGATGCCACATCGAGGTGTGCCCACCTAAAAAAAACGCAGTCGACTACTTCAACTACAAAGGATGGTATAGTGTCATTCTTTTGGCAGTGGCCGATCACAAGTACAGATTGCTGTACGTCAATGCTGGTGCGCCAGGTAGGAATCACGACGCTGGTGTATTTCAAGTCTCAAGGCTCCCGCAACTGTTGAGCAGCGAGCTGTTCAGCAGAGAAGTAAAAATTCTTGATGGCGTGCCAGTTGGGCCTGTCCTGCTCGCCGACCAAGCGTTTCCTCTCCAGACACACATGATGAAGCCTTACTTGCAACCGGGTGCACTAGGATCTCCGACACAGTCATTTAACTATCACCTTTCATCTGCAAGGCGCGTTGTGGAAAATGTGTTCGGAAGATTGAAGGCCCGGTTCCGCATGCTGTTGAAGGGACTAGAGTGCGACATACACAACGTGACCACTGCCATTCGTACTGCCTGCGTACTGCACAATATATTGTTGTTGTTGTTGTTGTTGTTGACCTCACACAATGGCACATACCCACAAGGGGGATTGGCCATAACCAGGCGGTGGCTATTTAAATGACCAGTTGCATGTGGCAAGCATGGGATGACCTACCAAAATTTGGATCGCACAGTTTTCGTAGCCGAGGAGGTTGCAGGAGGTTAGGGGGGCATACAAACTAAAATTTAGGCAAAGAAGGGGTAGGGATTACTATAAGTGGTTGTAAAAACCGAAATACAGAAGCTGATAATGGGAGGGGCAGGACGAAAGATCATGAAGGTAGACGTTTTGATTCCAGTAGATAATTTTGAACGGCAGAGCAAACATTCCCATTGGTATGGCCAAGCATAGAAGCGCCAAGAGACAGAACAACCACAGAAGACAGGCGCAAACTGAGATTCTGTATTGGAACTTCTAATAGTCTCCTCCTAATCGATGAGTAACGACGGCAAAAAAGAAGAAAGTGCTCTATTGTTTCCGGCTCCGCACAATACGGACACAATGGGGAGATCGCCAGACCAGGCCTGTATAGGTAAAAATTTAGTTGCGGTACTCGGCAGCGAAGCCTCGTGAAGGAAACTTCAAGATTGCGCGATCGCCAGACTGAGCTTCTCCATGGGAACAGTAGGTGCTGGAAGTCGTCCAAGGAAGTAAGCGCTGATGCACCCAGTTCGTTCATTACGGTGTACCGTCGGAAGCGTGCCGCCGTGATGTAAGCAGTTTTTGGAAGCGGGTCAACAATCGGTCCACTCAGGGCTGCCTTCGCTAAAGCATCAGCTGATTCATTTAATAGAAGACCCCTGTGCCCAGGAACCCAAAGAAATCGAATTAATGTGATGTGTGGAGGGATCAGGAATTTTAGAATGCGAAAGAGCTGCGATTCAGTGGACGCCGAGAGGGAAGTGCATAAAGATAACGAGTCCGTAATTATTATTACTGCTGATAAAGAAATTGGTACCTTTCGCAAAGCGAGAACCACTGCTAGAAACTCAGCCAGATAGATAGGAGTGAAATCTTGGAGACGGAGAGAAAAAGACCAGTCAAGGGACTGGGAGTAAATACCTACACCTGCCTTTTCTGCACACACCGAGCCATCAGTCGCAATTGCAACATGTGAGCTGAAGGTCGACAAATAATCCTGCAACATACCATTTAACCATGAGAAAGGCAGTAATTTTGCATTACGTGGATAAATATCATCGTAGATGATAGACACATTTGCAGGGATGGACCGCACCGGAACAATTTCAGGTATTCGCACATTCAGTGGGCCCAGCAAAGATTCAACGAAACAGATTTGGGGAGTTTGAAGGCGAGACCATCCGACACCCAAGAACTTGTGAGCAGATGTCCGATCGCTGTGATGTGGCTTGGCTCGATGCAGCTCAGGCTGAAGAGCAGCGGCGCCCTCAGCCAGTATGCACCAGCAGCCGATGTGATGCACCAGGGGTGGCAGTTCGGGATGCCTTAGCAAAACACATTGCTGCTTCAAATTGAAATATGCCATCAGTGTTGTGTGTTGCGATAGAAGACTGGATTTTATGCATGAAATTAATGTGCAGTACGCTCAGTGGTGCACTGTTGCACAAAACAAGCATGATACAACATCACAAGATGATGATAATGTGCACATTTGTTTTTATTTCTTTTTTTCAGCCAAGAAGTCCCCCATCATGTCAACCATTTTGTTCTGAATGTTGTTGGACTCCTGCAGGAGCTCCACTACTTTCTTTTGCAGTTTTCTATTTTTCTTGGCTGCCTTTAAAGATCTTTTTGACTCTTCACTATGAAAGTGTAGCAGTTGCTGCACTGCAGATGACGATTGTCTCTTTCTGGCTGGGGAAATGCTGCTTGGCCCAGGGTCAGCAGAGCTGCTCAGTGCTCTATTGCTAACATCAGCAGCAGTGGTATTCAACCTGCTGGTCTTGGTCGCCTCATTTCCTATCAAAGGCTCACTTGCAGTTACATCATTTTCAGCAAATGCGAGTCTTCCCCATGACACGAGCTCCGCATCCTCAGGCATTTCAGCCACCACTGGCACCTGCACAAGACAACCACATAACATATAGCATTGTTCCTAGGATGCAATTCTTGCTATGCTGTGCAATACTTACTGGAGGCAAGAATCAACTTTATCGTGCTCTCTTGCACCCATAACTGGTGTTGAGTGTACAAACTCACTGCATTACAAATGAAAAAATATTGACACTGCACGTGAGCACAAAATGCTTATGCAGAATGAGTGTGTTAATAGCCTTCTTAAGCTCCAGCCACATCTAATAAAGAATTGGCACTGAAATCTATTGCCTGCATTCCTGTTATGTTATGCTCAACAATACATATGTTGTACCCTGTAATGGCGTTGGCCGGCCAATGGTGTTGAAAATAATATAAAATTTCTTGGAAACACAGAGGCCGATGCAGCGGCTAGGCAAAGACATTAATACTGTCGCATCTGGCCTTCCATTCTTGAGGTGCGACATAACTTGTCCTTTTTTTTTCAAGTATACTATGCTTTGTGCCTATCAATCATTGAAAGGCACAAGGGCATTTGCAGGCATGATGATGTCTTTCCCACAGCAAACATTCTCTCTCCACTATCCACAAGTACATATCTATGCCCATTTTGCTGACAGCTGTAAAATATGGGTTTCAATTCAGTAAAAGCTGCATGCAATGGGCGAATGGAAAGGAATGTCAAGAGTAGCTTGGCCCTCATTAAGCATAAAATGAAAAATAATCCTTCATTTGCACTTTTCACTGCATTTCAATTCTGTTCTGCGGTGAAAACAAGAAATGCATAGCTGGATCAGCAGTGTTTCCTTTATGTTGCTGTACATGTTAACACAACTAAAATACATGGACCAAAATGGGTTCCGAGCCTTTCCACCCTCCATATCCATGCAAATGAGTTTCCATATTACCAGGCTCCTAATACATTGAAGACGTTTGGTACCCAATAAAACACTATATCTCAAGTTGTTCATATTAGTGGCTATCATATTAATGGGACACGACAGTGTCTTATATCACAGCTCCGGCTGATCTCTTGCTTTACCAGGCAAAGAACTTTCGTAGTTGGCAAGGCGCGGAAAACACGATTAGGATAATTTTTCTTCCGCATTGTACCTGTTTGCCATCTCGAGCACATCAAGCCATGTGTTTACACATGTCGATTTCAAGAATAAACATAGCTTAAAGTTTACGCTGTGTGTGTGTCCTGTCTGCGTCAGTCTTCCTCACTGTTCAAAGAAGCATAAGCCATCAACTAAACTAGCCCGCACGTCTACCCTTGTCAACAACTATGTGTTTACAATAAAAACTCGCTGACATTAGCATGTAAACAGCTCATACAATCTTAAACCCACAATCTAGTTTTGTAATCTGCATTTGTTACAACAGTGTGCGAAATTACCCTTTAGCATGCTATTTGAGGAAATGTAAATCACAGCCTACCTCCACGTTTTCTTCGATCAACATCTCATCATTCATTGGGAGCGATCCCAGAAACTGGTGGAGGTGCCAATAGAACGGCCAGTCTTGTCCGCCTGAGCCGGTGGTGGTGCCAGTGCGCTTGATCTTCCTGGAATAAGAATTACCACTACTGCACATATGCAAATAAAAAAAATCCAAAACTGCCATTTCACTGAAAAAGAAAACCTTCAGTAAATGAATGTATCTGCCGTATAAAATCAAACCAATGCTCAGCTGGCATGTGGAATTTCAGTGATACTGTGAACGTAGCGAAAAGATGCGACGATAGTGGCAATGACAGCGCACTGTTGGTGACGCAACAGCAGCGTAATTACATTAGCACTGCGGGTGTCAAGTTGGAACAGGTACACACCAGTCATGTGTCTTAAACGAAAAGAAACGCGGATCGCAATTTTTCGTGCATCAAGCGGAGCCTAGGCCTCACGTTTTTTTGTTGTTGTTGTTGTGGTGAACCACACAAAGCTCGCACTAAGCTAGAGCCCCCTCACGGCTGCATGCCGCTACGCAGCGTTCAAACCACAGACCAGCACTCGAAAGCAGCATGCATAGAGATTGCAACTTTACTTACCGATACTTCTTATGCAGGTTATCTATCTTTTGGCGGACCTGCTTGGAGGTATGCGGCCCCTCGCCGTGAAGCCCAGCACTCAGCTCCGCTGAAATCGACGCGTAAATACGCGCGTTTCTCGAGCATGCACGCAGAGCAGGCAAGTTTTCTTCCCAGAGCCGTATCAATGTCATCGTCGCATGGTGCGACCACGACACTCTCTTCATATCGGCCCGAGACTCTTGACTCGAAACGCATGACACTGGCATGGGCGCCGCCATGTTTACGGTTTGAACGACGAAACCGAGGTTGCCAAGCTCGGTTTGTGCTAACTGCGGTTAGCGGGCTAACCGTGGTCGGTTCTGCCGTGTGAACAGCAGCTACTACGGTTTGCGGTAACCACGGTTTCGATAACCGCGGTTAGGAGTGCCCGTGTGACAAGGGTACCCGGCTCCAGTGCGCCTTTGTTTATTTCCGTGGCGACTACTCGCGCTTTGTAGAAATCGACGCCAGCCGTGAAAATTTACAAATTAGTCCTCGCTACAGCATTAGCGCAGCGCGCCTTCGTTTCTTTGCGTTCTAACTTGTATGCAGCGCACCTTTGTTTGCTCGTTACTTTTGTTATTTTCAGTCGTTTCCGGATTCCGTCCAAAGAGCCGGGCTAGGTGGATGACTGTTCGCCGTGAGTGGAACCACATGGCGATGGCACTGCATACAGCACGACTTTGGTCCCTGTGTTTTTTAAATAAAAACATCAGATATCGAAAGTCATGGTCGTGTCCGAGGATTGCTTCGACAGCTGGGGCAAAGCCATCGGGACCGCACACGGTGTGTCGTCGCTGCCAAGTGAAGAGGCACAAAACGGCTGTCATCCTTTTTCGGGGTCGCCGCAGTGTTTCCTGGAAGATCACGCGCTTTCCACCATGTGCACGTGTTCTCATTTCCAATTAAATAGGTCCTTCAAACCCTGCAGAAGGCTTGAATTAGGAACTGCTAATATCAAGATGGTAGTTGAGAAACAATAGCGGCTACAATGACAAAGGTGAAGGACTGGAGTTACACGCAAATAAAAAAAGGTTGGGGGTACCCAGATAACAAGCTGAAATGGTTGTGGACAGGACTCCGAGTTGATTGCAAAATGAAAGTCTTTCTCTTCCAAATGCAGTGTAAGCTTGCGTCTCTAGAATGAACAGAAAACGTTGCCTCACCCTGCTTGGGCCTGTCGTACGTTTGACCCCACAGAAAAAAAAAAGGACGTCTCTAGGAAACTATTTGTGGAATCTTTCCCCCGCTTCAGGAGGGGAGGGGGTGATGGCCTCCCCTTTGTCGGGTTCGCAGCGAGACGCGACGCACGATGGACAAGACGACAAAAGGGAGCGGGCAAAGCCGCCTTTCCGAAATTAACCGTGACTTACAGGTGCCTAGCTGTGTTTGGATTCCAGCAAAGTAGCAGTGGACCTCCGAATCCTCCTCACCCATTCCCACGGGGCTCCGCGTGCCATGTCGCCATGTGCGGTGAAAAGAGCAGTGTGCAGCGTTTAAATGAAACAAGTATGAAGCTATACAATGAAGCCAATTACAGACAACTAGAGGAATTTCAAGAGCATGCTGTGTGATGCTAGTCATCTCAGTCAAAACTAATGCAGCCAACTATTATTTCGTATTTTTTTGACCCAACAGACATGAAATGTCTGAAGATGAATGTGTACCATACACATCGGTGCATCAGTTGTGATGCCTGAAAAAAGTTGTACGAACATATAAATGTCGATGTCGTGATAATCAGGAATACCGAAGAATTAAGGAAAATAAAAACATTTTTTTTTGTTCGGGCTCACACACCTGCTACAAACATATTTATGCGTAGCGATTTAAATGACTCTGTAGGAAGCTTTTTGGGTAAAAAGTACAGTATGGCAGAAAGGAGTCTTTATGAAATGCACTGTGTAGAAATAGCCATACCAGTTCCATGTGATCGTTTGATAAATGTAACAAATACCGTGCAAAGAAGCTTGCTGCATAGTGTAGTTTTTTTGCAAGTTACAGTTTGCAGACCGCTCTGCAGTCACTGGACTGTGATTGTATGTGTGCTGCATGACAGTGTGTGGATTGCAGAGCAGTTAACCAACAAAGCAAAGAGATGCTTGTTCATATCGTTTACCACGCATATAAACATCATCAATGAAACAGGATGTTATGTGTAACATTTGGACATGTTCCTTTTTGGCAGCCCCTAAATATGTTTCCGCATAAATGAGCTAGCTTGTTTTGCAGCAATATAACCACGGGACTGCTGTAACTTGCCACATTTTCAAATTGTGTGAAAATCGTTGCATGTGAGGGGTCACAATCATATCCTGTTTCTTGAAGGCCCCGTCGCTTTGTTGGCAATGCTTGGGCAACCATTACCAGCTTTCCGCATTCATGTGCACTGGGTATGCCCATTACGTGCATGCCTTTCTGCCCATTAATGGCTTACAATGCAAACAGACAAAAAAAATTACAGAGCACAAGCACAGATAGTGTTTGTAGTCCACACTCTTCTTCTTCTTCACCTCAGTAAATATGGCACATACACACGCGGGGGGATTGGCCGAAGTACAGTGGAGATTGTCAATGAAGTATTTGCACGGGGAAAGAAAAAGGACGTGAGGCGGTGGCGCAGAAGACTGAATCAAGATCAAAATAGAACAATTCAATTAAATTTAAGAAATATGAATTACCAGGAATTTAACGAAGCATTTTGGACATGCAACAGAATTTTGTATACAGCTAACAGGGTGACCGATCAGTCGCACTTATGTAATCATGAAGGTAGCCACAAACACTGCTTAACGGGAATTCCTTGGCGCTCGCACCGAACGAGAGAAGAACTGGAAGAGACAGGGGGAGTCCTAACCTTGAAAGAGGGACCTCCAAATACTGCTTTACTTGAACTGTGAACCGCCGGCAGGAGAGGAGAAAAGGATCTCATGTTTCGACTTGCCCACATGAGTCACAAAGGTTTGTCGCAGCGAACCCGCATCTGCGTTAGTACAAATTTAAGTCAGAGATTCTGCATCGCAGAAGCAGCATTGACACCTCACAACGCCTTGATTTACCAACCGGACATTCCATTGTACTTTAAGTGGTGAAAATCTACGGTATTGAGCAACGGATCACTCAAGCTGAATGAAATATTTTGGAAAAGCTGGAAACGTGAAGTTTCCAACAGAGTGAGGTGAGGGACGGGATAGATTACAGGAGCGCTGAGAGCTGACATTGCCTATAAATCAGCCACCGTTTTAAAATAAACACCCGAATGCCTGCAGGTACCCGGACAAAGCGGATCTCACGCACTGTGCACGGAACAAAAAACCTAAGCGACCGATTCAATAAAGATTTTCCGGAATTTTGGAGAGAGACTAGAACTGAAAGGCAGTCTGCAAGAATAAGAACCCGTGCTACATGCCTGGGAAGTTTGAGAAGAGCCAAACCAATAGCCAAAAACTGTACGAAGAATATAGGAGTATAACCAGGGATACGAACGGAATAGCTCCAAGCCAGATCCTGCGAATATATCCGAATCGCCGCCTTAATCCTCACAGCTGCCGGAGGCATCAGTGGAGAGAACAGTATGATGAGGAAAATTCTGTAGGTGTTCAGAAAGACGACAATTTAGGATATTTGCGGGCATATGTTTCGCATGGGACGGGTAAATATGGTCGTAATAGAAGACGGGGTCAGCCTGCGTATCAGCAACTCGTGGCAAGGAGATCAGATCGACCTGAAGCGGAGCTTGCGTGAATCTAACTTGCGGAAGCTGATAGCGTGACCAATGCCTCCCATGCATG
Source organism: Amblyomma americanum (assembly GCF_052857255.1). Lineage (NCBI taxonomy): Eukaryota > Metazoa > Arthropoda > Arachnida > Ixodida > Ixodidae > Amblyomma > Amblyomma americanum. The sequence continues at coordinate 201,263,271 of NC_135502.1, forward strand.
CCTACTGTCTTTTTCATGACAGCATTCCGGCTCACCCCTTTCTCCATGCTTACACAGACATTTCTCACAACTAGCCGGCCGTAGTATGGAAGGAGCTTAGGGAAAACTACCTCTTTAGTCGTTCTATCTGCACAGCTTAGAAGTATGTGAAATGTACTTTGGCTGTGGGTGCTTTGGCCTTTCTCTCTCATAGTCCTTTTGCGAACTAAAATGGTGGACTATATTAACTTCTTCGTTACATATTGTGCCATCATTGTCGCAATAACAAAAATTTTGCACATAGTAAAGATCTGCAAGCGCTGAGGATTTGTCTTTAAACTCTGATATCATTATGGATGGAATCAATACAATCTAGAGAGCCGCCGCGGTGGCTGAGTGGTTATGGCGCTCGGCTGCCGGCCCGAAAGACGTGGGTTCGACCCTGGCCGCAGTGGTCGAATTTCGTCACCTGAGATAGCTTCCCGGTATCTTTTCGAACTGTCCTACCGCCTACTTCTACTGCGCACTCCGTAATTATTGATGTCAGGTTATCGTGCATTGAATGATCTGATTAAGAAGCGCCAAAACATGAAGGCATCTAACACTACCGATAGAATAGAGCTAACGGAGCTATCAAAGTTAATAAATAAGCGCAAGGTAGCCGACATAAGGAAGTTTAATATGGAGAGAATCGAGCATGCAATAAAGAACAGAGGTAGCCTAAAAACAGTGAAGAGGAAACTAGGCATAGGTAAAAACCAGATGTATGCAATAAGAGACAAGCAGGGCAATGTCATTAGCAATATGGATAAGATAGTTAACGTAGCCGAAGAGTTCTACACAGACCTGTACAGTAGCCAATCTAATCAGAGCGCTAATGAGAACAGCAGTGCACAGCAATGCGTCATCCCGCCAGTAACGAAAGATGAAGTAAAGAAAGCCTTAGAAGCAATGAAAAGGGGAAAAGCAGCTGGGGAGGATCAGGTAACAGGAGATCTGTTGAAGGATGGAGGGGACATCGTGCTAGAAAAACTAGCCACCCTGTATACGCAATCCCTTATGACCTCGACTGTACCAGAAGCTTGGAAGAATGCAAACATTATCTTAATTCATAAGAAGGGAGACGCCAAGGAATTGAAAAATTACAGGCCGATCAGCTTACTATCCGTTGCCTACAAAGTATTTACTAAGGTAATCGCTAATAGAGTCAGGGCAACGTTAGACTTTAATCAACCACATGATCAGGCAGGCTTTCGTAAAGGATATTCCACAATAGATCATATTCACACTATCAATCAGGTGATAGAGAAATGCGCAGAATATAACCAACCTCTCTATATAGCTTTCATTGATTACGAGAAAGTATTCGACTCAGTGGAAACCTCAGCAGTCATACAGGCATTGCGTAATCAGGGGGTTGAAGAGCCTTATGTCAAAATACTGGAAGATATATATAGCAACTGCACAGCTACTATAGTCCTCCATAAAGTCAGCAATAAAATTCCAATAAGGAAGGGTGTCAGGCAAGGAGACACGATCTCGCCAATGCTGTTCACCGCATGTTTGCAGGAGGTTTTTCGAGGCCTGAATTGGGAACAGTTGGGAATAAGAATAAATGGAGAATACCTAAATAATCTGCGATTTGCTGATGACATTGCCTTGCTGAGTCACTCAGGAGGTGAACTGCAAATCATGATCAACGAGTTAGACAGGCAGAGCAGATCGATGGGTCTAAAAATTAACATGCAGAAAACCAAGGTAATGTTCAACAGCCTAGCAAGGGAAAAACAGTTCACAGTTGGCAGGGAGAGCCTAGAAATTGTGCCGGAATACGTCTACTTAGGGCAGGTAGTGACAGCTGATCCGGATCATGAGAGGGAGATAACTAGAAGGATAAGAATGGGGTGGAGCGCATATGGCAAATTCTCGCAGATCATGAGTGGCAGTTTACCAATTTCCCTCAAGAGGAAAGTGTACAACAGCATAATCTTACCGGTACTCACCTACGGGGCAGAAACGTGGAGGCTAACGAAAAGAGTTCAGCTTAAGTTAAGGACAACGCAGCGAGCCATGGAAAGAAAAATGATAGGTGTAACGTTAAGAGATCGGAAGCGGGCAGAGTGGGTGAGGGAACAAACACGGGTTAATGACATCCTAGTCGAAATCAAGAGAAAGAAATGGGCTTGGGCAGGGCATGTAATGCGAAGGCAAGATAACCGCTGGTCCTTAAGGGTAACGGAGTGGGTTCCAAGAGAAAGTAAGCGTAGCAGGGGGCGGCAGAAGGTTAGGTGGGCGGATGAGATTAAGAAGTTTGCAGGCAAAGGGTGGATGCAGCTGGCAAAGGATAGGGTTAATTGGAGAGACATGGGAGAGGCCTTTGCCCTGCAGTGGGTGTAGTAAGACTGATGATGATGATGATGATGAAATTCTAGAGGCCCGTGTGCTGTGCGATGTCAGTGCACGTTAAAGAACCCCTGGTGGTCGAAATTTCCGGAGCCCTTCACTACTGCGTCTCTCATAGCCTGCGTCGCTTTGGGACGTTAAACCCCCACAAGCCATAAACCAATACAATCTAGAAGAACAAGTATAGTGCAGCACATGTATGATTGGTAGTGAAAGACGAATGTTGTTGATGTTGTTAGCCTATCAAAACATGACACACCCACACTGGGCGATTGGCCTAGAATACGGTGGCTATTCACCTGTACTCAGTAATAAAAAAGAAAACCACGCGGGAACGGAACACCGGTGGATGTGCTCAATTTCAGGAACAAACCGTGCAACAAGTAGCAAAAAATATTCCTGAATCAGATTTTACATTGCATAATGAACCATGACTACCAAAGCAATGAGATATAAGTGAAGCATTTCATTCCTTTCGTGACAGAAATGAGTTATTAGGTTTGTTGAATAATTAAAAAAGTGATTTTTGATGGCAGCCAGCATGGGTCGTTTCAAGTTATAGCTCAAGATTACAATCACATCTGATATAGATGACACGCATGCTATGAAAGCAAGATCATTTCTTCCTTTTTTTTTATGAGAAATGCACAGGCAGTTTCAAGGCATGCTTTACAATTTGATTTCTGACGTATACACAAAGGCATGCCTATAAATTATTCGTGTGTTACACCAGAACCAACACTACTTAAGTTGGTAAATCATGTTCATTACCTGGGTGTCATTAACAGCAAAAAATATACTAATGCTGCTAATCCTATAGAAGAACAAACAGCGGTTTTATGAAGACGTTAAGTAATACGTGATACTGTTAATTGTGTCCATCAGGTAATGAGCTGTGCGGCAGTTTCAGTTTCTCTTCTTTTATTTTCAGTTTCGGTTCTCTTACTTTCAGTTTCGCTTCTTCAGAGTTAGATTCAGTCACATGCATATATTGCTTGACACGTAGAGGAGGGGGGTCGGCGGAAACTTGGCGTCAGCATGACATCGCTCGCTCCGGTGTGTCGTTCGATCTTGCATCTACAATACAACAACGTGCCGGCGAGGTAAACCTTTATGAGTTTCACGGGATCCGCGCCCTTTGTACATTCCTGAAAACCCCGGGCCAGCCACCAATACCATGGAACCAGTGGAAGGCACTGTTTTCTACCTATACTCCTCCTTCAATGATTTACAGCAGCTCTTACTTAAGCATAGCCCAGACATTATTTTATTGGAGGAAACCTGGATTTCTCCTAATCAGCTCCTCACTTAAGAATTTCCGTGTGTTTAGAACTGACCGCACGAACGGCAGGGGTGGGAGTTTAACATTGATTTCATCCATGAATGTGTCACAAAAACTTATGCTCATGAATTGTGAGATGCTTGCAGTGGATATCCTTGTACTGCAGTGTGACACTCTAACAGCTGCGAATATTTACTTTTCTGCTGACGTTCATGGGATGGATTGCTTGGATGTTTTATTGTGCAATATCTCCAACGTGGCTTTTGCGGGAGACCTCATTTCACATCATGCTATATGGGGTTTCTGCACAGATGTCAGTTGGCAAGTACTTTGGTGTTGGATATCTGCAAATGATGTGCATTGTTACAACAGCTGTGCCATAACTTGTATGTGGGCTCATTCGCGTTCAGCGGTTGATTTGACTTTCACTGTTAATGGGGTTGGGATATCTTCATGGTCGCCAGTTGACTGTGGTACGTCGAGTGATCACTACTCGGTAAGTTTCATTACAGTGTGAAGCCCCCTTAGGGTGACCGGTTCAACTCAAAAATTCGTTAGCACTGTACAGTTGAAGAAATTGCTAGGTCAAACGCTTTCCTCTGTAGAGTCCTCAGTTAGCTCAAACCGAAGGCAGAAGGAGTTCTCAGCTAGCTCTAGTTACATTGGATATTGCAAAGGCATACGACAGTGTTAAACACAGTATTTTGCTTCATAAACTAGCTGACCTCAAAGCTCCTTCGCACCTACTTGCATAGATAAAAGAGTTCTTCAACGAGAGGCATTTCTTTTGCACTGGTGGTTATTACAATTCCAACACATACGCTTCGTTGAGGGGCGTGCCTCAAGGTTCAGTGCTTTCACCGTTACTGTTTAATATACTCATGCGAGATATTCCTGTCCGCCTGGCTGTCAAGGCCTAAGAGTACATAGACGACATTGCATTCTTCGCTTCTGTGAAGGACGTCCACACTCTGTTTCGGATGTTGCAAGCGTACCTCAATGCTGGAAGCCTGGCTGTGGCCTAGGTCACCTTTAATTGTTAATAAGAGTGCCCTCCTTGTTTTCCCATCAGCATCCCCCCTTTACATCTTCTTGCTGTATCGCAATACCCAAATTCCACGAGTTGATAGTCTATAAAATACCTGGGTATTACCTACGATCTGCAGTTAGACTGGTGACTACAAATAAAAAAAAAGTACTCAAAGGTGAGTACGTCCTTGGCAGGTTGGTGAGAATCAGCCACAAAAAATTCCGCATGTACCGTGACACTTTGCTCTTTTTTTTTATAAATCTTATGTAAGGCCACTACTTGAGTCTGGCTTTGTTCTTTTCTCTGGTTGTCCAAGGTGCAAGCTTCAACCTTTGATTCTTTTAGAGAGACATGATCTGCGTCTTTTTCTTGGATGACCAAAAACTGTGGCCAATGCTGTGTTGCTCTTGGAGGTGCGAATACCTGGTTTAAACTCATTGTTTCAGCTTCTTACTCTGCAAACTTTCCTTAGAGTTTTAAAGCCTATTCCAGGATTGGCTAGCCCCGTATATTTATGATATCCCCGACTCTGTTCTCCTGTAGTATTTGGCCTAGCTATAAGCTCCCTCAGATTAGGTTCACAAATTCTCTGCTATCAAAAATTTTCATCACATTCAGTTTTGTAGTAAAGGTTCACAACCTGTGGACCAATGCTGGTATTTACTTTGAGAACACCCTCCTAAGAATTAAATGCAAAGAATTTTCCTGCAAATGTTTTAAATGGGCTTATAGAAGAGTGTCTGGACAAATTTCCTGCTCATACTGCAATTTTCACAGATGCCTTTCAAGAAAAGGAAACGGTAGCTATTAGCTCTAGATTGCACTTATTCATTTCGGGCCCCTGATTATACACCTATATTTGCTGTTGATCTTCTAGTGATTCAGTTGGCCCTAGATAAGGTCCCATGCACCGTTACTAATGTCATAATACTTGCTGACAGCCTTTCTGTCCTGACTGCACTCGAATGCTCGAGGAACGCTCTTCTGGGCCATTCTCTAAGATTTTTCATTCCACTACATGTTAAAGAAGTGGGCTTTCACTGGATACCTGGACACTGCGGCAAAACAAAATCTGCCCTTTGTGGGGCTCTGGTACCATTTACTCCAAACACTGTGCATTGACAACAGCCTGCTTCCAATGGTTCCTGCATCTGCATTCCTTCAGTCATGAACCTCTCCTTGCTGCAGCGGATTTTCAACATTCCCTTGGAGTGTGCGCTTATGTTCTTCATGGCAGTGCGAGGTGTCTATGAAGTGGGATTCCAAACAGCCCCACTTGTTTTCAAGTGGTGCCACTTCAAAACAAGTGGTCTCGCTATGTGGTCTTGTGGTCTCACTATGCAGATGTTGTTGAGCATCTGTGCAGGCTATTGCGACACTACGTTGCTTTCGCTTGGGACTCTGAGGCACCTGAAAGCTTTCACGAAGTGAAGCAACTACTTTCAACTTGTGAGGCAATGCACTTGTTTGATCCGGCTCTACCAGTGCCCGTGGCCACGGATGCTTCAGAGCATGGACTTTCTTTCCTTCTTTCTTTCTTTATCTCTTTCTTTCTTTTCATTTCAGATACTACAAAACGTTTGCAAAAACTGCTGGGCCAATAGTTGAAGCTAGTATAGGCCCAATGTACACATCTGTTATTACAACAGAAGATGCCAACATGAAACTTGGTTGTAAATGATCTGTGAACAAAGCAACAGCAAACAACACTCAACAGCAGACATAAAAAGATTGACAAACATAACCTTCAACCTTCGAAAAGTAGAACTTATTAGCAAACAGGAATATGTTAGCCATTTTGATATCAAGTGGTACACTATTCCATATTTTCGCCCCACAATATTGAATTAGGTGCTGACCATAGGCGTTTCGAGATACAGGGTTATATAAAATTAATATTGCTTGCATTTCTAGTATTCTGTTAGGCAACAGAAAAATATTAATTGCGGGTAATTATTTTTTATAATGTTATTTACTACCATTTCGATTCTCATTTTATATAACAAAGGAAACTGCAAAATCTGTAACCTATTGAACAAAGGAGCACTGGGCTGATACCTGTTCGAGTATATTATTATTCGCAGTGCTCTTTTCTGCAAAGAGATAATTTGTTGAATCTAAGATCTGTGTGTACTAGCCCATGACTCGCAGCAGTAGGTCCAATGACAATGAGGAAGAGAAAAATAAATGATCTCCAGCACAGATATTTCCCCCGTGTTCTATATAGAATGTAACAAGCTGAAGCAAGCTTGCAGCACAGGGGATCGATATGTTTGTGCCAATTAAGATTCTAATCTAAGATTACGCTGAACAATTTAATGGCGGCAACTTGCTCAATTAATACGTTATCGAGGCAAATATGTAATCGTGTATCTGTGATGTGTTTTGCCTTGACCTAAACAGGATGTACATTGTTTTCATAGCATTTAATTTTCAGCTTGTTAGCCTTAAACCATGCAGAGATGTTACTTGACTAGCGTGTCTTAGCCTCAATTTCAGTTAGTGTTGCCTGTAAAAACTATTGCAGTGTCATCAGCGTACATCACCGTTTTGAATTCTGCAAACAGAAACGAAAATTGTTAACATAAATAGAAAACAGCACAGGGCCTAGGACTGACCCCTGGGGGCACTCCAGCACAGACAGGCTGTTGAGATTATTTTAAGTGTTTTATGTGGACAAATTGTTTTCTGTTAGTAGCGTAGCTTGTAAAAAAAATCAAGGACAAATTATTTTCTGTTAGTAGTGTAGCTTGTAAAAAAATCAAGAGTGGAATGCCTAAAACCATAGTGCTCTAGCTTCTGAATTAAAATGTTATGACTGACAGTATCAAATGCTTTCTTTAAGTCGAGGAACAAGGCTACAGATATTTCATTATTATGCAAAGATGAACATACTCTTGATCGAGACAATGCCATTACTGCTGTAGATGTAGACCTCTTATTACTGAAGCCTTATTGGCAGTGAGATATGATTCTAGTTCTCTCCAAGTAGTCATTTAGTTGCTTTGCGACAAGTTTTTCGAACACAGTGTTAATGATACTCAAAACCGAGATTGGACGGTAACTGCCTGGATCATTGCTATCCTTTTTTATAAACTGGTATAGCTCCAGCAATCTTCAAAATATTTGGATAAATACCTTCGTAAATTGTGTGATTCATTTTTGTTGCCAGGAGTGGTGCAAGATAGTGAATGTTCTCTTTTAATGCTCTCACAGTAATCCCGTCATGTCCGGTTGCCTTGTTTGCGGCGAGAGTTTTCACGATTGCTGTGATGTTGCAATCGGCAATGGCTTGCGGTAAGAGCTAGGTGTCATGAACACGTGGGTCATTAACAGAGCGCGGTGGATTAGGGATATGAGCGGCAAGCTCAGGGTCAATGTTTGTGAAGTAATTATCAAACTTATCAACTGTGTTTTCATCAATGTGTTCAGGAACTATGTGCCGTTTTAATTGTCGACCAATTACGCTATTTACCACGTCCTGTACAAGCTGTACAAGCTGTACAAGCAGACCCAGTGCTGCAACATGTAATTTTGTACATAACAACCAAGTGGCCTGCTAAAAGTGCCCTCTGCTCTGAGCTGTTGCCATTCTTCAATGTATGGGAAAAGGTGGCACTAATGGAAAATCTGTTCTTACAAGATGAGTAAGAACATTGACGCCAGCTTAGCTGACAGCTGAAAATGAGTCACGCTGCGATATAGTTCAAACAAAACAGAGACTATGCAACCAGTACTGGCGGCCAGGACGTGATAAACAGGTGGAGGATCTTGTTCACTCTCGCCATGGCGCGAGTGAACATTTGTACATTTGCAAATGTGCACATTTGCTAAGCTGCAGATAAATCTGTTAAGCCATCGGTGGCATGGCTACAGCCAATTTCACTACCAGAACATGCCCAGCAGAAATTGCCACATTGTTGGTCTATTTGCAAGGCTAATTAAGGATCGAAAGTTGCAAGTTTGCACTGACCGTGACTGACTTCTACTCCATGTGGCCAGAGGTCTGCTTTGTTAGAAACGTAACCTCCGAGAGTGTTAAGCTTCTAACTGCGATTTTCAGTCACGAAGGATACTGTGATGAGGTACTGACTGATCATGGGCTATATCTTGCATCTGAAAGTTTTGAAGACTTCCTTCAGCAACGGGAATCAAGCACACTTGCTCATCTGTTTACCACTCCCAGAGTAACAGGCAGGTAGAGCTCTCCAACAGAGTACTCAAGGACTTTGTCCAACTTGCAGCAATGGAACAGCGTTCTCATGCGACTGCAATCTTGGAGTACCTGGCTGTTTACTGCAGCGCGCCTCATGCGACAACTGGAACTGCACCAGCTGTATTGCTGCACAGTTTCACTGCAAGAACTATGATGGACATTGTTGGTTGCCCGAGTACAGGGTTCTCCAATCCAGGACCACAACTGACAAAGCTCCAGGAAGGAGTGAGAAGCAAAACAGCATTTCAGCGAGAAGTACGCTGACAGAAAGAGGGGGCAAAGACTCCATCCTTTTGTCGTGATGACTGTGTGGGTGAAAAAGTCTCTCATTGCTTATAAGGGGGATCTGGTCTACAGCAAGGCATTGAAGGTTGTGGGACAGAAGGGGCCTGGTTCATTGCTCCTTGAAGATCACCATACATGGAACGCATCCAAGTTGTGTCAGGTGCCGGAGACATCGGCCTGATAAACGCGTTGCAAACAGGTATGCATGTCAACTCTCCCAGTGGGTATTCCTGGGAAGCTATAAGCCCTTCCAACTTCCAAGGACTGGATGAAGATAGCGCAACAGGCTGAGAGTTTGGAAGCTGAAGATGTGGCATCAGAACACGCAGGAAAAGGTGAAGTCCAGTAGCCAGACAGGTGTCCACTCGAGTATCACGACCGCCTACATGATTGAATGATTATGTTGTGAAATAGGAATTTCATTCTTAGCATTGTCTAATTTTTTTAAAGGGGGAAGAATTAATATGTGTACGTGACGAAGAAAAATAAAAGGGAAGCGGGTACAAGATGGTGATGCCATAGCATCATGCATCCGGTTCGTCATTAGATCTTCGACTTGCTATACAGCACAGCACATTATGCACGGTGGCGTCTAAGCAGGAATCAACTTTTTCCCCTAGTATCACAGTTGTGCACAAAGTTCTTGGGGTTCATTCTGCAGATTGGTCACTGATGCTTGCAATAAAAAATTACTTGTCAAATTTGTAATGCCGTTTTTCTTTGCACAGTTATTTTCCTGTCACAGTTACCATTGTGAATAATACATCCGTAATGTTTTGTAAAGACCACTCACTGGAGTGTTCTTTTGAAAAAGTGCGTACTGTCTTTTGAGCACAAAATGTGCCTAAATGCATAAATATCACCTGAAAGCCACATAACACGTCACTAATCATACTGAATTTCCTTTGGGGAAACTAGTAGCATAGCAAGCAATTTGGCTGAATGGTGACTTTTTGGTTAGCTGTGATGAATTGATAACACTCAGCAACAGACCATTAGGTGTCGAATTAACCTGTGATATTATGGATCTTGCAATACAATTACTTGAAATAGAGTAAAAAATTATCCTGACAACTTCTAGACTGCCATAAAGCCAAACCCCTACCTGGACATAACCGCTTTGAATGCCTACAGCACACCAGCCCCCAAGTCTCAATGTGCTCATCTACTCAAAATTTTTGTAGCAGTGTTGACCTATATGGACATTACTTCTCCTCCATTAGGTGCATTGCACAGTACAAAAACACAAAGTAATCATCACCTCCATTTCAATGAAATTGTAATGAATACATCTTACAGTGTGCATTCACTGCTTTCATCTGCGCTCAGTCATTATCAAGAGGTCTAGTTCATCTTAACCAACACTAGCAAGCCTGATTCTAATCTTAAAATTTGGGGATGATTCATCTACACTCATCACCACATCTCAGTATTGAGCACTGTTTTAAACTTCAGAGCATGGCATACATATGCAAATAATTAACTACCTCACGGAACACAGTTTCTATAAGCACCGGCTTTTCATAATTGCTATGTGTGTAAAATGCTACTCACCAGATTTGTTAATGGCCAGGTATTAAATACATGTTAATATTATTCCTGTTTACATTTCAGTTCCAAAGCTGACACATATTTTAGATTTTATGGCATTTGACTGTGTTTCCCACCTCGGGCTGTTTTTACAATCACCCTGACGCCTTTGCAATGATACAGTTTTCTATCATTTCAAATTACTTTAATTATTTTAGTTCTTCCCAGGAAAATTAACCAGTAGACTCTTTCAAGGTTGTCTGAGTGAATTTGGCCTTTTACTGTTTTTAATCTAGATATGAACAGCTTAATACTCATCTGTATGAAGTCGCGAGCTAGATTATTCACTGATGATGCTTTGATTTACCTCAGTGTGATTACTCATATGGACTGCTAATATTAAAAGTCACATCTCAATTAGGTAACAATTTCTTGTTCCTTAATGTCTCTAACTGTCACTAAAGCTGAATTCATCATTCACACTGTACCCGAATATCCACCAGATAGTTTCCAGATAACAGTAGTGTGTACTTATCACAAGATATGAATATCTTGGTGTTCATCTTCAGTCATATACCTGTCATGGAATCAAAAGAATAACTGTGTTCTGCTAACACCTCCCTGGGATTTATTGAACATCTAGAATAAGCTCCTGTAAATGAAAAAATGACTTGCATACATTACACTAATCCTAGCCCAAAACTAGGACATGCATCACACATTTTGGATCATGATCAATGTAACCTAATTAGTGACACTGAAAGCTTGCAAAGCCGTAATGCTTGTTTAATCTTGTCTCATTATTCAAAACACTTCAGCATCTTAGTACTAAAAAACTTGGCTGAGTTGCATAAACTGGCATATCACTGAAAGCTTCTATAAATTTAACCCTTCATACATTGTATCATTCATGTTTTCCTGCAGGTTTCTGTCGGCTACCACCCCTCCCCGTCATCCCTCAATTCATCTTTCTGCATAGTGACCACCCCTGCAAAGTTAAATGCACCATTGTGTCTCGCAACTCATTTTGCAAGATCATTCGATCATGCCGGCCAAAGTCATACACTAGTACAACTTGATGTTACACATCACAGCAAACACAAGCCTAACTAAATTTTAAGGTCAAACAGATTCAGACATTGCCATGTGAACTGTATTCTTTATATTGTGGGAACAATTTTCGTGGCTTATGTTTTCCTTAGTAAACTGTTCTTTGCTTGTCTTGGTGCCCTTACATGCCACATCCCTTTGTGCCGTACTGTGTTTAACCTTCCTCTTTTATCAGCACACCACTTTGTTTTGCAGCTTGCAATTCTGTTTCTATTGACGTTACTATTCCTTTGTTAGCCGGCATTTTACTGCATCGCATGAATGCGGTTTCTTTGTACCTTAAAGCTCTTTTTTCTTCAATTTATTTTTATTACTTTTACTGTATATAATATTTTAGTCGTTTTTGTGCTTCAGCTACTGCCCCCCCCCACGTGAAAATCATTGCAATGAGAACCTTCGGGGATACTTTGAATGAATGAACAAATAAAAATGAGCAAAATGGCTACTGTGCAAAGCTGCCTTTGTGTGCCATGAAGTTCACATCATTAAAACTGACAGAATGCCTCCATGGCATTACTCTTAAATGAGAATGGGTCAGAAAGCAATGCTAGATGCGAACAAACTAATCATGCCATGACATACCATGAAAACAACACAGATACGTACTGCACCAGCCTTCTTGCATACAATGAAACATAGCTGGACTGAAAGCAAATTGTATAATATATGAATATCATCTTGAATACTGAAAATATGCATCATGCCAATGAGACATTAATGAAGCCTTAAGCAGTGCCTGTAGCTGCTGAACCAGCATGCTCCATTAGGCAGTATTGTGAGGGGGATAAGATTTTGATGCATGCTTCTGTTTCACTGAAATATTGGCTTTCTGTGTTGCGTAGCTACGTAACCTTTTAATTTTGAAGCAGTGCGGGCATCAAATTTTTGCGTTTTCATATTTCAAATAACGTGTCGGACATTAGTATAGATGAATAACCCTGTTGTATTCCACTTCCAGCTAGCATAATTTATAATTGGATTTCTTCTTGATGAATTTTTGGTTCTGGTTTCAGCTACCCAATGATGGCGATGACATATGTAAGGTGTGTTTAGGTCATGTCAGGAATGAAAAAAAGTACAGTATAAGCACTAAAGTAGACTTTTACTCCACTACAACGCTTAAGCCAGCCTGAAATTACAGCGAACAATGTATGAGCAATTATATTGCTTTTTTTTCATGCCCGACGTGACCTAAATGCACCTTAAGTGCCGGAACTGAAACATTGTCAGGAAGAAATTTGTTGTAAATTATTTAGCGGCCGTAGGCAAGTGCCAAGTGATGACCCGTCTATACTGATGTTTGATGCATCATTTCAAAGATGCAAGCAAAAATTTTGTGTCTATACCTCTTTAAACTCAACTCTATACGCATATCAGAAGATGATCATCCAAGCTTTTGTTACCAATGTAGTCTATTGTAATGTAAACAGTAAATATTTGTGCAGTGCTAATTCAATAATTATTTCATAAAAAAAAGGCTGTGACAACTTGCATGCATTCTTAAAGAGTTTGCCATGCAGCTGTTCTAATGACTGTCACTATGAATGCAGGCTAATCTATCTTACCTATTCGCTCAGTGAAATGCTGTGTGGCCCATTCGGCAGATTCTACAGTACTGCAACAACATAGCATTTTGAACAGTGTTATGCATAGTGTTATTGTGGTCCCTTTGTCTATTTTGTACGCTCACTTAACCATATCTCAATTCACACATCAGTTCAGTTGTCACACCTCAGTGTATCTACTTTCATTTATATGGGTGCTTAAGAAAATAGGTAAACAAAATCTACAATGCATCAATTGTTTTTATTGGAAAGAATAATTTACGAGAGCTTGCGGTGACAACTTGCATCTTTAAAAAGTGTTGCAGCTTTGTTTATTTCTACACTGCATGCCGGACAATGCTGGTGATAAATTCAAACCTCTGGATGCATATACCTGCAAAGAGATTGGACGACAACACAGCTTCAGGAGCAAAATAGATATAGGTTTATTTCAGTGCTATGACAAGCAGATTGCAATATACTAGAATCTGAAGAAAATATAAGGCATAGTATATGTTGCGATCTTCTAATTATTTCAATAACTGATGATAATGACATCTTCAGTACAATCATGAAAGGCCACCAATGTTGTCTTCACATCTCTCTTTGGTTGTTTGTCACCTGAAAGACATCACAACAGCACAAATTAGAACAGTCATCACTTTTAGCTCTGCACACACTTAACTCTAATTTGACACCGCATAATAGTACCATGTGCTACTTAGAGAGTTGTTCAGAACATGTCTACATCAAGTTGCACCCGAACATCAACTTTGTGAATTGCCAGCAATGTGCAACTATAGACCTGACGAAAAAAAAAGCATGTACAGGTGAGGAATGTGTCAAGGCAGTGAAACCCCTGTTGGTCCACAGGTGCACGCACCAATCTTACCAAGCACCTTGTACTTATAAGACACACCATGCCAGAAGGGGCCCTCAATTAAACAAACTTATTGCGCCTTTTGCAAGCTGTACACTTCAGGTGCTTGGTTAGAGCCTCCCTATCCGCCACCTGGGAGACGCGCTCGCTAGCAGTCAGGTTCTGCCGAGAGAAAAAAATGGTCTGGCTTAGCCAGATGCAGCAAAACCATTGTGCTGCAGTTGTTTCAGTGTGCAACACACTGCGCTGAAAGGAAAATATACTTACCTGCAGCATATATGGCCGGTATGGAGGTGCCTCTCGCGCTCTAACGCACACACTATCCTACTGGTACCACAAAGCTGCTGCTGAAAGGAAAATATACTTACCTGCAGCATATATGGCCAGTATGGAGGTGTCTATCGCGCTCTAACGCACACACCCTCCATCTGGTTCCAGACAGCTGCATACCTCATAGGTGAGGTCTATAAGTGCACAGATGAACTTGTAGAAGGGTTGTAAATCTGAAGAGAGTGCCATAGAGTCGATCCCATTTTTCATAAGTTGTTGTGTCCTGGAGATGTTATTATAACAGTTGCCTCAGCATTGCTGTTAAGGATGTGCTTTTTTATGTTCTCCTTCTGAAGCTCAGTTGGCTTCGAAAAACTTGTACCTGAGCTGGAAAGCCTCTGCTTCTTAGTGGAATGAAACCTGACTTGGTGTTCGATTTTCTTGTTTGCTGGCTCTCTTGATGCGTGGGGCATTTCTTCTTTCTTAGTGCCTTCATAAATCTTCAGTACAGGGTCCAAAAGCTTGCTGGCCTTGTTGTGCACTTCTTGAGGAATTTCTTTCTTTGCGACATACTCTTTGAGCACTTCCATCTTGGCCAAGATCAAGTCAGAGTTTATCATGCTTGTGGAGGCTTGTGCTGTTTGAACACTTTCTAAGATGTGGAAGGCCTCGCTTGTCTTTGAATTGGATGACACTGCTTCAGTAGCTTTCAGGATCTTCTGATCTCTTCCTTCAGGTGTGCCAGCGATGACCACACAGTGAATGTGTTTGCAGATCGCCAAGCACATTCGGTGCTCCTCACAATCACATGAATAGCTATGCACACACACCATGCACTCGCTGCACTTCAGAGGGCAGCAGGCACTACCTTTCTCTTTTGAGATCCTGTATGTGAGGCCTCTTGTGGACTGGGATTGCACAGTCCATGTTCCGTCTTCATTCCTCTTGGCAGGCATAGTAATTGCCACAGCAGATCTGTGGTTCTTCTCGATGCGGCTCATCTTGCTCGTTCTCTTTCCTTTCACAATGTGTTCTACCCTCTTCATCAAAGACTCGTATGTCATGTCCATCAATGCAGTGATGAGCCTGTCAACACGATGATTCTTCTTACCTTCCAGGAAACTATGCTTTAAAGTCCTGTGCATCCTTTCAAGATACATGTTTGTGTTGATGCCAAGCCCAGTTCGAAAACTGTAGGCCCACATCTCCAGGCGGTGAGCATAGTTGCCTCTGAAGTAGTGAAGAAATTCCTGAAGCCTGGGGTCTTTGTTGGCCAGAAATGACTCGAGAAGCTCAGCCACCTCATCCTTTTCGGGGCACTCTAGCAGTGTACGAACAGCATGGTAAACATCTACTGCGAGTTCTTTTCCTTTTATCTTCTCAGTAATCCTTCGCTTCCAATTTTTATCCACATGCCATGTGCAGAGTAGTCGATGTTGAGGTGGACCCATGACTGTTGACCAGGCCTTGAAGTATTCGGATGCATCATCTGTCATGAAAGTTCTAGCTGAGAGGGCTCCTGTGGAGGACTTCAGGGATTCAAAGAATGCTGCCAGGGTTTTCTGATTCATCGTGCTGCAGATGAAGTAAGCCATAGGCAATCCTGCTCCATATTCATCCAGCACCAGAACAGTCACCAGTTCAAATTGGTACCCTGTTGTTCTACGTGTGGAATCAACACAGACTGTTCCTGTACCCAAAACTTTCAGCAGCTCTTCCTCTGGCTCCGTCATTAAGGTAAGAGCAAAGTCTTTTGTACTAAAAGTATTCGTTGGGTCAACAACTCCCTGCTCTTTGTACAAGCGAACAACAGGTTGCCCCTTGTTTCTCATGCCTTGCACCCATATGCTTACACTCACAGCATCATTATCGTGACATCTTTCAGGAACTGTGAGGTTATATTGCCGCTTGATGTTTTGCAAGTCCATGCGATTTGTCAAATGCAGAAGAGTTAGCTTGCTTGTCACTGATTCCCTTATTTTCTTCAATATTGTCCTCATGGGCACTCCTTTCAAGAGGTCATCCGCAATGCTTGCTTTTTCCTGGTCAGTCATACTCAGGTGTTCAACATCTGCATCATGCCCATAATGCGTCCTTTGGTACGAGACCTTGACAGTACCCTCGTCTCTTGTAACGATCATAAAAGAAAGGCATGTCTTGCCGCACTTGCAGCTTCCCTGACTTTTCATCGCACGAGTTTTGTTGCCTCGGCCTGGTCGTGCCACTCCTGACCTATGGCAAGTGTAGTAGGCCCTCTACATCCGTTGGCGAGCCTTTTTTCACCTGTGGATATTATGAACTTGCACAGCTGGCTCGCTTCCTCCTGTCCTTTCCAATCATGGAACTCTGTAAATTGCATAAAAATATACATGGCTTGCACTGACATCGTAGCTGGGAACCCTGGGATACTGTTCCGCCATGTTGGTGCAGTCGCAGCGGCCGTGGTGCACTTAATGCCATTCGCGCGTACGGTGTGCTTCGACGGCGTTGCGATGGTTATCTGCGCTGTTGTTGGATGCTCCAACCGCACTTGTTGGGCGAAATCAACAAACACAAACTTTTTTCGTCTTCCAAAGGTCATCGAGCATCAAGGTGACCGTACGAAAGCTTTATGCGCGAAGCGACGGGAGGTGTGGCTGGCTCGTATAAAACGTGCCGATCTCAACACCGAAAGGACGGGCATACGTGTTTGCGGCGCCCACTTCGTGAAAGGTACGTCCGTTGCATATGCACAGTGTTTATTTAGGTGCATGACGTTTAAGCATAGCGGAAAATCTCATTTTAAAAAAATTTTTCTTGCATTTTGTAGGCAGACCATCAAAACTGTGGGAGGAGACGGACCCGGACTGGGCCCCTACGCTATTGCTCGGCTACAGCGCAAAACATGGTGATCCCGGTCGCCACGCTCGCGCGGCAAGACGACGGACCCAGAAACGCGCGGCTCAAGCGGAGTGTCAGGCTGAGGAGTCGGGAACAATGGAGGCTACGAATCCAAATTAACATTGGGCACATCTCTGCGAAGGCACACGTCACTGTCGATCTTGTCGCGCTACCGGACCGTCGAAAACGGCAACAGCGATGAGCTTGATCACTTAATGCGGGCCATAGTGCGCGACGCGACAGGCGAGACCTAAATTGTTAGTCGACAAATCTGTAGCGAGCGATAACAATCTCTCCACGCATGACCGGTCCTTTTTTGCGCAATAACTTGTTGGGTTTCCAAACTAAGATAAACCAGCAACGGTTCCTTTCATATGCCCATAAAAATAGAATAACTCGTGATTTAATCTGAAGTCGTCCAGGTTCAGTACATATGAAGAAATGAATCACTAGCCTGACAGTTTGTAAACAGTTCTTTTTAAAACTTTACTGAGTGATTGCTTACACTCAGTCACTTGTGGATTTAATAACCGTTATTTCTTTACTCTAATCCTTACAAAGATCAATGCCCTGCGGCTTACCTCTCCAAGTAGAAGCACCTTGTCCCCTTGCAGCTGTTTTGCCGACAGTCCCTTCACCCAGCCGCTAGTGAAATAATTATGCGCCTCGGTGGACTTAAACGCCTTCATTTCTTCAAGGGTCAGAAAGCTTGCAGAAAAAACAAGGTAATTGACGATGTCACCGTAACAAATCTCTGGAAATATGTCGACATCGCTTGTGTCCGTTCCCGGCCGCAGCATGAACAGGTCGATATTATCGCAGAGACGCACTTTTTCCGCATACCGAACGCGCTCCAACCCCGTAAGATCTAAGCGGTAGGTAGCGTCTAAAGGCTGCTTACTGAGAAGCGGCGGCATGCCACACAAAAGGCAACAAAATTGCACGTGTTACCACTAGCGAGGAAACGCGTGCGATACGCACTCCACCGACTCCGCACGGACTGCACCAACATGTCCGCCGCAGCGCGCGCCGCCGGACGTGACGTCACATGCAAACCATGTATACGTTAGAAAATATTGTTTAGAAAGGTGTTAAAACTGAAGGCACTGTCAATGTCAGTGACGAATGAACAATGCTTGAAAAATATTTGACAAACATTGAGGATTATGTGTAGCATAATTTCATGTATACACTGTACATACCAAAAAGAGGAACTGTACCTTGCAGAATGTGCAGCATTCAAACGCCCAATGCAACTATATCACGAATGTTCGCGATACTTGCGCTATATGCTTCTGTTGCCATCACCTGGCTCAATATCTGCACGCGTGTTTGCTAGGTGTCCCTAGTTACCCACTTTAACGCTGAAGCATGCAATTGGGTGGTGGAATCCTGGAATGCGATCCCTTCGTGTTATCGTTTGTGGACGCCTGCGCCCGATTAAGAAAGTAATAACAAAGATATTAAAGGCAATGATATCAGTCTGATTTTAAGGGGGTATGGTAGGGTAACCCCCCCCCCCCCAAAAAAATCTAATTTGGAATTTTGGCACAGAAAAATCGGCTGCGCTATGCGGAAAAATCCTGCGGAAGCACGGCCTCGAGCTCCCGCTCAAGGCAGTTTAAATGTCGCGCAGGAGTGTGCCGCGCGCCCTGGCCTGCCCTGGCGTTTAAAAATGACGAATGGAGTTCGGAGGCCGGTTTGTTTATCGTTGTCTTTGGCGGTTTTCTTCATTATGGCGTGTTTTTTTCTTGCTTGTGTGTGTGTGTGTGTGTGTGTGTGTGTGTGTGTGTGTGTGTGTGTGTGTGTGTGTGTGTGTGTGTGTGTGTGTGTGTGTGTGTGTGTGTGTGTGTGTGTGTGTGTGTGTGTGAGAGTGTGTGTGTGTGTGTGTGTGTGTGTGTGTGTGTGTGTGTGTATGGCAAGTAAATGGTGCATACTAAAAGATAATATATCATTGTAAATATTTACTTTTATGGCATATATGCCGACAGAGGTGCTCTTGTAGCGTGTTTCGTCTTTTTGTGTGCGAGTGTGTGTGTGTGTGTGTATGTATGTGTGTGTGCGTGTGTATGTGCGCGCATGCGTGTATGTGTGTGTTTCGCGTGTTTGCATAACTGCGGTCGTGATCGCTTCTGCTTCTGTTTCGAATCTCAAATATAGTACTTGCCCAGAAGATGGAACGATCAAAAATGGCAGATGGCAAAGGGAGCATAAAGAGAACATTAAAAATAATCGCTTCACTAGCAAGAAGGGCAGTGATAAACCGGCACGATGACGCGCGCAAACTTCACGAAACCTGATCCTCTCGGTGGTGAATCCTACGATGTAGAAGGCTCAAGTACGACTGGCTACCGTCTAATCGACTTTTCTCTTCCCTGCAGCTTCTTGGAAGATGTTGCTGTGAGCAATACCTCTGAAACACGTGGGGCAGGGGATTCCTCCTTTCTGTTTTGTTCATATGCTTCGATCAGTGATTTGATGCTCCCCTGCTCCACGTGTTTTAGAAATACTGGCGAAAATCGTACTCGAATATCACAACTTCGAATTCAACAATGAACACTGTTTACAAATTAACGGCACAGCCATTGGTACAAGGATGGCCCCCACCTACTCCAACATCATCGTGCATAGTATTGAATCTAAATTTTTGAAAAATTGCCCATTAAGCCCACCTTATACAAACGCTACTTGGATGACATCTTTTTAATTTGGACTGAAACAAACAGAGCAAGAACTCATACATTTTATTGAAAACTTCAACCTCGTCAACCTCAATATATCTTTCACTTACACGTACTCCCGCACTACAATTAACTTCCTAGATGTTGAGATTTCGGTAAACGAAGGCTCACTTAATTACCACTTCTGTACATAGAAAACCGACGGACCGTCAACAATGCCTACACTTCCAAAGCTGCCATCCTCGTCACTCTAAAACAAGCATCCCAAACTTCTCAGGCACATCGATTTAAAAGAATATGTTCTCACGATGAAGACTTAGTAAAAAATTCCAAACGCATATGCGAGAAGTCCTCATTAAGCAACGATACCCCCCCCCCCCCCCGCCATTGTCGGCGATGCCTTTGAAAAGGCATGCATCTAAACTCAACCGAGAGCAAATACTTGAGGGGCGTCGATCGATACAGCGAGAAAACAGATCACCGGGAAAATCTCGTACTTGCCTTCACCAGTAACCCGCCTAACGTGCGTGTGATGACCCCCATAATGCGCAGGTCCACACGGGACGGAGAGGCAAAGAGACACCGTATGGCTCAGTTTAAACAAACAGGTATATTCAATAATTACACATGATTAAGATTATACATCAGAGGCTGGGGCGTCCGAGCTTACGTGCCGACGACTTCATGGGGGCGATGGAGTGGCTCCGGAGTTGGGCTCGAGCGGTTGCTGGCAGAAGCTGCACGCCGACGGGCTTCGGCGCTGAAGGCCCTCTTGGCAAACGATGTCGTCCTGAGCGTGCTTGCAGTAGAATTTCAATAGTCGTCCGTTTCTTCGAGGATGGTTCACAAACCCTTCCTCTAGTGTCGTTTGGCTTGGAAGATGAACAGGAGGCGAGCTTGTAGATGATGACGGCAGAGCATAATTTTACAACATACATATACAGAGAGTTAAACTGGAAAAAGCAGAACTGAATTTACAAAAGAACAAACTTTGCACTACTTTACTCATCGACCGGGCAGGTTAGTGCCTAAGTAGCATCACATTACATGCTAAGCATGGAGCCCCAGCTCAGACTGGACTGCATCCGTTTACATGTGCTTTTAAGCACTTGATTAACAAAGGACTAAGGGCGGTCATTTCCAGTGGCCCGCCCAAAGCATCAATTCTCCAATCCAAAATAACATGCGAGATGGGGACCACCCCTTGGGTTGGGCTTAGCCTCGAACCCAGAGTTTGTTAACAATACAAACTAAATAAACAACAAAAACGCCACCACTCTCTCTCAAGTGAGAGTATACACAGGCTCTCTCTTCGGAGCTAATTCACTAGCGCCTGTCTTTCCACATTCTTGGCGAGTACTGCCTGTCCGCCATGACAGGTGTCCGTCACGGCCCTTCTGGGAAGCTGTGGGTGCCTTCCCGGCGATAGCCCACGACAAAGGTGGGGGAGGGAAAGAATGTTGTCTTCGCGGTAGCGCATAGCGTCGGCTGTGGTACGGCGCGCTCTGGCCCGCTGACAGCTCCCTTGTCCTGGAATGTGCCCGGAAATTGGGGAGGATAAAGCCTGTTTCCCCGGGGCGGCGGCGGGTCCGGTTGTTCTGGTCGTCACTCAAAGAGCATGGCTGGGTAATTGATGATGCCGCTGTCACGGGTCTCCGTCTACGCCGCGCCGTCGAACGTGGATCCTCGTAGCACACACAGAATGTCACACTCGCTCACCCTCCAGAAGAATGTTCTCCGAACATTTGAGTCCACGCAGCTCCCCTTGTCTTTCTGAATCGCCTCGCACAGTGCGTCCGACAAAACACTTTTCGCTGCACTCAACACCACTGCACAACACCATATGCCTCCGCTGTCAATACTGGCGTCTCCAGGGGCAGCACTGATCTTCTTTTACAGATAAACATGAAACTCAGCACCCAAGCCTCTCCTTTCTAGTCCAAACTGGACGAAATAAATTTACCACAGTTACAAAGGAGCTCCCACTTCTAGCACGATCACGGCACAGACAAAAATATAGATAACGAAAGGAAGTAGGGCAGGTTCTGCATGCGCTCCGCATGCTCTCCTGGGAAGGTGTTACTTAATGACAGAAAGGTTTAACTACCAACTCCGATAACTTAACACATAAGCACATAGCAATGTTATGAGCTGTGGCATTACACAATTCTAACCAGTTCAAAACTCCGCTCTGTTTACGCCATTAGTCCGACTTAGCTTTCCGATTTCGCAGCGGATATCGGCCTTCATGAGTCATACTAAGTAAGTCTGTGCCCCTTTGTCTGCTTTGGGACTCGCGAGGGCTCGTGGCAGGAGCCTCTCCTGGCGTTATCTGCGCGGCAACCTCGCGCGCTTCTTCTTCTAGCAATGCATGAAGTAAATCCGGTGGCATTCCGGCCGTCACCTCGGGCGCCTGCCGAACAAATGCAGGAGAGGGCGTTTCTTGCGAACTATCTGCGCGCTCCGCTTCACTTCTGTCCCCATCAAAATCCGCGCTTTCCCTTTCCTCATTTCGTGAATACTGAACCGGTGCCGACTTGAGGCGATTTGCGTGTATCCTTATCAAACGCCGGTTCACGTCTCGGACTCTGAAGTTTACCGGAGAAAGCTTCTCGACAACCTCGCACGGTCCTCTCCACTTCGTCTGGAACTTACGAGCTAGCCCAATCTGCCTTTGGCAGTTTTCAATGTACACGCTGTCCCCCACATCAAACGGCGCGTCTCTAGCACTGCGATCGTGCACCTCCTTCCTGCGCTTCGCCGCTTTCTTTAAGGACTCCTTTGCGATGTCCCTCGCCACTTGCAAGCGCGATTCTAGCTCAACCTTATAGTCGTCCAGTGAAGCGTATGGGACACGACGGGGGCCCTCTGGCACTTCACTAGGCTGGTCCGGGTCTCGGCCGTAGAGAAGAAAGAATGGCGATTCGCCCGTGCTCTCGTGTGCTGCGGAATTGTAGGCAAACATTGCATACGGGAGCCACAAGTCCCAGTCCCGCTGGTCGCGCGAAACAAAATGCGACAGGAACCCGGCCACGGTTTGGTTCAGTCGCTCCACCGCGCCGTTGCAAGCCGGATGGTACGGTGTTGTCTGCTTCTTAGCGATCTTAAGCAGCTCGCAAACTCTCCTCATTAGCTGCGACACGAAGTTCGTTCCCCGATCTGTCAAGAGTTGCCTCGGGGGTCCATGTCGGAGCACGATCTGTTCGACAAATGCTCTTGCAACCGTGTCTGCCTTCTGATCTGGGAGTGCTACCGCTTCCACGTATTTTGAAAGGTGATCGACAAATACTAAAATGTACTTGTTTCCGGAAGTGGTCGTGGGCAATGGGCCCATTATGTCCATACCTGTCCGCTCGAAGGGAGCCGAAACCTCAGAGAACGGCTGAATTGGAGCTGGTCTTCGTCCCTTGGGTGTTTTTCTTTCGAGACAGGAATGACACTTCGCACAGTAGTCTCTAACATCCTGTCGCATGCCACTCCAAAAGTACAAACGCTCCACACGCCTGCGTGTCTTTGCTACGCCAAAATGACCGGCGCATGGCGCATCGTGAAACTCGCGAAGAACCCTTTCTGTCCACGACCGAGGTATGACGACTCTCTCCCAAGCGGTTTTCTCTGGTCTCCCTTTCCTGGTTGGCCTCGTGCGCCGACACAGGGTTCCGTCTTTGTCAATGAAATAACCTAGCTGTTCGGGGTGAGACGGTGCGCCCTCTAAGCTTTCGATTATTCGCTTCAGGTCAGGATCTTTGCACTGCTCTGTGCGTAATTCGGCGGGGTCGACTACGGGGACAAACTCATCTATAGCTGCCACGGCAGCTGTGCGGCTGAGTGCATCAGCATTCAGATGTGTCTTTCCTGACTTGTGCTCAACTTTAAAGCAGTATTCCTGCAGGTGTAGATTCCATCTAGCGAGTCGCGAGCTAGGGTCCCTGACACTCATCACCCATTTCAGAGAATGGCAGTCTGTGACTAGCTTGAATTTGCGGCCGTAAAGGTAGCATCTGAAGTGCTTTACTGCCCAGACAACGGCGAGGAACTCCCTTTCCGTAGCTCCGTACTTTTGTTCTGTGGGGCTCAGCTGTCGGCTAGCAAAAGCAACGGGATGTTCTTTGCCCTCGATAACCTGAGATAGCACGGCACCAACTGCGAACTTTGACGCATCTGTGGCCATAACGAAGGGCAAACTAAATTCCGGGTGGCGCAACAGCGGTGCACTCATTATCTTCCTTTTCAGGGCCCCAAAAGCATTCTCCGCGTTTTCGTCCCAGCGAAAGGCGACATTTTTGGCTGTTAAGGCGGTGAGCGGCTTAGCGAGCTTGGCGAACTCCTCTATGTGCCTTCGGTAGTAACCGATCAGGCCGAGAAACTGCCGGACCTGGCGGACGCTAGTCGGGGATGGAAAATCCGAGACACACCTTAGTTTCTCAGGGTCCGGTCGCACGCCGTCAGCTGAAACAACGTGCCCGAGGTATTTCACCTTGTTTTTGAGGAATTGGCACTTAGAGGGCTTCAGCTTGAGACCCGCTGCTCTTAGTCGCACCAAAACCTGCTCAATATCGCGCAAATGGTTATCAAAACTGTCACTGTATATGATAATGTCATCCATATACACGAAGCACAGCCTCCCCAGAAGACCTGCCAAGATAACATCAGCGGTTCTCTGCCAGACAGCAGGGCTGTTGGCCAGACCCATCGGCATTCTTTTCCATTCATAGTGCCCTGAGGGCGTGTTGAATGCCGTTTTCTCGGCATCTGCCGGATCCATTGCTATCTGCCAGAATCCCGCCGCCATGTCCACTACCGTGAAGTACCTGGCAGAGCCCAGCTGAGAAAGCGTCTCCTGTATATTGGGGATGGGGTATGGATCGATGCGAGTTACGGCATTTAGTTTGCGGTAGTCCACTACCAATCGATACGAGCCATCTGGCTTTTCCACTAATAATGCTGGTGCTCCCCAGGGTGACTTTGAGTGTTCGACAATGCCGCGATCAATCAGGTCCTGCACCTGTCGCTCTATCTCCTCACGTTGGGAGTAAGGAATCCTGTACGCACGCTGGTAAACGGGCGATGAAGTGCCGGTTTCTATCCTGTGCTTTATAACGCCACAGCAGCCCAAATCCAGGTTGGACGCGGCGAATACTTCCGAGTAGTCGTTCAGCAAACCAGCCAGAGCCTCCCTCTCCCTGGATTTTACGTGAGAAAGATCGAACGACACCTTTGGAGCAGCCGAAGGACTAGCATGCTCTACAGTTGCGAGTACCGTATCGGTGGGCTCACGTTTCTCTATCGCAGAGGTGAAGAAAGCCAATGTTTTGTTCTTGGGAAGGCTCAGTGGCTGCTGGCTACAGTTAACCACCCGTAGCGGCACTCTGTGGGCGTCATTAACTGTCACGAGGCACGCGGCTGCCTTCAGGCCATTGCTGAGAGAGTCGACCGGCTCAAGCACTCCCACGGCGCCGCTCTCTACATCTGAAGGCACAAACGCGTACAAAATGTGCTCCGACCAAGGAAGGACGACCGCCTCCTCGACCAGCCGGACGGCAACCCGCGAATATACCTTCTCCAATGATCCCACTGTTTGACGGGTGTCAATATCGGTAATGCGAATCTCAGCCCCTCTCCTGTTCAAAAACGGAACTTTTGAGCCGCCCGCATTAACCTCTTCCTCAGAGAATGAGACTACTACCTTCCCTTTTCTCAAAAAATCCTGCCCTAATATACCTGACACTCCGCTTGGCAGAGACACCGTGTCCGGGCATACGTAGCAGGGGTGCTCCAATGCAATTCCGCCGAGAGAGAAGTGTAACCGGTAGAGTCCACTTATGCCAAGAGGATCCCCCGTTATGCCTACAAATTTGGTTGCCATACCACCAGACGCTTCCAACACCTCGCGGTCCCCCTTCCTTCGAAGCGTGTTAAAACTGCTCTCCTTAAGCAATGTCACCTTTGACCCCGTATCTATCAACAATTCCATACAACAACCATTTAACTTGCAACGCACAACAGGGCATGCCTCGTCGGCCACACAAACTACCACCACCTCATCATCCACTGCTCCCTCCCCACGCTCCTCAGGCTGGGGAGGACTAACTAGTTTTTTGACTCGGTATCTGGAGCCCCGCTGTAGGCTTGCTTAGGGCGTGTCTCGCCTGCTTCTCTTTGTGGCTCCCCACGGCGCACGTTTTGGCAGAACCTGGCGATGTGTCCGCGACCCTGGCAAGCGAAGCATACGATTTCTTCAGAATCTCGCATACCGCGCCTGTAGCTTTGTGGCGGTCTCCGGTTTCCAGCGAATGGGCGCTGTTGAGCGCGCGCTTCAACCTGGCGTTCTACCTGCTGAGTTAGCAGCTGTTCCAAGCGATCTAACCGCTCTGTCAAGAGAGCATCCTCAGGGTTGAGCACCGCTCTCTCTATGACGCGTACTCTCGCTGCGGCTGTCGTTAACGCCTCATTTCGTTCCTCATCCAATGCGGCCTCCACGGCTTGGTCGAAATTGCTCGGCTTGCGCGAGAGCACGAACCGGCGCACGGGGTCTTGCAGACCAGCCACGAACAAAGCGGTCATTTCCTCTTTAAGTATATCCTCCGCGTATTTCTTCCTTAGCTGGTCCCCTTCCTCCTCCCTGCTTAACGTATCGCGTGCTAGGCGCTGAAGCCGCGACGCAAATGTTCGCACGTCCTCCCCTACCATCTGTCCGGCGTCACGGAACCTCTGTACCCGCACGTGACGTGGTTCAGTGTCGAAATGCTCAAACGCGAGCTTCTTAAATTCCGCAAATGATTTTGTGGATTTTACTTTCTCGTCTCGCCATGCAAAATCATGAGCAGCTCCTGCCATCTTACACCTCGCCATTCCCAGCATTTGAGCATCGGACCATCCCCCCATTTTCCCAATCTCTTCTAGCATGGAAAAGAAATCGCAGATTGGAACCCCTGTCTTATCTCCCGTAAACGTCGGAATGACGCTTCCTAATGCCAGCATGCTTGCTCCGAGCGACGGCTGTGGAGTGGGAGCTCCCTCAGATACAGTCATTTTTTTTTTTCAAGCCCTCCAGTGCCTCAAGCCTCTCAAATGGGGGTAAAAGTCCCACAATCAGTCCCGTGATTCCCTTTTGATTACAATTTTGAAGTCATGAATGTCACAGCATTCAGAGGACATTTGCTTTTGAGACCCCACTTCTGACACCAGTGTGATGACCCCCATAATGCGCAGGTCCACACGGGACGGAGAGGCAAAGAGACACCGTATGGCTCAGTTTAAACAAACAGGTATATTCAATAATTACACATGATTAAGATTATACATCAGAGGCTGGGGCGTCCGAGCTTACGTGCCGACGACTTCATGGGGGCGATGGAGTGGCTCCGGAGTTGGGCTCGAGCGGTTGCTGGCAGAAGCTGCACGCCGACGGGCTTCGGCGCTGAAGGCCCTCTTGGCAAACGATGTCGTCCTGAGCGTGCTTGCAGTAGAATTTCAATAGTCGTCCGTTTCTTCGAGGATGGTTCACAAACCCTTCCTCTAGTGTCGTTTGGCTTGGAAGATGAACAGGAGGCGAGCTTGTAGATGATGACGGCAGAGCATAATTTTACAACATACATATACAGAGAGTTAAACTGGAAAAAGCAGAACTGAATTTACAAAAGAACAAACTTTGCACTACTTTACTCATCGACCGGGCAGGTTAGTGCCTAAGTAGCATCACATTACATGCTAAGCATGGAGCCCCAGCTCAGACTGGACTGCATCCGTTTACATGTGCTTTTAAGCACTTGATTAACAAAGGCCTAAGGACGGTCATTTCCAGTGGCCCGCCCAAAGCATCAATTCTCCAATCCAAAATAACATGCGAGATGGGGACCACCCCTTGGGTTGGGCTTAGCCTCGAACCCAGAGTCTGTTAACAATACAAACTAAATAAACAACAAAAACGCCACCACTCTCTCTCAAGTGAGAGTATACACAGGCTCTCTCTTCGGAGCTAATTCACTAGCGCCTGTCTTTCCACATTCTTGGCGAGTACTGCCTGTCCGCCATGACAGGTGTCCGTCACGGCCCTTCTGGGAAGCTGTGGGTGCCTTCCCGGCGATAGCCCACGACAAAGGGGGGGGGGGGGGGGGAGGGAAAGAATGTTGTCTTCGCGGTAGCGCATAGCGTCGGCTGTGGTACGGCGCGCTCTGGCCCGCTGACAGCTCCCTTGTCCTGGAATGTGCCCGGAAATTGGGGAGGATAAAGCCTGTTTCCCCGGGGCGGCGGCGGGTCCGGTTGTTCTGGTCGTCACTCAAAGAGCATGGCTGGGTAATTGATGATGCCGCTGTCACGGGTCTCCGTCTACGCCGCGCCGTCGAACGTGGATCCTCGTAGCACACACGGAATGTCACAGTGCGTAACAAAATCCTCAGAAAACATTTCAACATTCTCGATCAAAGCGAGCGCCTCGCCAAAATTTTCACTACTCCCCTCACACAGTCTACACGCGACCGAAAAACATTCTAATACACTCAAAAACAAATAACTGGCCGGTTTTGGGGTGTCGACCCTGTGGAAAAAGTAGATGCCAGGTCTGCAAACACATGCAAACATCAAGCTGTGCACAGCTTGAGGCTTCAAATTGAAAATTAATGGCAAATTTGATTGTGATTCCTGCAACGTAATGCACCTCCTAGAATGCAGTGTGTGCAGTATGCACTACATTGGGCAGACCGTTACCCTGCACGAATTCGCTTGAATAACCACCGCGCGCATATCTTATCCCTACCCAACCTTCCCTTGTCAAAACACATTAATGAGAAAAACCACCCATTTGATGCTTAACAGTCTTACAGGAGGGGTTCCACAACACCCGAGAAAGAGAGCAACGTACGCGAGTCGTACTTTATTCACAAATTTGAGACAATTCCTCACGGCATTAATGAAAGTCCGGGCGTATTGACCTTAGGAGCGCCGACTTGACGAACCTCGGTCGTTTCTCGCCAGCGGAATCTTTTTTCAAGCTTCGCCGCCCATCCGCTTACTCAAAGCTCTTTACCCCCCCCCCAACACCCAGCCCATCTTCCCAGTTCAATCACCTTGCCGTGCGGGGTGCAATTGAAGCACCCTTGACTAAATGCTCCCGCCATTCATATTTCCCCCCACACGATACTTTCCCGAACTAGGATGTTTTGCCGCTTTTTTCTTTTGTGTGTTTGTGTTTTCATGCACAGTGCACATGTCTCTAGTTAAGCTAACTGCGCCGCTTTCCGCCTTGACTATGCGTGCCGATCGAAGAGGCTCCAGGGAAGTTCCCTGCACTGTCTGCGTTTGATTCTGTTTATTTGTTTACTCGTTATGGCCAGCGGCACCCGAGTACGTGCATCTATAATTCTTATCTGTTCCGCGAATCCGACACCGTCTGTTTCTGTTCTGTAGTCGCCGCCGCTGTGCCTTCAGAGGTGCCTTTTCTCCCCTCCCACTCCTTTTCCTTTCTCTTTTCTTTTTCTGCCCGCTGCCCGCGGCTGCTTGGTAGACAGGGCCGGAAGCGGGAGGGGAGAAAAGGCACCTCTCAAGGCACAGCGGCGGCGACTACAGAACAGAAACAGACGGTGTCGGATTCGCGGAACAGATAAGAATTATAGATGCACGTACTCGGGTGCCGCTGGCCATAACGAGTAAACAAATAAACAGAATCAAACACAGACAGGGCAGGGAACTTCTCTGGAGCCTCTTCGATCGGCACGCATACTCAAGGCGGAAAGCGGCGCAGTTAGCTTAACTAGAGACATGTGCACTGTGCATGAAAACACAAACACACAAAGATTCCGCTGGCGAGAAACGACCGAGGTTGGTCAAGTCGGCGCTCCTAAGGTCAATACGCCCGGACTTTCATTAATGCCGTGAGGAATTGTCTCAAATTTGTGAATAAAGTACGACTCGCGTACGTTGCTCTCTTTCTCGGGTGTTGTGGAACCCACCCTGTAAGACTGTTAAGCATCAAATGGGTGGTTTTTCTCATTAATGTGTTTTGACAAGGGAAGGTTGGGTAGGGATGAGATATACGCGCGGTGGTTATTCAAGCGAATTCGTGCAGGGTTAACGGTCTGCCCAATGTAGTGCATACTGCACACACTGCATTCTAGGAGGTGTATTACGTTGCAGGAATCACAATCAACTTTGCCATTATTTTCCATTTGAAGCCTCAAGCTGTGCACAGCTTGATGTTTGCATGTGTTTGCAGACCTGGCGTCTACTTTTTTCACAGGGTCGACACCCCAAAACTGGCCAGTTATTTGTTTTTGAGTGTATTAAATGTTTTTCGGTCGTCTGTAGACTGTGTGAGGGGAGCGCTCGCAAGCTTTGTGTACAGTTTCACCGCAAATGAGCCAGCGGCTGAGGCCGGGAAATTTTTGAGTCTTCACGATAAAAACGCACAATACTGTATATGCATTCGCACAAACTTGCAAAAAACATTAAAGCAAAACAAAAAAGGGCCAAAGAGGCATTGCAGGCAAATTCATGCACGTCGCGTTGCATACATGTCTCATTACCTTTGTCGTTCCCAAAGGACAGTTGCAGATTTTCGGCTGGAAATTTGTGCACCACGTTGCAGTGATGAACCAAATTTTCGAGCGTTGATAGCTGGCTGCTGCATTGATCGCAGCGAAGAAAAGCTCCTTTTGCCTCCAACTTGTGGACAATCCTCATATGCTGCAGCATGTTCTTCCGCTGAGTGAAGACTTTGTCGCAGACGCCGCAACGTCGACCACGATCGTCGTGATGAAAATCATGGTCACCGTGCTCAGGTTGACGTTCACTCTGGTTTGGAAACACTGACGCCATTCTGTTCAGAAGTGCGCATGCAGTGTGAAAGCGCAGCGCATCAGATGCGCTTTTTTTAATCCCGCGCGCGCTGTCAAAAACCTGGGGAATTCCGAGAAAACTCTAGGGAAAATGTGTCTGTCCCCAAACGGAAATGACGCCATTAAAAGTCACGTGAATATGACGTTGCAGGCGTGACGTCACATTTTTTTTGACCAATCAGCGTTTTCAGCCCACCGACCCGCAATCGCTTGTGTATTTAGGCGCCGTTTCGGGCGCCTTTTCAGCAGTGGCGGCACCACTCTAAAAATATAGCTCTCGTTGCTTCCTTTCCTGGCCCGGACGAGATGACTTTTCCCCCAGAAAACTGCCTTAGTCTCAGTTCCTGCATTCAGTTGTGGCTGGTAAGCAAATGTGCGAAACTGTCGTTATGAGGAGCAATGCCACAAAGGCATCATGCCGGCCAAAGCTTTCACTTTCCGCTCCCATTCGGCACGCACGCCATTACGAATACCCTGGCCCCGTTCCTGATGTTCGCCAGCTTCTCTGGGCAACAGTACGCACGCGTGTGGGGCCGCTCGTGACTCGCGGGTACGCCATCAGTTCACCTCGACTGAAAAGTCGTCTAGGCTGCGCCCTCGCTCGCACCGCCGCATCGAACTCCATGAATCCTTTGACAACCGACGTGCGAGTCTAAGTCTGCCCTTAGCTGCTGCCGGACATCCGACATGATACTCAAGAGGCCGCAACATATTTCACTCCTTCGCACTGCCCCTCGACGCGTACGCACCGAAGATTGCAACGCAGAGGCTCAGCGCAAGCTCCTGAAGCGGCGTTCTGTTCCGTACTTGGCGCCAATAGTAGCAGACGACGGTGTTTATTTCTATATCAGTTGTTACTTTTTTTTCTCTTCACGTAATCAGATTCTGTGGGTACGTAACCTGGCACCGCCTTGATGGTTACGTCACGCCTACGTCACAATTTGAACAAAATGGCGAAATGTCGAGAATAGGCCCCCTGGCCTCATACACAGGACCGCATTACCGAAGGTCAGGCTAGGGACCATCACCCCTTTCCGGATCCCTCTTACCACCTCATACCTATCGTAATTCCACAGTGCCCTATTTTTCATGACAGCTGCATTCCTACTAGCTTTATTCATTACATATTTTTCATGCTCTGTCAGATACTCACTTGACGTGGTCGCTAGCGATCCTTGTGGCGGCCGCTTCAACACATGCGCACATGCGCTTATTACCGCGCGGTCGTGGCGCGCAGTAGCCGTAGCTCACGGCTCTGCGGCAAAGGGTTAGACTGGGATGCAGGGAACATTTATGGCTAAAAGGAACAGTGGCAGGCAAACAAACACTCCTTGGCTTTGTATAAATGTGGACAGGGGTTAATGCCAAAGAGGAAAACAGGAAAATGTTAGAATGTATTGCAAGCGACATTGATGAGCTAGGAGGACAGGGCGAGATAATTATATTAGGCGACATGAATGCACACATAGAAGACCTGGATGGGTACACGGATTCGACAGGAAGCATGCTGCAGGACATGTGTGACAGGCATGATTTAGTTGTATGCAACAGCACCGAGAAGTGTGAAGGGCTCATAACATGGGAGGCGGGGAGTCTGCACTCGACGATAGATTATGCACTAATGTCACAGAGGATGTATAACACATTAGGGGCAATGAGCATAGATGAAGATGGTTCCAGAAGTCTAGGTAGTGACCACAAGCGTATCAAATTGAGCTTCAGAAGAAAAAGCTATGTAGGACTGAAGCAAGATGAACAATCAGGGGGAAATTTTTACTCAGAAAAGCAATTGGAAGTAGCAGCCAAACAAATCGAGAAAGTAATTTTTGAGGATAGTGAAACAGAATGGACTTATACCAAATTAACTCGATTACTGGAGCTAGAGCTAGCTAAGGTGCGAGTAAAGCTAAAAGGGAAAAGATGCAAACCCAAGAGTTGGTGGGATGAGGAGGTCAAGAAAGCAATAGAAAAGCGCAAGGAAGCATCCAGGGAACACAGATATTCCAAGAAGAGGGGGGAACCAAAGCCCGAAGTAGACAGAAAATGGGATACCTTCATAAAGTGTAGAAGGGACGCATCCTATTTGATTAATGAGAAAATAAGAAGAAAGGGTGCCCAATGGATGCCAAAAGTAAATATAAAGGATAGAAAAGCAGCCCGAAAATTCTGGAAACGTCTAAATGCAATGAGTAATAAAACTAGGCTAGAACAAAGGTTTATTGTTACAGATGAGAGTATTCGACTAGAAGGGGATGAAGCAATAAAACACATAGGAACAAGGATGACGGAAAAATTTTCAGCAAAACACGTGGTACATAATTTATCGAAGGAGGATAGACCGGTTACAGCAATAGCTTCACTTGAGCAAGGAGAGTGGGAAAGGGCAGAGAAGAAGGTTCCTAGTGGCACATCAACAGGACCAGATGGTATCCCGATTATGTTGATAAAGAAGTTAGGACCAAAATCCAAGCAAACATTAATACAGGTAGTGAACAAAATGATAGTGCATGAGAAAGTCCCCGATGAATGGCGATTAAGTAGAATGAACATGATATATAAGGGAAAGGGGGACAAAGCAGACGTAAGTAACTATCGCCCCATAAGAGTGACATCTGTGGTTTACAGGGTGGTGATGCAAATTATAAAGGATAGACTGCAGGCTTGGGTGGAGAACGAGGGGGTGTTAGGGGAACTACAGAATGGGTTCCGGAAACAAAGGAGGTTGGAGGACAATCTATTTTCATTGACACAGTGTATAAAAATTGCGGAAAAGGAACATAGGCCCTTATTGCTAGCATTTCTGGATATTAGGGGAGCCTATGACAACGTTACTCAGGAGCATTTGTGGGACATATTGGGCACATTGGATGTGGAAAATGGAGTAATTAATCTTTTAAAAGATATATATAGAGGTAACAGAGTGCTCATAAAATGGGAAAAAATGTATCAGGGCCTGTAGAGATACAGCGGGGGCTTAGACAAGGATGTCCTCTGTCCCCTTTGTTGTTCATGTTGTACCTGCAAGGTTTGGAGGCCAAGCTAGAGGGGAGCGGACTAGGCTTCAACCTATCTTTTTTCAAGCAAGGGGAATTGATTAAACAGACATTACCGGGACTAATATACGCGGACGATATAGTGATAATGGCTGATAACAAGGAAGACCTGCAGAAGTTGTTAGACATATGCAGTGCAGAGGGAGATAGATTAGGCTTCAAGTATAGTAAGGAAAAATCTGCAGTCATGATATTTAATGAAGAGGGCGGTGAGCATAGAATACAGGAGTTCGTGCTAAAAGTAGTGAATGAGTACAAGTATCTTGGGGTGTGGATAAATAACAGTGTTGAGTATCTGACAGAGCATGAAAAATATGTAATGAATAAAGAGTAGGAATGCAGCTGTCATGAAAAATAGGACACTGTGGAATTCCAATAGGTATGAGGTGGTACGAGGGATCTGGAAAGGGGTGATGGTCCCTAGCCTGACCTTCGGGAATGCGGTCCTGTGTATGAGGCCAGATGTTCAAGCAAGGCTGGAAATTAGGCAACGGGGAGTAGGGAGGTTAGCTTTGGGAGCACATGGCAATACACCAAATCAGGGGGTACAGGGTGATATGGGATGGGCGTCTTTCGAGAGCAGAGAGGCTAGCAGTAAGATAGCATTTGAGGAACGATTGAGAAGGATGGAGGAAAAGCGGTGGGCTAGGAAAGTTTTCAGATACCTGTATATAAAGAATGTTGACACGAAATGGCGAAAGCGAACTAGAAAATTGACAAGCAAATATCTTGACAGCAGTAAGGGGGCAAATCAGCAATTATCGGTTAAGAAAAAGATTAAAGAAACAGAGAGAGCTTTGTGGAAAACAGGGATGCTGACGAAATCGGCACTGGAAACATACCGGACCTTTAAACAGGAAATTGTCAAAGAAAATATCTATGATAATTGTAGGGGAAGTTCTTTGTTGTTTGAGGCCAGGACTGGAGTTTTGCGGACTAAGACGTATAGAGTCAGGTACCAGGAGATAGACACTTTGTGCATTGCGTGCGGAGAGGAGGAGGAAACGGCTGAACACTTGATACTTTTCTGTAAAGGGCTTCACCCTACAGTGGAAGGCAGCGGGGCTGACTTGCCCAAGGCATTGGGGTTTAGGGATAGTGAAGGGAAGGTGGATTTTAAGAGGTTAGAAGTAACCAAGCGAAGGTTATCTGATTGGTGGCTAAAAGCAAGAAAGGAGCAAAATTTCACAAGAAATGGCTAGGTGGCTTGAGCCACCGCCCGATGTAAAGGGTTCAGACGTATCCATCCATCCATCCATCCATCCATCCATCCATCCATCCATCCATCCATCCATCCATCCATCCATCCATCCAATAAGCAAACGGAAACGTAAGCGCGCAGAAATGAAAGTAAAAAGTGGCAAATATATGCAAGTGGCCTGAGCACAACGACTTCGCTCAAATACAATTGAACAGAGGGGCCGCCGCTCTTGTCGACCAGCGCCGCCTATGCCGCCACCGGCTGCTACCGCCGCGGCACACCACCCTGACTGACGGATATAAGGAAGTAGCTAGCGCCATCTCTTAACAGTCCGCAGGCATCTTTCTACAGGAGGCAATGGTTTGAGCAATCCATGCGTTTACATCCTCCTCCTTACCACCGCTCACAGGCACCGCCACCGTCGCATTCAAAGCTCGTCCCCATTGGCTCTACGGGAATTTCTCCCCTCTGTTACCTCTGCAGTCAAGGGGGAAAAATGATGCCAGTTGCGGCGAGCACGTGCGTTTCTTGCCTTTCGCGTTGTGTGTCATTGCAGTGCATTAGAGACGCTGCGACTGACATGGCATGCGAAGCTGCAGAGAAAGGCTTGGTGGATGCTTCACTGACTTCATCACAAACTTAGGAACTGTGTGCGATGCGGATGCACCTCTGGACGGCACGGCATGCGGGCAACATAAGCGTATACGCGGACAACGCCGAGGTAAGTAGGCATTTATGCATAGCGTGTATACAACGTAGTCATGGTTCTTGACCGTGATTGCTGTTGCTTTCAGTCTGCTTTCCACACGTTCGGACGTATTTTCCGGTGACGCAAATCGTATGTGTTTAAGACGGCCGGCTTAGATGATCCAAAGACTGCGACATATTTCTAGCGTTAAAACACACAAAGAACAGAGAGCAGATGGATGGATGGAAAACTTCATTAAGCAAGCGAGTTTGGACCGTGCAAGGTCTCAGGGCCACCGCACAGCCCTCACATTACGCGCATGTGTCCAGGCACGGAGGAAGGAAACCATAGGAGAGGCCCTCGCTATCCAAGCCGCATGACAAAAAACGTGCAGGAAGTCACGTGGTTTTGCAAGGCCTACTGGGATTTGTTGGGCGCAGCGGCGTCGTCTGCTTCACGCATCACCCATGTCGGCAGACCGGTCGAGTAGAGTTGGAAATTCGCATTTTTATTCAATCGTTGTGGTCCGCGGGAGGCACAAAGTTCCAGAGGCCTGTAGTCGGTGCTGGTCTTCATTGCTGTGCGCTTAGTTCATTCAGGATGCCGTCTTGACGAAAGCGGTTGTTTTGGAAGCCCGCGACAGCTTTCTCTGAAAAGGCTTGGCTTGGCGCTATTCTCTTTCGGCTTTGTGCGGTTGCGTCCCTCAACGCTGCTAGCCTTGTTCCAAGGAGAAATTGACAGTGCCGACGGCTCATAAAGCGATAGAAGACGGTGACACGCTGGTTTATGGTTACAGCAGCGCGGGAAGAAAAAGTGCGAGTCGGCGCTTAATTGTTTTGTGTGTGAATACGTGTTCTGCGTGTTCCTTCATTTTTGTGTATTTTTCCCGCGCTGTTTTAACCACGAATAAATACAAACTCGTCCAGACCGTGTCCTTGTAAGCATACCCGTTGCGTCTACATTCCCCTATGCATGAAGGTCACAACTGGTGGCGACCGATATGCGTGGGCCGCGGTGTGCTCACCGAAGCGTGCAGTGCCAAGGAAGCAGCGCCGCATATGATGGTATCCGCCAGCAAAGCGATACGCGAAGCATTCTGAAGCGTACCATATGTTTACTGTACGCTGTGCGAGCGATATGTCAACTGCGTGCAAGTTTTCTCCGATATGGACCCAGTGGATCGACCGACCCGCGCTGCTGTCTCGATCGAGTGCTGTTGTGCGAGCGTAAGGACACATAGCCGGGTTTAGGAGGCGCAGTGTTAGGTTTAAAACATTTGCGCTTAAGGGTGGTGAAGTGTAAGGCCATGCCTCTGTAAGATTGAGTGTACTTCGCAACTTACCGTTTACCGAGATGCCGAGTCGACCCTTGCGACCACCTCGCCGAGTTGCACTTTCTTGCATTCAGCTGATTAAACGGATTAATGAAGTCCAAAATTTGTATTTTATTGGACAATCAAAATATGAGCTTTAAAGGTTTGATACAGCATAACACTTATTACAAAACATAGCTTGCTACCTGAAGCAAGCAAAATCTTTTAACAAAAGTGATAACACATGGAAGGAGAACACACATAAAAAGGATTCAACAAAAAAGACCAGAAGAAGAAATGCACAACTGAATTAGATCACTTTGCAACTATGAACCATTCGAACAGAGAGAGTAAAACATATATAGGAAGGCAGTAAATGGGGGCTTTGAGACAGAAAAATATTTGTGGACCGATCTTGCCAAATTGTGTGAAAGCTTTCATTTCTCGGTAGTTGTTTCTGCATCACAAAGTTGATAAAATTTAAGCGATGCAAATGCAAAGTAATTGGAGCACTGCATGGAAGTGAGTTGAAAAATTGGTAACAGTTGTCGCAGCTAGTGGAAAAAGTGAATCATTTTCCTCCCTTCTGCTTCATGTATTCCTTTCTGTAATATATGTAAAGAAAGAGAGCACCCTGCTGACACTGTTTCTATTGTTGCATTGTTGTATTTGACTCTTATCTGCCTAGCCTGAAACAGTATAGAAATAGCATAGTTTTCTGTCCAATTTTCTGTTCTGTTTGTTGTGTACTATGTGGTACTTGTGTGCACATGCTGTTTTATATTTGTCAAAACCACGAGCCAACCAACATAGTCTGCACATAGGTCGGGCATTTGAGCTGTGCACAACTACGGTATGATGACAGCTAAAGAATGTTTAATATAATGTACAAATTGCAGCTGGTAGAATGATAAGGTTGTCCTCTGTATGCATGAATGTACCAAGTGCATGTGGAAAAGTGTTTTCATCATTTAAGAACATGAATTTGTTGCAAAACTTATATGCTAGTGCTTACTCTGTTGCTGTGTGCAGTGGGATGATCACCCCCTTTTGACACTATTACTTTGAAAGGCCAAAATCACCTTCAGTTGTGTTGAATATCTAGAACTAAAATTGTAAGTATGGTACACTAATTACTCTCTTGGTTATTCTGGCTTCTATAGTATGAAAAACATGCACTCCATATTTTTTACAAAATACGAGATACTTCAGTCACCCTGTACCCTAAAGGACAGTAGTGCAGGCACGCTGTAAAGAAAGCTCTGGGAGACTGCTAACTGCAGCCCCTATTCTTGAACATCAGTGACCAATAGTACATGTCCATCTGTGAATCTACAGCATATAGATTCATGAACAAGAACTAGCATTTGCGCTCTGGACATGTACTGATTTTACTTAACTGACTTCTTTTTTAAAATGTGCGTATTGTTCATTTACCACAAAAGACGAAAATCTGATTTTAGGAAGCAGGTAATTTCTGGTTGATTCAGTAGCAATCAAGCTAAATCAAAACCCTGATTACTCTGAAAAAACTGACAGTGACTGCCATCAAGCATGAGCCTAAGTCGGTGGTGTACATGACGCATTCACATTAAAAAGCTATTCTTTTCAATACTCAGTATGACAGGTTGTAATGTACTCTAAACTGTGAGCGGCCATTTGAATAGAATTTTATTCTGACAAAGTCAGACATGAAAGTCTGTTACATGTAAGATTCTTATTCAGCTCATATTGCGGCAGCAAGCTGCAGTGTCAACATGAAGCATGGGACCCCTATGGGCTGGTCGCATTCATACTCTACGGTAAATTAAGACATGTGCTGACGAAAACCAAGTCTTATTTTTGAATTCTCACTGTCGCATCAGTCACTGCCCCTTGAATTGAGTTATTTTTTTAAACATCTGCCGGACCTGAGCAGTGTGCAGGCTCTCGGTTGCCTGCTTGCCAACATGAAACAAGCGTATGTTGATGTAATTTTCTGCAACACTTCTGACAAGCTGTATGTAATGATTGTCGAGTGGAGAGTTGTCGAACATGTGCTCATGAAGTTCATTGAAGAGCTCTCTACCGTGGAATGCGTAAAGAACCTCATGGAGAAGATCAGTGAGTAGTGTTCTTGATGCCAATTTGTTCAGGCGCACTGCCGTCCTGATCACCGCCTCCGATTTTTGACAGATCTTCAGTACACTTTCTGATGGGTATTTCAGCCCTCCTCTGCTTTTCCTCTTAATTAGTGAGTAAATGTTTCCTCGTTCTGTTGTGAGTAGTGCACTTGTGCAGTGCTCACAAGTCAGCTTTGCAGCCAATTTATGAGCTACATAACCTGCCATGTAAGCCACAATTCGGCCTCCACATTCACTGATGTAGCCTGGAGCTATGATGTAGTCATGGTCTGCAGCTGTTACCTGAGACTGCTGAACAGCATCACTGTCTAGAAGTTGCCTCCTTGGTGCAGATATATTCAAGACCTGAGAAGAAATAACTGTTGCACTGCTGCATGACAATATGGAGATGCTGTCCAGGCTCAGACAGTTGCCTGTTGATACATCAGCCAGTTCAATTTGAACAATCACTTTTTTGAAGGCAGCACGAAACTGCTGTGTAGTAGGGTTGTCATTATGCCCGCCATGTGCTCGAATCAGGCCAAAAAACAGTTCCAAATGGTCCTGGCAAATTTTGTGGGCCGGAATGTACTTCAGCACTCGTTTTTCAGTGACAAGAAAATGAAAAAGACTAATCAGGCTTTGCATGCAGATGATAAAACCTAAGAAACCTGTCTTTCGGTTTATTTCAATCATTCGTCTTCCATTTGCAGACTCCTTCAAGGAAGAGAGGTAATGGGTTGTGGTTTTGAAAATGCCTTCGAAAGCTTCAATGTTCTTTTCATTTATAGGTTTCTTCCAACCTTTCTGATATGGGCTTCTAGAATTTAGGGCATCAAATGTCTCATTAATTTTCAACAAAAAATTGTCTGTTGCCTGTGTGCCAGAAAAACATTCCAGGTCAAGTTCCCTGCACTCGGCTAGTGCTGTCGCAACAGAAGTGCTCATTACTTGGGCAGCAAGTCTAATTTTCATGGGCTGCCGCTGCCACTCAATATGAGCTCTGCGCAACTTGTTAGCCAAATGTAGGCCTTCTTTCTGCTGCACAGCTATGCAGCCGCTCAATATGCTCCCATGACTTTGTCCTTCCTTGGTGGTCAATAAAGTACCTCTTGTGTGCCAGTGCATTCCTCACAAGTTTTAGCATATGGCAGGGATCCAAAAAAGCTGCCATTGGTTCCTGGGTAGCTGGGTGTCGAAAGGTTGTTTTTAGGTCTCCCACATGTTGGAAATCACACCCAAGCTCTTGCAACATAGCCAGATTTGCGGGCGCCCCGTCACAAGTGAGTGAAGCAACCATAGCTCCAGCATCATGTGCCTTATGAAGGCACTGGGTGACAAGGTTAGCCCTCTGTGTTCCAATTAGGCCATCAACTAGGAAGTACCCAAGGGGCAACTTCCATCGCCCATTAATAGCCACAGCCATTATAACAAATGCAGCCTTTGCTTGTGGCAAAGAGTCGCTGTCAATGCCACTGCCAAAGTGAACAAACCCTTCAAAGTTGCGTTTGTTCCACTGGATGTTTTGCCGAATAGCCATTTCATCAACCATGAGGCTGCAAACTGTTCGGTGCCCCTTGCTTGCTGTTTCAGCACACTTCATTTTTAGTGCATTGAAAGCTTCTGTTGAAAGTCCTGCCTGGCCATCAACAGTCTCATACCATTTTCGCAGAGTTCTGGGATGTGGGAAGCACGTGTCAAAAACTTTCCTGACATACTGATAGGCTCGTGGGGAATAGAAATTTAAAGTTAAGGCAAAAGTTCTCAGTTCAGGGGAGTACTGCTTTGGAGTGCCAATTCCACCATGCTTTCCGACTTGTCTTTCAAGTAGGTGCTTATTTACTTTACCCAGGCCATCTAAAACAGACACTTGCTCTGTCAGGATGATATTCTCCGTAGTTAAAGCGGACAGAACAGATATTAGTTCCGCATTTTTCTTTTGCAGTCTCCGCCTTGTTTGCTACAGCCTTTTTATGCTTTTTCTTGACTGAGCATGCATTGCAGAAAACCATGCAGCCCTTGCTCTCAAGTAAGCTTTTTCGGGTGTGTCCTCCTATGAAGAGAGATAGAAAATGCAAT
This sequence comes from Amblyomma americanum, assembly GCF_052857255.1. Classification (NCBI taxonomy): domain Eukaryota; kingdom Metazoa; phylum Arthropoda; class Arachnida; order Ixodida; family Ixodidae; genus Amblyomma; species Amblyomma americanum. The sequence goes on from NC_135502.1 coordinate 201,304,628, forward strand.
GCATCATTAGAACAATGCACACCCAAGCCTTGCATACCACAGTTACAACAGTGTGCATATATAAAACACAAAGCACTCTGAATGTTCCATTAAAAGAAGAATGAAGGAGCTCAGTTAATCTTCTCGTCCTACTTTAATATCAAAGTGTTTCACCTCTGATGGAAATGCTCAGCATGCCATCACTCAACGCACAGAAAATTCACTTGATCATCTTTTTCTCGCACATTGTACCATAGCAACAGATCATTTGCCCTGTCACATATTTTACCAGCACCTCACCTCGCATCAAGCCGGTAATGCCTACAAGGGTAACCCTGTTTTTGTCCAGAGGGAAAAGTACAAAAATTCACCTGTAACCTTAATGATGAAAGAATGCAATGATTTACCTTCCAGGATTGCCATGATAACAGAGTCTTTGTTATTTCAGTCAGGATCACTTTCTTATATGGATTCCTCACACTTTCAGTAACAAAATTTGATTTCTCAGATGACTAATTCGCACCTGCTGTTTATTTTTTCTTTGTGAATTGTCGTAAGAATATTTACTTGCCAATGATGTTTCTCGACTTGCACCTGAGTGACGTACCTACGCTGCTTTTTTTTGTTTTTGATACAATTTTGTTCCGCTTTGAGTCCCCCCCATCTCCCCCTATGTAATGCCCCTAGTGGACCCTTAGGGTACTTGAATAGATCAATAAATGAAGCTGTGACTCACCGATTCTCCTCTGGTAGATGGAGAGGTGTCCAAGAAGAAGATTCCATAATGTGCTCCTCAGCTTGATATGCAGGCCACTCACACACTTAAAAATTCATTGGTTTATTGATTCATCATTGCATACAATATACCATGCAGATCAGTTAGTAGATATTAGTAAAAATTGCCACGGCAAAATCAAGCTAAGTCCATTCACACAGTCTGGGTGCCTGCACATGCTGTGTTAAAGATTATGCTAATAATGCATGCTGTGGACGGGCCACTCACGCTATCAAATACGCTCTTGGCATATGCACAAGCATTTGACATTCATGGTGTTGAATTCTGCTTCAGAAATAGGCACATTTGACAGGTCCATTTACCATTGCTGGCCTCCTCCTTCGTGGCGTCCCAACAGAGGCTGGGGCGGTTGGCAAAGTCGGAAGTTCCTGCATAAGATAAACTGTTTAGTAATGCAGCCCACCTTAGAATGCCTGTTGCCCTGTTCTCCTCCGCCATGCATCAAGGCATAAGAAGGAAAGCAGGACATGAGGCTAATCACAGAATTACTCGGCATGCCCACTACTGGGCCACGCAACAGCTTCAGTGCATATGTACTCAATGCCTTTCGATGTCACTGCAAAAGAAAAACGCTCGCACATTGTTAAACTCATATCACCTAGCATGTTAAGGTAATGTTATATGTCTACACATTTTATTTTTATTATACACTCAAAGTGTTGCAGAAATAAAGCAGGGTTAATAGCACAACTGTGTAGAAGCGTGAATGCATACAGCTTTAAAAATTATTGCATTAAATTTTGTGTCGTGCAATCAATCTCCTTTTCTGAATGCCCACTGGAACTGACGTTAAAGAGGTTGGCATGTACCCATATAAGAAGTATTTCATGAAAACTTATACAAGGAACAACTGAAAAAGAAGAAAACATGACAGTACAAATTTTTTCATGTAGCACGCATGCCAGTTTGCACCGAATACTTTCTACATAGCTGTCAATGACCTTGTCCAAAATCAGTAAAACCAGTTTGGAATAACGTGAGAAAATTTTGTAGAAAAGATATCACTGACCTGGTGGAGTATGTCTTGCATAGCCAAATTTTTCTTGATACTGACAGATTATTTGTAGTGGAACTCTGACGAGATGACTATATTGATTTGTGTAACGAACATAAGCAATGAAGGCACATGAAAGAATATTGTGTCAGTTACTAATGTGCTTATGTGGTTCCACAAAAAGGTATCATTCTATATGAAGGATCTTTGCAGAACCTACTGCACTCTGCTACTGTCTCCGGTAAGCACGGGGCCTGACAAACAACTGCAGGTTCTACTGCACTTTACATTGCAGAATTGCAACGACATCCTACCTCATGCAGTGAATAAACCTGGATGGAAACCACACAGGATGATATGAAACTTACTGGTGTAAGTTGAAAGGCTTGAGATGGCCCTGGCTGAATGTCCAGCATTGTGGCTACATCCATAGATGCCTGTAAAAAAATTTTGTTCAGGAGAAATGTGTGTGTACCGAGACATAACAAGCGTTCAGTTTTAAGCACCTAGTGAAAAGTGGAGAAGCATCACACTACTAGACCGTTTTGAGTTATGTCTGAAGGAATAAAGATATGACTGGTGTGCTGAGGTGGCTTGATCAAAACTTCCTCTGAGCCTGCGCCAGGAAGCTTTCTTTTACATAAAAATCCACCCGTTTCGTGACTCGTGCTGCGAGATAAACTCAGACACTGTCAATCTTCTAGCAGTTGCTGTCACAAAATGGTATATCGTAACATACCTGTTGTGATGGGCCTGGTAAAGTTTCCTGGCTTTCAGTGACATCCATAGGTGCCTGTGAAAAAAAATTTTATTCTTGAGAAATATGCTTCTACCAAAGCATAAGATGTATTCAGTTCTAAGCAACTACTGAAAAATAGAAAAGCATCACACTGCTAGGCTGTGTTTTCAGTTCTGTCAAAAGGATTATAAAAAATGACTAATGTGTTGAGGCGATTCAGAGAAAACTTCCTCTGAGCCAGTGCCAGGATGCATTCTGTTACAGAAATCTGTTTTTGGTCGCTCGTGCTGCGACATAAACACAGACACTGTTGTTCTTCAAATTGATGCAGGCACAAAATGGCATATTGTAAAATACCTGTTGTGATGGGCCTGCCAAAGTCTCCTGGCTTTCAGCGACATCCATAGGTGCCTGTAAAAAAAAATTTATTCTGGAGGAATGTCATCATCGTCATCATCAGCCTGACTACGCCCACTGAAGGGTGAAGGCCTCTCCCATGTCTCCAATTAACCCTGTCCTTTGCCAGCTGCGGCCACCGCATTCCCGCAAACTCCTTAATCTCACCCGCCCACCTAACTTCCTGCCGCCCCCTGCTACGCTTGCCTTCTCTTGGAATCCACTCTGTTACCCTTAAGGACCAGCGGTTATCTTGCCTTTGCATTACGTGCCCTGCCCAAGCCCACTTCTTCCTCTTGATTTCAACTAGGATGTCATTAACCCACGTTTGTTCCCTCATCCACTCTGCCTACTTCTGGTTTCTTAATGTTACACCTGTCATTTTCCTATCCATAGCTCACTGTGTTGTCCTTAACTTAAGCTGAACCCTCTTTATTAGCCTCCACATTTCTGCCCCATAGATGAGTACCGGTAAGATACAGCTGTCGTAGACTTTTCTCTTGAGGGATAATGGTAAACTGCCATTCATGATCTGGGAGAACCTGCCATATGCGCTCCACCCATTCTTATTCTTCTAGTTATTTCCCTTTCATGATCTGTATTAGCGGTCACTACCTGCCCTAAGTAGGCATATTCTCTTACTACTTCCAGCACCTCGCTACCAATTGCGAACTGCTGTTTCTACTTTGGTTTTCTGCATATTATTTTTTAGCCCCACCATTCTGCTCTGCCTGTCTAACTCATTGATCATGCTTTGCAGTTCTTGTCCTGAGTGGCTTAGCAAGGCAATGTCATCAGCGAATCGCAAATTACTCAGGTATTCTTCATTAACTCTTATCCCCAAATGTTCCCATTTCAGGCCGCGGAATACCTCCTGTAAACAGGCAGTGAATAGCATTGGCGAGATCGTGTCTCCCTGCCTGACACCCTTGCTTATTGGAATTTTATTGCTGACTATATGGAGGACTATGGTAGGCGTGCAATCGTTATAAATATCTTCCAATATTTTCACATAACACTCTTCCACACGCTGATTCTGCAGTGCCTGCATGACAGTTGAGGTTTCCACTGAGTTAATGCTTTCTCGTAATCAATGAAGGCCATATATAGGGGTCGGTTATAATCTGTGCATTCCTCTATCACTCACTGATAGCGTGAACATGATCTATTGTTGAGTATCTTTTACGAAAGCCTGCCTAATTATTTGGTTGATTAAAGCCTAAGGTTGTCCTGACTATTAGCGATTACCTTAGCAAATACTTAGTAGGCAATGAACAGTAAGCTGATCGGTCTGTAATTCTTCAAGTCCTTGACGTCTCCTTTATAAAGATAATGTTAGCATTCTTCCAAGCTCCTGGTACTCTCGAGGTCACAAGGCATTGCATATATAGGATGGCTAGTTCTACTAGCACAATCTCCCCTCCCTCATTCAACAAATCTGCTGTTTCCTGATCCTCACCAGCTGCTTTCCCACTTTTCATTCCTACTAAGGCTTCCGTTACTTCCTCTTCTCTTACTGCTACGGGATGTCCCATTGCTGTGCGCTGCGGCTTCTCTCATTAACGTTCTGATTGCATTGGCTACTGCATAGATTTGTGTCTCTTTGGCTATTTGATATCTTATCCATATTGCTAATGATATTGCCTTCTTTGTCTGTTAACGCATACATCATGTACCAAGCATACAAGGTGTTCAGCTTTAAGCAGTTAGTGAAAGATGGAGGTGGAGCATCACACTTTAAGGCTGTTTTGAGTGCTGTCTGAAGGGTTAAGAAATATGATGACTAGTGTGACATGGGATTCAGGTAAATCTTCTGGTGAGCCCGTGCCAGGAAGCAGTGTTTGTAGCTCCTACTCCAACATATACACAGCCACTGTGATGCTTTGAATAGCTGTAGTAGTCACAAAACAGCGCTGTTTGAAAATACCTGTTGCAGTGGAGACGCTGGAGATGTGTGTGCTGTGGTGTGCTCGATGCTCTCTTTTTTTCTATTTTCTTCTAATGATGGAGTGCGTAAGCTAATAAATAAATAAATTATCATGTACAGTAAGCAGAATTTCACCAGAGCCATATATAAACCGCAGCCAGTTTAGGAGTATAATGACACAATTACTTTTTATCAGTGCGGGAGTACTGTAGCCGCGCTACTCGATCATAACGTCTAGCTAAAGCCATTTATTCACAAATCGTTCTATTTCTTGCACGAACACCTAAAACATCATATTGAATGCATGCTTATGCAGTAAAGTTATAATAAAGCACCTTCTCAATAAGAGCATTTCTTTCCAATCTCTTGAGAATGTATAGAAGGTGGTTCCTCACCTGAAGGGGGACGGCATCCGCACGTATACGAACTACGAGCGGCGACATCCGATCGAAGTGCTCGGGCAGGAAATGTTTTGAACATACGCAAGTCCATTTTGCTGGCTCCCAATCTCTTTGGCCTGGTCTAACGGCCTCAGTCCACTGCCTCCTTCGCTCTGGATCTTTCGGAAACCTGTTTGAAAACAATACTATTCACTGCACTCGGACAAAGAGCCACCAATAAGGCCGGGGCGGTACGAATACCACGTTCATGCCGTGTCGTGCGTTATGTTCTGCGAGCATGCATTTTACTCATTACGCAGTCAATTAAATACGAAAACAAAATGCAGTATACTTACGTGTGGAAAGTGACGCCCGGTTGTCCTGGCGTGCGCGACCGACACCCAGGAACGCAGCAGCTGGGCATCGCAGCGTCTTTATTGTCAATGGGAGCAGAAGTCTCACTTTCCGCCGTGTCTGACAGCTGCCGACAGCCTGGCGCGGCGCGAAATCGTCTGCTCGCGCCGCTCGCGTTGATCTTCGCGGCGCTCGCATGCCATTGGCTGAGAAAACGGCCAAGTGTCATGGCGGAGCCCTCGCTTCCGGCTTCAAAAAATGTGACGTAGCAGCCTCTCCTCTTTTCCTTCTTTCCTCCATGTGTCCAGGCCACGTAGGGCCATGGCACTGGCACCCCGGTTCACACAGCGAAGTTGCGTGTCCGGGTCCTGCGACGCAAGGAGGGCCTCCCATTCCTCCCATGTACCGACGGCGGGCTGTCCCTGCGGGAGAGGATCCGCAGGGCAGCCGAAGAGGATGTGGTCCAGGGTGGCGTGCGGAGCTCCGCAGAGTGTGCACTCTGGGGAAACATGGCGGAAGTAGGAGAGACGCTGAGGGGTAGGAGTCGCCTCCAGAGGATTTGTTGGGAGTGGGATAGGCGGGGGTGGGGAGTGGGATAGAGTCGACGGGCAAGGCGTGCTTGTTGAGTTAGTTCTGAAAACGTGTGTGCCCGCTCCCTCGAGAAATCCCGGCTGGGGTCGCCATTTGCCCGGCAAATAAGTCCTCGGGCTATGTTATCGGCGGCCTCATTTCCGGGATTGCCAGAGTGAGCCGGCACCCACACGAGCTCAATACGCCTATCGGGATTTAGGGTGCACATTCTCAATATCTGCCACGCGGGGGGTGGACGCGTCCGCGGGCGAAGTTAAGAACGGCTGTTTTGGAATCTTTAAGTATATAAGCCGCATTGGTTTGGGCAATGGCTATTGCTATAGCTGCTTCCTCTGCTTCTTCCGGGGTACAAGGGGGGTCTATGAAATGGGTAAATGGGGGGGCTGCTGGATGGTAAGCCACAGGTACTGAACGGTCTGGACCACACGCGGCGTCCACCCAGCGCACATCCTCTGAAGTGCCATATTCTTTACGGAGAGCTTTGGCTCGCGCGACGCGGCGGGATTGATGGTATTCAGGGTGGACATTCTTGGGAAGGGGTTTCAGGATAAGCGCGGTGTGTATGGCGCGAGGGAGAGAGATGAAGTCTGTCGTGTGTGCCGGTATGCGAATTCCCGGAGAATCCAGTATATATCGTCCGGTTTCCGTGCCAACCAGACGAAGGTACTGTGTGTAGCGATGTGCATCTATAAGTTCTTGTATAGTGTTGTGCATTCCTAATTTGAAGAGCCTGTCCGTGCTAGTGCTCTTTGGTAGGTATAGGGCTGCTTTGGTAGCCATGCGGATTAGAGCATTGATCTTGTCTTTATCCACACAGGAGAGGTTCAGGTAAGGAGTGGCGTAAAGAATGTGGCTAAGCACAAAGGCATGCAGCACCTTGAGATTGTCTGCTTCGTCTAGACCGGCTCGTGAATGTGAAACCCTTCTAAGATGGATGACGGAGTAAGTGGACTGTTTTAGTGCTTTCAGGGTAAGGTTGTTTTCCCCCGTGTCCTGTAAATGCAGGCCAAGAATGCGGAGGGTAGGTGTTTGCGGTATGGGAGTGTCATGCAGGTAGATCGTGATGGGGGAGGTAGGGACGCGCCGCGGGCGGATTATGAGGAGTGCTGACTTTGTGGGGGAGCATTCAAGCCCAATATTTGCCGCGTGAGTAGCTATAGTCGTGGTGGCTTCCTGAAGGGTCGATTCTATGTCGTCATCCGAGCTGTATGTGGTCCAAACCGTTATATCATCCGCGTAAAGTGTGTGTCCTAAGCGCGGAACGCGGCTGGGAGCCTTGGCCAGGGGGATGAGGGTGAGGTTGAAGAGGAAGGGAGATAACACCGCTCCTTGCGGGGTACCAACATTACCAAGTGTGAAGGGGGGGGTCTGTATATCATCTATATGCAGTGAGGCTGTGCGACCGTTTAAGAAGGCCCGAATATAGTTGTAGGTCTTAGGCCCCAACTGCAGCTCTTGGATGCCCTGCAGGATGGCGCTGTGCGTAACTTTGTGAAATGCTTTGGTGAGATCGACTGCCAGGATTGCTCTGGTGTGATGTAACATGTCATTGAGGATAGCGTGTGAAATCTGCAGTAGGGCGTCCTGTGCCGAGAGATGGGCTCGAAATCCTACCATAGTATGGGGATATAGTCCATGGGATTCCATGTGTTGCGTGAGACGGGTGAGGATGACATGCTCAAACAGTTTGCCCAAGCACGAAGTCAGCGAAATGGGACGGAGGTTTTGGCCGTTAATGGGCTTATTTGGTTTAGGAATGAAAATTATTTTCCCGTGCTTCCATTCAGCGGGTAGCGCCCCCATTTCCCAGCACTCATTGAAGTAGTCGGTGAGAAGGGAAATTGAACGGTCATCTAGATTTTTGAGCATGACATTTGTGATTTGGTCCTCCCCAGGGGTTGAGTTTCGGAGCTTGATAAGGGCTGCTCTGACTTCAACCTCCATAATGGGGGCGTCGAGGGAGGGTTGATCGGGGCCTACATAGTCGGGATATGATACAGCTTGGCCCACAGTGGTATAAGTTGATTGTAGTTGGCGTAACAGTGCTTGATGATTTTGACGATTTTTATGGGTAAGTCTTTTGAGTGTAAGCCGTGTTTGCTTTTTAGATTCAGTGGGGTCTATCATATGCCGTAGAAGATGCCAGGCCCTGGTGGAGGAGAGATTACCGCGTAATCCGTCACATAATTGGTGCCAGTTAGATTTACTGAGTGCGGCACTGTGCTCTTCTATTTGTTTCTGTAGTTGCGCTAATTTTAGCTTAAGTTTCCGATTTTGCTTCTGGGTTTTCCAGCGTGTGAGGATACTGTTCTGAGCTTGGAGTAGGTGCGCTAAGCGACTGTCTGCAACGGGAGTCTCGGGGGTGGCGTCTAATGTTTGCGTGAATGCCTGGACATCGTGTTTCAGCTCTGTCATCCATGTGTGGAGGTTAAATGGGGATTCTAATGTTTTGGCCTCTCTGTGCTTCCGAAGATTATCCCAGCTGGTAATTCGGACACGGTAGTTTTTAGCATTTTGGCGAAATCAAGCTGTATAGTTATGATATAATGATCACTGCCCAGGGCCTCATTTGTGTTTGTCCACACCGGTGTGGGAAGGTTGCCACCAAAAGTAAGATCTGGGCTTGTGTCGGCAGTGACACTATTGCCGATTCTTGTAGGTGTGCTCAGATCATTATATATGGACAGGCCGTGCATCTGAAGGGTGTTGCGCAATTCCGCTCCTCTCTTGTTAGTGCGTGTGCACCCCCAGTCTACATGTGCGCAGTTGAAATTCAATAATATAATAAGGGGGTTCCTTTTTGCAGCGTTGGAGGCGGCTTTAATTAGAGAGATTAAATCTGAGACCGATTTCCTCGGAAGGAGGTAACAGTTGAGGATGAAGAGGGGATGAGATCTGTGAGTGGAGGGGATTAATTCTAGGAATGTGTGAGCTACCGGCGAGGTTAGTACATGACAAGTGTATGGTACAAAATGTTGGAGATACGTGGTAACCCTGGGGTTTGGAGTGGTGTCAGAGGGTACCAGAGCATATCCTGGTAGCGATAAATTTGTGCCAGCATCCTGAAGTGCTACTACATCAGGGGGTGTGGAGGAAGCAGAGAGGAGCTGCTGCAGGGGGTCTCGTTTGCGACGAAACCCCCTGCAGTTCCATTGTAGGATGCTTAATTGGAGATTATTGCCCGTCAACTGGGCCATGCTGGAGGGTGGGGGGGCGGAGGATGGGAGCAGCTATGGGGTTGCTAGCTGGGATATGTGAAGACATTCCAGCAATTATTTGTGGAATTTGTTGGAGAATGGCAGTGGTTACTTGACTGATAATAGTTTCTGTAAGCTTAGTGATGGCGGCTTCAATGTAATTTTGAGTCTGAGCCAGAATACTGGCTTCGAGCTGTTGGGCAAAGGTTTGTAATTTAGAATCCATGTCTGGAATGTCTTCTGGTCTGCGTTTCTTTTGTGGAGGGGGTGTGGAGGGTTGGGGTGTAGGTAAAGAGGTTTGGGGAGTTGGTGAAGGAGTGGGTGGAGAAACGGTCGGATGGATAGAATTAATGGCTGCCATAAGATGCCTTACCTCTTCCCGCAGGAGAGCTATCTCTTCCTCCCGCTGTGAGGTTTGGGGTGTACTGGTGGGTTTGGTCCAGGCTCGCTGGCAATCTTGATGAGGCACTAGCGGTGGAAAGTCCTTTGGCGTGGGCACTGGTTGCTTGGGTTTCAGCGCGGTCTGTCTAGGAGGTGGAGGGGTCCTGGCTTTGCAAGAGCCGGTACCGGTAAGGTGGGAACCACCACAAAGAATGCAGCTTGGTGTGCATGGGGTCTCTTGAGGGGTGTGCTTCTCGCCACACCGCGGGCAGAGTCCAGCCTTCGGGAGAGGGCACACGTCGTACCTGTGTCCAGGCTTCCTGCAGTTTGTGCAGGCATCGGGGCTACCCTTGTATTCGGTGCAGCGGTGTACCACACACATATGTTTAATTGTGTGAGGCACGGGACCTGAGGCAAAAGTTATTAAGATGGACGCTGTTTTCCCCATGCGTCGGGCCGCTATAATGTTAGCGTCCGGGTTTCTGTACTGTAAGTCAGGCAGGATTTGCGCTGGTGTTTCATTCCAGTAGGCCAGGGAAATGACGCCCTTGACTGCCGCTGGAGGGGCCGCGATGTACGTGGCTTCCGGGTATTGTTGTCCAGCTAAGGTAATTTGTTGAATTTTGACCAATGCCAGAGCTGTTGCCTCCGCTACCGTCGCCACTGTGAAAGTGTTGTTGGTTGGGTGGATTCTTATGTGCAACTCGCCAATCACTGAACAGCTGAGCGTCGAGTGAAGTGCCTGCAGGATACTGGGAGCCGGGATCTTCTCCAGGGAGAGGCCGCCTCGCGGGTGAAAGACGACTCTGATGGCTCCCGCCGGCAGTGCGGCGAGTTGCTTACTTCTATGGACGACGGCGCGCGTCATGCGTAGGAGCTGCGGCGTCTCCTTGAACGCGCGTTGGGTGTTCCCAGATGCAGCGTCCGGTGGCGCGCCGGCGTTGCTGGCGCTTGGTTTAGGTTGAACGGAGGCCGATACCGGGTGTTTTGGGGGCGAATTCAAATCCGTGGTCCGATTACGGTATGCATGGAGCACAGTTTTTCCACTCACCAGGGTGGCAGTCCAAAGGGTTCAAGGTCTCTCCATCCACGGGCTCCTCCATGGTTGTTGGGGAGGGAGGAACGTGGCGCGCCGGCGAGGCTCGCCTCGATGAGGCGAGGCTTAGCGCAGCGGCGTGGCTGCCAGAGACATTTTCAAGGGGTAGCTCACCGAGGTCATTGGGCACATCCAAAAGATGGTAGCGATTGGGGTCTGTGAACCTTCCAGGATCCATTGAGGGCCTTGGTGGGTCCTAGAAAGGACTTAGCTGGGCACAGGAACCAGAAATTGGCGGAGACGATAATAAACACGTCCGCTCATTCGGGCCCTCTAGCGGCCGTTTCCCAGAGAGCAGAAACACACAGGATGCTGCCAAGAATGATCGACCACATGTCGGCCACATTTGAAAGGCATGACTCGCCGCGCGGCTGAGTGACAAAGAAGTTTCATCTTTACGACGATGCATTTACACAGTGCGCAATCGATTCGGTGGTGTGGGGTTCTGTTATCCTTGCGTCTGCCTTGCCTGACAGTCATTTGCGCGGCTCTCTTGAATGAGGAGGGGCGTGTAAAGCCTTTGCGCACTAACAGTGGCAACAACTGTCATGATTTGGGAAAGCGCAAAGCGGCCAGAACGCTGGACTTTCCACAGCAACGTTGTTGGTATCATTATCCCTAGTTCCGAGTTCGGGCGCGCACGGAATCACGCCCTTTGCTTTGTTGCAAGTGACAACGTCCGAATGTGCTAGCGAAACACACTGAATGAAGCAAAGGACGCGATTCCGTGCATCTCACGGCGCCGTCACATCGTGGCTCGACTTCGTGAAAGGCCCGGTTCACATGCACGTGGTTTTCTCCTACGACGCTGCAAATTCTGTCGGTGTGCGACAGGGAAGGGCCGTCGGTCTAGTTGCAGACGGCTTGCGATCGAGTTCTGACCGGTTGGTATTCAGTCGTTGCGTCGGTGTGTTCGCTCTGCGAGTGACCAATGGGGAGCGCCGCGACGGCGTGCGACGTGGGGTCACGTGGGAGCTGTTGCCGCAGTGGAAGCAGAACTGTTTTTTCTAATCAAAACATACGGAAAATTGACTTGTATCTAAAAATACGCTGCTCATAGCATCATCACCACATTCTGTGAAACGTTTCTGTCGCATTTTATAATGGGTTGCCTATGCAAACATCAAGAACCTTGCCTGTCCCTCCGACCGAATTCGCTGTGTCGGTGTTGCATGTGAAAGCAGTGACCGAAAATCGCACTGTGGCCTCAACGACTAAACCGAATATTTTCGGTCCAGTCGGTCCAGTCACAGCATGTGAAATGGGCCAAAATCTTCACATCGGTAGATTGTCCTGCGGTGCTTAACGGCCGGCTTAATTGCATCAAAAAGGTCTCTTCCAGCTGCAGAGGCCGTATGAAGAGGCTGCGTCGACGCACATTCGTCATTATGGAACGCCAATGAGGGCGACAGGCGTTCAGGCTAGTGCGAACTCTATAGTACAGTTTGCTCTATACTGCTTTTCTTACAAAGCAGTCAAAGCTGCAGAGGCTGCAGAAGTAGTGCACCTGCAAAACCGTACTATTTCGCCATGTATCATTAGTTCTCATTGAAGCCATGGTGATTTTGCTGAAAACAAGTAGAGGTATAAAACGAAGTGCTAGCATTAGAATCATGCTTGAAGCTGTCAGATGCTCATTGCTCGGGCCCTCTGACTAATTTTCATAGTGTGAACTACTTTTTAGGCACTGATAGAGTCTGTGATTCATCCTACCAGTTGCATATCATGCTGCCACATGTAACTTTTACTTCTTGAAGTCTCAGTGAGTCGAGGGGCGAAAATGTGGTATGAGGTAAAAGAAAATGCAGGAAGCTTTAAGTTATGGTACTTGAGATTGATCGTAACGAGATATGCCTCTGTTCACTTTGGTTGTATAGCGAACTACTTTTTGGACACTGACTTAGCCTACGTGAACAGCCGCACTAGCCTTGGGACTGTTGTTTACTATGTATGAAATGGAGGTAGCCATTACACGAGCTCTAAGTCCCCATTACATGACCTTGTATATCCAGTGGGAGCACAGACTCTGTTGTCATGAAATGACATTTAAAAAATGCAGAGTAAGGACTGGTATAATTCAGTGGAGCAAAAAAAATTGGAGGGGACTCTTAAAGGGAAGCTCCAGCACTTTTCGAAAAAAAGTTCTCTACATCATTTTATAGCTTTTAGTCCCCTGAAAAAGAATCATTCAAAAAGAGCCGAAATAAACACAAAAAGCTGTTTTTTAGAAGAAAACGTGCCCCATCGCCTCAGGGCGCCGAGCGAACGCCGCTCTTGCCCGAGATTGGCCGGGACTGTCGTGACGTCATCCACGGGGATCTCCGGCCGGCACCGATGGCGTTGCTGCGTAGCGCGTTGCTTCAGCGGGCTTTTAAGGACTACGTTTTGGAAATTATGGATAATTCAAGCAGTGTTGAACAGTTTGGACTTTCACCATGCATGTTCGAGCCATCAGCAGCTCCAGAAAACAACGGAACCAACGACGCCGCGGAGTGCGCCGGCAGCGAAAGTCGTCGCGACATTTTCCCGTGTTGGAAATCTCGACTGGATAAATGGGTGGATGACAGCTTTTGTTTCCACCTGAAATAAAAGCTGTCATCTTCCAGGCATCAGCGATCACGTTCTGCTCAATTTTTGCATTAATATACCACATCCAAAAGTGAACAAAATAAAAAAATCATTCTAGATTACAAACGCGCCAACTTTACCGCTATTAACAATGAACTGGGCACGTTTGTTGATTACTTTATTGCAAACTCGGACCACTGCTCTGTCGAGGATAACTGGATATCATTCAAAACGAAGGTTCACGAACTAACTGATAAGTATGTCCCAAAGCGCATCGTCACCTCTAATCTACAAGCACCATGCCACAACTCTTACATCAGACGATTATCTATCAAAAACAAATGTCTATACCGCCGCACGAAGCTTTCACCATCTGATGCGAGATGGGCAAAGTACAAGTCTGCTTCCGACGCCTACGTCAACGCGATTAAACTTTCAAAGAATAACTTTTTGTCTGCCACATTACCAACTGTATTGAAAACGAGTGTTAAAAAATTTTGGCACGTTATACACCCTGCAAACGACCCATTAATTAGACAAGACGCCTCCGGTAAACTTATCCCCAATGACCTTTGTGCTTCTGTGCTGAATGACACATTCGTTGAAAGCTTTTCTTCCATTTCAAGCGTTAATCTTCCATTCATACCGCACCACAGGTTCCCGACAATGTCACCTATCACTGTCGATCCACCTGGCCTAGCCAAATTAATTGAATCTTTAAAAAATGATTCTTCACCTGGTTCCGATGTGATTAGCGCTAAATTCCTAAAAAATGCTTGTGCTTATAATTCAGTTATACTAACCAAACTTTTTCAACAGTCACTCGACACAGCAAGCCTTCCTAACGACTGGAAAATTGGGAAGGTGGTTCCACTTGACAAGTCCGGTGGTAAGCACTGCCCTCAAAACTTTTGTCCCATTTCGCTCAGCAGCACATGCTGCAAATTACTAGAACATATTTTCAAGAATGTCGTTACGTTTCTCGATGAGAATTGATTTTTCACGCCTGCGTAACATGGTTTTTGTCAAACATACTCCTGTGAAGCTCAATTACTTGCCTTTACTGATAAGCTATACCGCATAGTTGACAACTCATCTTGCGCTGACTGCATTTTTTTGGACTTTTCCAAAGCCTTTGATAAAGTATGCCATAAATTGCTACTACATAAACTGAGCCATCTTAATCTCGATCCTAACGTCTTCCAATGGATTAAATCTTTCCTTCTAAACCGTTGGCAATTTGTGCATGCTAATAACAGTAATTCACCGATTGCTAACGTGCTGTCTGGTGTTCCACTGGGATCGGTCCTTGGACCACTCCTATTCTTAATCTATATTAATGACCTTCCTTCTGCCATATCTTCTAACATTCACCTTTTTGCTGACGATTGTGTAATATTTCGGGAAATAAATAACGTCAACGATACTGACACTCTCCAGTCAGACCTTAACTTGGTGTCAAACTGGTGCACTACATGGAATATGAAATTAAACACTAACAAATGTAAAGCTTTGCGTGTTTCCCGGCATCTAACGCTCTTCCTTCATTATCTTGATGGTACTCCTCTTGATTGGGTAAAAACATGCAAGTACTTAGGAATTCATATCACTCAAAACTTAACATGGTCTATTCATATTGACTACGTGATTAATAACGCTAACCGCATGTTAGGATACTTACGTCGCAATTTCTCTGCCGCTCCCTCATCCCTTAAACTTCTACTCTATAAAACACTCGTACGTCCGAAACTAGAATACACAGCATCAATATGGGACCCTACGCATGAAAACCTCATATATTTCTTGCAATTAGTCCAAAATAATTCCGTTCGCTTCATTCTTTCAAATTACAACCGTACGGCAAGTATCACAGCCATGAAATCTAACGTCTCACTCCCACCGTTACAATCTCGCCGCAAAATTGGTCGCCTAACAATTTCACAAGCTATATCATCACGTTGCGCTTCACGACTATTACGTGTCACCCCCCCAAATACATTTCACGTCGCAACGATCACCGCCACAAGGTAGGCATCCCAACAAGCCACATCAAATATTCTTTTCAGTGATATCTTCCCCAATCATCTGTGGAATGGAACCGCCTTCCCCCTGATATTACAGCCATTGCTGATAATAAAATCTTTCATGACGCTGTAGCTAATATTGTTTATTCTGAAAAAAGTTGATTGTGTGTTATATCTGCTTCCACTGTATTGTATGCATGTTTTTTACACTATTTTTTCTGGATGTTGGTATTTGTTTTATTCTGTAATATTCATTTTCACTGTATTCTATTTCACTGTTGTTTATCCTAATTAACCCACTCCCCTCTATAATGCCTTTGGACCTGAGGGTATAATAAATAAATAAATGGAGACCACTTACTACTCACCGCCCCCGGCACGCAAGCCTGGAGGGCGGGGGCCGGAGCCTCCTTGACTAAAGGATAACAAAGATATTATATCTCTTCGCGGCATCAGCCGCCAGGCGGATTGGCTTATTTCTGCCAAGCGGGGTCTTCACTGCGCAGCAGGGCTTCCCAGCTTTCTCTGCTACCAACATCTTCGTTGACTCCGGGGTAGTCAGCGCATTCCCATATTCGTTGCTTCCGTGGAACTGCCGGACTGTTGGAACCTGAATGAGCGCGCCTAAATCTATACCGAAATCATTGAGAACTACAAACTAAACAGAAAGCTGGTGCCACCGCCTGATAAGAAGCTAGGTAATAGAGAAGCGACCACATGGCGGCGCCTGCAAGCCAGAAATTTCGTTAACCCAGTATGGGCTTTTCACTTCCTACCAGGGTAACACAAAAACCATATCTCGACTGATCTGTATGTTTTGCGTCGGTGCATACGCATGCATATGTTTTGTGTAGGTGCAAGTGGTAATGAAAAAAAAGTAAATTGCGCCGAAACGTTTTTGTGTACTGCTACTGCATAAAAGTCTGGCCACCAACTTCTTGTAACGCGTGTAAACATGATCTAATTCAGATCACCGGCATGCTTACACGAGTCGCGCGAGGTAAAGCATTTGTTTGGTCATTTATTTGTAGTTACTGGCCTAATTACCCCAAAGGCCTTTTAGAACTACAAAAGAATGCCAAACTGGATGAGTTGGAGTGGGTACACTGCTTTACTGCAGAGCGAAGAGACGAGGCAACCGGGAGGAAGCTCCCGTGTGCGTTTTCCTTCTGTCGCATGTTCGGGCTACTGTTCAACCATGAAACTTCTGCACTTACCCCCGTATGTTCTTTTTTTTTTTTTGCATGCTGAACACGCTTTTGAACAATAAATAAGGCTGCGTTTTGGAGCTCGCAGTGCTGCTCATCAAAATTAGTGTGCTGCGAGATATATTTGCTGCTGTTGCGTATCAAGATAACGAGCAGAATTACTTGTCGCAGATATATGCGTACCGCTGCTCGACGACTTTGCCGTTCCAACTCAAGGACAAATTTGTATGAATTCTGGCGCCATTGTCAATCGTCAGCAGTGACCAAGCGCTCATGAATGCAAATGTTTGCTTTGCTCAAGTATACTAGGCTTATATAATTGGTTTCTTGTTCAGTTACGTGCAGCTGCATGTGCTGCGCGCTGATGAGAGATTAAGAGAATTGTTTGTGCTGCCATGAGGTGCAAGCAATCAGGAAAAAGCAAAAAGGCACACAGTGCATAACGAGCTCAAAAATTTCAAGACTGTGTGCCTTAAAGACGGTGCTTGAAATGGCCTTAGCTCAGCATGGGTGTGAACCAGCTGGAAAAGGCAAAAAGTTTACAAACAGGTAAGAAAGTAATATAGTGAAAAGAGATATATTGCTGCACATATTTTGTGCAGGCAGTTTCGGCATGCTGCGTACCACCAGATTGGTTAACGTGGAGAACAACCGACGGATTCTACCGAGCTATGTGCTGACCGCTGTTTGAAAGGAGCACCATACCAAAACTGGTTTATATACAGGCTTCAACCATTACACGGAACGCCCGAACGAGAGAAAGTAAACAGCACTGGCAGAAGATTACGTTGATCCATGGTTCGCCAAAGCGGGGGCCGCAGCGAAGTAAGTGCATCCGGACGGCCGGCCGACTCTTTGTGAATGGCGTCACTTCTGCCAGTTCTCCCTCTCTGCCATCCCCCCACCCGGCGCTTCCAGAGGCGAAGAGGTCGTGCCGGAGGTGGGTTTTAAGCAGTGTTGTTGGTAACGCGTTACAAGTAATGGCATTACCGGTAACGCGTTACTTTTTCTGGTAACTTAGTAACGTACTCGTTACCAACTTGGCACTGTAACGGGTAACATACTTACATTAACATTTTTCGGTACCGTGAAGTGTCACGTTACTAGTTACTTTTTGTTCCAGTTGTGACCTGCTCCGCCCCCTTTTTTTTAGAAATAAAAAGCACAGAGCACCTAAAGTGATGTAAATAAACAAAATGTACAGCTGCTCCTGACAACCCTTGTTGGGGCTCGCATGCATGCCAGAAAACAGCTGCCCTTGACAACGCAAACTAAAAAGAAAGACAATAGCCATAAAGCACGAAACGTGCACGAACACGCATTCACACACTTGCCTTCACCTACCTCTCCTTGCCAAACCACTCACACACACACAACTCTACAGAGTGGAAGCATGCCGAGCATTTTGGAACATCACATTTTTCAGAATTACTTGAAATTTGTTGAGAGTTCAGCGATGTTTTCTTTGTGAAGTTAGAATTGACGATGGAGTGTCATTTTGTGTTTAATGCCACATTCAGAAGATGGCTTCACCATGTGCAACAGAGTTAGAATCCAACACTTGGAACTCTAAAGGCAACTTTACGCCACTAACATTGTTAAGCTCCTGCACATTTGTGCAAACTATTCTCGTTAAATCAGGATATCGCTTAAAATCTTTGTTTGGGCTAGATGTTATATGTGAAATGTGAGCTTTATAAATTTATCGTAAGTTCTTAATGGGACAAAAACTTAAAATTTATATCCATGAAGTAACGGCAAAGTAACGTACGTGCGGTACTTTTTTTCGGTAACGGTAACGATAACGCGTTACCTTTTTTTGTAGGTAACGTAGGGCGGTAACGCGTTCCTTTTTTGTTAAGGTAACGAGTAACGTATTTAGTTACTTTTTTTTCGGTAACGCCTACAACACTGGTTTTAAGAAGCGATTGCAGCTCTGTTTGCGGATAGAATCGGGAAAAAATTGACACAATGATTTTCAAGGTTCTTTCTTCCCAACCAGAGCGTTTCATGCAATTTGAAAACCGTTTCAGCTTCCCTTTAAGCTTCATCTTAAGAATAGGGCATGATGGCGTATTGGGTTAATTCCCATAGACGCATGAGGCCACTCTCTACTTAACATTCGTAGATCCCTCAGAGTCCTCATACCCTTCGTGGCGCAGTTGTGCAGCAGTCGAGCGATGCGCCACTACTCTGCGATGACAAGTGCTCCCAGCGGTGAACCTAGTGAGGCCCAGGTTGGTCTTCCCGAGTGGCTGATCTTTAATTGAACTGCCACCATGGGCAGTTTGCTCCCTATCCGGAGGGCAGGTTGTTGTGACACTGCAAGGCCACGTGACCTAGGTGTCGTACCTGCCTTTTAGGTTGCTCTCTGGGAACCACTGGCCGGAGACATGCTCGTAATTTTTTGCTGATATTGGTAACAATGCTGATGCGAGATTTTCTGGGTAAACGGGGCTTTTAATGCTGTCTCATTAATAGCAGACTAGACCTGCACAGAAAATAGAAAAGGCAGATTAGCAAGGAAGTGATCTTAGAAAGCTCAAGAGGCAGCACCCTACTTTTTGATGCGAAATCAGGGTGTTTTAGAATGTGCAGCTTCAAAAAGACGATACATGCGCAGTGTGCTGTAAAATCATAGAAATAATTCAACATATTTTACTATAATGTGGCAGTATCCATCCAGATGTCGATATAGGCACGTTCACTCTCCCTGAGGCCCTAGGGTTTGGTGATAACAAAGGTAATATGAATGAACCTGTGGTAGACGTTAGCAAAAAGTGATCGGAGGATTTTTGGCTCGAACGAGGGTGAGGCTTTAAGATTAAGTTCAGAATTAAAAATTGGTCAAACGTAAAATCAGTGGAATGAATGGTGAATTTATAGGCAAAAGCATTAAATTTCACAAATTGGTTAGAGAAATAAGGCAAAAAAGGAATACCGAGCATAGTAGCACCTGCCACCACCCCATTTCAATGGGGACATTCCTAGCCTCCTTGCTTCCGTGGCATAGGCGGATCCTGTGTGGGGGAGACACTTTTCGGAGTGCAGGCAGTGCAACACCTCATGACCTATGTTGGAGGTGTTGTGGTTTTTTGTGTTAGTTTTATTTTTGTGGAACTAGCGCCATAATTATCCAGGAAGCAAGGTGTCCGTGCTCATCTCTGAACAGTTGAGGTGACTGGTGGCCTGTGCATTCATTACGGATTTTTGTAACGAAGTTCCTTGAGATGGAGAGCGTTTGAGAGTGCAACATCACAATATGGCAGCACATAATCACACGGTAGTTTTTAAATTTCACATAATTTTTAAATTTTAAATTTTAAAATCCCTGGATCACGCATGAAATAATTCATATTAAACAAAAGATCTAAAGACTCAGACAGCGGAACAAATTTTGCACCATCCCTGACTACCACTGTCGCCTTAATTCATTAAATAGGCAACTTAAACATGCAACTCGAAATGCAAAAGAACATTTCTGCAACACTACATTACAAAACTTTATTAAAACTGCACCAAACAAATTTTGGCGTTACTTGAGCACAAAGCAAAAGATAAGTCTTCCCATGTCATCTCTGGACGGCAAACTTAAAGCAGATTCGTTCAACAAATATTTTCAATCGGTCTTCACTTTTGATAAAAACCACGTTGGCCAGATTGCGCCACAACAATATGGCCAAGAGCATCTCGTTGGTACGCCCACAATTTCTGAGGCTGGTGTGCTATCCTTGCTTCTAAGTGTTGATGAAAAGAAAAGTAGCGGCCCTGATGGCATTCTTAAAGGGACCCCAAAACACATTTTCAGTGCATTGTTTTGCTTGTTGGTTGCATAGGAGTTATAGTGATGTTATTAGCATCGGTTGTACCACGTATACTTCTGTTTTTAATATTTTAATTAGCTTGAAAAAACAAATTCATGGCGCTGACGGTGTCACCATACAGTGGCGGTTTTTAGCATCGGATATGACATCACAGAGGGCAAGCTTTATGATTGGACAAAGAGTAAATATACTGCAAATTGTGTTAATAACTAGAGATACGTTCTGTCAAGTTTTTGTGTTCTATATTACATTAACAAAACCAACTTGTCTGCCCTAGATAAAAGCACTGAAAAACAAGTAAAACAAAAATACACCACTAGATGCTCTGGCTACTTTTTTGCATCGAATGACTTTGCGCTTCTCTGTAAACATCCTACGACCTAGCACTAACACTTATGGGTAATCTCTATGTATCTGAAAGCGGCTTTGCAGAGTTGATCCGATCGAGCCATTGCGCTCTATAAGCGTTCGTTTCGGTGCCAAGGAATGATGCGTTCTGTTCACATTTAGCAGACAGTGCGCATCGTCAGCGTGTGGAGGATCACCGGGTGGCGGCGCCAGATGGCGCCAGGCGCCACGTTCCCGTCAACAGTGCGCACTCATTGCTCGCCGTGACCAACCAGCGTGCTAGGGGCGATGGATGGCGGTAAGCAGTAGCGGTACGCGCTATGCTAAATGTGTCTGATATCTTGCGCAGGCTGTCGCATCGTCGCAGTATCTCACGCTTGAGTTCGGATCCATAAGTAAGGAAACGTCACTGATCAGTGTTCTCTTCTGCGTCGTCGACGTGACGATGAAGCATCGCTGGGCATTCACATGGTTGTTGTAACCATGCAAACGGTGCCGCCAGCCGTGGCATGAATGAGTTACAGAGAACAGGCATTCATGGAGTGTAAACTTCCGCCACATGCTAAGATAGGCTGTTTTGATTGGTCGCACAGTGTGTCGTCATTGGGAGAGTGAAATGGGAATGGGAAGCTGCGCGAAAATAGAGTTGAGGGCAGCATTTTGTTTGCTTGTATTTTGAAATTTCTTCATTGAATAACTCCCGTTCCTACGCATCGATTCTCGTAATTCTTTTTGAGTCAGCATCTGTGCGACATAAAGAATCCGTGCAAGTGGTGTTTCGCAGCCCCTTTAATGGTTTTCTGAAACATTATGCCGAGCTTTGTAGCAAATGTCCTTGTCTTCTTTTCGAGAAATCAATTTGTGAATATTGCATTCCCTCTAAATGGAAAATCGCCAAAGTAATTCCTGTTCACAAATCAGGTGATAAACACTCCCCGAATAATTATCGACCCATATCTCTGACATGTACATGAGGGAAAATTCTGGAACACATTATCCTAAAATTCCTGACTCAATACGTAGAGGCTAAAAAGCTAATTCACCTTTGCCAGCACGGTTTTAGAAATGGACTATCCACTATAACACAACTTGTTGAATTTGTGCATGATCTTGTGCAAGGTATTCTCGGTTTCTTCGACTTGCCGATGACGGTAAGCTGGAGTTTCTCGGATCCATCCGAGTTGCAGCAAAAGAGTACTGTTACTCTCTCCGTGCTTTTCTGGCCGCCCTGGCATGCCTGGCCTTTTACGCACAAACTCCTTTCCGGTTAAAGATTGAAAAAGAGGCCCGCTTCGTCGGCATTAAATATGTCGCGTGGCGCGTACTCCGAAATCAGCGCCGGCAGCGTGTTCAGCCACTCGTCCACAGCTGACTGGTCCACTTTCTTGCCTTCACCTGAGACGACCTGGTAGACAAGTCCGTGCCACTCTTTAACCCTTTATAAGGCGCAAAAATATAAGCAAAGAAATTAAGTTTTTTAATGAAAAATCTGTTTATTCAAATAAAAAAAACGTGTTTCAAGCAACTTTGAATAATGTACATCGTTCTAAGAAAGCTTAAAAGGTGGGACAGCATATGTCCCAGTGCACGCGAAAGGGTGAAAAGCAAAGTGGGACAACCCATGTCCCACTGAACACGAGGCGCTATCACACAGTGACAGGTTTTTACAAAAACTGCTTATCTGTTTGAATGAAATGGTGAGAAACAGTCAGTACATAACGGCACATTGCAAGCTCCACACATGAACTTTGTGCGGACTTCGGAGCGCTTTGTTGAGCACCAACGGCACCTCCTCCTTGTTCCAGACGCTTTTGGGAAGTGGTCTCTTCCTTGAAATCTGATCTCAGCTGGGACACCAGTCATCAAGGCGCCACTTTTGCATCCATTTTTACGCTGAAAGTCTCCTCGCGACTTCCTTCCAGCGCGAAAGCTTTGACGCTGGATAAGCTGTCGCCCAAGAATCAGCTTGAAGTGAAGGAAGTCCAAGTTTTCTGCATGGGCTGTATGCTGTACAAAAGCGTTCACGATAGCAGCATCAAGGAGAAAATAATATATTCGGTGCCATCCCTTTTTTGACCTCCGATCTACTGGATAAGCATTCCGATTCTGATCGAACCGGTCAACACCGCCCATCCAACAATTGTAGTCCTTCAGAGCCTTGGGGCACGTAATATGTATTTTTTTGCCACAGGGTAGCTTTCGCTCTACTGAGGCTTCTTCTTGGGGATCATGGTGGTTGGACATTATATGGACGTTTTTAGTGTCCCGCCACTGGTAGACTGAAATTGGTCCCTTCGACCTGCAGATGAAGGACCCGCGGGTTAGCTTGTTATCTACCTTTACTTCAGGCGGCAGGTCTTTTCTGTTGGGCCTGAACGTGCCACAAGCAAACACGCCTCGTTGTCTAAGGCGTAGAAGCAGCTTCGAGGATGAGAAAAAATTGTCGAAGAACATATGGGAGCCTGCTTCCACAACATCCTCGCTGAGGGAAAGGACAACATGTTCACCCAGACCTAGGTCGTCTGGCCTATTTTGCGTTCGTCCTGTATACAAGTCAAATTTGCACAAATATCCTGTTTCGCTGTCGGCAAGGCTCCACATTTTGTAACCGCGCTTTATCTTTGGCTTCATCGGCATGTACTGTTTCATTGACGATCTTCCTTTGAACAGGATCATGGATTCGTCGACAGCAACGTGCGAAGAGGGTTTATACTCTTCCCGAAACTTCTTGTTTAGAAGATCCATGAGAGGCCTCACTTTATAGCATCTGTCGTAGTTTGGCGCGGTCTTTAAGGGCAGCTTAGAGTTGTCATTTAGGTGCAGACAGTTCATAATCTGCTGAAATCGCCGAAACGACATCACGCTGGATATTTCAGGTACGTTGAAAAACCTACCAGAACTCCAGTATAGGTATACCTGCGGCAAGGGGTGAATGCTTATCAGAATGAGCATGCCTACATATGCCTTTAGCTCGCTGACTGTTATAGGCTCATAGTGTGTCTTCCCTTCCTGAGATGCATAGAGATTTGTTTCTTGCACAATCATCTGCCACACTTCTTCATCAAAATACAGGGTGAATGCATCACACGCACTGCTTTGTGGACCGAGATTTGGTGAAAATGTGGGCGGTTTTTCTGTGATGGCGCTAGGAATGTCGGTCGGCAGTCCTGCAATCCAGCCTGTTGACTGCGGTTCTCCTTCGTCATAATCGTCTGATGCATCATCATTCTCAATTACGTTAGCATGCATTTTCTTGCTTTTTCTCTTCCTTTTTTGAGTTTTTTTACGAATTTTGGGTGCTGGCTCGTCAACCTCATCACATTCTGACGTCTCTACGGGAACAAGAGCTGATGAGGAGGGCACATTGAAATCATCGCCCGAAGAATCTGTGAATGAATCAGTAGCGTAGTCGTCTGGGAGGCTGAAGAATAAATCTAAAGCTTCCTCGGCAGTGAGCTTTTGATTCCCTAAAAAGAAAATACAATACACTGCATTTTTGAAAGAATTACTGGTGACACAGTGTCACTGCTAGGCTAACAAAACCATGTGCAATATCAGATTTTCATGAATACATCGCATTACGCTGCACAAAAAAAAAAAAAACTCATTCAAGGGCAAACACTATACAGACACAGGAACATGCGGAACACAAAATAAATCTTACCGGGCATTTTAGAAGCATCTACGGTGAGTTCGAAAAGCACATGGCGTGAACAAACACACTTTGAAAAATGTAGCAGGTTTGACAGAGTGCAGACTACTAGTGCCACCTTGTATGGCAAAAAAAAAGGTGTAATATAGTTGTACGAACTTTTCGCAGATGGCACCACAAGCAGTTGCCGCTCCAGTTTTCTCTAGATTTGCAGGGACAGCGCATTTCCAAAACTAGCGAGGTGGGACGCGGGTGTCCCAATGAGGCATAAAGGGTTAAACCGGTGCAGCCATCCCCCAGATGCTTGGAAATTTTCAATTCCAAGCGAAAGCGCAATGGTGTCTGCTTTTTCACGCTGCTCCTTGCCGTCCACGTTGACGCCGGCCACTGTCACTTTGCGGAACCAAGTCAGCAGGACCTCTTCCAGCTTGACATGGGTCGCTGTTTTCGCCTGTTTCACGTTCACACCGAAGTGCTGCACATTCTTTAAGATAACATCTCGCTGCCCAACAATGGTGCAGAGCGTCGACGGTGCCAAACCTAGCTCTTTTGCTAAGTTGACACGCTTCTTCTTAGGGTTTTCGTCAACCTTCTTCAGCACATCGAGCTTCTCCTTAAAAGAAAGGGCTTTACACTTCCGCGACATGTCGGCAGCAGCGAACGCTTGCGTCCTTGTCACGTTTGGGCAGTTCACGTCACAGCGAAGCACAGAAAGAAGCGGCCAACGGAGAACTGCGGTGGTAGTGGTGGTAGGTGCTATGGGATATTCTGGGGAGGGGGTACTGGTCCCGACGTATGTTGGCCCTTAGGGCATCACTCTTGGGGACCAGGGGTAGGGGTTAGGGGGATGTAGGGGGGGAGGGGAGGGGGAAGGTGGGTGCCGTCGTGTCCGGGGGAAGCCGTGGCCTGGGGTCCGTCAGGAGGATCTTTTGGTCCTGCCATCACGTCGCCGCATCAGCAACTCCAGCTCGCACCTGGGAGGGGGAAACTGCGGTGCACTGGGAGTGTGCAAGCACCGGCGGGGGGAGGGGGAGAGACCTGGTGCACTGGGATAGTGTACAAGCACCAGGCTGGGGAAGGAGCCGCGGTCCTCTTGTAGCCATCGCCTCGTGCTAGATGGGGCGACGGACTAGAGTAGGAGGCTCAGGCCAGACTCCCCAAGAAAGGAGAGGAGGACCCGGTGCGCTTGAAGCTGGTTGCGGACCGGAAACAGCAGGTCGTCCTTCGTGGTGGTCGGGAGACCAAGTGCCCAGTAGCCCGACTCCAGGCATTGCCTGGGGAGGTCGTGGGTCGGGCACGCCAACAGAAGGTGACCGAGAGTGCCCGTGTCACCGCAAGAAGGGCAGGCAGGGGAGGAGGCCCGGCCATGGACGTACAGCCTGGAAGGCGTCCACGTGCATCCGATACGGAGACGCAGAAGGAGGGAACGGTCCCGCCGGGGCAGCTGGTCCGAGAGCCGGCGGAAGGGCTTTCAGGCCGCTATTCTCCGGTCCGGGTGAAGGGTCCGCACCACCTGCAACAGGAGAGAGCGGGCAAAATCGTGCTGGTTCACTGCTAAAGATACTGGGGGCCCGTCGGCGTGAGCTGACTTGGCCGAAGCATCGGCCAGGTCGTTGCCCTCAATGCCGGAGTGGCCCTGCACCCAATGCAGCGTGATCCGGTGGCCCGCATCCTTCAGGCCGTGCAGACGGGCCCTGAGCTGAGAAGTGGTGGCCACGGTATCGTGAGGCCTGGTCAGCAGCTGAAGGACTGGCCGGGAGTCGCAAAGGACTGCCACAGGGCCAGGTGGGAGGGCCGCCATGAGGTCAGCCGCCAGGTGTAGTCCTGCCAGCTCGGCAGCTGTCGAACTGCTTGGGAAGGAGAGCCTGCAAGACTTGGTGACGCCCAACTGCGGGGCCACGAGAGCCGCAGCCGCCCGGCCTGAGGCCGGCAGCACCGACCCATCGGTAAAGAGGAGAGTGGAGCTTCCGCACTCCTCCAGAAAGGCAGCAGCAGCCTGCTTGATGGCTGCAGTCGGTCTGCGGCGCTTGGACGTGCCTCCAAAGTCCAGGGAGACCAGCAGAGGAGGACGCGTTGGGAGTGGGGGGAGGGCCAAATGGCTGTTGGGTCGGCCCAGGGACTCCAAGTAAGCACCGGCGAGCATGCCCATTCTGGAGTGGGGGCGCCCCAAGAGACGTGCACAGAGGGCTTCACCGTCAGGTACATGGTGGAGCCGGTCCGTGTGTGTGAGGCCTCTCTGCAATAACAGAAGGTTTAGTGGGAGCACCCCCGCTTCGGCAAGGGTGGCCGGGGTCTGGGAGGTCCGTGGGACTCCCAACAGACGGCGGATCCATTTCCGCCGAGCGATCTCGAGGCGGTTGAGCCGGGTGGCCTTGAGGGTCACCAGGGGGAGGGCGTAGAGGACTGCCGAAGTCCCGGCAGCTTCGAACAGCCGGATGGCCCAGGTGGCAGAGCAGCCATTCCCGCGTGCCAGGAGGTGCTCGGCCGTTCGGTTGACGCGGTCCAGGTGGAGCAGGAGGGGCTTGTCTGCCGGGATCCAAGTGAGGCAATGGTCAATGGTAAGCCCAAGGTACCTCACTTGCTGTCTCCAGGCCAGGTTGGTGCCGTCGATCTGCAAGGTGCGGATCCCGGCCATGGCCCGTGCACCTCGTGGATGGACGAGGAGGGCCTCCGATTGTGGCGGAGAGCACCAGGCCCTTGGAAGTCAGGTAGGACTTAACCGCGTCGAGGGCCCGCTGGAGGGCCCGCCTTGCAGAGATGATGTGTCTGCGGGGGGCGCGGACCCAGAGGGCGGTGTCATCTGCGTAAAGAGAGCAGAAGACTCGGAGGCGATCCTGCTGGATGGCGTTCGGGAGGCCGGCCATGACCAGGTTGAAGAGGAAGGGGCTGAGGACTGTGCCCTGTGGAACCCCGGCGGTGATGGGGCGAGGAGAGCTCAGGGTGCCCCCGACCCGAACCTGCATGGACCGGTTGGAAAGAAAGGCGGTTACGAAACGGCGCAACCGCCCAGTCACTCCAAGATAGTCTAGAGCCTGCTCGATCGTGGAGTGGGGCAGGTTGTCGAAGGCTGTCTGGACGTCCAGGAGGACCAGGAGGGCGACCTCTCCCTGCTGCTTGGCCTCCTCCAGGCAGAAGACCACGTCGGCAATGGAGTCTGCTGTGCAGCGGTGCCTGCGGAAACCCGTCTGGCACTCGGAGAGGAAGTCGCTGGCCCTGGCTATCCAGGAGAGGCATTGCAGGGACACGAACTCCATTGACTTGCAGGCTGCTGAAATCAGCGACACAGGTCGGTAGGAGGAAAGAGCCCTGAGGGGCTTCCTGGCCTTCCAGATCGGGACCACGATTGCCGTGGACCAGCTCTCCGGGAGGATGCCGCTGTCCCAGATGATGTTGAAGGCATCCAGGAGGCGGGCCTGCTCTGGGGCGTCCAGGTTCCGCAGCATCTGCAAACTGAGCCCATCTGCCCCAGGAGCGCTCCGCTGCTTGGAGCTGTGGAGGGCTCGGTGGAGCTCGTGAGGAGTGATGGGAGCTTCACACAGGGCTACAACGGAACTGGTTACGCCTGCCGGAAGAGGGGGTCGTCCGGGAGGGGGCAGGGCCAGGGGGACCAGAGGAGGGACGGAAACCGTGAGGCTGGCAGAAAAGTGGTCGGCCAGCTGCTCAGCCATGGCCAGGTAGGAGACCCTCCTGGCGATGGCTGCGCCCAGGACAGTGTGGCGGCTGGTGGCCACCTGCAAGAGGGACCGGAACAGTACCCAGGCCCTGGAGGACTGCCGAGCAGACTGGAGTGAGCGGCAGATGCCGGCCCAGCTCTCTCTTGTCCGTCGGTTGGCCTGGCGGCGGCAGGTGGCGTCGATCCTGCGGTAGGCCTTCCAGTCCTCGGGAGCCCACGTCCTCTCCGCCCTGCGTTCCGCACGGCGCCTGGCAGCGCGGAGACCCAGGAGGCGGAGGTCGGGGACAGGGGCCTGCGCGTGACACGACACCGACATCGTGGCCGCCTGGGCGCAGGACTTCAGGCAATCCAGGTAATCACCTGCGAATGGGTTTTCTTTAGTGAGCTCCCTAAATTGGGGCCACTTAATGAGGCGATACTCCCTGTCCTTTGGACGCTGTTGTTGGGCAGGGCTCAGGTGAATGGGAAAGTGGTCCGATCCAAGGGAGTCTGCTGCCCGCTTCCAAGAGTATCGGCAGGCTTCCGAGTGGAGGGCCAGGTTGATGACCGTGGAGTGGCCTGGGCGGATGAATGTGGCCACCTTAGGCCACAGGAGGTGTAGGCCAGCAGCCGGTCCAGGAGCTTCCTGCCGCGGGAGGTGGTCGTCTGGCTGCCCCAGTCTGTGGTGGGCATTAAAATCGCCACAGATTAGGGCATCCTTGCCTAAGCGGGAGTAGAGCGCAGTTAGACAAGAAGGGTCCCAGGGAACGCTAGGGGGAACGTAGACAGAGGCCACCGATGTGTCCTTGCCATCAAGGCGGACGCGGATGGCGGAGACTTCCATCGGGCTCATGTCTGGGGAGGCCACGTGCAGGACGGTGTGGGGCAGGTTGCTCCGCACGTAGATGCCAGCACGGGGCCTCTCCTGTGGGTGGGAGCTGTCCAGGCAGGGGGCCGCACTGCAGGTCTGCAGTGCGCAGCTGGAGCAGCCTGCATAGCCCGTGTACCCAGGGAGGCGGGCGGCATCGACTGGGACGCGGGTCTCCTGTAAGGCAAGCACATCACATCAGGGTTTAATGTGCCCTGCAATAGGAGGTCCCTGAGCTCGGCGTGGCGCGCACGCAGGGAGTTCACGTTCCACTGCAGAACATGCGGCCGTGCTCCGGGACCTTTACGCCTGGCCATGTCTGTAGCTTGAGGGGCTCGCTCCAGCGAGAGCTGCCTCACACAGCCGGCGAGCCCCTGAGTTGGGGGGGAGCTGTGGCAGGAGGGACTGGACAGCCATCCGCAGGGCAGCGGTCACCGTCGGCAGTGCGTCCGGGGCAGGGGCTCGGGCCTGGGCAGCAGGGCGGGAGGGCCATCGCGTAGGTTATGCCGCCGGTGGTCCTGGTTGCCGGGGACCTTTGCTCCCGGTAGGGCTGGTGCTGCTGGCGGACCTCGGCCATGACTGCATGGTGGGCGGCAGGGTTGGCTGTCCCCCAGAGGGCTGTGGTGAGCTGGCTCTGCTCCTTCCAGCGGCGGCAGGTGTGGTCCACAGCGCTGTGACGCCCTCCGCAGTGGAGGCACCTGGGGGTCTGTGCAGTACAGGACCTGCGATGGTGAGGGCCGCTGCAAAAGGTGCAGCGCTGGGGTCTTGTGCAGGTGGCAACCGCGTGGTTGAAGCCGCCGCACTGGGAGCACTGCAGCGGGCGGGCCTTGAAGGGATGAACCCGGAACGGCATCCCTGCGATAAGGACCTGTTCAGGCGGGGCAGCGCTCAATCTAATGGTTACAGCTTTGCCGCGGCGCCGGATGCTCTGGATGTCGACGGAGGCCTCGATGGTGTCCGCGATGTCCCTATCCGACACCGCTGGATCCACGCCGAAGATGGTCCCGAGGCAGCTGTCTGGTCGGGACGCCTCGAATGGCCTGACCGGCGTGTTGAGGAGTGTCCTCAGGCCCATGAGACCGGCCAGGGACTCCTCCGAGGCGACGTCAGCAGCAATGATGTTGCGCCGCCGGTTGATCCTGACCTCCAGGACGCCAGGCAGGGAGTAGAGGAAGGCGCTGTAATCCTCCCTCACCACGTCACGGAGGGAGAGGGACCTCTGCTGTGGCTGGAAGAGGACCGTTGAATAACGGGGGCGTCTCCGAGTCCCTGAGCGCCTGGCCTTGCGCTGGACCAGGATCCAGCCTCCCTCGCGTCGGTGGTCCTGGCTGCCTACATCAGGGGGGGGGAGGAGGGGGCAGTCTCCTTACTTACCTGCGTATTCTGGACAGGGGAGGAAAGCAGAGAGTCCTCAGGCTGGGCCTCGCGCGGTGGTTGTGCGCTGGAGGACTGCAGGTAGGGCTGCTGGGTGGCCGCCACCAGCAGGCTGCAGGGCGCTGGAGTGTTCGGCGCTGGCTGCAGGGGTTGTCCTTATGGCAGCAACGTCTACAAGGCTGTCTGGCTCTCCAGGGGGCTGGCTAGGCATCTCTTGGGAGGAACCTGCAGGGGAAGCGGTAAGAGCGGTGTCTGCCGCAGAAGGGCTCACCTGCTCCTGCGTGTCCGCCATCGTGTGCTTGCGCCGCGAGGCTTCTTAGGCTGGCGCCTAGGTCCTGGGAGCTGGTCTGGGTGCTCCTTCAGGTACTGGGCCCGCTGGCGCGTCACCATCGGTGATGGAGAAGGGGACGGGGGCCTGGAGGGGAGGGTGGCGTCCAGGGAGTCATCGTCAGCTGGGCTGTCTGAAGCTGGGAGCTGGGAGAACTGCGGTCCCTGCGGCGGCGGCACCCAGCGGCACAGGCTTCCCGGGAACAGCCGGCGAGACAACTTTTCGATAGACCAATGAGCTGCCAGAAAATAGGTGACGTACACGATTGGGCACGTGCCTCGCCTTGGCCGTCCTTGGTTCGTGCTGGTCGGGTTGCTACATGGTTGCTACGAAAGGGAGGTGGGGGTAGGGGGGGGAGAGAAGAGGCAGCGGCCGCGGGCCGCGGTGGGTACCCTCTCCCCCTGTGAGCGCCAGTGTTGCGCTGAGCCGCTTGGTGGCTCGGTTTGCGTGTTCGTACAACGTTCGTCGTGGCAGGGGGTGGGGGGTGGAGAGGACTCGCGGCGGCCCCGGCGGCTATGTAGGAACGCTGCCACTCGGAACATCGTCTTTGTTCATGGCACCGCTCACAACTGCTCATCAGTTTGTTTGGCCTAGAATCCCACTTCTGAAATGTTATACTCTCGGGTTCGTGAATCAACTCAGCCAAGGGCTGGCTAGTGAAGACATAAAACGTGGTTTAGTGAAAAGAAAACAAAAGGAAATCGCACACAGGAACGCACGCCCATCGCACACGGAACACACAGGAGACGACTATGACACGCACACACACATTGCCACAAAAAAAAAAACACTCTTTCGTTCTATTCGTATACAAGAGACCGACACGTGCGGTAGCCATGAAACAACTGCCGTTTATTGCCCGCTCACCGGAAGTGCCCGAGCACGTTGCCAGACTGGCTGGCGTGCACCGTACAGTTTTAGCGGTCACCGATACATCCTCTTTTCTATAAACATTGAGAAGGTGACTACAGAGTAAGTCCTTCACAATAGGGAGCGGGTGATATGCAGGACGGGGCGCCTTAATTCTGGTGGGCCAACCGGCGGGGAGGCCTTCTGAGTCTTGAGGACCGTCTTAGTTCTGCACCAACCACTCTAGTCGGTCCAGAGGATGTAGTGTGTTCTGTAGCAGTCTCTGCTGCTCCCCCTTGAGGTTGCACCGCTGGCCGCTCTCCTGTTTGTTGCTTGGGCGACACGCTTGGTTCGGTTGCCCCCAACGCTCCAGCTGGTCTAGGGGGTGTGAGAGGAACGAACTCCGCGGAACCCCTTTCTCCTGCTGCTGGCGAGGATGCTGTAGGCGGTCTTAGTAGTCTAGGTGGTGTACACAGCTCCCTTGCAGGGGCTGTTGATCTTGCACTCGATAACGGAGTGTCAACACGCATGAGGGCCTGTTGGGGTCTTGTCGCTCTCTGCAACACTGGGCGACTTTCCACGTCTCCAGCGCTGCGTCCTGTAGGATGAAGCTGTTGTGATGTTGGGTTGCCAATCTCTCTCGTTTTTCGCAAGTCTTGACGGTTCCTTCTAAATTCGCTTCCATCCTCTGTTATTACTCTGTATAATCGGGGGGCCACAAGATCTAAAACTATAGCTTTTGTGCCCCACTTGCTTCCAGACCTAATCCGAACGCTGTCTCCAGGCTGTAATGGCGGGAGCTGCTGTCCTTTGTTCGTATCCTGCTTATGTTTTCGAGGTTTTGAGAGCTGCTGAGCTGAATCCGAGCAGGGGTCCGGGAGCGGCGTTCTGCTGTCGCGACCCATGAGATACTTGGATGGTGAGACACCGTCTTCCAGCGGAGACGCACGATAGTTGAGGAGGCCAAGCCAAAACTCCTCCTTTGATGATCCTGCCTTCTTGAGTAGCCTCTTGATTATTTGTACGCCTTTCTCCGCGAGTCCATTCGATTTCGGATAATAAGGGCTGGAAATGATGTGTTCAAAGTCAAACATCACTGCAAAGTCCTTAAATTCCTTGGCTGTGAATTGGGGACCTCCATCAGTGCAGACCTCGTGGGGGATGCCATAACGTGCAAATATCCGAGATAGTTTGTTTATGACCTCGGTAGTTGTGGTGGCGTTCAACTCCTCCACCTCCGGATAGTTAGAGTAGGCATCGTACACAACAAGGTAATGCTTCCCAGCATGCTCGCATAAGTCGGCTCCCACCCTGTACCATGGCCGACTGGGCGTATCCCGTAACAGCAGAGGTTCAGCAGGCTGTTTGTAAGCATGTATCTGACAGGGTCGGACACCGCTCAGC
This sequence comes from Amblyomma americanum, assembly GCF_052857255.1. Lineage (NCBI taxonomy): Eukaryota > Metazoa > Arthropoda > Arachnida > Ixodida > Ixodidae > Amblyomma > Amblyomma americanum. Next base: position 201,337,557 of record NC_135502.1, read on the forward strand.
CATTTCTCTTATTTCAGCTGCCATCCTGGGCCAGTACATGAGGCTGCGTGCTCGTGATGTGCATTTCGCTATGCCCAGATGCCCTCGATGCAACCGACAAAGCATTTCCTTTCGAAGCTCGGAAGGAATGACAACTTTGGTACCTTTCAACAACACACCTTCCACCACTGACAGTTCACTGGTGTGCGTTTTCCACTCCCCGTTCAAAGACTGTGACGCCTGCAGTTTTGCCATGATTTGCTGCAGCTCCGGGTCCCTAGCCGTGGCATCTTTCAATTTGTCCATTGTTCTCTTGCTCACCCGGTCCTCCAAGACACTTATGGCGTGTATTTCCAAGTCATCTGATAAGTTATCTGACAAGCGTTTCCCGTGCATCCTGGAAAGAGTGTCAGCAATAACCAGTTTCTTCCCAGGAACAAATTGCAACAGGTAGTCGTATTTCAGCAGTAGCAGGAAGAGCCTTTGAAGTCGAGGCGGGATGTCTCCGAGTCCTTTCTTCGAGATAGATATCAATGGACTGTGATCGGTCTCTATAGCGATTCTTCGGCCCAAGACAAACTCATTAAACTTCTCACAGCCAAACACTATTCCAAGGGCTTCCTTTTCAATCTGTGCGTATCTGCGCTCGGTCTCTGTCAGGACCCTTGACGCATAGCCTACAGGCCGCCAGTCGCTACCATGCTGCTGGGAAAGGGCTGCACCCAATGCAAAGGCGGATGCGTCAGTGGACAGCTTTGTAGGTAAAGATGGATCAAATATAGCAAGTACAGGAGCTTGCGTGAGCATTTCGTTTAGACGGGCCCACTTGATGTCGTGCGCTATAGTCCATTCAAAGACAGAGTCCTCCCGCAACAGACCACGAAGTGATTCTGTCTGACTTGCTAAGTTCGGCAAGTACTTGCTGAAATAGTTGACTGCTCCAAGTAGCCTCTGGACTTCCTTTTTCGTAGCTGGCTTCTGGCAATGGGCTAGGCACTCTACCAGTTCTGGGTTTGGTTTGATGCCTTGTTCACTTATTCTGTCTCCAAGGAAGTCGATCTGTTTCACTCCGAACCTACATTTGTCCCAATTAAGAGTTAGGCCAGCAGCACTGGCCGTTTCCAAGGCTCTGTACAGTCTCTCCTGGTGCTCTTCCCATGAGGCACCCCAAACCAAAATGTCATCGATGTAGATGCGTACCCCTGGTAGACCGTCGAAAATCTCTGTCATTGTCCTTTGAAATATCTCTGGAGCCGATGAAATACCAAAGGGCAGCCTTAGGAACCGGTAACGACCAAATGGACTGCTAAATGTGCAAATTCTCGAGGACATGTCATCAAGCGGGATTTGGTGGAATCCACTATTGGCGTCAAGCGTGCTGAAATATTTCGCTCCTGCCAGTTCACTTTCAATCTCTTCCCTGCGCGGAAGCTGAAAGTGTTCCCTCTTCAAAGCCTTGTTCACTTTTTGGGGGTCCATGCAGACGCGAAGTTGGCCGTTCTTCTTTCGAGCAATAACAAGTGGGCTTACCCAGTCAGATGGCTCTCGCACCTTGGCAATGATTCCTGCAGCCTCCAGGCGATCAAGCTCCTCTTTCAGCCGCGATCGAATTGCGTGAGGTACCCGCCGCGCTGGCTCGGCGACTGGATGGGCGCCATCTTGAAGAGTCATGCTGTATTCCCGCTTCAGTTTTCCGATGCCCGTGAACAACTTGGGATACTGCCGGCGAACGCACTCGGACAAAGCCTCATCTTTTTTTACTGCTCTGATTCTGTTGACAAGACCAGACTGCTCACAAGCCTGCAGTCCCAAGATCGCTTGACGGCCCTTCTTCACAACAAAGAATTCCACTAGTCGAGTGTCGGCGCCAATCCGAACCGGGAGGCATACCTTTCCCATGTGCACGATTTCATTCCCGCCGTAGCTGCGTAGTACAGCCCTGGCTGGCTCTGGCTGCTGCTTGGTTCCCAGGGCTTCAAACAGACCGCGCGGCAGCAGGTTGGCCTGCGCGCCGGTGTCGACTTTCAGCCGCACTTCCCGTCCCGAAATACGAGTTGCTACCTCCCAGTCGCGCACATCAGCAGCGCTCGCTTTCTTGCATGCTGTAGATACGTGCAGCACGGTAAAGTCGTCGTCGTCGTCCGGCCGCTCGGCAACCTCGTTAACATCCGCTGCTCTTGCTTTGCAGCAAACTGCGAAATGATTCTGCCTTCCGCACCTAGCACATTTTTTCCTATATGCTGGACACTAGCGAGGCCTATGCGAGCGGTTGCAGTAGCCGCATTTCTTTTCTTGGTGTCTCCCTTTGCCGTAACCCAGCGCGTCGTTCCTGTGCTGCTGATGCTTGTTTTTCTCTTCACCCACTGCGTCGACGCTTTTGTCTTCACTCCACACTTTGCTTTGTGCGGCAGTGATTTCCTCAGCCTTTGCCCACTCGACGGCTGTGGTGAGTGTCAAGTCCTTTTTGGCTAGAAGCTTTTCCCTCAACGTCTTACTAGATGTGCCGTACACTATTTGGTCTCGCAGCATCGATTCCCGAAGGTTGTCAAAATTGCAGGTCTTGGATTTCAGTTGCAGGTCTCGATAGAATTGCTCGAACGGCTCACCTTCGGCTTGCGTGCGGTTCCGGAACACGTAGCGCTCGAACGTCTCATTGCTCTGAGGTAGGCAGTAGGCTTCAAAAGCTTGCACTAGCTTGTCGTAGTCCTTCTTGTCTTCAGCGGTAAGATCGAAGGTGTTGTAAACATCTATTGCCTCTTGACCGGCGAGGTGAAGCAAAATGGCGGCTTTCTGGGCGTTGCTGCGTTGTCGTCCTGGCTCTGTTGACTCAGTGGCGATGAAGTAGAGCTCTACCCGTTGCTTGAATCGAGTCCAGTTGTCCGCCACATTAGCCCCGAAACGTAACGACTCCGGGGGCGGAAGCTCCGTCATTTTTTTGTTTTGTTTTTTGGCGCGGGAACTGGTCACTTCTGACACCATGTATACAAGAGACCGACACGTGCGGTAGCCATGAAACAACTGCCGTTTATTGCCCGCTCACCGGAAGTGCCCGAGCACGTTGTCAGACTGGCACCGTACAGTTTTAGCGGTCACCGATACAATTCCTGTACCAGCCCCGCCTCGAGCTGCAAGCCACGGTGTCCAGTGTAGGGGGTGCCACCAATCCGCCTTTTTCACGACGCGACTGCACATGCGCCCATCCCCTGGCGGCGGTGTCGCGAAACATATTGGAAGGGTCGCTCGTTCCACTCGAGACCGGTTGTGGAAGTGTAAACAAACCGGCTTCCTACGCGGGGTGCGTTGCTGCAGCCGTCGGGCGTTCAGCGCGACGCATTTGGCGATACCTACGAAATCTGTTGCATACGGCAGCAATGCCCAATATGTAAAGGGAAGTAAACTCGGATTTTTTCACTTTCCGAGCGCTTCCCTGGTCAGCCTTCGTCGCCAAGCGTGGATAAAAACAGTCCGCCGGCTCGACGATCGTGCCGCCCTTGGGCACCATCAAGCACGTCAAGACTGTGCGGGAATCACTTTCTGACAGGTACGGACGAGGTACTGTGTTTAAATGCGTGTGCAGTCTATTACGAAGTGTTTTATTCATGGGCAGGAAGGCCTCGAATGTCACCGCGGCACCCAGACTTCGTTCCGACGCTTTTTGCTTTCTCAAGCAAGAAGGCCAAATGGGCAAGTGCTGGGAGCCGCTTTCAACGCGCGATGCAGCGGGCAACGAAAAAGAAGCTACGAGAGCATTCACGCATGGTGCTAAAATTTTGTCATAATCTCCTATGGAAATTTTCTTGTTTATGGCACTACACCCTGGCCAATCCCCCGGTGGGTATGTGCCATGTATTAAGAGGCAGAAGAAGAAGAAGGTGCGTTATGCGTGTGTTCGAATCATATCCATGATAAAGAGCTCTGCGTGGTATCGCTGGAATGGATTAATGTGCACCTCTCGCGCTCGTGTTTATGGACGCGCATGCTTGTTTAACCTATGCAGCGGTGTGTTGTGGGAAAATACAGTGAAATGCTAGCAGAGCTGCCACGTTGCGAGTATGCTTGTGCTTTTATAGCTCGTGTAGCTATTCTGCAGTGCTTGAGCACTACGATTGCTTGTGAAAATTGTTGTCCCCAGTCGTTTTCTGTACTACGGCATGCACGATGTAGTATCCACCTATCATGATTGGCAAGCATATACAGCGGAAAACGCCAGCCTCACTGATCGGGGATATTTCATTGAACATTATGTTCCGAATGTAGCCTTCATCTCTGAAGCGGCGGCCCTTGCTAGCTGGTGTTTGCATCGCATGCCAGATGATCGGAGATACTGAAGAATTTGCTCTTCGGTGGGCACTACAGCCTGCCTCGGACTTCGCACCCAGCCATCAGTCAACCCTAGAAATCCTCCAGGTACCAGGTGCTGCCCAGGACACGCCATCGTTGACAGATTCCAACAAAACGTGCTGCGCAGTGGCACTCAGTCCGGCCGGGTTGGGCGCGCAGTACCCTACCAGTGAGCTTCCAGCGTTGTACGCGAGGTGGCAGCACAGGAAAATGAAAAAGGCGGATTGGCTGGTGAACGCCAACATGAAGTACCGTTTTACTTCTCCCGCTGGCTCACTACCAGCGAACAGGGAAAGCAGTGTCACTACTTTATTGTTGTGCCACGCTACTGCAGACAGCTTGGTCCCCGACACCTCGCACACCCTTTCGTCATATGTTCCTCTCTCTCTATTCCCTTTCTTTCGGGAGCGTGCAGCCAGGTAGACGGGTTTACTGCACAGTGCCGAGGCAGTGAATCTTTTCGTTCTGTGAAAAAAACGTGCAGAGGAATAGAAGTAAACCAGTTGTCAAGAAGCAACTGGTGACTGTTGTGCCTGGTAATCGTGTGAGACAACCTCACGACAACACTGCTGTTTGCACCTAGGTCAGGCTCACTTGGTAGCTGCTTGTTTTCCGCTACACCGCTGAAGACCTCAAAATCTTAGCAGAAACCAGACACCCCACTCGGAGCAAAAACTTTGTATCCCCATTGATGTGGTTTCTTTGGATTGTATTGCTTCAGTGAGCTTCGTCGCTTGAAAGAACAATTTGCTCGTCGATGCACAGTTTCTGTTCTCGTGGAATTTTCCTCAGGTGCTCAAGCAATTTGTTCAAGAGAGGTCTCACCTTGTGCAGTGTCACGGAGTGGGAGCACGCATACAATGGGCTCCAGTTTGTCACGGAGTGGGAGCACGCATACAATGGGCTCCACACTCTCTGATACCAATTCTAGGGGAGGAGAGACAAACATCTCCACCCAGGTGCCAGACCTTAAGCAGGACCGAGTGGCTAACCGGCAATAGGTCCACGCCTGACCAGCGGCTGACCGGAGGCACGACACAGGAGTCGGTAATAAAGGTGAAGGAATTTAATTAGCAAAGCGGAACAACACTTATCATGTCATCAATTACAACAAAACATGGGAACTGAACAGACAGAACAAGTTTTAGATTCTGCACACAAAGTCTAAGATGACAGACGAGAAGAAATACAAGTATACAAAGCACTTTTTAAGCACAGAATTAAGGATAGAGTTCGTAAAGGCGGGAGTGGCGGGGCTTAGCTGTTCGGGTGGTTGAGGTCCGGTCCAAGATGGCATCGGGCTGTCGCTGCCGGGTCCCCGGTGTCGCTACTCGCTGGCCAGACACTTCGCGACGAGCCGACCACCTCTCGGCTGACACTTCACACACACGCGCGGTTAGCCAGCACACTGCCACATCCAAAATCTCCACTCCGACTACCCTCCGCCGCATTCTACAGTCCCCCCCGCAGCGTCCCCATCTCCCTCTCTCACAGTCCCCGGACAGCCCAGGGCCCGGGACCGACGAATCAGAGGCTGCGACGAACGTAAACTATCGCGCCGAAACGTCCCGCGCCGAGCCCCTGGCTGGCCTCGCCGGAGCCCCAGACGGAATTCCGCGTACAAGAGGTCATCGGCCAAACAACTGCTTTCTCCCGGTCGGAGACCAGACAGAAGAAGGGGGCGGGGGGGGGGGGGGGGGGGCGGTGTGCAGGCGCGGATGTTTAGGATGGAGCCCCGTCGCCGGGCTTAACCGCCGCGGGGCAAAATCGCAACCAGCGCGAATTCTGTTTCACCACCCCCACGTCAAGAATGTTATCCCTGATAACATTACCATATCAAAAACAGAAGTCGCGCGCGCTTCGCTGTGTGCGGCATGCATATTGTACTGAATAGATAGCACAGACACATCCAGATAATACTGCGAAATACAGGCAAAACCCACTGACATATTACTGCGGAATACAGGCGTGCACAAGCATTTAATAGACACACGCTGAAGAACGAACTCGTTACACAAATTCAAGCGAAAAATTCTTGATCTCTAGAGATCATCAACTCGTCGGGCGACGGGCTCCCAAACCCGGCTGAGGTAATCAGCCCCGACATTGTCTTTCCCACGTATGTTTTCGACCGTGAAATCATACTCCTGGAGTAGGAGGGCCCAACGGAGCAGTCGCGAGTTCATGAACTGCGCCTCGCGGATGTATTTGAGTGGTTGGTGATCGGTCTGGAGGGTGAACTTTCGCCCATACAAAAAAAAATTAAATCGTTTGATGGCCCAAACGATTGCGAGGCCTTCCTTCTCGACTGCTGAGTAGGCTCGCTCTCTTTGTAGTAGCTTCCTACTTGCGTAGGCGACGGGGTGCAGCACCCCTTCTTTTCCCTGGAGGAGCACCGCCCCAAGACCCTGGTCGGAGGCGTCTGTGCGAAGGACGAAATCTTTTTTGAAATCAGCCACCTGTAGGATGGGTGGCTCTGAGAGCAGCCGCTTCAGCTCTGTGAAGGCGTGTTGCTCCCGGTCCCCCCACTTAACGGTGTTGGGCATCAGCTTCTTAGTCAGGTCCGTCAGGGGAGCCGCAACACTGGCGTAGTTTGTTATGAACTCCCGGTAGTAACCCGACAGTCCCAAGAATGCCCGAACTTGGCGCTTGGTCTTCGGTCTCGGAGAATCGCGGATCTTGCCCAAAATGGCCTTCATTGGGCCTAGGCTGCCCCTTCCAATGGTGTGCCCGAGGAAAGAGAGTTCCTCAAAACCCAAGTGACACTTCTTTGGATGGATCGTCAGTCTGGCTGCCCGTATCCGTGCGAGAGCGAGGCGGAGTGCTGTCATGTGGTCCTGCCAGCTTTCTGTCGCTACCAAAACATCGTCATAATAGTGGTAGACGTTGTCAATTCCTTCGAGCACTCTCCTCATTAGCTTTGCGAATACTGCCGGTGCCGTTTTTATGCTGAATGGCATGTTTTTGAACTGGTAATGTCCGCTGGGAGTTGAAAAGGCGGTCTTTTCTTTTGACTCTTCCTCCAGAGGCACTTGCCAATATCCCTTTGCAAGATCCATTTTAGAGAAGTACCTTCTTGCCCCAACTTCGGCGATTAGGCAGTCCGCACGAGGAATAGGTTCCGCATCTGTTACCAGCACATCATTGAGTTTCCGGAAATCCACGCAAAACCGGTAGCAACCGTCCGGTTTCTTAACCAAAACGACCAGGGCGTTGTGCGGGGAGCGTGATTTCTCAATCACTCCCATCTGTAGCATGCTGGACACCTCTTTCTCGACTGCTTGCTGGACTGCCTGAGGTAGTGGATATTGCTTCACATAGATGGGCTTATTCGTCGTCGTAGGTAAAGAGCACTCAGCCCATGTCGTGAAGCCTGGTTGTTCCGTGAAAACGTCCTGATAGGTTAATGCCAGTCCCCGCAGTTCCTTCACCTGTTGCGGTGTCAGTTGGCCCGCTATGGCGATGTCTTGGGGGCCCACCTGCTCATCCAATGGCCACATCAGCTCGGTGCACGCCTCGTCCGCTGCTACTGTAGCAACAGTCTGCACCGGGAGTTTTGGTCGTGTCTCGCGGGCATTATATTTCTTTAACATGTTGATATGAAACATTCTCGTAGTGCCCTCGACGTCAACAACGTAATCCACTTCGCCTTTTCTTCCCACGACTGGATAGGGTCCCTTCCATTTCATGGTGAGTTTGTTATGCTCAGTGGGCAATAAAAGAAGCACTTGGTCCCCCTCTTGCAGCTGTCGTGGCCGGGCTCGATTGTCATAGTATGCCTTGTACCGCTCTCCTGCTTGGGTCAGTGCTTCGTGAGCAATTTGGCACGTCGTCTCCAATCTTTCTTTAAGGTCAATGACATACTCGTAAGCTGTCTTCACCTCTTCCTCAATCCTACTGCCCGTCCACAGTTCTCGTAAGATGGCAAGCGGTCCCCGCACATTGCGTCCGTAAAGGAGCTCAAATGGTGAGAAACCCGTGCTCGCCTGGGCTACCTCCCGGTAAGCGAAAAGAAGAGGTTCGATGAATCTATCCCAGTCCTTGGGCTGTTCAGCACACATCCGACGCAACATCGTCTTCAAGGTGCCATTCATTTTCTCCACCAGACCATTCGCCATGGGGTGGTAGGGAGTCGTCGTTTTCAGCCGCAGAGATAAAAGGCGCCCCACCTCAGCCATAAGTTCGGAAGTAAAGTTTGATCCTCGATCGCTGAGCATCTCTTCCGGTACTCCTACCCGTGCAAATATATGCAGAAGTGCCTCGGCGACCCTCTCTGTCTCGATACATGGCAGGGCTACTGCCTCTGGAAATCGGGTGGCGTAATCTATCAACGTCAGAATATAGCGGTTGCCTCGGCGTGTGGTAGGCTTGAGGGGTCCCACTATATCCACAGCGACTTTGCTGAAGGGGGTGTCAACGAGAGGCACCCGCTCCAAGGGAACCTTCCGCACTGCGCCTCGCGCCACGGTTTTCTGGCATATGTCGCACGATGCGACAAACCTGCTCACATCTCCCTGTAAACCCGGCCAAAAGAAGTCCGCGAGAATGCGGTCTGTTGTCTTTTTTCTGCCGAGATGCCCTGCCATCAGCCCCCCATGTGCCAACTGGAGAACCTTCTCGCGATGCTTCTGGGGCACCACGAGCTGTGTCGTCTTCGCTCCGGTGCCTGGAACGTACTCTCGGTACAGCAGGCCATCCCGGAGACCGAATGTGAACGAACTGCCTCCCTTGCACCTCGTCCTCTTTCTCTGCTTGTCTGCCTCGAAGCAAACTAGGAGGCTACTGTCCTCCCGTTGGTCTTGCCTCATCTGGTCAGGGCTGACATCAGGGAGAGTAGCAGGCGCCCGTAGCTTACGGAATCCCCCTTGGGATTGTCGGGCCGCTTGCTGGCGGGTCGTGACCGCCGCTGTGGGCATGGTAACCTGGACGGGGCACTTGTCGCAGGAATCATGGTGCTCCCCTGGAGGAGCTTCTGTCTCTTCCGAATTCTGCGGTTTCCACTCAGTATCTGGTGCTCCTGGACGTCGTACCCCTTCAATGTTTCCGAGGACAAGGTCGAAGAGGGGCTCCTCTATGCACCCCGCTGTAACTTCCCCTCGGTAGTATGGGGTGTCGATATGAATGCGGGCCTCAGGCAAGAACTTAGCAGAGCGGTCTACCAAGTACACGATCCGGTAGTCACCGGTCATTTCTTCGTCCTCCACGAAGCTGCGGTTGACGATCACCATGTTACAACCTGTATCCCTGAGCACTCGACCCTTCCTTCCACTGATCAAGCCCTCTACGACCGGCAAGTCAGGCGCCCCTGACAATGCAGTCATGCTGACGACCGGGACACGTTGTCCACCCTTCAATTCTAAATAGCCCTCCTCAATACATGTAGACACGTTCCCGGAGGTAGATGGTGTCCGATTCTTTTGCACTGGAGGACCACGGTTCGCCCTGCACTGTAACGCAATGTGCCCTGGTCGCGAGCAGATGTACACCGTGAGCGCGTCCCCGGGCCACGCGGCTGTTCGGTCATCTGGCCAGCGACCAGGCTATCCGTCTTGGAGCCTCTTCGGCCAAAGTTGATGGTCCCACGTGCCATCACATATTCATCTGCTCGTTGAACCAATTCCTTCAGGTCCGTGCTCCGCTTTTCTCTTATAAACGTCACCATTGCAGGCGCACAGTTTTCCAACAGTTGCTCGGCTAAAATTAGCCCTTTCACCCCCTCGTATGTCTTGTCTGTTTTCGACAGTTCTATCCATCTTCCCCAGTAGTTCCCCAGTCGAGACACGAACTGCGAGGGAGTCTCGTGGTCGTTGGGCGTTTCGTTCCGAAACTTCTGGCGGAATCCCTCTTCTGTCAACCGAAATCTGAGGAGCAGCGCAAGCTTCACTTTATCGTAGTCATTCGAGTCAGGAGCCGGCATTCGGCCAAACACATTCAATGCTTCTCCTGTGAGGCAAGTGCTAAGCGCAGTGGCCCACTGCTCCCGTGGCCACTGTTGGGCTTCCGCCACCCGCTCAAACCGCATCAGATACACGTCCAGGTCATCACCCTTTTCGTTAAATGGGGCCATCAACTTGTGTGGACGAACTCCAAGCGCTCGGGTTGGCATCGTTGACGAGCTCGGTTCGCTGACCGAACTGCCACTAATGTTGGAATTCGCCCTTAACTGAAGGAGTGCCATCTCCTTATCAATTTCCTGGAGTTTTCGATCAGAGCGCTCCTTCTCCCGCGCATCTCGCTCCTTCACCCGCGCATCTTGCTCCTTCTCCCGCGCATCACGCTCTTTCTCTCGCTCGTCTTCCAGCCTGCGGCGCTCGCGTTCCGCCGCTCTCTCTTCCCTCAGGAACTCGCGCAGCTCTGCTCCCTCCAGACCCAACTCCTTACCGAGTGCGACTAAGCGTTCTGTTTCCGCCATCGTGTTCACACCAGCAGTAAAAAAAAAAAAAACCGTTTACGTCTGTATCGTCTCGCGGTCAGAGCCAGTCAGGGTTAGCACAGGGTCCTGTCGCGGACGCCAGTTTGTCACGGAGTGGGAGCACGCATACAATGGGCTCCAGTTTGTCACGGAGTGGGAGCACGCATACAATGGGCTCCACACTCTCTGATACCAATTCTAGGGGAGGAGAGACAAACACCTCCACCCAGGTGCCAGACCTTAAGCAGGACCGAGTGGCTAACCGGCGATAGGTCCACGCCTGACCAGCGGCTGACCGGAGGCACGACACAGGAGTCGGTAATAAGGGTGAAGGAATTTAATTAGCAAAGCGGAACAACACTTATCATGTCATCAATTACAACAAAACATGGGAACTGAACAGACAGAACAAGTTTTAGATTCTGCACACAAAGTCTAAGATGACAGACGAGAAGAAATACAAGTATACAAAGCACTTTTTAAGGACAGAATTAAGGATAGAGTTCGTAAAGGCGGGAGTGGCGGGGCTTAGCTGTTCGGGTGGTTGAGGTCCGGTCTGAGATGGCGTCGGGCTGTCGCTGCCGGGTCCCCGGAGTCTCTACTCGCTGGCCAGACACTTCGCGACGAGCCGACCACCTCTCGGCTGACACTTCACACACACGCGCGGTTAGCCAGCACACCGCCACATCCAAAATCTCCACTCCGACTACCCTCCGCCACATTCTACAGTCCCCCCCGCAGCGTCCCCATCTCCCTCTCTCACAGTCCCCGGACAGCCCGGGGCCCGACCGACGAATCAGAGGCTGCGACGAACGTAAACTATCGCGCCGAAACGTCCCGCGCCGAGCCCCTGGCTGGCCTCGCCGGAGCCCCAGACGGAATTCCGCGTACAAGAGGTCATCGGCCAAACAACTGCTTTCTCCCGGTCGGAGACCAGACAGAAGAGGGGGGGAGGGCGGGGTGCAGGCGCGGATGTTTAGGATGGAGCCCCGTCGCCGGGCTTAACCGCCGCGGGGCAAAATCGCAACCAGCGCGAATTCTGTTTCATGCAGCTTTTGTTTTGGTTGCAAGCCAGAAATGAGCATTGGTAAAAACATAACACTTGCACAAAGGAGCAAAGTATTTGCTGAATTTAAATGTAGGCATCTTCCGCAAGCTTTCATTGCTTTGCTAACTATGTCGGTAATGTAATGCACATGTGATACTTCCTTTTCTGATAAGTGCTTATTTCTAGAGTGCCTCCCATCATAGTCACCGCATCGTATTTACCATTGCTTGTAGCCGCCAGCTGATGCCAGAGATTCTGGTGAACCTTGGAAGGGCGCCTTGAGTGAAATGTTTTGAGCACAGCCAATGATTTGGTTGTTTCAGAGTCCCCAAGGCTTCCATCCACTTTTTTTTTCTGCTCATTCTGTGCAAAAATGTGTTGAAGGACAATACACAAGCGCCTTTGCTGTTCAAGCAGCCTGGACTGACTGCACGGTTTTTCTTGCTATTGGCAGCCTGAAATATAACTGGATTTAACTGGCTAATGATTGATGCTCTCGTCTAGAAAGCACAAAGATACGAAGGTCAGGGCGGAGCGTTTTGTTGTCGTTCAGATTCAGAACTATTTTCGAGCATCGTAGCAATCACGAAAGTCAAAATGATTAATGCGAAAAAATTGAGCACTGGGCAGAGAAACAGAAACAAAAAGGACTGCATTTCCATGTACCTTATCCTCCTTGCTTTTCCCTCCTTCTTCTTTATTCTGTCGTTTTCTCTGAAGAGGGAGTGGAACTGGTATTTCGTGAGGTGGGCCAAGGCTCTGCGACCAAAAGCGGTAGGGCATGGCCCTCCCTGGTGCAACCTTACGGATGCCTCCCACTGCACCATACGTGCATTCATAGAAGGATTTTAACAAATAACTGTGAACGGGCTAATCTGGTCCAGCTTTCCATCCCAGGTGCGTAACGAAGAGACTTTGTAACACTGCACGCTGTTATTGACATGAGAAGAAAGCATTCATGAATAGAGGACTGCTGTTCTTCCTGCAACAAGATATTTTTCATGCAGAATGCCCTGTGTACGTAATCCAAATCAGTGTCGCCTGACTCATCTACCATAGGCTTCAACAGCCCCACCTCCTTTGGCAAACTTTCCACTGGAGGCACACCCGTTACTTCATCCGCATCATAGTTTTTCCTTATTCGGGTGGTAATGTAGCTTGCAGTGGCCAGCACCTGCTCTCTCAGGGAGGACATGGTAGAAGCTTCTGGCCCTCCTCCTAAGAGAAAAAACAATATTTTAGCCCACAGTACATACTTTCAGCATAGCACGCACTGCTACAGCTTATTGCGCCCCACCATTGCGCACGTGCTGACTGGTCCTGACACGGCAGGCTAGCGTGTTGTTGACGGGAATGTGGCACCATCTAACACCTTCACGGTGATCTGTGCATGCATAGTGACGGCTATTAATAAGCGGTAAAGGTAGTAGTACACACTATGCTAAACTACCTATTGAAGCCGGTTGAATGAATAGCAAATTTTTCTTCATTGCTGTCAATCCCTTATGCTAATTGCTGCTACATAATTGGTCCCACATAAAAACAGTACAGGACACACAAGTGTATGTTGGTGTGTCCTGTACGGACAAACTCGTTGCAGGCTCGCACGCATGAACGCCCTGCTGAGGAGGGGGAGACAACAGTGTGCAAAAAGGTACAGGAACGAGGACCTGCTGGCATGCAGAAATATCAATTTCCAACTGGGGTGTAGATGGGTTAGGTCCCGTCTACTATATCTGGGTGGAAGACTGAGTGCTAAAAGACTGGCAAAGTCCTTTCACGGGGTAGTCAATGTTCACATCAGCCTGGATGCCACGGAGGCACTCGAGGCAGTTAGCTTCTTGAGTGTAGAAGGGCGATGGGGAGCCAGACTGAGGAATACAGTGCGAAATAGTACTCTGAGCAAAAATTCGGAGGCAGGTGCTAAGGAAGAATGAGGTCAAGCTTCAAGTCAGGGACATGTATGAATTTAGGGCTGCTTGGGTCCATCTGGCATGTAGCACTGCGGTTACTATGCCCAGGTCAGGGTTGCCAAGCCCCCTCCTATCTCTGGGCTGTTTTACCACAAGCCTCCCTATCTGGTCTGTAACGGTGTCCCAGAGGAATCAGAAAAGGCTCCTTTCCAACCAGGCCTTCGTATGTACCGGCAAAAGTGCTATGCAGTAAACACGTCAAGAATGTAAACAGAAGTAACCGAACAACAGCATCCCGTGCCATCAGAGGGCACGCCAATGTACCATATTCTCTAATTCTCTTCTCAAGCTTCTCTTTAGCCAGAGCCTGTTCGCTTCCGATAGCCCGTTGGAGCTGAAATGGAAACCTAATATTCGTACCCGATCCTTAGCAGGGAGGCCATGGAGGGGTTGCATACTGTATGGCACTTTCCTGAGATACAGGGCAGCACTCTTGGACTTATTTAGCCTAGCCCCACTTGCCCTGCAGTACCTATCTATGACGCCCAGGACGGAGCACACAGATGCCTCGTCAGGGACGACGAGAGTCGGGTCGTCTGCATACGCAAGCATGGGGCAGGTGGTGAATCTGGTGGAAGAGGGAAACGACCAATCTGAGGGTGCTTAGCTAACCTTTGAAGGAGCGGTTCGATTGCAAGTGCGTAGAGGGCGGGGGATAAGGACACCCCTGCTGGACACCACGGCTCACATCAAACGACTCCGAGACAAACCCTGTACTGTTACGGCAGAGGTTGGCCTTGAGTACAATACTCTTGCCATTCTCTGGAAGTCAGGGTTAATGCCAGCCTCTTCGGGTACTTTAAAATGTACTCTTAGCTGATGATGTCAAAAGCCTTTTCCTGATCAAAGGAGCAGATGCCTGACAAATTCCGTGACTGAGCCCAGAGAAAAAGGTCTCTGAGGGCAAAGCCATGAAGCTGGGTGGAGTGACCGGAACACAGCATGCCTGGTAAGGACCAAGATCCCCCAGTGACAAAGTTAACCTCGTGGAGAAGCACTTAGCGATGAGCTTGCAGTCGCAGTTCAGGAGCGTGATGGGACGCCAGGCTCGCAGGTCAGTGCGCCTCGACTCATCTTTACAAACGAGAGTGATAAGCCCCTGCCTTTGAGTGTCTGACAGAGACCCATCCGTGAGGAGCCTATTCACTAATGAAGTGAAAGGACCACCGAGCTGCTCCCAAAATTTGGCATAAAACACGACCGTTAGGCCATCTGACCCTGGGCTACGAATCCTGTTGAAGGACTTCACTGCTGCAAAGAGTTTGTCTACCGTAAATGGACCACCTGGGACGTATACCTCGTTTGTGGGCCTCTCAAAAGGGAAAGAGGTTGTCTGTGGAGTGGGAGCTATGTATAGACGAATGTAGAACTGACGTGCTATTTTCAAAATGCTGTGAGGCGTTTGTTCGAGGGAACCAGTTTCAGGATTGATCATTGCTGATAGGGTAGATTCTGTGTGCGCTAAGTGGTGGCAGAGCAGGTGCCTACTGCACCAAGTCTCCAACCTCTCGGCATGCACCGCCGCTCTTAAGCTACATCGACATCTGAGTAATACCCTATATTCTTTCCGAAGTGAAACCAGCATGGCGGCTACTCCCGGACCAGAGGAGAGTGGCATTGAAGCAGGGGAATTGCATCGGAAGCGGCCTTAATCTCCGCGCGCTCATCGCGTGCTCGCCTCACTCCCCAGGACCGACAGCAATCGCGGACACCGCTCTTCGCCTTGTCCCAACTTGCACAGTCTATGGAGCCCTCTACAGAAGACGCCAGGATAACGGAGAGGTCATCTACTACCCTCTGATCCAAAAGCAATTCTGGATTGAGACGCCATGGTCCCTTGCCACGAGGAGCTAACGTGCCATGAGTAAAGCGCAGGATGACCATTTTGTGATCACTCAGAGCTGTGGAAAACAACCATGCGGAGTGCATGCAGGGCTCATGTGACGGAGAGATGTAGAATCTGTGTATCCTGCTCTGCATTTTCCGCCCTGTCCATGTCATGCCTGACTGTCCTGAACGCGACTGCCACGCATCGGCAAGGCTAACCTCATTTACAAGAGCTCTGAGTGTAACAGCAACGTCGCGGTCCCGCCACCACGGGGTGCCGCGGTACAAGACTGTCCGCGACATCGAGAACACAGTTGAAGTCCCCAACCAAAACAACCCTCGAAGATCCAACCAGGTGCGCATCCACAGAGGAAAAGAATGCAGCCTGGTCACAGCCTTTGCATAGAGCATATACATTCACAACGCGCAAGCCACAAGCGAGATCAACAGACAGAATGCGGCCATCAGCATCCCTGGAGTGGCGCAAAACGGCGCCGCGGAAGCGCTTCATAAGAATGATCGCGACACCACGCACACCCAGTGTCCCATAGCTTCAAAAAGACCTAGTGCCAAATGTTCTGCCGAAGTTCTGGATCTGACTTGGGCGGTAAACAAAAGTCTCTTGCAAAATTAGAATATCAGTGTACCTAGCGCGCACGAGTTCTATTACCTCTGCTTTCTTCGGGCGGCGAGAGACACCGCTACAGTTTATTGTTGCGATTGTGAAAGGAAGCCATAGCGGTTTTTTTGTTATAAAGAGAAGGCTATTACCACGACCAATTAAAGTGAAGCAAAGGAGGTACTAGCCGTAGACCACAGCAGAGGGGAGCAAGAGACTTGAGCTGATTAGGGGGTTTCCGCGGGCATCGTTACGTGTCTTGTCCCTGGAGGTATAGACAGTCGACGACATCTCTGAGCATTTGAACCCTAGACTCTGACAATTTGGATAAGGAACAGAGCTCTGCTCCTTACCTGGTGTTCCGTCCTCCGTGTCAGAATCCAAGCCTCCGTCCTCAGCGGGTGCCGCGAACCATCTTGTGGTAATGGCCACTCCCTGCCACTTGGCAAGTGGCTGATCCAAGGAAGGGGGACTTGGTAGAGGTGGCCTCGGCCAGGTCCTCCTGGCCTGAGCTGGCGTCATCTGCGAGGGTTGTCCCTGCGGCCACGTTTGCGGCGACGTCGCTTTTGGCCTCGCGCGGGTAGCAAATTACCTTCTCGCTCAGCAGCAGGCCGATCAGTGGCTGCGCACTCTACCCCGCTGCACCGGCGCCCGGCACAGTGGGGAGCACAGGCGCATCCTCCTCGACTGGGTGATCATGTGGTTTCGCTGTCAGCGTGCCAGCTGTCAGAGGCCCCTCCTTGCTGCTGTTGGCAGCAGCTGCAGGGGTGGCAGTGATCATGGGCGTGGCGGTGATGGTTGCGCTTTCCTCCTGGGCGCAGGAATTCTTCAAGGCATCCCGGGCTGCTGCTACGCTTTCACTGGGAGTTCCTGGAACGAGACTAGCAGTATCCGAAGGCGCTGTTGCTGCCTTTGATACCGCTGTGCCTTTGATACCGTCACAGCTCGGACAGGGGGCGTCGCATGGATCGTGCCCAAACCTCATGCAGCGCGAGCAGTATGGTGCCGTGCACGTGGCGGAAAGGTGGCCCTCCGCCTCACACTTGGGACAAATGCGCACGACACCATCATACTCACAGTGCACTGTCGTGTCTGCGATTTTATTGGGTTGGGGACTGGGTTAATCATTTCCTTCCGTATCCGTGTCCGAACAACACCTGGGGGCACGTCCAGGAATCCGGGAACACACACTAATGTCCTACCCATACCCTTACCAAAAGACTCAAGCGCCTTTGTAAGAAGGGTTTCCTTCGCATCGAGCTCAAAGCAAAAGACACGCACTACTTTTGCACGCACCCCCCCCTACTCAAATCTCATCTCATTGTCTTTAGCGCGGACAACAGGTTTTGCTAAAAAGCGATCAACTGCTGCCATCGTTTTGAAAAATATGTCAAAAGGACCCGCACCACAATCCTGGACACCTCCAAGCTCATGCTTCGAGAATCGCGTCACCAATCCCTTGCACAGATCCACATTACACACACCCCGTGGCGCACACCCATAAAATGTAAACGGCCGCAGCCTCGATGAGGCTACCACCCGAACCGCCTGCTCGCTAGCCCTCTCTAGAAGTCCATCTAGAAATCAACAACCAAGATACCAAAGAACCAATCAGGCACTATCATAGTAACAATACAATTTCAAACAGCGCTAGACAACAGGACCAGAAAGAGGAGGAGACAAACACGGCGCTGACCAGAAAGAGGAGGAGACAAACACGGCGCTGACTTGCAGCTGATTTATTTGAAGCAGGAAGTCAATTTATACATACAAGCACGGGCGCACACGCGCCAGGTCATACAGAGGCATTTTCATATGGTGGCATTTTTACTCACCAAAATGCCACCATACACACGTGATGTAACTGCCTTGCAATCTACCCTTTATGCAGTAATGAATTTCCTTCGCTGACAAGACTAAAGACGTTTTGCTAACGCAGCCATTTGATTTTCTGGTGATATGGAATGCTTCGGCGACTTCTCTGGTGGTCTTGTCACAATGAAAAAATAACAATTCTGTATCGTCAAAGAAAGGTGCGCATTTACAAAAACTGCAATGCTTTAAAACAGATGCTTGGGCGAGTTGGTAACTCATTATAACCAGAACAGCGCGCACTAAGACACGGACACGAAGGGAGACACGACACACACGAGCGCTGACTTTCAACTGGTGTTTATTGTTTGGAACGAGGCATATATACAGTTCCAACAACACAAGGAAACCAAACCATCCATTCATAGATTCATAGTCAATTCATGCATGTCGCACTGAACAAGGATGATAACAACATTATCATTTTCCCTTCGCTAAAAATGCCAATTCTTTAGGACTGATTGATAAAGAGGGGCTACTGACGCATGTGTCATTAGACCAGGCGATGTGTGCTGCTTCAATTATTTCGCGTGTTAATTGGTCACTGTTTTTACTTAAAATTTGTGTGCTAGTGAAGTCAGGGTGGCAAGTTTTGCTTTCACAGTCTTTACAATGGATCCCGAGATGCCCTTTTACTGTGTTATGCACGTTGTTATTGTGCTCCTTCAGGCGTTCATTGAGGCATCTCCCCGTCTGACCCACATACAACTTGCCGCATGACAAGGGAATGGCATACACTACACCTTCTTCACATGATACGAATTGATTTTCATGCTTGATGTCGCAATCTCTGGGAACGTATTCAGTGTTAACCATTTTGCACATCTTCCCAAGCTTATCCGGAGCCGAAAACATAACCTTGACACGTGCTCTATTTCCTATCTTTTTTAGTCTGTGGGAGAATTGATGAAGGTAAGGCACAACAGTAGTTTTTTCTTTTTCCTTCCGCATCTCTGCCTGCTCCCTTTTTCCATTTTTGCTTAAACTACTGAGAATAGATTCGGACATTGATACTAGTAGCTGCTTGGGATAACCAGCCTTAACGAGCCGATCAGTTTGGAGAAGGAAACTATCTTGCATGGAGTGCATGCAAGATTTGTTAAGCGCGTTGTGGTAGCATGACTTCGCCACGGCACGTTTTACCAGCTTAGAATGACATGACATAAAAGAGAGCAATGGCTTTCTGCTTCGTGGCTGGTAAGACCAACACATGTGATGGTGCATTAATCTGAGTTTGAGGTCTAAAAATTGGATGACATTGTTTTCTGGCACTTCAGTAGTTAGTATGAGGGGGTGAAGGCACTCAACAAAGTTAGCTTTGATCTGCGTAAAGACTGCGTCAAATTCTTCCACATTAGAGTCTATAAGAACAAGAAAGTCATCAACATAGCGAAAACATTGTACAACCTTTCACCCTTTCAATTTTTCCTGAAGCCTTCTACCCTTTTGTGCTAACAACAAGTCACTAAGCACGGGAGCTATGCATGACCCGATGCAAACTCCTCGTTTTTGCAGGTAAAACTCGCCATCTCAGGAAATGAAGGTAGAAGTTAAATACACTTGAAGTAGTTCTGAAAAGCCCTCGGCGGATATCCCGTTCTTGTTTTGGAATTCAATTAATCCTTGCTGGTCAATACATTCTGCTAAGCACGCGAAAAGCTCATCATGTGGTAGTGAATAATATAAGTCCTTGACGTCAAAAGAGCAGGCCTTCAGTCCCTTGCTCTTGTTAGTTTCTAAAAACTGGATTACATCCTGCGAATTTTTTACCTGAAAAGGATCGTCCAACGTAAGCGAATTTAAGATCTTCTTTAGAAAAACGGCTACAGTTTTCTGCCATGTGCCTCTCTCAGATACGATCACACGAAACGGACACTCTGGTTTGTGGGTTTTTGCGCTAAAAAACACTTGTAAACCAAGCCCTTTACTTTTATCGGCTCTTTTCGTTAACAGTTCAAGGTTGTTTTTTGCACACTCTCTTGGCCTTAGCTTTAATTCTTTTCAGGTTAAGGTTCGTGGCCACAGAAAACGAAGACAAAATAGCTTCCGTACCCTTCTTGACGTACAATTGAGAGGGTAGCACTAGGAATCCCCCTTCCTTGTCAGCTGGGAGCAAACGCAGCGAAATTCCCTTCAAATACGAGACAGTTCGCCGAACCGAGACGGTGTTCACTGGGGCCTTGCAACGCAGTAGTGCATCAACTCCTTCAGACACGCACCTATCTGATTCTGCCGCCGGTGCCAACCTGGACACCGGCCTCACCAGGCTCAGAAGTTCTGCGGGCGACCTTTTGGGTTCCGTGGCGTACTTCGGCCCCTGGGAGAGAACACGGCGCACTTCCGTAGGCAGCGACACGTTCCCTGCGGTGTGGATGACATTCTCTGTCGTGTGCTTCTTTCTGGCCGGTGATGCGCCTAGATGGAAAAGGGTTTGGTGCCACAGGAAGTCAGCCGTTGCGTTCGCTAAATCCGAAAACTCTTTCCATTTCTTCTTTTCATGTGGTGGGGCTTCGGTTCTTTGCAGCAGAAGAAAAAGACTGCGCCTGTAAAACCGAGCTTGTCTATTCCATTCAGCCTTCAGGATGTGGCAAATTCTTGAGCAATGGCCTTGCGAAGGCAGGAATCCTCCAAACAGCTGCAGAACGTACGTTGGAACACGTTTTTCTTTGACGAGAAAAGCCAATGATCGTGCGTTGCATACGGCGACAGCAATGTAGGTGACGAGAATACATGGATGGACGGACAGACAATGAATAGGGCCCGATGTACTAGAAATGAAATTCGTTAAAACAGATGCTTGGGCGAGTTGGTAACTCATTATAACCAGAACATCGCGCACTAAGACACGGACACGAAGGGAGACACGACACACACGAGCGCTGACTTTCAACTGGTGTTTATTGTTTGGAACGAGGCGTATATACAGTTCCAACAACACAAGGAAACCAAACCATCCATTGATAGATTCATAGTCACTTCATGCATGTCACACTGAACAAGGATGATAACAACATTATCATTTTCCCTTCGCTAAAAATGCCAATTCTTTAGGACTGATTGATAAAGAGGGGCTACTGACGCATGCGTCATTAGGCCAGGCGATGTGCGCTGCTTCGATTATTTCGCGTGTTAATTGGTCACTGTTTTTACTGTTTTTACTCAGCATATACTCAGAACAGCACCGCATGGAAAACACGTGTAAGCTGTGCAGCAGCATCTCATGCTAGTCTTGGCTAACAACGTGGATGGTTGCCAGAGAGCTTTCTCTTTCGGCTAAAATTAGGAACATTTCGTGTTTTTTAGTTTTTCGTAAAAACTCAGAAAACACACCGCTCGTAAAGGGGGTGTGTCGCTGACCGCTTTGCTTTCAGATAGCTTTTTCAGGTTTATATAAATTGCACAGAATGAAGTGTGATACATCAAATGATGCAGAAAAGAATGTACTTTCATATTTAGAAAATAAAATGTTTTTTTTTTCCAGATTTTTTGCTTACCCTGTCCCCTTAATCTTTCACTCTATCTTCTTTCTCACAACCCTCCTATCTCCATACTCATTTCCTTGTTTTTCCTTTTTCAAAGGTGGCGAGGGTTAACCTTGTGTGGCGAACTACCCTGGGTTTTTCGTCAGATCTGGTTATAGTTGAAGTGTATAGCTGGCATGGGCAGGACTTCCTGGAAAGTTCCTGTCCCGCCCCCTAGTTGGGCTCCATAGTGGGTGGCTAGCACCACGACCGAACTACAGATCTATTTGATGGCTCATTTTTTTTGTTTCTGCTGATCGTCCTCTAAAAAGAGGGCACACCGAAGTGACTGCTCATTTCTTTGGCAGCAAAACAATTTTCCCGCACTACCATGTAGTACATAGCGAAGACTCTGAAAAACTGTTCGACTTGTGTCACCTTTCCTTGTTTCATGAACCCTAACTGATGCCGTAGGGCAAAGTTACAAAATCAGAAAGTTTGCTAGTGGAGACCTGCTTCTGGAAACTCTGTACAAGCATCAACACGAGATACTCTCAGATATTACATCCTTCGGAGAAATTCCTGTAACAATCAGCCCACATCGATCACTCAGTACTCTTCGTGGAGTAATTTCTGATGATGATCTAAAGCACCTAAGACTGAACTACTGGAAGGACTGAAAGACCAAAATGTAACTAATGTCTATAGGATCAAAATAAGACGTGACAACATTGAAACACCAACGAAACACATTGTCCTCACCTTTACCACTAGTATACTTGCCGATTGAGTCGAAGTAGGCTTTACAAAGCTCAAACTCAGACCACACATACCCAGTCTATGCCGATGCTACAAATGCCAGAGATACGGCCACGGTTTGCAGAGCTGCCGAGGCAAAGAGCCCTGCGCTAAATGTGCTTCTCATGACCATTCCGCTGAAAATTGTGATGTTGAACCCTACCTTTACGTTAACTGTGAGGGTAGCCAGTCGGCTTACTCACGGTCATGCCCAGCCTGGAAAAAAGAAAAGAAAATAGTAACACTAACAGCCAGGTAAAAGAGATCATTCAGAGAAGTGCAGAAACGACTCTCGTCGGGGCAAAACCCAACCTACTCTGCTGTGGTGCAACAGGGCACAGCATCGCAGCGGTCTTCGGCGCCTGCCCAGGACACACAGTGAACCCATGCCCCTGGTGGCCGCAGCTAGTTCTGCGCCACCACCAAAAAGCAGGCTGTGCGGACCTCCAGGTCAGCCAGCCCCAAGGCCCCTCTCCACACAGAGAGGCCCAACGCGAAAACAACCGTGCGTTCTGCACGGTCGTCCACCACATCTGAGGATGCGATGGATACCAGTCAAGGCGGTCCTGCACCGTCAAAGTCGGAGGGATGGCGGGGCTCCTTAGGCTGGGAAAAGAAAGAAAAGCCCCGAATCAGGGCACTTGAAAACACTTAGTTTTCTTCCTACACATATACTACACAATGGCTTATATACAATGGAATTGCAGAGGACTTTAGATAACATAAGTGATATAAAAGTCCACACGCTCGCCTGTGACCTTGTGTTTACAGGAGACGAACTTGGTGCAAACACAGACATTCTCAAAAACTATAATGTCTCCTGCCGCAATTGAGAACAGGCAAACAAGCTCTTAGATGGTGTTGGAGCTCGAGAACATAAAGTCAAAACTAGATTAGAAGCTGTGGCAGCCATCCTACACTCATTTAAAACAATTGCACTGTGCTGTGTATACCTGGAGCCATATCTTAATGTAACCATTCATGAATTAGAGGAGTTTTTAGAGCAACTACCAGACCCATATTTAATATTAGGAGATTTTAATGCGCACTAAAGCTTTTAGGGTAGTGAAAAAACTGATACTAGAGGACAAGTTATTGACGATTTTATAATGAGTAACAACATTTGTCTACTAAACACTGGGAAACAACGTATTGCTCGCCTAGCTCAGGAAAACTGAGCTGCATAGATTTATCTTTTAATTCATTTTCTGTTTTTACAGGTCTTAAATGGGATGCCATAGACAACCCATATGGAAGTGATCATCTACCTGTAGTAATCACCTTAACATCTTCACCAGAAGTCATTCCAACGAAACTGCGACGATGTAAGCTGCACATGGCTGACTGGGCACAGTTCCGAGAAAAGGCCAGCCTAGAAAAAATATTTACTGACAAACTCATTGTAGACAGGCATAACATACATTTTACTAACTGTATTATTGCCGCTGCACGCCAAGCTATACCTCAATCCTCCGGAATAGTAAAACAAAATCACAAATACTGGTGCACAAAAGAATGTAAAGAAGCAAAAAAGAAACAAAACAAAGCCTTGGGCACTTTTTGCAGATACAGTAAAAGCTCGTTAATTCGGACTTGTAGGGACCGTAAATTATGTCCAAATCAACCGAGTGTCCAAATTATCGAGTGGGCAACAAAAACAATAAATCCACCACTTTCATCAGCATACTTTTACTGCGCAAAGTAATCGAGGATGCTCATCTGCTTTCGCGCAGAAACCCGCGGGGATACAATTTTTTTAACTCCTTCCAGGGGCTTAGCAACTCGCATGCTGTCTGCAGTGTCCCAACACAGCGAGGGCCTCCGCGACTTCTTTCACAGTGCGAGGGGCCTGAGGGTGCTCCTTTCACGGCTCCTCCTCAGACTCTTCACCGTGCAGCACGTCCTTGACAATTTCTTCATCGGTAAGAGAGCCTGCTATAACAACGCCGTCATCAATGCCGACGTAATCAGGGAGTGTCACCGTATCCGGCAGAACTCCTCCGAAATCCTGGCAGTCATCTCCATTATCGTCTAGCGACACTGCATCATCGCCAGGCTCACGCACAACGAAGCCACTGTGTCTGAAACAGTTAGCGACTATGTGCGCGGGCATATTGTGCCAGACGTAAGCAAGAATGTTGACCGTGCTCAAAAGATTCACGTCGTACTGCTTGCCAACTTCATGGCACAGGAGCGTACGTTCCAGCATGCGCCTGCGGTATTTGGTCTTGACATACTGAATTATGCCTTCGTCCATCGGTTGGAGGGCCGATGTTGTGTTCGGTGGCAAGAAAACAACTTCTATGTTGTCCAGTCCGGTGACAGTGTTATGCGCACTGCAATTGCCCAGCAGCATTAACACTTGGCGGTTGTTTGCAGAAAACTGTTGGTGTAGCTTCTGCATCCAGCCTCGAAAAATTTCCGACGTCATTCAGGCGTTTCTATTCGCTCGGTATTCCACTGGAAGAGCTGGCATGTTCTTAAAGCACTGTGGCTTTTGTGCCTTTTCAATGATGACAAGCGGCAAGTGCCCTTTCCCTGTCATGTTGGCGGCTAAAAGAATGGTGACACGTTCCTTGCTTCTTTTGCCACCGATGCACGGATATCTTTTCATGGTCACAGTCTTGTCTGGCAAAGCCTTAAAGAAAAGTGCTGTTTCATCAGCATTAAATATATCATTTGGATCGTAGGCGGCGACGTGTTCGAGCAGCTGAGCGTTCTTCAGTTTTTGGCAACGTCTTCGTTGAGAGCACTTCTTTCGCCGCACACACTTAAAAACGAGGCCATGTCGCTCTCTGAAGCGCGCACACCATCCTTCCGATTCTTTGAATGCATCGATGTGCATCATCAGTGCAAACCTCTCGGCTTGCGCCATGAAGAACAGTCCACTGAATGGCAGGTTTGTATTTCGCAAGTTGACCACCCACTGAAGCAATGCCTCTTTCAACTCTGGATGAGCTGCTGTTCGCAGACGCTTTCGTGATGCTCGGAACTTCTCGCTTTTCGAACGCCTGAGGAATCTGTTCTTCATTTTTCACATACGTGCCCAGGGTACTCCTTTTCGCGTCGTACTTCTTCATGGCGTCTTGTCGAGAGAGCCCGTCCTTCAGGGCCCGCAAAATTTCCATTTTGGTAGCCAAGTCCTTGGCCTCATACTTCGGCCGTTTCGCTGGCGCTGCCATCGGCAGAGAATGCAGTGACACGGGCGCACAACAGAAAAGCACCAATAAAGTTCAATAACTGAGCCGCGCTAAATCTAGCGATCCTCGGCAAAACAGTGTGCAAGGATGTAGAGCACCGACAGATACAAAATGGCCCTGTCGATAACGCCGACACGTGAAAAAACAAGGAAAAGCGCTCGCCCACCCTTCCACAAGTCGCGTCAATTGGATTGGATTGGCCAATTTTATTAATTGATGTCAATGGCAATGCAGCGTTTGGGTATCACTTTTGTGCCGCCTTTGCCATATTTTCGTTTTCGATCCTCGGTGGCTGCCCGAAATCGTCCGAATTATCCGAGGTGGGGTGGAATCCGAATTAACGAGAGTTTGTCCCATAGACTTCTATATATAAATGTAGGGACCAGGCGCGAAGGTCAAGTTATTCGATTTTCCGAATTAACGGAAGTCGATTGAGCCACCGCGGCAGCTAGTCTGGAAGAACAGGCAGATATTTTAGGTGAATATTTTTCTGGTGTTTCCAGCTCATGCCACTGCACTGATTCATTTCTAATATACAGAAACACAGTAGAGAAGCAAAGACGGCCAACTGGTTGCGGTACAAATAAACCGCACAATAGTTTAATTACAATACAAGAAATCCAAACAGTTCTGCCAGTAAACAAACTGCGCCCGGCCGAGACCAAATACATTACCAAATGCTAGCCCATCTTTCTGAACCTGCTGTAGAGGCACTTCTAAATTTTTTAAACAAAGTTTGCGTATCAGGAAAAGTACCCAAAACTTGGAAAGAAGCTATTATTGTACTGTTACTTAAACCCATGAAGCCACCAACATCTCCTAGCAGTTATAGGCCTATAGCCCTTACCAGTTGTCTCACCAAATCCTTTGAAAGTGTCTTAAATATAAGATTAACTTTTGTCCTTCAATCCCGTGAACTTCTCGACAGCCGTCAATGTGGTTTTAAAAAAGAATGCTCCACTTAAGATCACCTAGTTAGCCTTGAAAATACTGTCAGAGATGTGTTTATACACAAACAACACTGTCTTGCAGTCTTTTTTGACATGGCGGCAACGGAGGCGACGGCGCAGATGAAAAACCGGCTGTGAGAATGTGGCTTAGAAAAGGCATGTGACACAACCTGGAGGTTTGGCATTCTTCAAGACCTTGCAGAGCTTGGCATCCGCGGCAGGATGTTAAATTGCATACAAGACTTCTTGTCCCACCGCTCGTTTGATGTACGCCTAAGGTCAATGATTTCAAAGAATGTTATTCAGGAGAATAGGGTACCTCAAGGATGCATTTTAAGTTCAACTCTCTTTGTCGCAAAAATTAATTCTTTTAGGAAAATAATGCCAAGGACCATTATGTATTCTGTTTATGTTGACGATCTTCAGTTAGCATATACATCCTCCAACATATCCACATGCAAAAGACAAATGCAGATAACAATAAATAAACTGCCAACATGGGCAGACAGGAATGGTTTCCAGTTCTCTGCACGGGAAACTGTGGCCTTACTTTTTTCGCTGAAACGGGGCCTACAGACAGATACCACACTGCACCTAAACGAAACCCAGTTACCTTTAAAAACTGAACACAAATTCTTAGGTATAACAATTGACCGAAAACTAACTTTCCTGCCTCATATAAATGCGTTGAAAAAGAAAGGCTCTCGTTCACTGAATATACTCAGTCCTTTGACACAAACACTGGGATTCTTCCTTTCTTTATTGTTTCCTTAGACACAGTCTTAGAGGGTCTAGGCTAAAGGCGTCCGTGCACGTGACAATGGCCTCGACCCCCTTACACAATGCAAACAAAATAATAATAATAATAGCATGTAATCACAAACACTTGGGTTAGCAATACAATGACAAGTTTAAACCAATGCAATAATTGAATGGTAAATAGGAAACATGACGTTTGCGACAAGAGCACAATGCACAACAAATTGGTTTCAAACCAGCGGTTAAGGTGTGCAACGATATATGATGCAGATACTGCGCCATTTCCTTTCCCCCCAAAATCAGTTATTAATTAATAACCAATGGTCACTGCACAATCACGCGCAACCATGATATTGATTGGGCAGCCTAGACTCTATGGCAGTGTTTTAGACAGTGCACAAAATTGCGGGTAGTGACAGGGACACGGCAAGAAAGTTAGAGAACGCATGTACAAACTTTTGCAATAATTTACCTTAATGAAAATTTAATGTCACTGTTCACAAGAAACTTCTTTAGGCGCTCGTATTCCTGCAGCGCCGCACCCATCCGTGAGCGTGGGTGCGTGTGCATCCGCTGCAGGAGCGAGCCGCCGTCCTGGGTGCGATGGAGCCGGTCGATGTGATGCAGTGCGCTGCGCACTGCTTGGAGCTGGAGGGGCCACGCTCCTGCCTCGGCCAGTGTTGCGGCGCACTAAGAGTTCTTTGACAGGCCGAGGCACACGCGCAGGGACCTATGGTGCTAGAGCCCCAGTTTCCTCCAGCACGGCGTGCGCACCGAGACGAGCGGCAACTCGTAGAGTGCCGCCCCCAGTGCTACGGCGTTGTACAGTCGCAGCGCGGCTTGCTGGGAGATGCCCTGGCCTCAAGCGGTGAGCTTGTGCATGGCGGCGGTGATCCTCATCGTCTGCAAACAGGCCTTGGTCGCCGCGGGGCGGAAGGAAAGGCGCCAGTCGATGTCCAGGCCAAGGTACCGCACCGATTTACACCAAAGAATGCGAGTCTCGTCCAGTGACAGTGGCGCAAGGCGCGCGCAAGCGCGAATCGCAAGCAATGGCTACAGATTTGTCCGCGCTCAGCGACAGACCTAGGCTGTGCAAGAAGGCGTCAGTTGCTGTCAGCGCTCCCTGAAGGCACTCCCGCACGCGTAGCGCCTCGCCCTGTGGCCCCCGGCACAACAGAGCAATGTCGTCCGCGTATATGGACATATACACATGGTATCGGCCGCACGCTGGGAGGCAGGCTGGCGCCACCGACATGGCCACGTCAAACTAAAACGGGGATAAGGCAGAGCCCTGCGGCACACCCATTTCCACCGGGCGAAGCTCGGAGAACATGCCCTCTACTCGTACGCGCGTGGTGCGCCCGCTCAGGAAGCCGCGAACATATTGCAACAGGCGCCCGCTCACACCGGCTCCCTCGAGCGCCGCGAGAATTGGTATGTGGTGGACATTGTCAAAAGCGCTCGAGACGTCCAGCAGCAGCGCGACCTGTCTTGCCGCCCTGGCGTGCTCCAGCGCCGTGACAACGTCCAAAATCGAATCAGCCATGCACCGCATCCCACGGAAACCCGTCTGCCGGTCGTCAAACAAATCAGCATCCGCAGCTCGCTCGTTCAAATGCTGCAATGCCATATGCTCCATGAGCTTACCCGCCGCCGATGTTAGTGCCACTGGTCGGTATCCGCTCAGCTCCGTAGGTGGGCGCCCTGGCTTTCGGACAGGATAGACGACCGTGGTGCGCCAGTCCTCCGGTAGCTCCCCGCGTTCCCACACCAGGTTGATCTGCTGCAGGAGGATCTGTCGTTGCTCGACATCCAGGTTTCGCAGCATCTGGTAGGTCACCCCGTCCGGTCCGGGCGCCGATCGGCGGCGGCAACGCTGCAGCACATTGCCGTTGTCAGATGGGAGGGGGAGTGGCACAAGAAGTGCCGTTCCCCAAGTTCTCACATAACCTATCAACCCATCATCATTCATACGTCATCTCCGGCAAGCACCCCTCCACCCGGGTTAGTGGGGAGAGGTTTTTTTTAGTTCGGGACAACGGCCCTTCCCGGGCACGGGTGGCTGCCGTGTGGTATCACTCTGAAGAGGCTATACCTTGCACGAGAGCAGCCATGGTCACCACTGTGGCAGTAAGCCAACAGGGTAACTGGACCTTTTTTCACACCTGGAGTGTCACGAAGTACAACCATTCCCTGTAGGCAGCTCATATCTGAACAGTAATGATTCCCCCCGAAACCGTGCAGATGACAGGTGGTCTGCTCCACGTGTCTGCAAACTTTTGCTCGCAGAGGTGGCGCTGTTCACGGCCCAGATGGAACCAGGCCTCTTTCCGCACTCGTGCGAGCACTTCATGGAGGCCTGGCACCCTACGACCATATGCAGCGGCACATCTCGCTGACCAAATTTGGTAGGGGGCACTCAACGAGCAAAAGCACAAACTGCTTCACTGCATGACCTGGCAACGGGTAAAGGTATCTCACAGTCTGATAAGGCACCCCTGGAAGTCTAAACAAATCAGCCGCACGTCGGAGGAGGGCCTCTGGAATGAGACATTGTGTAAAGAGATGCACAAAGTCTTCGTGACCATCACAGAATTTACAAACTGGTTGCAGACTCGCCCGCGTGAACGCCCTATTGCTGATGGGGAGACAACCGCGTGCAAGGCAATACATGAACGAGGACCTGCTGGCATCCAGAAAGTTCGCTAATGTTAATTTCCAGCTAGAACGTCGATGGGGGGGGGGGGGGGGTGAGACTGGGTGCTAGAAGACTGGCCAAGTCCTTTAGCAGGGTAGTCAAAATGTTCACATCGGCCTGGATGCCACGGAGGCGCTCTAGGCAGTTAGCTGCCTGAGTGTAAAAGGGTGGTGGAGAGCCAGACCGAGGAATGCAGTGTGAGAGGGTACTCTGGGCGAAAATTCGGAGACGGGTGTTAAGGGAGTATGAGGGCAGGCTTCGAGTCAGGGACATGTCTGAATTCATGGCTGCTAGGGTCCATCTGGCATGTAGCACTGTAGTTACTATGCCCAGGTCAGGGATGCCGAGGCCCCCCCCCCATCTCTGGGCTGTTACACCACAGGTCTCCCTATCTGGTCTGTAGTGCCATTCCAGAGGAATCGGGGAAAGTATCCTTTCCAACTGGATCTTCATACGTGTCGGCAAAGGTGCGGTGCAGGCAACGTACGTCAAAATGGTGAACAGAAGTGACAGAACAATAGCAGCCCGTGCCGTCAGAGGGCACGCCAATGTACCATATTCTCTAACTCTCTGCTCAAGCTTCTCTTTAGCCAGAGGCCAATTGGCTTCCGATAGCTTGTCGGAGCTAAAATGAAAGCCTAATATTCGAACCTAATCCTTAATGGCGAGGCCATGGAAAGGTTGCGGACTGGATGGCGCTTTCCTGAAATACAGGGCAGCGCTCTTGGACTTGTTTAGCCTAGCCCCACTTGCCCCGCAGTGCGCATCTATGATGCCCAGGACGGAGCACACAGATGCCTCGTCAGGGACGACGAGAGTCAGGTCGTCTGCATACGCAAACATGGGGCAGGTGGTGAATCTGGTGGAAGAGGGAAACGACCAATCTGAGGGTGCTTAGCTAACCTTTGAAGGAGCGGTTCGATTGCGAGTGCGTAGAGGGCGGGGGATAAGGACACCCCTGCTGGACACCACGGCTCACATCAAACAACTCCGAGACAAACCCTGTACTGTTACGGCAGAGGTTGGCCTTGAGTACAATACTCTCACCATTCTCTGCAAGTCAGGGTCAATGCCAGTCTCTTCGAGCACTTTGAAAATGTACTCGTGGCTGATGATGTCAAGAGCCTTCTCCTGATCAAAGGAGCAGATGCCTGACAAATTCCATGACTGAGCCCAGGGAAAAAGGTCTCTGAGGGCAAAACCATGGAGCTGGGTGGTACGACCGGGAACACAGCATGCCTAGTAAGGACCAAGGAGGTCCCCCAGGAAGAGGGTTAACCTCATGGACAAGCACTTAGCGATGAGCTTGTAGTCGCAGTTCAGGAGTGTGATGGGATGCCAGGCTCGCAAGTCAGTGCGTCTCGACTCGTCCTTGCAAAGGAGAGTGATCAGCCCCTCCCTTTGAGTACCTGACAGAGCCCCATCCATGAAGAGCCTATTCACTAATGAGGTGAAAGGACCCCCGAGCTGCTCTTAAATTTGACATAAACCTCGGCCGTAAGGCCATCCGACCCTGGGCTACGATTCCTGCTGAAGGATTTAACAGCTGCAAGGAGTTCGTCTGCCGTAAGCGGACCACCTGGGACGTATACCTCGTTTGCTGGCCTCTCAAAGGGGAAAGAGGTCTTCGATGGAGGGGGAGCTTTGTATAGACTCATTAAGAATTGACGTGCTAGGTTCAGAATTCCCTCAGGTGTTTTTTCGAGGGAACCTGTTTCGGGATCAATCAATGCTGTTAGGGTGGATTCTGTGCGTGCTAAGTGGCGGCGGAGCAGGTGCCTACTGCACCAAGTCTCTCTTGCGCACCTCTCAGCGCGCACCACTGCTCTTAAGCTATCCCATCGACACCTGAGTAACACCCTATATTCTTTCCGAAGGGAAGCCAGTGCCGCGTTCACTCCCGGACCAGAGGAGAGCGGCATTGAAAGCAGAATTGCGTCGGAGATCTTTCGGACCTCCGCGTGCTCTTCCCGTGCCCGCGCCTCACCCCCCAAGACCCGGTCCCGCCGCCGTGGGGTGCCACGATACGAAACTGTCCGCGAAATCGAGAACACAGTTAAAATCCCCAACCAAAACAACCACCGAGGGTCCGACCAGGTGCGCATCCAGAGAGGAAAAGAATGCACCCTGTGTTATTTCTTCTAAACGTTAGTAACTGTGACCGTTGACACCCCGGCAAGTAACGACGTAGCCGCACTAATTAAACCTAAACTGCGCGTAAGACTCGTTCGGGCGGCGGGGCCGCGTGCGCGGGAGCCTCACAAAAACGGCGCTCTCTCGGTGGCTTTCACTTTCACACTGACTTTATTTACACTGGTTGAAGTTTGGCAAAAACACATGAATACAAAAGGGAACAGTGGGAAGGGGAGAAAAGAAGGCATCCCGAGTGGTTGGCCTCTGGTAGTCGGGAGAAAGATAGAGAGAGCCACTTCTGTCCTTGGTCAGACCCGGCGCGAGGGCGGGTGTCGTGTTGCCCCACGTTGAGCGTCTTCCTTCGTTCCGTCCCTTTGGGGCCATCTCCTATTTTTCACACCCTCGTCGCAGTCTTTGCACGGAACATACACATTCACAACGCGCAAGCCAGAATCAAGATCGACAGACAGAACGCAGCCATCAGTATCCGTCGAGTGGTGCAAAACGGCGCCGCGGTAGCACTTCATAAGAATGATCGCGATACCACGCGCACCCGATGCCCCATAGCTCCAAAAAGACCAGGTACCAAATATTCTGTCGAAGTTCCGGATCTGGCTTAGGCAGTAAACAAAAGTCTCTTGCAAAACCAAAATATTTATGTTCCTAGCACGAGCTAGCTCGATTACTTCTGCTTGTTTCGGGCGTCTAAAAATGCCGCGACAATTTAAAGTTGCAATTGTGAGAGAGGAAGCCATAGCGGATTTTTTTGTTAGAGAAAGGCAGCTAGTACCACTACCAATTAAAGTGAATCTAAAGAGGTACTAGCTGTGAGACAGCAGAGAGGAGCGAGAAACTTCAGCTAATTAAGGGGTCTCCATGGGCGAGGCATCGTTTG
This sequence comes from Amblyomma americanum, assembly GCF_052857255.1. Classification (NCBI taxonomy): domain Eukaryota; kingdom Metazoa; phylum Arthropoda; class Arachnida; order Ixodida; family Ixodidae; genus Amblyomma; species Amblyomma americanum. Next base: position 201,370,522 of record NC_135502.1, read on the forward strand.
ATGTCTCGTCCCCGGAAATATAGACCGTTGACGACATCTCTGAGCACTCGCAAGCTAGGTTCTGACAATTCGGACAAGGAACAGGGTTCTGCTCCTTACCTGATGCTTCATCCTTCAAGTCAGAGTCCAGGCCGCTGCACTCAGCGAGCGCTGCGAACCGTCCGGTGGAAATGGCCACTCCCTGCCGCTTGGCAAGTGGCTGATCCGAGGAAGGGGGACTTGGTGGAGGTAGCCTCGTCCAGGTCCTCCTGTCCTGAACTGGCGTCGTCCGTGAGGTTGTCCCCGCGTCCACGTTTGCGGCGACGTCGTTTCTGGCCTCGCATGGGCAGGAAGGAGCCCTCCCGCTCAGCTGCAGGCCCGTCCGTGGCTGGGCACTCTCCTCCCGGCGCGGCGTGTCCTCCCCGACCGGTTCGTTATGTGGTTCTGCTCCGGTGACGTCAGCCGCCACGGGCCCCTCCTCACTGCTGGTGGCAGCAGCTGCAGGGGCGGCGGCGGGCACGCTCACATCCCCGGCACAGGAATTCTCCAGGGCTTCCTGGGCGGCTGCTGTGCTCTCGCTGGGAAGACCTGTAACGACACTAGCGGTATCCGAAGGCACTATTGTTGCCTGTGACACCGCTGCGACAGAAGAGTACATCCGTGCGGTGCAGTCGGCGACGCGGTGATCGCCGCCGCACTTCGGACAAGGGGCATCGCAGGAATTGTGCCCAAACTTCATGCAATGCGAGCACTGTGGCGCTGTGCACATGGCGGAAATGTGGCCCTCCGCCGCACACTTGCGACAAACACTTATGACACTTTCGTATTCGCACTGCACAGTCTTACCGGAGACCTTTAGTAGGTTTGGGACTGGGCGACTCATTTCCGTGCGGATCCGAACAACACCCGAGGGCACGTCCGGGAATCCGGGAACACACTCCATTTTCTTACCAATTATCCTGCCAAAAGGCTCAAGCGCCTTCGTGAGAACGGCTTCCCTCTCGTCAAGTTCAAAGCAAAAGACGCACACGACCTTTGCTCGAACCCCCCGGTACTCAAACCTGATCTCACTCTCTCTAGCGCGGACAAGTTTCAGCTAAAAGGCGATCGACTGCTGCCTTTGTTTCGAAGATCTCAAAATGACCCGCACCAAAATCCTGAACACCTCCAAGCTCATGTTTGGAGAAGCGCGTCACCAAATCCTTGCATAAATCTACATTGCACACACTCCGCGGGACACGCGCATAAAAGGTGTACGGCCGCAGCCTCGACGAGGCTACCATTGCGGCTAGAGTGCCACGTGGCGTCCGAACCGCTTAGTCGCTTGCCCTCTCTAAAAGTCTGTCTGAAATCAGCAACCCAGATTCCAAAGAACTAATCAGGCACTGTCATGGGTCGAACTCACCAGCGTCGAAACACACGGGGACCCAGAGCGGCCAGGAGATGTTAATCCACAGCACGCGGGAGTTCAGGAGTACGACGAGCATTGTGTCGGGCGCGGTCGCTGGGAAAGGACGGTCTGCCTGGTGGTGATGGTTGTTGCTATGGGTTATTCAGGGGAGGGGGTACTGGTCCCGATGTATGTTGGCCCTTAGGGCATCACTCTTTGCGACCAGGGGAAGGTGGTCGCCGTCGTATCCAGTGGAAACCGTGGCCAGGGGTCAGCCATGTGGTCTTGCGGTCCTGCCGTCATGCCGCCACAGCAGCAACTCCAGCTCGCACCTGGGAGGGGAAGCCGCGGTGCACTGGGAATGTGTGCAAGCACCGGGCGGGAGGGGGAGAGTCCTGGTGCACTGGGATAGTGTGCAAGCACCAGGCGGGGGGAAGGAGCATCGGTCCTCTTAGAGCCATCGCCTCATGCTAGACGGGGCGAAGGTCTAGAGGAGGATGCTCAGGCCAGTCTCCCCAAGGAAGGAGAGGAGGAACTGGTATGTCTGGAGCTGGTTGCGGGCCATGAAAAGAAGGTCGTTCTCCGTGGTGGATGGGAGACCAAATGCCCGGTATCCCGACTCCAGGCGTCGCCTGGGGAGATTGTGGGTCGGGCACGCCAGCAGAAGGTGGCCGAGAGTCCCTGTGTCACCGCAGGAAGGGCAGGCAGGGGAGGAGGCCCTGCCAAGGGCGTACAGCCTAGAGGGCTTCCACGTGCACCCGATGCGGAGATGCAGGAGGTCCCTCCGGGCCAGCTGGTCCGAGAGCCGACGAAAGGGCTTTGGGGCCGCAATTCTCCGGTCCGGGTGAAGGGTCTGCACCGCCTGCAACAGGAGAGGACGGGCAAAATCATGCTGCATCACTGCTAGGTAAACCGGGGACCCGTCGGCGTTGGCTGATTTGGCCGAAGCATCGACCAGGTCGTTGCCCTCAATGCCGGAGTGGTCCGGCACCCAATGCAGCGTGGTCCGGTGGCCCGCATCCTCCAGGGCGTGCTGGCGGGCCCTGAGCTGGGAGGTAGTGGCCACGTTGTCGTGGGGCCTGGACAGCAGCTGGAGGGCTGGCCGGGAGTCGCAGAGGACTGCAACAGGGCCAGGTGGGATGGCCGCAATCAGGTCCGCCGCCAGGTGCGGCCTCACCAGCTCGGCCGCAGTGGAACTGCCCGCGAAGGGAAGCCTGCAGGTCTTGGTCACGCCCAGCTGCGGGGCCACAAGAGCCGCCCGACCTGTGGCCGGCAGCACCGACCCGTCGGTGAAGAGGAGGGTGGAGCTTCCGCACTCCTCCAGGAAGGCGGCAGCAGTCTGCCTGATGGCTGCAGCCGGTGTGTGGCGCTTGGACGTGCCTCCAAAGTCTAGGGCACGGTGTTAGAAGTACTTTAGGTGATACGACGACGCCCCCGGAGGCGAGACACATTTGTCCCTACTTCCCTCGTCCGCCTCTAGATGGCGTTAGCGTGAGTCGGGCCGCCCGTGCCCGTTGCCGAGCCTGTTTCACGTTCCGTCTTACGGGTGATCCAGTGAACTCTGGTGCTGCGGCGTTGATTTACGCTCCTTAAGCGGACAGTATTAACGTTGCACGGCACTGTTATCATCGCTGAACGCTTTTGTTTGCATTGCAAGCGAATATAGGCGGTTTTAAACGCGAAATCGGCGTTGATCGCGATGTGCCGACCTGCGGAGTGTGGTGCTGTTGGGGCGGCGCATTGTGATTTGATATGTTCAGTTTTTACCATTTTAATTTTTATTTTTCACTTGCCCAATGCCTCCAACTCAGTTTAATGAGAGTGGATAACACATATCTATATTTTTAATGCTCCAAGCTGGTACTTGTCTAAACTGCAAACAAGCTGCAGATGCGATTCCGCAACATAGAGGAAATGAGGCAAGTGGCAGAGTTCGCGATACACATGATTTATTTTGACGAATGCCAGTGAACAGCAAAGTAATCATCAGCGATGCTAGCAGTTCTTGACAAGTAACAAAGACGGCAGTGACATAAATTTAAACGAAATATCGACAGCAACGGCAGAAAAAGACAACACACATGGAAACTCTGAACTCTAAACGTAGTTCTGTACATCTTTAGCCATAGTCCTATACACAGTATCATCTCATGACAACCCATTACGTTGTTCCATAAAAAGGCAGCATGCCACTTATGCCAGCTTTGAGAGTTTGCGAAGGTATTGGCTTTTGTTGGGCTCATTTTTCTTGAGCTGTTTGCAGTACTGGTGCATTCGCAATCCGACGTAGTAGTGCAACACTTGTGCCATTATATCTCTTTTATGTTCTGGACACGGAAAAGAGAAATTGAAGTTTTCTAGCGCGTATTCAATGGTGATGTCATACACTTCTTTGTCATCAGCGTGCTTCTGAAATATTTCTTCTGTCTGCTTCACAAAGTAGAAGAGCGCGGAGTGAGGATGTTTAAGCCCTCCACGGGTTTTGCACATTACGAGAACTGCTTCAGGCTTTCTTGCCACATTATCTGTTGCTACTAGCGCGAGTCTACACTGTGAACAGCCCGTGTTTTTCAGTAGCTTCCTGGACAGATAGCCTGTCACATAGTAAACAATGCAATCTGTCACACTGGTCGCCATGGAGACATTTTCAAACACAGCCTCGCATTCAATTTCGTTCTCCACATAGCCATCAAGTTTTGCCTTAAGCTCTTCCAATCGAGACTGACTAGGCGCATCTTCTAAAAATGCAGCTGTCAGATCTGAAAGACTCAGCAGACGCGGTTCCTCTTTAGCCTCCAACTGGCAGTTCCCGTACTTATGCGGTTTCATTAGACTGTAAATAGACAGCATGCTGTAAAGCTGCAGAAAAGTTGGCAGACAGGGGTGTTCATTTTGGCCACCTGCATGACGGATGACGCCAAAAAATTTTTCTAGAACATCTTGATTAAATTTTGCTGTCAGGACATACTTGAAGTCGCATTTTTCCAAAAGGTGTTTAGAAAGCTGCATTGTGGAAAGTATGGTCACTCGCAACCCTTCAGCAGTTGAGTCTGATAAAAAGTTGTGGCGATCAATTTTTCCAGCCTTGACATCCTTCTCCCACTCATTCAGCCACTGTAAAGAAGACTCCAGCACTTTAAAGTCCTCGCCACCCAACCTCAGCCCTTCGTTTGGATGTCTGCGATTTAGTGCATCAAACAAATTATTAATTCTGACTGTGAACTCAACTGTGCTTTCTACATTTCGGAGTCCCTCTATTCCTCTTTTGGAATAAAACTGCAGGCCGTTTGCAACGCTCATACTAAAAAGCTGAGTAGCCAGCTTTACTCTCATCTTTTCTGTATTAGTTGGATTCAAATGAGAAAACGACAGTTTTGGACATACCCTGAGTCGGCCTTCAGCTTTCATGTCCGCCACAAAGTGCTTATCATAATGCGACCAAAACACTCGGCTCCCATTGATGCTAAACATTTCGTACTGCAACAGGCGATTGCATACACATTTGATGAGATGTGGTGCGTCCGAAAAAACAAAAACATCACGGTCGTCACATGCAGGGTTCAAAAAGCTATTTCTAGCGCCTTCTAGAACTCCTGTTACACCGAAATGCTTCCACATTGACCGGTTGGTTGCAGCACCATCACACACAATTCCACCGACAAGTGCACCAGCATCTTCAAGTAGAAGGATAGCCTTCATTATAAGTTGTGCCAGTATTGTCCCTTTCGTTGGTCCACGGCTTGCAAAGACTGCAATAGGTTGGAAATAATTTTCCCCAAAAGAACGGAACGCGAAGACTAGTCCATGGTCTGCCAATTGGTTGGGTGCTTGTACCTCGTCTCCGAAGTCCGCATGACCAATGTAGGTCATTGTTCTCGCATTAACTTTCATTTCCTTGCGGACATGGATCTCATCAAATATCAGAATTCCATGCCGCTTAAAACTATCCTTTGTCGCCAGCTTTCTTTTGAAGTCAGAGAGGAAACGGGTGTCAAAGCCACAATTAACACGCACCATAGATAAGTACTTCCTTATAGTTGATGTGCAAGGAAGTGGTAAGATGTTGTTGTCTCTTAGGAAAGAGTACCCTGATGGACTGCGTATATGCAAGAGAAGACAGAGTAAAAGCCATTCTTCGGTATAGCGTCTGCTCTTTTTGTTGGTGCATCTGGCAGCTGCTATGCATTCTTTAATAGCTGCTGTCTGCCCTTCTGGAAGTCTCAAATGCCGGAGCTTGTCATCTAGGGCCTCATCAGAAATGGACGATAACTTTTTTTGGGTGTCCTTGAGTTGAGTCGTCAGTGCCTTCACTCTCTTTGTCAGACGGCTAACCGATTTCTTCAAGGCATACTGAACCCTTCTGAAGAGAGCACCATCGCCCTTTTTAGCAGTAGTCATGCGGACGTATCGTACGGACTTATTTCCTGTACTTTTGCTCAGCATGCGCTTGTAGTGTATTCGAAGTGTTGTTTCTAGGCACTTGCAGCGCGGGCATGCAGTCTCGGTACCCTTTACAAAGAAAGCACAGTTATTGTGCCGCCACCGGCTTGTGATGTCAACAAAGGCAGTAGCTGGGTGAACATTTGTGTACTGCTTGACTCCTGGTCCACCAACATACAAGTGCATCTGGTGCACATGCAGCAACAGTTTTTCAATATCAGCAGTGCATGCTATATCGCAAGGAACTTCAAGAGACTGAAGAGTCACACGCTTACCTAGCACGGCAACAGTTACAACAAGGTCCGAGTCGATGCTGATTGCTGATTGCTTTCCTTACTATTATATGGCTAGGAGGAGCACCCATATAGCTATACCTGCCATCAGGTTCAACAGCATCGGGCAGTACCACTGCGGCTCGAGAAATCTGCACCTCACAGAACACAATCGCCCGCACCCCATCGATGTCAGTTTTATGGCATGCACACGCATCAGTTGGCAAAGTTATGCACCCAGGATTGTGAAAAATTTCATCGAAAGGCCCTTTCCTGAGTTCAGCATCCGGACTGGTCGAACTTGAGCAGCTTTCAGGCGCACTTCCATTGTCCACACTGGATGATTGCAGGGATTCGCTTGAAGTTCTGCCGTCGTTGGGTGCCTGTGTGCCCAATGGGCCATCGTCTGCAGCACGATGCCGCTTGGGAGCGGCGGGGTTCTGACGATCCATAGGCTCTTTTCTTCGTTTTGTCTTCTTCGACAAGTAATCCGGGCATCCGGGAAAAATCCTCGGAATGGCGTCACCAGCCAAAGTAGCTATTCGTGGCGCACTTGTTAACACTTGACCGTTGAAATGAGCCTCCCATGTTTTAGTGACGAAGCTCGGTTCAAAGTGCTTCTCGCACACGTGGTCAGTCGGCTGCAGCAAGCGGTCCTTGCGCGGTATGGCGTGTCGCCAAGCTTTAAGGCGGTCCTCATCCTTTGGAGCTGCAAACAGGGACACCTTCTCAGAGCACGTCTTGTAACCGGAGTTACATTGAGGAACGAAGCACTTTCTCCCCATGTCGTCACTTTTTCATCACTGTGCGACTGGGCGCAATGGTCGGTGAGAATAATCGCTTCTCCGAGCAATGATTCTCGTGAAGAGCGCGTGAGCGACGGCGAATGTCAAGCACAGCACAAGAGCTAGCTAGCACGTGGAGTGAGCACCACGCACGGAGATAGCGCTAGAATAGTGCGGCGATAGGACACGGTAGACCCGACCGGCCCGACCACGTGGGCCCGACACACAGTGGCGCCCTCTCACGGCATTCTCGGAAGTTCGTCCGAATGTTCTCCGCGGCGGTTGCACGGCGGAGGTGCGCCGTCGTATCACACACCGTGGTCTAGGGGGACCTGCAGAGGAGGACGCGTAGGAAGCGGGAGGAGGGCCAGATGGCTGGTAGGTGGGCCCAGCGACTCCAAGTATGCACCGGATCGCATGCCCATCCTGGAGTGGGCGCGTCCCAAGAGTCGTGCACAAAGGGCCTCACCGTCAGGAACATGGTGGAGCCGGTCCGTGTGCATGAGGCCTCTCTGCAAGAAAAGAAGGTTCAGTGGGAGCACCCCTGCTTCGGCTAGGGTGGCCGGGATCTGGGAGCTCCGTGGGACTCCCAAGCGACAGCGGAGCCATTTCCGCCGAGTAATCTCAAGGCGGTTGAGCCGGGGGGGTCTTGAGAGTCACAAGGAGGAGGGCGTAGAGGACTGCCGAAGTCCCGGCAGCCTCGAACAGCCGGATAGCCCACGTAGCAGAGCAGCCATTCCCACGTGCCAGGAACCTCGCAGGAGGGCGTCTGCAGCTTGTAGGCGTTGGTGACAGGCGACACCACGGGTTCCCGAGCATCCGCAGGGACATCCCCGGATGATGGTGAACAGTGCATCACCACGGACCCGAGCACCCGCGCCTAGCCGTGCGTGGCATCGCCGTGTCCGGGGAAAAGGAGATCCTGGTGGCTGAGCCGATGCCGACCTTTTGGACCCTTAAGGCCCCTTGACGGAGAACACACCACTTTGGCCCCAGCTTCCTGCAGACGGCACCTCCGGCCTGACCTGACTGGGGGAATCGGCAGTCAGTCGCCTTTTCCTATCCTCCCCTCCATCTTTCACTTTCCTATCTCTGTCTCACAACTCTCCTATATCCTACTCACTTCTTGGTTTTTCCCGTTTTCCTGGCGGCGAGGGTTAACCTTGTGTGACCAACTACCCTGAGTGGAGTCATATTTGGTTATAGATGAGGTGTACAGCTGGCGTGGGCAGGACTTGCTCTCAAGTTCCTGTCCCATCCCCTTGATGGACTCCATGGTGGGTGGCTGGCACCATGGCCGAAAAACTAAATTTTTTAATGGCTCCACCCTTATTGAAACCTGATCGCTCTAAAATAGGGCGGAACGAAGCAGCTGATTTTTTCTCAGAAAAGAGACAAACATTTTCAAAGTTCCACGTAATCCGCAGTGAAAGTGATGTAATACAGGCAAGAATAATATCCCCCCCCATTCCTTGTGTCAAAATGCTTAACCGATACCTTGGGCCCTGGCTACAAGGTCTCAAAAATCTCCAGCGGCGACTTAGTTCTTGAACTGCGCGACAGCATCCAGTGTTCCAAACTCAAACATTGCGTCTATAGGGGACATCTCTGTCTCTGTAACCCCCACCGATCTCTAAACACAGTCCGAGGTGTAATCTCTGAATCAGAATTTATCCATATCACAGAAGCTGAAATGCTTGGTCTTACGGAGTAGAATGTAATCGACGTTCACCGAATCAAGATCCGCAGGGATAACAAAGAAATAGATACCAAACACATGGTCCCCACATTTAACACCAGTACCTTACCCTAAACGATCGAAGTTGGATACTTGAAAGTCAACGTCAGACATATACCCAATCCCCGCCGATGTTTCAACTGTCAAAAGTTTGGCCACGGCTCACAAAGTTGCTGCGGCCGCAAAACCTGCGCGAAATTGCGCTTCGAAAGACCAGCATTCTGAGGAATGTGACGCAGCACTGTGCTGCGCAAACTGTGAAGGAGACCATGCAGCGTGCTCCAGGGCGTGTCCGTCCTGGAAAAAAGAAAAAGAGATAATCACCATAAAGAGAAAGGAAAACATTTCATTTAAAGAAGCGAGAAGGCGTTTTGTGCTTACACACACATTCTCCTTGACAGCAAAACAAAACATCGCTGATGTGCGCAGGGGCGTAGCACCACACAGCACTCTGGCACTTGCCAAGGCTGCTTCCACCGAGCCTATGGCAGGGCCAGCGAAAACCGCCCTTTCATTGCCAAAGCAGGGAGCGCCGGTCCATGGGTCGGCATCTCGCAGGACCTCCCCCCGTCGGGAGAGGCCTAAAACTAACACAACCGCAGCTGCGCGGTCCTCCAGCACCTCTGTTGAGGTGATGGATACAACACCCACTCCGCCAACATTACACCGGCGGAACAGCTCTCTTGAGCAAAAAAAAGACAGGTCCCTCATAACGGGCCCACCACATAAATAAATCCCCTTTCATTTCCTTTCAAAAGCATCAACATGGTTTTTTTAATTCAATGGAATTGCAGAGGACTTATGCGGAATTACAGTGACATAACACATATTTAAGGTCAATGTTACCCATAGTTTAATGTTTTCAGGAGACCAATCTTGGTCCACAACATGTGCATATCCTGAAACATTTTAAAACTTTTAGACGTGATCGCGAGCAGGCAAATCGGCTCTCGGGAGGCGTCGCAGTTGTCGTCCAATGTGGTGTCCCTGCTCAAGAAGTCAAACTTTACACAAAACTTGAGGCAGTTGCAGTTAGCGTCGTTACCTACAAAACAATAACAGCATGTTCTTTAATCTTCCCTCGCGCATCACATTAACAATCGAAGACTTAGAAGGCCTGATTGATCAACTGCCGGAGCCATATCTGGTAGCTGGCGATTTTAACTCTCGCTCCCCATTTTGGGAAGCGAACGATGTCACTCAAGGGGACAAATAATCGAAGATTTTATCCTCTCAAATATTATCATTTTATTGCGGGGAAAGCCACTTATTGCTGCCCAAGCTCGGCAAAAATGAGCTTCCTCGATTTAGCTTTCGCATCACCATCGCTTTTTAACGATTTTGAATGGGATGTTTTAAATGACCCTCTGGGAAGTGATCACCTACCTACTATCATCAGCCTCTCATCGTCTACTCAAGTAATCCCCACAAGACCACGGCACTAGAAACTTCACCTCGCCGACTGGCCACTTTTTACAGCTAATGCCACACTAGAAAAAGAATTTTGTGAAGACCTCAGCATAGACGAAATTAATGAAGTTTTCTACATGCATAATATCGGCCGCTACATTAGCCATACCACAAACAACAGGACACAAGAATGCACATTGGCAAAAAAACAACAAAAAATAAAGCTTGGGGCTCTGCGTCGGTATCCCACAGCGGAGAACTTGATTGCCTTTAAGAAGGTTCAAGGCCAGAGCGCGATTCGTTTGAAGAAATGCCGAGAAATCCTCGTGGCAGAAATATGTGTCCTCAATAACCTAAAAAAAAATGTGGGAAAAGGTTCGTAGATTCAGTAGTGACCATACCCGGGACACAAACATGATTGGAAGAACAGGCCAACATACCGGTTGCGTTACCAACATGCGTTACTGTTAAATGTGAGAATAAGGTTTGTAGTGTAATCATTTCGGTTATCTCTTCGGTGCCCCTGGAGTATTTGACTACGGTTCAGATTTGAAGCTCTGCTTATGGCGTCATCAATAAAAGAACGTGGATAGCGCTGCGTTAAGAGCACGTAAACATTTTTTAATGGTTTTTTATACGTATATGTAAACATCTTTTTTTTGCTTGAAGTGCGTTTGTCGTGTACTGCCATTTCAGAGGCGCTTGGGCCCAGTCAAGCTGCTTTTTAGCAGCTTTTAGCCCTTGCATCTCTGTAGTATGTAACTTGCATTTTGTAAAAGTGAAATGAAATTGCATTTGGAAGAGAAAGACAAGGTTTCATTTTGCAGTGTAAGCTTGCGTCTCTAGAATGAACAGAGAACGTTGCCTCACGCTGCTTGGGCCTGTCGTTTGACCCCTCGTTGACCGCACGGGAAAAAAAAAAGGACCTCTCTAGGAAACTATTTGCGGGATCTTTCCTCCGCTTAAGGAGGGGAGGGGGAGGGGATTGATGGCCTCCCCTTTGTCGGGTTCGCAGCGACACGCGACGCATGAGGGACAAGACTACGAAAGGAAGCGGGGAAAGCTGCCTCTCCGAAATTAACCGTGACTTGCAGGTGCCTATAGCTGTGTTTGGATTCCAGGGAAGTAGCAGCTGACCTCTGAATCCTCCTCGCCCATTCCCACGGGGCTCCGGGTGCCATGTCGCCATGTGGGGTGAAAAGAGCAGTGTGCAGAGTTTAAATTAAACAAGTATGAAGCTATACAATGAAGCCAATTACAGACAGCTAGAGGAATTTCAAGAGCATGCTGTGTGATGCTAGTTATCTCAGTGAAAACTAATGCAGCCAACTATTATTTCGTTTTTTTTTTTACCCAACAGACATGAAAGGTCTGAAGATGAATTAGTACCAAACACATCGGTGCATCAGTTGTGATGCCTGAAAAAAGTTGTACCAACATATAGATGCCAATGTCGTGATAATCAGGAATACTGAAGAATTAAGGAAAATTAACATTTTTTTTGTTCGGGCTCACACACCTGCTACAAACATCTTTATACGTAGCAATTTAAATGACTGTAGGAAGCTTTTTGGGTAAAAAGTACAGTATGGCAGAAAGGAGTCTTTAGGAAATACACTGTGTAGAAATAGCCATACCAATTCCATCTCATCGTTCGATAAATGTAACAAATACCGTGCAAAGAAGCTTGCTGCATAGTATATTTGCAAGTTACTGGTTGCAGACCGCTCTGCAGTCACTGGACTGTGATTGTGTATGTACTGCATGACAGTGCATGGATAGCAAAGCAGTTAACCAACAAAGACATGCTTGTTCATATCGTTTACCACGCATATAAACATCATCAATGAAACAGGATGCTATGTGTAACATTTGGACATGTTCCTTTTTGGCAGCCCCTAAATATGTTTCTGCATAAATGAGCTAGCTTGTTTTGCAGCAATATAACCACGGGACTGCTGTAATTTGCCACATTTTCAAATTGTGTGAAAATCATTGCATGTGAGGGGTCACAACCATATCCTGTTTCTAGAAGGTCCCGTCGCTTTGTTGGCAATGTGATTTATTCACAAATGAAAATTGGGTCACTGACCAAGTCGAAAGATGAAAAATGACGTTTCGGGTCCCATACGGGGCCCTTGTTCACAATGAGGCTGTCACAGAAGAAGGAATGGTTATATACGCTTCAGAATCTTCTTCAATCTTTTCACGTAGATAGGATGTAGCGTGCCCTGATTCTTGTTTAGCGTGTTGGCCGTTGTCTGGATGATTAGGGATTCTAGATGAAGTCTTGCAGATCTTGCAGATAGGTTTCTTTCCGTCGCCAAGATTTCCACCTCATCCCAGCCAATCTCGTGGCCAGTGGACAGCACGTGCTCTGCAACTGCATTTTTTGCTGCGCGCTTGTTTCTGACGTCGCCCTGGTGCTCCTTCATGCGCCGCTGGAAGTTCCCGGTTTCCCCAATGTAGACGGAGGGGCAGTCGCTGCAAGGGATCCTATAAACAACGCCAGGGAACTTGGCACGTGGTAGCGGGTCCTTCACGTTGACCACATCGGCAACCATTACCAGCTTTCCGCATTCATGTGCACAGGGTATGCCCATTACGTGCATGCCTTTTCTGCCTATTAATGGCTTACAATGCAAACAGACAAAAAAAAACCACATAGAGCAAAAGTACAGATAGTGTTTGTAGTCCACACTCTTCTTCACCTCAGTAAATATGACACATACCCACACTGGGGGATTGGCTAAGGTACAGTGGAGAATTGCCAATGAAGTATTTGCACGGGAAAAAAGACGTGAGGCGGCGGCGTAGAAGACTGAATCAAGATAAAGATAGGAAAATTCAATTAAATCTAAGAAATGAATTACCAGGAATAGAACCAAGCATTTCGGACATGAGACAGAATTTTGTATACAGCTAACAAGGTAACCGATCAGTTGCACTTATGTAATCATGAAGGTAGCCACAAACACTGCTTAACGGGAATTCCTTGGCGCTCGCACCGAACGAGAGAACTGGAAGAGACTGGAAGAGGGACCTCCAAATACTGATTTCCTTGAACAACCGCCGCCAAGAGAGGAGAAAATGGTCTAATGTTTCAACTTGCCCACATGAGACACAAAGGTTTGTCGCAGGGAACCCCGTATCTGCGTAAGTACAAATTTAAATGAGGGATTCTGCATCGCAGAAGCGTCATTGACACCTCAAAACGCCTTGATTTACACCACCGAACATCCCATGGGTACATTAAGGAGTGAAAATACACAGTATTGAGCAACGAATCACTCAAGCTGGCTGAAATATGTTGGAACCACTGGAAATGTGAAGTTTCCAACAGAATGAGGTGAGGGACGGGATAGATTAAGATTACAGGAGCGCTGAGAGCTGACCTTGCCAATAAATCAGCCACCTCGTTAAAATAGACACCCGAATGCCTGCAGGTACCCGGAAAAAGCGGATCTGACGCACTGTGCACGGAACAAAAAACCTAAGCGGCCGATTCAATAAAGATTTTCCGGAGTTTTGGAGAGAGCCTAAAACTGAAAGGCAGTCTGCAAGAATAAGAACCCGTGCTACATGTCTGGGAATTTTGAGAACCAAACCAATAGCCAAAAACTCTAAGAAGAATTTAGAAGTATAATCAGGGATACGAACGGAATAGCTCCAAGCCAGATCCTGCGAATATATCCCAATCGCCGCCTTCTCACAGCTGCCGGAGGCATCAGTGGAGAGAACAGTATGATGAGGAAAATTGTGTAGGTGTTCAAAAAGAAGACCATTTAGGATATTTGCGGGCATATGCTTCGCATGGAACGGGTAAATATGGGTGTAATAGAAGACGGGGTCAGCCTGCGTATCAGCAACTCGTTGCAAGGAGATCAGATCAACCTGAAGCGGAGCTTGCGTGAACCTAACTTGCGGGAGCTGATAGCCTGGCCAATGTTGCTGTTGTTAGCCTATCAAAAGATCGCACATACCCACACTGGTCGATCGGCGAAGAATCCGGTGGCTATTCATCTGTACTCAATTAACAAAAAAGAAAACCACGCAAGAACGCAACACTGGCGGATGTGCTGAATTTCAGGAACAAACCATGCAACAAGTAACAAAATATTCCTAAATCAGATTTTACATTGCATAATGAACCATTACTGTTCCAAAGCAATAAGACATAAGTGAAGCATTTCATTCCTTTCGTGACATAAATGAGTTATGAGGTTTGTTGAACAATTAAAAAAGCGATTTTTCATGGCAGCCAGCATGGGTCATTTCAAGTTATAGCTCAAGATTACAATCACATCTGATATAGATGACACGCATGCTAGGAAAGCAAGATAATTTTTTTCCTTTTTTTTATGAGAAATGCACAGGCAGTTTCAAGGCTTGCTTTACAATTTAATTTCTGGCGTATACACGAAGGCATGTCTATAAATTATTTGTGCGTTACACCAGAACCAACACTACTTAAGTTTGTAAATCATGTTCATTACCTAGGTGTCATTAAAAGCAAACATGCTAATGCTGCTAATGTTATAGACGAACAAACAGTGGTTTTATGAAGACGTTCAGTAATACGTGATACTGTTGTGTCCATCAGGTAATGAACTGTGTGGCAGTTTCAGTTTCTCTTCTCTTATTTTCAAATTCAATTCTCTTACTTTCAGTTTCTCTTCAGTTTCAGTTTCAGTCACATGCATGTTGCTTGACACCGCGTATACGTGACGCAGGAAAAGTAGAGGGGGGGGGGGGGGGGGGTCGGAGGAAACGGCGTCAGCATGACATCGCTCGCTCCGGTCTGTCGTTCGATCTTGCATCTAAAATACAACAACGTGCCGACGAGGTAAACCTTTACTATGAGTTTCACGGGATCTTACGCCCCCTCGTACATTCCTGAAAACCCCGGATCAGCCACCAATACCATGGAATCAGTGGAAGGCACTGTTTTCTACCTACTTAGAGGCGTCTGGCGCCTGAGTTTCCTGCATCCCGGCGCAAAGCTATAGACGCTTCTGCATTCGCGCGGCGTCGGAGGTCAGCGTCGTTCCGGAACGCCTCCCGCCATGAGCGCAATTTTAAAACAAAGGAGACCTCAATTAAATGAAGTTACGAAACGTGAAGATGCGTCGAAGGTGCCTCCGCCCGCCTTCTGTCGCGGAGACAAAAAGAGGGCTCCTTCCTAAAAACTGAGAGAGAGGGGAGAATAACAAAGAAAATGGGGAACGAAGGTGCGAAATCGCCCAAGTGTGCGTTATTGCAATGGGTTACTGCCCTATATGGAGCATCACGCTCTATTATCTGCAAAGCAGGAAAAAATAAACAAATAAAATATATAAAAAATATAAAAAGTTAAGGGGGGAATAGGCAATATGCTTTGCTCTCAGAACTGTTTTCTCTGGTCATGAGCAAGAAAGAATCGCAGGGGGAGGAGAAGGGCGGCATGTTGAAGCAAGCACGCAAATTGGCATGACCTCAGGCGATGCAGTCGGGGTGCTGTGAATTTCAGTAGGGCTAGGACTATGATCTCTGAAGTGTGGAGAGAGTCAGGGTTTTCATTTATACCGGCCTGCACAGTAATAAACTGATATATAAAGTATGACTCTCGTTGCTCACGCTCACGGGTATTTTGGAAGCCGCTCTGTAGCAGCGTAACTTTTAGTTTGTGAAACTCGTGACCTTCCTGGGAAAGATGTCGAAATCTAATTCGGAAGGAATTCTCTGGCCAATTTATTGCATCTGACAATCGCCACACTCGAGCATGCATACTACGTTATTACTGTCACAGTTCAAGTTTTCACGGATGGAGTGTTGTGCAACTTGACAGAGATTCTTCCTGCAAGGTAGGCAAACCACAGGCTTTTACTTATTGACAGTAGAGTGAACTACATAATTCTGCATGTTTTTTGGTAGTCTGTAGGTAACCCTTAGAACTGTTGGAAAAATTTTTGACAGTCGATCGTTTTGTTCGATTATGTTGAAATGTTTTTTTAGAGTTTTGTTGACATTAGGAAGGTTGTTTGCGAAGGTTAAGAAGAGATTAGAGCGGTGTTCATTTGCGGTTGCTGATGGGGGATCCCCAAACATTTCATTACGATCTGTTGCTTCCGCTTTCGTAACGGCATCATCAATAATGGAGGCCGGATAGCATTGGTCCCTCAGAACCTCCCGCATACGGCTAAAATTTTCTTCGAAGTCTTTTGGTCGTGAGCAGATCCGTTTTGAATCTGATGGCTTGGGAATATGGAATTGAAGTTTTGCAGTGGCGTGGGTGGCAGCTCTTCTAATGAAGGTACTGTTGCCTATCCGTGGGCTTTCTATAGACACTGGTGATTAAGGTACCCTTCTACATTCGAATTGAGACGTTCAAGAAATTAATTTGACTGGTGGAGTAAGGGTGTGTGAAACAGATGTTTGGATGTACGTTGTTAAATGCTGAAATAAACTGGATGAATTGGTCCTCTGTTTTCGTCCCTACCATGAATATGTTGTCTAGGAAGCGTTTGTAAAAAGCCGTTTTTGTTGGGTATGAGCGGATAAACTCCGATTCAATGCTATGCATATATATGTTGGCATAATTTGGCGCCATTTTCGTTCCCATAGTGGTGCCACTCGTTTGTAGGTAAAAGGAGCTGTAGAACTTTCGAAAGAGTTGAGTTTGAGGACCAGATCAGTAAGTGCAGCGATGGTACATTGGATAGGAGCATCAGCGTTTTTGTGTTTTCCATACAGGGCTGGGCAAGATACTTCAAAATAGTATCTTCGATACGATACTCGATACCTTTGAAAATTGTATCTCCGATACCGATACAAGATACAGTACGGAAATAGGTTTTTGATACAGATACTCGATACTGTATCGTCGATACTTCGATATATCACTAAAATATCAATTATAATACAGGTTATATTACGACTAACGAAGTTTACAAAACTGAAATCACACAGGGGGTTTACATGTGCCCGACAGAAGTTGGGTTAAGTGGGCTGTCGGGCAGAAAACCTGCTGTCGGGCTAATGTAAACGCTAGGGGGTTGAGCTAAGGGATCGTCGAGTCTAGCTGGGCCAGCCCGACTGCAGGGGTGGGTTGACTCGTCCCGACGTTGCCCGACCCGGTTCTAGGAAGCATGTATACGCTGCCGCATCGGCTAAGCGCCTCCCCTCCTTGTCTCGTCTCTTGCCTCCTCTCTTGTCTGGCTGGCCCTGCGCAGGAACTCGGAGATATTTTCTGGTCCCGTACTGCGGGAAAATGGCAGCAAGTACGAGTACCATGGCCAGTACGAGCGTGCGCGCGGCGTGGAGCGAAGAATCTATTAAAAGTTTCTTGGCGCTTATAGAAAGAAGCTAGAAGCATGAGCGAAGCACTCGACAGCAAGCGCCAGAGGAACCAAGATGTGTATAAAGAATTGGAGCGGGAGGTGCGCGCTATGGGCTATAATTTTACATGGGAACAGCTGCGCACTTGCTGGAAAAACATGAAAAAAAGGTTTACGCTTGTAAGTATTGAAAAAGTTGCCCTTGTGTACCTCTCAGGTAATTTATTCGTGGATTTTAGGAGCTGTTGGAACAGAACAAGAGCGGAGCGTCCCCATCAGCATGGAAGTGGTTCGGCCATATGAGCGATCTATTAAGCCATCGGCCACTCGTTCAAGCACGTATGTACGGTGTTGACTCCGCTGCAGAGGCCGACATCGACTTGGATAGCGTCCAATATGGTAAGTAGATCCAGTGCATGTCAGCACTCGTGTCATGCGGCCCCCAAAGTTCAGTTTGTTGTTAGCTGGTTCCGTAAACGAAGGTGACATACTTTTTGTGCTGTTGTCGTATCACCCCGAGCTGAGGAGAATGCTATCGGAAACTAAAAAAAACAAACAAACATGGGACAGGTCCGCTGACAGTGCCCTCCCGGAAACGGGTCGCTTTCGAGATCCACATACGAACAGACGTGGTCACTCTATTTTCTGAGTTTGTACGATTAAGTAATTAAAATAAGTTGTTGAAGTTTAGCCCGATGTGCTGAATGACCTGAAACAAAAGGCATTTTTCTATAACGAACTAACACATGCTTTTGTCGGGGCTACCGCGTTTAGTTACGTACAGCTTGCGCTAAATTGCCGGAGCCCTAGCCCCCCAAAAAAGCAATACTTGCTGAAAATGTATATCGCTGTGTGTAACATGGAAAACCAACCCTCACAGGCTAGTGCTAGCATATGAGAATGCTCATTACATCACTGCGCACATTACGTAATAAGAGCACTAAATAAAGACAGGGGGCGTTTGTATACAGCTACTGCAAACCTGTTTGCAAAAATTTTGTAAACCTTTGTGCGTACGTGAAGGGAATCATTTGCAAAAAAAAATTGTTCATATATTTTATTTCACTGTGCTGCTGCTGCGCAGAAATCAGACAACCACAGAGTTTATTAACTAATCCGTCCAAAATTAGGGAAGAGTGTTACCATCTCTATAGTTAATATGCATTTTTATGTGCCCTGGAAGAGAATAAAAAAATATATTGAGTTAATTTCAGTGGGGCTTGCGACTGACATTACCGGCGGATGATTTATACCTGTGTTACACGGGCGTTTTCAACGACAGTTCAGTTAACCGCCAGTGAAGGTTTCAACTGCCATTGAACTCAACTTGAATCGCCAGCTGTTACACGAGCACTTCGCGTTCAGTTCAGTTAGCACTCTAACCACATGTCCTCGCGTCTAGAGCGAAGTGTAAATAAGAAAAAACAGTGTGTGCTTTTTTGTTGTTGTAAATGATCGTAGTGTATATATTCTTTACTACAGTGACAATTATTTTTGTGTATTTTTGCTTTGCGGTAGAAATTTGTGGGTTCGAAGCACACTGAGCCAAGACAATCCAGTAAGTTTTTCGGTCCGTATGTCGGCATCTTGTCAGTTGGCCGTTCAACTGGGATCCCCGATCTCAGTCAACTCAACTGCCGTTGAGATTTCAACGGCAGTTAGCACTGCTGTGTAACACCGCTAACTGCCGTTCAGTTCAACTGAGAATCAACTGAACTGCCGTTTGAAAACGCCCATGTAACAGGGGTATTAGAAAACTGTGATGCATACACTAGTAAACCAGCCTCTCAACAATAAAGCTAGACGGTGTGAGGGGTGGGGTGGGGAGCTAAGGAAGGGTGACTGGTGACAGGCAGCTACACGGGGGCGCCGGATTTTCGGACAACGCCGGCAGCCGTTGTGGAGACAGGCGCCATGGCCGGTGGTCAGCAGTTCGTCAGAAGGCCAGGGTGATTACTTTCACCGTCCCTTCAAGAAGTCACCGGTAGCAGAGGGGCGCAACAGATACCTTTCCCCCCTCCCCAGAGGGGATATTCTGGCTCACCGCTACGTGCTAAGCGTGGGGACCAGAAGAGTGGTCACAATTGAATGTGTTCTGGGAACGCACCCGATTGACCCGTGCAGAAAGAGGCCCCAAGGTCCGTCTAGCTTTTTTTTTTTTACCTTGAGAGAGGGTTTTGCAAGCACTGCCAAAATTTTAGGCCGGGACGCGTGATTTCGAGAGCCAAACGTTTTTGTGGAGATCGTTCTGTGCATGGCATTTTGCAAATAATTTGATGACTTTTTTGGATTTTGTTTTGGGGAAGTTATTAATACTGTTAAAATTGAAGGCGGTAGCGCGCAGAAAGAAGCCAATCGTGTCGAGGCTTGCTGCTGTTGCACACTTCCTGAATGCGAGATGGACGCCTGAGAGTTTAACACCAAACCCGGGAGCCCAATCCGTCGTTCTAGGCCAGATTTAGATGCTCTGCATCTTCGGCTATGCCTAGGAGGGGAGATTTTTTTGTTATCCAGATCCGTCTTATCTGCCACTGTTTAATATGTTGTGCATTTTCTATATATAACCAACTGTATATAACCAACTTATTTTTCTCGTTACCTCCCTTGTTGGAAGCTGTCATTACACTATCACCGACGGGGCACCTTAGGTGCAAAGATCCTTCAAGTCAGCAAACCGTCTGGCGGCGCGCCTCTGGTGCAAAGTGAATAACCTTCGAAACTTTACTACAGCAGTACACAAATGGTTGCGAGGTGCTGGAAGTGGTAAAGTAGATGTCTGCTTAGGGCAAGTGATGACAGCGAATCCGAATCATGAGAGCGAAATAAATAGAAGATAAGAATGGGGTGGACTGCATTTGACAGGTTCGCTCAGATCGTGAACCGCAGCGTATCAATATCTCTCAATAAAAAAGTGTACAACAGTTGTATCTTACTGGTACTCACCTACGGGGCAGAAACGTGGAGGCTTACGAAAAGGGTTCAGCTTAAGTTAAGGACAGCACAGAGAGTCATGGAAAGAAAAATGATAGGTGTAACATTAAGCATGCCAGGGAACAAACGCGGGTTAATGACATCCTAGTCGAAATCAAGAGAAAGGCAGGGTATGTAATGCGAAGGCAAGATAACCGCTGGTCCTTAGCGGTAATGGAGTGGATAACGAGTGAAGGCAAGCGCAGCAGGGGATGGCAGAAGGTAGGTGGGCGGATGAGATTAAGAACTTCGCAGAGACAACGTGATCGCGCAAGCACATCACTACATTAACTGTAGAAATGTGAATCAGGGACCCTTTCCCTGCCATGGGCGTAGTCAGGCTGATGATGATGAAATGGCATGGTCTTGTTTCAGGTTCCTGTAACAATGACACACCCGGCTCACAGACAAATGAAGAGGACATTGGAAGCTTTGCAGATCTAAATGCATGTAAGTTTATTGAAATTCACTTTGCGAGTGTCGATGATAAGAAAAAAAAAACTCGAGCTTCATAGAGAAACTTTTACTGAAGCTCCTCTTTAGATCTGCGTGCATGGTATCGGGAATGCGAAGTTACAGAATTTTTTTTTGCGCAAGGAGATGGAACGTTAAAGGCACCCGTGTGCCGTGTGATGTCAGTGCACGTTAAACATCCCAAGTAAGTCGAAATTATACCGGAGACCTCCACTACGGCACCTCTTTCTTCTTTCACTCCCTCCTTTATCCCTTACCTTGCAGCGCGGTTCGGGTGACCACCGAGATATGCCAGACAATTATTGTGCCATTTCCTTTCCTGGAAAACCAATTTTCCAATAGTTATAATATGGATTACAAGTGACGACTAATGCAAGCCAGTTGCGATCCACTGTTTCAGCATAGTTTAACCATAATGGAGGCCCAAAGGAGAGTTTTGTTTGTTTTCCATAGAGCCTACTTTACCACTATAGAGCACAATTCGTGTATCACAAAGCATACTGTGCGAAACCCAACAGTGGCTTTGGCAAAAATGCGCATTCTTGTTCAGTGCAGGCATATGCATATAAGTTTTATTGTGATAAAGGAGTTACAGAACACGAATTGTTTTGCTTCGAAACTTTTCGCGAGAACATTAAAGGAAAAGAGCTGCACTTTCAGAACAGTCGTTGTTACCCCGTGGTGTCATACAATAGGATGTTCTGCCTTTTCAGCTGGGACCTCGTTCACGTCAGCACCACCAGCCAAACGCCGTCGAACAAAAGAAAGTCATTTTGAAGATCTGCTCACAACAATGAAAAAAAACATGACTTCGCGGGAGCAGCGAGAGGAACTTCAATTCCAGAGAGAACAGGACTTTCTGAAACAGGAACAAGAGACAATGAAGGGGTTCCTGGAAGGAATTAGTAATTCTTTTTTGCAAGGAACTCAAGCTCTCATGACACAGTTTTTTTCTCACCAACAAGCCTTACTTAGCGCCATGCAGCCACAGACACCAATGGTTTCATTAACACTGTCACATGGGCACACTGCTACACATTATCCACGTACGCCCCCACCCTACCAGCAACAACACTACATGCCCAGAGCTCAGCAGCAGGAACACCGCATGCCAAAATACCAAGAACAAATGCACAAGCGGGCAACACAGGTGGGCAACATAGCTGAGCAGCCCAACTTGGCACAGGGCAACAGAACAGAACTCCCGAAGAGCACTGCACCACAGCAACGTCACACTGCTCGTTCAAATGTGCACGAAACACAGTGGCCAGACACGATGCGTGCGTCAACACCGCAGGAAAGACAGTGAAACCAAAAAACAAAATTTCTTGTTGAAATCACAATTCTCCTTCTCAGTGTAATAATCAGAGATGTATATCCGTTTTTGTTACATTTAATAAAGTTCTGATTCTGGAGTTGGCATTTGAATGTGCCTCATGTTTCATCGAAATGAGCTTGTGCGCAGTGGAAAATTTTTCGCCAAATAGTCCTTCAGGCACTCTCTCAGTTCACACTGCAGTTCTGTGCATGGTCCGCTTGTAGGCTGCTGCAAGTCAATGTTCGCATCTGAGACCACACGGGACCACTGTTCGCTGTACTCCGACCGCATTTCACAGAAGTTATGGAGGACACATGCTGTGAGAGCAACTGTGGGCACGAACTTGTAGTATATATCTGTGCGCTTGAGCAAGGTGCGCCAGCGTCCTTTCAGCCTTCCAAACGCTTGTTCAACACAGTTTCGTGCACTGCTGTGGTAGGCGTTGAATGACTCTTGCTCACTTGTGTGTTTGCCCGTGTAGGTCTTAAGAACCCATGGCAAGTGCGGATACGCTGGATCTGCCAATAACATGAAGCGAATTGTCTTTCCTTCAAATACCCGGTCGCCCTTGGGCAGGAGGTATTCACTCCTCCTATAAATCTCCGTCATTTTGAGTGCCGTCGAATCATGGGCAGAACCGGGAGCTCGGCATGATGCGTTAAGGAACCTGCATATGCAAACGCATGCACGTATTAACGACGGAGTCAAACACTTCCCAGGTAAGGACTCTTTATAAGCGCAAAATGTTGAGCTAATTGGCGTGCGATTATTTTAAGGAAAACTGCGCAAAGGGATAGGACGTAGGAGGGAAAACAGGCCAGCACTTGACCGCGTTTTCTTGTCCTGTCTGTTTTGCGCAATTTTCCTTAAAACTGTTAGAACTCTATTAACAATTTGAATTTCGCTGTTCTTTTGTGTGAAGGGGAGAAGGCAGCTGCATTTCTACATAGCCCAGTAATAGAGGAAGGCTAGAACAATGATCCGATTCGATTCGGAAACCTAGACTTTTTTTATGAAATGCAAAAGTGCTTGTGCATATTTCACGCAATAATAATAGGCAGCATACTTCATGCATTAGATGTATTCTAAGCTTATTTATCCTTTCATGCCACACACCTTTTTCGGAAAACGTACAAAAGTTAGAAAGAAAATGTACTGCAGACAGAAGAAATATGCCCCTTTCACGTAAAAGATTGTGTACAGGAATTTGTAGTAGTCATGAACAGTTACACAACCCCGCTGTTCAGAACTATTACTGATATTTTTGCCTTTTAATCATACGCTCCTGAACACATGTTTAATACGACAAAATAATTAAGCTGAAAGACATAAGTGCACTTACAGTCCACGGTCGTCCACCACTGCTTGCATGTTGTACGAGGCCCACTGCTTGCGGTTAATGAAATCACGGTAACCACCCTTCGGCGCAGTAATAGGAATGTGGGTACCATCAATAGTTCCAAACAATTGTGGCATGTGGCATTTCTCTTCGAATCGTTTGGCTATTTCCGTTGCTTCTTGCGGTGACGGCAGCTTTACATACTTCTGTGTGAGGTGTGTTGACGCATTGAGGCAGAAGGATTAAACAAACTTTTTCACGGTGCTTTTGTGAACGCCAAATTGGTTTCCAACCAGCCGGTACTCGCAGCAGCTTGCGAGCTTGTAGAGGGCTATTGCAACCCTTTTGTCGACTGGAATTGGAGTCCTCACAAAGCACTCCTCAGGTGACATGTACGGCCGCATCATTGCGACGAGCTCACAAAAGCTCCACCGCGACATCCTGAAGTTCTCTCGCCAGTCCTTGTCGTCAAAGTTTTCGCATACAATCCGGTCCCACCAGTCTGTGGACCTGTTTTTGGTCCACAACCTTCGCTTTTTCTCGTGCGGTGCCATGCAGTCAAGCCCTGCGAGATGTTCAGTGAAAATGCTGATCTGCCACATACGTATCCGGACATATAATGGGGAAGAAAAGAATGAAGAGAGCAGACATTTTTCCCCACTAATAATGCGAGAGATTGCAGTTTCTCCAGTGGCATCTTCATCAGGATACGGAACTGACGAGACTATTAACGCACAACATATTAATTTGTGTTGCAGTTCACTCTTTAGCAGTGTTCCCTGTCGTTTTCCAGCGCGGCACATGACACCGTATCCTAACCCTTAATTTTTATCAGGCATTTATGCTACGTAGGGACAAGAATATGCAATACTAACCAAACATGACGGCGACTTCGTGATCTGACCAGTCGGCGCTCAATCTTGAACGAGACCATTCTGGCGTGAGTCTTCGGAAGCGGCGGAAGCGAACGTTTTGACAGTACATCGCCACAGCAAGCACCATGTTGTGCACATTCATCCATGACACTAAAATCGCCATGAAATAGAGCTGATTCAAACATAGCATGAAGCTCAACACAGCAGCGGAGACACCCATTGGAAATCAAAGCGAGCCGCTGCCGGCCTCGAGGAGAGCGCGCACGTGAACGGCGAACCAACCGACTGGAAAGACGGGAAAGGAAACATTTGGCGTTCCTCCTCCCCTTGCATCATGCGTGGTTTGCTTCCTCGACGCTAGGGGTAGCGGCGATCTCCGCCCGACAGAAAACCGGCACTTGTAAACGTGGTGGGGTCGGGCTGGCCAGCCCGACATCTGGCGCGCCCCGACTCGACCCGCAACGTCGGGCTCATGTATACGAGGCTACTGTCTAATAATGCCGGTAATACACTGTAAACCAACTTACACACTTAAGGGTGTATTATTGTGTCTATAACTAACACCCTTACACCCTTTCAAAAGGGCAGTTTTAGGTGGCAAAGCCTCCTTATAAAGGGCATTTTTTTCAGAATTTCACCCTTTTTGAGCAAAAAATGAAATGGGTGTTTCGTGTGACTTACACCCTCTCATAATGGGTGTAAGAAACATTTTCTACCTTTGCACCCTTTTTGAATTTTTCCCTTTTAAGCAGTCCCATCCATTCTGCAAACTTTTCATTGTGTATCGTGTGGCCATGCGATGCTCACTGACATTTTGTTCCATTGGACAAGGCAGTGACGTTTCCCAAACATGAAGTATGTGCTCCTGACAATAGCTCTGCTTTACATTGTTTTAATGTTCAGAATATGTAATGAATATTCAAAAAGAAGGACACATACATGAAATTGCACTCTTTGGCAACTATTTATTTGCGTGAATGGGTTAAAACACTAGAGACACCAAATTTCTGCTTGCATGTTTTCTTTGAAATGATACACCTTTGAAGCTACTTATTACCGCTTATATTGCACTTAAATGTCAACTATACATCACAGCCATTGTTCGGTTCATGAAACAGAAACCGAAGCAGCATAAGAGAAGAAAAACTGGCAGTGGCTTAGCTCGGCTATGCCAGGATATACGCAGCGAAAGCTAAGGCATAGCTTGGTTAGCCTTGGTTAATCTTGATTGCAAGTCCAGGTTAGCCTGGTTGTCTGGCTAGCTGTTGTCACGTGGTTGGTCACGTGACCAGTCACGTGGTGCGATGCGGCGCCACTTTGTGAACGCGAGCACGGCGAAACTGCGAGTTCGTTGGCAATGTAGCTTTCAAAATTCAGTTATAAACTATTTAGCGGTCATAAGCGAATATAATGCCGTGATCCATGTATACTGATGTCTAATGCATCATTTCAATGAAAACATGCACCATTAAGGGCACTTAACACATTTCTTTCAGCTCAGCTTGACTGAATAAATGAACTTTGGTGCGTGGTTATAAGCCGACGAGCAATGCACTTTGCCTTGGTGACATTGACATTTAGGAAAAGGTGCTCAAAAATACAACACAAATTGATGGCATCTCGATTGTAGCTAACATCAAACAGCCAATATGCAGCCATTAATGCTGCTACTCCGGAGGTAGCATCCTGCACTCGAAGAATTTTTATCTTTTCTCCGAACAAGAAAAGTTCTGCAGCATCTTCAGTGCTGTCCCCGGTGAACGCAATGCATGGGGTGCATGGCTTCTCCATGTCCTAAGTAGAAACAAAAGATAAAAGTGAAGATGGCACTCTTTCTACTAGTGACAACATTGCGGCGATACACTGGTTTTCAAATTTATGTCAGTGATAATACTGCCGCAATACCACAAAGCATTGTTCCAGTTAGCAAACACTGTGTGCAGCATAACATCAGCACAACTTACCAGGGGCACAAACGTCACATTCATTGCGGCCGGCTGGTTCAGCAGTTTTGACAGTAGGCATATCAAGCGCACAGCTTGAATATCTGTAACATAAAGACACAAGATTATATAAATTACAACGGTATATAAGGTTGTCACATTCGCGAGCTGAATTACATAAAAAGCAGCATTCCTTGTTTAGAGAGAGCCAGGCGCGCTCAAAGTTGATAGACTTTCCGGCCATTCTGCGAAAGGTGAGAGGTTTTGATTGCACTGTCTGTCAAAAATCAAAGCTGGGCCAACATCTACGAAAGATGTCCTTCAGCCACAGCTGAGGGAAGAAAAGCGCTTTTTCCACATAGCATTGGCAGCGGTGTAGTATGTAGGTCAGAATACAGCTAGGATGTGCTAACCATCAGGCTGGTTAACTAATGAATAGCTAACTTTTTAACTATTACATTTAGGCTCTGCAATTACTCAAAGGATGTAGCCCACACTAAGAATATTCATATCAGTTTTTAGAATTTCAAAAACACAATAACCCTCGGTGCTGTGGGTCTACAAATTTTGGCTACATCGTGCCAAAATATACATGCCCTTTCGAGGAGCTTGCGTGCAAAGCAACCTCTCCGGTGCACGTAACTCATCAAAATAGGCAAAACTTTGTTGGGCCAAAAGCGCCAAGTGTAACCGCGTTTTCGAAATTCTAACAACTGATACGGATATTATGCTTACAGTAGGCTACACGCCTCTCAGTAATTAAGGACCCTAAAGGTAAGAGGTAAAAGTTAACTATGCAATAGTGTTAACCACCCTGCTAGTTAGCACACTGTATTCTGACATACATACTGCACCGCTTATAATAATATGCCAAAAAAAAAGCGCTCTTCTAACTCAAAAAGCCCATATTTAAAAATTGCATAGTCTCAGATGAAACACCCTGTTTACAAGGTATGAATAGCACTACGCTCAGATGCACTTTCATCAGTCATGTGTTAGTAAGTGCTTCCCCACATCAGTTGGTGAATGTTGATAATTTCATGAAACTGAAGGAGAGACCCTTCTATTCGGTGTTACACATATATGCACTGGAACTGAATGGGTCCTTCTCTCTCTGGAAGCTTTATTTGTTGGTATCAAGAAACCACTTGTGAGCCAGCTTAAGTGGCTTAAACTTCTGTAAGTTATACTCTATCTCAGTTGTTCCTTGCATCATTGCCAAAGCTGCAATGTTGATGTTTATTGCCAAAAATTAGTTACATAGTAAAAAACCTGTCCACACAAGCATGAGTGCACAGGCAACGTTCCGGAGCTGCAGAATGTAGTGCCAGTACAGAATTGGCATATGGATGTATGGATAGTGTGCTCTAAAATGCACATGTGCCAATTGCGATTTCATATCGAGCCTTCACGTACACTAGGGTTACGTACGCAATTTCCAGAGAGAAACGCCGTTTCCACAATGGCAGTCCTCTTCGAAGCAGAACCCCTCAACTTGAACTGAATTCGTCATTTTTACTGCTATTTTCAGCACATTAATGGCCGTAAATCAGCCACTGGCTTTCGCTTCGCCTCAACTCGCTTGTAACAGTAACATATGAGCGATAAACTGGCTTTATTCTTTTACTTAGAGTGACAATTCTGCCTCTTCTAATCCTAAGGGGAGTATCGATTTGCTGATAAAAATGGATCCCGTTGTATACCACTGGGTTGAACTTATCGTTGCACCTTTCTTTGCATACCACGGAACTAAAACTACGAATGTGACAAATGGCGTAGCATTCCTAAAAATGCTTGCATTTAGCGTAAGCATGCATACACTTATGGCACGTACTAAACGTCGGTTTAGGCTATTTTCTAGCCATATTTACGTTGCGAGCAGACAAGTCGCAGAGGAACATGTTTAACGTACTCTGCTGACTGGCTGACGAGGTCGCTACCTTCGATAGCCCTACAAAGTACTTATGATATGCAGTATACACCACAAAATACTGCACATAAGGCAGGTTTTAAATTAATGCCCCTATAGTGTTCAAGTCAGTGCTTCAGCTACTCCAGTGTTCTGAATGAAATGGCTGTAAAGCACAAGAAAAAAATCCCCAAAGCAAAAGGGCCCTTAAAATTATATGATGATGATTATGCTATGTTTTTATCGCGTAAGGGCAACTAAGGCCAAAGAGCGCCAAACACGAGGTTTTTGGTCGACTCGGGCTAAAATGTTACAGATATCATTAAAACCAGGTGCCTTAAAACTATATGCCACAAACTCACTGTGTACATGTCAGAGGGAAAGCTCTATTTTAACCAAGTCAACGCCTAAAACAACCATGAGCAATGCCTCTTCTTGCACTCATCATAGCCATAAAACACCTTTCCTTCCCGCTTACTTAGCCACCTATCCAGTCATCACACTCCGTCCACATTTGCTGTATGCCTTTAAACAAAGGAAAGTGTGGAACATAACCTTGCCATTCCGTCAATATTGATCCTACTCACGCTTCCTGCGTCTGATGCTGATGCCCACACCATCAACCCCCCGCAGGGGGGCGCCTGCAGCTTGCAGGCGTCGCGACGGTGATTGGCGACGCCGCGGGTTCCCGAGCATCCGCAGGGACATCCCCGCAAGGGGATGATGGTGAACTGTGCATCACCACGGACCCGCGCCTCGCCGTGCGTGGCATCGCCGTGTCCGGGGAAAAGGGGATCCTGGTGGTTGAGCCGATGCCGAGCGTTTGGACCCTTAAGGCCCCTTGGCGGAGGCAACACACCACTTTGGCCCCAGCTTCCTGCAGACGGCACCTCCGGCCTGACCCGACCGGGGGGAATCGGCAGTCGCCTTTTCCTATCCTCCTCTCCATCTTTCACTTTCCTATCTCTGTCTCACAACTCTTCTATATCCTACTCACTTCTTGGTTTTTCCTGTTTTCCTGGCGGCGAGGGTTCATCATCATCATTTCATCATTTATTTTTTCCCTTAAGGACCCCTAGGTGGGGCATTACATAAGGGGGGAGCAAAAATACGAAATCACAAACAATAGGAACATTTGAAATATAACAGTGAAGAAGGCAAAACAATTGTTAAAAGAGCATTGAAAAATGAAAAAGGGAACAACCACAGGTACACTGTGGCCATCACGCTATATATACAGGAA
The DNA here is from genome assembly GCF_052857255.1 of Amblyomma americanum. Classification (NCBI taxonomy): domain Eukaryota; kingdom Metazoa; phylum Arthropoda; class Arachnida; order Ixodida; family Ixodidae; genus Amblyomma; species Amblyomma americanum. The sequence continues at coordinate 201,399,923 of NC_135502.1, forward strand.
GAAAACGGGAAAACTGATTAGCAGACAAGGGTTCAAAAATGTAACATGTGCAGAGGTGGTACTGAAAATTGTCGGGCATTACACTGTAAGTGCGCTAACGAAAAGGATGAGTTAAAAGCAGGGTTTTGAATTTATTTGCATCGCGCTCAGATACAACGGCATCAGGCAGCTCATTCCACAGTTCAATGGCGGATGGCAGGAAGGATTTTTGAAAGGCATTGGTGGAACCATGTAAGCGCTGTAGGCTCAGGCTGTTAAAAAGACGACGAGATGTTCTATTGGGAGGGAGTAGAAATGTGCAGTGCAATTGAGGAAAACTGTAGTATAACTTGTGGAAAAGGCAGAGTTGGGAAATTTTACGGCGAAAAGACAGTGGCGGTATGTCAAGCGATGATTTTATGCCAGAAACACTGGTTCTGCGATCGTAACATGAAGTAATAAATCGGGCTGAACGACTTTGTACTGATTCTAATGCTTCAATTAGGTATGACTGGTGCGGGTTCCAAATGGGTGAGGCATATTCTAGTTTAGTACGAATGAATGTTTCATAAGCGAGTTTGCGGATGAATGGAGGGGACACGGCTAGGTACCTTCTCAGTCTGTTGAGCGATTTTGAACTTTCAGCTACTATGTTTAAGATATGCTCGGACCATGAAAGTTTGCGTGTGAAGAGTCACACGCTTACCTAGCAAGGCAACAGTTACAACAAGGTCCGAGTCGATGCTGATTGCTTTCCTTACTATTATATGGCTAGGAGGAGCACCCATATAGCTATACCTGCCATCAGGTTCAACAGCATCGGGCAGTACCACTGCGGCTCGAGAAATTTGCACCTCACAGAACACAATCGCCCGCACCCCATCGATGTCAGTTTTATGGCATGCACACGCATCAGTTGGCAAAGTTATGCACCCAGGATTGTGAAAAATTTCATCGAAAGGCCCTTTCCTGAGTTCAGCATCCGGACTGGTCGAACTTGAGCTGCTTTCAGGCGCACTTCCATTGTCCACACTGGATGATTGCAGGGATTCGCTTGAAGTTCCGCCGTCGTTGGGTGCCTGTGTGCCCAATGGGCCGTCGTCTGCAGCACGATGCCGCTTGGGAGCGGCGGGGTTCTGACGATCCATAGGCTCTTTTCTTCGTTTTGTCTTCTTCGACAAGTAATCCGGGCATCCGGGAAAAATCCTCGGAATGGCGTCACCAGCCAAAGTAGCTATTCGTGGCGCACTTGCTAACACTTGACCGTTGAAATGAGCCTCCCATGTTTTAGTGACGAAGCTCGGTTCAAAGTGCTTCTCGCACACGTGGTCAGTCGGCTGCAGCAAGCGGTCCTTGCGCGGTATGGCGTGTCGCCAAGCTTTAAGGCGGTCCTCATCCTTTGGAGCTGCAAACAGGGACACCTTCTCAGAGCACGTCTTGTAACCGGAGTTACATTGAGGAACGAAGCACTTTCTCCCCATGTCGTCACTTTTTCATCACTGGGCGCAATGGTCGGTGAGAATAAACGCTTCTCCGAGCAATGATTCTCGTGAAGAGCGCGTGAGCGACGGCGAATGTCAAGCACAGCACAAGAGCTAGCTAGCACGTGGAGTGAGCACCACGCACGGAGATAGCGCTAGAATAGTGCGGCGATGGGACACGGTAGACCCGACCGGCCCGACCACGTGGGCCCGACACACAGTGGCGCCCTCTCACGGCATTCTCGGAAGTTCGTCCGAATGTTCTCCGCGGCGGTTGCACGGCGGAGGTGCGCCGTCGTATCACACACCGTGGTCTAGGGGGACCTGCAGAGGAGGACGCGTAGGAAGCGGGAGGAGGGCCAGATGGCTGGTAGGTGGGCCCAGCGACTCCAAGTATGCACCGGATCGCATGCCCATCCTGGAGTGGGCGCGTCCCAAGAGTCGTGCACAAAGGGCCTCACCGTCAGGAACATGGTGGAGCCGGTCCGTGTGCATGAGGCCTCTCTGCAAGAAAAGAAGGTTCAGTGGGAGCACCCCTGCTTCGGCTAGGGTGGCCGGGATCTGGGAGCTCCGTGGGACTCCCAAGCGACAGCGGAGCCATTTCCGCCGAGTAATCTCAAGGCGGTTGAGCCGGGGGGGTCTTGAGAGTCACAAGGAGGAGGGCGTAGAGGACTGCCGAAGTCCCGGCAGCCTCGAACAGCCGGATAGCCCACGTAGCAGAGCAGCCATTCCCACGTGCCAGGAACCTCGCAGGAGGGCGTCTGCAGCTTGTAGGCGTTGGTGACAGGCGACACCACGGGTTCCCGAGCATCCGCAGGGACATCCCCGGATGATGGTGAACAGTGCATCACCACGGACCCGAGCACCCGCGCCTAGCCGTGCGTGGCATCGCCGTGTCCGGGGAAAAGGAGATCCTGGTGGCTGAGCCGATGCCGACGTTTTGGACCCTTAAGGCCCCTTGACGGAGAACACACCACTTTGGCCCCAGCTTCCTGCAGACGGCACCTCCGGCCTGACGTGACTGGGGGAATCGGCAGTCAGTCGCCTTTTCCTATCCTCCCCTCCATCTTTCACTTTCCTATCTCTGTCTCACAACTCTCCTATATCCTACTCACTTCTTGGTTTTTCCTGTTTTCCTGGCGGCGAGAGTTAACCTTGTGTGACCAACTACCCTGAGTTGTCATATTTGGTTATAGTTAAGGTGTACAGCTGGCGTGGGCAGGACTTGCTTTCAAGTTCCTGTCCCGTCCCCTTGTTGGACTCCGTGGTGGGTGGCTGGCACCATGACCGAAAAACTAAATTTTTTCATGGCTCCACCCTTATCCAAACCTGATCGCTCTCTAAAGAGAGGGCGGAACGAAGCAGCTGATTTTTTCTCAAAAGAGACAAACATTTTCAAAGTTCCACGTAATCCACAGTAAAAGTGACGGAATACAGGCAAGAATAATATCCCCATTCCTTGTGTCAAAATGCTTAACCGATACCTTGGGCCCTGGCTACAAGGTCTCAAAAATGTCCAGCGGCGACTTACTTCTTGAGCTGCGCGACAGCATTCAGTGTTCAAAACTCTCCAACATTGCGTCTATAGGGGACATCTCTGTCTCAGTAACCCCCCACCGATCTCTAAACACAGTCCGAGGTGTAATCTCGGAATCAGACTTTATCCATATCACAGAAGCTGAAATGCTTGAAGGGCTTACCGACCAGAATGTAATCGACGTTCACCGAATCAAGATCCGCAGGGATAACGAAGAAATAGATACCAAACACATGGTCCTCACATTTATTACTAGTACCTTGCCCGAAACAATCGAAGTTGGATACTTGAAAGTCAACGTCAGACATTATATACCCAATCCCCGCCGATGTTTCAACTGTCAAGTTTGGCCACGGCTCACAAAGTTGCCGCGGCCGCAAAACCTGCGCGAAATGCGCTTCGAAAGACCAGCATTCTGAGGAATGTGATGCAGCACTGCGCTGCGCAAACTGCGAAGGAGACCATGCAGCGTACTCCAGGGCATGTCCGTCCTGGAAAAAAGAAAAGGAAATAATTACCATAAAGACAAAAGAAAACATTTCATTCAAAGAAGCAAGGAGGCGTTTTGCGCTTACGAACACATTCTCTTTCACAGCAAAACCCAACTTCGCTGATGTGGTGCGCGGGGGCGTAGCACCGCACAGCTCTACGGCACCTGCTGAGGCTGCTTTCACAGAGCCAGTGGCAGGGCCATCCACGCCCCGGGCAGGGACAGCGAAGGCTGCTCTGCCACCCTCAAAACAGGGAGCGCCGGTCCATGGGTCGGCATCCCGCAGGACCTCCCCCCGTCGGGAGAAGCCTGAAACTAACACAACCGCGGGCCCTCCGCGGTTCTCCAGCACCTCGGTTGAGGTGATGGATACAGCACCCACTCCGCCTCCACTACAGAGGCGGAACAGCTCTCTTGAGCGGAAAAAAGACAGGCCCCTCATAACGGGCCCACCACATAAGTAAATCTCCTTTTATTTTCACTCAAAAACACAAGCATGGCTTTTTTAATTCAATGGAATTGCAGAGGACTTATGCGGAATTATAGTGACATAACACATATTTTAGGGTCAATGTTACCCATAGTTTTATGTCTTCAGGAGACCAATCTTGGTCCACAACATGTACATATCCTGAAACATTATCAAACTTTTAGACGCGATCGCGAGCAGGCAAATCGACTTTCAGGAGGCGTCGCAATTGTCGTCCAAAGCGGCGTTCCTGCTCGAGAAATCAAGCTCAATACAAAACTTGAGGCGGTTGCAGTCAGCATCGTCAGCTATAAAACACTAACAATCTGTTCCGTATACATTCCTCCACATTTTACACTAACAGTCCATGATCTAGAAGAATTGATAGATGAACTTCCAGAGCCATATCTGGTAGTTGGGGATTTTAACGCTCACTCCCCTTTTTGGGGAAGCGAGCGCTGCGACTCTAGGGGGCAAACAATCGAAGATTTTATCCTCTCAAATAACATCTGTCTTTTAAATACAGGAAAAGCAACTTATTGTTGCCCAAGCTCGGCAAAAATGAGCTTTCTCGATTTGGCTTTCGCATCACCATCGCTTTTTAACGATTTTAAATGGGATGTTTTAAATGACCTCATCGTCTACTGCAGTCATCCCCACAAGACCACGGCGCTGGAAACTTCACCTCGCCGACTGGTCACTTTTTACAGCAAGTGCCACACTAGAAAAAGAATTTTGTGAAGATCTCAGCATAGACGAAATTAATGGAAAATTTACTACATGCATAATATCGGCCGCTACACTAGCCATACCACAAACAACAGGACTCGTACACAAAAAACATAAAGTATGGTGGACACAAGAATGCACATTGGCAAAAAAACAACAAAATAAAGCTTGGGGCTCTCTACGTCGGTATCCCACAGCGGAGAACTTGATTGTCTTTAAGAGGGCCAAGGCCAGAGCGCGATTCGTTCGGAGAAATGCCGAGAAATCCTCGTGGCAGAAATATGTGTCCTCTATAAACAGCTCAATAACCTCAAAAAAAATGTGGGAAAAAGTTCGAAGATTCAGTAGTGACCATACCCCTTTCACACTTCCTCTGTTGACTACACCCGGGACACAAACATCATTAGAAGAACAGGCCAACATACTAGGTGAGCATTTTGCTGAAGTTTCCAGTTCGTCCAATTACACAAACACATTCCAGAAGTACAAAGCAATAGCAGAAAAACAAAAACTTCCATTTGCAGCAGGTATGCACGAGGACTACAATCAACCCATCACACTCCAGGAATTGATCAGGGCATTATCTTGTGGTAAAAAGACAGCAACAGGCCCAGATAATGTGCATTACGCTATGCTCGCCCATCTCTCTGAGGCTGCCGTGCAGGCATTGTTGAACTTCTTTAACAAAATATGGACAACTGGGAATGTACCTGAGGAGTGGAAGAAAGCTATAATAGTACCTTTTCTGAAACCCGGAAAACAACCAACAAGTCCTAACAATTACAGACCGATAGCCCTCACCAGCTGCATCGCTAAATCTTTCGAAAGCATAGTAAACATTAAACTGACCTTCACACTTGAATCTCGTCGACTCTTAGATTTACATCAATGTGGATTTAAGAAAGCATGCTCGACCACTGATCACCTTGTCCGCCTAGAAAACACCATCCGAGAGGCGTTCATCCACAAACAGCACTGTATCGGTGTCTTCTTCGATTTGGAGAAGGCATATGATACCGCGTGGAAGTTCGGCATCCTCCATGACCTAGCAGATCTAGGGATCCGCGGCAGGATGCTGAACTGCTTGAACGACTTCCTGACTAACCGCACATTCAGAGTCCGTCTGGGAGCAACTCTATCAACGACATTCGCCCAAGAGAGTGGCGTACCCCAGGGATGCATTTTAAGTACGACACTCTTTATAGTAAAAATGAATTCCTTGGCCAAAGTAATACCTAAGTCCGTAATGTATTCAGTTTATGTAGATGACATACAGATAGCATACACTTCTTCCACCATACTGTCCTGCGAGAGACAAATACAAATCACACTAAATAAACTGGCTGCTTGGGCAGAGAAAAATGGATTCAAGTTCTCCCCTCAAAAAACAGTAGCTGTTTTATTCTCATTACGACGAGGCCTACAGGTCGATCCCAATCTGTGCTTGAATCAAACCACACTGCCAGTCAAACAGGAACATAAATTTTTAGGCGTCACTTTTGACAAGAAACTTACATTTCTGTCACACATTAACAACCTGAAAAAGAAAGCATCCCAAGCCCTCAATGTATTAAAGGTACTCTCGCGAAAACGGTCGGGGTCCGATAGAGCATGCCTATTGCAAATATATCGCTCTTTGGTGCGCTCCAAGTTGGACTACGGGTGTGTGGTATATGGTTCGGCAAGAGCATCCTACTTGAAACGACTGGACCCTGTTCATAATCTTGGTTTGCGCCTATCAACTGGATTATAGAACATCCCCGGTAGAGTCTTTACGTTGAAGCTAATGAGCCCACACTAGAGGATAGAAGAGTCACACTAACATGCACGTACATCCTAAAAACCCGTTCGCTCCCTAAACATCTCTGCTATCCCATTGTTACCAAGTGCCCATCTAGGAGATTATTCAATAATAAACCACATTTTATCAGGCCACTAATAATGCGCTTTGAAGATAAATGTGAAGACTTAGCAGTGCTGGACGCCCTACCTAATATTGCACAAAGACATGAATATCTACCACCATGGTACAGCCTTCCTTCAGTGTGTGACTTCACATTGACACACGTAAACAAAGAGAAAATACCACACGAGCACATACTGCAAGAGTTCTTTGCACTACAAGAAAAATATGACACTTACACCGAATTTTACACTGATGGCTCAAAAACAGCAAGTCATATCGGAAGTGCAGTAATTCAAGGAACAAATGAAAAAATGATACGATTGCCACAGTATGCATCGGTATTTACTGCGGAGTGTTATGCCATCTTTGTAGCTGTAGAACAAATAGTAAAACAAAACATAAAAAATAGCATCATTTACACCGATTCACTCAGTATGCTAAAAGCGCTGCATTCTACAAACGCTGCTGAACCCATAATAGGAAAAATCATACATAACATAGCTAAATTACAAAGCAAAAACATAACATTATATTCTGCTGGGTCCCTAGCCATGTTGGAATTTTAGGTAATGAGAGAGCAGATGCTTGCGCAGCACAAGCTAGAATTGGCCATATAAAACAAGTTAACATACCACAGAGGGATTTTTCTAAATTACTGCACAGTAAACTCGGGAATAAGTGGCAGATTGCATGGGACGAACAAACAAACAACAAACTACATTCTATAAAACCTGTTTTGGGAGAATGGAGATCATGTACACATCAGGAGCGTTTCATAGATGTTATTTTGTGTCGACTACGCATTGGACACACACACCTTACTCACAACTTCTTACTGACAAAAAAAGGCAAACCTCTCTGCGAAATGTGTGGCGATGAACTCACGGTAAACCACATTTTAATTGTATGCAGAAAACTGGAACAACTGAGGAAAAAATATTTCACAACATTGTACAATGAATACATCCCACTACACCCCATGTTACTTTTAGGAGATCAAGCACTGGTTGATTTTTCTAGCATTTTTAAATTTCTCAGAGAAGCCAATGTTTTATACAAACTACAAAAGCTCTAACCGTGTGTTTGGCGCATCATAGCCTAAGTTGCTTTTGCGCCATTAAAATCAATATAACTAACTAACTAACACCATCAACCTGCAGAAGGGCTTTTAAGTCTTTTTTTTTTTTGCTCCAAGGGCGCCGCTGAAAGCAAGGCTCAGAGTGGTGGCAAACCCTTCTTCTATGGCCTTCAGTCCATCCTTCTTAACGAGAAGGTTGAAGTCATGCAGGAACTGAAAGAAAACATTTTATGAAAAAATGTCAAAAACAAAGGAGATATCTCACTTTCAAATCTCTTCCTCCATGCAGCAGCAGTTTTGCATGATTGCTGTGGGCACTATGAAAATGTTCCAGATCAGAAGCCATATATTACAAACTAGCACACAAGGTGCTCCTAAGTTGAGTGGAGAATTTGGTCGTTCAAGAAAACCGCAAGAACTCCTAGCCAAGGGAGCACTTGATCAGAAAAGCATGATGGTGGACTGGTCGTTGAAACCTCACCGCATCAGTGCACAACTTGCTTGATGCTCTGGGTCATCACCTCCCTCTCTAGGCGACCTCAAACAATAGCAAGCAGACAACGTTTATCCATTAGATCACTTCACAGTATCAAGTTCGTAGCTGTGCAGTACACATGTATTGCTCAACGCTGAGGTGCATGATGGTCTGGTAGGGATAGGACACCCGCTGCAATGTTCAGCCAGGTAGCTATTGTTTACACGGCATCCGACTGCTCTACGGTGTTCTCGCAATCTGTCGTTTAGACACCTACCCGTCTGTCCAATGTACTTCTTTCCACATAACAGAGGTATCTTAGTTATACACAACCCCCATTCTACAGGGGATGAAGCGGGCCTGACTCCTCTTCTTGCGAGAGTCAGTGCCAGTCCATCGGCCGTTTATCTTAGGGCATAGCCGTGACAACTTTTCAGGAGCAGAGAACATGACTGGGACGCCGCATTCCCTGCAACCTTCTTAAGTCGGTGGGAGACCACGAATATAGGGAATGGCAACAGGTCTTGCTTTCTGGCCTTCGGCTTGCTCTGGCCGCCCTCAATCCCCCTTCTCCACTTCCCGCAACATTTTGTCAGCTAACGACGCCAGAAGTTCGTTCGGGTAGCCCGCGGCATTTAGACGCTTGAGCTGGTGCTGCACACTGGTGGCCATAAGGTGTGCACATGACTTTGCGAGAGCAGCGTGTAGGCAGTTAACAGCGATTCCCCTTTTTACCAGCTTCGAATGGGCCGAATCGTACCTTAAAACAACAAACCTGTGCCTCCCGGAAAAGTAAACGCAGATCCAGAAGTTGAAGGCGTTTCACATTTAAAATGCCACAAGACAATAGCCTTCAGTTTCTAGATGTGTGTGTGCTTTTCCGGGAGGCACAGGTTTGTTGGAGCCACAAGCCTCGGTTCAAGAAAGTTGTTTCATGGCCAGGATTCTGGTTCATCCGCTCCTAGTTCACAACGCCGCCACCACGGGCCGCATGAAGTTGAGCTCCTCCTCCTTCTCTTACATTCTTCCTCCCGGTTTGAGAGAGAGACACTAGTAAGCTTCGCCCATTGTCCGCTTTGTGTGTCCTCCCCTCAAGCCAAGCTCCTCGGGAGGGGGGCACCCTTCGCGTTTGTTTTTTTTTTCCACCCAGCGTGTTCGAAACGGGCTGACTGTGCGGCTCCCCTAGTCAGTTCCTTTACTGCGGTGCAAGAAAAGAAAGAAGTCGGGTTGGGGTTGAAGCGGTGTACACGCCCCGTCTTTGTCCGACTTTGAGGGGCCATTTGTCAAAAACTACTGGCGGTATATATGTACATCACACAAGATATGGCTAAACGTTCCAGAATTGTGCCAAGGCCCAGCTATCACTCAGTGAGTCCAGAGCATAATGCGTGGAATAGAATTTTTTTAGCGCTGCACCCAACTTCTCCCCGTGGGACGGTCTGTGTCTTCATGGTAAATGGTGTTCTGCTGTACAGAAAATCTGATGACTGGTGACAGAACAGAACTAGCGGCCGTATAAGCATCAGTAAGAACCTTGTGTTGCGCATTTGTTTACACGTCAGTGTTTTTATTTTTTCGAAAGAGGTTGCAGTTATAACCTGACTCACCATAATTGTCAAGTTTTTTCGCAACGGGGAAAAAAATTACGGACAACAATTAAGTCTACTGACGAGCTGTGAAGGAGAAAGCTTGCAGCGTGGTGTTGGGCTGCGGCGATGGCGTGCTGCTCTAATGCAATGGCCAGCCAAGCTGATCAGTTAACGCCGCCCGAATGGAAGTTGATGAAGGCGACGATACCCAAACCCAGCTCGAGCCCCTGTGCTTCCTTTTTTCAAGTTGAGTTGAGTTGTCGACAGAAGGACGAAAGGAAAAGCACGGGCTTGCTTACTGGCTCAATGCGGAGCCATGCCCAGCTGCCTGCGTGCTGATAGTAGGAGGTGAAAGATGGGAGTAAAGAGACAGAAGAAAAGCGCGCGCAATAGCCCGTGTGCCACGGGCCAATCCCGGAGGCAGTGCAATACCGGGCTGACCTGTGCCAGAGTGCGTTAAGCCAAGCACTCCGCCATACTTTCAAAAATATGCGTAACACCCAAGCCTCAAGGGCCCATATGAGATATTAAGCCAGGTATGTGAATGGCATCCCCCTTCGAAAGCGGACCGGGGATTGAGCCACACCCGAATACTCAATCCTATGCTTCCTTGCTATCGCTCCCCTTTATATTTCTCCTCGATATCATTTCCCTTTCTCCCCCGCCGGCTGCAGCTCGGGTGGTTAAGATATTAGATAGCAATTGCCACGGCCGGCAACATTATTTTCCTTCACTTTTGATGCGAAAGCTTCACTATGCTACCTCGTAACGATTTCGCGGTGCTTACGGTTTTGACCTTCAAGTGGGCCAGAGGTCAGTCCTCTCACGGCGTGGTTCGAGCGTCCACCGATATATGTGAGACAGTTACTGCGCCATTTCCTTTCCTCAAAACCAATTTTAGAAACTAACCTTGAAAGTAAAAATTGAAAATTGGTTTTTTGAGAAAGGAAATGGCGCAGTATCTATCTTTCATAGGCTGACACCTGAACCGCGCCTAAAGGGAAAATGGAGGGAGTGAAAAAAAAGAAGAAAAAGGTGCCGTAGTGGAGGGTTCTGGAATAATTTAGACCACCTGGGGATGTTTAGCGTGCACTGACATCGCGCCCTATCCACTGAGCCAATGCGGCGGGTTCCCTTCGTGGGTGCGGAACCCACTTCGGAAAGTATTTTATTTACGAAACTTAATTTTTCTTTTTCTGATTAGGTCACGTGGTTTTTCCAAACCTCTGGGGAGGACAACGCCTGATTTTCCTCCTTATGAGCTGCTATGCTTTCGCAAAAATGAAAATATGCTGCCTTCTACTTACGAACGGCGGTGATCATTTTACCTAGGCTGCTTGCACACAACAAGTGTTTTCTGCATTTATACACAAGTATGGTGACAGGTTGCTCAGCGTACAAATTATTGAATAATACCATTTAAACGTGTAACCATTTTCGGGATGCGCTTGTATAGGAATTGTACCTGCATGCACGTGACTTTCTGGCGCCCTAGTTCACTGCCTTTTTCTGCATGTGTGTGTGTGTGTGTGTGTGTTGGCCTGAGTGTGTGGGTGTGCGCGCGTGCGCCACGGTAGAGTCCATTGCATGCAGTGGCGCAAAAACGCGGAGCTCCCACTTGGCTTATCGCAAGTTTGGCTTGGTTAGGAGGGCGAGGGCCGGCTCAGGATGTGAAGCTTTTAAGTTCCATGGCTGATCACCGGCCTGTCTTATGACGTAGGGATAATGTAAACAGGAAATTCGAGAATGTAACATGCAACCAGATCCCTCGGATTTTTTTTTTCATCACATTACTCCGCATGAACATGTCCAGATATCGAGAACCACACGCTCGAGACAACACAGGCTTTTTGCGCGCGTGGTTTTCTTCCACCGGCCTTGAGGAAACGCGCGCGCCCATTTTCATACGACAGTAATTCATGTCCCCATAAAAAAAAAGAAATGCTATGCTTGATGAATCGTTTATCTTCAAGACAGTCACGTTTCCATGCCCGCCCCCCAAGTCGCCACGTGCTCGTCGGCCATAGCGGCCTCGTCGACGGCGACGTGCGCAAGCAGTCATATCGGAAAAGAGCGGGCTTTCTGCGCACCTATTCGCTCGCGTCAGCCGCCGCCTCATCAACCGTCGTCGGACGACGTGCGAAAATTATCTGATAGGTCCACATTGGTGGCGGCGCTCACCATCGGGTGAAAATCGCCGGCCTCACGCCGTAAAAACGCCTCATGCATCCCGGCATTAAACGCTGTGGCTGAGCGGGGTTAAGATACTAGATTACGATACCTGGTGACATGACCAAGCGCCGTCACATGTCCGAGATGGGAGGTGCACTAGCGGGTGGCTGTTGGCTGGTTATACGGTCGAGTGCTCATTGCTCGCCGGGCTAAATGTTACGTCATGAGACCATGCGAAATAGCCTGAAATTTCGAATACAAAATATGCAGAGGACACCAAGCCGCAGAAAAGACCTGTTAATGCTATAGCATCATACCAATAAGGCGGAGCTAAGTGTTCCCCAAATTTCTTAATTTCAGCGCGATTTCTTTTCTTTGTTCAAAAGTACTGCTCATAGTGCTGCCGCAATGAGGAGTTGTGTAGTGTTGCATTTGGGTGTCAAGCCCCAAGGGTAGCGTTGGCCTGGCGGCCTGGGGCAAAGCAGGAAACATCCGAAGGTCCCGGCAAAGGATGAGTCGACTGGCAACAGAACAACTTGTTTATTCTGGCATCTCAAAAGAGCAGCCGGTCAGGGCGACCACGTTACTCGAACGAAGGAATCGAAGGCTCTCGTTGGCGTCCGGGGCAGCCCCCTTTATACCCACGGAGTCGAGGGCAAGAGGGAACGGCTTGGGAAGAGTCATCCGATACGGCGACGCTTGAACATGTTCAGGCGTGACGGGCGCGTCCGCCAGGCCGGCGCCGGTCAGACCTCCTCGCCTCCCAGTTGAGGAGCTCCTCTCCCCGGCTGCCGCGCTTTGACAAGCGTGGGCAAAACAAGCACACACACACACGCACGCACGACGACACGTGGCACTGAAACATGCCTGGACGCGCTTGGCGGGAGGCATTGCGGCAGCGATGAACGAAGCCGCGGCGTCCGTTGCATCCGCGCCGGCTATACCGCGCGTCGTAGGTAGGCGAGACGTAACAGACCGCCCCGCCGGGAGAAGGAGATCCCGATGGTCAGGGGACTGCATCCGCTGTCCAGAGGGATGTCGCTCGATGATGCTCGTAATCGAAACCGATCGTCCCTCGTCGATGCTTGAGCGCAGCGCACAGAGAAGGCCTCGTTCTCGGGTTCAGGATCACATAGGACACTGTAAAGTCACTTCGGGAGAGTTGCCATTTTTGTGCTCGTTCCCAGCAAGCGTTAGAACTACGCCGAAACGCAACCGCTCAGTCAGCAAGCACGAGACAACCCTCACTAAGCTCTGCCAGGCTCTTTCCCCTTTTATACTACTGCCTAGTTCCTTACAGTAGTCAAGCAGCACTCAGAACGCGTCCACAAATTGGAAAATTGCACTAGAAAGCACATAATCACTTTGAAACACTAAACAAAAGCAATATGTTAAAAATCCTGCCTCAGGAAGAAAACATCAGTAACCAACAACTTTGAGGCGGATTCCTACGTTAGGGGCTTCGACTTAAGCCATCGGCGTTACCGTTGAGACTCCCCTTTTTGTAACGCACCTCAAAGGAATATTGTTGCAAAGCGAGGCTCCAGCGCAGGAGGCGGCCATTTTTGGGAGAGATGTTCTGCAGCCATTGGAGAGGGCAGTGATCCGTCTCAATGATAAACCTCGAGCCGGCTAGGTAGCATGACAATTTCTGAACGGCCCACACGAGACACGCACACTCTTTCTCGGTGGCGCTGTACGCCTGCTCACGACAGGTCAGCTTACGACTAGCATACAGGACGGGGTGTTCCACTTCTCCATTGCCCCTTTGGCACAGTACAACGCCCATGCCTCGCTCACTAGCATCGCACTGAACAACGAACCCTTTTGTGTAGTCTGGCGATCGTAGCACAGGCTGGCTTGTTAGGGCGCTCTTTAAGGCGCTAAAAGCTCTTTCCTTTGTCTCGCTCCAGACGACTGTTTGGGGCTCTGTTTTTCTTAGAGCATCCGTCAGGGGAGCCGCGATATCGGAGTACCTGGGGATGTACCTCTGATAGTAGCCGGCGACACCCAAGAACGACCGAATATCGGTCTTCGTGCGCGGTTGCGGGAAGTCTCGCACAGCGGCCACCTTTATTTCAGAGGGGCGGCGACGACCCTGTCCAATCACGTGACCGAGGTAGACAACCTCGGCCTGTGCTAATTGGCACTTGGGAGCCTTGACTGTCAAGCCCGCTTCGCGCAGGCGGTTTAGCACTGCCCGCAAGTGTGCCATATGCTCAGACCAGGATGCGGAGAATATCGCTACGTCGTCTAAATACGGTAAAGCAAATTCTTCCTGTCCCCGCAACACTTTGTCCATGAGGCTTGAAAAGCAGTATGGCGCGTTCTTCAAACCAAAACTCAAAACTTTAGGACGGAATGTTCCCATTGGTGAAATGAACGCCGCATACCTACTAGCCTCCTCTGTAAGTGGAACCTGCCAATAACCCCTGACAAGATCTAGGGTGGAAATAAACTGAGCGCTACTAACTTTCTCAAGGCGCTCCTCGATGTTAGGGATCGGATAAATTTGATCCTTAGTGATAGAATTAAGCCTGCGGTAGTCGACGCAAGGACGAGGTTCCTTGCCCGGTACCTCAACTAAAATCAAAGGGGAGGTATAATCACTCTCACCCGCCTCAATAACACCGAGCTGTAGCATTTTCTTTACCTCAGCCTCCATAATATCGCGCTGGCGGGGTGACACCCGGTACGCCTTGGATCGTACTGGCTCTGGCGAGGTAAGTTCTATATCATGAGTAAGGACAGAAGTCCTACCAGGCCTCTCAGAGAACTGACCTTGAAACTCTTGTAAGAGTTGGTGTAGTTCGGTTCTCTGCTCAGCTGACAGCGGTGCTTTAATGATTAAGTCACTAATGACCTGATCAGTGTCTTCCCTGTTCGTCACTGAGCCTAGTCCCGGAAGCTCGACCGGAAGCTCTTCGGGAACGTTTACCATCATACACACCACTGCTTCCCGTTGTCTATATGGTTTGAGCAGATTACAGTGGTAAACTTGCTGTGCTTTCCGTTTTCCTGGCAGACTCACCACGTAGTTAACATCCGACAGTTTTTGAACAATCCGTGCTGGGCCCTCCCACTGCACGTCGAGTTTGTTTTTTAGCGATGTGCGCAATATCATCACCTCATCGCCCACCTCAAAACGACGGGCCCTGGCTGTCCGATCATAATAAACCTTGGCCCTCTGCTGGGCCTTTGCCATTGCTTCACCTGACAACTCCTGTGCCCTTCTTAAGCGTTCGAGGAGACTAAGCACGTACTCGACCACGACTGGGTCGTCGCCCCTGCCTTCCCACGAGTCTCGAAGCATGCGAAGCGGAGACCGCAGCGAGCGACCGTACACCAGCTCAGCTGGCGAAAACCCCGTAGCCGCATGCGGCGCGGTCCTTAATGCAAACATCACCCCAGGCAGACACAGCTCCCAATCACTTTGTTGCTCAAAACACAATGCTCTCAACACGCGCTTCATGACGGAGTGGAGCTTCTCAACGGAATTCGACTGTGGGTGGTACACTGAGCTGTGTAACAGCTTTACCCCACACCTTTCGAGAAAGGCTGTCGTCAAAGCGCTGGTAAACACTGTGCCCTGATCTGACTGGATTTCCGCAGGAAAACCAACTCGCGCAAATATGGACAGTAGTGCATTGACTATCTCAACTGAGCTGAGATCTTTAAGCGGCACTGCTTCAGGGAACTTTGTCGCTGGGCAGATCACAGTCAAAATGTGTCTGTACCCCGTGGCTGTTACCGGCAGAGGTCCCACTGTATCAATAACGAGCCGTCTAAAAGGCTCCGTAATGATAGGTACCAACTTCAACGGCGCCCTCGATTTGTCCCCTGGTTTGCCAACCCGCTGACAGGTGTCACATGTCCTCACAAAGGTTTCTACGTCACGAAAACACCCTGGCCAATAGTACTCTTGCAAGAGACGGTCCTTAGTCTTCTTAACTCCTAGGTGTCCGGACCACGAACCGCCATGCGACAAGCGCAACAGATCCTGACGGTAGCACTGAGGCACGATCAGCTGATCGAACTCGACTCCTCTGCGGTCTAGATACTTCCGGTACAGGACCCCACCTCTTTCCACAAAACGAACATTTTTCTTGGCGATACCTTCTTTGACATTGCACCGCATGTTTTCTAGGCTGCCATCCTTTTTTTGCTCTGCTATCAAAGCCGACCGGCTGACTTTTAGCAACCTATTAAGTCCATCGGACGTAGGCGCGATGAGCAAATCTGTAGATAGCTCTTCTAATTTTCCCGTGTCGGGCATTTCCTCTCCAGTACCTGGTGCCTTCAGCGCTACAGGCTCAATTTTATTCAGTTCGGACGTGCTCTGAATATCAGCTTGCTGCGCCTCCGACCCTTTCTCATTGCTCGACAACGTCGGCCCCGCAACTACCGCCTTTGCAGCGAGCTCCCGAACTCTCGATCTGGTTAAGGCCTGAACGCTAGCCTCACCAAACAAAAGACCCTTCTCGCGCAGGAGGTGATCGGACCGGTTCGAAAATAGGTACGGGTACTGGGGGGGCAGCATAGATGACACTGCTGCCTCCGTCTCAATTGCTCCGAAAGGTCCTTCAATGAGCACTTTTGCTACGGGCAGACACACGCTGTGAGCTTCCACGGCTTGCTTGATCCATGCGCACTCGCCCGTGAACATATCGGGTTCTACGTAAGAGGGGTGAACTACATCCATTGTAGCTGCGGAATCACGAAGCACTCGGCACTCTTTCCCGTTCACGAGGAAGTCTCGCATGTAAGGCTCGAGAAGCTTCATGTTCTCGTCAGTGCTGCATAATGACAAAAAAACGACTTTTGTTTTTGTTTCTGGACACTGCGCCGAAAAGTGACCCGGCTTCTGGCACGTATAACACACGCGCGCTTGCCTCGCCTCGAACCGCTTTCTGCGTTCGGCTTCGGCTGCCGCCGTCTCCTTACGTTCGGTCGGACTGCTTTCACTCGCATCCGCACTACGTGTGTCCCCTCTTGCTCTCATGGGTGTGAACTTCGGCCTCTCAGACTTGGAGCCAAATTCACCCTTTTGACCGTCCTTAGCTCCGCGAGCCCGACGCGTCACAAACTCCTCGGCTAGCTCGGCGGCTTTAGCCACTGTACTAACGTCTGGCCTATCCAAGACCCAGTACCGCACGTTCTCAGGTAACCGACTATAAAACTGTTCCAGCCCGAAACACTGCAGAATTTTCTCGTGGTCACCAAACGCTTTCTCTTCTTTGAGCCACTCCTGCATGTTTGACATAAGCCTGTAGGCAAACTCTGTATATGACTCATTTCTGCCTTTTTCATTTTCCCGAAACTTCCGACGGAACGCCTCCGCTGACAGCCTGTACTTTTTTAGCAGACTTGATTTCACTTGGTCGAAATCCTCTGCCTCCTCTCTCTTCAAGCGAGCGACTACGTCGGCCGCCTCGGCGGGTAACAAAGTGAGCAAGCGCTGTGGCCACGTTTCCCGAGAGAACCCCTGCTTCTCGCACGTTCGCTCAAAGTTAACCAGGAACAAACCAATGTCCTCTCCAAGCTTAAACGGCCGCATCAGGTCAGTCATTTTGAACGATACCCGTTCTCCTGCACCGTGTGCCTGACTTCCATTACGAGCGCGTTCCATCTCTACCTCGAGACGCTTCATTTCCAAAGCGTGTTGACGGTCGCGCTCTTCTTTCTCTTTTTGTTCTTTACGTTCTCGCTCCTCTTTCTCTTTTTGTTCTTTACGTTCGCGCTCGTCTTTCTCTTTTTGTTCTTTACGTTCGCGCTCCTCTTTCTCTTTTTGTTCTTTACGTTCGCGCTCCTCTTTCTCTTTTTGTTCCCTCTCCTCAATGGTCTCAAGGCATTCCGACAGCTCGTCATCCTCAGCCTCCAACTCAAGAATCGCCCTTAGCAGTTCTGGTTTTCTGAGTTTGTCTGAGACATCAAGACCCAACTCTCTTGCAAGCTCCAGCAATTTCGGTTTGCGCAACGACTTCAAATCCATGGCTGCTCCGAATGCTGCTTTCTCTACTGCCTACTATTGTCTTGCCGCAAACTAACCCGGCAGCAACGACAACCACAATTACCAGCTCTGTTTCTGACACTAACAAAAGCCTGGCAAAACTCAGAAGAAGAAAGTCCCGCACTCACCAAACCTCGCAGCCACGAATTCAGCGCAGTCGTTCCGCTGCAGGCAACCAGTCATCACACAGGGCTCGTTGCACTGCTCCCGGATGGTCGTTGTGCTGCTCAGCATACAGTTGACCGCATATCTTCGCTGCTGGCCTCCGTTGTCGGGATCTCACCGCTGGCAACCAGTTGTTGCATCTGGGTTGCAAGCCCCAAGGGTAGCGTTGGCCTGGCGGCCTGGGGCAAAGCAGGAAACATCCGAAGGTCCCGGCAAAGGATGAGTCGACTGGCAACAGAACAACTTGTTTATTCTGGCATCTCAAAAGAGCAGCCGGTCAGGGCGACCACGTTACTCGAACGAAGGAATCGAAGGCTCTCGTTGGCGTCCGGGGCAGCCCCCTTTATACCCACGGAGTCGAGGGCAAGAGGGAACGGCTTGGGAAGAGTCATCCGATACGGCGACGCTTGAACATGTTCAGGCGTGACGGGCGCGTCCGCCAGGCCGGCGCCGGTCAGACCTCCTCGCCTCCCAGTTGAGGAGCTCCTCTCCCCGGCTGCCGCGCTTTGACAAGCGTGGGCAAAACAAGCACACACACACACGCACGCACGACGACACGTGGCACTGAAACATGCCTGGACGCGCTTGGCGGGAGGCATTGCGGCAGCGATGAACGAAGCCGCGGCGTCCGTTGCATCCGCGCCGGCTATACCGCGCGTCGTAGGTAGGCGAGACGTAACAGTAGTCAAGTCATCAATGTTGTACTTTGCGATCGTTATGGAGCGCTTGGATTTTGATGTAGGCGAAATGCTAGTGGTCCGTGTACTGTTCGATTTCAGTGCATGTTAAAGAACCTCAGCTGGTCGAAATTTCCAGAGTCTTTCACTACAGGATGGATAAGCGGGCGAGTTGGTGATACATAATGCAAAAAAACAGCGCGAACAAACGGGGACTAGACGAAGAATACACAGGAACAAGCGCTTGTTCCTGTGTATTCTTCGTCTAGTCCCCGTTTGTTCGCGCTGTTTTTTTGCATTATCTTTCACTACGGCGTTCCTCATAGCCTGAGTCGCTTTGGGACGATAAACCATAAACCAAAACGCATGGAAATATTATACGGCTTATGGAAAAGCGTGATGAAGGAGATTCCACAATTATTTTTGGGTGTGACATAAATATGAGGGATCGGAAAGCAAGCATTGCTTTTTCACGTTGTAAGAACTCGCTCAGCGGCAGCTGGAGCTGTGATGCGCCAAACACCTTTTCACGTATTTGAAAGCACTGCCTGACAAATGTTTCAAAGACGATTAGAGATCATATAACGGCAGCAATGCGTCCCACCGGGTCCTCTTCGTTCCTTCTGTTGTTTTTCGTAACTGATCTAAATTGGGATCCAAGTGGAGACACATCACTTATGTTAAAGCTGAAATTTACTAACGTACCCTGACGCCCGGATCTACATGACGTTACTCACCAGCATGGTGACGTGACTCGATTACGACCGACGCTGAATACCCCCGGGAATTCGGTCCCCTCGCCGTCAACTGTGAATGCTGAGGCGGCCGCAGATAGAACATGCCATCGCAAATGAGAATCTCCAAAAGGAGGCCATATTAGGTTCAGGAGTGAAGTTGAAAATAGCGAAAATTAAATGTAGCAATGCGTACATTCAGTTTAACTTCTTCAGCCTACCGAATTTCCTAACCTGTTGAGTGTTTTGCTCAATTCTTTGTTCCTGTCCTTTTGTGCAAGTTGCAAAAAAAAAATAACGGTGGTTTAGCTTTGGTTAAACCTGAAGTGACGCGATAGCTACAGCTGCCCGAGTGGAACTTGGTCACGTGACCAACAACGTGATCAGCCGCACCACGTGACCAACCATGTGACAGGGTGGCGGCGCATCTACAGGGTGTCAACGCAGCCAGAGGGTGGCGGTGCCGCCACCACCACGTCGCTGCCACGTTGAAGGCTCGAAATGCTGCCGTAATAATCGCTACAAAAACTCGTACAAAAAATCAAAGCGGCAGTTTACTTGACATGACAGAATACATTTATTATCGCATCACATCATGGCGCAGAAAAAGTCTAAACGATACATTTCGACAGTTTGCTAGACGCAATGCACTTATGCACAGAACCAGCTTGAGAAAGTGTCGGTAGTAAATATTAAGTATGGCAAAACTTTACACTTTCTGCATAGACGTGTACCACTTGCAACCGCCACACATCACTAGTGTTACGTCTCGCCTACCTACGACGCGCGGTATAGCCGGCGCGGATGCAACGGACGCCGCGGCTTCGTTCATCGCCGCCGCGACGCCTCCCGCCAAGCGCGTCCAGGCATGTTTCAGTGCCACGTGTCGTCGTGCGTGCGTGTGTGTGTGTGTGCTTGTTTTGCCCACGCTTGTCAAAGCGCGGCAGCCGGGGAGAGGAGCTCCTCAACTGGGAGGCGAGGAGGTCTGACCGGCGCCGGCCTGGCGGACGCGCCCGTCACGCCTGAACATGTTCAAGCGTCGCCGTATCGGATGACTCTTCCCAAGCCGTTCCCTCTTGCCCTCGACTCCGAGGGTATAAAAAAAGACAGCTGCGCCGGACGCGAGAGAGACTTCGATTCCTTCCTTCGAGTAACGTGGTCGCCCTGACCGGCTGCTCTTTTGCGATGCCAGAATAAACAAGTTGTTCTGTTGCCAGTCGAGTCATCCTTTGCCGGGACCTTCGGATGTTTCCAGCTTTGCCCCAGGCCGCCAGGCCAACGCTACCCTTGGGGCTTACAACCCAAATGCAACAACTGGTTGCCAGCGGTGAGATCCCGACAACGGAGGCCAGCAGCGAAGATATGCGGTCAACTGTATGCTGAGCAGCACAACGACCATCCGGGAGCAGTGCAACGAGCCCTGTGTGATGACTGGTTGCCTGCAGCGGAACGACTGCGCTGAATTCTTGGCTGCGAGGTTTGGTGAGTGCGGGACTTTCTTCTTCTGAGTTTTGCCAGGCTTTTGTTAGTGTCAGAAACAGAGCTGGTAATTGTGGTTGTCGTTGCTGCCGGGTTAGTTTGCGGCAAGACAATAGTAGGCAGTAGAGAAAGCAGCATTCGGAGCAGCCATGGATTTGAAGTCGTTGCGCAAACCGAAATTGCTGGAGCTTGCAAGAGAGTTGGGTCTTGATGTCTCAGACAAACTCAGAAAACCAGAACTGCTAAGGGCGATTCTTGAGTTGGAGGCTGAGGATGACGAGCTGTCGGAATGCCTTGAGACCATTGAGGAGAGGGAACAAAAAGAGAAAGAGGAGCGCGAACGTAAAGAACAAAAAGAGAAAGAGGAGCGCGAACGTAAAGAACAAAAAGAGAAAGACGAGCGCGAACGTAAAGAACAAAAAGAGAAAGAGGAGCGCGAACGGAAAGAACAAAAAGAGAAAGAGGAGCGCGAACGTAAAGAGCAAAAAGAGAAAGAAGAGCGCGACCACGCTTTAGAAATGAAGCGTCTCGAGGTAGAGATGGAACGCGCTCGTAATGGAAGTCAGGCACACGGTGCAGGAGAACGGGTATCGTTCAAAATGACTGACCTGATGCGGCCGTTTAAGCTTGGAGAGGACATTGGTTTGTTCCTGGTTAACTTTGAGCGAACGTGCGAGAAGCAGGGGTTCTCTCGGGAAACGTGGCCACAGCGCTTGCTCACTTTGTTACCCGGCGAGGCGGCCGACGTAGTCGCTCGCTTGAAGAGAGAGGAGGCAGAGGATTTCGACCAAGTGAAATCGAGTCTGCTAAAAAAGTACAGGCTGTCAGCGGAGGCGTTCCGTCGGAAGTTTCGGAAAAATGAAAAAGGCAGAAATGAGTCATATACAGAGTTTGCCTACAGGCTTATGTCAAACATGCAGGAGTGGCTCAAAGAAGAGAAAGCGTTTGGTGACCACGAGAAAATTCTGCAGTGTTTCGGGCTGGAACAGTTTTATAGTCGGTTACCTGAGAACGTGCGGTACTGGGTCTTGGATAGGCCAGACGTTAGTACAGTGGCTAAAGCCGCCGAGCTAGCCGAGGAGTTTGTGACGCGTCGGGCTCGCGGAGCTAAGGACGGTCAAAAGGGTGAATTTGGCTCCAAGTCTGAGAGGCCGAAGTTCACACCCATGAGAGCAAGGGGGGACACGCGTAGTGCGGATGCGAGTGAAAGCAGTCCGACCGAACGTAAGGAGACGGCGGCAGCCGAAGCCGAACGCAGAAAGCGGTTCGAGGCGAGGCAAGCGCGCGTGTGTTATACGTGCCAGAAGCCGGGTCACTTTTCGGCGCAGTGTCCAGAAACAAAAAGAGAAGTCGTGTGTTTGTCATTATGTAGCACTGACGAGAACATGAAGCTTCTCGAGCCTTACATGCGAGACTTCCTCGTGAACGGGAAAGAGTGCCGAGTGCTTCGTGATTCCGCAGCTACAATGGATGTAGTTCACCCCTCTTACGTAGAACCCGATATGTTCACGGGCGAGTGCGCATGGATCAAGCAAGCCGTGGAAGCTCATAGCGTGTGTCTGCCCGTAGCAAAAGTGCTTATTGAAGGACCTTTCGGAGCACTTGAGACGGAGGCCGTAGTGTCATCTAGGCTGCCCCCCCAGTACCCGTACCTTTTTTCGAACAGGTCCGATCACCTCCTGCGCGAGAAGGGGCTTTTGTTTGGTGAGGCTAGCGTTCAGGCCTTAACCAGATCGAGAGTTCGGGAGCTCGCTGCAAAGGCGGTAGTTGCGGGGCCGACGTTGTCGAACAATGAGAAAGGGTCGGAGGCGCAGCAAGCTGATATTCCGAGCACGTCAGAAATGGATAAAATTGAGCCTGTAGCGTTGAAGGCACCAGGTACTGGAGATGAAATGCACGACACAGGAAAGTTAGAAGAGCTTCCGGTCGAGCTTCCGGGACTAGGCTCAGTGACGAACAGGGAAGACTCTGATCAGGTCATTAGTGACTTACTCAGTAAAGCACCGCTGTCGCCTGAGCAGAAAACCGAACTACACCAACTCTTACAAGAGTTTCAAGGTCAGTTCTCTGAGAGGCCTGGTAGGACTTCTGTCCTTACTCATGATATAGAACTTACCTCGCCAGAGCCAGTACGATCCAAGGCGTACCGGGTGTCACCCCGCCAGCGCGATATTATGGAGGCTGAGGTAAAGAAAATGCTACAGCTCGGTGTTATTGAGGCAGGTGAGAGTGATTATACCTCCCCTTTGATTTTAGTTGAGGTACCGGGCAAGGAACCTCGTCCTTGCGTCGACTACCGCAGGCTTAATTCCATTACTAAGGATCAAATTTATCCGATCCCTAACATCGAGGAGCGCCTTGAGAAAGTTAGTAGCGCTCAGTTTATTTCCACCCTAGATCTTGTCAGGGGTTATTGGCAGGTTCCACTTACAGAAGAGGCTAGTAGGTATGCGGCGTTCATTTCACCAATGGGAACATTCCGTCCTAAAGTTTTGAGTTTTGGTTTGAAGAACGCACCATACTGCTTTTCAAGCCTCATGGACAAAGTGTTGCGAGGACAGGAAGAATTCGCTTTACCGTATTTAGACGATGTAGCGATATTCTCCGCATCCTGGTCTGAGCATATGGCACACTTGCGGGCAGTGCTAACCCGCCTGCGCGAAGCGGGCTTGACAGTCAAGGCTCCCAAGTGCCAATTAGCACAGGCCGAGGTTGTCTACCTCGGTCACGTGATTGGACAGGGTCGTCGCCGCCCCTCTGAAATAAAGGTGGCCGCTGTGCGAGACTTCCCGCAACCGCGCACGAAGACCGATATTCGGTCGTTCTTGGGTGTCGCCGGCTACTATCAGAGGTACATCCCCAGGTACTCCGATATCGCGGCTCCCCTGACGGATGCTCTAAGAAAAACAGAGCCCCAAACAGTCGTCTGGAGCGAGACAAAGGAAAGAGCTTTTAGCGCCCTAAAGAGCGCCCTAACAAGCCAGCCTGTGCTACGATCGCCAGACTATACCAAAGGGTTCGTTGTTCAGTGCGATGCTAGTGAGCGAGGCATGGGCGTTGTACTGTGCCAAAGGGACAATGGAGAAGTGGAACACCCCGTCCTGTATGCTAGTCGTAAGCTGACCTGTCGTGAGCAGGCGTACAGCGCCACCGAGAAAGAGTGTGCGTGTCTCGTGTGGGCCGTTCAGAAATTGTCATGCTACCTAGCCGGCTCGAGGTTTATCATTGAGACGGATCACTGCCCTCTCCAATGGCTGCAGAACATCTCTCCCAAAAATGGCCGCCTCCTGCGCTGGAGCCTCGCTTTGCAACAATATTCCTTTGAGGTGCGTTACAAAAAGGGGAGTCTCAACGGTAACGCCGATGGCTTAAGTCGAAGCCCCTAACGTAGGAATCCGCCTCAAAGTTGTTGGTTACTGATGTTTTCTTCCTGAGGCAGGATTTTTAACATATTGCTTTTGTTTAGTGTTTCAAAGTGATTATGTGCTTTCTAGTGCAATTTTCCAATTTGTGGACGCGTTCTGAGTGCTGCTTGACTACTGTAAGGAACTAGGCAGTAGTATAAAAGGGGAAAGAGCCTGGCAGAGCTTAGTGAGGGTTGTCTCGTGCTTGCTGACTGAGCGGTTGCGTTTCGGCGTAGTTCTAACGCTTGCTGGGAACGAGCACAAAAATGGCAACTCTCCCGAAGTGACTTTACAGTGTCCTATGTGATCCTGAACCCGAGAACGAGGCCTTCTCTGTGCGCTGCGCTCAAGCAACGTCGAGGGACGATCGGTTTCGATTACGAGCATCATCGAGCGACATCCCTCTGGACAGCGGATGCAGTCCCCTGACCATCGGGATCTCCTTCTCCCGGCGGGGCGGTCTGTTACGTCTCGCCTACCTACGACGCGCGGTATAGCCGGCGCGGATGCAACGGACGCCGCGGCTTCGTTCATCGCCGCCGCGACGCCTCCCGCCAAGCGCGTCCAGGCATGTTTCAGTGCCACGTGTCGTCGTGCGTGCGTGTGTGTGTGTGTGCTTGTTTTGCCCACGCTTGTCAAAGCGCGGCAGCCGGGGAGAGGAGCTCCTCAACTGGGAGGCGAGGAGGTCTGACCGGCGCCGGCCTGGCGGACGCGCCCGTCACGCCTGAACATGTTCAAGCGTCGCCGTATCGGATGACTCTTCCCAAGCCGTTCCCTCTTGCCCTCGACTCCGAGGGTATAAAAAAAGACAGCTGCGCCGGACGCGAGAGAGACTTCGATTCCTTCCTTCGAGTAACGTGGTCGCCCTGACCGGCTGCTCTTTTGCGATGCCAGAATAAACAAGTTGTTCTGTTGCCAGTCGAGTCATCCTTTGCCGGGACCTTCGGATGTTTCCAGCTTTGCCCCAGGCCGCCAGGCCAACGCTACCCTTGGGGCTTACAACCCAAATGCAACACTAGGCTGGTTGTGAGGAAAGGAGAGGTGCAACATTCGCGCTACAATGAGGTCAGCCACGTGAACCGCGCCGTTTCGCAGGGAACATAGGCAGCCAGAGGTGCACTGCGAAAGCATGTCAAGCGTGCACTGCAGTAATTATAAAACACAATTGGCCTAATCTTGATGAAACCCAAAAAACACAAAACAACACAGTGTGGCGCGATACAAAAAATATAAACATATCATACATGAATACAGATACAGCGTGTAAATATTGCACATCAAGGAAGATTATCACAAATATGGCGAAGAACATTTACTGCACATATAAGTCGCCACAAGCACAAACAAAGCATTTCACTCTCGTTTAGTCGTACCAGCGAGAATGCGAGTTTTAGCATTGAGTGAAGAGACATAGTAAACCGTTCAAGCTGCAAGTGTGCACATACTGCACTACAAAAATTTTTGATGAATATTTCATTAAAAAAGTAAGAAATGATAAAAACTGAGGCATACAGACTTGTGGAACATCGCGAGCAGGCAATTGCTAATTGCAGGCAATTTTTGCTAATAGAAGTCAAGTCGACTGCTGAAAACATCGTTTTTCTCTTTCTTTGCGAAGCATTTCAAGCAGTTTGGGAACTGATTTTACTTTCGTTGAAATGCCAGCAGCTTTCAATTCGGTCCGCAGTTCAACCGCGTCCATATCCTCGATGCAAGCGGGAGGTGTATCCTCGCGCTTCATTTCAGGAGCGCTTCGAGCCCTATTTGTGCGACTCTCTTCAATCATACCCTCAACCCAGTATGAACGATCGTGTTTTTTGTACGCTCGACTTGTTGTTACGTGCGCGCTATTCTCAAGGCGTTTTGCCAGCTTCAGCGCATCGGCGGCCGCATTCCATTTATTGGATCTTGCATGATGCAAATGCTTCAGAATATCATTCTTTTTCTCAATGCCTTCGCTCGAAAACCACCTCAAACACTTGAATTCTTTATGCTTATTTGAGGCATGACAGACAAGAATATGCATATATGGCGACATTTTTTCAGCCCCGTAACCCTTATGCCCTCGTTCTCCAAGTTCTAAGTACGTTTTATGGAATTTGGCTATTTCTTGCTCGATGCTTTTGCCGGTCGTGTTATGTTCAAAATGATCAAAAATGCGACTAAGCATTTTCCAAAGTGAGACGATTTTTTTTTTTCTGTTTCCGGGCTGAGTTTTCCAGTGAGCCTCTCTGGCAGCATTTCGAGCAGGCGCTCGCAGGAGTCTTCTTGAATACAGGTGAAATTTTTTCCTTTTCTTTCGTCCTGCCACAGTTCAAATTGTACACCACAGCTATTAATTGCCTGCACAATTGCTTCCACGTGAGTGCTCTTGGTGTTTAAGTTCGTAACATTATCGCGGTTGTCTTTGTCCATTGCTTCGACAATCAATCCATCAACCAGGCGATTAATGACTCTAATGCACATGTGTAAAATGTCTGGAACCACAAATCCAGGTTCAATGTTGAATAGGGGAACGACTTTCATTCCGAATTCTTCAACAATGCCGTCCTCCCTTATGTTTTTAGAGTGCGCAGAAGAGGCGGCTTATTACACTCCTCTGTGTTTGCCCCAGCTCTGCTTCGTTCCTTTAAATTAATACGACAGAAAGGACATGGGTGCCTAGAAGACGCTGACTGCAATCCTTGAACCATGAGCAAGAATTTTAGATCTGAGCCCAGACAGACTATGACGGGAACTTCCTGTCCTTCCAAGCTGACACTGCCCCTTTTCACAACACTGTTAATTTCGTCTATCAAATCCTTCAAACTTTCTCTAATCTGAAAATAGTTTTCAGAGACTTCGACGACTGCGAGCAGGCGATGTAAAGTATGGCTCTGCAGCCTCCGGCTGCTGTCAATCAGGAGAAAAGATAGAGTTGTCCAGCTTGTTCGTGTGCTGACTACACAGCCATCTCCTTCTATTTTGACCAAAATTGGCTGCGACCTGAGCTGTTCTGTCATACCTCTATTCACTGCGTACTCCGCAACGGCAGTTTCAAGTTCGTGCACAAAAGACACCTGAGCGCCAGCTGCTTCTCCTAGGGTTTTAAACACAGCAGTGCTTTCGTCTAGTTTTTGCCTGTATGAATTGATGACACGGAGCGAGGGTAAATTAGGGACAGCTGAAGACATTTTTTCCCAAAAAACATTGCTTACAAAGTGGTTGTCTAAGAGCGCGGTGATTGCACGGACGCTTTTCTTCTTGGGGGAAGAAAGATCCTGATAGTCAGTTTTACCATTACTGCGGTATTCTTTTTTGATTCCTCGCTCCACGGAGATTCCGTCAATGTCAGAAAAAGTAATTTTGTGCAGTAGCCCTCGAAGGTCTTCTACAACCAACTGGCACAAGTCCAAGCCATAGCTTTCCATAGCTTTGAACTATCACGCTGCCTACAGAATGCAGCTTTCTTCTATCGGTGCTTTTCGAACCTTCCCCGACCCTTTTTCCGCAGTTGTTGAGCAAGCGGCAGTTTTTTGCCTGTGATGACAGGCTTTTGTTTTCTTTTTGCAGCTGAAGGCATTTTGCCTCAAAATCCTGAATGGACTTACGCAGTTCAGAAAGAGACCATTCTGATACACCCTCCATTCGCTTCACTTCTTCTTGTAAAGCTTGAATAATGATGTCCTTGATACTGTTATTTGAATTTTGAACAGAACTTTCCTTATCGAAGGGAATTTTTACATGGCGCTCTTTTTTAAGGAACCCCTCTTTTGCTCGGCCATTAATTTTTCTGTACTGAGTATCTACCGAGGAGCAGAGGCTTCTAAATCTTGTCTCTACTGCAACCTTTAAACTCTCTGGGATGGACATGCCAAGTGGAATAAAAGATGTTATTGTCTCAAAATAAGATTTCTCCAAAACCGTTTTGTTGCTAAAGATTTCCAGAACTGTCTTATTTGTCAATGTAAATGAAATTGCACATTCAGAAATCTCTAAGCGCAAAGCTCCCAAACTCATTTTTAAGAAATTTTAAACAACACAAATTGAAATGCAAGAATCAATAATATATCGAAAAAAAAAACATGTTCCAAAACGTTTGCTGGCAACATATATGTGAAAGGCGGAAGGCTCACTATTTCTGTGGGTTACGTTCTGCATGCAACAACCTTCGACACAAGGAACATTTGCAGACTTTCCACAGGATAGCCGTTTGGAAAGAGCTTGCAAGCTTTCTGTCGTGTCACAGCAGCCTTCACACGCACTGGGAACTCAATTGCCACTACACTGCCAAGTTTCGTTTCTCGAGTATGCCACCCAAAGGGAAGATTCAGCTTTGAAAAGTCTGACTCATTGCAAACAATCCAACCCCTTTCGAGCGGCCTTCCTTTCCTACTGAAAACCCATCTAAAGATGTCCAGGTCTATGTTCACCTTGACAAGCCCGCTGGATCAACGGCTGTTGGAAAGTTTCTTTTGCACAGCGTAAATTAATTCCCCAGCAGCAGCTTCCAGTCGTGGCGATGGCTTGCTTGGGTGCTTAAATTCCCGGAGACAGGCGCCGTTCAGATTTTTTCTTGGTTCAACGGAGCAATGCCACTTGGAATATCCTTTCCATTTTATAAGGTATCCCTTGCTCTGTAAAAAAAAGATGGCATGGTGAAACATTTAGCGCAAGATAACTCACACACGTCGAGGAACGACAAAACGAAGCACAAGTGAACCAAAGAAAAGACAAAGGAAAGATATGTCACTACGAAATGAAGAGCCAATGAACTTGAATGGTAATTTATGCAAATGTTATCCATTTGTGACGAAATGAGTGCCTTAGAGGACTTAAGTTACTGGGGATTGAAGGGTTTGCTCAAAATCTTTACCGCGTTATCTACCTTACTGGACTCAGGCTGCCCGCTTAGCGCGAAAAAATATATTTATGAAAAATGCTTTGTCTCTGGCATCATCACTAAGTTTGGAAGTCGAGTGTTCAAAACTGGCGGTAGTAGTAGTAGTAGTAGTAGTAGTAGTAGAAAACATTTATTCATAGAAAGGTAGGATAAAGAGGCGGGAAAAAAACAGATTTTGGGTGGAGTCCTTATTTCAGGACCCCAATGTCCACCGCAGTTGCTCTTGCTTGGGATATCAGGCTACGCTGGGTCACCAAATCGGAGCTGAGCAGGGTAGACTCCCACTGTTCCTCGGATTGATGTTTGTCTAGTTCGGGGGGCTTGCTACCGGAGCAGCCCCATGTTACATGGTATGTTGTTGGAACTCCGCCACACCAGGGGCAGATTCCGTCGTATCTATCGGGAAACATGATATGGTATTTGTGTAGGTTTGGGAAGGTGTTCGTCTGTAGTTGTCGCCAGCCCCTCGCCTCTGCCGCCGTTAGCTTCGAGTGTGGTGGGGGATAGACTTGCCTTTGCGTTCGGAGAAGGAGGAGGCGTTCGCCGTACATAGAGGGAAGAGGGGTGACGTCGGGGAGGTTAGTCGCTCGGTTGGTGTATCTCGAGCTAGACTGTCCGCGGCCTCGTTTCCCTCGAGCCCCTCGTGCCCAGGAGCCCAAGTGATTTGGTGCTTGCATGTGGAATTTTTAACATGTGGGGTAGTCAGAATGGGAGCGATGGAGTGTGGAAGTCTGCCAGTGAGGAAGAGCCGACACGCCGACTGGGAGTCTGTAACAATTTTTAGTCCGTTTCGCGTGGTATCGCCGTGCTGGATGGCGAGACCGATTGCGGCCGTTTCTGCTACTGTGGGAGAGCAGTTGCGTAGAGAGGCACTGGCGATTTCCTTGAAGTTGGCGTCCAAAACTACCGCCACCGCGTTCGTGGAATTGGAGTACATGGCTGCGTCGAGGTATACAGCATTTCGTGCTTGTCGGTGTGTGCGGCGCAGGTAGTCCACTCGCGCCTTTCGTCGTCCCTTTTGTGAGTCCGAGTGAAAACTGGCGGTATACCAATCGCGGAGACATTTTGTTATAGGAAGTCTCCCTGACTGCCGCGCTTTGGGGCCTCCTACTGTGCAATTTTACCAATTTCTCTAACACATTTTAGTCAATGAAAACCTAAAAACCTAAAGAAAACGTGATCAAGACACCTCTTAAGTTTATATTCCTCGCAGCTTATTTATATGCAAGCTAACAACATTTTTTCAAACATCAATAAACAAATGCAAAAGAAAAAGGTTTGAATTTTTCTGGGCTCTCTTATACAGATAACAGCAGTAACACATACCAGGTGTTACAGAGAAGACTAAGTCATCATCAAAATTAAGCTTTCTCGGATTAGCTCAGCTAACAAAGCGAAAGTCGTCGGCGTTCATTGGTGTTGGCGTTGACAACTTTCTTGGTGATTTTGTGGAAAGGAAGGGCGCATATAACTGGCCACCTGTGTAAGTGGGCGCCTCAATAGCGCTTTGAGGTACGTGATGGTGGTGAGAGAAAGATGTGGGATGCATGCATTAGCGTTGACAACGTTGTGGCAGACACGCGGCACTGCAGCAATAGGCCGCAGCCTGACCAACCTCTCGCGATCAGCCATTAATTCAAATGCCACCTGCCAGGGTGGCAGGTTGGGCGCACTGCTCATCCAGTGTGCGGAACGCACTCAACGCTACAGACGCTAAGCCGCGTCTGCTTGCAGGATACATCACAGCTCTCGCTCTCTAACAAGGTTCGGCAGTAGTTGAGCAACAGCTAATATTTTTTTATCCAGCTGATACTCGGCTAGATAACGTGGTCAGGCAGCAGCCGCTGCACGGCTGTGGAGCCCCTGCGCAGAGACGGCGAAGACTAGGCTTGGCGGCGCGGCGAAGTCACTTGCTGGGTTGCTATGGCAGCGGCGCAGCAAGGACGTTCAAGATCAAACGTGAGGTGACGGCGAAATCGCTCCGATGAAAGCAGGAAAAGCTTTCGCTTTTAAAATATGGATTTTGCGGCATAGTATACCAGTGCCCGCAAACTGTAGCTAACCGGTAGTTGCCCAGTAGTTAACAGGCAGTAAACCGGGAGGAAGCTGGTTTACTAATTCTGATATTAACTCTTAACTATTAGGCGCCTAGTTGCAGTTAGAGGTAGGTTACTAATATCCGTATCAGTTTTTAGAATTTCGAAAACGCGATTACCCTCATCGCAGTGGCTCGACAAAATTTGGCTACATCATGCGATGGCTCAGTGGTTAAGGTGCTCATCTCCTGAGCCGGAGTACCCGGGTTGGCACTCAACCGCAGCGGCTGCGCTTCTATAGAGGCGAAACGCAAAAGGCACCCATGCGCTGTGCAATATCACTGCACTTTGAAGATACCTAGTTGGTCGAAATTATTCTGGAGCCCTCCACAACGGCACCTATTTGTTCCTTTCTTCTTTAACTCCCTCCTTCATCTCTTCCCTTACAGTGCAATTCGGGTGCCCGCCGAGATAGGCGGGACAGTTACTGTGTCATTTCCTCTCCTCAAAAGCCAATTTTCAAGAACCAGTTAGCGCCAAAATACATGCGCTTTCGAAAGCATGCAAGCAAAGAAACCTTTCCAGTGCGCGTAACTAGTCGAAACAGCCAAATTTTGTCGATCCATATGGCCAAAGGTAACCATGTTTTGGAAATTCTAAAAACTTATATGGCTATTACTAACTACCGGCTACAAATCTAAAATTACGACTAAGCGCCTAACTGCAATTGTTAAAAGTTAATTATTAAAATCTAGTTAACCAGCTGAATAGTTAAAACGATTCACCGGAAACAATTCACACTGGTAATACTGTGCCGTAAAAGCCATATTTTAAAGCCAAAAACGCATATTTTTGAAACGTCTTCCAGGTAACACCTGGTATTCAGAGTCGCTCAGCTAATGCTAAGGAAAGCTTGAAGAAACAAATGCGCGCGCTGCAAATATTCTGCACTTGCAAGGTTTAGGTTGTCATCTGTTCTATCCAAACATATTGTTGTGCGCTTATTTTTATTCCTCGAGATGGGAAAGCGAACCAGCTGCAGGTTTTTTTTTTATGTGTCAAATCTTGCCGCTTCACTCCTCTGTCAGTAGGTATGCTATACCGTTTTACATCGCCCACGAGCGATTCCTCTTTAATTCGCTCGCCTTGCATGCTTTGCATCATGTCTACTTGTGAATGACAACGTATCCGGTAACACTGGCATGTGTACATTAGTAAATAAAGTCCTCACTTGGTCTACATTTATGTTGAAAATGTTGAGCTAAAGTTATGAATAACAAGAGAGATAGCGCTACTTGTTAATTACGTACTTCAGAAATATTATGTCCAGCAGAAGGCGCCTGCTGTATTTCTGCATTATTCGGACCTTTGCATGTTATCTCGTTAAGCGTCGCTAAATTATCTGCAGTGCCTTGCATATCCTTTGTAATAAAAATACATTTGCTCCGACGTCTCCCTGTACTGCTTTTTTCTGACCAAATGTTGTAATTTTACCTAATAAAATATGAGAGCACTACGTAAACCGCAATTAGCACCATGTAAGCAAGGGCCTTAAGCTGTTTGCATGCTATAAACATGAACGACCGGTCGTTGTGTACATTTTTTATGGTCGTTGTTTTATGAGGGTTTAACGCCCCAAACCGACTCAGGCTATGAGAGACGCCGTAGTGAAGGGCTTGGGAAATTTCGACCACCTGGGGTTCTTTAACATGCATCGACAACGCATAGTACACGGGGCTCTCGAATTTCACCTGCATCGAAATTCGACCGCCGAGGCCGGGATCGAACCCGCATCTTTCGGGCCAGCAGCCGAGCGCCATAACCACTCAGCCACCGCGGCGGCGTGTCACGTGTCGCATGTGCAATGTTGAATGCAGGGGTGCAACAGCTGAAATAGGATTTGTAGCAATTTTTGGAGCAGAAAAATCTTAGTTTTGGAGCAGTAAAATCCATATTTGGAGCAACTTACGGGAAAAATATTCGGCATTTTGGAGCTAATATTCATAACTTGGAGCAATTTCACGGGAAAGAAGCCTTACTTCCTGTACAAAAATAAGATCTGAACATCGGACTATATACATGTGAGCCATAAAATCTAGTTGGTTTATTTTTTAAGGCTGTCTCACTTCAATTATGCTTTAGCTTCATTGGGCAAGGATCTGCAAATCATTTACAAATGAACGCTTGAGAAACCCATAAGGTAGGGATCTATGCACAAACCTGTAAAAAAGGTTAATCCGTAGGTACACTATACAAGACCAAGCAAAGGAACATACAAGAAATAGTTTACATCAACACTAAAAAAAATTTATTGCAGTTCTAATCACATGTAGACAGGAATATCGATTAGAACACATCACGACTAGCACCAACACCAAATAGACAAGAATGTCCACATCATGACTAGGTGCAAGGCAAGCAAAGCCGCTCCTGCACTATTACAATATACATGTCTAGTGTAGATGTTGTTTGCATGTCAATGCCTCGCCTTTTTTAACATTTGCTTTTCCAGTTCCTTGAGGTCTTTAAGGGCTTGCTCAAGGTTTCCATTCCCTGTAGTCAACAGCAAGCGACCACTTTCAACCTTGTCCATGTCTTTCTCTTTGATGCCGAAGTTTATCATCTCTTCAGCCCTAGTGAGCAACACCTTGCTGGCTTGCACCTGGCCTTCCAATGCTTTCTTCTTTGCTTCAAGAGTACACTGGTTTGAAACAGCCTCCTCTGCTGCCCGCTTGCTTGTGCTTCAGCGCTCATCCTCAGAGCATACTTCGCTCGTGACTGCCTCACACATCTCAAAAGGTCAGAGCTGAGGGGCACCTTACTTGCATCACCATCATAGCGCTGAAGATAACTTTTAATGTGGCGCATTCTGTTAACACTAGCGATGTTCAGAGAGCTCCGTCCATCTAAAAGGTGCTTATTTTCACTGAAGCCTCGTTCTAGGTCAGCATTTCCGTGCGGCAGAGAAAGAACTGCTTTTACAAGTTTCGAAAGCATGGGATACTTTGTTTCACCTCTTATTGTCTTCATGCAAAATATTTTTGCCCAGTAGACGTCCAGCCTTCCTTCCAGGGTGCCTTTGCTCTGATCGCACTTCAGCATGAGCCATTCATCAACGAGAGATGACACCTGACCATCACCCAAAACCTGAGGAAGTTGCCCCACAATGTAGCGTAAGGACCGCACTTCCTGCTCAGCATTCTCGTATTGTAAACCCAGGAACCTTGCATGCATGACCACTTTATTTGTGAGGGGGAGCTTCTGAAGCAATGCTTTCGAACAAGCAAGGTAAAATGCCCGAGCTCCGAGGCGGAACCTTTTTTTCTCCGAAGGGTCCCAGCCTTCCATAGCTTTTTCTGTGTCCACGCCAACTTCCGGTCGTGCCTTCCAAAAGGCAGCATCATCCAGGTTAAGCTTGGTTAACTCCTCTGCACTCTTGCTACAAAATATTTCGCTTCTTAAAAACCGACTCAAAACTCGTCGCACTAATCCTAGAATTTCTTCATCAAGGACATGCAGAAGTGGCTCCCGCCTTTGGAAGAGTTTCAGGAACCCGGTGAACAGCTCTGCAGCATTCCTCAGAAACAGTACCTTTGCATAAAGGTCCTTGCTGCCAAAAGCTGCAGCAAGTCTGCTGTGGTGGGTCTGCACACCTGGTCGCAGTCTACCACAGTTCCCCCCAAAAAAGTCCTGCAAGGCAGTGAATTGTTCTTCCACGCGGACTAGAGAATCTTGCAATGTCAGCCAGCGATTAGAGACGTGTCGGAGGAAGACATGAGGCTCTATCCCCAAAATCTCTTGATGTTCTTTCAGGCCCTCGGCACACACAGGATGCTTAAAATAATAATAAACATCCCTGACAAGTTCTTCAACATCAGAACAAAATGCATCTAAGCCCTTCGAAAATGCATTGTGCACTTTGTGCAAAGTGCACTCCCCAACATCAACAAGATTTGGGTTTATCTTTTGTTTCAGCTTAGATTTCACGCTCTTCATGACATTAGGGCCATCACTGAAAAAGCAAAGAAACCCTTGTTTTGGCAACTCAGTTAGGGCATCCTCTATGCACCCTACAATTATATCCCCAGTGGCACGACCGAGGTTAAAAGAGTTCAAGTGCTCGACAACAACTTGCTTTGCACTTTCGGAGAAATATCTAACCAGCAAATCCAACTGCTGCACACGCTGTTCAGGTTTTGGAGTTTCGTCAATCATTAACGAAAAAAAAACTTTTGGCCGACACAACTCTGTCAAAAGCTTTGATTTGAAGTCAGGCCCCAGACCATCTGAGATGACATAAGAAAGTTTTGCCCTTCCACAGGTAAAACTCTTGGCCACATCACTGTCGGGAAACATCCTTTTATAGATGTGTGTTGCTGTGTCACCCCATGAGTAGGGAATGCCTTTTGAAACAACAGACATTGCAAATATGGTTTCAGCCTCACAAACTTGGTCTTGCAACGAGGAACGAGGCCTCCCCTGTGAAAAATCTATCGTGGCTTGCACGGTCTTGGGCGCCAGTAGCACACCACTAGAATCTCTATGCTTTGCCGCTACCTCCACATGCTTCATGTTTGCATGGCCCCTGACAGCAGCAGTACCATGCTGAGCACAGCAAATTGTCACATTGCACAAGATACAAAAAGCATCTGTGTCCTTGATGCCTGCCCTGCACCAACCACTGATCACATCATTGTTGCAGTCCACTTCATTCAGCACCGAGGCATTGAATTTCGTGCACCGCCCTGTGAAGAAAAAAAGTTCATTTTATAAAAAGCAGTATGTTCACTACTATTACCAGCAAACAACAAACTACAGTCGGGAACTGATTTTTTTCGGCCTCCGGAGGAACGAAAAAAGTACAAATAATCGGGCATTTAGAAATAAAATTTATCCACTGCAATATTCATAGTAAGCCTCCTTATTCCTCCACCTGAAATCCATAGAAAATATAGGGTGCGGAACATGCATTTAAAAAAATAGCAAAAGCTAAAAAATATGTATTTTTCAACAAGGCGTGGCTTAAGAACCTTAACCACAGGATGTTATCTTGCTCATAAGCACCATAACGTAATGTTTTTTACTGGACACAAAATCCGCTGCATGCATCGCATAAGTGCGGCACCAGAACAGCCTCATTCAAATCTGACTGCGATCAGCCTGTGACCAAAAACGAACGCAGTACGACACACAAAAAAAACCCAATAAGCTGGGGATCCAAGGGATGGAGGTTCGATTCCCTGGTATACAAGGTTTATTAATCTATTTTTTAAATATCGATTCAATATGGTGATTGGGCATCCGGTCTCGACCAATCAGAGCCGCCGCAAAAGCGGGACAGATTTTGTTCACAACGATGAGGCATTAAACCTTAAAAAGTAAAAGGCCAAAGCCGCGTGACAGAAAGGCATCCGAATTACAACTTACAATCTAGGAAGGGAACGTACACTGAAAAAAAAAATCAGCGGGCAAAATTAGATGGGGGCAAATGCTGAAACCAGATAAGTAGGGGAATTGTAAGCAAACAAAACTGGCGAGTTCCGTCTTCGGCACGTGGTTTACGCTTTCTAGGTGCGGGCGATGACTCGGGATATTAGGTGTAAGTAGATGTTGCCGAAAACCTTTGAAATGTTTTTTTTTTCAATAGCCGCCGGCATGCGACATTATACTGTGACTGTAGTGCAATGACTGATCTTGTGAACACTTCCTTTGTAGCACGAGATGAGAGCTTAGTCTGGAATGACGACTGCAGGCAAGCACAACTGCTTCTGCATTATTCCGGACTTTACCAGTATGCCTTGGCTGAGTTTTCTCGATGTTCCTGAGCTAACTTTAAATAGACCACTTCCGAATGCAAAGGGCCTTCATAGTTCGACGAGCCCGACTGCTGCTATCGGCACCCCCGTGTTGCTTTTTGAGTGCACGCGCAAGGCGCGACTGATTCACCTCCTATCTTACGATGTGAATGTGATCAACGAGAAAACGTACTGATTTCGCGGTGCATGGATGGCGCAACAGAATACCGGCAACTTCGAGCAGCAGCACAAAAAGTCGTGCAACACAATGTGACACCTTCATTAAAAGGTTGTGGCGCATTAAACACAACCATACTAGTAAAATACAACCGCGAATTCATGCCCGTCTGCTCTGCCGCTTCATCTGAAGCCTGGCAAACGATGACATCGTTGATTTTGGCAGCATATCGCCCCCACCCCAAATAGACGGCGTTAATATTTGCAGCACCTCTCTCATTGATCTCCATCTAACACACATCGAACGAATCAAGTTTGAATGCACTCACCTTTACTCATGATGAACGACAACCGCGAATTCATGCCCGTCTGCTCTGCTGCTTCATCTGAAGCCTGGCAAACGATGACATCGTTGATTTTGGCAGCATATCGCCCCCACCCCAAATAGACGGCGTTAATATTTGCAGCACCTCTCTCATTGATCTGCATCTAACAAACATCGAACGAATCAAGTTTGAATGCACTCACCTTGCCTTGTCAGACGGGAGGGGAGGACGACGCTATAAGTGCCGCCTCCCAGTGAGAATACAGATCTCAACCAACCATCATCATTCAGGCGCAGCCCCAGGCAAGGCCCCCCACACCACATGGGTGAGGGCGGTTTTGTTTTGGGGCTGCAGGCGGTTTCCCTGCCAAGGGGCTCTAGCAAGTGAGGGCGATGCCATCGCGAGGGCGAGACAGTACACTTGCGCTGCACTCATACCTCATCGGCGGATCGACTCCCATTGCGAGCTGGTCTCCTAATACTTGATGCT
This sequence comes from Amblyomma americanum, assembly GCF_052857255.1. NCBI lineage: Eukaryota > Metazoa > Arthropoda > Arachnida > Ixodida > Ixodidae > Amblyomma > Amblyomma americanum. The sequence goes on from NC_135502.1 coordinate 201,438,002, forward strand.
TATCTTCTCTCCGCATTCTTCAAAGATGATCATCGGTCGCCATTCCTCGCAAAACTTCTTCCGTCCCAAGTGTCTTCTTTCGCGCTGGAGGTGGAACCACAGCTCCTTCCTTATCTTGTTCTTCACCTCCATCAGGTCAGGGATGCGTCCGCTGTAAGCCGCGTGGCATCGGGCCACCCAAACTTGATAACTAATCTCCGCGAGCGCCAGCGCGAACTGGTTTCGTGCCTCGCTGGGCATCGGGTTAAGTATCGGATGGTTTGAAACGGGATGCCCGGGAGGCCGAACAGATCGCGGAGACGCTCGAGAAGCGCTGCTGGTATTGCACAATCCTGACAGATATGCGTTGATGTCTCCGCAGTTCCACAGAAAGGGCACGTATCCACAAGTCCGGAGCTTCGCGAAACAAAGGTGCGGCGTTTGATTGGCAGGATTCCCCGCACGAATCGCCACATGAATGAAGCGCGGCGCGCGTCCAAGAAGTGCGCCGTCAGGTACTTCCACGTCGGCTTTTCGGCTGTCATTAACTCCCGATGAAGATGTGGCAGGAGCGCAGGGGTCAGGAGGCTCAACATAGTCATGAGGGCAATCTCGCGTGGGGGCTCGGTGAAAGTCGCTCTGATGAGGTTCATGTCCGCGGCCGCGGCGCTGTAAAATGCGAGCGGCGTCCCCGCGCGGGGAGCGGTGTGCGGCAGCGGTTGCTGCGTGAAGGCACTTAGCCGTGTTGACAAAAAGAACGATGTTAGTGTTCGCGTCAGCGGCATATCACACTCAACCGCGCGGAGCGTCCACTGCACATGCAGCGCTCTGGCTAGGGCATCTAGGTCCGGAATTCCAAGTCCTCCTTTTAGTCTAGGCTGCTTGACTACCACGCGCCTGATCTTGTCTGGTGCGCCTTGCCAAAGGAATCTGTAAATTGACTTTTCTACTCTCTTTTTCATGCTTGCAGGAATTTCTAGGATACTGGCGCTGAAGCTAATGATGGCGATCAACAGGGTCCTAATGATGGTAGCTTGTGCTGTGATGGGGCACCGCAGTCGTCCGAGGTCAGCTGTTTTCGTTTCTACTTTTTCCGCTACATGTTCCCAGTTACGCGCCGAAGGCTCCTCTCTGTTAAAGTAAAAGCCCAACATACGCGTCTCGCTAACCGAAGGTACCTCAGCTATTTCTGGAGGTCTAACATCGCGTAGCGGCATGACAGCACTTTTGTGCTTGTTAAGCCGCGCCCCGCTTGCCTCGCAATACTGCTCGGTTATTTCTAGTGCGCGCGCTGCTGATGCTACGTCCGGTACGACGATGGTGATGTCGTCCGCGTATCCGAACACAGGTACAGCAGGGGGGCCCACCGGCAGGACAGTACGTTTAACGCGCGTGTCGGCTGCTAGACGCTGTAGAAGAGGTTCAATGGCGATGACATACAGAAGCGGTGAGAGCGGGCAGCCTTGTCTAACACCCCGCGCTACAGGGAACCATCCAGAGATGCGTCCCTGGACGATCACTGCCGCGCGTGGTGCTGCATAGAGAATTCGAACCATATTTATGAAGCTTTCTCCTATGCGTGCGTGTTCTAGCTGCTTAATTAAGTAGCTATGGTCAAGGCGGTCAAACGCTTTCTCCTGATCGAGGGAGAGCAATAGCCCTCCCAGATCACGAGACCTTAACCACGTCAACAAGTCTTTTAACGCCAGTCCGTGCAGCTCTACCGAACGTCCTGGGACACAGCAAGCTTGCTGTGGCCCGACGATGGTAGAGAGAGCTGGCGTTAGCCGCAAGGAGAGACACTTGGCTAGCAGCTTATAATCGCTATTCAACAATGTTATAGGCCGCCATGCTCTCAAATCGGTAGACTTGCTGCTACCCTTGCACAGCAAGGTGATCAGCCCTTCGTTCATGCTCTCGGTAAGCGCGCCCTGCTCCAACAGCGTATTGAAGAGGTTGGTCAAAGGGCGCTTCAGGAGAGGCCAGAACTTCTTGTAGAAGGCTGGCGGGAGTCCGTCAGTACCCGGGCTACGGTTCGGTTTCATTAACTGGAGCGCCGCGTAAAGCTCGTCCTCGGATACCCAAGTCGCGTCTACTTCGGGCTCGTCGCGCGGACCTTTCAGAGGGAACTCATCCGGAGCACAAGGCGCGGCTGTGTACAAATCCTCGTAAAAGTTCCGCGCGTAGTTAAGCACCCCGTCTGCGCTGGTTGTTAAAACGCCTGTGACAGGGTCCTCTATCGCGATGAGCGTGTCGCTCTTCGTGGCGAGTCGGCGGCGCAACAAATGCCTAGCACACCACGCTTCGCACTCCCATCGTTCGGCGCGCGCAGTTGCGCGAAGCCGGTCCCAGCGGCGGTTGAGCAGGTGATGTAATTCCCCGCGCAGCGCTGTCAGGGATGGGGCTATGCTCGGTCCCTGAGAGAGGGGGGCGGACAGCGCGATAATGCTATCGGTCACTATTCTAATCTCCTCTCGCTCTTTCCGCGCAAGCTTTTCCCCCCATTCTTTAAAAATTTCCTTGACGCGTTGTTTCATCTCATCCCAAGATCGCGCTGTCATGGATGGGGTGACGTGCTGTTTTATCACACGCGCGACATCTTGGGCTACGCTCTCGTCATCGAGGAGCCTGACATTCAGTCTCCAGCATCCCTTGGCGCGCGGTGCAATGTCTGGGGCACACAGACGGGTGATCAGCAATCTGTGGTCGCTTAGGGCGGTTGGAAAGACCCATGCTGACTGGAGGCTGCTCGAAAGACTCGGCGAGACATACACCCTGTCGATTCTACTCTGGCTGCCGCGGCCCGCCCAGGTCATTCCCGCGCGGCCCGGCTGTAGCACGCGCCAGCAGTCCGTCAGGTCCAACTCGTCCACGAGAGCACGCAGTGCCCGTGTGCTAGTTTGCTCGCGATAGGGACGTAGTGTCGTGCCGCGATGGGATCGCCTATCGTCTGGGTACAGTACACAATTGAAATCGCCAAGGAGAATGACGCGCGCCGGGCCCACCAGCTTATCGTCTAACCCCTCGAAGAACTTATGCTGTTCGCCGTGGCGGCAAGGTGCGTAAATGCTTAGCACGCGCATGCCGTTGTTTAAATCCACGGAAATGATACGGCCTTCAGTGTCCCGATCATGACGCAGCACCTTGAGTCCGATGTCGCGAAGGAAAATTAACGCGACGCCCCCCGAACCCCTCCTGCCAAAACTCCAGTACGATTTCGTGCCGAACGACGCGTCAAAGGTAGCAATTTGCTCCTGCCTATGGACACAAGTCTCTTGTAATGCTAACACGTCGATGCGCTTGCTTCGCGCCACGTGCACGACCTCGGCTTGTTTAGCTGCCCTTGCCAGGCCCCTACAGTTGAGCGTGCCTAGCACAAGGGAGAATGCCATGTTGGCGAAGCGCGGGCGGAGGGGGAACGGGGGGGAGAATAGGGTCTATTGTTCGGCTGACTTGGGGGGAATTCCCTCCGGGTCCGCAGCAGGCGAGCTGGGAGGGGAGTCGGGTGTTGAGTCATAACTATTGTCTGAAATCACCTCGCAGTCACATGTCTGCCCCCCACAATATTGACAGGGTTTAGCCTTGTGAGTGTCTTCCTCGCTCTCAGACTCGCTCTCCCCGGAGCTAGAAAGGGGAGGCGGGTTCTTAAGGAATGCGCGCTTGGTTAAGGGCCCCCCTTCTGAAGAATTACTGCTTGCAGGTGCTACGGGGCTGGTCTTCTTTTTTCCGCGGGGGCTGCGCTTCCTCTTCGGCCGGTCGCACGCGGCGTCCATCTTTTCTTCCACCTTGTTATCTTCCACGTGGTTGTCTTGCTCTGTCTCTTGGGTAGCCGGAACATCGTCAACTGGACCTGCAGCTTCGGCTGAGGTCTCCAGAGACGCGGATGCGACTTCTTCCACTGCTGTTACTGGTTCCTCGGACTTCTCTTCGGTTGCCTCGGTGGTGGTTGCTGCCTGGCTCACGGCGGGCTTGGGCTGCTCCCATACCACTGGTGGCTGCTCGTTCTCTTCCTCCTCGCCTACGATGGACGCAAAAGTGCGCTTCTTGCAGGCCCGCACGTCGTGATCTTCGCCGCACTTGGGGCACGCGGCCTCGGATGTCTCGTGCCCGTAGGCACCGCACCTAACGCACTGCGGGGTCTCGCAATTAGCCCCCATGTGGCCCTGAGCGCCACACTTCCGGCAGACGCGAACGACGCCCTCGTACTCGCACTGCACGGTGGCGTCGATCACGTCCAGGAAGTTCGGAACCGCCCTCTTCATTTCAATCTTGACGCGTCTAATCCCTGTGGTGACCGTCGGAAACCCGGTCACGCTCTCGCGTGTCACGCTAACCATCTTCCCAAACTGCTCCAGCGCGCTAGTTAGCTCTACGTCATGGTGCTCCGCGGAATATCCGAAGACACGCACCATCTTCGCTCGGGTGCCTCTGTACTCGAAGGTCACGGAAGTGCCCTTCACCTCGACCACGGGGTCTTGCAGGAACCTCTCTACTGCCGCGCGCGTCTTAAGAAAGACTTCGTACTTCCCACCGGTAAAGTCCTGCACGCCGCCTAGCTCATTCTTAGAGAAACGCTTAACTAAAATCTTAGTAAGCTCAACCGTAGTAGTGCCGTGCGGCACTCTACCAAAAAAGGTAAAGGGCTTAAGCCTTTTCGCGGCCGCCATCGCGGCTTTACTCATGATGAACGCCTATCGACACTGTAGCGGTGCGACCAGCTGGGGAAACCAATCCGAGGTAAGTGTCCAAGACCGTCCCTCGGCGTCGACAAGCCGCCGCACACACAAGCTACGGTTGCTACGGTACTCACCAACTTGCGCTCACCGTGCACGTGTTTTCTTTCTTTTCATGCATAGTTTCAAGCCATCAAGCCTCTAGCTGGATTGGATTGGCCACCGGCACTACATGTTGCCAACGCAGCTCCGATCTTTCGCCAAATCTAGCAAGACTACAATCTTTCGCGTCTAATCTGGCATTTTGGTGCAGCATGGCGCAATTTTAACAAATTTCACACTCTTGGCGCAGCTGTATCAAAATGGCGCAATTGGCGCAACTGTTGCACCCCTGTGAATGCTAACTGTGATGGGTGGGAATTCTATGTAGTAGTAGTAGCGGTGATTTTATCCAAATAATAAAAAGAAAAGAAGGGAAAGATTTTTCCTGCTGCGAGCACCTGAGCTGGGGCAGCGCAAATAAAGGGATATCAGGCAGATTAGAGAAATGAAATAACTATAGCCATAAACTATAGGAGGGAGAGTGGTCAGGAACTATGTACAAGTATTATCTTTACAAATTCGCAGTTATATGTCAGAAAAAAAACGAAGAAATTTTGAGGACACTGAAGACTGCTTGTGAAATCATGGAATGCGAAAGAATTAATGTTTAATCGTGGCCCTCGTGGATAGCTCCAAACGAAGACGCGTCCTTTTTTTTTTCTTGTTCCCAGATCATTACCCGCCGCGGTGGCTCAGTGGTTAGGGCACTCGACTACTGAGCCGGAGTTCCCGGGTTCGAACCCGACCGCGGCGGCTGCGTTTTTATGGAGGAAAAACGCTAAGGCGCCCGTGTGCTGTGCGATGTCAGCGCACGTTAAAGATCCCCAGGTGGTCGAAATTATTCCGGAGCCCTCCACTACGGCACCTCTTTCTTCCTTTCTTCTTTCACTCCCCCCTTTATCTCTTCCCTTACGGCGCGGTTCAGGTGTCTGCCGATATGCGAGACAGATACTGCGCCATTTCCTTTCGCCAAAACACCAAAGCGTGCTTGTGGCCTCGAGCGCGTTTGGTTCGCAACCTAGTGGTTGTGTCGAATTCTGCCTAAGCCTCTTATCTTCTTTAATCGAAACGATGACTCCACACTGAATTTCCGTGACAATCCTTCCACACAAACCAAACCCACGAAACACAGAAAGTGCTTGTAGAAATCTATAAGTCATCTACACCAAGACGTTTTGACATCTGCAAGAAGCATAACCAAGCTTTTATAAAGCCATCCGATGTCTTGAAGACCTCCTGTAGCCTAGGCGAATGCAACGCTATCTGTCGACTAGAAGAGGTTTACTGTGACATCTTGTTGACTTCTAAGCAAGACCATTTTTAACTATCAAGAAGTTTTTGTGCCCTTTTATAGCTGTGCTGATATAATCCTAAAACATCTTGTAAACATCTATGCGATGTACTTTTTAGCTGTGTAGAAGTGTTTTAGCCCTTTTGTAGTTTCGGCGATATGATACTAGTATTCATGTAAAGAGTCGCATGACGAAATTTTGCTTACCAAAGTGTGGAAGAAACAGGTGTTTTTCTGTCTCATGCTCCAGCTGCCTGGCACCGAGATTTCTGCTCAAAGCCGACACATGGCTTGGCTGCAGAAACAGGGTGAATATGCCAGGCAACAGGGGCAAGAGACAGCACAGCAGCATATATTCTCACACTCTCATCTAATACAGAAAATTTTTCCAATACTACAGCACATATTTTCCTTTCACCCGAGTTCTTACAAATTACAAAACATATCTCACAACAACTGTTCATGAGACACCATATTCTCTGCTGTAAGAATAAGTGCTTTATGCAAGTAAATTGCGCTCTTGCAATGCTGCTGTAGGATCAAAAGCTTGGCAGGGTGAATTACATTTTATAACTGTCTAGTCATGACAGAACTCTAATGAAAGTCAACGCAAACAGCATAAAACAAGGCAGCTTATTTTCAGTGTATAAATATTACTGGTACAAGTGTAGAAAAACAAGTAGCCTTTGTTAAGGACTCAAAACTTTTTATTCTCAGTGAAATGCTCTTATACTTCTATGCAAAAACATCAACTAACGACTTGAGAAAGAACTCCAATTCAACAGCTATAAAATATGCGGACTTCTGTTTAGTAGGCACCCATCCAGGCAGCTTGTGATGACTTAATCTTCAGCTGCATGCCATAGCAAGTGTGAAGGAAGGCCCTGGTTACCGGGTAAACAAAAACAAATGTCCATTGTAGTAGTTCCCACAAATGCGAAAAGTCACTATCACAATTCAGTAATAAAGTCTGCAGCAATGACAAATATCTGAGATGATCTTTAACACATAAGAATCCTCACTTGCTTATGTAAGGCTGGTCAATATTTACCAAAACCCATCTGAGAAAATAAAGAGTGATAAAAGCAGCTAGCATTGAGCGCTCACTTAGGACAATACGCAGATACATATAACCAACCCACAATCCGGCCTTAACAGAACACCTGAGTGTAGAAAAAAAAAAGTGAATAGAACTTATACTAATGCTTAGCAAGGCAACATTACGTGAAGCCTGCAACGCACCTCAGAAAAGCTAGTATTCAGCTGAGTACTTGAAAGAGGAAGTCTTGGGACAGAGGATAATAATGGTACATCTGATGAACCAGTGACCACTTTCAAAGGAAAAAAAAAGAAGATACAAAGCTTTCAACAGTAACATATAGAACATAAAATGAGGAAGAAAACTACCAAAGACATGAAAAAATATGCAACGTTTTGAAGCAAATGAACTGGTGCACGCAGGCATTTAAAGTTCAGGTACATAGTTGCAATGCTTGCGGCAGCCATCAGAAATCATGAATCGTAGACTGTGGCACCAGCTCAAAAGAGCACACATCACAAAATGAAGTGGCACAAAAGGGGTAGCATGCAGATGAGATTACCCAAAGAATAAAATGATGGCAGGCCCGGCCCAGCTAACAAGTAGTATAGTGCCAAGACTGCATGTAAGGAACTTTAGAAACAGTGTGGTGGCATGAAAAAGCATGAAAGATGCAAAACTATTTTGAACTGCACACAATTGCACTTACCAAACAAACCTGAGAAGGAAGCAGCCTCCGTCACTCAACTTGCTTCATGGGGGCACAGTGTAAACGACAAACTCTGGCAGCAGCAGTAGCATCCTGCAGATGTGTAAGGAACATAGAATGAGTTAGTGCCACAGGGCATTTATTTATTTATCTTATTTATCTTTTACCCACAGTGCCATTTGGCATTACAGTGGGGGGTTGATACAGTAACACAGCACATAAATGCAGGTAAATACAAAAAAAGAGAAACAGTAGCCAAAGCATTCACAAAGTAAGCAAAGAATAACAACATTGACGCAATGCACATCTATGTACAGAATTTGGGGTAGAAGAAAGTCAACTGTGTTGTTCACCCAATAAACGTGTATTTTAGGAGAAAGCACTGAATGCAGATATTCATTTAATGCAGAACAAAGAGTGGCAGCCTTTTGCTGAGCAGCTTGTATTTGAGTGAATATAAGCTGAACAATATAGCACAGGTTGACTTAATCCATGCCATTTGCAATAAAATTTGGCTTATACTTGTGGAGCACAAAAATTCATTGAGTCTTCATTCTGAGGCGGCTGTCCTGCAGACAGACAGACAAAAACGTGCACTCATTGTAGAACCTTTTGGTACTAAAGGATTCAATAGTAATTATTTTCAGGTCAAACTGTTCATAAAATTAAGTTTGAATCTGATAAGTGAACAGTTTTAGTACAAAGAAAAACTTGTGACAAACACTGACTTAGGCCCACTCATTCTTCAAAATCGGCCACATATTTGCATGCAACTCAATGACAGATAGAATAAAGGAACTGTAATATTTTATCACCTAGTAACTCATCTCAGATGTAGTTTGTGGAAAAGCTAATTTTTTGACTAGATAATATAGAACAGATAGTTATGCATTTTTCCTATTTTGTGAATCATCTGCACTTGATATGCTCAAAATGATTTCCTGCATTTGCGCAAACCTAATTTTTCAAATGGTGATGTGCTTTGTAATGAATTGTGAGCTAGCTAGCAGAAGGATGGCTTAACAAGAGAAGTTACTGCATGAGTAATATAAAAATTTTCTTGCGGAGCAGTTTGCAAGGAGAAGTTCAGGATAGTTGTCCTGTAGCAGCCATCTGAAATGATGAATTTAACACTTTGGCACGAGTTAAAATGACCGCGGAATGCGAAATGAAATGGCACAAAAGGGGCAGCATGCAGATGAGATCACCCAAAGAATGAAATGATGGCAGGCCCAGCCAGCTAACAAGAAGTATAGTGTCAAGACTGTGTATAAGGAACTTTAGTAATAGCTTGCAGGCATGAAAAAGCATGAAATGATACAAAACCATTCTGAACTGCTCACAAATGCACTTGCCAAACAAACATGAGAAGGCAGCAGTCTCCGTCAAGCAACTTGTTTCATAGGGGTACAATATAAAAGAACACAAAGTTTGGCAGCAGCACCCTGCAAATCTGTAAGGAACACAAACAGTGCCACAGCGGAAAGAATGCAGATGTGCTTACCTAGAGAACAAAGAATGGCAGTCTTTTGTTGAGCAGCTTGTAATGAATACGAATTGAACAATATAGCATAGGATGACTTAATCCATGCCATTTTAATAAAATAAATGTGGCTCATATTTGGAGCATGAAGATTCTTCCAGTCTTCATTCTTTGGTGGTTGTCCTGTGGACAAGTAGACAAAAAAATGCACTCAATGTAGAACGTTTCTGGACTAAAGGATTCAGTAGTAATTTTCAGGGAAATAGAGTTTGAATCTGATAAGTGAACACTGCTTTAGGAAAAAGGAAAATTTGAGACAGACATGGACTTTTGCCCGCTCACTCTTTAAAATCGGCTGAATGTTTGCAGGTAACTCAATGACAGAATAATGGAAACATTGTAATATTTTATCACCTATTAAATCATCTCAGATGCAGTTTGCAAAAAAGCGAAATTCTGACAAGTTACATAATATGAAGCAGATGCTGAAGAAACTTTTTCCCAATTTGTTAATAATCTAAATTGTTGTGAGCTACCCAAAGGATGGCTTAACAAGAGATGTTATTGTGTGAAGAATGTGTGAAAAGGAATTTCACGAAAACTGCATCAGAAGAAAACAGGATAAACCATTACCATGTTTGTGCTGTCATCTCGTTATTTACCCACGCTCACACACACACATACGCATATATGGCTGCCGTAGTTGAAAAATAAACAGCTGAAAATGGGCACCATGTGCTGTCTAGCACTGTCTTTGTCCTGAATCACTGTGTTCAGACCAGTTACAATAAACAATTGGGCTAAATCGAACAGAATCTTTTCAAATGAAATTTGCTACAGCAGCAAGTATTAGACAGTTTTAGAATAAAAGTACCCTATCAGTTAGGGGGCAGGGGATTAATGGGTCAGCCGTGCACCAGCACACCTGGTGTCCCGCTAAACTTATACCCCTAATCGATAGGGTCCCCCTATTCTGAACCTCCCTATTCACTGTGCAGTAGCTAGAACGTGCTGAAGAGAGGCTGCTGAAGAGAGACCACATAGAAGCTAGACTTGCAAAAGAGCAATCTGGCTCTGGTACCAGCACTTGAGCGAAGACATGGATATAGTTATATACATATATATAAGCATCCTTATCTCTGAGTTAGATGCAAAAGGACACTTTTAAAGATGGGAAAGTGAGCCCAGCCATTCAGTGAGAGTGCAAAAGTACACATTCATTTCAATATATGTACGTAAGTGTGTGTGCCTGCACAGTATATTTGTACAAATGCTATATTACAATGGTCTGTGTGATGAAAAAGCAGCCTACTCTGTGAGAAAAATTATACTCATCATTAAAAGAAATAAGAGATGGGAATTAATAATGATCTGCTTAGAAGCTGCGTACCTTTTTGATGCAGTAGTCAAACGTGCTCGACAGTTCTTGAGCCATGCCATTATCACACCACATATTTCAGCTTGTGTTGCCGAGGTAGTGTTAGGGCTTTTTTGTACAGCCTCTACAAAAGAAAAAGTACATAAAGTAAGCAATCTTGTGTCATAACCACAGAGTAGGCACTGCACAAAATTCAATGGAGTAAAACCAACGGCTCATCCTGATATAAACGAAAGTTGGAGAAATGGCCTCCGAAAACGGTTTCAAAATTTTTTCTGTGACAACATTGCTGCGTCAAAGTGCAAAATGATATTGTGTACCATATAGCCCACAGAAGATAAATGTAGGTGCTGTACATAAGTTTACAAATTAGTAGTGTACTTACCAATAATCACATGGAAGAGCTGTGTGCTGTTAAAGGCCTTTTTGCCCTTTTGTCCATGTAAACTGAACTCCACACCAACAGAATCATGGAAGAGGTACTTCATTATGTTTGCAGTTGTGTTGTGGGTTGTGCTGCCTCCAATTCTAGACAACATCTTGCACTGTTACAAGAAAATATAATTAGCTTCCATACATATGCTTGCACTCCTTAAATTTCCTTACCAAATGTTTGCGTGCATGGTCAGAATTAGCTAGACGGTGCTCAAGCTCATCTACTTGAGCCATCTGAAGAAGCGGCAAAGTGGGTTCATCACAGTGCTCTTCAGCCGTAACTTGTTGCTGTTTGAGCAGGGTAAGTATAAGGTCATTCTGACGTTTCACAAATTCGATCTCTCTGAGCACTGCACGTGTAAAAGCTGAAACAGAAGTCTGAAATATTAGCCCTTAATCACTATCATACAAAATGCACTGATAAAGGTTCTGAAATTGATCTAAGCAGAATTTTTGAAAGAACTTCAAAAAGGAAAATTTGTCTATCACCATGAAATAGTATGCTCCTTTCCTTGCCAGGAGAGGGGCATCCTCCCACTGAAGTTCCAGAGCATTGTGAACTTTATATACAACATGTACATATTGGAGTCACAGTGAAAAATAGTTAAAAAGGGTATTAATTGTTCTTAGGTACAGCTCTGTTGAAATTCAACTCTGCAAGTAGTAGTCCACTACCGTAACCATTTCATGGTAAGCACTGAAATGAAGAACAGCGCGTACTGAAGTGGTGGCCATGATGCTATAGTGTACACTTCTTATTTTTCACTGCACCAAACTTTGTATTATACCTTCTTATCGCTGAACACAATCATATAATGAAACACATCAGGCTAGAAGACTCATACCATGTATATTTTATGACATGTTTGGGAGGCCTACATTTATTGGTGCAAATGATCTAATTATGTCATTTTAAAAGTGAACAGTAATAACATTCACCTGCTTTTGACTGCAACTAAATTTCTAGAGCAACCTTTGGCTGTTTTAACTAGCTGGAAGCTTCCATGGCAAATTAATGAATTCAGCTTATAGGGGAATAATTCCTCTGCACACTGTGTTACAAATATGGGCTTATAGCTGCACCAAATGACAAACCATTGTGTGCAAAGTCTGTTCCCAATGAACACATATTAACTTAGTTACCTGCCATTACTGTTATATTATGTGCCCAGTGAATTATAGAGACCGCATTTTGGGTAGATATATATTTCCTTACATCTTTAACAAAACAATGTTGGAGGAAACAAGGAAGAGACTCACATGATATCTCTTTCTTGATTAAAGCCACCAGGCTACCAGAACGTCCTGTAATATTAAAAACATTTTCACTTTCCATTACTACATTACCGACTTTCAGGGAAATTAGTGATGATCCACACATACATGCAAAAAATAGGTTAGTCACTTACCACGGTGATGCTGATATGACATGGTGTCTACCATTAATGGCGCTACAAGAAATAAAAATTTAATAAAAACATCTTCACCTTAAATTACATCATTCACACAACCTGCGTGAACAAATGGAACTTAGAATGACTCTTACAGATGCAGTTCGATATGTTGTGAACTTCACAAAGTTAATTTCTATCATGCAACTATTCAATAAATTTCAGAATGAACTGAAGCATACCTTGATCATGTGGACTGCTGTAAAAGCTCCCTGGCAGTTCTGAAAAAGAGATAATACATGCAACTACACATTTAAATGAGAAAGACACAGGTACTAAAGGACATCAACTGGCCATATGAACTGATAATTCAATTTTTTGCTTCAAGGATTAAGGCTAAACATTTTCAAATGGATACCTTGCAAACTGAAAATGTCTGCTGAAATGTCAGGAAAGTCTGGAATGCAAAATGAATTATGGTTAAAGAAGGTATGCATATATGACATAGCATTCAGTTGTCTAACAGGCTGTACGAGAGTAAATGCACTATATACCTGGGCAGTGTAACTGAGCTGCAGGTACTGAGTGTTGGCAGCCTATCAAAGAGAATGAAATCAACAAAGGCATCTCATTTACGGTGGCCTGTCATAAATTATATGTTCCACACATGCTAAATATATGCACACATAACACTAAGTGCTTACCGTGTGAGCTGGGCTGAGTTGTGGGTCGGGAATCTGTTTTCCAAAGAGTAAGAGAGAATCAGTGCGGCTTACAGTATACACCCAGGTCTGCACACATTGGATTGATGAGACCAACTGCTTACCTAGGCCACGTGAGTGAATCCCTGGAATGCAGAGTTGGCACTCTCCTAAAAGGGATGTAATGAACGAAACAAGAAGCACGGGATTACCTGCTAGCTTCAAAAGACATTCAGGTGTGCTAAACATGTGAAGGTAAAAAAAAGATAATGTTTCTAGGTGCATACCCTGGGATCTCAATTCACCTGTTGATGGAGTGTCTGCTCGGGAAAAAAAAAGAATGACATGACCGTGTATCCAGCTTTGGAGTTGCCTGAGCTGATGGAGTACACTGCTTACCTGAGCTGCATGAAAGGTATGTCGGATTGGAGAGTCGATGGCCTCCTGTGAATAAGAAAAACAAATTATAAGCACGAAAAACTGCCTTCCTATGTCTGCAGATATGGATGCTTGTATTAAGCATTCCTGAACATATACTACATGACAGCCATAACAAAAGATCATGAAAGTGCATTTACAATTCCCTTTCTTAAAACATAGCTAGCGCATTGCCGTAAAGTTCACGGATAGGTGCTAAACATGGCAAACTGCACCCACTGTACTCATCAAGTGCTGTGTTAAACTGTCCTGCAACAAAATTTTACACTTGAGTAGCGCATTTACTTTTATGGTCACCAGCACTATACCAAAAAAAAATTTAAGTGATTATAAGTCCATACCCTGTGAGATGAAAGTACATGCTGTTAGTGAACCTGATTAATAAAATAAACAATAAAATCAGTGCGAGTACTGCCATAGCTTGCACATGGTTGCGCACTAGGCTTGGTTCAGGAAACCCATAGGTTACATAGGCAGTGCGACAGGGATGCTGAAGCAGATGGGCTGCAGCTTTCTGCAGAGAGCAAGGGCCAAACACATAGAAAACTAGCATGCGCTAGTTGCAAAAAAAAATCAGACATAAGTTAACACATACAAATTTCAGCACTTCTAGGTATGTACCAGCAGATGTGTTCTGGTAGAATACATCTGCTGGTTGTGGACCTTCCTGAGCAAAAAGAAGCTCAATGTGGCTAATGGCATGCACTGAGCTCTGCATCTGGTTGGGTTGAAAAGACTGCTTACCCGAGTGTTGTGAGTCTGATGCTGGGGTGGAGAGTGGGCTGCTTCCTGCCAGGGAAAAGATGAACAAAAACTAAGTCGCAGTGCTCACACATGGTTGTCGACATTTACCAAATGTGTTCAAGTAAAGAAAGGTTCAACATGTACATACGCTGTGAGCTGGATGCACACGCTAATGGTGAACCTGGTACAGCAAAACAAAGGAGATTAGTACAGGTGACAACTAAACTGCATACCAGGGTTGGCCAAGGAAACTGAAAGCTTACCTGAACAGCGTAACTGGGATGCTGAAGAAGAGAGGGGGCAGTCTCCTACAGGTGCCAATTGAATAGCAGCAAAAAGCAAACACCTCCTATTAGTTGTCTACACATGGCATACTGTTTATAATGAATGAAACTCGCCCGCCTAGCTATTGCAGTAAGCAGCTAGCACACCATGCTGGTCTCATGTCTGGTGTGACCATATGAACAAAGACAAAAGAACAAAAATTAGGGCACATGATAGCTAGGAACTAAACTTGGGTTGCACGCCATGGGATTGCAATATCAAATGAACAGAAGAAAAAGTTTACATTACCGAAAATTAGTCATTTACTGAGCTTATATCTAATTATGCAACCTGAACTCAAATTATTGGTTTATATTTATGATAAAATTACACTTGAAGGGCTTAAAACAAGGAACAATAAATAAATGAAGCAATACAATTGTGACTAGTACCGAACATTTATGAGTTCCAGCAGTTCAGCTTTTCATATAACAATCTGTCAGGTGAAAATAAATCTATTTTGTCCATGACAAACATTCTGAGACAGAAATTTACTGCAACCAACCTCTGGTGGCATCATCTGTGCCTCTCGGACAGCTGAAAAATAAATACGTTAGCCACTGCCACACACCATGAATACTACTGCTACCTTTGGCTGCGAAATGGTGGTTCTGGAACGTCAAAGTTTTCGAGGTCGACCTCGTCACTATCATCTGAAGAACTAATTCTGCGTATCATCCTCCTTCGCTTGCCTCGACCCTTTTCTGTAAAGATGAGTTTTAGTTGCAGTAAACAGTTCTAATGTAATGAAATACGTACCTTGGTCTGGTGATGTCTGCACATCATCAGTTTCTTCAGCTCTGCGCAGCTTTTGGTGAGCTTTGTCATATGTTTCTGCATTACATGTAAAGCATTTTATATGCAATACACGTATGGGGTAATATTTTTGGCAAAGAATAAATATTTTTTTTTAAATGCACTAAGGTCAATTGCACTTCATGAAGCCATTACATAAGCCAGACGCTCCAACTAAGATGTTCTGCATTTTGTAAAAATAGGCTTTTTGAATTAGAAGAATGGTTTCCTTCGCATAGCATTGTCAGCGGCATAGTACATCAGAAAACAGGTAAGACATGCTAACTGGTTGGCTGGTTATATTCAAGAGTTAGCTTTTTAAGTGTTACTGTTAGCTTCCTTATTTACTAAGAGGCATGTAGCCCACCGTAAGTAATGTCCATATCAGTTTTTAGAATTCCGAAAACATAGTTACTGTCACCACTGTGGCCTAATAAATTTAGGCTATTTTGTCGAGTTGGGTGCACTGAAAGGGTTACTTTGTTTGCAAGCTTCTTGAAATCTTTAAATCACATGTATTTTAGCATGATGTGGCCAAAATTTGTTGAGCCACAACAATGAGGGTAACTTTATAGAATTTTCAAAATTTTATAAACTGATGTGGATATTACGGTGGGTCACACACCTCTCAATTAATCAGGAGGCTAACAGTAATAAATAAAAACTACTCAATATCAGTTAACCAGATTACTAGCCAATACGTCTAAACTGCTGAAAATGCTAAGCTAAAAAAAGCGCTCCTCTAACTCATAAAAGCTATTTTTAAAAATTGCAGAGCACATCTTAGGTAAAACAGTATTTATAAATGCATGAAAAACATAAGGGTCCTTCACTGAAACATGAGTCACAGCGGTGACCCCAGCATGCTTATCAACTGATGTACGCTTTTCAGATCTCATCAAAGAAACTGATTCAATGAAAGGAAGGTGCACAATATGCTGAATACCTGTCTTTATAACTTTTTGTTTATGAAATGCAGGTCTTCTTTTTAGAAGATCGAAGAACTGCACTAACTTGTACATACATCCTCAAAATCCTTTCTCACCCCAAAAATCTCTGTTACTCAATCGTCACGAAATGCCCATCCAGAATACTCTTCAACAACAAGTCTCAGGCAATTAAGCCGTTGCTCTTGCGCTTCGAAGAAAAATGCCAAGCACTAAACATACTAAATGAAATTAAAAATATTGCCCCAAGATGCGAAGCGCTACCACCGTGGTACACTCTTCCCACAGTGTGTGACGTCACACTAACACGCCTCAGGAAAACTTGTACACCACACGACCAGATAATACAAGAATATCTACCACTACAAGAAAAATACAGAAATTACATTCCATTTTATACTGACGGTTCAAAAACTCATGCTCATGTAGGAAGCGCAGTAATACAAGGAAAAAATGAAAATGCTGTACGACTTCCCTCATGTGCTACAGTTTTCACCGCGGAGTGTTATGCTATTAGTGTTGCGGTGCAGAAAATAACAAATGAAAACATCAAAAACAGCATCATCTATACAGATTCACTGAGCGTCCTTACAGCATTAAACTCTAAAAATGCCACGGAGCCACTGATTGGAAGCATCATACATAATATAGTAAAGGTCACAACACAAAAACATGTTATAAAATTGTGCTGGGTTCCCAGTCACGTTGGCATTCAGGACAATGAGAGAGCCGACATGTGTGCTGCACAAACCAGAACCATGGAAATAAAACATGTGAATTTGCCTCCTAGGGATTACATGAAGTTAGTGCATAGCAGACTAAGAGACAAGTGGCAAGCTTCTTGGGAAAATGAAGGACACAACAAGCTGCATACCATAAAGCCCATTATAAAAGAATGGAAATCATGCCACCATAAAGAGCGTTTTATCGAAGTAATTTTATGTCGTTTACGCATAGGTCACACACACATCACCCATAACTTCTTATTAACAAAAAAAGACAAACCTGTGTGTGAAATGTGTGGTGAAGAGCTCACAGTAAATCACATTTTAATTTCTTGTTCGCATCTCGAAGAACTTAGACAAAAAGTTTTTACGGTATTTTACAATGAACACATTCCATTTCATCCCGCATTGCTTTTAGGCGAGCAAACACTCGTCGAATTTTCACTTGTTTGTAAGTTTCTAAAGAAAGCCAGTGTTTTAAATCTATTATAATGTAACCTCTGTACACTTGACATAGCATCATCTAACCTTGTGTTTGGCGCATGATAGCCATAGTTGCTTATGCGCCATAAAACCCCATACAACAACAACAGCAGGTCTTCTTTCACCTCTTTAATAAGCATATTTATCACATTTAGTCACTTTTCAGGTACCCTGCATTCCAAATAAAAGCATTTTTCCAAAATGACATGCCATGCACAAGAAGACCATGCAGAATGCAAGATTACCTGCACTAAAGGCTGGTTCACATGCAAGTGACTGAGCGATTGAACGGTGCGCCGCAGTGAAAATTTCCAACTTGTTGGAACCTCGTTGCTCGGCGCTGCAATGACTCAAACCAGGTTTTTGTGCCGCAGCAACAGGATTCGCCAGACATCATCAAAATGCAGTCCACCAAATGTGAAAGAAATCATAGCTGTCAAAATCCTGTTCAGAGCACTTTAAAAGGCCACAATGTGGACATACACATACATCAGCTATTTATCAATTTAACACATACCTGTCACTGCGATGACATCAACTTTGTATGTGCGGCACGAAGCGGGGTCCAGGTGACTACGATTTTTCACCAGCTTAGCAATATTTGCCGTTGTTGCTGATGGCCACTGACAGCTTGAGGTATCTTCAAGGAGCCAGTTTGTGGGCACAACAGCAACACTATTTGAAGCGATGAACTTCACAACGGCAAACATGACCTACAATTGATAATAACAATGGATTTCAGCAAGCACATGCACGAATTCATAGGACGTCACAAGAACTGGGTGGTAATTGTTTGGATGCTGAGCTAGGCTGAATGCAGAAGAAGAAATATTGCATACTCATGCTGTGAGCTAGAGACAGGCAGCAAGACATATTTGCTCTTAACATTGGACAGTGGCCATGGAAGGAGGGTGTCACTTGCCTCTCTTACAACACGGATCCCCAGGTTCGATGATGCACATGGCATAGTGTAAAACTCACCAACAACTTCAAGTTTCTTGCCAATCAGAATTTCTTGACCATGGATGTCATGTGCAAAATTTGCTACCATTACAATGGTTGAATCTGACAGACCACAAACATTGTTGCCTATGGAAATTCGTAGAGTGAACCCTGAAAATTTTGCAGCGCGAAACTGGGGACCGCAATTGCCTGCTAAGGGGCCATTACTGTGCATTTGTAAGAGTTTGCACGTTAGCTTGGAGCACTGCTTTGTGCCATATAATGTGCCAGCAGACATGCATTCAGTGAAGCGATTACTGAGCTGTTCCAGTGGTTTTTTTGAGTGCTTCACCAACTTCTTGAGCTGCTGCATGAAATTTTTTGCAGGAAAAGCACTGAAGTTGTCAAGAGGCCCATATTTTAGAACGTCGTCTGCCAAGTGTATTAAAACAATGAACATTGTATGACATGCTGTGCTTTCCATAAAGGGATCTGAATGATTTCACAAAGCAAATCAGAAGCTCCTTTGCATAGCTGCAGTACTCATGGCACATAGCAGTGCTTGAGAGGATTGTAATAGCAACATGCAGAATCAGAAAGTGATTGTAGGTGTGTCTTGGCAAAATGCCCTGCAGTACAAACGGTCCAAAGTACAGGAGAAAACACCGCAACTCTGTTGCCTTCCAGCGATCAATTTCTCTGAGGGAACGTGGCCTTCGAGAAAATTCATCGCAGAATTAAGTGGCAGGCTGCATGGGAAGAACAGGCAAACAACAAACTGCATTCTATAAAACCCGTTTTAGGAGAATGGAAATCATGTAGACATCAAGAACGTTTTACTGAAGTTATTTTATGTCGGCTACGCATTGGGCACACACACCTTACACACAACTTTTTACTGACAAAACAAGACAAACCTCTCTGCGAAATGTGCGGCGATGTACTCACTGTAAACCACATTTTAATTTCATGTAGAAAACTGGAACAACTGAGAAAAAAAATATTTTACAACACTCTACAATGAATACATCCCATTGCTCCCCGCAGGGGGGCGCCTGCAGCTTGCAGGCGTCGCGACGGTGAGTGGCGTCACCGCGGGTTCCCGAGCATCCGCAGGGACATCCCCGCAAGGGGACGATGGTGAACTGTGCATCACCACGGACCCGAACACCCGCGCCTCGCCGTGCGTGGCATCGCCGTGTCCGGGGAAAAGGGGATCCTGGTGGCTGAGCCGATGCCGAGCGTTTGGACCCTTAAGGCCCCTTGGCAGAGGCAACACACCACTTTGGCCCCAGCTTCCTGCAGACGGCACCTCCGGCCTGACCCGACCGGGGGGAATCGGCAGTCGCCTTTTCCTATCCTCCTCTCCATCTTTCACTTTCCTATCTCTGTCTCACAACTCTTCTATATCCTACTCACTTCTTGGTTTTTCCTGTTTTCCTGGTGGCGAGGGTTAACCTTGTGTGACCAACTACCCTGAGTTGAGTCATATTTGGTTATAGTTGAGGTGTACAGCTGGCGTGGGCAGGACTTGCTTTCAAGTTCCTGTCCCGTCCCCTTGTTGGACTCCGTGGTGGGTGGCTGGCACCATGACCGAATAACTAAATTTTCTTTATGGCTCCCCCCCTTTCAAAACCTGATCGCTCTCTGAAAAGAGGGCGGAACGAAGCAACAGACTTTTTCCCGAAAAAGAAAACAACCTTTCCAAAGTTCCATGTCATACATAGTACAGTAGAAGGAAAACAGGCAAGAATACTATCACCCTTTCTTGTGTCAAAGTGCCTAACAGATGCACTGGGCCCCGGATATAAGCTATCGAAAATGGCCAGTGGCGACTTATTACTAGAAATCCGCGACCATACCCAAAACTCCAAGATCTCAGACATTCTCTCTATTGGAGACATCCCAGTCTCCATAACAGCCCACAGATCCCTCAATACCGTCCGTGGTGTCATCTCAGAAAACGACTTCATTCATCTAACAGAAAAAGAAATGCTAGAAGGTCTCAGCGACCAAAATGTCACAGATGTCTATCGAAATAAAATCCGCAAAGACAACAAAGAAATAGATACTAAACACCTCGTACTCACATTCAGCACAAGCACATTACCTGAAACCATCGAAGTCAGATACCTTAAAGTTAATGTCAGGCACTACATTCCTAACCCACGCAGATGCTTCAACTGTCAGAGATTCGGGCACGGCTCTCAGAGTTGCCGCGGCCGCAAAACCTGTGCGAAATGCGCTTCTAAGGACCACAATTCAGAGGAATGTGACGCAGCACTGCGCTGCGCAAATTGCGAAGGAGACCACGCTGCGTACTCCAGGGCGTGTCCGTCCTGGAAAAAGGAGAAAGAAATTATCACCATAAAGACCAAAGAAAACATTTCATTTAAAGAAGCCAGGAGGCGTTTTGCACTAAACAACACATTCTCGTTCACAGCGAAACCAAACTTCGCTGATGTGGTGCGCAGGGGCGTAGCACCACACAGCACTCCGGCACCTGCCAAGGCCACTTCCACCGAGCCGATGGCAGGGCCATCCACGCCCCAGGCAGGGTCAGCGAAAGCTGCCCTGCCATTTTCACAGCAGGGAGCGCCGGTCCATGGGTCGGCATCCCGCAGGACTTCCCCCCGTCAGGGGAGGCCTGAAACTAACACAACCGCGGCTGCGCGGTCCTCCAGCACCTCTGGCGAGGTGATGGATACAACTCCCAGTCCGCCCGCTTTGCAGCGGCGGAACAGCTCTCTTGAGCGAAAAAAAGACAAGACCCCTCATAACGGGCCCTGAGCATAAGTAAACGCCTTAGTGTTCTCACCCCAAAAATTAACATGGCTTTCTTAATTCAGTGGAATTGTAGAGGAATTATGCGGAACTACAGCGACGTAACACATATTTTAGGGTCAATGCTACCCACAGTTTTATGTCTTCAGGAGACCAATCTTGGTCCACAACATGTGCGTATCCTTAAACATAACATTTTTAGACGCGATCGCGAGCAGGCAAATCGACTCTCGGGAGGCGTCGCGATTGTCCTTCAAAGCGGCGTCCCTGCTCAAGAAATCAAACTTTACACAAAACTTGAGGCAGTTGCAGTTAGCGTCGTTACCTACAAAACAATAACAATTTGCTCTTTATATCTCCCCCCACACATCACATTAACAATACAAGATTTAGAAGGCCTGATCAATGAATTGCCGGAGCCATATCTGGTAGTTGGCGATTTTAACGCTCACTCCCCGTTTTGGGGAAGCGAACGCTGTGACTCTAGGGGCAAAATTATCGAAGATTTTCTACTCTCGAATAATGTCTGTCTTTTAAACACAGGAAAGGCCACATATTGTTGCCCAAGCTCAGCAAAAATGAGTTTCCTTGATTTAGCTTTCACATCACCGTCTCTTTTTACCGATTTTAAATGGGATGTTTTAAATGATCCTCTGGGAAGTGATCACCTACCCACTGTCATCAGGCTCTCGTCTTCCACTCCAGTCATCCCCACAAGACCACGGCGCTGGAAATTTCACCTCGCCGACTGGTCACTTTTTACAGAAAGTGCCACTCTAGATAAAGAATTTTCTGAAGACCTCAGCATAGATGAAATTAATGAAAGATTTACTACATGCATAATATCTGCTGCAACACTCGCTATACCACAAACAACTTGACTCGTACAGAAGAAACACAAAGTATGGTGGACAGAAGAATGTACATTTGCAAAAAAACAGCAAAATAAAGCATGGGGCACCTTGCGCCGGTACCGCACTGCAGAGAACTTACTCATTTTTAAAAGGGCCAAGGCGAGATCGCGGTACGCGCGCAGGAATGCTGAGAAAACCTCCTGGCAGAAATATGTGTCCTCTATAAATAGTTCAATACCATCAAAGAAAATGTGGGACAAAGTTCGTAAATTCACTGGTGACCATACTTCCTTCACACTTCCGCTTTTGACAACACCCGGTACACAAACATCGTTGGAAGAACAGGCCAATTTATTGGGCGAGCACTTTGCTGATGTCTCAAGATCATCCCACTACACAAGCACATTCCAGAAACACAAAGCTATAGCTGAAAAACAAAAACTTCCATTCGGAGCAGGCATGCAGGAAGACTACAACCAGCCCATTACACTCCAGGAATTAAATAGAGTATTATCTTCCGGTAAAAAGACAGCACCAGGCCCAGACAATGTGCATTACAATATGCTTGCCCATCTCTCTGATACAGCCGTACAGGCACTGTTAAAATTCTTCAATAAAATATGGATGACTGGCAGAATACCTGAGGAGTGGAAGAAAGCAGTAATAGTACCTTTTTTGAAACCCGGAAAATCACCAACAAGTCCTGACAATTACAGACCAATAGCCCTCACCAGCTGCATTGCTAAATCTTTTGAAAGTGTAATAAATATTAGACTCACCTTTGTACTCGAATCTCGGCAACTATTAGATGTACATCAATGTGGATTCAGAAAAGCATGCTCAACCACCGATCACCTTGTCCGCCTAGAGAACACCATACGGGAAGCGTTCATCCACAAACAGCAGTGTATCGGGGTCTTCTTCGACATGGAGAAGGCATACGATACCACGTGGAAGTTCGGTATCCTCCGCGACCTAGCAGAGCTAGGTATCCGAGGCAGGATGCTGAACTGCTTGAACGACTTCCTGGCTAACCGCACATTTAGGGTCCGCCTAGGAACAACTCTCTCCATGACTTTCACCCAAGAGAATGGCGTACCCCAAGGTTGCATTCTAAGCACGACACTCTTCGTAGTAAAAATGAATCCGTTAGCCAAAGTAATACCCAAGTCCATAATGTATTCGGTTTATGTAGATGACCTACAGATAGCATGCACCTCCTCCAGCATATTGTCCTGCGAGAGACAAATACAAATCACACTAAATAAACTAGCTGCTTGGGCAGAGATAAATGGGTTCAAGTTCTCTCCTCAAAAAACAGTAGCCGTTCTGTTCTCATTACGACGAGGCCTACAATTCAATCCCAACCTATACTTGAATCAAGCCACACTACCAATTAAACCAGAACATAAATTTTTAGGACTCACTTTTGACAAGAAACTCACATTTCTACCACACATTAACAACCTTAAAAAGAAAGCGTCCCAAGCCCTCAATGTATTAAAGGTGCTCTCGCGAAAACGGTGGGGGTCCGATAGAACATGCCTTTTACACATCTATCGCTCTCTGGTACACTCCAAGCTGGACTATGGGTGCATAGTATACGGTTCAGCAAGAGCATCCTACTTGAAACGACTGGACCCTGTTCATAATCTTGGTCTGCGACTATCAACTGGAGCATATAGAACATCCCCGATAAACAGTCTTTACATTGAAGCTAATGAGCCTGCACTAGAGGATAGAAGAGTCACACTGACATGCGCTTATGTCCTAAAAACCCGTTCTCTTCCTAAACATCTCTGCCATCCCATTGTTACCAAGTGCCCATCCAAAAGATTATTCAACAATAAACCACAATCCATCCGGCCACTAATAATGCGCTTTGAAGATAAATGTGAAGAGTTAGGAGTACTGGATGCCCTGCCGAATATTGCACAAAAATATGAAAATTTACCACCATGGTACAACCTGCCTTCAGTGTGCGACTTCACACTGACACACTTACATAAAAAGGAAATGCCACATCAGCTCATACTACAAGAATTCTTTGAACTGCAAGAAAAATATGACACCTTCACTGAATATTACACTGATGGGTCAAAAACAGAAAATCATGTTGGAAGTGCAGTAATTCAAGACAAAAATGAAAAAATGATACGACTGCCACAGTATGCATCGTTTTTTACTGCCGAGAGTTATGCAGTCTTTGTAGCCGTAGACCAAATAGTAAAAGAAAACATTAAAAATAGCGTCATTTACACCGATTCACTGAGTATGCTCAAAGCGCTGCACTGTAGAAACGCCGCTGAACCCATTATAGGAAACATCATACATAACATAATTAAAATAAAAAAACAAAATCATAACATGATATTCTGCTGGGTGCCCAGCCATGTTGGAATTGTAGGTAATGAGAGAGCAGATGCATGCGCAGCACAAGCTCGAATTGATCAAATAAAACAAGATAACATACCACACAGGGATTTTTTGAAATTAGTGCACAGTAAACTCAGAATTAAGTGGCAGGCTGCATGGGAAGAACAGGCAAACAACAAACTGCATTCTATAAAACCCGTTTTAGGAGAATGGAAATCATGTAGACATCAAGAACGTTTTACTGAAGTTATTTTATGTCGGCTACGCATTGGGCACACACACCTTACACACAACTTTTTACTGACAAAACAAGACAAACCTCTCTGCGAAATGTGCGGCGATGTACTCACTGTAAACCACATTTTAATTTCATGTAGAAAACTAAAACAACTGAGAAAAAAATATTTTACAACACTCTACAATGAATACATCCCAATGCACCCCAAGTTCCTTTTAGGTGATCAAGCACTGGTTGATCTTTCAAGTATTTTTAAGTTTCTTAATGAAGCCAATGTTTTAAACAAACTTTAGTATAAAAAGTGTAACATTTAACAACCTTGTGTTTGGCGCATCATAGCCATAGTTACTTTTGCGCCATTAAAATCAATATAACTAACAAAATTCATCGCAGTGAAACTTAGCCAGCCTTAATAACTGATCAGAAATTCTATCAACAGAAGATGAAGGCAAGCGGCACTGCAGAGGACCTCTCATCCAGAGCAAGAGCAGTTTTTTGGTCACCCCGATACATACTAGGTGCATGTAGTCAAGCGGGCAGTGAGATACCAAACCAATTGGCAATGCAGAAAGAGGAGTATTGGCTATGTGGTGTTCACTCTAAACTTTGTTAGCAAAATCTTCATCTGTTCTCAAAGGGGAATCGGTGTCAGGGAAAACGACTCTTCCTTCAACGTATTCTCCCTTCTGCTGACATTTTCCACAACCATAATAGCCCCCGCAGGGGGGCGCCTGCAGTTTGCAGGCGTCGCGACAGTGAGTGGCGACACCGCGGGTTCCCGAGCATCCGCAGGGACATCCCCGCAAGGGATGATGGTGAACTGTGCATCACCACGGACCCGAGCACCCACGCCCCGCCGTGCGTGGCATCGCCGTGTCCGGGGAAAAGGGGATCCTGGTGGTTGAGCCGATGCCGAGCGTTTGGACCTTTAAGGCCCCTCGGCGGAAGCAACACACCACTTTGGCCCCAGCTTCACGTAGACGGCACCTCCGGCCTGACCCGACCGGGGAAAATTGGCAGTCGCCTTTTCCTATCCTCCACTCTGTCTTTCACTTTCCTATCTCTTTCTCACAACTCTCCTATCTCCTACTCACTTCTTAGTTTTTTTCACTTCTCATAGGCGGCCAGGGTTAACCATGTGTGGCCAACCACCCTGAGTTGTGTCGGATTTGGTTATAGTTGAGGTGTACAGCTGGCGTGGGCAGGACTTGCTTTCAAGTTCCTGTCCCGTCCCCTTGTTGGACTCCATGGTGGGTGGCTGGCACCATGACTGAAAAACTTCATTTTTTATGGCTCCCCCCTTTCAAAACCCGATCGCTCTCTCAAGAGAGGGCGGAACGAAGCAGCAGACTTTTTTTCAAAAAAGAAACCGACATTGACATTCACCAAGTTCTATGTAATCCACAGCGAAAGTAATGAAAAACAAGCAAGAATAATTTCTCCGTTCCTTGTGTCTAAATGCCTAACAGATACCCTGGGCCCTGGCTACAAGGTGTCTAAAATGGCCAGCGGAGACTTATTGTTAGAACTCCTTGACAACACCCAGAACTCGAAAATCGCAAACATTGCATCCATCCGAGAAATCCCAGTTTCCATAACAGCGCACCGATCCCTAAACTCAGTCCGTGGTGTCATCTCTGAAAACGACTTCATACACCTAACCGAGAAAGAATTGCTGGAAGGCCTGTCTGACCAAAATGTCACAGATGTGTACAGAATCAAAATCCGGAAAGACAGTAAAGAAATAGAGACAAAACACTTGGTTCTAACATTCAATACAAGTACATTACCAGAAACCATCGATGTAGGATACTTAAAAGTAAATGTCAAGCACTACATTCCAAACCCACGAAGATGCTTCAACTGCCAAAGGTTTGGCCGCGGCTCACAGAGCTGCCGCGGCCGCAAAACGTGCGCAAAATGTGCTTCCAAAGATCACGTTTCTGAGGAATGTGACGCAGCCCTGCGCTGCGCTAACTGCGAAGGAGAACATGCTGCATACTCCAGGGCCTGTCCGTCCTGGAAGAAGGAAAAAGAGATTATCACGATAAAAACCAAGGAAAACATTTCATTTAAAGAAGCAAGAAGGCGATTTGCCGTTACCAACCAGTTCTCCTTCACAGCAAAATCCAGCTTTGCTGATGTGGTGCGCAGGGGCGGTGCACCACACAGCACCCCGGTCGCTGCCGAGGCCACTTCCATCGAGCCAATGGCAGGACCATTCACGCCCCAGGCAGGGTCAGCGAAAGCTGCCCTGCCAGTGTCAAAGCAGGGAGCGCCGGTCCATGCGTCGGCATCCCGCAGGACTTCCCCCTACCGGGGGAGGACTGAAACCCACAAACCTGCGGCTTCCCCGCGGTCCTCCAGCGCCTCGCGTGAGGCGATGGATATAACTGCCACTCCGCCTCCACTACAGAGGCGGAACAGCTCTCTTGAGCGGAAAAAAGACAGGCCCCCAATAACGGGCCCACTACTTAAGTAAATCCCCTTTCATTTCCTCTCAAAAACATAAACATGGCTTTTTTAATCCATTGGAATTGTAGAGGACTTATGCGGAATTACAGCGACATAACACATATTTTAGGGTCAATGTTACCCACAGCTTTATGTCTTCAGGAGACCAATCTTGGTCCACAACATGTACATATCCTGAAACATTATAAAACTTTTAGACGCGATCGAGAGCAGGCAAATCGGCTATCGGGAGGCGTCGCGATAGTCGTCCAAAGCGGTGTCCCTGCTCAAGAAATTAAACTCAAAACAAAACTTGAGGCGGTTGCAGTCAGTATCGTAAGCTACAAAACACTAACAATCTGTTCCGTATACATTCCTCCACATTTTATGTTAACACTCCATGATCTACAGCAACTGATCAGAGAACTTCCGGAGCCATATCTGTTACTTGGGGATTTTAATGCTCACTCCTCCCTGTGGGGAAGCGAACGCTGTGACGCTAGAGGTCAAATAATCGAAGATTTTATCCTGACGAATAATGTATGTCTTTTAAATACGAAAAAGGCCACATACTGTTCCCCAACGTCTGGGAAAATGAGCAGTTTAGACCTGTCTTTTTGTTCACCTTCTGTTTTTAGTGATTTTAAGTGGGACGTTTTAGACAACCCGTTTGGGAGTGATCACCTACCAGTTTTTATAAGCCTATCATCCTCACCTGCAGTCATCCCGACCAAACCACGGCGATGGAAGCTACATCTAGCTGATTGGGCGTTGTTTAGAGAAAAGGCCAGATTAGAGGACATTTACTCAGAAACACTTAGCATAGATGAAATCAATGAAATTCTTACAAAGCGTATCATCGATGCTGCACGGCTAGCTATTCCCCTGTCCACAGGCGTGGTGCGCCAGAACCACATGGTATGGTGGACGCGAGAATGTTGGGAAGCCAAAAAACAACAAAATAAGGCCTGGGGTGTATTTCGTAGGTATCCTACTCACGAAAATCTAATAGCTTTCAAAAAGGCAAAAGCTAAAGCCCGATATATACGGCGGAACGTGGAAAAAATGTCTTGGCAAAATTATGTGTCGTCCATAAACAGCTCGGTAACATCAAAAAAACTGTGGGAGCTGGTCAGAAAAGTAAATGGCAGCTATTATTCCCCATTCACCCTTCCTCTGCTGACGGATCCTGGAATTCAGACAAGTATTAAAGAACAAGCAGACATTTTGGGGCAACATTTTTTTATAGTTTCTAGTTCTTCCCACTATACACAGTCATTCTTAAAATACAAAAACACAACCGAAAAACAAAGACTCCCTACGGCAGGCAGCACAAACGAGCCTTACAATAATTTGATTACACTTCAAGAAATACAGAGAGTACTGTCTATAGGTAAACAAACTGCACCAGGCCCCGACGAAATTCATTATGAAATGCTATCCCATCTATCTGAGCAATCTGTAGAAGTTCTGTTAAAATTTTTTAACAAAATATGGGTAGTAGGGAAAATACCAGCTGCTTGGAAAAAAGCCATTATTGTTCCTTTTCTAAAACCAGGAAAGCCACCAACCTCCCCTAACAGTTACAGGCCTATAACCCTTACAAGCTGTCTTGCCAAATCTTTTGAGAGTGTTATAAATATTAGATTAATGTTTATTCTAGAATCCCCAGAGCTTCTTGATGTCCACCAATGTGGTTTTAAAAAAACATGTTCCACAGTCGACCATTTAATCCGCCTGGAAAACACAATCCGAGAGGCCTTTATACACAGACAACACTGCCTTTCAGTTTTTTTCGATATGGAGAAGGCATATGACACGACCTGGAGGTTCGGGATTCTTCGTGACCTGGCAGAGCTTGGTATCCGCGGGAGGATGCTGAAATATTTGAGCGACTTTTTATCCAACCGTTCTTTCCAAGTTCGTCTCGGCGCAACCCTCTCAAATAACTTTACTCAGGAAAACGGCGTTCCTCAAGGATGCATTTTAAGTACTACATTGTTCATAGTAAAATGAATTCTTTAATCAGTATAATTCCACAGTCCATTATGTACTCGGTCTACGTTGATGACCTTCAAATTGCATGCACATCTTCTAGCCTGGCAACTTGTGAGAGACAACTACAACTCACAATAAACAAATTAGAACTTTGGGCAGACAGAAATGGATTTAGGTTTTCTCCACAGAAAACTGTGGCGGTTCTTTTCTCGCTGCAGAGAGGACTGCAGATTAATTCCACCCTCCACTTGAACGACACCACACTTCCAGTAAAACAAGAACACAAATTTTTAGGCTTAACTTTTGACAAAAAGCTAACGTTTCTACCACATATAAACACCCTAAAAAAGAAAGCTACCCAATCCCTGAATATACTTAAAGTACTTTCACGGAAGCGTTGGGGATCCGATAGGAGGTGCCTATTGCACATCTATCGCTCTCTAGTACGCTCTTCGTTACACTATGGATCCATAGTGTATGGGTCTGCGAGGCCATCATACCTTAAAAAGCTAGATCCAGTACAAAACCTCGGGTTGCGCCTTTCAACGGGTGCTTACAGAACATCACCCATAAATAGCCTTCACGTAGAAGCAAATGAACCGACCCTCACCAACAGGAGAACAATGCTTACCTGTGCATACGTACTGAAAATAAGGTCGCTACCGAAACATCTTTGTTACACCATAGTTACAAAATTCCCTTCCAGAACACTGTTCACCAACAAACCTCAAGCTGTAAAACCATTGCTCCTCCGCTTTGAAGAAATATGCCAAGAAATAAACATACTAGATGCACTTCCTGATGTTGCCCAGAGACCCGATAGGTTGCCACATTGGTACTTGTTTCCTTGTGTATGCGATTTCGCACTGACACACATTCAAAAAAGACATACCCCACTGGAATATATACAGCAAGAGTTTCTTGGAGTAAGTGAAAAATACAAGAATTGCACAGATTTCTACACAGATGGCTCTAAGACAGCACTCTATGTAGGGAGCGCGATAGTGCAAGGGAAATGGGAAAAAGTAGTCAGGCTGCCTCAGTGCGCTTCAATCTTTACAGCAGAATGCTACGCCATTGCTCTAGCTGTAGAACAAATATTGAAGAAAAACATACAGAACAGTGTTATCTACAGTGACTCTCTCAACGTAATTACAGCAATAAACCCCAGAAATGCAACTGGACCCTTAATAGGAAACATAATACATAATGTAATACGAGCTTATTCACATGGACATACAATAAAGTTTTGCTGGGTTCCCAGTCACGTGGGCATCAGCGGAAATGAGAGGGCTGATGCAAGCGCCGCACTTGCCCTTAACGCAAAAATAAAACCAGTAAACATACCGCATAAGGACTGCATCAAGTCAGTCCAGAATAAATTGAGAGAAAAATGGCAGGCCTCTTGGGACAACGAGGTTAACAAGCTGCACTTTGTAAAACCTGTCCTGGGTGAATGGAAGACCTGTAGGCACCAGGAACGATTTATTGAAGTAATTTTATGTCGTCTCCGCATTGGACATACACACATTACACATAATTTCTTACTAACGAAACAAGACAAACCTCATTGTGAAAGATGTGGAGACGAACTAACAATAAACCATATTTTATTCTCGTGTGCAAAACTCGAAAAACTAAGAAATAAGCACTTTACGAAGTTTTATAATGAATACATTCCTTTACACCCAGCGCTGCTTTTAGGCGAAAATGCCATTGTGAACATATCTTCCGTTTTTAGCTTTTTAAAAGAAGCAGATGTTCTTCAGAAACTGTAAACTTTGATCTACAGCTTGGCTTTAAAATGTGATGCATTTCAGCCATTTTCTCATTCCATGAGAAGAGGGCTGAGGTGGTTATTTGAATGGTTGGGAGCCTCAGGATCCTTGCCCAGCCAAGGATGGCTACTGAGGTTATCTGACCTTCTTGAAAGCGTTTATTTTTAGCCATTTTTAAAAATTCTTCTTTCTCTTATTACTACCAGAACGAAATAGCAATTTAAGTCCTCTACACAACCATGTTTCCTCCCACCTACAGAAAAGTGTTCATATACCTTGAGCCTGGCGCATGATAGCCTTAGCTGCTTATGTGCCATTAAACCCAACACAACACAACAACCATAATAGCCAGAATGCAGTTTTGTGCCTAAAATAAAGGCTCGGGCAGGGGCATCACATACAAATCCTTTGATGGTGACCGCAAAGCAAGCATCACCAAAGCGCAGCCGTCTGTAGAAGCTCAAGCAGTTCATCAACCAGTGGGCCCAGGAAGCTGTTCAAGGATGTGGGCTTCTGGTTTCCATGGTGGCACGCAACCAAGAATACACTACTGTCAGGTATGCTGTCCACCCTCGCTAAAATTGGCCAGAATTGGCTTTGCGAGCTTTTGCTCAGTGGTAGGCCATCAATATAAAACATGAAATCTAAGCTTTCGGGCAGCACAGACAAATCAAACTTTGTCAAAATGCAGTTCATACTGTTAGAAATGCCAAAGTACTTATAGCAACTATTTTGAGAGCTGTCAACTTGAGCCATACGTGGTGTCTTAAGAAGTGTTCAGGCATCAGCTGCAAAGTCTGAAAAACATGCATGTGTTTTCAGGATCTTGAGTAGGGAGGACAATGCTGTTTGTGTAATATTATGCTCACATGCCCAAACTCTCAGCTGAGCACCTACTTCGTCTGCTGGGCTTGCATCTGTCTTGGCAGGCTGATCACTGCTGCTGTCAGCACTATCACTGTCACCTTTACGGTGAATTAGAAGAAAACCTGACCTTCCTTCTTCCGGCTCGCCTTGCTCAGGAGCAGCGCACGGTTCCTCTCTTAAATCCAGTGACCCGGTCTCTACTTCGTTGTTGCCTCCAGAGGGTCTGACAGTCATTAATTCACATCCGAGTGCAGCAGTATTGTCTCCAGATGCACATTCAGAATAAGAACCCTGACTGATGGTGCCGCGCTCGTCTCCTTCCCTTCCGGTTTGGCAAAGCAATGGCTGAATGGCAGCATTAAGTCTACGGTACCTATGGGTCCGGGTTACAGCATCGATACTCTTTCTTTTTCTTTCCATAGCGTTTATACTGATGCCTCCGCAGGGGGGCGCCTGCAGTTTGCAGGCGTCGCGACGGTGAGTGGCGACACCGCGGGTTCCCGAGCATCTGCAGGGACATCTCCGCAAGGGGATGATGGTGAACTGTGCATCACCACGGACTAGAGCACCCGCGCCTCGCCGTGCGTGGCATCGCCGTGTCCGGGGAAAAGGGGATCCTGGTGGTTGAGCCGATGCCGAGCGTTTGGACCTTTAAGGCCCCTTGGCGGAAGCAACACACCACTTTGGCCCCAGCTTCCTGCAGACGGCACCTCCGGCCTGACCCGACCGGGGGGAATCGGCAGTCGCCTTTTCCTATCCTCCTCTTCATCTTTAACTTTCCTATCTCTGTCTCACAACTCTCCTGTATCCTACTCACTTCTTGGTTTTTCCTTTTTTCCTGGCGGCGAGGGTTAACCTTGTGTGACCAACTACCCTGAGTTGCGTCATATTTGGTTATAGTTGAGGTGTACAGCTGGCGTGGGCAGGACTTGCTATCAAGTTCCTGTCCCGTCCCCTTGTTGGACTCCGTGGTGGGTGGCTGGCACCATGACCGAAAAACAAAGTTTTTTATGGCTCCCCAACTTTCAAAACCCGATCGCTCTCTCAAGAGAGGGCGGAACGAGGCAGACAACTTCTTTCAAAAAAGAAAAGTAACTTTCCCCAAATATCATGTGATCCACAGTGAACAACAAGATAAACAGGCAAGAATAATATCCCCCTTCCTTGTGTCAAAGTGCTTGACTGAAACCCTAGGCATTGGCTATAAGCTGTCAAAAATGGCCAGCGGCGACTTATTGCTCGAACTGTGTGACAATGTCCAACATTCTAAGCTCTCCAACCTAACGTCCATAGGAGAAATCCCGGTCTCCGTGACTCCTCATCGCTCACTAAACACTGTCCGAGGCGTAATATCGGAAAATGATTTTCTTCACATAACTGAAAAAGAAATGCTCGAAGGGCTCATTGACCAAGACGTCATAGATATCCACCGAATCAAAATTCGGAAGGACAACAAGAAAATAGACACAAAACACATGATCCTGACGTTCAACACCAGCACCCTGCCCGACACAATCGACGTGGGATATTTGAAAATCAATGTACGACCATACATACCAAACCCTCGCAGGTGTTTCAACTGCCAAAGGTTCGGCCACGGCTCACAGAGCTGCCGCGGTCGTAAAACTTGCGCAAAATGTGCCTCTAAGGATCACCAGTCTGATGTATGTGACGCAGCCCTGTGCTGTCCAAACTGTGAAGGAGAACATGCTGCATACTCCAGGGCGTGTCCGTCCTGGAAGAAAGAAAAAGAAATTATCACCATAAAGACCAAAGAAAACATTTCTTTTAAAGAAGCGAGAAGGCGTTTTGCGCTTACAAACACATTCTCCTTCACAGCAAAACATAACTTCGCTGATGTGGTGCGCAGGGGCGTAGCACCGCACAGCACTCCGGCACCTGCCAAGGCCGCTCCCACCGAGCCTATGGCAGGGCCATCCACGCCCCAGGCAGGGTCAGCGAAAGCTGCCCTGTCACTGCCAAAGCAGGGACCGCCGGTCCATGGGTCGGCATCCCGCAGGACCTCCCCCCGTCGGGAGAGGCCTGAAACTAACACAACCGCGGCTGCGCGGTCCTCCAGCACCTCTGTTGAGGTGATGGATACAACACCCACTCCGCCTCCATTACAGCGGCGGAACAGCTCTCTTGAGCGAAAAAAAGACAGGCCCCTCATAACGGGCCCACCTCATAAGTAAATCTTTCATTTTCATTTAAAAACACAAGCATGGCTTTTTTAATTCAATGGAATTGTAGAGGACTTATGCGGAATTATAGTGACATAACACATATTTTAGGGTCAATGTTACCCATAGTTTTATGTCTTCAGGAGACCAATCTTGGTCCACAACATGTACATATCCTGAAACATTATCAAACTTTTAGACGCGATCGCGAGCAGGCAAATCGACTCTCAGGAGGCGTCGCAATTGTCGTCCAAAACGGCGTCCCTGCTCGAGAAATAAAGCTCAATACAAAACTAGAGGCGGTTGCAGTCAGCATCGTCAGCTATAAAACACTAACAATCTGTTCCGTATACATTCCTCCACATTTAACATTAACAGTCCATGATCTAGAAGAATTGATAGATGAACTTCCAGAGCCATATCTGGTTGTTGGGGATTTTAACGCTCACTCCCCTTTTTGGGGAAGCGAGCGCTGCGACTCTAGGGGGCAAACAATCGAAGATTTTATCCTCTCAAATAACATCTGTCTTTTAAATACAGGAAAAGCAACTTATTGTTGCCCAAGCTCGGCAAAAATGAGCTTTCTCGATTTAACTTTCGCATCACTATCGCTTTTTACAGATTTTAAATGGGATGTTTTAAATGACCCTCTGGGAAGTGATCACCTACCTATTATCATCAGCCTCTCATCGTCTACTGCAGTCATCCCCACAAGACCACGGCGCTGGAAACTTCACCTCGCCGACTGGTCACTTTTTACAGCAAGTGCCACACTAGAAAAAGAATTTTGTGAAGATCTCAGCATAGACGAAATTAATGGAAAATTTACTACATGCATAATATCGGCCGCTACACTAGCCATACCACAAACAACAGGACTCGTACACAAAAAACATAAAGTATGGTGGACACAAGAATGCACATTGGCAAAAAAACAACAAAATAAAGCTTGGGGCTCTCTGCGTCGGTATCCCACAGCGGAGAACTTGATTGCCTTTAAGAGGGCCAAGGCCAGAGCGCGATTCGTTCGGAGAAATGCCGAGAAATCCTCGTGGCAGAAATATGTGTCCTCTATAAACAGCTCAATAACCTCAAAAAAAAATGTGGGAAAAAGTTCGAGAGTTCAGTAGTGACCATACCCCTTTCACACTTCCTCTGTTGACTACACCCGGGACACAAACATCATTAGAAGAACAGGCCAACATACTAGGTGAGCATTTTGCTGAAGTTTCCAGTTCGTCCAATTACACAAACACATTCCAGAAGTACAAAGCAATAGCAGAAAAACAAAACCTTCCATTTGCAGCAGGTATGCACGAGGACTACAATCAACCCATCACACTCCAGGAATTGATCAGGGCATTATCTTGTGGTAAAAAGACAGCAACAGGCCCAGATAATGTGCATTACGCTATGCTCGCCCATCTCTCTGAGGCTGCCGTGCAGGCATTGTTGAACTTCTTTAACAAAATATGGACAACTGGGAATGTACCTGAGGAGTGGAAGAAAGCAATAATAGTACCTTTTCTGAAACCCGGAAAACAACCAACAAGTCCTAACAATTACAGACCGATAGCCCTCACCAGCTGCATCGCTAAATCTTTCGAAAGCATAGTAAACATTAGACTGACCTTCACACTTGAATCTCGTCGACTCTTAGATTTACATCAATGTGGATTTAAGAAAGCATGCTCGACCACTGATCACCTTGTCCGCCTAGAAAACACCATCCGAGAGGCGTTCATCCACAAACAGCACTGTATCGGTGTCTTCTTCGATTTGGAGAAGGCATATGATACCGCGTGGAAGTTCGGCATCCTCCATGACCTAGCAGATCTAGGGATCCGCGGCAGGATGCTGAACTGCTTGAACGACTTCCTGACTAACCGCACATTCAGAGTCCGTCTGGGAGCAACTCTATCAACGACATTCGCCCAAGAGAATGGCGTACCCCAGGGATGCATTTTAAGTACGACACTCTTTATAGTAAAAATGAATTCCTTGGCCAAAGTAATACCTAAGTCCGTAATGTATTCAGTTTATGTAGATGACATACAGATAGCATACACTTCTTCCACCATACTGTCCTGCGAGAGACAAATACAAATCACACTAAATAAACTGGCTGCTTGGGAAGAGAAAAATGGATTCAAGTTCTCCCCTCAAAAAACAGTAGCTGTTTTATTCTCATTACGACGAGGCCTACAGGTCGATCCCAATCTGTGCTTGAATCAAACCAAACTGCCAGTCAAACAGGAACATAAATTTTTAGGCGTCACTTTTGACAAGAAACTTACATTTCTGTCACACATTAACAACCTGAAAAAGAAAGCATCCCAAGCCCTCAATGTATTAAAGGTACTCTCGCGAAAACGGTGGGGGTCCGATAGAGCATGCCTATTGCAAATATATCGCTCTTTGGTGCGCTCCAAGCTGGACTACGGGTGTGTGGTATATGGTTCGGCAAGAACATCCTACTTGAAACGGCTGGACCCTGTTCATAATCTTGGTTTGCGCCTATCAACTGGAGCTTATAGAACATCCCCGGTAAAGAGTCTTTACGTTGAAGCTAATGAGCCCACACTAGAGGATAGAAGAGTCACACTAACATGCACGTACATCCTAAAAACCTGTTCTCTCCCTAAACATCTCTGCTATCCCATTGTTACCAAGTGCCCATCTAGGAGATTATTCAATAATAAACCACATTTTATCAGGCCACTAATAATGCGCTTTGAAGATAAATGTGAAGACTTAGCAGTGCTGGACGCCCTACCTAATATTGCACAAAGACATGAATATCTACCACCATGGTACAGCCTTCCTTCAGTATGTGACTTCACATTGACACACTTAAACAAAGAGAAAATACCACACGAGCACATACTGCAAGAGTTCTTTGCACTACAAGAAAAATATGACACTTACACCGAATTTTACACTGATGGCTCAAAAACAGAAAGTCATGTCGGAAGTGCAGTAATTCAAGGAACAAATGAAGAAATGATACGATTGCCACAGTATGCATCGGTATTTACTGCGGAGTGTTATGCCATCTTTGTAGCTGTAGAACAAATAGTAAAACAAAACATAAAAAATAGCATCATTTACACCGATTCACTCAGTATGCTAAAAGCGCTGCATTCTACAAACGCTGCTGAACCCATAATAGGAAAAATCATACATAACATAGTTAAAATTACAAAGCAAAAACATAACATTATATTCTGCTGGGTTCCTAGCCATGTTGAAATTTTAGGTAATGAGAGAGCAGATGCTTGCGCAGCACAAGCTAGAATTGGCCATATAAAACAAGTTAACATACCACAGAGGGATTTTTCTAAATTACTGCACAGTAAACTCAGGAATAAGTGGCAGATTGCATGGGACAAACAAACAAACAACAAACTACCATTCTATAAAACCTGTTTTGGGAGAATGGAGATCATGTACACATCAGGAGCGTTTCATAGAAGTTATTTTGTGTCGACTACGCATTGGACACACACACCTTACTCACAACTTCTTACTGACAAAAAAAGGCAAACCCTCTCTGCGAATGTGTGGCGATGAACTCACGGTAAACCACATTTTGATTGTATGCAAAAAAACTGGAACAACTGAGGAAAAAATATTTCACAACATTGTACAATGAATACATCCCACTACACCCCATGTTACTTTTAGGAGATCAAGCACTGGTTGATTTTTCTAGCATTTTTAAATTTCTCAGAGAAGCCAATGTTTTATACAAACTTTAGATATAAAAAGCGTAACCTTTAACAAAAGCTCTAACCGTGTGTTTGGCGCATCATAGCCTAAGTTGCTTTTGCGCCATTAAAATCAATATAACTAACTAACTAACGTTTATACTTATGGGAAGTTGTCAGCGGACTAAATATGAAAATAAATATCTGCAGCCTCGCTCAAAATGAACCCACACTCCTGCAGTTGCACCAGTAAGATCACCAGCGGATACGACAAGTTAATTTAAGGCGCCACTATATGCTAAAAAACGAGGGGGGAATCTGCGTATGAGTGCAGCGCGCGCTTTCATCTGGGCCTAGAAAAACATGAGCTGAGAATCCACGTGTGAGGGCCGTTTCACATGCATGCGACTGGAACGAAAACAGTCGGTCTAGTCGGTGACGCCGCAGTGCGATTTTCGGCCAGTGCTTTCACACGTGACGCGCATGGTTGCTTGACATTTACATAGGCAGCCCATTACTGAATGCAACATTAACACATTGGCAACTGTTTTATTGTTCTGTAATTATGATTTTCCTGAGGTGGAAGTGAATAATTCGCATGTCATTATTGGAATGAATTTTTTTTTATTATTCATGAATACGTTGATGCCACTGAATGTAACTACTGATGTGAAAATAGCGCCGGCTACGAATCCGTCGATATAACCCCTAGCTGAGCACGCTGATCTTCTGTTTCTGTGTAGCTGTGTGCTGTGCCTCTTTCGCCAGCATGGAAACCTCTTCAGCGCTCAGCGTGAGTCTACTGCTCCTTGAAGAGTATTGCTTGTTGGAGAAACAAAAAATCCTCGCTGGTCATGGAGGCAGCGTCTTTGAAGACGTGGACACTGCTCCTGCTGTCTCCATTTTTGAGCCAGAACATCGCCGGCTGCTGCTTCTCGAGGAGTATTTTCTCCTTGAGAAAACAAAGCTCCTCATGAGCCTACCGAACTCGAGGCGGTGGTGGGTGCGGCCAATTTGGCAGAACAGGAAGTTGGAGTCAGAATTTTACACCGCCGTGAGTTGAGATGTTCGATTTTTCGCTTGGCCGCTTTTTTGCATGTGCGCTTGATGTGCTTCTTGCTAAGACATACTCGCGCTTTGCAGATGCCACTTCTCATCTCAGGAGACAAGGAGTATTTTAAAAAATAGTTTAAGATGACTCCAGAGAAATTCGAGGAGCTGCACGCCCTAGTGGAGGAGCCACTAACAAAGGACCACACCATACGTGCGCCGCTTCCTTCTCGCATGCGGCTCGCAATCACCCTCAGGTCAGTGGCTTGGCTGCGTGAAAATTTGCTGGATGTCTGTGCGCCTGCTTCCGTTTGTTGATTTCGGATTGACAAATTTACAGTAACCTTCTCTGAAATTTTTGTTTCAGATATCTGTGCTCTGGAATGCATATGCAGGATGTGGCCATGGGATTCAGGGTGGGAATCTCCACAGTGGCAGAAGTAGTGCACTACACCTGTAGGCTGCTGTGGAGAGTGTTGCAGCCAATCTGTTTAAAGGTATGCTGCATGGCAGTATTAACTCAAGGCTGTGCTTGCCATGCTGTGCTTTGTTGCCTCATTCAGTATGGAAATTTGCATGCACTGACCGTAGATGTGGTTGAGTAGTTCGAGTCATACAAGGTTCTCAGGAGTGTGTGATGAGTCAGTTGGTATCGCATAGTTCAAGAGATTACAAATTTTTGTCTGCAAGACACGAAAAGTACAGAGGGCTTGTGAAGGCTTTCAACAAGGAAACTCGAGCTGAAAGCCTGAAACATGAAGAGCTTAGTTGGGTCACTGACAGTAATCAGTGATGATTACGAAATAGCATTGTTGTGTGTGTTGTGTGTTGCAGATAAATGGTACCTAGTAGTGATGCTTGTGTGAGAAACGGGTCTAGTACTGGCCGTGTTGACTAGGTGTTGAGTGCAGTATAGCCCAAGAATGATCATTACTATTTCAATTTAGAGATGTCATCACTGCTATCAGTACACGCTGAGCTCTGTTTACCCAAATTTTACCCATTCACCAATTTTTATTTCAGATGCCAACCACTGAAAAGTGGTTAGAGGTGGCTG
The DNA here is from genome assembly GCF_052857255.1 of Amblyomma americanum. Taxonomy (NCBI): domain Eukaryota; kingdom Metazoa; phylum Arthropoda; class Arachnida; order Ixodida; family Ixodidae; genus Amblyomma; species Amblyomma americanum. The sequence goes on from NC_135502.1 coordinate 201,477,930, forward strand.
CTGGCTTCCGCCACAGGTGGAATTTCCCGCACTGTGTGGGTGCAGTCGACGGGAAACATGTACAGATACAGGCCCCATCAAATTCTGGCAGCCTGTACTACAACTACAAGGTACTAATTTTGCTTTGTCATGCTTCAGAATCAATGCTCATGGTTGCGGTCACTTGCAGGGCACATACTCCATCGTATTGATGGCAGTGGCGGATAGCAACCTAAAGTTTGTGACAGTTGATGTTGGCGGCTATGGTCGTCAAAGTGATGGGGGAACCCTGAGTGCCTCCAGGTTTGGTAAGTGCCTGGAGGGAGGTCTTCTCAGGCTGCCAGCCCCCACACAGCTGCCGGGATCAACAGTAGTGGCGCCACACGTTTTCATCGGCGACGAGGCCTTTCAGCTTCGTCCCGATTTCCTGCGCCCATACTCAGGAAGGTGCCACGAAGACCACAAACGGATCTTCAACTACCGCCTAAGCCGGGCTAGGTAATCGAAGCTATAAAATACTCCCTTCACAACATGTATTACTCAACGCTATTTATTTGCAGGAGGTGCGTGGAAAGCGCCTTTGGCGTTATGGCCTCGAGGTTTCGGATCTTCAGGCGAGTAATTAACCCTGAAGCCTGAAAATGTTGACTTTGTGGTGATGGCTGCCTGTGTCCTACACAACTTTTTGATGGATGATGCGTTCTACATGGATGCCACATATGGCGATCAAGGGGACAGCTTTGGGAATGTTGCCCAGGGCCAGTTGGCGTGCCACCCTTGACGCTGATGGGGGCTCAGCCATGCTCGACCTGCAGCCTCCTGCTGGCCACAATTTTTCCAGGGCAGTTGCTGAAGCCAGGATATTTTTTCAACCTATTTTTGTAAGCAGTCGGGGTGCTGTACCATGGCAACGTGCGTCTGCAGGACTGCGACCATAGGTCATGATTGATAATAAGGCCCCTGTTAAGAGCATGTCCAGTTCAGCATCCGGGCTTCACCTAGGTGGCGACTGCTTTTGACTTGCTGTATACTTTATGGCGCGTGCGCACACACACACACATATATGGAACAAGCATACTGACACTTCCTGTGAAGTATACTTATTTCATGTCATTGCGTGTCGATCATGGCAACTTTTTTGTCTGAGCCTTGCGGTCACATGTGGAACCTGTGTTGGTTGCTTTGTCGACATCTGCATGCTCAGTACTCATTCTTTGCGACTGCTGTACAATGTTTTCCATGCGAGCAACAAAATCTAAAGCCTTAGGAAATGTCGAGTCAGGCTTTGCAAAGAGCTACTGCTGGAGGTTTTATTATTGTAGCCAGGCAGGAGCCTGTGACAGAGGATCAAGTCTAGTGGTAATAACAGAGTTGTTGGTGCAGCTGTAGTTGTAAACATGCCTACTGCCGTGGTTTCTGCAGTAGTTGCTTAAAAAGGCCGAAGGTACAGCTCAAATGCAATTTCCATTTACATAAGCCCTCATAGATTCTCTAGGCGACTAGCATGATGCTGAAACATGATGTGACTGTAAACCTCAGACAGAGTTTGTTTGGAGTGACCAGGTTATGTCATATAGTTCACTTGGCCTGGCATTTTGGCTGTGTGTGTGTATGGTAGATGTGGTTGTGTATGTATATAGTGTATATAATGTGTACTTATGCATGTTTGCATTATTTGTTTAATATTTGTGAAGTGAGTGACTACTTGTTTGCTTTGTGAATATTTGTATACATACATATTACACTTGTGGAGTTGTATCCATTCTCTGTGCAGTGATTTTTACTGGCTAACTGCTGTGATTCAGAGCTTCCCTATCCTTAGCATTCCCGTACCATTTGTGTTGTGTCTTTTATAGCCTCTTATAAGGAGATGCGAGCTTGTCAAGCCACCCATGAGGCAGGTTTTTCTCACCCCCCCCCACCCCATGATGTGCTTGAGCGCATGATGCATATGTGCTAACAAAACACGCGTGTTGACCACCAAAAACCAAACTCTTGGGCAGCAGACCATAAGGGGGCTTTATGAGCACTGCCTAGCCAACAATGATGTCCTGAATCCTAGCAGTACAGGTAGATCATCTGCCTGTACCCGCGTCTTTCGGGTCAGCAGCCGGGCCCCATAACCACTGAGCCACCGCGGCGGCACCAAAGCAATGAAAGGGATTGTGTAGTATTTCATAAATAATCTGCACTCTCACCGAGCGCTCCAATGCAAAATACAAAGAGGTGACATTGAAGTTGCACCGTACAATTAGACAAAAAAGTTTTTTTTCCCATAAAGAAATAAATGCCGAAAAACATTCAACCCCCCCCCCCCCCCCCCCCCCCGTGTTTACTCTGAAATAAAGACCGTAAAATGCACGGCCTAGTTATGCCTGAGCAACACCTCGGTTGGTCCCTTGATAGGGTATTCAGAAACCACGGCTAGGCTACGTAAACGCAGTGGGCAGTTTTTTCTCTTTTTAAACGATTGAAACGAGATATTTGTGATTGCACTGTCCTGGCAACTCAGTTTTGCTCACCTTTGTCATCAGCATGCCACATGTGGTCAACAGGTGTTATTCATTCTTCTTTTGTACCGAAAACAGCAAGCGCTACTGTGTTTTTATCTCTTTTCCAGTGCAGATGGCATTGTCTTGAAATAGGTGGCAACACAGGCATAGTATGTAAGAAAAAAATAAAGCCTGTTTCAACTGTTCCCCCTGAACACAGGGCATTGTGTACCATCGTTCTACGAGCCCTACAAGGTTATAATTTGTCATGGCTTCTTTGCTCAGTCTTTTCTTTTCACAACTGCAGCAGAGTGAAATAAACATGGTGCCAGACATACCGAATCTGTTTTCACTTCTCTTTATTGTGATGGTGATGCTACCACAAGGTGTGGAGGATACTCTCCCTCGCTGTAGTGGCCTAAAATATTCAGCATTTCGATCTGTAGGTGACGGCGCATGTTCCTTGGCAGAGTTTCTATGTAGGGTTTCAAGGAGAGCAAAAAATGCTCGTCGGCATCTGCTGGCTTGTGTGCCAGTAGTGCACTTCGCACAGATATGAGCCGTGCATTTACAGCATCGAGCTCTTCCTGGACTCTCTTTCGCTTTTTGGGCTGCGGCGGGCCATTCTGTGCAGTAACACACACAGATTGGCTCGCCGAGCCTTGCTCTTCATTAAGAGCCATAGGCTGAGAGTTGGTGGGCTGCGGCAAGTCAGGACTCAAAAAGATGTCCTCAAAAGAAGCGTCTGGTGTGAAGTCATCGGCCGCAGCTGGTGATCCTGGCCGTGCGTGGGCGTCTATGTCTTCATTCACCACCTCCATGCTGCTGTGTCCACTGCAGTATGGCCACATTAATCACTGAGAGAATGTAGTGATAGGCTTTGACAGCAGCACTGCAAATACAACTGTGGCTCTACTGATAACCATGTCTGCAAACCTCGCATTCACGAAATCAAAGCTGCAATGAAACTACAAACTAAACTGAGGCATCACAATGAACAGTTAGTGTAGTGGATGAAGAATATACCCTGAGAAGCAGTACATGCAACATCCATTTTTGCTGCGAAAACAGTACCTAAATGTTTCTTCTTAAAACTCTCACAAACACGTAAAATGGAACGCGGGTGGGAAAGTTGCACTGGAGTAATACTTACTGGCGAGCTTCCATTTGGTCCTTTAAGAACCGCATTCTTTCTAGGTGCACCCAGCACCTACTCTTCGGTAGGACTCCGGCGCCACTTCTTCTCTCCATTTCTATATCCTTAAGTTTTCAGCGGTATGTATCTTTTAAATTCCGCCATCCGCTTTGTACGGATTCTACTGTGGCTGAAAGTATATGAAAATTAGCTACAAATGAAGCCAATTATCTGAAATGAAGAATAAACGCTTTTCAACACATGCCAGAAATTGTTTAGTGTGTTCCCTAGTTGGTTGTGTAAAACAAAACGGGCAGAACTGCACTCCATTAAAAGCAAGGAACATGAACTAAAGAAGGACTGAGGATTGGGTGAGCTGGTGGTGATCCGTCGTATTAACAACCAGCGCTGAAAAACACAGACATGAACTAAGTATAGCTAAGAAACATTCCCATACCCGCTTCTTAGTTTTGGTGACTACTGGGATCCTTCGTATTTTGAATGAATATTCAGTCATATTCCCCCGTATGTGCCTTCCCGTAAGTGAGTGAAAATGCATACCACAAACAATGACAGCACATGCGAGACAAAACTAGGACGATTTTGTTTGAGCACATAAATGGTCGGAAATGAAACGGCGCTGCCGCAATGATTTCAGGTCCAAAATAATTCTGGTCACTCGAGTGCCTTTATAGCGTGCCGGCATTTCACAGCACGCGACTATTTTTCCATTTCGCCACCATCGGAAACTGCAACACCAACTCGGAGGCATTTGTCTCGCGCTGAGCGGCAAAATATAACGTACTAAACCGGGTACAGGCGTGTGGTCCAGATTCGTGAACAAGGCCGGTCATCATTAGGTTTAGTGTTTCAATTTTCTTGTTTAAGGAATAGAAATTTAACTGAAATGACAGCCCACATATTTTGCACGTGCTTGACCACCGCAGTGTAAACAAAGGCCTGAAAAAAAATAGCGGAAAAGACGTCGTCGATACCTTTTTTCTGAGCAGCGCTCAGTATACTATGATTTACTGGCATTTTTATGTTCTCGTTAAACAAAGCAATGCGCAGTACCACTGTTTAAAATGCCGAGAATCCGCATAAGCAACTGCGTACCTATGCAGCGTGCACTGAACGTGCTGCTCGCGTCGACCATCCGAGGTCGTTTATTGTCAAACGAGGGGCGGCACAATCACTCGTGATCAGCACTTCGATGTTATAATTAACAACTTCACGTAGAGTAAGTAAGTACAGTAGAGTAAGTAACTAAAATAACAATGGTCGAAAAGAACTAGTACGCACCTGTGGGGTCGATTGATCGCATGGCATCCCTGATTTCTTCCCAAAGCACAGTTTTGTTGATATTCTTCCTATAATCATTGGATCTTACGTTCCACAGGAGTGGCCGCCTCGCCACTTCATCAATCAGATGCTCATTGAAAGACGCGCGCGTGGCTTCAAAAGAGCGATGAGCGGACATTTTCGATGATTCGATGTGCGCCCACGTGCGCGCGATGCAACCAAAACACACTTTGTGCTTGCCGCTCCCTCCGCTTCTGCCAACACGTGACCACACTTGACGTGACGTCACGATGCTTCCCATTGGTTAGTCGCAGCCCGACCACACACACCGACGCTGCGAAAAAATTCCAACCGGACGGAACTCGATCGCAAGCCGTCTGCGACTAGACCGACGGCCCTCCCCAGTCGCAGACCGACGGGATTCGCAGTGTCGCAGGCGTAAATCGCATGCATGTGAAACAGCCCTGACATGAAGCGCGATTTCACCCTCATTAGCGCGATTTCACGTTGGCCTGTGTCCAATGAGAGCCGAGCAAATAGATCTGATTAGTGCCTGTTTTGGGTTAGACAGCGATAATGTGTCGTCACGCACGTGCACAAAACTCGCGCCCTGCAGCTAGGGCGCGTATACTTGGGTAACGCCGCGCGCAGCGAAACCGAAATTATACAGGGGACTTACCAATTAATGGATGAATTAAGCTCCACGATTACTTCAATGACTGACGGAGTGGCGAATATAAAAGCCGTCTTCGAAGCGCGGACGTGCTTGCTGAAACGCCTGTGGTATAGTTCTGCAATCGTCGAAGTGCTAGAACAAAGAGAACCGGCGCCGACGGCGCGAAGCCGGCGAGACTCCGAGAAGAGGGAGGGGCGAGGGTGAGGCAGCGAATGAAAGAGGGTTATGGTTGAGTCCAACCAATTGGGGGTGAGAGAGGACCGAGGGCGCGACCAATGCGCGGTTAGCGCGGCCGCGCTGAGATGAGAGAGCCGCCACCAGGAGCAGCACGGTTTCGCGCGGCAAATTTGAGAGCTTCGAGGACGCAGGCTGCGCAGACCTCGCTTAACTCAATAACGTTATTTCATTCATTCATTCAACAACCCCAACATTGAGATATTGCTTGTCTTCGTTATTTATACGCCTAATGTTGAGCAGGTCAAAGGTTTCATACCACTTACCATCCAAATACCTCAATTTCTGAGCGCGCAAAAAGACGCGTCGAGCAGACGACGCGGGGCGCACGCGCTCAGCTGCAAGGTCAAAGATGATCGCCAGCAGCGAATTTATGACAAGGTAAGCTCAAATTAACACAGAGGCTAATTAGCTGGAAGAGGTTAAAAAGCTTGACGACCATGTTCGAAGCGAAATTGAAATGAAAGTGTGGGAATTAGTGTTTTCGATCATGATCATGAAAGCCTGATCCTATAAAAAACCTCGCCACTCTTGGTTCCTGATAAGCATCACACTGCACTTCCGTGTGCAGAGCTACTGTAATGTGGATATAACCGCGGATCATTTCAATTCATATTCACGGTTTTTCACGTAACTTGAACCAAGGATTGAAGCAAGCGGCGCACTGGAGCTGGATGAAACCAACGGCGTACTTGTTTACCATCGTGTGGTGCTCCTAAGAGTTATTAAATTGCACATAATTAACTAATTACGTACAATTAATTGTGTACAATTTTTAATATTCACTTCACGGTCATATGCATTTCATTCAGTTCTATAGAGGGGGGGGGGGTAAGAAAAGCGATAGTTTTATGTGGCAACGCATCTCCTAGCGTTAGGTGGCCCATTTTTCTGATATTTAAAGAAGGACCGCAGATTTGAATAAAACGTCACTACAGCGCTCGTGCACTACCACATACCAGCGCTACAAACCGTGTTTCGAAAGAACGAAACGTGCGCGCTGACCGTGCGCAATTATAGGCGCCCGCCGCTCAGTTCGACGGGCTGCTCAAATAAAGAAAACGGAGGCTTCTTGAAATACACGATTCCGCTGTTTTACCTTCCTTTTTTTGTTCTGTCTGTGTGACGGCTCAATAAAAACTCCACCTGAATTACCTGTCGGTGATCAACCTATCAGGAGGAGCAGACCACGGTGCGCGCTTAAATTTCCATGTTCCGGAAAACTGCGCTGACGCATTTTTAAGAATATATGCTGAAAGCGGCGTCAGCTGCTTACTTCGAGATGGTGAGCGCGCGCGTTTTGTTAATTCATAACACGTTTGGGAGTGCCACAATAATAGGGTACCGCAAGAGCGCGTTGCTGGGTGTTTTTTTTTTTTACATTTAGTGAGCTCTCATTAAATGCCGAAAAAAAAGTAACACGCAAGATGCGTTTCAAAAAAAAACTGCATCGCTCAATTGTTTCGGAACCTCCTCCTAAAGTGAATAATAACAGTTTGGCGTAACCAATCTTCGGTAATGAACTAATTAAGCTGAATTAAAAAATACTGCGAGAGTCACTGATACGTACACGACGGGTTGCGTCGATGGTCTCACCCAGCCCCGGTGCACCGCTTTCTTTGAAGAATATGTTCAGTTGCAATTGAAACACCCTGTACATGCTGCTATATAAGGATGAGACAGTTCGGTATTAATAAATAGTCCACACAGCAGCAAGCCGAGCAACTCAATTGAGAGAACTGGCCTGACTCGCTTTGGGACGTACGTTAGTTTAACTCCATAATGAAAACAAAAAAAAAATTCACAGCAGCAGACATGAGAGTGAAAGGGTAGTGGTGTTAGCAGAGGTGTGCTTTCACTTGAGACAGTCGTGTGCCACAGATGGTTAATGCCAAGCCACTTGGAAAATTGAGTGCCTCACTTAATTACCAACGATTAACATCTTGTACAGCTGGAATATAAGACTGGAATTTCAGGTTAATTCAGTGCAGACAACTGACATCTTGAGTACCTAAGGGAATTGGTCATGGCTTTGCATGAATCCGTGGCAGTACGCCGAAATAGTAACTGCCAGCTAGATGGCTGTTATGCCTTTTTTCAATTACTTCAGCATTTGCACGTTTTCTTGGAGTGTTCTTGAGTGAGATGTCGTAAAGAAGTCTTTTGAAAACGTCTTGAAAAACACGTCTTCGATACGTTTTGATTAAGCTCAAGCTAAGTGAAGATGTGTGTAGCCGTTTCGAGACGTTTTTAAGAGGTTGTGTGTTTCGTGGGAATCCACAGTGATTGCACACGCATGTAAGCTCTACGCTTGTCATGCTGTAGGAATTAAAAAAAAGTTACCAACAAGCTCTACAGACCGCCCTGAATTGTGTAATCAGGACATGCAAACAAACACAAAACGTAACATGGACCGAGGTGCTTAAAGAAATGGCTTGGGAAGGTTGTTACTTACCGTTTTGGCAATGACTCTCTCGACCAGGTGGTACATCAAAACTTCAGCAGAAGAAAGTCAATGGACGCAGGGAACTGGCTAACCAGATGCAGCTGATGACAGACAGTAGCGAGACAGCCAGGTCCTGAGGAGCTTAAAGGATGCGGGAGACGAGGGCAAGGTGTATGGGGGGCGATGGCGGTTACATGGAACTGGCTAAGGGAAAATCTTCCTTCATTGGCACCGCCGAAGATGCAAGGGATCTAAATCCAGCTCAGAACGATCTCCCATGGCTCCGGACCCTGGTTTTAAAGACCTAGAAACCCGGCCCACCTCTTGCATCGCCCAATCAACAGCAAACTAACCCATCATTGGTTTACAAACTTCATGGCACGCCCTCCAATTTCGGCAAGGTTCAAACCCTCTCCCTGAAATACACAGCACATCTAAATTGCTATAAGAAAATGTAATTCCGGGAATGAACCCTCGAAATGCTTGGGCCAACAGGTTTAGGTGCCACGCCCCATTCTTCCACAGTATTACTCAAGCTCTCTCCCTTAAAAAGTAAAAAGAGAAACATATGAAAATACATCAAAACATTCCCATGCGGCTCCCAGCTTTACGCCAATTACCGATATTCAACCGATCGCTACCGCTGCGAGTAGTAGACTACTCGTCTTCGGGACGACTGTTGACAGGCGTCCCCGCAAAATCTGGAAAGAGGCGCCAGCCTGCCGTTGCTGCCTCTGAACACGCTTCAGCGTTTCGTTAAGCAGGCCCGCTTCTCGGGACCCGTTGGTATGCCCCATCCTCTGACTTCGACGCCGTCGCGGCTTAGACGCGGCGTCTGCTTGCCGCGTCCGCGCTGACCATGTGCTATGCTACGCTATCACTGCGGTGGTTTCCTTAGACGGGCGAAGGGGGGCGGGCGGTTTCGGAAAAACGTCTTGTCTCCTTTCCTCTGGCTCGGTCTTTGCCTTCGCCGGTCTACGCCCGCTTGCCTCGCCATGCACGCTTCCTGCTGACGGGGATTAACAGGGAAATCGCCGCATCTCGGCGCCGGGCTGTCGACAATCCCTCGGATGGTTCGAACCTCGGCTTTTTAAGCCTTCGTGTTGAAGACATCCGGGTCAGTGGCTGCAAACCATGGATGTAAGAAGCGGGAAGTGTCCCCAGGGAGCGATTAACATTCTTCCCTGTCTGTTGGATGTGCCACGACTCAAGTAGAAGCCTCCTGTGCGGGTTAGCTTCGGTTTCGAGTACATTAGTGCCGTCAACGTCCATTCGGTGGTCGCATGCCTCGCAGTGTTCGGCCGCAGCGCTGCGGTCACGGTTCATTTGTCGGACGTCCGCTTTGTGTTGCCTCATTATTTCGGCGAAGTTCTTCGTTTCCCCTATGTACGATTCCGGGAAGACCGAGCAGGACATTTGGTATACAACCTCTTGGGCCCTTTCTTTTGGGTGACGGCCGTTTTGGGGGGGGACAAGGCGTCCGATGGTGGTAGTCGTAAAGCCACTCAATAGACTGTGCGTTGTTAGCACCCTTCTTTACCGAGAATGCGTGCCAGCGTCTCGCTCACGCCTTTCACGTATGGAATGCAAAACGTTTCCACTTCTGGCGTGTGTTTCTTCCATGCACATGCACATGTGTTCGCCCCGGCTAAACCATTCTTATTTTCTGAGAATTGAAAATTGTCCACCCACCCCTTCCACCAATGCAGACACCTTTGCTGCGCCTTCGAAGCTGATTTCCCGGACTTGGCCGAATCACCTTTGACTAGGGAACAGTAGCACCGTTAGTGCGTGCCTTTCAGTGTCACTTTGTACAGCGCCCAGAAAAAAAGCCTAACTAAGCCTGTCCTAGCACAGAAATACTTCAGTGGTTTTGAAAGCCGCAGTCGTGATAACGTTTGCCGTAAATGAGAGGTTTTTTTTAGTTTTAAATGTCTTTCATTGTGCCGCAGCCAAATTTGCGTTGGTTTTTGTCTTTTGCTAACCGATAGTATGTCTGTGTATTTTCAAACAACTATATTGACGGGATCATAGCATGCAGCGTGCCCTTGCCATCCGCACTTTCGTACGCGCTGTTTTTGTGAAGATGTTTAGGATCACCAAATAATTCTACACATGCTGGAAATATATCTTCCAGTCCTACAGCATCGCCATCGTGGAGAGACATGCTGCAGCGAAGACTACACCACACACATGCAGCACCAACTTCCTTTTATTACAAGAGTGCCGTATAAAGATTAGGCTTTTCCATAAAAATCATGGGAGTCATGGACGATTAACAGAAAATCAACAGCTCAGCAGATACAAATCAACATAAAGACAAACTTTCGGTTAAAGTTATGCACACATGAGAAGACCCGTAACTGTCACAGCTAAGTACACTTAGCCTGTGAATATGCAGCATTAAGAAGACAAAAAGAAATAGTTACGAACAATAAACGACTCAAACAAAGCATGCTCTTAGCAAACGCCCGGGAAGATGCCCGGCGCGCCAAAGAAAAGCGCGGTGATAAAGTAGAAGCTTCAAGGCACAGCCGTGCCATAAAACTAAGAGAAACGCGCAATAACAAATACCAAGCCCAAATAATGCATAAAATAGAACCGAAGCGGAAAACGTAAGAACCAAAAAACGTTACTGGTTACATGTCTTTCTGGTCGGTGCTTACGGTTTAGTATACGCGTACATTCCTACTAAATCTGAAAGAAGCGAAAAACGCTTTATTTTATTGGTTTCCTTCCCAGTACCCACCTGTGATCAAAACGGTTACTATGAACTATTTCAATATATTTAAATGGCTTGCTTGCTGATGCTAACTGGAGATGTAATTCTTCCCCAAGGGCCTACCACCCGCTCCGAGTCTTCACTCTTACAGATGAAATCATTTCAACTGCAACAGGTAATTTTAGTCGGCTCTTGATCAAATAAAATTCACGTCGTGATAACATAGTTTTCCTTGACTCTCTGAGTCGAAACATTCCTGCAAGAAACTCAAATATACTGAAAGCTCTAATAATTTGTTTTTCCCTTTTTCCGCTGAACACATTCAGGTTGTCAGGGCTCAGATGCAACCACGTCCTAATGAACTACGCTCAGTAATAGGTAAATTATAGAACTTTAAAATAAGAAAAATGTCACCGCTACGTCAGCAGTTCATTTCGATAGCATCATACGTGACGACAACTCATCCGCGAATCGTTCAGCTCGAAAAGAAACTAACTTCGCTTGCTTCGTTTTCACCCTCGTCAAAACTAGATTTACAACAAGCCTTGTTACACCTAGCCTCGTTACAACTAGGAATACAGCATATATATCTATCGTTCATAAGTATCAGGGAATTAAGGTACGTTGTTAGGAGAGCGTGAGGGGCGATGGCCGCTCAAACCATCCGCTTCTTCCTTTTCACCACCGCTAGCAGTGTGACGTTCCTTGTGTGTGCTACGAGCGTCCGCGTTCGACGGCGCGGCGTAGACGGAGCCCCCAGTGGCGGCGAAAGCACAACCGGACCCCCTTTCATGTTTCTACTGTATAGACGCTTTACAGCGCCGTATCATGGGGGCTGCCATCTTTGGTCACGTGAGCACGCCGCCATTGCACGCCTCCTGACTGCTCCGAGCGCGCCGCGTCTGATGGTTCGGTTCCAACAGGCTGTGTTTCGGCTGATACGGTTGTAAAATAGTGGGAAGGAGACAGTATGGTTTGTCCAATGATTCGAAGGACACGTGAGAACTCTAATTTGATCTCTTGTGGCCTTGAAAACGGTGTCCGGTTTCATAGCCAGCCGATGGATGGATTTCCTGATACTTGTCTTTGCGTCCGCAGAAGGCTTTGCTGAATGTTTTTTATTGTTATTATCTTAAACGGCAAGGTTTAATGCTTCTGCGGCAGCGCAGGTCGTTGTAGTATTCTGTACATGCACGCAGACACCGCTCTAAAACGCTCGCATGCACATCGTACGCATTTGTTTGCAGCCTGTTAACGGTGCTTAGGAAACCGAAAATATTTTCTATTGGTTTGTTAAGCACACAAAGTTGACAAAAATAAATAGACACACAAATGTTAACTACCATGCATAGCAGTACCATTCATCAAGCAGCCTTCACAATCTGGCGCGCAATCGCTTCGAAGGATTCCGCGATATAATTGTTATAACGCGCACAGCAACGCATTCACACTACACGAAGTTCATAATTATGTCAGTCTCACATATGAAATTGCGGTACGCTCCACTCTCGATATGCGGACATGAAAATGCTCGAGGTCTCGTTGGTGGTAAGTAATCAGCTTCTCTCTGAGCGCTGGCCTGGGGGTAACTTTTAGTGGCTGTCTCGCATGGACCGCGAGGAAGTGGCAATCATCCAGCCCAGCAGCCGTAACGCAAATGCTGTATTCCGAATCTGGTCCACGAAAAGCGCTCTACTTGGAGCGAAGTTCAAGAGTAGCACCAAGACGGCATACAATACACGGACGGTAAGCGTTGTCCGTTCGTACGGCTGTGCAGCGCACGATCTACAGTAGCGGCATGTAGGAGCATAAGTCGTCCTTCTTTTCCGTACCTGATCTGGCCTCCGGCGCTGCTGTTACTACAATTGCCGAACACCTTAACTTACGAGCAATGGGGCCTCACTACACACGTAGGCGCAACTGCACAGCAACTGAAAGCACGAAGTGACGGTTTCGGTGGCGGAACACTTAGATCATGAAGCAATGTTGCGCACTTACCCTCGCAGATTTTCCAAGATCGTAACCTTTCTTTCTATATTGGCCATCTAGCACTGGCGGACGTGTTTGTCGCGTTCGCCCGTTCGGAAATGATGCATGGCAAACGGGCGCGAACAGGGGCAGTACTTCCTTGTGCAGTTCGGTTCCATGAGGCTCGCAAACGATCGCATCCTGCACCTTTAACTCTCTGTCGCAATTCTTGCAATCCACAATAAAGCACGTATTTCTCCTGCCTTTCCCCATCTTCGCAGAAAGAACACTTCGGCAGCCACCCGCGATATTTCCATTACTGCATCGAGGCGTACACTCCGGCGACTTACGAGGTCCGTAATGGCGCCGTGTTCCGAGCGCGTCTGTGGCGCCATCTGGTCTCAAACGGAAGAACTGCGCGCTGTAAACGGTCTATATGGCTGCAAGCAACTTGAGTGGGATTGCTTTCGGGCCTGCCGCCGTGGACCGCACGGAGACGACCAGAACGAAGGGGTTTAAGCACAACCGGACCCCCTTTCCATAGTGTCGGCACGAGACGCCGCCGCGGGGAGACGGGCGTTATCTTCCCCAATTGCCGTGGCCGTTCCAGGGCGGCCTCGTTTCGGCGGGCCTGGCCCCGTGGCAAGACGGCGGGCATCATCAATCAACCCTCCCGAGCACATCCCAGGACAAGGGACCACTTTCCCGGCCTTTTAGTGACCTCGCGTTCCGGCCTTGAGGGGAGAGTGTCATTTGATGGAGAACGGAGGCCGGTGACCCGCGGGAACCGACAGCGGGCCAGAGCGCGCCTTACCACAGCCGACGCTATGCGCTACCTCGACGACAACCTTCTTTCCCTCAGACTCAACACGTGAGGGGGGAGAGACCATAACTGCGGTGGACCCCGCAGGGGGGCGCCTGCAGCTTGCAGGCGTCGCGACGGTGAGTGGCGACACCGCGGGTTCCCGAGCATCCGCAGGGACATCCCCGCAAGGGGATGATGGTGAACTGTGCATCACCACGGACCCGAGCACCCGCGCCTCGCCGTGCGTGGCATCGCCGTGTCCGGGGAAAAGGGGATCCTGGTGGTTGAGCCGATGCCGAGCGTTTGGACCCTTAAGGCCCCTTGGCAAAGGCAACACACCACTTTGGCCCCAGCTTCCTGCAGACGGCACCTCCGGCCTGACCCGACCGGGGGGAATCGGCAGTCGCCTTTTCCTATCCTCCTCTCCATCTTTCACTTTCCTATCTCTGTCTCACAACTCTCCTATATCCTACTCACTCCTTGGTTTTTCCTGTTTTCCTGGCGGCGAGGGTTAACCTTGTGTGACCAACTACCCTGAGTTGAGTCATATTTGGTTATAGTTGAGGTGTACAGCTGGCGTGGGCAGGACTTGCGTTCAAGTTCCAGTCCCGTCCCCTTGTTGGACTCCATGGTGGGTGGCTGGCACCATGACTGAAAAACTTCATTTTTTATGGCTCCCCCACTTTCAAAACCCGATCGCTCTCTCAAGAGAGGGCGGAACGAAGCAGCAGACAAAAAGAAACCGACATTGACATTTACCAAGTTCTATGTTATCCACAGCGAAAGTAATGAAAAACAAGCAAGAATAATTTCTCCGTTCCTTGTGTCTAAATGCCTAACAGATACCCTGGGCCCTGGCTACAAGGTGTCTAAAATGGCCAGCGGAGACTTATTGTTAGAGCTCCTTGACAACACCCAGAACTCGAAAATCGCAAACATTGCATCCATCGGAGAAATCCCAGTTTCCATAACAGCGCACCGATCCCTAAACTCAGTTCGTGGTGTCATCTCTGAAAACGACTTCATACACCTAACCGAGAAAGAATTGCTGGAAGGCCTGTCTGACCAAAATGTCACAGATGTATACAGAATCAAAATCCGGAAAGACAATAAAGAAATAGAGACAAAACACTTGGTTCTAACATTCAATACAAGTACATTACCAGAAACCATCGATGTAGGATACTTGAAAGTAAATGTCAGACACTACATTCCAAACCCACGAAGATGCTTCAACTGTCAAAGGTTTGGCCACGGCTCACAGAGCTGCCGCGGCCGCAAAACGTGCGCAAAATGTGCTTCCAAGGATCACGTTTCTGAGGATTGTGACGCAGCCCTGCGCTGCGCTAACTGCGAAGGAGAACATGCTGCATACTCCAGGGCCTGTCCGTCCTGGAAGAAGGAAAAAGAGATTATCACGATAAAAACCAAAGCAAACATTTCATTTAGAGAAGCAAGAAGGCGATTTGCCGTTACCAACCAGTTCTCCTTCACAGCAAAATCCAGCTTTGCTGATGTGGTGCGCAGGGGCGGTGCACCACACAGCACCCCGGTCGCTGCCGAGGCCACTTCCATCGAGCCAATGGCAGGACCATTCACGCCCCAGGCAGGGTCAGCGAAAGCTGCCCTGCCAGTGTCAAAGCAGGGAGCGCCGGTCCATGCGTCGGCATCCCGCAGGACTTCCCCCTACCGGGGGAGGACTGAAACCCACAAACCTGCGGCTTCCCCGCGGTCCTCCAGCGCCTCGCGTGAGGCGATGGATATAACTGCCACTCCGCCTCCACTACAGAGGCGGAACAGCTCTCTTGAGCGGAAAAAAGACAGGCCCCCAATAACGGGCCCACTACTTAAGTAAATCCCCTTTCATTTCCTCTCAAAAACATAAACATGGCTTTTTTAATCCATTGGAATTGTAGAGGACTTATGCGGAATTACAGCGACATAACACATATTTTAGGGTCAATGTTACCCACAGCTTTATGTCTTCAGGAGATCAATCTTGGTCCACAACATGTACATATCCTGAAACATTATAAAACTTTTAGACGCGATCGAGAGCAGGCAAATCGGCTATCGGGAGGCGTCGCGATAGTCGTTCAAAGCGGTGTCCCTGCTCAAGAAATTAAACTCAAAACAAAACTTGAGGCGGTTGCAGTCAGTATCGTAAGCTACAAAACACTAACAATCTGTTCCGTATACATTCCTCCACATTTTATGTTAACACTCCATGATCTACAGCAACTGATCAGAGAACATCCGGAGCCATATCTGTTACTTGGGGATTTTAATGCTCACTCCTCCCTGTGGGGAAGCGAACGCTGTGACGCTAGGGGTCAAATAATCGAAGATTTTATCCTGACGAATAATGTATGTCTTTTAAATACGAAAAAGGCCACATACTGTTCCCCAACATCTGGAAAAATGAGCAGTTTAGACCTGTCTTTTTGTTCACCTTCTGTTTTTAGTGATTTTAAGTGGGACGTTTTAGACAACCCGTTTGGGAGTGATCACCTACCAGTTTTTATAGGCCTATCATCCTCACCTGCAGTCATCCCAACCAAACCACGGCGATGGAAGCTACATCTAGCTGATTGGGCGTTGTTTAGAGAAAAGGCCAGATTAGAGGACATTTACACAGAAACACTTAGCATAGATGAAATCAATGAAAGTCTCACAAAGTGTATCATCGATGCTGCACGGCTAGCTATTCCCCTGTCCACAGGCGTGGTGCGCCAGAACCACAAGGTATGGTGGATGCGAGAATGTTGGGAAGCCAAAAAACAACAAAATAAGGCCTGGGGTGTATTTCGTAGGTATCCTACTCACGAAAATCTAATAGCTTTCAAAAAGGCAAAAGCTAAAGCCCGATATATACGGCGGAACGCGGAAAAAATGTCTTGGCAAAATTATGTGTCGTCCATAAACAGCTCGGTAACATCAAAAAAACTGTGGGAGCAGGTCAGAAAAGTAAACGGCAGCTATTCCCCATTCACCCTTCCTCTGCTGACAGGTCCTGGTATTCAGACAAGTATTAAAGAACAAGCAGACATTTTGGGTCAACATTTTTTTATAGTTTCTAGTTCTTCCCACTATACACAGTCATTCTTAAAATACAAAAACACAACCGAAAAACAAAGACTCCCTACGGCAGGCAGCACAAACGAGCCTTACAATAATTTGATTACACTTCAAGAAATACAGAGAGTACTGTCTATAGGTAAACAAACTGCACCAGGCCCCGACGAAATTCATTATGAAATGCTATCCCATCTATCTGAGCAATCTGTAGAAGTTCTGTTAAAATTTTTTAACAAAATATGGGTAGTAGGGAAAATACCAGCTGCTTGGAAAAAAGCCATTGTTGTTCCATTTCTAAAACCAGGAAAGCCACCAACCTCCCCTAACAGTTACAGGCCTATAACCCTTACAAGCTGTCTTGCCAAATCTTTTGAGAGTGTTATAAATATTAGATTAATGTTTATTCTGGAATCCCGAGAGCTTCTTGATGTCCACCAATGTGGCTTTAAAAAAACATGTTCCACAATCGACCATTTAGTCCGCCTGGAAAACACAATCCGAGAGGCCTTTATACACAGACAACACTGCCTTTCAGTTTTTTTCGATATGGAGAAGGCATATGACACGACCTGGAGGTTCGGGATTCTTCGCGACCTGGCAGAGCTTGGTATCCGCGGGAGGATGCTGAAATATTTGAGCGACTTTTTATCCAACCGTTCTTTCCAAGTTCGTCTCGGCGCAACCCTCTCAAATAATTTTACTCAGGAAAACGGCGTTCCTCAGGGATGCATTTTAAGTACTACATTGTTCATAGTAAAAATGAATTCTTTAACCAGTATAATTCCACAGTCCATTATGTACTCGGTCTACGTTGATGACCTTCAAATTGCGTGCACATCTTCTAGCCTGGCAACTTGTGAGAGACAACTACAACTCACAATAAACAAATTAGCACTTTGGGCAGACAGAAATGGATTTAGGTTTTCTCCACAGAAAACTGTTGCGGTTCTTTTCTCGCTGCAGAGAGGACTGCAGATTGATCCCACCCTCCACTTGAACGACACCACACTTCCAGTAAAACAAGAACACAAATTTTTAGGCTTAACTTTTGACAAAAAGCTAACGTTTCTACCACATATAAACACCCTAAAAAAGAAAGCCACCCAATCCCTGAATATACTCAAAGTACTCTCACGGAAGCGTTGGGGATCCGATAGGAGGTGCCTATTGCACATCTATCGCTCTCTAGTAGGCTCTTCGTTAGACTATGGATCCATAGTGTATGGATCTGCGAGGCCATCATACCTTAAAAAGCTAGATCCAGTACAAAACCTCGGGTTGCGCCTTTCAACTGGTGCTTACAGAACATCACCCATAAATAGCCTTCACGTAGAAGCAAATGAACCGACCCTCACCAACAGGCGAACAATGCTTACCTGTGCATACGTACTGAAAATAAGGTCGCTACCGAAACATCTTTGTTACACCATTGTTACAAAATGCCCATCCAGAACACTGTTCACCAACAAACCTCAAGCTGTAAAACCATTGCTCCTCCGCTTTGAAGAAATATGCCAAGAAATAAACATACTAGATGCACTTCCTGATGTTGCCCAGAGACCCGATAGGTTGCCACCTTGGTACTTGTTTCCTGGTGTATGCGATTTCGCACTGACACACATTCAAAAAAGACATACCCCACTGGAATATATACAGCAAGAGTTTCTTGCAGTAAGTGAAAAATACAAGAATTGCACAGATTTCTACACAGATGGATCTAAGACAGCACTCTATGTAGGGAGCGCGATAGTGCAAGGGAAATGGGAAAAAGTAGTCAGGCTGCCTCAGTGCGCTTCAATCTTTACAGCAGAATGCTAC
This sequence comes from Amblyomma americanum, assembly GCF_052857255.1. NCBI lineage: Eukaryota > Metazoa > Arthropoda > Arachnida > Ixodida > Ixodidae > Amblyomma > Amblyomma americanum. The sequence continues at coordinate 201,496,585 of NC_135502.1, forward strand.
GCCATTGCTCTAGCCGTAGAACAAATATTGCAGAAAAACATACAGAACAGTGTTATCTACAGTGACTCCCTCAGCGTAATTACAGCAATAAACCCCAGTAATGCAACTGAACCCTTAATAGGAAACATAGTACATAATGTAATACGAGCTGATTCACAAGGACATACAATAAAGTTTTGCTGGGTTCCCAGTCACGTGGGCATCAGCGGAAATGAGAGGGCTGATGCAAGCGCCGCACTTGCCCTTAACGCAAAAATAAAACCAGTAAACATACCTCATAAGGACTGCATCAAGTCAGTCCAGAATAAATTGAGAGAAAAATGGCAGGCCTCTTGGGACAACGAGGTTAACAACAAGCTGCACTTTGTAAAACCTGTCCTGGGTGAATGGAAGACCTGTAGGCACCAGGAACGATTTATTGAAGTAATTTTATGTCGTCTCCGCATTGGACATACACACATTACACATAATTTCTTACTAACGAAACAAGACAAACCTCGTTGTGAAAGATGTGGAGACGAACTAACAATAAACCATATTTTATTCTCTTGTGCAAAACTCAAAAAACTAAGAAATAAGCACTTTACGAAGTTTTATAATGAACACATTCCTTTACACCCAGCGCTGCTTTTAGGCGAAAATGCCATTGTTAACATATCTTCCGTTTTTAGCTTTTTAAAAGAAGCAGATGTTCTTCAGAAACTGTAAACTTTGATCCACAGCTTTGCTTTAAAATGTGATGCATTTCAGCCATTTTCTCAGTCCATGAGAAGAGGGCTGAGGTGGTTATTTGAATGGTTGGGAGCCAGAGGATCCTTGCCCAGCCAAGGATGGCTACTGAGGTTATCTGACCTTCTTGAAAGCGTTTATTTTTAGACATTTATAAAATTTCTTCTTTCTCTTATTACTACCAGAACGAAATAGCAATTTAAGTCCTGTACACAACCATGTTTCCTCCCACCTACAGAAAAGTGTTCATATACCTTGAGCCTGGCGCATGATAGCCTTAGCTGCTTATGTGCCATTAAACCCAACACAACACAACACACATAAGTGCGGTGGTGTGTTTGTGCGCCCAAGTGAAAGCCCTAGCCCCCCCCCCCCCCCCCCCCTTTGGTGTGGGCGTCCTCACCCTAGGGAGTGTGGGGATAAGAGGATACAAAAATCGACAAGGAACGGACGCTCGGGACGACATCGTTCGCCAAGGGGGCCTTCAGCGCCGAAGCCCGACGGCGTGCAGCTTCTGCCAGCAACCGTTCGAGCTCAACTCCGGAGCCCCTCCATCGTCTCCATGAAGTCGTCGGCACGTAAGCTCGGACGCCCCAGCCTCTGATGTATAATCTTAATCATGTGTAATTATTGAATATATCTGTTTGTTTAAACTGAGCCATACGGTGTCTCTTTGCCTCTCCGTCCCATGTGGACCTGCGCATTATGGGGGGGTCATCACAGCAGCATGCTCTATCAATGCAGCTCTAATCATTCATGCTATAGATACGTTCTCACCTCAAGTCGTAGCCATGCCCGTACGCGAATTTCTACAAATGCTTTCTTTGAGCTGTCCTTCGGGCTGTCTAAAATTATTCCATCGGCAGCTATAAGTGCGCAAAGAGGAAACCAGTCCGGTGGAAAGTCGCTTCTCTCATAAAAGTCCTAAGTTGTACCCTGTGATGGTACACAAATGAGACTATCGCCGCCCGCGAACACGCCTCGTAATAAACTGCCCCGCACTCTGTACGTTGCAGAGCGTCGTCTTCGTCAACTTCCATCTGCTCCGTACCGCGGCACTGCCCGCTCATCGTTGTCTTCTACATGCATCACAAATCTGTGCTTTCGCAATGATTGGGATGTAAACAATCACTGTAGATTTTTCTTGTCAGCGTAGCGTGGACATCGCCAGGCGTTTCGAATTATCGCTTAGCATAAAATAATTTCCAAACGTTTGCTATCTTTTGCTGACTTTTGAAACGATCTTCATGTCAACATTAAGTTTGGCGGCTTTCTTCATTTCCCGAGTACTCTTTCGATGAATTTCGTTAATCCAACGCTATGTACAATGCTGAGCCAGGTTTATTTTATCGTTTTCTCTATCGAGCGCAACCGCTTCTATGCCTGTGTTCTGTATTCACATTTTTACAGCTAACCAACCTACAAGATTTCACACACTGCCTCAGACAGAAACAGTAATTTAACTTCGTCTAAACCTAAGCTAATTAAATAGCACTTCGTGCTTGCGAGGCATGCGTCACCGCTTTTTACTTAACCTGGCCAAATGGCGCTTGCTTTAGACTTTTTAAGGGAATCGCTTTGGGATCGGTGGTGGCTGGCAATATGCACGGCAGACACCGCTAATGTGGTGGTCTGTCCTGGAAATCCCACTTAGACTTGACGCTGTACAAAATGTCTCGCCTCGATCGACCTCACATGTCATGCTATGTGTAAGGTCGCATGCGACGTGCCACCACACGGGTGATGTGCCGTGTCTGCACGCAGTCACGCCTGATTGGACTGGGCGACACTCTTTCAATGCTAGAATTCCCATTGAAATAGCTCTAGCTATGCAACAAGTACCTTTTCAAATAAATTTTACCTTTAAATCTGACGTTTTGGAAGTAGTTTCATCGCTCTGTGGCTGTAACAACAGACAGCACATGGCGCAGCAGTCAATGGATAGATAAGAGGCCAGAGGGAGTGAATACCGGAGGTGATACGGGTGATAGATAGTTGGGAAGGGAGGGAGAAAGAAATAGGGCATATTGGTTGCGAGGCTTGTTTTTTCACTTTTGTCAGAGGCGCGGGGTGGTCAATTATAGTTAGGGGTCCTGAGGGAGCCTGGAAGGAATGGTTGTGCACGCGCTGTAACAGCAAGTTTTTCTTCTTTGTTAGAGGCATGTTTTTGGGTTTTGTCGTGCTGTTCAGGTAGCAGCATTTGACGTCACTCCGCCAGTAAGAAAACATTGCACCACCTTTCGGGGCTTTCTTAAGATTCAGTACATAATAGCAGCTCAGCATTTCATGAGCTTTGTCATGTAGGCATTATTTGAACGTGAGGGGTTAAATTTTAAACGGAACAGAGTAATTTTATCCAACGAGTTGTTTTCACAGCATTGCCATACAAACTAAAGTTTATTTCTGCCATTATTCAAATCACCCTGGGGCCGCCTCGGTGGCTCAGTGGTTATGGTGCTCGGCAGCTGGCCCGAAAAACGCGGCTTCGATCCCGTCCACGTTGGTCGCACTTCGATAGAGGAGAAATTCTAGAGGCCCTTGTGCTGTGCAATGCCAGTGCACGTGAAAGAATACCAGATGCTCGAAAAAATCCGGAGCTCTCCACTACGACGTCCCTCATAGCCTGAGTCGCTTTGGGACGTTAAACCTCGTAAAACCAAACGAGTGAATCCCCCCACAATAACGACCAAAATAAAGTTATGGTCTGATACATATTTCCTTGTTCTGTTGTGCGAAAAACTTTTTTTGACTGTCGATATTTTGTTCACTGAAGAGGGCTAGGTCGGGCTGGTTGGTGAATGTTGACGCAAACGACTGGACAGCATCAACGGTACGGAAGAGAATACAGACACCATCGCATGTGTATGTGTTCTTCTTTTCTGTCCCGTCTGTTAGCGCATTTCAGTCGTTACCAGCAACATGTATTTTTTCTTTGCCTATATTCATAATAATTCGAAACTATTCAGTTCGCAGGCAAGAATGCGATACTCGCACACCCTATAAGGTTCTCGCTCTGAAAGAACAAAAGTCACTGGCTTTTTTCCTCCTCTCTTAGTCTGTCCAACAGCCATTTCTCAGGCGCCAATACACGCCGCGAAGGCGGGCCAAGACCATGTGGATTGAGTACTGAGGAGAACAGAACGGCGTCAGAGGCATGTAGTAGTAGTGGTGGTTTTATTGAAATAATGACGAAAAGGAAGGAAAATATTTTTGCTAGCACCTGAGCTGGGGCAGCGGATAGCAGGATAGCAGGCAGAATGGGGAAATGAAATGAAAGAGGTAGAAAAAACTGTGTTATACTCTGGTGCTTCTTTGTGCGGACGGAAAGAATTTCGAGGCGTGAAGAAAAGAGGTTGAGGGGCGCTGAACGGACAACTTAAACCGCGAAGAGAAGTTCTGGGAACCTGGAAGAGCTGCAAGCCATGAAGAAAAGTCCCCCGAGAGCGCCGCTGTACTCCGACTGCCGTTAACCGGACCCTGCTTCCAACACGTGCTCGAGCGCCCGTGAGCTGGCGCCGATGTATTTGGACGGCGTCTCCAGCAGTGGGCATACGTAGACCGGTTCTGTCGTATGTTAAGAGCGCCGACTTTGGGCGCGTGCACCCAAAAACGGCCCTTGGAGCACACTTGCAGAATATCGAGCGTCCTCTACAGTTTGCCAGCCAAAAACCCTCGTTTACAGACGGCAATCTCGCATTCTTGTACGAAAAATGAGTTTGGAGAGGTCCCTTTATCTGTATGAGAGAGTAGACGTTGAAAGGATGTGAGGAGCGGGTCGAGATAGGTACTCGTCAAGAGAATTCGGTCATTCTAGCTCTTAGAGGTGGCGCGGCGGTAGTACGGTACTGCGGACGAGGCGGTGATGGCGCCGATGCCATAGCGTGAGTCTTTATGGAAGCAAAGCGGCTTCTTTAAAAATCACACCAAAGGTGTCACAACGTAGAGTCTAGATAAGCAGCAGTAAATGATTCTTGGTCATTAATACGATCCTATGCTTGAGTTTGGCTGCTTTACAGGCTAGAAATAAATCTTTATCGATATTCGCATGGAATCGCTAGTTCGCAAGTGCCGCGCGCGCAAAAACCGCGTCGTTGAAACTTGCGAACTTAGCATGGTGAAGTGCGATGAGCACTTTGAAGCGTAATTATTTTGCGCGTTCACTTTCTTTTTCTTTCGGCACTTATCCGAAAGCGTAAATAAACTACTTTAATGACCCAGACAGTCTAACGCTATGTTTCGTGCCTACACGAGTGCGGCCCTTACCCGCGTAAATGCGGTATGTGTATTTATTGTGTGCTGGCCTTATAAGGATACCACTGAAAAAAAAATCAGCAGTTGGTAACAATGGCCATTCCGCAGCGTAATATTACAGCAGTGATCAAAATCAACTTTTTAATGTTGGACTGCATCAAACAGCCAGAAACATCAAAATCCTTGAGCCTACAATTTCGACGTTGATTGACTGCTTGTTTAGGTAAACAGAAAAGTTTTACAAGTGGTCTACATTTTCTCGCGGAGGAATTCTGTTCGGTGGCCCTGAATGTGCGCGTAGCTTTACTGCAGACTAATTTCCGACTATATATAGTCCATCTGCAGCGTACGTTGGTCGCATATATGCGGTAAAAGAAGAGGCAACGTAGCTGTTGTTTGAAGCGGCAGCCAGGGGGTCATTCGAGCTTTATAGTACAGTCGAAGTTAGCGCTGAAAATGTGTTTTTGACTGACGGGGGAAAACGCTGTGATCGAGTGAGCAGACGACCATTGCCAAGCGTTCACAATTATACAACCACTTTACGCATTATATCCGAGAAATATATGTACATTGTGAAGTTCTTGCCATTCATGTCGCTCTTTAGCAGTCACGTCGTGGCCAGAAAGCCGTGTTTAATCTAGACCAGAATGGACTGAAGCTCGATGAAAAATGTGTTTGCTGCTAACGCCCACCTTAAAATATTACCATATACACCATACTATAGCTAAGTGTTCAAGCACTGCACTGCTTTCATGCAGCTGTAATAGGCTATGTTGGCAGCATGAACAAAACTCCTAACAGGAATGCGTTGACGACATGGTGTCGTGGTGGTGTTGACGACATGGTGTTAATCAGCAACGAGTATGTTGCTGATTAACAGACGGGTCATTAGGCTGAAACTCGTTACCAACCTGCAGAATGAACTTAATCACTGCTTTTTGAACACATTACATGTTGGCAGAAACAACATGTTTGCTATTTGGACTGTTCGCAAATTGTAGAATAACAGAATATGCTCATTTTTGACGCGTATCTTAGGCTCCAAACCACTGCGAGTGCACGCGCCGCGCAGAGTGATCACCGGCTCGCCGCTTCAGGAAGAGCCCGCTCTGCGCCCCCACCGTCGCTGAAACGATCGAAAACATCATTGTAACCTTTCGACAACTTCTTTTTTACAGCTGGCGGCGACCGTCGGGGCTTCACGTTCCCGCAGGATAGGAGGCAGCCCCCCTCACCTTTTCGAAACAGAATACAGTGGAGGACGACTGACTCATCTCTCCTCATTCTAACCCCGTTAGTCAGCAGAGCAGGAAGTGAAAACGCGGTTTGCTAACGTGGGTTGTTGGAAGAAACCTTCCTTTAAGCCAGCAATTCTGCAAGTTGTCCATTCACTTCTGAGAAAATGAATGCTGCACGTCAAGAGTACCCTGTCAATAGTTCTTTGTGTTTGGTTGGCCTAGGGTGCAGTGACGCGAGGCAAAGATCATGTGAACCAGCTGTCTTTGAAAAGGAGTTGGTTGGTTGGTGTTTCGGGAAAGGAAATGACGCAGTATCTGTCTCGCATATCGGCGGACACCTGAACCGCGCCCTAAGGGAAGGGGTAAAGGAGGAAGTGAAAGAAGAAAGGAAGAAAGAGGTGCCGTAGTGGAGGGCTCCGGAATAATTTCGACCACCTGGGGATCTTTAACGTTTGCTGACATCGCACAGCACACGGGCGCCTTAGCGTTTTTCCTCCATAAAAAAGAGTTGTCCGCATTTTCAGTGCACGCGCTCACGCTTCCCCGCTGAGAGGTTTACGAGCATAGTGACATCACGAGTAAAAGAATAGTGACGCCATGCGTACTCAAAGCAATATGAAAATAAATGGCAATAAAGAATGAGATATCTGGCGTTCTGCGGTGGTAACCGTGTCTCGAGATTTTTGTGCTCTACTTTGCGTTTTTTTTAATTTTGATATGGTGGCATTGGAGACTCAATGCACCGTGCTCGACGCTTTTCGTCGCCAGAAAATCTCTGGAGAAATGGACAGTTTGTTGCATTCTATTCGTTTCTTGCCACACAAGACGAAAACACGTGGTTTTTGAAGCTTTCACCAATTATGTGGTCGCGGAAATGTCTCGCGCGTTCACAATGGTCGGTTTTATTTCGTACAGTACACAGGCCATAACAACACAGTGCACTCACGTTGCATGACAAGGAACGAAGTAAAGGATCTAAAGCCCCACCTCGATGGACACATCCTACGCGTACCGGCGGAGCGCCTACGCGCACGGGCGTACGCTGGATCGTGTCTGCGCATGCGCAAAGCGCGACGCGCGCGCTGCATAGATATCTGTACATGTCAGATATCCGCGCCTGAGCGCGGGCGCCTGCGCGCGCATCCGAAGCGGGGTCCGGTTTACAACATTAGGAAAACTGCGGGGGCTCTCGGGACTCTTTTCTTCATGGCTTGAAGCCCTTTCAGTTTCCTGGAACTTTCCTTCGCGGTTTAAGTGGTCCTTTCAGCTCCCCCCAAATCCCCTTTCTTCACGCTTGAAATTATTTCAGGCTCGTGGGGGAACGCGCCAGCACTAAAGAGCATGGAGGTAGATGCCTTTTTTCGACGCTCGTCGCTGCCCATCGAGTTGGGGCTTAAGGAAAACATTTCCAACGCGCTGCCTTTTTCAGTGAGTGAGCAGATGAGAGCCACGGCCACTCGGTGATGCGGTTCCATCGAGTGGCCGCATTGGTACCAACCGTTGCCTCCACAAGCTGGTAGAACAGCGGGCTAACGGGGTCGCATTTTTCATTGCAGCACTGAGGCTTCAATTTTGGATTTCGACGTGGCCTCTTTGTATGTCTGAAATTTACTTGACCTGAAATAAAATAATCGAAAATGTTTTACGGCCGCGAGTGAGTTTCGAACCCGGGGCGGCGAGAACGCATACGTTTTGCTGGTTACTGCGTTAAGCGTGGCCCGCATGGAGCGTTTTTCCGGGCGATTCGCCGGCGTCGGCGGCAGCGGAGCGCTTTTTTGCCGATGTCGACTGCCACACCGCCGCAGCCGAACATTCTGCGTCATAAAATACCAGTCTCTTGCGCTGTATTTTGGATATCGTCGTCTTCATCAGCTGCATCTATGCGCAACGGAACCGAACACTGAAACAGCACTGAAAACCTAGTTCCAAACTCCTAGTTGCAACTGGCGTAACCATGCTAACTCGTCCGAAATTGATTTTGGTGGCACTGTCTACCTGTGCCATGCGCTGTGCTTTTAACAAGGCTGGTGGAATTCCTTAGTTTGGCGGAAGGCAGTAAAGAATCTTCTGCAGAAATTCTGATGTCTTTTTTGGGAGATTTTTGTCTGCGTGTGGAGAAACCCTTTGCCAGGACTGACACATTAGCGGTTGTAAGTTTTTTTTTTGTGACAGCCTGGAGGCAAGAGTGCGTCCATGACCTTTCCGAGCCGTTTTCGCAGACGCGCCGACTATGTCGTGCAGCTCGTGCTTCGCACCATAGGGAACAGAAACATAGCGCATCCAAAAAGCAACCATGGACTGCGCTCCACGATTCGAGGAAAAGTAAAAGGAGAAAAAACAAGAAAGGCAGGCAAAGGCACAGCAGGAGACCCCTCCCCACTGTCCTTTTCTTCCTCCCTCTTACCACCCTGCTACCGGCTGCCCGTGTAGCTCTTGAAAAAGAATTTCTCCGTACCTATGCACCTGCTCAAATCATCCTTGGCCCTTTCCGTTACCGGCTCTCCACGTTCTTCATCCGTTTGATGCTGCGTGTTGTGCGTCTTGTTCCCGTAGCCTTTTTGGGAGGAACAGTGCTGAAAATTGTGCCCTAAGGGTAGGGTGGAATTCAAGCAAGTTTTGGTTAAGACGATTCCCAATTCTTGCATATTTGTTTTTAAATCAGCGACAACAGCAATGACACATCGCTTTGAGCATGCGGCTCGAGGACGGTGTGTGATTCGTTCCGCAGTGTCGCCGTGTACCCACTGATTTCCAATGGGTAGAAGTTTTCTCGAAGCCTGGCGCTTGGTTTCTTTGAGTTGAAGTGCTCGGAAAATGGTCTTCCACCTAACATTGTGTTGAAGAAAACACTTCAACCCATTGCGCTTGGTGCGAGGTTGCCAGTGCGCCATTAAAACTCATCATCAGCAAAAGAAAACATTTCTAGGCCATGGATACCCAAGATTCTTCACTCGATGTATCATCTAAAACTGAAAAGGATGCAACGAAAACAACTCGATATGCTTATGCTAAGGACACGCTGGTGGCAAAAACGCGTATGCAGTTAGTGCGTAAAGGGTGTCTGCGAAACCTTGGCCAGTGTTCTCAGAAAGGAAGGGATGCAAACTACACACAAGCCGGACATCATTATCGGAGGCCTCCTGTGCCACTTCAAAGACAGTCATCCCACCCCAAAAAAGGCCTAGAGGCGCCCACTCGAATGGCCCTTTCTGGGCGTACGCGCTCAGCGTCCGCGCTCTTAGCGTAAGCCTTCCACTAAGAAAATATTTATTGCTTAGAGAAAATTGGATACTTTCGTTGTCGGTGAAAGAGCGTGCGTGCTATTTAACTGTTTAAAATGCTGCACGTTGTCTGTTGCAATGCCACGTCGGATTCTTGCTCGCTTTGTTTATCTCAATACAGTATAGTGAGCAGAAATTTCTTTGTTATCTTATTTGTTTCAGGTGTCTGTCTATCCAGTTCGAGAAGCCTTAAAACTAGATGGCTCCAACGTGACGCTCCAGGCCATGCCAGGCATCACTGTTCGGCTGCAGCCGAACAACTTCGAAAAAATGAGAGTAACATATGCGTTTCAGCTCTTTGGTGACAGCGTTCTTAATGGCCTCCAGCTGTACAAGAGCGAGACTGAGCACCACTGTGGAAGCATTCAGCCTGTCCTGACTTTTTTTGGGTAAGAAAAAAGTACGACTGCGGGTACTATTCTCCCTAAGTATGTTCCACGTCATTTTCTAATATTATGTTTTGCCTCTTCCAGAATGATGAGGGACCTTATCGAAATTATGACGTCTCGATATGCCGCTGAAGCTCTGCGTCCGGATTCCCCTTCTGAGGACAAGTTGCTCTCATTTTTGGCTTACATTTGCGAGTGGGAAGTTCACGCCCGCGAGCGTGGTGGTTTCTTGTCCAACTCTACAGCAGTTGGACTTAGGGTCACTATCGGCAGCACACTGTCCCTGATGGACTAGCTGGCACGTAGCGTTGGGTATAAATTCATTATGACGGAGAACTTGTTTGGCATCGCCAGGCAGTCGTCAGGTTGCAACACGCACCCAGCCCCAGAGCAGTTTTTAATAACTCTGTCGTGCCTAAGCTTTTATAACCTTGCCAAGTCAGTTTCTCATGGCAACGCAGAGCCAGATGTTTTGGATTCTTTACTTAGTGCTGATGCTGTTCCAGGGGCAAAAAACACCAAGCAATCACTCATTGATAAATTGATTGCTGATGGTGATCTGTGCAGTGCTGAGCTTGCTGTAAAAGAACTGAAAGATCCAGCTTCCGACCACATGGCATGTGTATCCGCAAGGAGTGATCAGCGTCTTATTTTTTTATATTGCTGGATATGTAGCACGAAAGTTCTTGGCTAAATCACCATGTGATGCATGCAGAAAGCTCCTGCTTGCTGACGAAACTGACATACGAAACCTTCGCGCATCACATTTTACACGCGTAAAGGACAAAGGAGGCCTTTTATATCCGTCCGGTTTTCTTTTTATGTTTCTGGAAAAGCTGGAGAATCTTTTCACCAGCTGTTTCAGCACGCATGAGCTTCACCACGAAAGTGTGATGGATATTATCGCACTTTTTTCGTTGCAAGCACGAAGAGAATATTGGCTGTCCTGATCACTCTGAATTACTGAATGCTGAGATGATGGCATTTTATGCGACAACAAGGTCGCACTTTTTTGTGAAGTCGCTGAACCGTGCCAGGCTGCTGCAGCACGAAGCCGCGAAATATCTTAAACTTAGTCGCACCACGTAAGTCGCACTTTCCACGACATTTTTATTTCGTTTCCTATATATTTTTCATGTGAATTTCATTATTTTCAAAGTGTGTTTACTTCTAGGTTGTCACAGTATGTAACTATTTAACATGTATAGGACTGTATATATAATACATCTGTTCGTGCTTTTGTAATACGATTTCTCATGTGTGCATTTTTATTGTATTTAAGATTCGATTATTTGATGTTGCTGTAAATATACATGTCTTTGTAATCTTTTATTGCGGAAAGGTATCCGGTTTTCATGACTTCTTTTCTCGTGCTTGTTCAAGTTTTGTAGTGAGCACATTGCTTTCACGTCTGAATATATGTAGGCATTCCTTTGCGTTTGGAGTGCAGTTCTGATGCACAGAAAGCAGCAACTGCATTGATTTGCAAAATCGTCGTGTCTGATCGAGAAGCGTCTTAGTTGTACATTTTCACTAAATTCATTTTCGTCTTTCTCAACTAGCTGCAATCAACTTGTTCAGTGCTCTGATGTCATGCAACTATATTATATCCGGCTATTAATTGTTCTTGTTCCGCCACTGTAAAAAACCAGGCTCAGTACGCCTGTGAATTTATATTGCACAGAAACAAAGGAAGAATATGGACAAATTAATATTGCGATGTGTTATCATAACGAGTGCCGTGAAGTGAAACCGTCGAGGTCATGTCCGGACACATAGCAATTACTATCCCATTTCGTCGGGAACACATTCAGCCTGACCTTCCTGAAAATAAGAAAAATGAAACCTTGGAAGAACAGAGGTAAGCAGTTGGCCTTTTTTCCCGAAATTAAACGCGCTTGCAACTCCCTGATTTCCTTCTAAAAGCCTCGGTCATTCATTTTGTGCCTTTACATCAGCAGCCAAGCGGTGATGCATAAGAAAAGGGGTACTTACGCGATAATGCCACAACAAACAGCGCGACTCTCCGATCGGCCCCCCTTAGCCACGCACCGCGCGCAGCGGCAGCGCGCTCGCTTCCGCTCCGATGGATGGATGGATGGACGGATGGATGGATGGATGGATGGATGGATGGATGGACGGACGGACGGACGGACGGACGGACGGACGGACGGACGGACGGACGGATGGATGGATGGATGGATGGATGGATGGATGGATGGATGGATGGATGGAAGGATGGACGGATGGACGGATGGACGGACGGAAGGACGGATGGATGGACGGATGGATGGACGGATGGATGGATGGATGGATGGATGGATGGATGGATGGATGGATGGATGGATGGATGGATGGATGGATGGATGGATGGATGGATGGATACGGCTGAACCCTTTACATCGGGCGGTGGCTCAAGCCACCTAGCCATGTCTTGTGAAATTTTACTCCTGTCTTGCTTTTAGCCACCAATCAGATAACCTTCGCTTGGTTACTTCTAACCTCTTAAAATCCACTTTCCCTTCTCTATCCCTAAACCCCAATGCCTTGGGTAAGTCAGCCCCGCTGCCTTCCACTGTAGGGTGAAGGTCTTTACAGAAAAGTATCAAGTGTTCAGCCGTTTCCTCCTCTCCGCACGCAATGCACAAAGTGTCTATCTCCTGGTACCTGACTCTATACGTCTTAGTCCGCAAAACTCCAGTCCTGGCCTCAAACAACAAAGAACTTCCCCTACAATTATCATAGATATTTTCTTTGACAATTTCCTGTTTAAAGGTCCGGTATGTTTCCAGTGCCGATTTCGTCAGCATCCCTGTTTTCCACAAAGCTCTCTCTGTTCCTTTAACCTTTTTCTTAACCGATAATTGCTGATTTTCCCCCTTACTGCTGTCCAGATATTTGCTTGTCAATTTTCTAGTTCGCTTTCTCCATTTCGTGTCAACATTCTTTATATACAGGTATCTGAAAACTTTCCTAGCCCACCGCTTTTCCTCCATCCTTCTCAATCGTTCCTCAAATGCTATCTTACTGCTAGCCTCTCAGCTCTCGAAAGACGCCCATCCCATATCACCCTGTACCCCCTGATTCGGTGTATTGCCATGTGCTCCCAAAGCTAACCTCCCTACTCCCCGTTGCCTAATTTCCAGCCTTGCTTGAACATCTGGCCTCATACACAGGACCACATTCCCGAAGGTCAGGCTAGGGACCATCACCCCTTTCCAGATCCCTCTTACCACCTCATACCTATTGTAATTCCACAGTGTCCTATTTTTCATGACAGCTGCATTCCTACTCTTTATTCATTACATATTTTTCATGCTCTGTCAGATACTCAACACTGTTATTTATCCACACCCCAAGATACTTGTACTCATTCACTACTTTTAGCACGAACTCCTGTATTCTATGCTCGCCGCCCTCTTCATTAAATATCATGACTGCAGATTTTTCCTTACTATACTTGAAGCCTAATCTATCTCCCTCTGCACTGCATATGTCTAACAAATTCTGCAGGTCTTCCTTGTTGTCAGCCATTATCACTATATCGTCCGCGTATATTAGTCCCGGTAATGTCTGTTTAATCAATTCCCCTTGCTTAAAAAAAGATAGGTTGAAGCCTAGTCCGCTCCCCTCTAGCTTGGCCTCCAAACCCTTGCAGGTACAACATGAACAACAAAGGGGACAGAGGACATCCTTGTCTAAGCCCCCGCTGTATCTCTACAGACCCTGATACATTTTTTTCCCATTTTATGAGCACTCTGTTACCTCTAGACATATCTTTTAAAAGATTAATTACTCCATTTTCCACATCCAATGTGCCCAGTATGTCCCACAAATGCTCCTGAGTAACGTTGTCATAGGCTCCCCTAATATCCAGAAATGCTAGCCATAAGGGCCTATGTTCCTTTTCCGCAATTTCTATACACTGTGTCAATGAAAATAGATTGTCCTCCAACCTCCTTTGTTTCCGGAACCCATTCTGTAGTTCCCCTAACACCCCCTCGTTCTCCACCCAAGCCTGCAGTCTATCCTTTATAATGTCACTGTTATGGGGCGATAGTTACTTACGTCTGCTTTGTCCCCCTTTCCCTTATATATCATGTTCATTCTACTTAATCGCCATTCATCGGGGACTTTCTCATCCACTATCATTTTGTTCACTACCTGTATTAATGTTTGCTTGGATTTTGGTCCTAACTTTTTTATCAACATAATCGGGATACCATCTGGTCCTGTTGATGTGCCACTAGGAACCTTCTTCTCTGCCCTTTCCCACTCTCCTTGCTCAAGTGAAGCTATTGCTGTAACCGGTCTATCCTCCTTCGATAAATTATGTACCACGTGCTTTGCTGAAAATTTTTCCGTCATCCTTGTTCCTATGTGTTTTATTGCTTCATCCCCTTCTAGTCGAATACCCTCATCTGTAACAATAAACCTTTGTTCTAGCCTAGTTTTATTACTTATTGCATTTAGATGTTTCCAGAATTTTTGGGCTGCTTTTCTATCCTTTTTATTTACTTTTGACATCCATTGGGCCCCCTTTCTTCTAATTTTCTCATTAATCAAATAGGATGCGTCCCTTCTACACTTTATGAAGGTATCCCATTTTCTGTCTACTTCGGGTTTTGGTTCCCCCCGCTTCTTGGAATATCTGTGTTCCCTGGATGCTTCCTTGCGCTTTTCTATTGCCCTCTTGACCTCCTCATCCCACCAACTCTTGGGCTTGCATCTTTTCCCTTTTAGCTTTACTCGCACCTTAGCTAGCTCTAGCTCCAGTAATCGAATTAATCTGGTATAAGTCCATTCTGTTTCACTATCCTCAAAAATTACTTTCTCGATTTGTTTGGCTGCTGTTTCCAATTGCTTTTCTGAGTAAAAATTTCCCCCTGAATGTTCATTTTTCTTCAGTCCTCGCCCCGCCGCGGTGGCTCAGTGGTTAGGGCGCTCGACCACTGATCCGGAGTTCCCGCGTTCGAACCCGACCGCGGCTGCTGCGTTTTTATGGAGTAAAAACGCTAAGGCGCCCGTGTGCTGTGCGATGTCAGTGCACGTTAAAGATCCCCATGTGGTCGAAATTATTCCGGAGCCCTCCACTACGGCACCTCTATCTTCCTTTCTTCTTTCACTCCCTCCTTTACCCTTCCCTTACGGCGCGGTTCAGGTGTCCAACGATATATGAGACAGATACTGCGCCATTTCCTTTCCCCCCAAAACCAATTATTATTATCTTCAGTCCTACATTGCTTTTTCTTCTGAAGCTCAACTTGATACGCTTGTGGTCACTACCTAGACTTCTGGAACCATCTTCATCTATGCTCATTACCCCTAATCTATTATACATGCTCTGTGACATTAGTGCATAATCTATCGTCGAGTGCAGACTCCCCGCCTCCCATGTTATGAGCCATTCACACTTCTCGGTGCTGTTGCATACAACTAAATCATGCCTGTCACACATGTCATGCAGCATGCTTCCTGTCGAATCCGTGTACCCATCCAGGTCTTCTATGTGTGCATTCATGTCGCCTAATATAATTATCTCGCCCTGTCCTCCTAGCACATCAATGTCGCTTGCAATACATTCTAACATTTTCCTGTTTTCCTCTTTGGCATTAACCCCTGTCCACAGGTATACAAAGCCAAGGAGTGTTTGCTTGCCTACCACTGTTCCTTTTAGCCATAAATGTTCCCTGCATCCCAGTCTAACCCTTTGAAAATTCATACTTTTATGAATGAATGCCCCAATTCCACCTCCCTTTCTGCTGCCCTCTGTTCTATTGTTAATATTCCCATGCGTAGTCTGGGTTACAGGGTGGTTGCTCCATGTCTCTAAGATGTGTTTCCACTAAACCATATACCATTAATTCCTCCTGTCTTAACTGTTCTTCTATTTCCTCCCATTTCAGTCTATTTCTGCCACCTTGCATGTTAATGAAACCTATATCTGAATTAACTTGGCCCTGGTGCTTGCGTCTCTTTCTTCCCCTATGGTTCCATTGTCCGTTTGATCTTAATTCTTCCTTCTCTACACTGGTTCCTTCAGAGCTCTGGGTCCCCCAAAAAAAGCTGTTGCCTGGCGACCTATCCTACTACCCCCCTTCTTGCCAGTGGCACCACCGTAGTGGATGCCATCCTGTGCAAAAGGGTGGGGCCTAACCTCGTACACTTCCCTATTGACCTCCATCACCTCGTATCATAGTCGTCGACTCAATAGCCTAATTACCCGATTAGCCTCAACGACCCTCCTTTCCGTTTCGCGAGCCTGCCTCTGGACCTCTGGGATTGTGCATATGGTCACATGCACACTCTCAGAGGCCTCTCTAAGCCTACGCATCCCCACCTCCAACTGCGTCTCAAGATTCTGGCTCCTCCCCTGCAGTACATCATTGAGACCAGCATGGATGACGACAAGGTGTTCGCCATCCATGCTGCCCACCACCACCTCCCGGGCTCTGGCCATTGCATCCACCATGCACTTCCCCGACTGAGCCTCCACCTGCACCCGCCTGTCTGCCTTCACTGCCGTCAGAACGCCTCCCTCAACCCTCGCTACATTCGAGTCCCCGACCACCAGAACCCTCCTGCGCCCCAACCGTTCGCTTCCTAACTCCATCTGTTGGCCTCCGGATCGCTCTAGCTGACTCTCCTGCCGCTGTACGCTATTGTCGCGAGTTTCCATGCCCGCTTTAACCTTTTTCATTTCGTTCTCATTTTTCTCACTCAATGCTCGCTGCGCTACAGCACTGTAAGATCGACGAGCCTCGTCCCCCACCTGACACTTCTCCGAACTGGGGTGCCTAGCCGGCCGCGACCTGAGCGCTTCAACCTGTTTTTCTAGCTGGGTCCGCTTTTCCCGCTCTTTTTTCATCTCGCCCACAATTCGCTTCAACAGGGCGGCATTATTCTCCTCCTTTTTAATCAAATCGGCGACCTGAGCTTCCAGCTTAATCCGTGCCTCTCGTTCTAACTGCAGGTCCGCATTAAGTGCATTAAACCCATTTTCCCATTCCCCTTTTAAAGTATGAACGGCGTACCCAAACCGCTTACACATCTTACACACGAAGCTAGCCTCATCCGCCTCGGCTAAGCTCCCGAACCCATTCTCATCTAAGTAACACCAACGGTCGCACTCCTGGCACTGTACTAACTCTCCGTCCTCGTCCACCTTAACTTTCCTATCTTGCCGACCCATCGTCCGGCCGACTACGCCTTGTGAAAGCCCGCCAAAATTCCTATGCCGATAGCCCTCGGCCCTGCGCAACGTAAAAGCCCGCCAAAAATTATTCTCACACACCTCCGCTGGCCTCCCTACCCTTAACTCGGTCTAAAACTACCGCCCGACAGCATGTATACAAGTGTAAATACCAAAAGCACTTAGCTTCGGACGTAGTCGCTGCAGCTCCCAGCCACGTTGCTTCCCACGTTGCTTCCCAAACACTGAAACCAAAAAAAAAAAAAGGAGTCTACGCCAGCGCCACACTGCGGCAATCGCCTCTAAAGCCTCACGGGGAGCGCGCCGCTTTTGCCACTACTAGGGTCCCTAGAAATACTTGCTAGTCTGCCGTCCGCCGGCCGCGGCGGGGGCTGCTGATGAATGACCGCCGCAGTGGCGCTGCGAGCAACCGGTGTGCCATGCCAGCAACGGCGTCTGCGGTAGACGCGCGCGTTTCACCCCGCGAAACGAATTCCCTGCGCGTTTTCAGGTGACTTACGCATGCGATTGCACTGATTTTTTTTTATTTATGCTTAGCCGCGGTTTTTCAATGCGCAGTTCAGTCATCGGCGTAGCGACGCAAACGATTTATTTTTTTTTCTTGCGAACAAATTTTGTGCGTGTACTCCATAGTCGAAGGCGAAAGGAGCCCACTTATTTTTACACCCTATTCTCCTTTCTCAATACTGCTGCCATGCCGTATCATATACCGTCTTCTGAGGAATTTAAATAAAAATATCCTTGCATCAAGAACATTACCGACGATTCTACACCACATGACCGTGTGTGCGCACAACAGAGCGCTATTGACAGCGGTATTTTCATTCATGCTCTTGATCCGATCTCAACTTCTACGGACTCTGAAGCTAGAAAGACTGAACACTGGAAACTTCTAGATGCACACACAATTAAAACATGTAAGATGAGAACCTGAGTCCTGTAAATCATGTGCTTTAGGCAAACTGCAGGAACGCATTCCTTGTAGTGCTTAGGCAACCGAGTTACAGAAGTAATCAACACAAGCATGCATTGTAAGTAGTTCTTCGAATCCCGTGCTTGGTAAAATGGCATTATTAGCCCATGCTATGTAGGTCACACGTAATGTCAGGGAAAAGATACCCAAGGATCAGTATAATGTATAGCACAAAATAAAACCATTGTTAAACACATTTATTTTCATCACTTTGCACTCAGGCTGCCCACATTTTTGTTTGCACCACATACTGGCATCTTCTCATCTTTAACAGCTTCGACTGCTCTTTCTTGGCAGCCCTCTCAACATTGATTTACTTCATGTAGCAGCGCAGACGAAGCAGAATATAGAAATTGATCATGCCATCTACAATTTCACGTCCCTGTTTCACACAGGCCAGAGGCGGAAAATGTACATGTGCTAAAATATCAGCGAAGTCAACAATGCTCTTCTAGCGCAACTTATTCAGACTAAAATAAGTGGTAAAGTTGTCTTCAAGACGGTGATAATAATGTTCTTCAAGGGGTCAGACGGATACAGTAAGCCAGCATTATAAAATTTTGCATTGTGGCCTTTGCATGAATTTCCCACTTTGTGGAGTGTTCAAGGAACACGTTTAAAAAAAAGTTTGGTGACTGCGGGTATAACACTGGTTTAGGCACACGCGCAGTCATTATACTAATAAGCTTATTCATTCCTTTTACAAAAGATTCAGTGCCTTCCACGAAGTCATAAGAGCGTCCTAACTGGGTGCGATAAATAAAAAGGTCTCCAATCATATCATCACCAAATAGCTGGAATGCTGGAGCAACTCCCATTTTCTCAAAAGAATTGTGATTCAGGTGCATGCTGGTGATCTTCGGCATGGCTTTAAGCGAAACACTCTGGCTGTCCATTTTCCTAGCTTCTCGTATCGGTTTGAGCGTGCACCCGACCCTCAGGTGCGTTAAACCATTTGCTTACAAATGCTTAATGCATGGAGCATTGAGCTGGCAAGATGTGGCGCTTGTCACGTTGTCTAGACATGACGCGATGGCACGTCCTTATGTCATCGTTCATGGATTTGGCAAAAGAACACCAGTATTATGGATTCGCGACCAAGAAGCAGCGCGCACCGCTTCCGCAGCCATGGCACGAACGCCCCTGCAGGCACGACGTTCCGAATGTGTGCAGCGCCCCCTGCGCATTCATCCGAGGCGCGGCCAACCGGTTCCGTAGAGAGCTCCGCACGCTTACCTACATGTCTTGCGCATTCCAGGACCTCGTTTTGCTGCTGCAGGAGCTCGTGGCTAGTGTCGTGCTGGTGTTCAAAGTTTTGCCGCGCCATTGCGACGACCCACATAAGGCGCGGTTTGAGGATCGCCGTCGCTGCCAGCTGAACCGCCGTCTGACAGCCACGATGAAGCGCTTGTCGGGCGTGCACGTTCTCAACCCCGAGGTAAGGGTTGAACAACGTTTTCGCAAGTTTTCTCGTGCAGAACTCACCAAATTGCGGCGCTTGTAACGTAACTTTTGTTGCAGCATCGTTTCCTGGATGCTTCTGGTAAGCCGATGCTGTCCTTATTGCCGCGGACCGATACCACGTGGCGAGAGGCCGGGGCATCGACCAGATGTCAAAGATTATCGTCGCGGCCCTCGTCAAGATCTACGGACCAGGGATCGCGTCGGATTCAAGGGCAAGACCAGGAGAGGTGTACGTCGTGCACCGGTGTCGTCGGTGCGGAGCAAAAGGGCACAAGACGGACCACTGCTGGGCCTACTGCTCACCGCGCCGCCACGCCGCTGCAGGTCGACGTTGAAGTGCTCCTGTCAGCGGCCCTTTTTAGGGCCACCTAATTGTTTCCTGGCAGATCGCGAGTGTCCTGTTTCATGCCCGTGTTCCCTCTCTGTCGAAATCGGCGCCAGGCGTCAAAACTCGCGCTAGCCCTTGTTGAAGGGTTAGCAGAGTGCAGTGCGCCATTGTTCCTTTGCAGTGGCAAGTCCAGGGTAAAAGTTGCCGCGATGATTCTGCCACTTTTAGGATCGCTATCAGCTTCAACGGTAAGACCAGAAGTTCCGCTCGCGCATTGTGGAAATCGTGCTTGGCCTAGGTATACAGCATTCACCCAGTGCAGTGCAGCCTTGTTTAATTCCTTGGAGACTTATCGCGCTTTATCGAAATCGATGGCAGCCATGAAAATTTACATGTTAGGCCTCGCTGCAGCATTAGCGCGTTTTTTTTTTTTTGCGTTGGCAAGCGTTAGAAGTGCGCGCCGTCTCGCGCTTTGTCCAAGTCGGCTCTAAAACTCGCGCTAGACCTCGTTGCGGGTTGACAAAGTGCACGGCTTTGTTCCTTTCAATGGCAATCCTCTGCCACTACAGTTGGCGCCCTTAATTTTATGATCGCTATCAGCTTCAACAGCAAGTCCAAGAAAAGTTATGACGATCGCGCGGTGTGGAAATCGGCGGTAGACAAAAGGCCGTGCTTGTAGCTACAGACTTACCCGGCTCCAGTGCGCCTTTGTTTATTTCCGTGGCGACTACTCGCGCTTTGTAGAAATCGACGCCAGCCGTGAAAATTTACAAATTAGTCCTCGCTACAGCATTAGCGCAGCGCGCCTTCGTTTCTTTGCGTTCTAACTTGTATGCAGCGCACCTTTGTTTGCTCGTTACTTTTGTTATTTTCAGTCGTTTCCGGATTCCGTCCAAAGAGCCGGGCTAGGTGGATGACTGTTCGCCGAGAGTGGAACCACATGGCGATGGCACTGCATACAGCACGACTTTGGTCCCTGTGTTTTTTAAATAAAAACATCAGATATCGAAAGTCATGGTCGTGTCCGAGGATTGCTTCGACAGCTGGGGCAAAGCCATCGGGACCGCACACGGTGTGTCGTCGCTGCCAAGTGAAGAGGCACAAAACGGCTGTCATCCTTTTTCGGGGTCGCCGCAGTGTTTCCTGGAAGATCACGCGCTTTCCACCATGTGCACGTGTTCTCATTTCCAATTAAATAGGTCCTTCAAACCCTGCAGAAGGCTTGAATTAGGAACTGCTAATATCAAGATGGTAGTTGAGAAACAATAGCGGCTACAATCACAAAGGTGAAGGACTGGAGTTACACGCAAATAAAAAAAGGTTGGGGGTACCCAGATAACAAGCTGAAATGGTTGTGGACAGGACTCCGAGTTGATTGCATTTGGAAGAGAAAGACTTTCATTTTGCAGTGTAAGCTTGCGTCTCTAGAATGAACAGAAAACGTTGCCTCACCCTGCTTGGGCCTGTCGTACGTTTGACCCCACAGAAAAAAAAAGGACGTCTCTAGGAAACTATTTGTGGAATCTTTCCCCCGCTTCAGGAGGGGAGGGGGTGATGGCCTCCCCTTTGTCGGGTTCGCAGCGAGACGCGACGCACGATGGACAAGACGACAAAAGGGAGCGGGCAAAGCCGCCTTTCCGAAATTAACCGTGACTTACAGGTGCCTAGCTGTGTTTGGATTCCAGCAAAGTAGCAGTGGACCTCCGAATCCTCCTCACCCATTCCCACGGGGCTCCGCGTGCCATGTCGCCATGTGCGGTGAAAAGAGCAGTGTGCAGAGTTTAAATGAAACAAGTATGAAGCTATACAATGAAGCCAATTACAGACAGCTAGAGGAATTTCAAGAGCATGCTGTGTGATGCTAGTCATCTCAGTCAAAACTAATGCAGCCAACTATTATTTCGTATTTTTTTGACCCAACAGACATGAAATGTCTGAAGATGAATGTGTACCATACACATCGGTGCATCAGTTGTGATGCCTGAAAAAAGTTGTACGAACATATAAATGTCGATGTCGTGATAATCAGGAATACCGAAGAATTAAGGAAAATAAAAACATTTTTTTTTGTTCGGGCTCACACACCTGCTACAAACATATTTATGCGTAGCGATTTAAATGACTCTGTAGGAAGCTTTTTGGGTAAACAGTACAGTATGGCAGAAAGGAGTCTTTATGAAATGCACTGTGTAGAAATAGCCATACCAGTTCCATGTGATCGTTTGATAAATGTAACAAATACCGTGCAAAGAAGCTTGCTGCATAGTGTAGTTTTTTTGCAAGTTACAGTTTGCAGACCGCTCTGCAGTCACTGGACTGTGATTGTATGTGTGCTGCATGACAGTGTGTGGATTGCAGAGCAGTTAACCAACAAAGCAAAGAGATGCTTGTTCATATCGTTTACCACGCATATAAACATCATCAATGAAACAGGATGTTATGTGTAACATTTGGACATGTTCCTTTTTGGCAGCCCCTAAATATGTTTCCGCATAAATGAGCTAGCTTGTTTTGCAGCAATATAACCACGGGACTGCTGTAACTTGCCACATTTTCAAATTGTGTGAAAATCGTTGCATGTGAGGGGTCACAATCATATCCTGTTTCTTGAAGGCCCCGTCGCTTTGTTGGCAATGCTTGGGCAACCATTACCAGCTTTCCGCATTCATGTGCACTGGGTATGCCCATTACGTGCATGCCTTTCTGCCCATTAATGGCTTACAATGCAAACAGACAAAAAAAAATTACAGAGCACAAGCACAGATAGTGTTTGTAGTCCACACTCTTCTTCTTCTTCACCTCAGTAAATATGGCACATACACACGCGGGGGGATTGGCCGAAGTACAGTGGAGATTGTCAATGAAGTATTTGCACGGGGAAAGAAAAAGGACGTGAGGCGGTGGCGTAGAAGACTGAATCAAGATCAAAATAGAACAATTCAATTAAATTTAATAAATATGAATTACCAGGAATTTAACGAAGCATTTTGGACATGCAACAGAATTTTGTATACAGCTAACAGGGTGACCGATCAGTCGCACTTATGTAATCATGAAGGTAGCCACAAACACTGCTTAACGGGAATTCCTTGGCGCTCGCACCGAACGAGAGAAGAACTGGAAGAGACAGGGGGAGTCCTAACCTTGAAAGGGGGACCTCCAAATACTGCTTTACTTGAACTGTGAACCGCCGGCAGGAGAGGAGAAAATGATCTCATGTTTCGACTTGCCCACATGAGTCACAAAGGTTTGTCGCAGCGAACCCGCATCTGCGTAAGTACAAATTTAAGTCAGAGATTCTGCATCGCAGAAGCAGCATTGACACCTCACAACGCCTTGATTTACCCCACCGGACATTCCATTGTACTTTAAGTGGTGGAAATCCACGGTATTGAGCAACGGATCACTCAAGCTGGCTGAAATATTTTGGAAAAGCTGGAAACGTGAAGTTTCCAACAGAGTGAGGTGAGGGACGGGATAGATTACAGGAGCGCTGAGAGCTGACATTGCCTATAAATCAGCCACCGTTTTAAAATAAACACCCGAATGCCTGCAGGTACCCGGACAAAGCGGATCTCACGCACTGTGCACGGAACAAAAAACCTAAGCGACCGATTCAATAAAGATTTTCCGGAATTTTGGAGAGAGACTAGAACTGAAAGGCAGTCTGCAAGAATAAGAACCCGTGCTACATACCTGGGAATTTTGAGAAGAGCCAAACCAATAGCCAAAAACTGTACGAAGAATATAGGAGTATAACCAGGGATACGAACGGAATAGCTCCAAGCCAGATCCTGCGAATATATCCTAATCGCCGCCTTAATTCTCACAGCTGCCGGAGGCATCAGTGGAGAGAACAGTATGATGAGGAAAATTCTGTAGGTGTTCAGAAAGAAGACCATTTAGGATATTTGCGGGCATATGTTTCGCATGGGACGGGTAAATATGGTCGTAATAGAAGACGGGGTCAGCCTGCGTATCAGCAACTCGTGGCAAGGAGATCAGATCGACCTGAAGCGGAGCTTGCGTGAATCTAACTTGCGGAAGCTGATAGCGTGACCAATGATTCCCATGCATGCCTACTGTCTTTTTCATGACAGCATTCCGGCTCAACCCTTTCTCCATGCTTACACAGACATTTCTCACAACTAGCCGGCCGTAGTATGGAATGAGCTTAGGGAAAATTACCTCTTTAGTCGTTCTATCTGCACAGCTTAGAAGTATGTGAAATGTACTTTGGCTGTGGGTGCTTTGGCCTTTCTCTCTCATAGTCCTTTTGCGAACTAAAATGGTGGACTATATTAACTTCTTCATTACATATTGTGCCATCATTGTCGCAATAACAAAAATTTTGCACATAGTAAAGATCTGCAAGCGCTGAGGATTTGTCTTTAAACTCTGATATCATTATGGATGGAATCAATACAATCTAGAGAGCCGCCGCGGTGGCTGAGTGGTTATGGCGCTCGGCTGCCGGCCCGAAAGACGTGGGTTCGACCCTGGCCGCAGTGGTCGAATTTCGATGGAGGCGAAATTCTAGAGGCCCGTGTGCTGTGCGATGTCAGTGCACGTTAAAGAACCCCTGGTGGTCGAAATTTCCGGAGCCCTTCACTACGGCGTCTCTCATAGCCTGGGTCGCTTTGGGACGTTAAACCCCCACAAGCCATAAACCAATACAATCTAGTAGAACAAGTATAGTGCAGCACATGTATGATTGGTAGTGAAAGACGAATGTTGTTGATGTTGTTAGCCTATCAAAACATGACACACCCACACTGGGCGATCGGCCTAGAATACGGTGGCTATTCACCTGTACTCAGTAATAAAAAAGAAAACCACGCGGGAACGGAACACCGGTGGATGTGCTCAATTTCAGTAACAAACAGTGCAACAAGTAGCAAAAAATATTCCTGAATCAGATTTTACATTGCACAATGAACCGTGACTGTACCAAAGCAATGAGATATAAGTGAAGCATTTCATTCCTTTCGTGACAGAAATGAGTTATTAGGTTTGTTGAATAATTAAAAAAGTGATTTTTGATGGCAGCCAGCATGGGTCGTTTCAAGTTATAGCTCAAGATTACAATCACATCTGATATAGATGACACGCATGCTATGAGAGCAAGATAATTTTTTCCAGTTTTGTGAAAAATGCAGAGGCAGTTTCAAGGCTTGCTTCCCAATCTGATTTCTGACGTGTACACAAAGGCATGCCTATGGACCTCCTTCACCCCGCGACGTCACGAAGATGCGGTGGCGCTGATGTCAGCAGCGACTTTCGCATGGTAGGCAAAACAGCTACCGCTAGCCGGTGCCTACCGCAGCTGCTGATGCTACCGGCGGCTGCATCATGCCTGCGCACTAGAGAAGCAGCATGTATTGATCAGCTGCGTCACTGTTCGATGCACGTAGTAGCATAAAAGGAAATTTAAGTTAGCCCCGATAGGCTTCTTGCGATAAATACTGCATTAGTAAACTGGCTAAAGGCCGTTTCACATGATGCGATTGTTGCCGCAGCGCAGTGCGATTTCTGCCGCTGTGCGACAGAAATGCGCGTCGTTCTCGTCGCAGGGCCACTGCGACAGACTTTCAACAAGTTGGTCGCAGCGTCGGTGCGGTCGCAGCGATGGCCACAGTAGTCAGCCAATAGGAGTTCAGCGACATGACAGGAAAATCTCGAAAACGTCTTATTGAACTTAATAATACATCACGGCTCAATATTATTACTCATGATTACGAAATCAACGCCTGCCACGATGTTTGACATTTATTGCAGCCGAAGAATTTTCGTCCACTGAAAGGCCGCACCGACGCTAGGGTGCCGACGGCACCGACAGAAATCGTTGCCATGTGAAACGGCGGCTGCGATTACCGTTGCAACGGCAGTGCGACCGGGCCGTAATTTTTCGTTCCCGTCGCACCATGTGAAACAGGCTTAACGGGGAATAGGCCGCGGTACTAAAGCGCGAAGTCTGGGAGTCGATCGGCACTGCCACTCAATGTACTTAATAGCATGTAAGTTACTGCGTTCATTCACCTGAACATCAGCATAGTACGCTTATAACTGCGCTAGGAAAAAAAGCACGTATATAGCTGCGCACGCATTTATCACGTTGAGCCGGTGTGCACGGGGCCCCCGCCGGCAGGTTCACTCGGCCCCAAGGAACGCGTTCTTTTGTTAATAGCACAGCATGTTTTAATGGCACGTTTTATGGCATTTGATATTTACTTGAAAGTGTTTCTTAATATGACAGACGTAATTATTTGATTCGAGTAGAAAGAAGTCTGGTAAGTTCATGCGCGGTCACGTTTGCGTGCTTAGAATAGCGCACCTTAAGTGTGCTAAAAGCCACATGCTTTTTCATTGCATCATGCATGTGTCATGTTTAATGATGCAGTCCATGATCGCGAAGCTTGTTTGGAAAGAAGCAGCCGCAGGCGTGCAACTAACAGACGTGTCGAGATTGAGAGGGGGCGCGGCAATGGAAAGTATTTTCGTTATTTATGCACGCGATATGAAACTAAATTTGGTGCAAATATGAAATTGCTATGCTAGTTTCAGTAATGCCTTTATTTTTAGCAATACCTGGTGCAGTTATTGGGTAATTATAATTAACATCCTCGTCAAGTCACCTCAAGGTCTTAAATAATAGAGTAGAAAGTGCGCAAATTTTTTATTCCAGCATGTTCACAAAGCCCTGTTCTGCATATGACGCTATTACTTCTTTTTTAAGATGATCATGTACTTATGCATGCATAGTTACGTGAAAACGTTTCTTACAAAAATAATGAACATAATACTGCACGTGTAGGAAAAAATCGAGAGATAAATTACACTCCTCAACGTCTCAGGAATCGTTTGCGACAAATAGAATCATTCTATTTTCATGCGTTACGAAATTGCGAAGGTGTGAGTGATGCCAATCGCAGAAAATGTGAGAGGTCAGAAAACGAACCTTAAGTTTTATTTCCTCGTTTTTGGCCTCTTCGCTTGCGCTTTGGTCAAGGAAATGCGGCCCTGAACTCAAAGAAAGCCTCAAAGAATTTACCTCACAATTTTCGACGACCACGCATCTCGAAAGCGTACTTTATAAATTTCTGCTGAATATTTTGCTATAATTTCTCGTCACGAAACAGAACACCCCAGGGCTAAGAAAGAAAATAATTCCAGAAATTAAAAATTTTCACCAAATCGACAAGTTTAACAAGGGGAGAGGTCGGCCTGGCTGGTGCGTGACCCTGCGGATAAAAACAGCCGTTAAGCGGGACAGCTAGAGGAGAATGGGGACACGACGCTGTCACTACTTTTCGCACAGCCCGACACCTACGTATGTCAGCAGACGGTGAGCGCACGTCTGCTCTGCCGAAAGAACGCCAGCACATCCTCTCACTACTGTCCCGAAGCAAAATCATTCTGGCTAGAGCAGAGTGTCAAAAACTTCCTATTTTTTTCAATGCCTAGCGTAGAAATCAACGCCAGAAACGCTTTCTGTTTACTACTAACCATATATACAATACACAGTGGCAAACTATTTCTCTGAATACACCGCACGTGGCCAACGCGAGCTGGTGTACTTCAAGAAATTACTAAGCTGTAAACATCAAACATTGATGTGATTCGCAGAAACTGAAAACGCGCCTACAAGCCTTGAAAACCCGCGCTCAACACCTCTCCGCGACGACACTCCCTGGCCCCCTGGCCTTTTGCCTACCACGACCCCGCTAGCGACTGCAGCGCCACCTCGTTTGTTTACAAACATGCAGGAGGTCTATAAATTATTCGTGTGTTACACCAGAACCAACACTACTTAAGTTGGTAAATCATGTTCATTACCTGGGTGTCATTAATAGCAAAAATATACTAATGCTGCTAATCCTATAGAAGAACAAACAGCGGTTTTATGAAGATGTTAAGTAATACGTGATACTGTTAATTGTGTCCATCAGGTAATGAGCTGTACGGCAGTTTCAGTTTCTCTTCTTTTATTTTCAGTTTCGGTTCTCTTACTTTCAGTTTCGCTTCTTCAGAGTTAGATTCAGTCACATGCATATATTGCTTGACACGTAGAGGAGGGGGGTCGGCGGAAACTTGGCGTCAGCATGACATCGCTCGCTCCGGTGTGTCGTTCGATCTTGCATCTACAATACAACAACGTGCCGGCGAGGTAAACCTTTATGAGTTTCACGGGATCCGCGCCCTTTGTACATTCCTGAAAACCCCGGGCCAGCCGCCAATACCATGGAACCAGTGGAAGGCACTGTTTTCTACCTATACTTAGAGGCGCCTGGCGCCTGAGTTTGCTGCATTCAGGCGCAAAGATATATATGCTTCTGCATTCGCGCGGCGTCGAAGGTCAGCGTCGGTCCGGAACGCCTCGCGCCACGAGCGCAATGTTAAAACGAAGGAGCAGGGAGCTCAATTAAGTGAAGTTACGAAAGGCGAAGATGCGTTTCAAACAGCGCTCAGCACTTGCGACCGTCTGTTCTCAGCCAAGACGGAACACCACCGCGGTTCAAGATATGCTTACAGAACCCTGGTGAGCCTGTGAGAGGTTTATATTGCTCAGTTACGCGAACTTGCGAAGAATTGCGACTTCGACAATTCCGTGAACACTGTTGTTCGTGATCAGCTCGTTTCTGGCGTTGCGTCGGACAAGCTCCTAGGATTAAATTGTTGCTCGAAGGTGCAGGGCGAACCGGGAAAAGGCGATTAATAGCTTGTACGAATTAGAGGCGCTTTTTTAAAAATTCAGTGATCACTTTGGCGATGTAAAGTGCGCGAGGCGAAAGCCTTTCTGCACGCACTGTGGCTCCTTCTTTTAACTCTTATTTAATTATTTTTAATTTTTGAAACTGCATTGTCACATACATTATTCTTCCTTTTTATTTTTTATTTTTGTTTAAATTTTTAGTCGTTTATTTATATATTTATTTATTTATTCTGCCGCCGCGGTGGCTGAGTGGTTATGGCGCTCGGCTGTTGGCCCAAAAGACGCAGGTTCGATTCCGGCCTCCGCGGTCGAATTTCGATGGACGCGAAATTCTAGAGGCCCGTGTACTGTGCAATGTCAGTGCACGGTTAAGGAACCCCAGGTGGTCAAAATCTCCGGAGCCCTTCACTACGGCGTCTCTCATAGCCTGAGTTGCTTTGGGACGTTTCATAAACCAAACCATTTATTTTTATCGTTAACGTTTTGTTTCTTTCTTTGGTTATTAATTTATTTCTCAAATTTATTAATGATTAATTACAAACTAATGACTAATTACTAATCACCCATTACTTCGTAATTTCTAAGAGTATATGGGTTATAGCAATTATACCGGTGATGACATCATAGTGTGACAGATTTCGCAGATGGGCAGACAACGATGAGCCATTAAAGGCTTTCGCCTTAAAAGTTTCCATGAAATCGCCTCTTCTGACAGCGTGAAGCAAATATGTAAAGGCAAGTTCGAGCGCCTCTCGTACACGCGGCGCCGTATCGTCATGCACTCAGCTCTGAATCTGGACGCTGCTCACTTGCCACCGTCTACTCCGATGCGTACGTAATAAAGGTGGACATTGCTGTATACCTGGAGCTCCAATCAACATTTGGCCGATTCCACTCATTAGCAGTGCAGAAATTGTTCCAAATGCAAGAAAGTTTGTCATTTCCAAAAAGTACAGTTGGGACAGAGCATCAAGGAAGTATGCAAGGATGGAGATGATGGAGAAAAAAACAAGTGAGTGAAATTCGTGGCTTTTCAGTGCTGCTGCATGGATTTTCAAAATGCCCGTGTTGGAATTCTGCCCACCTACCGCTGTAGCAGTGAGGCTGGTGGTTCTTGGGGGCCCACAGAATCAGTTACTGCGACTTTTTCAGGGTTCTCTGTCCATGTGAACTAAAGGTTTGGCTGATAGTCTATCATGTAGACCCTCTGCAACCACGACCATTGCAGGGGGGAACTGCTGGCGGTTTGGCCACAGCACCAAGTGATCTAAGTCGGCAACGCGCTGTCACATATTTGCAAGGACAATCATACATCAGATGCATTTCTGATTCTCTTAGCTGCTGTGGTTGCCACTGTGCTCACCCAGCTGATTATCTCATATGTCCGAAGCGTGTGGATGAGCCGACTGTCCTGGAAATTATTCAGTGCGACAGGTGCTCACGAGCAGCTGCATATGCCCTGCTGGATAGAAAAAGCTGCTCATATGCAGGCATTGTCTGCACAGCTGGTAGTGATATAGAACCTGGATTGGCAAAGTTAGTTGTTGCTGCTGTGGAAAAGGCTCTTGCTGGTATCCTCGATCATATGATCACGTTCATTGATGCCCTGTCCCAGGTGATCTCAGCACAGGTTGCATCATCTGTTGTGAGCAGCCAAACCATGTCCTTCCTCCTGTGGACTCAGTCCAACCTTCAACCTCTCTTACATAAATGCCAGTGTTGACAAATCTCAGACACAGTCCTTATCTCTAACGTTTTCCCCTCTGACACAGAAATGTTATGGCCAACTGAGAAAACGTCGCGCTTTGTCCTTGCCATCAAAATATGATTGTGCTCATGCCAAGACCACAAAAGGGTTAGTCTTTGGGTATCATGAAGAAAACTGACGTGTTGATAGAGGCTGTTGCCGCCTCCTTTCTAAAGCAGTAATTATGGTGAGATTAGCAGTCCTCTAATAAAATTGTTACTCAATCGCATCCTCCTTCAATGATTTACAGCAGCTCTTACTTAAGCATAGCCCAGACATTATTTTATTGGAGGAAACCTGGATTTCTCCTAATCAGCTCCTCACTTAAGAATTTCCGTGTGTTTAGAACTGACCGCACGAACGGCAGGAGTGGGAGTTTAACATTGATTTCATCCATGAATGTGTCACAAAAACTTATGCTCATGAATTGTGAGATGCTTGCAGTGGATATCCTTGTACTGCAGTGTGACACTCTAACAGCTGCGAATATTTACTTTTCTGCTGACGTTCATGGGATGGATTGCTTGGATGTTTTATTGTGCAATATCTCCAACGTGGCTTTTGCGGGAGTCCTCATTTCACATCATGCTATATGGGGTTTCTGCACAGATGTCAGTTGGCAAGTACTTTGGTGTTGGATATCTGCAAATGATGTGCATTGTTACAACAGCTGTGCCATAACTTGTATGTGGGCTCATTCGCGTTCAGCGGTTGATTTGACTTTCACTGTTAATGGGGTTGGGATATCTTCATGGTCGCCAGTTGACTGTGGTACGTCGAGTGATCACTACTCGGTAAGTTTCATTACAGTGTGAAGCCCCCTTAGGGTGACCGGTTCAACTCAAAAATTCGTTAGCACTGTACAGTTGAAGAAATTGCTAGGTCAAACGCTTTCCTCTGTAGAGTCCTCAGTTAGCTCAAACCAAAGGCAGAAGGAGTTCTCAGCTAGCTCTAGTTACATTGGATATTGCAAAGGCATACGACAGTGTTAAACACAGTATTTTGCTTCATAAACTAGCTGACCTCAAAGCTCCTTCGCACCTACTTGCATAGATAAAAGAGTTCTTCAACGAGAGGCATTTCTTTTGCACTGGTGGTTATTACAATTCCAACACATACGCTTCGTTGAGGGGCGTGCCTCAAGGTTCAGTGCTTTCACCGTTACTGTTTAATATACTCATGCGAGATATTCCTGTCCGCCTGGCTGTCAAGGCCTAAGAGTACATAGACGACATTGCATTCTTCGCTTCTGTGAAGGACGTCCACACTCTGTTTCGGATGTTGCAAGCGTACCTCAATGCTGGAAGCCTGGCTGTGGCCTGGGTCACCTTTAATTGTTAATAAGAGCGCCCTCCTTGTTTTCCCATCAGCATCCCCCCTTTACATCTTCTTGCTGTATCGCAATACCCAAATCCCACGAGTTGATAGTCTATAATATACCTGGGTATTACCTACGATCTGCAGTTAGACTGGTGACTACAAATAAAAAAAAAGTACTCAAAGGTGAGTACGTCCTTGGCAGGTTGGTGAGAATCAGCCACAAAAAATTCCGCATGTACCGTGACACTTTGCTCTTTTTTTTTTATAAATCTTATGTAAGGCCACTACTTGAGTCTGGCTTTGTTCTTTTCTCTGGTTGTCCAAGGTGCAAGCTTCAACCTTTGATTCTTTTAGAGAGACATGATCTGCGTCTTTTTCTTGGATGACCAAAAACTGTGGCCAATGCTGTGTTGCTCTTGGAGGTGCGAATACCTGGTTTAAACTCATTGTTTCAGCTTCTTACTCTGCAAACTTTCCTTAGAGTTTTAAAGCCTATTCCAGGATTGGCTAGCCCCGTATATTTATGATATCCCTGACTCTGTTCTCCTGTAGTATTTGGCCTAGCTATAAGCTCCCTCAGATTAGGTTCACAAATTCTCTGCTATCAAAAATTTTCATCACATTCAGTTTTGTAGTAAAGGTTCACAACCTGTGGACCAATGCTGGTATTTACTTTGAGAACACCCTCCTAAGAATTAAATGCAAAGAATTTTTCTGCAAATGTTTTAAATGGGCTTATAGAAGAGTGTCTGGACAAATTTCCTGCTCATACTGCAATTTTCACAGATGCCTTTCAAGAAAAGGAAACGGTAGCTATTAGCTCTAGATTGCACTTATTCATTTCGGGCCCCTGATTATACACCTATATTTGCTGTTGATCTTCTAGTGATTCAGTTGGCCCTAGATAAGGTCCCTTGCACCGTTACTAATGTCATAATACTTGCTGACAGCCTTTCTGTCCTGACTGCACTCGAATGCTCGAGGGACGCTCTTCTGGGCCATTCTCTAAGATTTTTCATTCCACTACATGTTAAAGAAGTGGGCTTTCACTGGATACCTGGACACTGCGGCAAAACAAAAT
Source organism: Amblyomma americanum (assembly GCF_052857255.1). Lineage (NCBI taxonomy): Eukaryota > Metazoa > Arthropoda > Arachnida > Ixodida > Ixodidae > Amblyomma > Amblyomma americanum. The sequence goes on from NC_135502.1 coordinate 201,529,312, forward strand.
CTGCCCTTTGTGGGGCTCTGGTACCATTTACTCCAAACACTGTGCATTGACAACAGCCTGCTTCCAATGGTTCCTGCATCTGCATTCCTTCAGTCATGAACCTCTCCTTGCTGCAGCGGATTTTCAACATTCCCTTGGAGTGTGCGCTTATGTTGTTCATGGCAGTGCGAGGTGTCTATGAAGTGGGATTCCAAACGGCCCCACTTGTTTTCAAGTGGTGCCACTTCAAAACAAGTGGTCTCGCTATGTGGTCTTGTGGTCTCACTATGCAGATGTTGTTGAGCATCTGTGCAGGCTATTGCGACACTACGTTGCTTTCGCTTGGGACTCTGAGGCACCTGAAGGCTTTCATGAAGTGAAGCAACTACTTTCAACTTGTGAGGCAATGCACTTGTTTGATCCGGCTCTACCAGTGCCCGTGGCCACGGATGTTTCAGAGCATGGACTTTCTTTCCTTCTTTCTTTCTTTATCTCTTTCTTTTTTTTCATTTCAGATACTACAAAACGTTTGCAAAAACTGCTGGGCCAATAGTTGAAGCTAGTATAGGCCCAATGTACACATCTGTTATTACAACAGAAGATGCCAACATGAAACTTGGTTGTAAAGGATCTGTGAACAAAGCAACAGCAAACAACACTCAACAGCAGACATAAAAAGATTGACAAACATAATCCTCAACCTTCGAAAAGTAGAACTTATTAGCAAACAGGAATATGTTAGCCATTTTGATATCAAGTGGTACACTATTCCATATTTTCGCCCCACAATATTGAATTAGGTGCTGACTATAGGCGTTTCGAGATACAGGGTAATTAAAATTAATATTGCTTGCATTTCTAGTATTCTGTTAGGCAACAGAAAAATATTAATTGCGGGTAATTATTTTTTATAATGTTATTTACTACCATTTCGATTCTCATTTTATATAACAAAGGAAACTGCAAAATCTGTAACCTATTGAACAAAGGAGCACTGGGCTGATACCTGTTCGAGTATATTATTATTCGCAGTGCTCTTTTCTGCAAAGAGATAATTTGTTGAATCTAAGATCTGTGTGTACTAGCCCATGACTCGCAGCAGTAGGTCCAATGACAATGAGGAAGAGAAAAATAAATGATCTCCAGCACAGATATTTCCCCCGTGTTCTATATAGAATGTAACAAGCTGAAGCAAGCTTGCAGCACAGGGGATCGATATGTTTGTGCCAATTAAGATTCTAATCTAAGATTACGCTGAACAATTTAATGGCGGCAACTTGCTCAATTAATACGTTATCGAGGCAAATATGTAATCGTGTATCTGTGATGTGTTTTGCCTTGACCTAAACAGGATGTACATTGTTTTCATAGCATTTAATTTTCAGCTTGTTAGCCTTAAACCATGCAGAGATGTTACTTGACTAGCGTGTCTTAGCCTCAATTTCAGTTAGTGTTGCCTGTAAAAACTATTGCAGTGTCATCAGCGTACATCACCATTTTGAATTCTGCAAACAGAAACGAAAATTGTTAACATAAATAGAAAACAGCACAGGGCCTAGGACTGACCCCTGGGGGCACTCCAGCACAGACAGGCTGTTGAGATTATTTTAAGTGTTTTATGTGGACAAATTGTTTTCTGTTAGTAGCGTACCTTGTAAAAAAAATCAAGGACAAATTATTTTCTGTTAGTAGTGTAGCTTGTAAAAAAATCAAGATTGGAATGCCTAAAACCATAGTGCTCTAGCTTCTGAATTAAAATGTTATGACTGACAGTATCAAATGCTTTCTTTAAGTCGAGGAACAAGGCTACAGATATTTCATTATTATGCAAAGATGAACATACTCTTGATCGAGACAATGCCATTACTGCTGTAGATGTAGACCTCTTATTACTGAAGCCTTATTGGCAGTGAGATATGATTCTAGTTCTCTCCAAGTAGTCATTTAGTTGCTTTGCGACAAGTTTTTCGAACACAGTGTTAATGATACTCAAAACCGAGATTGGACGGTAACTGCCTGGATCATTGCTATCCTTTTTTATAAACTGGTATAGCTCCAGCAATCTTCAAAATATTTGGATAAATACCTTCGTAAATTGTGTGATTCATTTTTGTTGCCAGGAGTGGTGCAAGATAGTGAATGTTCTCTTTTAATGCTCTCACAGTAATCCCGTCATGTCCGGTTGCCTTGTTTGCGGCGAGAGTTTTCACGATTGCTGTGATGTTGCAATCGGCAATGGCTTGCGGTAAGAGCTAGGTGTCATGAACACGTGGGTCATTAACAGAGCGCGGTGGATTAGGGATATGAGCGGCAAGCTCAGGGCCAATGTTTGTGAAGTAATTATCAAACTTATCAACTGTGTTTTCATCAATGTGTTCAGGAACTATGTGCCGTTTTAATTGTCGACCAATTACGCTATTTACCACGTCCTGTACAAGCTGTACAAGCTGTACAAGCAGACCCAGTGCTGCAACATGTAATTTTGTACATAACAACCAAGTGGCCTGCTAAAAGTGCCCTCTGCTCTGAGCTGTTGCCATTCTTCAATGTATGGGAAAAGGTGGCACTAATGGAAAATCTGTTCTTACAAGATGAGTAAGAACATTGACGCCAGCTTAGCTGACAGCTGAAAATGAGTCACGCTGCGATATTGTTCAAACAAAACAGAGACTATGCAACCAGTACTGGCGGCCAGGACGTGATAAACAGGTGGAGGATCTTGTTCACTCTCGCCATGGCGCGAGTGAACATTTGTACATTTGCAAATGTGCACATTTGCTAAGCTGCAGATAAATCTGTTAAGCCATCGGTGGCATGGCTACAGCCAATTTCACTACCAGAACATGCCCAGCAGAAATTGCCACATTGTTGGTCTATTTGCAAGGCTAATTAAGGATCGAAAGTTGCAAGTTTGCACTGACCGTGACTGACTTCTACTCCATGTGGCCAGAGGTCTGCTTTGTTAGAAACGTAACCTCCGAGAGTGTTAAGCTTCTAACTGCGATTTTCAGTCACGAAGGATACTGTGATGAGGTACTGACTGATCATGGGCTATATCTTGCATCTGAAAGTTTTGAAGACTTCCTTCAGCAACGGGAATCAAGCACACTTGCTCATCTGTTTACCACTCCCAGAGTAACAGGCAGGTAGAGCTCTCCAACAGAGTACTCAAGGACTTTGTCCAACTTGCAGCAATGGAACAGCGTTCTCTTGCGACTGCAATCTTGGAGTACCTGGCTGTTTACTGCAGCGCGCCTCATGCGACAACTGGAACTGCACCAGCTGTATTGCTGCACAGTTTCACTGCAAGAACTATGATGGACATTGTTGGTTGCCCGAGTACAGGGTTCTCCAATCCAGGACCACAACTGACAAAGCTCCAGGAAGGAGTGAGAAGCAAAACAGCATTTCAGCGAGAAGTACGCTGACAGAAAGAGGGGGCAAAGACTCCATCCTTTTGTCGTGATGACTGTGTGGGTGAAAAAGTCTCTCATTGCTTATAAGGGGGATCTGGTCTACAGCAAGGCATTGAAGGTTGTGGGACAGAAGGGGCCTGGTTCATTGCTCCTTGAAGATCACCATACATGAAACGCATCCAAGTTGTGTCAGGTGCCGGAGACATCGGCCTGATAAACGCGTTGCAAACAGGTATACATGTCAACTCTCCCAGTGGGTATTCCTGGGAAGCTATAAGCCCTTCCAACTTCCAAGGACTGGATGAAGATAGCGCAACAGGCTGAGAGTTTGGAAGCTGAAGATGTGGCATCAGAACACGCAGGAAAAGGTGAAGTCCAGTAGCCAGACAGGTGTCCACTCGAGTATCACGACCGCCTACATGATTGAATGATTATGTTGTGAAATAGGACTTTCATTCTTAGCATTGTCTAATTTTTTTAAAGGGGGAAGAATTAATATGTGTACGTGACGAAGAAAAATAAAAGGGAAGCGGGTACAAGATGGTGATGCCATAGCATCATGCATCCGGTTCGTCATTTGATCTTCGACTTACTATACAGCACAGCACATTATGCACGGTGGCGTCTAAGCAGGAATCAACTTTTTCCCCTAGTATCACAGTTGTGCACAAAGTTCTTGGGGTTCATTCTGCAGATTGGTCACTGATGCTTGCAATAAAAAATTACTTGTCAAATTTGTAATGCCGTTTTTCTTTGCACAGTTATTTTCCTGTCACAGTTACCATTGTGAATAATACATCCGTAATGTTTTGTAAAGACCACTCACTGGAGTGTTCTTTTGAAAAAGTGCGTACTGTCTTTTGAGCACAAAATGTGCCTAAATGCATAAATATCACCTGAAAGCCACATAACACGTCACTAATCATACTGAATTTCCTTTGGGGAAACTAGTAGCATAGCAAGCAATTTGGCTGAATGGTGACTTTTTGGTTAGCTGTGATGAATTGATAACACTCAGCAACAGACCATTAGGTGTTGAATTAACCTGTGATATTATGGATCTTGCAATACAATTACTTGAAATAGAGTAAAAAATTATCCTGACAACTTCTAGACTGCCATAAAGCCAAACCCCTACCTGGACATAACCGCTTTGAATGCCTACAGCACACCAGCCCCCAAGTCTCAATGTGCTCATCTACTCAAAATTTTTGTAGCAGTGTTGACCTATATGGACATTACTTCTCCTCCATTAGGTGCATTGCACAGTACAAAAACACAAAGTAATCATCACCTCCATTTCAATGAAATTGTAATGAATACATCTTACAGTGTGCATTCACTGCTTTCATCTGCGCTCAGTCATTATCAAGAGGTCTAGTTCATCTTAACCAACACTAGCAAGCCTGATTCTAATCTTAAAATTTGGGGATGATTCATCTACACTCATCACCACATCTCAGTATTGAGCACTGTTTTAAACTTCAGAGCATGGCATACATATGCAAATAATTAACTACCTCACGGAACACAGTTTCTATAAGCACCGGCTTTTCATAATTGCTATGTGTGTAAAATGCTACTCACCAGATTTGTTAATGGCCAGGTATTAAATACATGTTAATATTATTCCTGTTTACATTTCAGTTCCAAAGCTGACACATATTTTAGATTTTATGGCATTTGACTGTGTTTCCCACCTCGGGCTGTTTTTACAATCACCCTGACGCCTTTGCAATGATACAGTTTTCTATCATTTCAAATTACTTTAATTATTTTAGTTCTTCCCAGGAAAATTAACATGTAGACTCTTTCAAGGTTGTCTGAGTGAATTTGGCCTTTTACTGTTTTTAATCTAGATATGAACAGCTTAATACTCATCTGTATGAAGTCGCGAGCTAGATTATTCACTGATGATGCTTTGATTTACCTCAGTGTGATTACTCATATGGACTGCTAATATTAAAAGTCACATCTCAATTAGGTAACAATTTCTTGTTCCTTAATGTCTCTAACTGTCACTAAAGCTGAATTCATCATTCACACTGTACCCGAATATCCACCAGATAGTTTCCAGATAACAGTAGTGTGTACTTATCACAAGATATGAATATCTTGGTGTTCATCTTCAGTCATATACCTGTCATGGAATCAAAAGAATAACTGTGTTCTGCTAACACCTCCCTGGGATTTATTGAACATCTAGAATAAGCTCCTGTAAATGAAAAAATGACTTGCATACATTACACTAATCCTAGCCCAAAACTAGGACATGCATCACACATTTTGGATCATGATCAATGTAACCTAATTAGTGACACTGAAGGCTTGCAAAGCCGTAATGCTTGTTTAATCTTTTCTCATTATTCAAAACACTTCAGCATCTTAGTACTAAAAAACTTGGCTGAGTTGCATAAACTGGCATATCACTGAAAGCTTCTATAAATTTAACCCTTCATACATTGTATCATTCATGTTTTCCTGCAGGTTTCTGTCGGCTACCACCCCTCCCCGTCATCCCTCAATTCATCTTTCTGCATAGTGACCACCCCTGCAAAGTTAAATGCACCATTGTGTCTCGCAACTCATTTTGCAAGATCATTCGATCATGCCGGCCAAAGTCATACACTAGTACAACTTGATGTTACACATCACAGCAAACACAAGCCTAACTAAATTTTAAGGTCAAACAGATTCAGACATTGCCATGTGAACTGTATTCTTTATATTGTGGGAACAATTTTCGTGGCTTATGTTTTCCTTAGTAAACTGTTCTTTGCTTGTCTTGGTGCCCTTACATGCCACATCCCTTTGTGCCGTACTGTGTTTAACCTTCCTCTTTTATCAGCACACCACTTTGTTTTGCAGCTTGCAATTCTGTTTCTATTGACGTTACTATTCCTTTGTTAGCCGGCATTTTACTGCATCGCATGAATGCGGTTTCTTTGTACCTTAAAGCTCTTTTTTCTTCAATTTATTTTTATTACTTTTACTGTATATAATATTTTAGTCGTTTTTGTGCTTCAGCTACTGCCCCCCCCCCCCCCCCCCCCCCCCCACGTGAAAATCATTGCAATGAGAACCTTCGGGGATACTTTGAATGAATGAACAAATAAAAATGAGCAAAATGGCTACTGTGCAAAGCTGCCTTTGTGTGCCATGAAGTTCACATCATTAAAACTGACAGAATGCCTCCATGGCATTACTCTTAAATGAGAATGGGTCAGAAAGCAATGCTAGATGCGAACAAACTAATCATGCCATGACATACCATGAAAACAACACAGATACGTACTGCACCAGCCTTCTTGCATACAATGAAACATAGCTGGACTGAAAGCAAATTGTATAATATATGAATATCATCTTGAATACTGAAAATATGCATCATGCCAATGAGACATTAATGAAGCCTTAAGCAGTGCCTGTAGCTGCTGAACCAGCATGCTCCATTAAGCAGTATTATGAGGGGGATAAGATTTTGATGCATGCTTCTGTTTCACTTAAATATTGGATTTCTGTGTTGCGTAGCTACGTAACCTTTTAATTTTGAAGCAGTGCGGGCATCAGATTTTTGCGTTTTCATGTTTCAAATAACGTGTTGGACATTAGTATAGATGAATAACCCTGTTGTATTCCCCTTCCAGCTAGCATAATTTATAATTGGATTTCTTCTTGATGAATTTTTGGTTCTGGTTTCAGCTACCCAATGATGGCGATGACATATGTAAGGTGTGTTTAGGTCATGTCAGGAATGAAAAAAAAGTACAGTATAAGCACTAAAGTAGACTTTTACTCCACTACAACGCTTAAGCCAGCCTGAAATTACAGCGAACAATGTATGAGCAATTATATTGCTTTTTTTTCATGCCCGACGTGACCTAAATGCACCTTAAGTGCCGGAACTGAAACATTGTCAGGAAGAAATTTGTTGTAAATTATTTAGCGGCCGTAGGCAAGTGCCAAGTGATGACCCGTCTATACTGATGTTTGATGCATCATTTCAAAGATGCAAGCAAAAATTTTGTGTCTATACCTCTTTAAACTCAACTCTATACGCATACCAGAAGATGATCATCCAAGCTTTTGTTACCGATGTAGTCTATTGTAATGTAAACAGTAAATATTTGTGCAGTGCTAATTCAATAATTATTTCATAAAAAAAAGGCTGTGACAACTTGCATGCATTCTTAAAGAGTTTGCCATGCAGCTGTTCTAATGACTGTCACTATGAATGCAGGCTAATCTATCTTACCTATTCGCTCAGTGAAATGCTGTGTGGCCCATTCGGCAGATTCTACAGTACTGCAACAACATAGCATTTTGAACAGTGTTATGCATAGTGTTATTGTGGTCCCTTTGTCTATTTTGTACGCTCACTTAACCATATCTCAATTCACACATCAGTTCAGTTGTCACACCTCAGTGTATCTACTTTCATTTATATGGGTGCTTAAGAGAATAGGTAAACAAAATCTACAATGCATCAATTGTTTTTATTGGAAAGAATAATTTACGAGAGCTTGCGGTGACAACTTGCATCTTTAAAAAGTGTTGCAGCTTTGTTTATTTCTACACTGCACGCCGGACAATGCTGGTGATAAATTCAAACCTCTGGATGCATATACCTGCAAAGAGATTGGACGACAACACAGCTTCAGGAACAAAATAGATATAGGTTTATTTCAGTGCTATGACAAGCAGATTGCAATATACTAGAATCTGAAGAAAATGTAAGGCATAGTATATGTTGCGATCTTCTAATTATTTCAATAACTGATGATAATGACATCTTCAGTACAATCATGAAAGGCCACGAATGTTGTCTTCACACTCTCTTTGGTTGTTTGTCACCTGAAAGACATCACAACAGCACAAATTAGAACAGTCATCACTTTTAGCTCTGCACACACTTAACTCTAATTTGACACCACATAATAGTACCATGTGCTACTTAGAGAGTTGTTCAGAACATGTCTACATCAAGTTGCACCTGAACATCAACTTTGTGAATTGCCAGCAATGTGCAACTATAGACCTGACGAAAAAAGAAGCATGTACAGGTGAGGAATGTGTCAAGGCAGTGAAATCCCTGTTGGTCCACAGGTGCACGCACCAATCTTACCAAGCACCTTGTACTTATAAGACACACCATGCCAGAAGGGGCCCTCAATTAAACAAACTTATTGCGCCTTTTGCAAGCTGTACACTTCAGGTGCTTGGTTAGAGCCTCCCTATCCGCCACCTGGGAGACGCGCTCGCTAGCAGTCAGGTTCTGCCGAAAAAAAAAATGGTCTGGCTTAGCCAGATGCAGCAAAACCATTGTGCTGCAGTTGTTTCAGTGTGCAACACACTGCGCTGAAAGGAAAATATACTTACCTGCAGCATATATGGCCGGTATGGAGGTGCCTCTCGCGCTCTAACGCACACACCATCCTACTGGTACCACAAAGCTGCTGCTGAAAGGAAAATATACTTACCTGCAGCATATATGGCCAGTATGGAGGTGTCTATCGCGCTCTAACGCACACACCATCCATCTGGTTCCAGACAGCTGCATACCTCATAGGTGAGGTCTATAAGTGCACAGATGAACTTGTAGAAGGGTTGTAAATCTGAAGAGAGTGCCATAGAGTCGATCCCATTTTTCATAAGTAGTTGTGTCCTGGAGATGTTATTATAACAGTTGCCTCAGCATTGCTGTTAAGGATGTGCTTTTTTATGTTCTCCTTCTGAAGCTCAGTTGGCTTCGAAAAACTTGTACCTGAGCTGGAAAGCCTCTGCTTCTTAGTGGAATGAAACCTGACTTGGTGTTCGATTTTCTTGTTTGCTGGCTTTCTTGATGCGTGGGGCATTTCTTCTTTCTTAGTGCCTTCATAAATCTTCAGTACAGGGTCCAAAAGCTTGCTGGCCTTGTTGTGCACTTCTTGAGGAATTTCTTTCTCTGCGACATACTCTTTGAGCACTTCCATCTTGGCCAAGATCAAGTCAGAGTTTATCATGCTTGTGGAGGCTTGTGCTGTTTGAACACTTTCTAAGATGTGGAAGGCCTCGCTTGTCTTTGAATTGGATGACACTACTTCAGTAGCTTTCAGGATCTTCTGATCTCTTCCTTCAGGTGTGCCAGCGATGACCACACAGTGAATGTGTTTGCAGATCGTCAAGCACATTCGGTGCTCCTCACAATCACATGAATAGCTATGCACACACACCATGCACTCGCTGCACTTCAGAGGGCAGCAGGCACTACCTTTCTCTTTTGAGATCCTGTATGTGAGGCCTCTTGTGGACTGGGATTGCACAGTCCATGTTCCGTCTTCATTCCTCTTGGCAGGCATAGTAATTTCCACAGCAGATCTGTGGTTCTTCTCGATGCGGCTCATCTTGCTCGTTCTCTTTCCTTTCACAATGTGTTCTACCCTCTTCATCAAAGACTCGTATGTCATGTCCATCAATGCAGTGATGAGCCTGTCAACACGATGATTCTTCTTACCTTCCAGGAAACTATGCTTTAAAGTCCTGTGCATCCTTTCAAGATACATGTTTGTGTTGATGCCAAGCCCAGTTCGAAAACTGTAGGCCCACATCTCCAGGCGGTGAGCATAGTTGCCTCTGAAGTAGTGAAGAAATTCCTGATGCCTGGGGTCTTTGTTGGCCAGAAATGACTCGAGAAGCTCAGCCACCTCATCCTTTTCGGGGCACTCTAGCAGTGTACGAACAGCATGGTAAACATCTACTGCGAGTTCTTTTCCTTTTATCTTCTCAGTAATCCTTCGCTTCCAATTTTTATCCACATGCCATGTGCAGAGTAGTCGATGTTGAGGTGGACCCATGACTGTTGACCAGGCCTTGAAGTATTCGGATGCATCATCTGTCATGAAAGTTCTAGCTGAGAGGGCTCCTGTGGAGGACTTCAGGGATTCAAAGAATGCTGCCAGGGTTTTCTCATTCATCGTGCTGCAGATGAAGTAAGCCATAGGCAATCCTGCTCCATATTCATCCAGCACCAGAACAGTCACCAGTTCAAATTGGTACCCTGTTGTTCCACGTGTGGAATCAACACAGACTGTTCCTGTACCCAAAACTTTCAGCAGCTCTTCCTCTGGCTCCGTCATTAAGGCAAGAGCAAAGTCTTTTGTACTAAAGGTATTCGTTGGGTCAACAACTCCCTGCTCTTTGTACAAGCGAACAACAGGTTGCCCCTTGTTTCTCATGCCTTGCACCCATATGCTTACACTCACAGCATCATTATCGTGACATCTTTCAGGAACTGTGAGGTTATATTGCCGCTTGATGTTTTGCAAGTCCATGCGATTTGTCAAATGCAGAGGAGTTAGCTTGCTTGTCACTGATTCCCTTATTTTCTTCAATATTGTCCTCATGGGCACTCCTTTCAAGAGGTCATCCGCAATGCTTGCTTTTTCCTGGTCAGTCATACTCAGGTGTTCAACATCTGCATCATGCCCATAATGCGTCCTTTGGTACGAGACCTTGACAGTACCCTCGTCTCTTGTAACGATCATAAAAGAAAGGCATGTCTTGCCGCACTTGCAGCTTCCCTGACTTTTCATCGCACGAGTTTTGTTGCCTCGGCCTGGTCGTGCCACTCCTGACCTATGGCAAGTGTAGTAGGCCCTCGTACATCCGTTGGCGAGCCTTTTTTCACCTGTGGATATTATGAACTTGCACAGCTGGCTCGCTTCCTCCTGTCCTTTCCAATCATGGAACTCTGTAAATTGCATAAAAATATACGTTAGAAAATATTGTTTAGAAAGGTGTTAAAACTGAAGGCACTGTCAATGTCAGTGACGAATGAACAATGCTTGAAAAATATTTGACAAACATTGAGGATTATGTGTAGCATAATTTCATGTATACACTGTACATACCAAAAAGAGGAACTTTGTACCTTGCAGAATATACAGCATTCAAACGCCCAATGCAACTATATCACGAATGTTCGCGATACTTGCGCTATATGCTTCTGTTGCCATCACCTGGCTCAATATCTGCACGCGTGTTTGCTAGGTGTCCCTAGTTACCCACTTTAACGCTGAAGCATGCAATTGGGTGGTGGAATCCTGGAATGCGATCCCTTCGTGTTATCGTTTGTGGACGCCTGCGCCCGATTAAGAAAGTAATAACAAAGATATTAAAGGCAATGATATCAGTCTGATTTTAAGGGGGTATGGTAGGGTAACCCCCCCCCCCCAAAAAAAAAAAATCTAATTTGGAATTTTGGCACAGAAAAATCGACTGCGCTATGCGGAACAATCCTGTGGAAGCACGGCCTCGAGCTCCCGCTCAAGGCAGTTTAAATGTCGCGCAGGAGTGTGCCGCGCGGCCTGGCGTTTAAAAATGACGAATGCAGTTCGGAGGCCGGTTTGTTTATCGTTGTCTTTGGCGGTTTTCTTCATTATGGCGTGTTTTTTTCTTGCTTGTGTGTGTGTGTGTGTGTGTGTGTGTGTATGGCATGTAAATGGTGCATACTAAAAGATAATATATCGTTGTAAATATTTACTTTTATGGCATATATGCCGATAGAGGTGCTCTTGTAGCGTGTTTCGTCTTTTTGTGTGCGAGTGTGTGTGTGTGTGTGTGTATGTATGTGTGTGTGCGTGTGTATGTGTGTGTTTCGCGTGTTTGCATAACTGCGGTCGTGATCGCTTCTGCTTCTGTTTCGAATCTCAAATATAGTACTTGCCCAGAAGATGGAACGATCAAAAATGGCAGATGGCAAAGGGAGCATAAAGAGAACATTAAAAATAATCGCTTCACTAGCAAGAAGGGCAGTGATAAACCGGCACGATGACGCGCGCAAACTTCACGAAACCTGATCCTCTCGGTGGTGAATCCTACGATGTAGAAGGCTCAAGTACGACTGGCTACCGTCTAATCGACTTTTCTCTTCCCTGCAGCTTCTTGGAAGATGTTGCTGTGAGCAATACCTCTGAAACACGTGGGGCAGGGGATTCCTCCTTTCTGTTTTGTTCATATGCTTCGATCAGTGATTTGATGCTCCCCTGCTCCACGTGTTTTAGAAATACTGGCGAAAATCGTACTCGAATATCACAACTTCGAATTCAACAATGAACACTGTTTACAAATTAACGGCACAGCCATTGGTACAAGGATGGCCCCCACCTACTCCAACATCATCATGCATAGTATTGAATCTAAATTTTTGAAAGATTGCCCCATTAAGCCCACCTTATACAAACGCTACTTGGATGACATCTTTTTAATTTGGACTGAAACAGAGCAAGAACTCATACATTTTATTGAAAACTTCAACCTCGTCAACCTCAATATATCTTTCTTTCACTTACACGTACTCCCGCACTACAATTAACTTCCTAGATGTTGAGATTTCGGTAAACGAAGGCTCACTTAATTACCACTTCTGTACATAGAAAACCGACGGACCGTCAACAATGCCTACACTTCCAAAGCTGCCATCCTCGTCACTCTAAAACAAGCATCCCAAACTTCTCAGGCACATCGATTTAAAAGAATATGTTCTCACGATGAAGACTTAGTAAAAAATTCCAAACGCATATGCGAGAAGTCCTCATTAAGCAACGATACCCCCCCCCCCCCCCTCCCCGCCATTGTCGGCGATGCCTTTGAAAAGGCATGCATCTAAACTCAACCGAGAGCAAATACTGGAGGGACGTCGATCGATACAGCGAGCAAACAGATCACCGGGAAAATCTCGTACTTGCCTTCACCAGTAACCCGCCTAACGTGCGTAACAAAATCCTCAGAAAACATTTCAACATTCTCGAACAAAGCGAGCGCCTCGCCAAAATTTTCACTACTCCCCTCACACAGTCTACACGCGACCGAAAAACATTCTAATACACTCAAAAACAAATAACTGGCCAGTTTTGGGGTGTCGACCCTGTGAAAAAAGTAGATGCCAGGTCTGCAAACACATGCAAACATCAAGCTGTGCACAGCTTGAGGCTTCAAATTGAAAATTAATGGCAAATTTGATTGTGATTCCTGCAACGTAATGCACCTCCTAGAATGCAGTGTGTGCAGTATGCACTACATTGGGCAGACTGTTAACCCTGCACGAATTCGCTTGAATAACCACCGCGCGCATATCTTATCCCTACCCAACCTTCCCTTGTCAAAACACATTAATGAGAAAAACCTCCCATTTGATGCTTAAGTCTTACAGGGTGGGTTCCACAACACCCGAGAAAGAGAGCAACGTACGCGAGTCGTACTTTATTCACAAATTTGAGACAATTCCTCACGGCATTAATGAAAGTCCGGGCGTATTGACCTTAGGAGCGCCGACTTGACCAACCTCGGTCGTTTCTCGCCAGCGGAATCTTTGTGTGTTTGTGTTTTCATGCACAGTGCACATGTCTCTAGTTAAGCTAACTGCGCCGCTTTCCGCCTTGACTATGCGTGCCGATCGAAGAGGCTCCAGAGAAGTTCCCTGCCCTGTCTGTGTTTGATTCTGTTTATTTGTTTACTCGTTATGGCCAGCGGCACCCGAGTACGTGCATCTATAATTCTTATCTGTTCCGCGAATCCGACACCGTCTGTTTCCGTTCTGTAGTCGCCGCCGCTGTGCCTTGAGAGGTGCCTTTTCTCCCCTCCCACTCCTTTTCCTTTCTCTTTTCTTTTTCTGCCCGCTGCCCGCGGCTGCTTGGTAGACAGGGCCGGAAGCGGGAGGGGAGAAAAGGCACCTCTCAAGGCACAGCGGCGGCGACTACAGAACAGAAACAGACGGTGTCGGATTCGCGGAACAGATAAGAATTATAGGTGCACGTACTCCGGTGCCGCTGGCCATAACGAGTAAACAAATAAACAGAATCAAAGACAGACAGGGCAGGGAACTTCTCTGGAGCCTCTTCGATCGGCACGCATATTCAAGGCGGAAAGCGGCGCAGTTAGCTTAACTAGAGACATGTGCACTGTGCATGAAAACACAAACACACAATGATTCCGCTGGCGAGAAACGACCGAGGTTGGTCAAGTCGGCGCTCCTAAGGTCAATACGCCCGGACTTTCATTAATGCCGTGAGGAATTGTCTCAAATTTGTGAATAAAGTACGACTCGCGTACGTTGCTCTCTTTCTCGGGTGTTGTGGAACCCACCCTGTAAGACTGTTAAGCATCAAATGGGTGGTTTTTCTCATTAATGTGTTTTGACAAGGGAAGGTTGGGTAGGGATAAGATATGCGCGCGGTGGTTATTCAAGCGAATTCGTGCAGGGTTAACGGTCTGCCCAATGTAGTGCATACTGCACACACTGCATTCTAGGAGGTGTATTACGTTGCAGGAATAACAATCAACTTTGCCATTATTTTCCATTTGAAGCCTCAAGCTGTGCACAGCTTGATGTTTGCATGTGTTTGCAGACCTGGCGTCTACTTTTTTCACAGGGTCGACACCCCAAAACTGGCCAGTTATTTGTTTTTGAGTGTATTAAATGTTTTTCGGTCGTCTGTAGACTGTGTGAGGGGAGCGCTCGCAAGCTTTGTGTACAGTTTCACCGCAAATGAGCCAGCGACCTGTCATCTGGAATCTCGTCATCTGTCCGTCTTTTTGCGGATGATTGCGTCATTTATCGCCGCATATCTGATAACACTGACCAGGAATTATTACAGGACGACCTAACTAAAATACAGAAATGGTGCTCCGACTGGCTCATGCAGCTTAATATTTCGAAATGTAAATGCATGCACATATCACGCAAACGTTCCATTACTAATTTCCAGTACTCCCTGAACTCTGTGGCGCTGTCAGTAACGAATTCTTACAGGTACCTTGGCGTCGAAATAACGAACAAATTAACATGGTCAGATCACATTATCAAACTTTGCGCAAGCACTTCCAGAGCTCTTGGCTTTATCCGAAGATCACTATCAATGTCCCCTGCACCAATCAGACAACAAGCATACGAAACATTCATTCGCGCTAAAATGGAATATGCCTCAGCAATATGGAACCCTCACCAGGTCTACTTAATACAACTGCTCGAAGCTATCCAGAATCGGGCAGCGCGCTTCATAACGTCGCAGTATTCGTCTCGACACAGCGTTACCAACCTAAAATCGTCTCTCGGCCTTGAACCATTAGCATTCCGCAGAAAAGTATCAATTCTTTGTCTTTTCCACAAACTATACTTTAACTTCCCCGCACTACGCCAGACTTTGTTATCCACTCCCTCACGCTCATCTCGCCGATTATTCAACTCCCTCAGCATTCAGCGGTTGCATGGTTCATCCAACGCTTTCAACAAATCTTTCCTTCCCATCGCCATAGAGGAATGGAACTATCTTCCTGAAACCGTTGTCATCGAAACTAATCCCACCAGATTTAGGCAGCTAATAACAGACCACTTGATCCAACTATAGCTACTTCCCTCGCGATGCTCTGCGTGCAATTTGAACTGCTTGTGTTATTGTGACACCCCCCCCCCCCCCCCACAAGTGTTTTCCCACTTATTTAATTTCCGTACTTTTTAATGTGTAATTTATATACTACTGCTTTGCCATGTATATTCTGTTCTATTTGAATCACCTGACGCTAATTTCACGTCAAACTTGTTATTCTTGTTATTCTTGTTATGCTTTTTTATGCTTACATGCCTTTGTGTGACCGTTTCACATCACTGTCTTCCCCCCCCCCCCCCCCCCCCCTTATGTAATGTCCCAGACGGGATCTTTAAGGGTTCAATAAATGATGATGATGATGAGCGGCTGAGGCCGGGAAATTTTTGAGTCTTCACGATAAAAACGCACAATACTGTATATGCATTCGCACAAACTTGCAAAAAACATTAAAGCAAAACAAAAAAGGGCCAAAGAGGCATTGCAGGCAAATTCATGCACGTCGCGTTGCATACATGTCTCATTACCTTTGTCGTTCCCAAAGGACAGTTGCAGATTTTCGGCTGGAAATTTGTGCACCACGTTGCAGTGATGAACCAAATTTTCGAGCGTTGATAGCTGGCTGCTGCATTGATCGCAGCGAAGAAAAGCTCCTTTTGCCTCCAACTTGTGGACAATCCTCATATGCTGCAGCATGTTCTTCCGCTGAGTGAAGACTTTGTCGCAGACGCCGCAACGTCGACCACGATCGTCGTGACGCAAATCATGGTCACCGTGCTCAGGTTGACGTTCACTCTGGTTTGGAAACACTGACGCCATTCTGTTCAGAAGTGCGCATGCAGTGTGAAAGCGCAGCGCATCAGATTATCTTTTTTAATCCCGCGCGCGCTGTCAAAAACCTGGGGAATTCCGAGAAAACTCTAAAGAAAATGTGTCTGTCCCCAACCGGAAATGACGCCATTAAAAATCACGTGATTATGACGTTGCAGACGTGACGTCACATTTTTTTGACCAATCAGCGTTTTCAGCCCACCGACCCGCAATCGCTTGTGTATTTAGGCGCCGTTTCGGGCGCCTTTTCAGCAGTGGCGGCACCACTCTAATAATATAGCTCTCGTTGCTTCCTTTCCTGGCCCGGACGAGATGACTTTTCCCCCAGAAAACTGCCTTAGTCTCAGTTCCTGCATTCAGTTGTGGCTGGTAAGCAAATGTGCGAAACTGTCGTTATGAGGAGCAATGCCACAAAGGCATCATGCCGGCCAAAGCTTTCACTTTCCGCTCCCATTCGGCACGCACGCCATTACGAATACCCTGGCCCCGTTCCTGATGTTCGCCAGCTTCTCTGGGCAACAGTACGCACGCGTGTGGCGCCGCTCGTGACTCGCGGGTACGCCATCAGTTCACCTCGACTGAAAAGTCGTCTAGGCTGCGCCCTCGCTCGCACCGCCGCATCGAACTCCATGAATCCTTTGACAACCGACGTGCGAGTCAAAAGTCCTTAGCTACTGCCGGACATCCGACATGATACTCAAGAGGCCGCAACATATTTCACTCCTTCGCACTGCCCCTCGACGCGTATGCACCGAAGATTGCAACGCAGAGGCTCAGCGCAAGCTCCCGAAGCGGCGTTTTGTTCCGTACTTGGCGCCAATAGTAGCAGACGACGGTATTTATTTCTATATCAGTTGTTACTTTTTTTTCTCTTCACGTAATCAGATTCTGTGGATACGTAACCTGGCACCGCCTTGATGGTTACGTCACGCCTACGTCACA
This sequence comes from Amblyomma americanum, assembly GCF_052857255.1. Lineage (NCBI taxonomy): Eukaryota > Metazoa > Arthropoda > Arachnida > Ixodida > Ixodidae > Amblyomma > Amblyomma americanum. The sequence goes on from NC_135502.1 coordinate 201,546,839, forward strand.
ATTTGAACAAAATGGCGAAATGTCGAGAATAGGCCCCCTGGCCTCATACACAGGACCGCATTACCGAAGGTCAGGCTAGGGACCATCACCCCTTTCCGGATCCCTCTTACCACCTCATACCTATCGTAATTCCACAGTGCCCTATTTTTCATGACAGCTGCATTCCTACTAGCTTTATTCATTACATATTTTTCATGCTCTGTCAGATACTCACTTGACGTGGTCGCTAGCGGTCCTTGTGGCGGCCGCTTCAACACATGCGCTCATTACCGCGCGGTCGTGGCGCGCAGTAGCCGTAGCTCACGGCTCTGCGGCAAAGGGTTAGACTGGGATGCAGGGAACATTTATGGCTAAAAGGAACAGTGGCAGGCAAGCAAACACTCCTTGGCTTTGTATACCTGTGGACAGGGGTTAATGCCAAAGAGGAAAACAGGAAAATGTTAGAATGTATTGCAAGCGACATTGATGAGCTAGGAGGACAGGGCGAGATAATTATATTAGGCGACATGAATGCACACATAGAAGACCTGGATGGGTACACGGATTCGACAGGAAGCATGCTGCAGGACATGTGTGACAGGCATGATTTAGTTGTATGCAACAGCACCGAGAAGTGTGAAGGGCTCATAACATGGGAGGCGGGGAGTCTGCACTCGACGATAGATTTGCACTAATGTCACAGAGGATGTGTAACACATTAGGGGTAATGAGCATAGATGAAGATGGTTCCAGAAGTCTAGGTAGTGACCACAAGCGTATCAAACTGAGCTTCAGAAGAAAAAGCAATGTAGGACTGAAGCAAGATGAACAATCAGGGGGAAATTTTTACTCAGAAAAGCAATTGGAAGTAGCAGCCAAACAAATCGAGAAAGTAATTTTTGAGGATAGTGAAACAGAATGGACTTATACCAAATTAACTCGATTACTGGAGCTAGAGCTAGCTAAGGTGCGAGTAAAGCTAAAAGGGAAAAGATGCAAACCTAAGAGTTGGTGGGATGAGGAGGTCAAGAAAGCAATAAAAAAGCGCAAGGAAGCATCCAGGGAACACAGATACTCCAAGAAGAGGGGGGAACCAAAGCCCGAAGTAGACAGAAAATGGGATACCTTCATAAAGTGTAGAAGGGACGCATCCTATTTGATTAATGAGAAAATTAGAAGAAAGGGTGCCCAATGGATGCCAAAAGTAAATAAAAAGGATAGAAAAGCAGCCCGAAAATTCTGGAAACATCTAAATGCAATGAGTAATAAAACTAGGCTAGAACAAAGGTTTATTGTTACAGATGAGAGTATTCGACTAGAAGGGGATGAAGCAATAAAACACATAGGAACAAGGATGACGGAAAAATTTTCAGCAAAGCACGTGGTACATAATTTATCGAAGGAGGATAGACCGGTTACACCAATAGCTTCACTTGAGCAAGGAGAGTGGGAAAGGGCAGAGAAGAAGGTTCCTAGTGGCACATCAACAGGACCAGATGGTATCCCGATTATGTTGATAAAGAAGTTAGGACCAAAATCCAAGCAAACATTAATACAGGTAGTGAACAAAATGATAGTGGATGAGAAAGTCCCCGATGAATGGCGATTAAGTAGAATGAACATGATATATAAGGGAAAGGGGGACAAAGCAGACGTAACTATCGCCCCATAAGAGTGACATCTGTAGTTTACAGGGTGGTGATGCAAATTATAAAGGATAGACTGCAGGCTTGGGTGGAGAACGAGGGGGTGTTAGGGGAACTACAGAATGGGTTCCGGAAACAAAGGAGGTTGGAGGACAATCTATTTTCATTGACACAGTGTATAGAAATTGCGGAAAAGGAACATAGGCCCTTATTGCTAGCATTTCTGGATATTAGGGGAGCCTATGACAACGTTACTCAGGAGCATTTGTGGGACATATTGGGCACATTGGATGTGGAAAATGGAGTAATTAATCTTTTAAAAGATATATATAGAGGTAACAGAGTGCTCATAAAATGGGAAAAAATGTATCAGGGCCTGTAGAGATACAGCGGGGGCTTAGACAAGGATGTCCTCTGTCCCCTTTGTTGTTCATGTTGTACCTGCAAGGTTTGGAGGCCAAGCTAGAGGGGAGCGGACTAGGCTTCAACCTATCTTTTTTCAAGCAAGGGGAATTGATTAAACAGACATTACCGGGACTAATATACGCGGACGATATAGTGATAATGGCTGACAACAAGGAAGACCTGCAGAATTTGTTAGACATATGCAGTGCAGAGGGAGATAGATTAGGCTTCAAGTATAGTAAGGAAAAATCTGCAGTCATGATATTTAATGAAGAGGGCGGCGAGCATAGAATACAGGAGTTCGTGCTAAAAGTAGTGAATGAGTACAAGTATCTTGGGGTGTGGATAAATAACAGTGTTGAGTATCTGACAGAGCATGAAAAATATGTAATGAATAAAGAGTAGGAATGCAGCTGTCATGAAAAATAGGGCACTGTGGAATTACAATAGGTATGAGGTGGTAAGAGGGATCTGGAAAGGGGTGATGGTCCCTAGCCTGACCTTCGGGAATGTGGTCCTGTGTATGAGGCCAGATGTTCAAGCAAGGCTGGAAATTAGGCAACGGGGAGTAGGGAGGTTAGCTTTGGGAGCACATGGCAATACACCGAATCAGGGGGTACAGGGTGATATGGGATGGGCGTCTTTCGAGAGCAGAGAGGCTAGCAGTAAGATAGCATTTGAGGAACGATTGAGAAGGATGGAGGAAAAGCGGTGGGCTAGGAAAGTTTTCAGATACCTGTATATAAAGAATGTTGACACGAAATGGAGAAAGCGAACTAGAAAATTGACAAGCAAATATCTGGACAGCATTAAGGGGGAAAATCAGCAATTATCGGTTAAGAAAAAGGTTAAAGGAACAGAGAGAGCTTTGTGGAAAACAGGGATGCTGACGAAATCGGCACTGGAAACATACCGGACCTTTAAACAGGAAATTGTCAAAGAAAATATCTATGATAATTGTAGGGGAAGTTCTTTGTTGTTTGAGGCCAGGACTGGAGTTTTGCGGACTAAGACGTATAGAGTCAGGTACCAGGAGATAGACACTTTGTGCATTGCGTGCGGAGAGGAGGAGGAAACGGCTGAACACTTGATACTTTTCTGTAAAGAGCTTCACCCTACAGTGGAAGGCAGCGGGGCTGACTTACCCAAGGCATTGGGGTTTAGGGATAGTGAAGGGAAAGTGGATTTTAAGAGGTTAGAAGTAACCAAGCGAAGGTTATCTGATTGGTGGCTAAAAGCAAGACAGGAGTAAAATTTCACAAGACATGGCTAGGTGGCTTGAGCCACCGCCCGATGTAAAGGGTTCAGCCGTATCCATCCATCCATCCATCCATCCATCCATCCATCCATCCATCCATCCATCCATCCATCCATCCATTCATCCATCCAATAAGCAAACGGAAACGTAAGCGCGCAGAAATGAAAGTAAAAAGTGGCAAATATATGCAATTGGCCTGAGCACAACGACTTCGCTCAAGTACAGTTGAACAGAGGGGCCGCCGCTCTTGTCGACCAGCGCCGCCGATGCCGCCACCGGCTGCTACCGCCGCGGCACACCACCCTGACTGACGGATATAAGGAAGTAGCTAGCGCCATCTCTTAACAACAGTCCGCAGGCATCTTTCTACAGGAGGCAATGGTTTGAGCAATCCATGCGTTTACATCCTCCTCCTTACCACCGCTCACAGGCACCGCCACCGTCGCATTCAAAGCTCGTCCCCATTGGCTCTACGGGAATTTCTCCCCTCTGTTACCTCTGCAGTCAAGGGGGAAAAATGATGCCAGTTGCGGCGAGCACGTGCGTTTCTTGCCTTTCGCGTTGTGTGTCATTGCAGTGCATTAGAGACGCTGGGACTGACATGGCATGCGAAGCTGCAGAGAAAGGCTTGGTGGATGCTTCACTGACTTCATCACAAACTTAGGAACTGTGTGCGATGCGGATGCACCTCTGGACGGCACGGCATGCGGGCAACATAAGCGTATACGCGGACAACGCCGAGGTAAGTAGGCATTTATGCATAGCGTGTATACAACGTAGTCATGGTTCTTGACCGTGATTGCTGTTGCTTTCAGTCTGCTTTCCACACGTTCGGACGTATTTTCCGGTGACGCAAATCGTATGTGTTTAAGACGGCCGGCTTAGATGATCCAAAGACTGCGACATATTTCTAGCGTTAAAACACACAAAGAACAGAGAGCAGATGGATGGATGGAAAACTTCATTAAGCAAGCGAGTTTGGACCGTGCAAGGTCTCAGGGCCACCGCACAGCCCTCACATTACGCGCATGTGTCCAGGCACGGAGGAAGGAAACCATAGGAGACGCCCTCGCTATTAAAGTGTACTAGAATGTTTTCTAGTTCACTTTACTCGCTATCCAAGCCGCATGACAAAAAACGTGCAGGAAGTCACGTGGTTTTGCAAGGCCTACTGGGATTTGTTGGGCGCAGCGGCGTCGTCTGCTTCACGCATCACCCATGTCGGCAGACCGGTCGAGTATAGTTGGAAATTCGCATTTTTATTCAATCGTTGTGGTCCGCGGGAGGCACAAAGTTCCAGAGGCCTGTAGTCGGTGCTGGTCTTCATTGCTGTGCGCTTAGTTCATTCAGGATGCCGTCTTGACGAAAGCGGTTGTTTTGGAAGCCCGCGACAGCTTTCTCTGAAAAGGCTTGGCTTGGCGCTATTCTCTTTCGGCTTTGTGCGGTTGCGTCCCTCAACGCTGCTAGCCTTGTTCCAAGGAGAAATTGACAGTGCCGACGGCTCATAAAGCGATAGAAGACGGTGACACGCTGGTTTATGGTTACAGCAGCGCGGGAAGAAAAAGTGCGAGTCGGCGCTTAATTGTTTTGTGTGTGAATACGTGTTCTGCGTGTTCCTTCATTTTTGTGTATTTTTCCCGCGCTGTTTTAACCACGAATAAATACAAACTCGTCCAGACCGTGTCCTTGTAAGCATACCCGTTGCGTCTACATTCCCCTATGCATGACGGTCACAACTGGTGGCGACCGATATGCGTGGGCCGCGGTGTGCTCACCGAAGCGTGCAGTGCCAAGGAAGCAGCGCCGCATGCGATGGTATCCGCCAGCAAAGCGATACGCGAAGCATTCTGAAGCGTACCATATGTTTACTGTACGCTGTGCGAGCGATATGTCAACTGTGTGCAAGTTTTCTCCGATATGGACCCAGTGGATCGACCGACCCGCGCTGCTGTCTCGATCGAGTGCTGTTGTGCGAGCGTAAGGACACATAGCCGGGTTTAGGAGGCGCAGTGTTAGGTTTAAAACATTTGCGCTTAAGGGAGGTGAAGTGTAAGGCCATGCCTCTGTAAGATTGAGTGTACCTCGCAACTTACCGTTTACCGAGATGCCGAGTCGACCCTCGCGACCACCTCGCCGAGTTGCACTTTCTTGCATTCAGCTGATTAAACGGATTAATGAAGTCCAAAATTTGTATTTTATTGGACAATCAAAATATGAGCTTTAAAGGTTTGATACAGCATAACACTTATTACAAAACATAGCTTGCTACCTGAAGCAAGCAAAATCTTTTAACAAAAGTGATAACACATGGAAGGAGAACACACATAAAAAGGATTCAACAAAAAAGACCAGAAGAAGAAATGCACAACTGAATTAGATCACTTTGCAACTATGAACCATTTGAACAGAGAGAGTAAAACATATATAGGAAGGCAGTAAATGGGGGCTTTTAGACAGAAAAATATTTGTGGACCGATCTTGCCAAATTGTGTGAAAGCTTTCATTTCTCGGTAGTTGTTTCTGCATCACAAAGTTGATAAAATTTAAGCGATGCAAATGCAAAGTAATTGGAGCACTGCATGGAAGTGAGTTGAAAAATTGGTAACAGTTGTCGCAGCTAGTGGAAAAAGTGAATCATTTTCCTCCCTTCTGCTTCATGTATTCCTTTCTGTAATATATGTAAAGAAAGAGAGCACCCTGCTGACACTGTTTCTATTGTTCCATTGTTGTATTTGACTCTTATCTGCCTAGCCTGAAACAGTATAGAAATAGCATAGTTTTCTGTCCAATTTTCTGTTCTGTTTGTTGTGTACTATGTGGTACTTGTGTGCACATGCTGTTTTATATTTGTCAAAACCACGAGCCAACCAACATAGTCTGCACATAAGTCGGGCATTTGAGCTGTGCACAACTAAGGTATGATGACAGCTAAAGAATGTTTAATATAATGTACAAATTGCGGCTGGTAGAATGATAAGGTTGTCCTCTGTATGCATGAATGTACCAAGTGCATGTGGAAAAGTGTTTTCATCATTTAAGAACACGAATTTGTTGCAAAACTTATATGCTAGTGCTTACTCTGTTGCTGTGTGCAGTGGGATGATCACCCCCTTTTGACACTATTACTTTGAAAGGCCAAAATCACCTTCAGTTGTGTTGAATATCTAGAACTAAAATTGTAAGTATGGTACACTAATTACTCTCTTGATTATTCTGGCTTCTATAGTATGAAAAACATGCACTCCATATTTTTTACAAAATACGAGATACTTCAGTCACCCTGTACCCTAAAGGACAGTAGTGCAGGCACGCTGTAAAGAAAGCTCTGGGAGACTGCTAACTGCAGCCCCTATTCTTGAACATCAGTGACCAATAGTACATGTCCATCTGTGAATCTACAGCATATAGATTCATGAACAAGAACTAGCATTTGTGCTCTGGACATGTACTGATTTTACTTAACTGACTTCTTTTTTAAAATGTGCGTATTGTTCATTTACCACAAAAGACGAAAATCTGATTTTAGGAAGCAGGTAATTTCTGGTTGATTCAGTAGCAATCAAGCTAAATCAAAACCCTGATTACTCTGAAAAAACTGACAGTGACTGCCATCAAGCATGAGCCTAAGTCGGTGGTGTACATGACGCATTCACATTAAAAAGCTATTCTTTTCAATACTCAGTATGACAGGTTGTAATGTACTCTAAACTGTGAGCGGCCATTTGAATAGAATTTTATTCTGACAAAGTCCGACATGAAAGTCTGTTACATGTAAGATTCTTATTCAGCTCATATTGCGGCAGCAAGCTGCAGTGTCAACATGAAGCATGGGACCCCTATGGGCTGGTCGCATTCATACTCTACGGTAAATTAAGACATGTGCTGACGAAAACCAAGTCTGATTTTTGAATTCTCACTGTCGCATCAGTCACTGCCCCTTGAATTGAGTTATTTTTTTAAACATCTGCCGGACCTGAGCAGTGTGCAGGCTCTCGGTTGCCTGCTTGCCAACATGAAACAAGCGTATGTTGATGTAATTTTCTGCAACACTTCTGACAAGGTGTATGTAATGATTGTCGAGTGGAGAGTTGTCGAACATGTGCTCATGAAGTTCATTGAAGAGCTCTCTACCGTGGAATGCGTAAAGAACCTCATGGAGAAGATCAGTGAGTAGTGTTCTTGATGCCAATTTGTTCAGGCGCACTGCCGTCCTGATCACCGCCTCCGATTTTTGACATATCTTCAGTACACTTTCTGATGGGTATTTCAGCCCTCCTCTGCTTTTCCTCTTAATTAGTGAGTAAATGTTTCCTCGTTCTGTTGTGAGTACCGTATTTGCTCGAATCTAAGCCGGCCGCGATTGCAAGCCGACCCCCCCAAAACTCGCGAACCCGAAAAAAAAAAAAAAAAAACTCGAATGCAAGTCGACAGAAAGAGACCATCCTGAACAAGAAAGACATGTATTGAAATAAAAGCTGGCTGTGCTCTTCACGAGACCGACTGATCACTCGGCGTCGTCTTCCTCGCTGGAGGTTTCCTTCTCACTATCTTCATCCCACAGCGCGCTGTCCTCGGTACCATCCAGCGCGTTTGAGATGCTGCATTTCCGGAATGATCGCACGATCATCTCCGCGGGAATATCTTCCCACGCTGCTGCAACCCATTTGGCCACTTGACTCAGCGATGCGCGTTTAATTCGACCTGCCGGAGTAAGCTCGTGATCTTGCTCAGTCAGCCAATCTGTGTAATATTTGCGCACTCTAGATTTAAAGGGCTTGTTGATGGCGACATCGAGTGGCTGAAGTTGACTGGTCATGCCGCCGGGTATTATAGCCAAATCTGTCCCACCTCGTGAGAGTGCAGCCTTCACGCCGTCCGTCAGGTGTCCGCTGTACGAGTCTAAGACCAGGAGGGAATCTCGACACAACAATGCACCTGGTCGACGTTGCCAAACCAGCCTAATCCATTCTTCGACCATTGCCGCGGTCATCCATCCGTTTTCGTGCGCACGAACGATGACGTTTTTAGGAAACTCTTCCTTCGCAGGAAGTGTCTTCCGCTTGAAGACTATATAAGGTGGCATCTTCCGTCCATCGGCAGTGCAGCAGAGCATCACAGTCGAACGTGCCTTCTCGTAGCCCGCAGTACGCAGTCTTACTTCTTTTGACCCCTTTTCGGCCACTGTGTACGCCATGGGCATGTCGAAGTAAACGGGGGTTTGGTCTGCATTGCCAATTTGCCCAAGAGTATACCCTTTCTCAAGCCTCTTCTTTATGACATACCGTTGAAAAGAAATTAATTTTTCTTCAAAATCTCCGGGCAGCTTCTGGCACACTGACGTTCGTCGCCGCAGGCTGAAGCCAAACCGCTTCATAAACCTTTGAAGCCAGCCTCTGCTTGCCTTGAACGTAGTGCGGGGAATGCCGCGTGCTTTCGCGACCTCCCTTGCCTTCGCCTGAATAATTCCGGTCCTAACAGGAAGTGCTCCGGCCCTCTGCGTCCTAATAAACTTTGCGACTTCATCTTCCACCGCATGGTGACGGCCTTTGCGGGGTCCGGAAAATGCCATTCGGGTTGCAGCGCAGTTCAATAACCGGCCCCGTTGTTTTCGCCAGCGGCGGATATTTGTTTCGTCCACGCCGTACTCTCGCTGTGCTTGAAGGTTGGACGAACTTTCCGCCGCAAGCACAACTTTTCGCCTGAAAGCAGCGGTATAATGACACCGCTTATTTGTCGGCGCCATCGCGTCGTGAACCGAAGTCGACAAAGTGCACAAAAGAACCGCACCGCACGGAGAGTCCACTAGCCACAAAGCAGTGTTGCCACGACACATAAAAAAATAGTAGTAGATTTTTTCGTGAAAAATCAGTAGAAATCAGTAGATTTTTAATTTAAATTTTTGTACTCAGTTTATGAGCCCACGAATTCAGCGCTTATATTAGTACTCTGCTGTTGTATTGTAGCTTCTAAGAAATAGTACAAAAATTGGCCACGAGATTCTTGGCAATACTTTTGAAAAACCCGGGGATCCAGAGAGCCATTGTCAAGCACGAAGTGAAAAACAGTGAAGCCCTCTGATGGCATATTCAAAGGCGTTAGATGGTAGTTAGTACCTGAAATCTTTAGAGTATAGTATCTTCCAGACAGGGGTGATTGGGAGATCGCTGGGCGAGGCCTCCGTGCTGCAGTGGACATAAATATAGGTTGATCACGATGACGACGATCCAGAAATAAGAAAACATGAGTCCCTTATAGCTTACGCAAATAAACTTTATTGCGCGTGAACAGGCAACTTCAAAACGGCCATGTATATGACTAGATATGCTGTGAAATTCCACAAGTGGCTGTGCCAGCAAAGCCGCATTAAATACTCTCATGCTTAACCTTGTGCCAGTCGTCCATTCTCCTTATCAGTGGCCTGTCAATGTTGAAGCTGTGACATGCTGAAGACGTCATCAGGCGTTTCGTGTGCAGAAGGCCACAGATAGTCTCCGTGCAAAGCTTGTTCCGGAGTTTTGTCTTCAGGTTGTTTACAGCAGAAAATACCCGCTCAACTGCTGCACTGGAATGCGGTAAGCACAGTATAGCCGTCACAAACTCGGTCAATGCAGGAAAAGCGGCGCTTCCATCACAATGTTTTTGAGAAAACACGACTCCCCAGAACTCGTGCAACGAGGTATCTTCGCTTGTAGGGATATCAGCGTTTCTTAAGTATCGCCATTCGGTATCCAAAGATTGCAAGCCTTTGCCGGAGACTAAATTCGGAAAGGCTTGCGCCAGTGGTGCAATTGACGCTGCCTTCCCCGTCACGGACACAGTAGGATCTAGGAGTTCGAGATGTTTTAAAACCGGATCTTGAAAAGGGATACGCTTCAGAATTTGGTCGACACTCTCAATGTAAAAATCAAGGCACCTTAAGCGGAAGAATTGACGTTGCTCAGTGGTAACTGAACATTCTCCGGATGACAAGAATGCAGTTGCTTGACCGCCGACGTACATGTCTTCCAAAGACACAAAGCATTTGGGGTTCTTGAATTCAACTTTTGCCACCTCAACTCCCTGTGTGCAGGATCGCTTGAGATAACAATCCATAATTGTCCTCACGCAGGCTTCTGCACTTCTCAAGAGCTTGTGCAACTGTGGAGCATCACTTTGCATTTGTTTGTTCAAATTGTTAAAGAGAGGCAGAACGAAGCTGAGGAACATCAAAAACAACTTGTTCAGAGGATCCTGTAGCCTCCGGTAGATTGTTTCCGTTGCCAAAAGCCTGTCTGTGGAAACCGCAGATGCAAAGTATGCCTCTAGGGCATCATACTGCTCTAGAAAGCGGTCGACTGCAGCAAGCAATGAGAGCCACCTTGTTTGACTTGGATGAAGAAGTTTGTGCGGCTTTAGTTCAAGAAGAGCCTGAAATTTCTTCAACGTGCCCTCTCTTTTCGGACTTGAGTTGAAGTAACTGTAGACGTCCCGCACGAGATCTTCAACAACGCGTGGAAGTTTCGAACAAGCGTACGATGCGCACAAGTGAAAAGAATGACACGTGCACTTAAGAATGAACAAGCCGGGAATCTCCTTCTTCAGCAGTACCATCACAGAATGTTTACTACCCATCATGACACTTGCGCCGTCTGCAGCAAAGCCGACTAAATTTTCTTTATAAGGAATACCCGCTCTCTGAAAAGTACTTGTAAGGGCACTATAAAGGCCATTAGCACTCACATCCGTCACAGGGATGAGATCAAAGAAGGCATCAGTCACACTATCTTTTTCGAAAACCCTTGTAACAACACACAAGTGCTTGGTGCAGCTGACGTCCGTTGACTCGTCAACCATGACTGAAAATTTCTTCTCTCGAAGTAGCCTACACAGCCGCGATTTGCTCTCCTCGCCTGTCACAACCTTTGTTATCACTGATGTTTTTGTTCTGCTGCAGGCAATCTGCTTTGCAATATCGGAGTCCGGGCAAATTTTTTTCACCAGCTTTGGCAGATGGTCCATGACTGTAAATGGCACGTTATGCTCGGCGACAAACAAAGCCAATCTTACTTCAGCTTCTTTTACCTGTGAAGAGATAGCAATGCTAGGCATTGCTTGCATCAGCGTTGGCTGGGACATAAGCTTTCTTGTATTTTCTTCATGTTTCGCAGATTTCATGTGCCGTTCCAACAGTTTCTTGCCGGCAATTAGGTTCATGTCGCATGTTTTGCAGTACACATAACGGTTGCTCTTCTTGCTTGGTTGCAGCCAACTTTGAAACGCTTTCTCATGCTCCCAAGCTTGCTTGTACTTTTGCTGGTATTTTCTTTTTTTCGGTTTTGGACTGCTCTTCTTCCAGTCTGAAGACTCTGAACTAGTGTCACTTCCACTTGTCATTATGCTGAAGCTTCCAAAACACCTGTAATGCAAGTACCAATGCACTTAATGAGGGGCAGATAAATGACATAAGTATGACTGGCTACTGCCACAAGCAATGTCACAACGCGCTGTCGCCTATCTGTGATGGTATGAAGGCATGCAGTCAGACAGGTTGACGAACTTGAACAATAAACTGTAACCAATTTAACCTGTGCTAGGTGTAAAAAGTGAAGAGAGCTCGGTGGCACAGCAAGCGCGATCGCCGAATTCATTCACCGGCTGCACCATTCCACTATGTCTACTGGCATCACCTCACTTCATAGAAGCTAAAACAATGTCGGCCGAGTAAGCAACAATTTCTTATTCTTACATACATATGCTTTCTTTACGGTTGAAGCGTGATAATTGAAAGCGCAGCATGTCAGTCATCAGCAATACGCAAGCAATACCAGTCCTATGCAGCTTGTCGACGCTTAATTATAATGCGCGCCGCCTTGTTTTCAGCGTCGGCCCAAAATCTGGCGCCGAGACAACCGGGAATAAAGCACTACAGTAACAATTCTGAAGTTTTGCATGTCAAAACCACGATATGATTATGAGGAATTCTGTAGTGGGGGACTGCGGGTTAATTTCGACCACCTGCGGTTCTTTAACGTGCACCAAATGCACAGTACACAAGCGCCTTTGCATTTCGCCCCCATCGAAATGCGGCCGCCGCGGCCGGGATATGGTTTCGAAATCACGCACTTTAAAGCTCAACGCCAAATCCAATAACTAACCTCGACGGGTGAATCACTAAATTATTAGTACTAACATATCGAGAACTCAAGACATACAGATATTACTTACCTGGTGAGCTCGTAATGAAGCGCGCACGCTGAACTTGATGCGTGACCTGCCACACGCGGTATGTAGGTACTGCGGTACACAAGCAGCAACCGACAACTTGACTGGACTATTCAGAACTGTAAGTGAGTGGGGTCCTATTCTCCTGTAGAACGGAGTAGGCGCTCGAAGCGCCATTGGTTCTGGTCCGATAGTTTTGGTTTCATAGTTGTGGATTACGGTAGTGCACCCACTTTCACAAATTCACCGCCTCACCTTTTCCCCACTTTGCTCAAAGACAGAGGCAGCGCCACGTTTGAGAGTCTGGAAACGCAAGAATGTATGTCAACCTCTGAGCCAACCGCATTTTTTTTTTCGCTCTCTAGGTGGCATCACATTAATACAAGTTCTGTACTGAAAAAGTAGCAGCTTTTGCTTTCGTTTCAGTAGAAAAGCAAGAAAATCAGTAGATTGAAGCGCTTTATCACTGAATCAGCAGAAAATTTTAAAAATCAGTAGATCTACTGATAAATCAGTAGCCGTGGCATCACTGCCACAAAGCCCCCAACGCAAATGGAGAAAAAAAAAAAAACCGTGATGGCGATGGCGATGGTGCTTGCGCAGCCACATCCTCGAATCTAAGCCGACACCTCAGTTTCGTATTCGGAATTTCAGTAAAAACCATCGGCTTAGATTCGAATAAATACGGTAGTGCACTTGTGCAGTGCTCACAAGTCAGCTTTGCAGCCAATTTATGAGCTACATAACCTGCCATGTAAGCCACAATTCGGCCTCCACATTCACTGATGTAGCCTGGAGCTATGATGTAGTCATGGTCTGCAGCTGTTACCTGAGACTGCTGAACAGCATCACTGTCTAGAAGTTGCCTCCTTGGTGCAGATATATTCAAGACCTGAGAAGAAATAACTGTTGCACTGCTGCATGACAATCTGGAGATGCTGTCCAGGCTCAGACAGTTGCCTGTTGATACATCAGCCAGTTCAATTTGAACAATCACTTTTTTGAAGGCAGCACGAAACTGCTGTGTAGTAGGGTTGTCATTATGCCCGCCATGTGCTCGAATCAGGCCAAAAAACAGTTCCAAAAGGTCCTGGCAAATTTTGTGGGCCGGAATGTACTTCAGCACTCGTTTTTCAGTGACAAGAAAATGAAAAAGACTAATCAGGCTTTGCATGCAGATGATAAAACCTAAGAAACCTGTCTTTCGGTTTATTTCAATCATTCGTCTTCCATTTGCAGACTCCTTCAAGGAAGAGAGGTAATGGGTTGTGGTTTTGAAAATGCCTTCGAAAGCTTCAATGTTCTTTTCATTTATAGGTTTCTTCCAACCTTTCTGATATGGGCTTCTAGAATTTAGGGCATCAAATGTCTCATTAATTTTCAACAAAAAATTGTCTGTTGCCTGTGTGCCAGAAAAACATTCCAGGTCAAGTTCCCTGCACTCGGCTAGTGCTGTCGCAACAGAAGTGCTCATTACTTGGGCAGCAAGTCTAACTTTCATGGGCTGCCGCTGCCACTCAATATGAGCTCTGCGCAACTTGTTAGCCAAATGTAGGCCTTCTTTCTGCTGCACAGCTATGCAGCCGCTCAATATGCTCCCATGACACTGTCCTTCCTTGGTGGTCAATAAAGTACCTCTTGTGTGCCAGTGCATTCCTCACAAGTTTTAGCATATGGCAGGGATCCAAAAAAGCTGCCACTGGTTCCTGGGTAGCTGGGTGTCGAAAGGTTGTTTTTAGGTCTCCCACATGTTGGAAATCACACCCAAGCTCTTGCAACATAGCCAGATTTGCGGGCGCCCCGTCACAAGTGAGTGAAGCAACCATAGCTCCAGCATCATGTGCCTTATGAAGGCACTGGGTGACAAGGTTAGCCCTCTGTGTTCCAATTAGGCCATCAACTAGGAAGTACCCAAGGGGCAACTTCCATCGCCCATTAATAGCCACAGCCATTATAACAAATGCAGCCTTTGCTTGTGGCAAAGAGTCGCTGTCAATGCCACTGCCAAAGTCAACAAACCCTTCAAAGTTGCGTTTGTTCCACTGGATGTTTTGCCGAATAGCCATTTCATCAACCATGAGGCTGCAAACTGTTCGGTGCCCCTTGCTTGCTGTTTCAGCACACTTCATTTTTAGTGCATTGAAAGCTTCTGTTGAAAGTCCTGCCTGGCCATCAACAGTCTCATACCATTTTCGCAGAGTTCTGGGATGTGGGAAGCACGTGTCAAAAACTTTCCTGACATACTGATAGGCTCGTGGGGAATAGAAATTTAAAGTTAAGGCAAAAGTTCTCAGTTCAGGGGAGTACTGCTTTGGAGTGCCAATTCCACCATGCTTTCCGACTTGTCTTTCAAGTAGGTGCTTATTTACTTTACCCAGGCCATCTAAAACAGACACTTGCTCTGTCAGGATGATATTCTCCGTAGTTAAAGCTGACAGAACAGATATTAGTTCCGCATTTTTCTTTTGCAGTCTCCGCCTTGTTTGCTACAGCCTTTTTATGCTTTTTCTTGACTGAGCATGCATTGCAGAAAACCATGCAGCCCTTGCTCTCAAGTAAGCTTTTTCGGGTGTGTCCTCCTATGAAGAGAGATAGAAAATGCAATGCATCATTAGAACAATGCACACCCAAGCCTTGCATACCACAGTTACAACAGTGTGCATATATAAAACACAAAGCACTCTGAATGTTCCATTAAAAGAAGAATGAAGGAGCTCAGTTAATCTTCTCGTCCTACTTTAATATCAAAGTGTTTCACCTCTGATGGAAATGCTCAGCATGCCATCACTCACAACGCACAGAAAATTCACTTGATCATCTTTCTCTCGCACATTGTACCATAGCAACAGATCATTTGCCCTGTCACATATTTTACCAGCACCTCACCTCGCATCAAGCCGGTAATGCCTACAAGGGTAACCCTGTTTTTGTCCAGAGGGAAAAGTACAAAAATTCACCTGTAACCTTAATGATGAAAGAATGCAATGATTTACCTTCCAGGATTGCCATGATAACAGAGAATTTGTTATTTCAGTCAGGATCACTTTCTTATATGGATTCCTCACACTTTCAGTAACAAAATTTGATTTCACAGATGACTAATTCGCACCTGCTGTTTATTTTTTCTTTGTGAATTGTCGTAAGAATATTTACTTGGCAATGATGTTTCTCGACTTGCACCTGAGTGACGTACCTACGCTGCTTTTTTTTGTTTTTGAAACAATTTTGTTCCGCTTTGAGTCCCCCCCATCTCCCCCTATGTAATGCCCCTAGTGGACCCTTAGGGTACTTGAATAGATCAATAAATGAAGCTGTGACTCACCGATTCTCCTCTGGTAGATGGAGAGGTGTCCAAGAAGAAGATTCCATAATGTGCTCCTCAGCTTGATATGCAGGCCACTCACACACTTAAAAATTCATTGGTTTATTGATTCATCATTGCATACAATATACCATGCAGATCAGTTAGTAGATATTAGTAAAAATTGCCGCGGCGAAATCAAGCTAAGTCCATTCACACAGTCTGAGTGCCTGCACATGCTGTGTTAAAGATTATGCTAATAATGCATGCTGTGGATGGGCCACTCACGCTATCAAATACGCTCTTGGCATATGCACAAGTATTTGACATTCATGGTGTTGAATTCTGCTTCAGAAATAGGCACATTTGACAGGTCCATTTACCATTGCTGGCCTCCTCCTTCGTGGCGTCCCAACAGAGGCTGGGGCGGTTGGCAAAGTCGGAAGTTCCTGCATAAGATAAACTGTTTAGTAATGCAGCCCACCTTAGAATGCCTGTTGCCCTGTTCTCCTCCGCCATGCATCAAGGCATAAGAAGGAAAGCAGGACATGAGGCTAATCACAGAATTACTCGGCATGCCCACTACTGGGCCACGCAACAGCTTCAGTGCATATGTACTCAATGCCTTTCGATGTCACTGCAAAAGAAAAACGCTCGCACATTGTTAAACTCATATCACCTAGCATGTTAAGGTAATGTTATATGTCTACACATTTTATTTTTATTATACACTCAAAGTGTTGCAGAAATAAAGCAGGGTTAATAGCACAACTGTGTAGAAGCGTGAATACATACAGCTTTAAAAATTATTGCATTAAATTTTGTGTCGTGCAATCTCCTTTTCTGAATGCCCACTGGAACTGACGTTAAAGAGGTTGGCATGTACCCATATAAGAAGTATTTCATGAAAACTTATACAAGGAACAACTGAAAAAGAAGAAAACATGACAGTACAAATTTTTTCATGTAGCACGCATGCCAGTTTGCACCGAATACTTTCTACATAGCTGTCAATGACCTTGTCCAAAATCAGTAAAACCAGTTTGGAATAACGTGAGAAAATTTTGTAGAAAAGATATCACTGACCTGGTGGAATATGTCTTGCATAGCCAAATTTTTCTTGATACTGACAGATTATTTGTAGTGGAACTCTGACGAGATGACTATATTGATTTGTGTAACAAACATAAGCAATGAAGGCACATGAAAGAATATTGTGGCAGTTACTAATGTGCTTATGTGGTTGCACAAAAAGGTATCATTCTATATGAAGGATCTTTGCAGAACCTACTGCACTCTGCTACTGTCTCCGGTAAGCACGGGGCCTGACAAACAACTGCAGGTTCTACTGCACTTTACATTGCAGAATTGCAACGACATCCTACCTCATGCAGTGAATAAACCTGGATGGAAACCACACAGGATGATATGAAACTTACTGGTGTAAGTTGAAAGGCTTGAGATGGCCCTGGCTGAATGTCCAGCATTGTGGCCACATCCATAGATGCCTGTAAAAAAATTTTGTTCAGGAGAAATGTGTGTGTACCGAGACATAACAAGCGTTCAGTTTTAAGCACCTAGTGAAAAGTGGAGAAGCATCACACTACTAGACCGTTTTGAGTTATGTCTGAAGGAATAAAGATATGACTGGTGTGCTGAGGTGGCTTGGTCAAAACTTCCTCTGAGCCTGCGCCAGGAAGCTTTCTTTTACATAAAAATTCACCCGTTTCGTGACTCGTGCTGCGAGATAAACTCAGACACTGTCAATCTTCTAGCAGTTGCTGTCACAAAATGGTATATCGTAACATACCTGTTGTGATGGGCCTGGTAAAGTTTCCTGGCTTTCAGTGACATCCATAGGTGCCTGTGAAAAAAAATTTTATTCTTGAGAAATATGCTTCTACCAAAGCATAAGATGTATTCAGTTCTAAGCAACTACTGAAAAATAGAAAAGTATCACACTGCTAGGCTGTGTTTTCAGTTCTGTCAAAACGATTATAAAAAATGACTAATGTGTTGAGGCGATTCAGAGAAAAATTCCTCTGAGCCAGTGCCAGGATGCATTCTGTTACAGAAATCTGTTTTTGGTCGCTCGTGCTGCGACATAAACACAGACACTGTTGTTCTTCGAATTGATGCAGTCACAAAATGGCATATTGTAAAATACCTGTTGTGATGGGCCTGCCAAAGTCTCCTGGCTTTCAGCGACATCCATAGGTGCCTGTAAAAAAAAATTTATTCTGGAGGAATGTCATCATCGTCATCATCAGCCTGACTACGCCCACTGAAGGGTGAAGGCCTCTCCCATGTCTCCAATTAACCCTGTCCTTTGCCAGCTGCGGCCACCGCATTCCCGCAAACTCCTTAATCTCACCCGCCCACCTAACTTCCTGCCGCCCCCTGCTACGCTTGCCTTCTCTTGGAATCCACTCTGTTACCCTTAAGGACCAGCGGATATTTTCCTTTGCATTACGTGCCCTGCCCAAGCCACTTCTTCCTCTTGATTTCAACTAGGATGTCATTAACCCACATTTGTTCCCTCATCCACTCTGCCTACTTCTGGTTTCTTAATGTTACACCTGTCATTTTCCTATCCATAGCTCACTGTGTTGTCCTTAACTTAAGCTGAACCCTCTTTATTAGCCTCCACATTTCTGCCCCATAGATGAGTACCGGTAAGATACAGCTGCCGTAGACTTTTCTCTTGAGGGATAATGGTAAACTGCCATTCATGATCTGGGAGAACCTGCCATATGCGCTCCACCCATTCTTATTCTTCTAGTTATTTCCCTTTCATGATCTGTATTAGCGGTCACTACCTGCCCTAAGTAGGCATATTCTCTTACTACTTCCAGCACCTCGCTACCAATTGCGAACTGCTGTTTCTACTTTGGTTTTCTGCATATTATTTTTTAGCCCCACCATTCTGCTCTGCCTGTCTAACTCATTGATCATGCTTTGCAGTTCTTGTCCTGAGTGGCTTAGCAAGGCAATGTCATCAGCGAATCGCAAATTACTCAGGTATTCTCCATTAACTCTTATCCCCAAATGTTCCCATTTCAGGCCGCGGAATACCTCCTGTAAACAGGCAGTGAATAGCATTGGCGAGATCGTGTCTCCCTGCCTGACACCCTTGCTTATTGGAATTTTATTGCTGACTATATGGAGGACTATGGTAGGCGTGCAATCGTTATAAATATCTTCCAATATTTTCACATAACACTCTTCCACACGCTGATTCTGCAGTGCCTGCATGACAGTTGAGGTTTCCACTGAGTTAAATGCTTTCTCGTAATCAATGAAGGCCATATATAGGGGTCGGTTATAATCTGTGCATTCCTCTATCACTCACTGATAGCGTGAACATGATCTATTGTTGAGTATCTTTTACGAAAGCCTGCCTAATTATTTGGTTGATTAAAGCCTAAGGTTGTCCTGACTATTAGCGATTACCTTAGCAAATACTTAGTAGGCAATGAACAGTAAGCTGATCGGTCTGTAATTCTTCAAGTCCTTGACGTCTCCTTTATAAAGATAATGTTAGCATTCTTCCAAGCTCCTGGTACTCTCGAGGTCACAAGGCATTGCATATATAGGATGGCTAGTTCTACTAGCACAATCTCCCCTCCCTCCTTCAACAAATCTGCTGTTAACTGATCCTCACCAGCTGCTTTCCCGCTTTTCATTCCTACTAAGGCTTCCGTTACTTCCTCTTCTCTTACTGCTACGGGATGTCCCATTGCTGTGCGCTGCGGCTTCTCTCATTAACGTTCTGATTGCATTGGCTACTGCAGATTTGTGTCTCTTTGGCTATTTGATATCTTATCCATATTGCTAATGATATTGCCCTCTTTGTCTGTTAACGCATACATCATGTACCAAGCATACAAGGTGTTCAGCTTTAAGCAGCTAGTGAAAGATGGAGGTGGTGCATCACACTTTAAGACTGTTTTGAGTGCTGTCTGAAGGGTTAAGAAATATGATGACTAGTGTGTCATGGGATTCGGATAAATCTTCTGGTGAGCCCGTGCCAGGAAGCAGTGTTTGTAGCTCCTACTCCAACATATACACAGCCACTGTGATGCTTTGAATAGCTGTAGTAGCCACAAAACAGCGCTGTTTGAAAATACCTGTTGCAGTGGAGACGCTGGAGATGTGTGACTGTGTTAGTGCTTGCTGGGTGCCATGCTGAGCAGTGGCAGCAACAGCTGCGCCATCGCCTGACTGCTGTGAAAGGGGTTCCTGCTGTAAATGAATAATGAGGTGCATCACATGCTCGCAGTGGAACGCCAGCCTTAGCTAAAAAGATGCATGTTTTCAACAGACAGATGTACCAATCTGAGACTGTCAATATGGAACACAGCCAGTGGGCGAGAGTGCACCCATTTCTTAAGAAAGCAACAGCAGAGAAATGCATTGTTAGTACAGCAGGTCTACCATATTTTTGAGAAGGGAGAGTGGGGTGTCTCTCCTCAGGCTCACCCAGCTATACCCCATGAAGTGTGTATGGTATGTGTATGAGGAATTATATATGCAGAACCGCCGTATCTGTATAATAAGGGAGCTAATTATACTCATTGGCATCCACCCAAGCGCAGCTATGCGGCTAAAGGAAAGCTATAAATTGTTTCCACAGAAACTTCGCAAAAGAAAACGGGATTCCCCTAAACATTTGGCCAAGCTTTCTGCCTGTGTTTTGTCATTTTTCCTTTGTCTCATGCTTCCCTTTTCGCTTATGTGTATGACATTTACCGTATTTACTCGCGTAATTTGCGCCCGCACATAGATTGTGCACCCCAAAAAGTTTCAAACTTTTAACCCGATAAAAAAAAAAAAACTACTCGCACATTTTGCGCACTATGCTGAGCCAGACCACCAGCATGTACGCGGGTGCGAACTGTGCCGTTTACCCGGCTTGCTCGCGCTGGCGGTCGCTGTCCCGGACGAACAGTTGCGCGCGCGCCCGAATCCAAAACTCTACCGTACCGTTTGCTATACGGTTTGCCGCTAGTCAGTCGGGCCACACGCAAGGGCCCCGTTTTATTGCCCGTTATCACCTCCCACGGCTGACTTCGCGATTGAATCTTTGCGCGTTTATTGCTTTGAGCTAAGCAGGTGCCGTCATGTCATGCCACCCCGCGGGGAGCTATAGCGTGGGGAAGGGGGGGGGACATGTCAACCTTGTTGCCATGGGGCGAGGGGTGCCAACCTTTTTTTTTAGGACGTGTTCGGATAACTCGCTTGTGCGTAAATTGCGCACCCTCTTTTTGGAGCCCTAATTAAAGAAAAAACGTGCGCAAATCACGCGAGCAAATACGTACGGTGCTCTATGCCTTATGGAACTTCTTTGTGATTTCCTTTGTAAATGAACTATAATTTTAAGGAATTACAGTGCTCTCTCAGTGACACTTCCCAGGTGCTATGGCCGAGATGACAACCAAAAATGCACCGCCTACTGCTAGGCGCAAACATTTGCACACTACAAGTAATAATTAAATAGAAATGAAGCCCCAAGGAAAACTGTGGTGTGCTCGATGCTCTCTTTTTTTCTATTTTCTTCTAATGATGGAGTGCGTAAGCTAATAAATAAATAAATTATCATGTACAGTAAGCAGAATTTCACCAGAGCCATATATAAACCGCAGCCAGTTTAGGAGTATAATGACACAATTACTTTTTATCAGTGCGGGAGTACTGTAGCCGCGCTACTCGATCATAACGTCTAGCTAAAGCCATTTATTCACAAATCGTTCTATTTCTTGCACGAACACCTAAAACATCATATTGAACGCATGCTTATGCAGTAAAGTTATAATAAAGCACCTTCTCAATAAGAGCATTTCTTTCCAATCTCTTGAGAATGTATAGAAGGTGGTTCCTCACCTGAAGGGGGACGGCATCCGCACGTATACGAACTACGAGCGGCGACATCCGATCGAAGTGCTCGGGCAGGAAATGTTTTGAACATACGCAAGTCCATTTTACTGGCTCCCAGTCTCTTTGGCCTGGTCTAACGGCCTCAGTCCACTGCCTCCTTCGCTCTGGATCTTTCGGAAACCTGTTTGAAAACAATACTATTCACTGCACTCGGACAAAGAGCCACCAATAAGGCCGGGGCGGTACGAATACCACGTTCATGCTGTGTCGTGCGTTATGTTCTGCGAGCATGCATTTTACTCATTACGCAGTCAATTAAATACGAAAACAAAATGCAGTATACTTACGTGTGGAAAGTGACGCCCGGTTCTTGTCCTGGCGTGCGCGACCGACACCCAGGAACGCAGCAGCTGGGCATCGCAGCGTCTTTGTTGTCAATGGGAGCAGAAGTCTCACTTTCCGCTGTGTCTGACAGCTGCCGACAGCCTGGCGCGGCGCGAAATCGTCTGCTCGCGCCGCTCGTGTTGATCTTCGCGGTGCTCGCATGCCATTGGCTGAGAAAACGGCCAAGTGTCATGGCGGAGCCCTCGCTTCCGGCTTCAAAAAATGTGACGTAGCAGCCTCTCCTCTTTTCCTTCTTTCCTCCATGTGTCCAGGCCACGTAGGGCCATGGCACTGGCACCCCGGTTCACACAGCGAAGTTGCGTGTCCGGGTCCTGCGACGCAAGGAGGGCCTCCCATTCCTCCCATGTACCGACGGCGGGCTGTCCCTGCGGGGGGAGGATCGGCAGGGCAGCCGAAGAGGATGTGGTCCAGGGTGGCGTGCGGAGCTCCGCAGAGTGTGCACTCTGGGGAAACATGGCGGAAGTAGGAGAGATGCTGAGGGGTAGGAGTCGCCTCCAGAGGATTTGTTGGGAGTGGGATAGGCGGGGGTGGGGAGTGGGATAGAGTCGACGGGCAAGGCGTGCTTGTTGAGTTAGTTCTGAAAACGTGTGTGCCCGCTCCCTCGAGAAATCCCGGCTGGTGTCGCCATTTGCCCGGCAAATAAGTCCTCAGGCTATGTTATCGGCGGCCTCATTTCCGGGATTGCCAGAGTGAGCCGGCACCCACACGAGCTCAATACGCCTATCGGGATTTAGGGTGCACATTCTCAATATCTGCCACGCGGGGGGTGGACGCGTCCGCGGGCGAAGTTAAGAACGGCTGTTTTGGAATCTTTAAGTATATAAGCCGCATTGGTTTGGGCAATGGCTATTGCTATAGCTGCTTCCTCTGCTTCTTCCGGGGTACAAGGGGGGTCTATGAAAT
Organism: Amblyomma americanum; assembly: GCF_052857255.1. Taxonomy (NCBI): domain Eukaryota; kingdom Metazoa; phylum Arthropoda; class Arachnida; order Ixodida; family Ixodidae; genus Amblyomma; species Amblyomma americanum. Next base: position 201,569,814 of record NC_135502.1, read on the forward strand.
GGGTAAATGGGGGGGCTGCTGGATGGTAAGCCACAGCTACTGAACGGTCTGCACCACACGCGGCGTCCACCCAGCGCACATCCTCTGAAGTGCCATATTCTTTACGGAGAGCTTTGGCTCGCGCGACGCGGCGGGATTGATGGTATTCAGGGTGGCCATTCTTAGGAAGGGGTTTCAGGATAAGCGCGGTGTGTATGGCGCGAGGGAGAGAGATGAAGTCTGTCGTGTGTGCCGGTATGCGAATTCCCGGAGAATCCAGTCAGTATATATCGTCCGGTTTCCATGCCAACCAGACGAAGGTACTGTGTGTAGCGATGTGCATCTATAAGTTCTTGTATAGTGTTGTGCATTCCTAATTTGAAGAGCCTGTCCGTACTAGTGCTCTTTGGTAGGTATAGGGCTGCTTTGGTAGCCATGCGGATTAGAGCATTGCTCTTGTCTTATCCGCACAGGAGAGGTTCAGGTAAGGAGTGGCGTAAAGAATGTGGCTAAGCACAAAGGCATGCAGCACCTTGAGATTGTCTGCTTCGTCTAGACCGGCTCGTGAATGTGAAACCCTTCTAAGATGGATGACGGAGTAAGTGGACTGTTTTAGTGCTTTCAGGGTAAGGTTGTTTTCCCCCGTGTCCTGTAAATGCAGGCCAAGAATGCGGAGGGTAGGTGTTTGCGGTATGGGAGTGTCTTGCAGGTAGATCGTGATGGGGGAGGTAGGGACGCGCCGCGGGCGGATTATGAGGAGTGCTGACTTTGTGGGGGAGCATTCAAGCCCAATATTTGCCGCGTGAGTAGCTATAGTTGTGGTGGCTTCCTGAAGGGTCGATTCTATGTCGTCGTCCGAGCTGTATGTGGTCCAAACCGTTATATCATCCGCGTAAAGTGTGTGTCCTAAGCGCGGAATGCGGCTGAGAGCCTTGGCCAGGGGGATGAGGGTGAGGTTGAAGAGGAAGGGAGATAACACCGCTCCTTGCGGGGTACCAACATTACCAAGTGTGAAGGGGGGGGTCTGTATATCATCTATATGCAGTGAGGCTGTGCGACCGTTTAAGAAGGCCCGAATATAGTTGTAGGTCTTAGGCCCCAACTGCAGCTCTTGGATGCCCTGCAGGATGGCGCTGTGTGTAACTTTGTGAAATGCTTTGGTGAGATCGACTGCCAGGATTGCTCTGGTGTGATGTAACATGTCGTTGAGGATAGCGTGTGAAATCTGCAGTAGGGCGTCCTGTGCCGAGAGATGGGCTCAAAATCCTACCATAGTATGGGGATATAGTCCATGGGATTCCATGTGTTGCGTGAGACGGGTGAGGATGACATGCTCAAACAGTTTGCCCAAGCACGAAGTCAGCGAAATGGGACGGAGGTTTTGGCCGTTAATGGGCTTATTTGGTTTAGGAATGAAAATTATTTTCCCGTGCTTCCATTCAGCGGGTAGCGCCCCCATTTCCCAGCACTCATTGAAGTAGTCGGTGAGAAAGGAAATTGAACGGTCATCTAGATTTCTGAGCATGACATTTGTGATTTGGTCCTCCCCAGGGGTTGAGTTTCGGAGCTTGATAAGGGCTGCTCTGACTTCAACGTCCATAATGGGGGCATCGAGGGAGGGTTGATCGGGGCCTACATAGTCGGGATATGATACAGCTTGGCCCACAGTGGTATAAGTTGATTGTAGTTGGCGTAACAGTGCTTGATGATTTTGACGATTTTTATGGGTAAGTCTTTTGAGTGTAAGCTGTGTTTGCTTTTTAGATTCAGTGGGGTCTATCATATGCCGTAGAAGATGCCAGGCCCTGGTGGAGGAGAGATTACCGCGTAATCCGTCACATAATTGGTGCCAGTTAGATTTACTGAGTGCGGCACTGTGCTCTTCTATTTGTTTCTGTAGTTGCGCTAATTTTAGCTTAAGTTTCCGATTTTGCTTCTGGGTTTTCCAGCGTGTGAGGATACTGTTCTGAGCTTGGAGTAGGTGCGCTAAGCGACTGTCTGCAACGGGAGTCTCGGGGGTGGCGTCTAATGTTTGCGTGAATGCCTGGACATCGTGTTTCAGCTCTGTCATCCATGTGTGGAGGTTAAATGGGGATTCTAATGTTTTGGCCTCTCTGTGCTTCCGAAGATTATCCCAGCTGGTAATTCGGACACGGTAGTTTTTAGCATTTTGGCGAAATCAAGCTGTATAGTTATGATATAATGATCACTGCCCAGGGCCTCATTTGTGTTTGTCCACACCGGTGTGGGAAGGTTGCCACCAAAAGTAAGATCTGGGCTTGTGTCGGCAGTGACACTATTGCCGATTCTTGTAGGTGTGCTCAGATCATTATATATGGACAGGCCGTGCATCTGAAGGGTGTTGCGCAATTCCGCTCCTCTCTTGTTAGTGCGTGTGCACCCCCAGTCTACATGTGCGCAGTTGAAATTCAATAATATAATAAGGGGGTTCCTTTTTGCAGCGTTGGAGGCGGCTTTAATTAGAGAGATTAAATCTGAGACCGGTTGCCTCGGAAGGAGGTAACAGTTGAGGATGAAGAGGGGATGAGATCTGTGAGTGGAGGGGATTAATTCTAGGAATGTGTGAGCTACCGGTGAGGTTAGTACATGACAAGTGTATGGTACAAAATGTTGGAGATACGTGGTAACCCTGGGGTTTGGAGTGGTGTCAGAGGGTACCAGAGCATATCCTGGTAGCGATAAATTTGTGCCAGCATCCTGAAGTGCTACTACATCAGGGGGTGTGGAGGAAGCAGAGAGGAGCTGCTGCAGGGGGTCTCGTTTGCGACGAAACCCCCTGCAGTTCCATTGTAGGATGCTTAATTGGAGATTATTGCCCGTCAACTGGGCCATGCTGGAGGGTGGGGGGGCGGAGGATGGGAGCAGCTATGGGGTTGCTAGCTGGGATATGTGAAGACATTCCAGCAATTATTTGTGGAATTTGTTGGAGAATGGCAGTGGTTACTTGACTGATAATAGTTTCGGTAAGCTTAGTGATGGCGGCTTCAATGTAATTTTGAGTCTGAGCCAGAATACTGGCTTCGAGCTGTTGGGCAAAGGTTTGTAATTTAGAATCCATGTCTGGAATGTCTTCTGGTCTGCGTTTCTTTTGTGGAGGGGGTGTGGAGGGTTGGGGTGTAGGTAAAGAGGTTTGGGGAGTTGGTGAAGGAGTGGGTGGAGAAACGGTCGGATGGATAGAATTAATGGCTGCCATAAGATGCCTTACCTCTTCCCGCAGGAGAGCTATCTCTTCCTCCCGCTGTGAGGTTTGGGGTGTACTGGTGGGTTTGGTCCAGGCTCGCTGGCAATCTTGATGAGGCACTAGCGGTGGAAAGTCCTTTGGCGTGGGCACTGGTTGCTTGGGTTTCAGCGCGGTCTGTCTAGGAGGTGGAGGGGTCCTGGCTTTGCAAGAGCCGGTACCGGTAAGGTGGGAACCACCACAAAGAATGCAGCTTGGTGTGCATGGGGTCTCTTGAGGGGTGTGCTTCTCGCCACACCGCGGGCAGAGTCCAGCCTTCGGGAGAGGGCACACGTCGTACCTGTGTCCTGGCTTCCTGCAGTTAGTGCAGGCATCGGGGCTACCCTTGTATTTGGTGCAGCGGTGTACCACACACATATATTTAATTGCGTGAGGCACGGGACCTGAGGTAAAAGTTATTAAGATGGACGCTGTTTTCCCCATGCGTCGGGCTGCTATAATGTTAGCGTCCGGGTTTCTGTACTGTAAGTCAGGCAGGATTTGCGCTGGTGTTTCATTCCAGTAGGCCAGGGAAATGACGCCCTTGACTGCCGCTGGAGGGGCCGCGATGTACGTGGCTACCGGGTATTGTTGTCCAGCTAAGGTAATTTGTTGAATTTTGACCAATGCCAGAGCTGTTGCCTCCGCTACCGTCGCCACTGTGAAGGTGTTGTTGGTTGGGTGGATTCTTATGTGCAACTCGCCAATCACTGAACAGCTGAGCGTCGAGTGAAGTGCCTGCAGGATACTGGGAGCCGGGATCTTCTCCAGGGAGAGGCCGCCTCGCGGGTGAAAGACGACTCTGATGGCTCTCGCCGGCAGTGCGGCGAGTTGCTTACTTCTATGGACGACGGCGCGCGTCATGCGTAGGAGCTGCGGCGTCTCCTTGAACGCGCGTTGGGTGTTCCCAGATGCAGCGTCCGGTGGCGCGCCGGCGTTGCTGGCGCTTGGTTTAGGTTGAACGGAGGCCGATACCGGGTGTTTTGGGGGCGAATTCGAATCCGTGGTCCGATTACGGTATGCATGGAGCACAGTTTTCCACTCACCAGGGTGGCAGTCCAAAGGGTTCAAGGTCTCTCCATCCACGGGCTCCTCCATGGTTGTTGGGGAGGGAGGAACGTGGCGCGCCGGCGAGGCTTAGCGCAGCGGCGTGGCTGCCAGAGACATTTTCAAGGGGTAGCTCACCGAGGTCATTGGGCACATCCAAAAGATGGTTGCGATTGGGGTCTGTGAACCTTCCAGGATCCATTGAGGGCCTTGGTGGGTCCTAGAAAGGACTTAGCTGGGCACAGGAACCAGAAATTGGCGGAGCCGATAATAAACGCGTCCGCTCACTCGGGCCCTCTAGCGGCCGTTTCCCAGAGAGCAGAAACACACAGGATGCTGCCAAGAATGATCGACCACATGTCGGCCACATTTGAAAGGCATGACTCGCCGCGCGGCTGAGTGACAAAGAAGTTTCATCTTTACGACGATGCATTTACACAGTGCGCAATCGATTCGGTGGTGTGGGGGTCTGTTATCCTTGCGTCTGCCTTGCCTGACAGTTATTTGCGCGGCTGTCTTGAATGAGGAGGGGCGTGTAAAGCCTTTGCGCACTAACAGTGGCAACAACTGTCATGATTTGGGAAAGCGCAAAGCGGCCAGAACGCTGGACTTTCCACAGCAACGTTGTTGGTATCATTATCCCTAGTTCCGATTTCGGGCGCGCACGGAATCACGCCCTTTGCTTTGTTGCAAGTGACAACGTCCGAATGTGCTAGCGAAACACACTGAATGAAGCAAAGGACGCGATTCCGTGCATCTCACGGCGCCGTCACATCGTGGCTCGACTTCGTGAAAGGCCCGGTTCACATGCACGCGGTTTTCTCCTACGACGCTGCAAATTCTGTCGGTCTGCGACAGGGAAGGGCCGTCGGTCTAGTTGCAGACGGCTTGCGATCGAGTTCTGACCGCTTGGTATTCAGTCGTTGCGTCGGTGTGTTCGCCCTGCGAGTGACCAATGGGGAGCGCCGCGACGGCGTGCGACGTGGGGTCACGTGGGAGCTGTTGCCGCGGTGGAAGCAGAACTGTTTTTTCTAATCAAAACATACGGAAAATTGACTTGTATCTAAAAATACGCTGCTCATAGCATCATCACCACATTCTGTGAAACGTTTCTGTCGCATTTTATAATGGGTTGCCTATGCAAACATCAAGAACCTTGCCTGTCCCTCCGACCGAATTCGCTGTGTCGGTGTTGCATGTGAAAGCAGTGACCGAAAATCGCACTGTGGCCTCAACGACTAAACCGAATATTTTCGGTCCAGTCGGTCCAGTCACAGCATGTGAAATGGGCCAAAATCTTCACATCAGTAGATTGTCCTGCGGTGCTTAACGGCCGGCTTAATTGCATCAAAAAGGTCTCTTCCAGCTGCAGAGGCCGTATGAAGAGGCTGCGTCGACGCATATTCGTCATTATGGAACGCCAATGAGGGCGACAGGCGTTCAGGCTAGTGCGAACTCTATAGTACAGTTTGCTCTATACTGCTTTTCTTACAAAGCAGTCAAAGCTGCAGAGGCTGCAGAAGTAGTGCACCTGCAAAACCGTACTATTTCGCCATGTATCATTAGTTCTCATTGAAGCCATGGTGATTTTGCTGAAAACAAATAGAGGTATAAAACGAAGTGCTAGCATTAGAATCATGCTTGAAGCTGTCAGATGCTCATTGCTCGGGCCCTCTGACTAATTTTCATAGTGTGAACTACTTTTTAGGCACTGATAGAGTCTGTGATTCATCCTACCAGTTGCATATCATGCTGCCACATGTAACTTTTACTTCTTGAAGTCTCAGTGAGTCGAGGGGCGAAAATGTGGTATGAGGTAAAAGAAAATGCAGGAAGCTTTAAGTTATGGTACTTGAGATTGATCGTAACGAGATATGCCTCTGTTCACTTTGGTTGTATAGCGAACTACTTTTTGGACACTGACTTAGCCTACGTGAACAGCCGCACTAGCCTTGGGACTGTTGTTTACTATGTATGAAATGGAGGTAGCCATTACACGAGCTCTAAGTCCCCATTACATGACCTTGTATATCCAGTGGGAGCACAGACTCTGTTGTCATGAAATGACATTTAAAAAATGCAGAGTAAGGACTGGTATAATTCAGTGGAGCAAAAAAAATTGGAGGGGACACTTAAAGGGAAGCTCCAGCACTTTTCGAAAAAAAAGTTCTCTACATCATTTTATAGCTTTTAGTCCCCTGAAAAAGAATCATTCAAAAAGAGCCGAAATAAACACAAAAAGCTGTTTTTTAGAAGAAAACGTGCCCCATCGCCTCAGGGCGCCGAGCGAACGCCGCTCTTGCCCGAGATTGGCCGGGACTGTCGTGACGTCATCCACGGGGATCTCCGGCCGGCACCGATGGCGTTGCTGCGTAGCGCGTTGCTTCAGCGGGCTTTTAAGGACTACGTTTTGGAAATTATGGATAATTCAAGCAGTGTTGAACAGTTTGGACTTTCACCATGCATGTTCGAGCCATCAGCAGCTCCAGAAAACAACGGAACCAACGACGCCGCGGAGTGCGCCGGCAGCGAAAGTCGTCGCGACATTTTCCCGTGTTGGAAATCTCGACTGGGTAAATGGGTGGATGACAGCTTTTGTTTCCACCTGAAATAAAAGCTGTCATCTTCCAGGCATCAGCGATCACGTTCTGCTCAATTTTTGCATTAATATACCACGTCCAAAAGTGAATAAAATAAAAAAATCATTCTAGGTTACAAACGTGCCAACTTTACCACTATTAACAATGAACTGGGCACGTTTGTTGATTACTTTATTGCAAACTCGGACCACTGCTCTGTCGAGGATAACTGGATATCATTCAAAACGAAGGTTCACGAACTAACTGATAAGTATGTCCCAAAGTGCATCGTCACCTCTAATCCACAAGCACCATGCCACAACTCTTACCTCATCATCATCATCATCATCATTTATTTTTCCTTAAGGACCCCTAGGTGGGGCATTACATAAGGGGGGAGCAAAAATACGAAATCACAAACAATAGGAACATTTGAAATATAACAGTGAAGAAGGCAAAACAATTGTTAAAAGAGCATTGAAAAATGAAAAAGGGAACAATCACAGGTACACTGTGGCCATCACGCTATATATACAGGAAGAAAACGGGAAAACTGATTAGCAGACAAGGGTTCAAAAATGTAATATGTGCAGAGGTGGTACTGAAAATTGTCGGGCATTACACTGTAAGTGCGCTAACGAAAAAGATGAGTTAAAAGCAGGGTTTTGAATTTATTTGCATCGCGCTCAGTTACAACGGCATCAGGCAGCTCATTCCACAGTTCAATGGCGGATGGCAGGAAGGATTTTTGGAAGGCATTGGTGGAACCATGTAAGCGCTGTAGGCTCAGGCTGTTAAAAAGACGACGAGATGTTCTATTGGGAGGGAGTAGAAATGTGCAGTGCAATTGAGGAAAACTGTAGTATAACTTGTGGAAAAGGCAGAGTTGGGAAATTTTACGGCGAAAAGACAGTGGCGGTATGTCAAGCGATGATTTTATGCCAGAAACATTGGTTCTGCGATCGTAACATGAAGTAATAAATCGGGCTGAACGACTTTGTACTGATTCTAATGCTTCAATTAGGTATGACTGGTGCGGGTTCCAAATGGGCGAGGCATATTCTAGTTTAGTACGAATGAATGTTTCATAAGCGAGTTTGCGGATGAATGGAGGGGACACGGCTAGGTACCTTCTCAGTCTGTTGAGCGATTTTGAACTTTCAGCTACTATGTTTAAAATATGCTCGGACCATGAAAGTTTGCTAGTGATTGTTATTCCTAGGTACCGGTAGGACTCGACTTGTGTTAGGGGGATTGACCTTAAAGAATACTGGTAATTTAAGCTATTGCGTTTACGTGATACTGTCATGTACTTGCATTTTGAAACGTTTAACGTCATCAGCCACCGGGTGCACCAGTTGGTTTTTTCGTTGAGGTCATTTTGGAGGAGGACTTGATCGTTGTTAGATGATATGCGTCGATACAGAATGCAGTCGTCTGCGAATAGGCGAATTGACGATGATATGTTGCAAGGAAGGTCGTTAATAAATACCAAAAAAAAGAAGAGGGCCGAGCACGGAGCCCTGAGGAACACCCGAAATGACGTTTGTAGCTGAAGAATGGTGGTTGTCTATTACAGTGCGTTGCGAACGGTTAGAGAGGAAACAGTGGATCCACGATAAAACCAGCGGGTCAAGATTAAGGCTCGAAAGTTTGGCCATGAGGCGACGATGGGGTACGCAGTCAAATGCTTTAGAAAAGTCCAGATAAATTACGTCAGTTTGAAAGCCGGAGTCGAGATTAAGGTGAAGGTCTGTTGTGAATTCGAATAGCTGTGTTTCGCATGAAAGGCCTCGACGGAAACCGTGCTGATTCGGAAAGAAAAAAGAATTGGCGTCAAGGTGTGATGCAATGGCTGAATACAGTACATGTTCTAGCAGTTTGCAAGAGATGCACGTCAAAGAAATGGGGGCGGTAATTCGAAGTGTCAGAACGGCTGCCAGATTTGTGTACAGGGGTTACGGTGCTATTTTTCCAGTCACTTGGAATTGATGTTGTGGCGATAGACTGATTGAAAATTATGTGTAAAATCAAACTGGAAACCAGTTTGGTACCTTTTAGAATTTTAGGCGATATGTTGTCAGGGCCTGGACTGCTACAGATCTTAAGGTTATCTATTAGTTTCGCTATGCCTTCAGATGTGATTGTGACCGGCTGCATTTCGGAGTAGTTAAAACACGGTTGGAAGGGAACGTCGGAAGTGGGTTCATGAGTGAACACAGAAGCGAAATACGAATTCATGACTTCAGCGCACTGGTCAACTGGTACATGCGAGCCATCAGAATGGGTCAATGACATGTGTGGCGGGCAGCGTTTCGGGGTTAATATGCTCCAAAATTTTTGCGGTTTGTCGCGTAGAATAGTTAGAAGGTCTTGGTGGAAGAACTTTCGTTTGGAGCGCTTCAATTGGCCCGTGTATTCACGTAGCGCTTTAAAGTAGGAAGACCACTTCTGGGGAGAATTCGCTTGCTTAGCTTCCTGAAAAGTACGCTTTTTTCTTCTGGCTAGTTTTCGCAATGAATTAGAAAACCAAGGCTTGCTGGCATCCCCTCGAATGCACACCAGGGGAACGAACCTGTCGATGAGAGACAGTATTTTGAGTTTGAATAAGGACCAATTTTGTTCAACTGTTCTATAATTAGCGAGGGGACTAAAATGTTGAAGAAAGACATCTAGTTCTGTTTTTATCTTGTTAAAATTGGCTTTGTTGTAGTCCCTGATGTACTTGGTTTCAGGTTGGCGATGTTGTAACGTAATGGAGAGGTCGAATAAGAGAATGTTGTGATCGCTTACGCCCTTTATGCTTTGAACAGACTTAATTAATTCGGGATTAGAGACGAGAATCAAATCCAAAATGTTAGAACCACGAGTTGGCACAGTGACCATCTGAGTTGAACGTGAGAGCAAGGTCGACAAAGTTTTTTGATAGGGTGGATTTAGCAATGAAATTATTCCAGTCTATATCAGGGAAATTGAAGTCGCCGGACAATAAGTAGGTCGCACGTGGAAAGCGGGAATGCAAGTTTAAAATGACTGAGTGAAGTTCATCAACGAAAGAATTATCGCAGTCGGGCGCGCGGTAGCAAGAAATAAGTATTAGCGTGTTAGCCGGGAGTGAAACATGAAGGCAAATGATTTCGTGATGACAGTTAGTTGCTATGCGCTGACAGACAAGTCTGGGATTCATAAATACCAAAACGCCTCCTCCTCGACGCCCTACACGGTCAAGCCTATGGATGGTGTAAGTGACGACATTACTGAGAAGTTCGTGGTCCTGAATATCTGGGCTAAGCCATGATTCAGTCATTATTGCGATGTCAGTATCGTTATCTTCAAGAAAGGTTTCCAGTGCTTCCTTTTTGCATATGTAACTGCGAACGTTTGAGAGCATGATAGATACTGTGTTAACAGTTGGCGCTTTTTGAGGGTTATGGCTGTGATGAGGTGCGTGTGAAACAGTTGAAACACGTGCGCATTTGGATGGCTATGACAGTTCGACGACTGAATCGGACTCAGCTTTGTAGATAAACTGTTTGTTATTCATGACCAGTTTATCATAACGGATCTTAAACTTGGATTCATACTGGGATGCGTATAAGTAAAGTTTTTTCCTAGCTAGACGCACTCGCGCTGATAAGTCTTCTCTAATGGAAAAAGACGTGTCCTTCAATTCTGATGATGCGGCAAGGATTTTGGATTTATCTTTGAAGCGCAGAAATTTTACGATAATGGGACGATTCTTGGATGCCTGAAAATGGCCCAACCTGTGTGCTCTTTCGATGTCGTCAGCTGTGATGGCGATGTTTAGTTTCTCCGATAAAAAAGTAACAATGCGTGTTTCAGACTGAGCCCATGTTTCATTGTTGGAATCTTGAATTCCAAAGAATAACAAATTTGATCGCCGCAGACGACTTTCCGCATCTTCGCACTTTTCCGTAAGTGTTCTGATTTCAGATGTCAGCTTGGCAACGTCGCCATGTGAGCTAAGGGATGTATTCGGCTCTGCGGCCTGAATCTTTTCTACTGTTTTTTCGAGGGTGCCAACGCGGGAGGAAAGGCCATTGACGAGACTTTCTATGTTATTCTGTGCAGCACGAATTAATGCTATTTCACTGAGTATTGTGCACTGGGTTGACTCAAGGCGCGACAGAGTTTGCGATATTTGTTCAAGAGAAGTAGATGTATCGCTGTTTGCAGGTCCGGGGTTTAGTTCCACGTCACCCGACATGATGAGTAGGAACGAAAGGTCAAAGTATGATTGGCAGAGGGAACAAAGTAGGTGGTACATATGTTTACGTACACAGTTGCGCAGCTCAATGGGGCACGACACCGCGAGCAAAAAAGGATCGTTTGTGCGTACACAAGTGGCGTTTGCCATGTAACTAACCTGGAAAAACAATGACGAGTGTTTGACCATGTTCGTCGCGGTGCCGTGCCCCAACTGGCCGTAGAACGGTGGCGCCTGAAGTAGTCGCGGCGGGTTGGCCGCACAGGAGGTAGCACCAGGTTGCCAGACGAAGGAGTTTGTTCCGGCTAGGGATGGCGGAAGATTGCCGTCTGTGGGTCTGTTTTTGCTGGCTGAAGGCGGCGTTTGTACCGGCTCGTGAGGCTGAAGCAGCAGTGGCTCTTTTGGATGGGCGTCGCGCGAGGGTGCGGCTATGGTCCACAGCAGGGCCACCTGGAAAAACAATGACGAGTGTTTGACCATGTTCGTCGCGGTGCCGATTATCTAAAAAACAAACGTCTATACCGCCGCACGAAGCTTTCACCATCTGATGCGAGATGGGCGAAGTACAAGTCTGCTTCCGACGCCTACGTCAACGCGATTAAACTTTCAAAGAATAACTTTTTGTCTGCCACATTACCAACTGTATTGAAAACGAGTGTTAAAAAATTTTGGCGCGTTATACACCCTGCAAACGACGCATTAATTAGACAAGACGCCTCCGGTAAACTTATCCCCAATGACCTTTGTGCTTCTGCGCTGAATGACACATTCGTTGAAAGCTTTTCTTCCATTTCAAGCGTTAATCTTCCATTCATACCACACCACAGGTTCCCGACAATGTCACCTATCACTGTCGATCCACCTGGCCTAGCCAAATTAATTGAATCTTTAAAAAATGATTCTTCACCTGGTTCCGATGTGATTAGCGCTAAATTCCTAAAAAATGCTTGTGCTTATAATTCAGTTATACTAACCAAACTTTTTCAACAGTCACTCGACACAGCAAGCCTTCCTAACGACTGGAAAATTGGGAAGGTGGTTCCACTTGACAAGTCCGGTGGTAAGCACTGCCCTCAAAACTTTTGTCCCATTTCGCTCACCAGCACATGCTGCAAATTACTAGAACATATTTTCAAGAATGTGGTTACCTTTCTCGATGAGAATTGATTTTTCACGGCTGCGTAACATGGTTTTTGTCAAACATACTCCTGTGAAGCTCAATTACTTGCCTTTACTGATAAGCTATACCGCATAGTTGACAACTCATCTTGCGCTGACTGCATTTTTTTGGACTTTTCCAAAGCCTTTGATAAAGTATGCCATAAATTGCTACTACATAAACTGAGCCATCTTAATCTCGATCCTAACGTCTTCCAATGGATTAAATCTTTCCTTCTAAACCGTTGGCAATTTGTGCATGCTAATAACAGTAATTCACCGATTGCTAACGTGCTATCTGGTGTTCCACTGGGATCGGTCCTTGGACCACTCCTATTCTTAATCTATATTAATGACCTTCCTTCTGCCATATCTTCTAACATTCACCTTTTTGCTGACGATTGTGTAATATTTCGGGAAATAAATAACGTCAACGATACTGACACTCTCCAGTCAGACCTTAACTTGGTGTCAAATTGGTGCACTACATGGAATATGAAATTAAACACTAACAAATGTAAAGCTTTGCGTGTTTCCCGGCATCTAACGCTCTTCCTTCATATTATCTTGATGGTACTCCTCTTGATTGGGTAAAAACATGCAAGTACTTAGGAATTCATATCACTCAAAACTTAACATGGTCTATTCATATTGACTACGTGATTAATAACGCTAACCGCATGTTAGGATACTTACGTCGCAATTTCTCTGCCGCTCCCTCATCCCTTAAACTTCTACTCTACAAAACACTCGTACGTCGGAAACTAGAATACACAGCATCAATATGGGACCCTACGCATGAAAACCTCATATATTCCTTGCAATTAGTCCAAAATAATTCCGTTCGCTTCATTCTTTCAAATTACAACCGTACGGCAAGCATCACAGCCATGAAATCTAACGTCTCACTCCCACCGTTACAATCTCGCCGCAAAATTGGTCGCCTAACAATTTCACAAGCTATATCATCACGTTGCGCTTCACGACTATTGCGTGTCACCCCCCCAAATACATTTCACGTCGCAACGATCACCGCCACAAGGTAGACATCCCAACAAGCCACATCAAATATTCTTTTCAGTGATATCTTCCCCATCATCTGTGGAATGGAACCGCCTTCCCCCTGATATTACAGCCATTGCTGATAATAAAATCTTTCATGACGCTGTAGCTAATATTGTTTATTCTGAAGAAAGTTGATTGTGTGTTATATCTGCTTCCACTGTATTGTATGCATGTTTTTTACACTATTTTTTCTGGATGTTGGTATTTGTTTTATTCTGTAATATTCATTTTCACTGTATTCTATTTCACTGTTGTTTATCCTAATTAACTCACTCCCCTCTATAATGCCTTTGGACCTGAGGGTATAATAAATAAATAAATGGAGACCACTTACTACTCACCGCCCCCGGCACGCAAGCCTGGAGGGCGGGGGCCGGAGCCTCCTTGACTAAAGGATAACAAAGATATTATATCTCTTCGCGGCATCAGCCGCCAGGCGGATTGGCTTATTTCTGCCAAGCGGGGTCTTCACTGCGCAGCAGGGCTTCCCAGCTTTCTCTGCTACCAACATCTTCGTTGACTCCGGGGTAGTCAGCGCATTCCCATATTCGTTGCTTCCGTGGAACTGCCGGACTGTTGGAACCTGAATGAGCGCGCCTAAATCTATACTGAAATCATTGAGAACTACAAACTAAACAGAAAACTGGTGCCACCGCCTGATAAGAAGCTAGGTAATAGAGAAGCGACCACATGGCGGCGCCTGCAAGCCAGAAATTTCGTTAACCCAGTATGGGCTTTTCACTTCCTACCAGGGTAACACAAAAACCATATCTCGACTGATCTGTATGTTTTGCGTCGGTGCATACGCATGCATATGTTTTGTGTAGGTGCAAGTGGTAATGAAAAAAAAGTAAATTGCGCCGAAACGTTTTTGTGTACTGCTACTGCATAAAAGTCTGGCCACCAACTTCTTGTAACGCGTGTAAACATGATCTAATTCAGATCACCGGCATGCTTACACGAGTCGCGCGAGGTAAAGCATTTGTTTGGTCATTTATTTGTAGTTACTGGCCTAATTACCCCAAAGGCCTTTTAGAACTACAAAAGAATGCCAAACTGGATGAGTTGGAGTGGGTACACTGCTTTACTGCAGAGCGAAGAGACGAGGCAACCGGGAGGAAGCTCCCGTGTGCGTTTTCCTTCTGTCGCATGTTCGGGCTACTGTTCAACCATGAAACTTCTGCACTTACCCCCGTATGTTCTTTTTTTTTTTGCATGCTGAACACGCTTTTGAACAATAAATAAGGCTGCGTTTTGGAGCTCGCAGTGCTGCTCATCAAAATTAGTGTGCTGCGAGATATATTTGCTGCTGTTGCGTATCAAGATAACGAGCAGAATTACTTGTCGCAGATATGTGCGTACCGCTGCTCGACGACTTTGCCGTTCCAACTCAAGGACAAATTTGTATGAATTCTGGCGCCATTGTCAATCGTCAGCAGTGACCAAGCGCTCAAGAATGCAAATGTTTGCTTTGCTCAAGTATACTAGGCTTATATAATCGGTTTCTTGTTCAGTTACGTGCAGCTGCATGTGCTGCGCGCTGATGAGAGATTAAGAGAATTGTTTGTGCTGCCATGAGGTGCAAGCAATCGGGAAAAAGCAAAAAGGCACACAGTGCATAACGAGCTCAAAAATTTCAAGACTGTGTGCCTTAAAGACGGTGCTTGAAATGGCCTTAGCTCAGCATGGGTGTGAACCAGCTGGAAAAGGCAAAAAGTTTACAAACAGGTAAGAAAGTAATATAGTGAAAAGAGATATATTGCTGCACATATTTTGTGCAGGCAGTTTCGGCATGCTGCGTACCACCAGATTGGTTAACGTGGAGAACAACCGACGGATTCTACCGAGCTATGTGCTGGCCGCTGTTTGAAAGGAGTACCATACCAAAACTGGTTTATATACAGGCTTCAACCATTACACGGAACGCCCGAACGAGAGAAAGTAAACAGCACTGGCAGAAGATTACGTTGATCCGTGGTTCGCCAAAGCGGGGGCCGCAGCGAAGTAAGTGCATCCGGACGGCCGGCCGACTCTTTGTGAATGGCGTCACTTCTGCCAGTTCTCCCTCTCTGCCATCCCCCCACCCGGCGCTTCCGGAAGCGAAGAGGTCGTGCCGGAGGTGGGTTTTAAGCAGTGTTGTTGGTAACGCGTTACAAGTAATGGCATTACCGGTAACGCGTTACTTTTTCCGGTAACTTAGTAACGTACTCGTTACCAACTTGGCACTGTAACGGGTAACATACTTACATTAACATTTTTCGGTACCGTGAAGTGTCACGTTACTAGTTACTTTTTGTTCCAGTTGTGACCCGCTCCGCCCCCTTTTTTTTAGAAATAAAAAGCACAGAGCACCTAAAGTGATGTAAATAAACAAAATGTACAGCTGCTCCTGACAACCCTTGTTGGGGCTCGCATGCATGCCAGAAAACAGCTGCCCTTGACAACGCAAACAACTAAAAAGAAAGACAATAGCCATAAAGCACGAAACGTGCACGAACACGCATTCACACACTTGCCTTCACCTACCTCTCCTTGCCAAACCACTCACACACACAACTCTACAGAGTGGAAGCATGCCGAGCATTTTGGAACATCACATTTTTCAGAATTACATGAAATTTGTTGAGAGTTCAGCGATGTTTTCTTTGTGAAGTTAGAATTGACGATGGAGTGTCATTTTGTGTTTAATGCCACATTCAGAAGATGGCTTCACCATGTGCAACAGAGTTAGAATCCAACACTTGTAACTCTACAGGCAACTTTACGCCACTAACATTGTTAAGCTCCTGCACATTTGTGCAAACTATTCTCGTTAAATCAGGATATCGCTTAAAATCTTTGTTTGGGCTAGTTGTTATATGTGAAATGTGAGCTTTATAAATATATCGTAAGTTCTTAATGGGACAAAAACTTAAAATTTATATCCATGAAGTAACGGCAAAGTAACGTACGTGCGGTACTTTTTTTCGGTAACGGTAACGATAACGCGTTACCTTTTTTTGTAGGTAACGTAGGGCGGTAACGCGTTCCTTTTTTGTTAAGGTAACGAGTAACGTATTTAGTTACTTTTTTTCCGTAACGCCTACAACACTGGTTTTAAGAAGCGATTGCAGCTCTGTTTGCGGATAGAATCGGGAAAAAATTGACACAATGATTTTCAAGGTTCTTTCTTCCCAACCACAGCGTTTCATGCAATTTGAAAACCGTTTCAGCTTCCCTTTAAGCTTCATCTTAAGAATAGGGCATGATGGCGTATTGGGTTAATTCCCATAGACGCATGAGGCCACTCTCTACTTAACATTCGTAGATCCCTCAGAGTCCTCATACCCTTCGTGGCGCAGTTGTGCAGCAGTCGAGCGATGCGCCACTACTCTGCGATGACAAGTGCTCCCAGCGGTGAACCTAGTGAGGCCCAGGTTGGTCTTCCCGAGTGGCTGATCTTTAATTGAACTGCCACCATGGGCAGTTTGCTCCCTATCCGGAGGGCAGGTTGTTGTGACACTGCAAGGCCACGTGACCTAGGTGTCGTACCTGCCTTTTAGGTTGCTCTCTGGGAACCACTGGCCGGAGACATGCTCGTAATTTTTTGCTCATATTGGTAACAATGCTGATGCGAGATTTTCTGGGTAAACGGGGCTTTTAATGCTGTCTCATTAATAGCAGACTAGACCTGCACAGAAAATAGAAAAGGCAGATTAGCAAGGAAGTGATCTCAGAAAGCTCAAGAGGCAGCACCCTACTTTTTGATGCGAAATCAGGGTGTTTTAGAATGTGCAGCTTCAAAAAGACGATACATGCACAGTGTAACATATTTTACTATAATGTGGCAGTATCCATCCAGATGTCGATATAGGCACGTTCACTCTCCCTGAGGCCCTAGGGTTTGGTGATAACAAAGGTAATATGAATGAACCTGTGGTAGACGTTAGCAAAAAGTGATCGGAGGATTTTTGGCTCGAACGAGGGTGAGGCTTTAAGATTAAGTTCAGAATTAAAAATTGGTCAAACGTAAAATCAGTGGAATGAATGGTGAATTTATAGGCAAAAGCATTAAATTTCACAAATTGGTTAGAGAAATAAGGCAAAAAAGGAATACCGAGCATAGTAGCACCTGCCACCACCCCATTTCAATGGGGACATTCCTAGCCTCCTTGCTTCTGTGGCATAGGCGAATCCTGTGTGGGGGAGACACTTTTCGGAGTGCAGGCAGTGCAACACCTCATGACCTATGTTGGAGGTGTTGTGGTTTTTTGTGTTAGTTTTATTTTTGTGGAACTAGCGCCATAATTATCCAGGAAGCAAGGTGTCCGTGCTCATCTCTGAACAGTTGCGGTGACTGGTGGCCTGTGCATTCATTACGGATTTTTGTAACGAAGTTCCTTGAGATGGAGAGCGTTTGAGAGTGCAACATCACAATATGGCAGCACATAATCACACGGTAGTTTTTAAATTTCACGTAATTTTTAAATTTTAAATTTTAAAATCCCTGGATCACGCATGAAATAATTCATATTAAACAAAGGATCTGAAGACTCAGACAGCGGAACAAATTTTGCACCATCCCTGACTACCACTGTCGCCTTAATTTATTAAATAGGCAACTTAAACATGCAACTCGAAATGCAAAAGAACATTTCTGCAACACTACATTACAAAACTTTATTAAAACTGCACCAAACAAATTTTGGCGTTACTTGAGCACAAAGCAAAAGATAAGTCTTCTCATGTCATCTCTGGACGGCAAACTTAAAGCAGATTCGTTCAACAAATATTTTCAATCGGTCTTCACTTTTGATAAAAACCACGTTGGCCAGATTGCGCCACAACAATATGGCCAAGAGCATCTCGTTGGTACGCCCACAATTTCTGAGGCTGGTGTGCTATCCTTGCTTCTAAGTGTTGATGAAAAGAAAAGTAGCGGTCCAGATGGCATTCTTAAAGGGACCCCAAAACACATTTTCAGTGCATTGTTTTGCTTGTTGGTTGCATAGGAGTTATAGTGATGTTATTAGCATCGGTTGTACCACGTATACTCCTGTTCTTAATATTTTAATTAGCTTGAAAAAACAAATTCATGGCGCTGACGGTGTCACCATACAGTGGCGGTTTTTAGCATCGGATATGACATCACAGAGGGCGAGCTTTATGATTGGACAAAGAGTAAATATACTGCAAATTGTGTTAATAACTAGAGATACGTTCTGTCAAGTTTTTGTGTTCTATATTACATTAACAAAACCAACTTGTCTGCCCTAGATAAAAGCACTGAAAAACAAGTAAAACAAAAATACACCACTAGATGCTCTGGCTACTTTTTTGCATCAAATGACTTTGCGCTTCTCTGTAAACATCCTACGACCTAGCACTAACACTTATGGGTAATCTGTATGTATCTGAAAGCGGCTTTGCAGAGTTGATCCGATCGAGCCATTGCGGTCTATAAGCGTTCGTTTCGGTGCCAAGGAATGATGCGTTCTGTTCACATTTAGCAGACAGTGCGCATCGTCAGCGTGTGGAGGATCACCGGGTGGCGGCGCCAGATGGCGCCAGGCGCCACGTTCCCGTCAACAGTGCGCACTCATTGCTCGCCGTGACCAACCAGCGTGCTAGGGGCGATGGATGGCGGTAAGCAGTAGCGGTACGCGCTATGCTAAATGTGTCTGATATCTTGCGCAGGCTGTCGCATCGTCGCAGTATCTCACGCTTGAGTTCGGATCCATAAGTAAGGAAACGTCACTGATCAGTGTTCTCTTCTGCGTCGTCGACGTGACGATGAAGCATCGCTGGGCATTCACATGGTTGTTGTAACCATGCAAACGGTGCCGCCAGCCGTGGCATGAACGAGTTACAGAGAACAGGCATCCATGGAGTGTAAACTTCCGCCACATGCTAAGATAGGCTGTTTTGATTGGTCGCACAATGTGTCGTCATTGGGAGAGTGAAATGGGAATGGGAAGCTGCGCGAAAATAAAGTTGAGGGCAGCATTTTGTTTGCTTGTATTTTGAAATTTCTTCATTGAATAACTCCCGTTCCTACGCATCGATTCTCGTAATTCTTTTTGAGTCAGCATCTGTGCGACATAAAGAATCCGTGCAAGCGGTGTTTCGCAGCCCCTTTAATGGTTTTCTGAAACATTATGCCGAGCTTTGTAGCAAATGTCCTTGTCTTCTTTTCGAGAAATCAATTTGTGAATATTGCATTCCCTCTAAATGGAAAATCGCCAAAGTAATTCCTGTTCACAAATCAGGTGATAAACACTCCCCGAATAATTATCGACCCATATCTCTGACATGTACATGAGGGAAAATTCTGGAACACATTATCCTAAAATTCCTGACTCAATACGTAGAGGCTAAAAAGTTAATTTCATTTCATTTCATTTCATTTTATTACCTTAAAGACCCCTCGCGGGGTATTACATAAGGGGTGGGATTAGCAGGAAAAGGCACAAAACAATGCCATTAGTGATCATGAACAAAAAAAATGTTGTTTAGATTGTTTGCAAATGATGGACAGGTGATGTCGACGATGTGCTGGGGAAGGCCGTTCCAATCCTTAGCTGCACGTGGGAAGAAGGAGGCTGAAAAAGTAACAGTTCGGGCACGTGGGCGAAAAACTTGAAGCGTGTGGCTAGTGCGATGAGAAATGTATGATGCTGGCGTGATGTAAGGGGCACGGTTAAGTGATGAGTAAAAGAACTTGTGGTACAGTGATAGCGTGGCTATGCGACGACGAACGGAAAGAGGCGATAGTGCTGATTTGGTTTTTAAGGCTGAAACACTGACGTCGTAGGAGTAAGAAGAATGAATGAACCTTGTAGCGCGGTTTTGAACGGCTTCTAGATCGTTTATGAGGTTAATATGATGCGGGTCCCATATGGCGGATGCATATTCAAGTTTAGGTCTAATGAGTGACTTGTAGGCGAGCAATTTCACGTGATGTGAGGTGAGGCGAAGGTGACGTTTAAGAAATCCCAGAGTTTTGTTAGCCGATGATATCACGTTAGTAACATGTGCATTCCATGTTAGGTCATTAGATAATGTGACGCCTAAGTATTTGAAAGATGATACAGATTCTACGAACTCGTTAGCGATTTTGTATTGGAAGGCATGAGTCTTTTTGCGACGGGTGATTGAAAGAAGCTTGCATTTGCTAGGGTTGAGGGTCATAAGCCAATCTGCGCACCACTGTTCAATTTGGTTAAGGTCCTGCTGGAGGGCTTCATGATCAGTTATGTTTGTTACTTGGCGGTAAATTACGCAGTCGTCAGCGAACATTCGAATTTGGCAGGATACGTATTGAGGGAGATCATTAATATATATTAAAAACAATAGGGGTGCAAGAACAGAGCCTTGTGGGACGCCGGATGTTACAGGGAGAGGGTTGGAAGACTGGTTATTTACAATGACTGACTGAAAGCGATTTCTTAAGAAGGCCTTGATCCAGTTTAGCACGTTAGGATGAATGTTTAGAATAGAAAGTTTTTGTATTAAACGTTGATGTGGAACTTTATCAAATGCTTTAGCGTAATCCAGAAAGATGGCGTCAACTTGAAGGTTAGCGTCCAGGTTAGTATGTAAGTCGTTGAGGAACATGGCTAGTTGTGTTTCGCATGAATACCCCTTGCGGAAACCGTGCTGGGATGGATGGAAGAAATTGTTAGCGTCTAAGAAGTCCATTACCTGAGAGTATATGACATGTTCCATGATCTTGCAGGGGACGCTAGTTAAAGAAATAGGACAGTAGTTCAGAGGGGAATTTTTGTCACCTGATTTGTAGAGTGGAACGACCTTCCCAACTTTCCAGTTTTCCGGAATGAGACCTGTAGAGAGTGATTGCGAAAACAATAATTCAAGATACACTGCACTGATATATTTTGTGTTTTTTAGTAGTTTAGTGTTTATCTCGTCGATGCCGGCTGACGAGGAAAGTTTCATTTTCTCGATTAAAGACGAGATGCCAGTTGAAGAAAAAGTTATTGCGTCCATCGGTGAGGTGGCATTAGTAGGAGGTATTCTTGGAGGCGGGTTGCGCTCCTGGGTGAAAACTGACGAGAACGCCGTATTGAAGATGTTAGCGCATTCTATGTCGGAGGCTTGAATACCGGATGCATGAGTGAGAGTTACTGAGTGTGATGGTGCGGGATTGATAACGCGCCAAAATTTTTTGGGGTTATCGCATAGCATGCGCGGTAGGTCGCTGTTAAAAAATGAGTGTTTAGCGTTGGTGACGGAAGTCAAGTATTCTTTTTCGGCTGAAAAGTATTTCTCCCACGCTTCGGAATTGCTTTTAAATTTGGCAGCGCGAAAAAGCCGCTTCTTTTTATTCTCCAGTCTTTTTAGCGTCTTAGAAAACCAGGGTTTAGAGCGATTTTCACGAAAAGTTATTCTAGGGATAAATTTTTGCGTTAGTTCATGAAGTTTATTTTTAAATATTAGCCAATTCTCGTTAACAGATCTCTGGTTATAACCGGCTTCGAAGAGTGGGAAAAAAATGCTCAGTTCATGATTAATGGCATTGTAGTTACCCTTGTCATACAGGGTGATTGTTTTCTTTTGTGTTTCATGGCGCTCGGTGCGGAAGGAAAAATCGGCTTGAATGACTTTATGGTCGCTAATGGGCTCTAAGTATGTAATGGATGACAAACTGTCAGGATGAGAGCTTAGTATTAAGTCTAAAATGTTGCTCGAATCGCCTGCGGTGCGTGTTGGGCTGGTTACTAGTTGGTAAAGATTAAAGTTCAAACAAACATCTAGAAAATCCCTTGATTCTGCACTGATTGGCTGTGAATGAGAACGGTTGAGCCAGTTTATTCCTGGATAATTAAAATCACCAAACAGAAGAATATGCGCGTTCGGATAAGATATCATGAGCTGGTTTAGCATATTGTTAAGTTCACGAGAAAAGTTTGGGCTAGAATGCGGAGGCCTATAACATACGCCGATTATGACTGAATGCGGTGAAGTACGGCACAAAAGCCACAGTATCTCTAAGTTAGATGGGAGATGGATGGGTGAACAAGATAATTCTGGTCCAGCAGCGATCAGCACGCCACCCCCTCGAGAATCTGTGCGGTCCTTCCGATAAACAGAAAAATTCGGCAAATCGGCAATAACTTCAGCATCAGTGATATCATTAGTAAGCCAGGTTTCAGTTAGTAACAGCATACTGCTGTTAGATGATATGACTAATGTGCAGCACCTTTGCCAGCACGGTTTTAGAAATGGACTATCCACTATAACACAACTTGTTGAATTTGTGCATGATCTTGTGCAAGGTATTCTCGGTTTCTTCGACTTACCGATGACGGTAAGCTGGAGTTTCTCGGATCCATCCGAGTTGCAGCAAAAGAGTACTGTTACTCTCTCCGTGCTTTTCTGGCCGCCCTGGCATGCCTGGCCGTTTACGCACAAACTCCTTTCCGGTTAAAGATTGAAAAAGAGGCCCGCTTCGTCGGCATTAAATATGTCGCGTGGCGCGTACTCCAAAATCAGCGCCGGCAGCGTGTTCAGCCACTCGTCCACAGCTGACTGGTCCACTTTCTTGCCTTCACCTGAGACGACCTGGTAGACAAGTCCGTGCCGCTCTTTAAACCGGTGCAGCCATCCCCCAGATGCTTGGAAATTTTTAATTCCAAGCGAAAGCGCAATGGTGTCTGCTTTTTCACGCTGCACCTTGCCGTCCACGTTGACGCCGGCCGCTGTCACTTCGCGGAACCAAGTCAGCAGGACCTCTTCCAGCTTGACATGGGTCGCTGTTTTCGCCTGTTTCACGTTCACACCGAAGTGCTGCACATTCTTTAAGATAACATCTCGCTGCCCAACAATGGTGCAGAGCGTCGACGGTGCCAAACCTAGCTCTTTTGCCAAGTTGACACGCTTCTTCTTAGGGTTTTTATCAACCTTCTTCAGCACATCGCGCTTCTCCTTAAAAGAAAGGGCTTTACGCTTCCGCGACATGTCGGCAGCAGCGAACGCTTGCGTCCTTGTCACGTTTGGGCAGTTCATGTCACAGCGAAGCACAGAAAGAAGCGGCGAACGGAGAACTGCGGTGGTGGTGGTGGTAGGTGCTATGGGATATTCTGGGGAGGGGGTACTGGTCCCGACGTATGTTGGCCCTTAGGGCATCACTCTTGGGGACCAGGGGTAGGGGTTAGGGGGATGTAGGGGGGGAGGGGAGGGGGAAGGCGGGTGCCGTCGTGTCCGGGGGAAGCCGTGGCCTGGGGTCCGTCAGGAGGATCTTTTGGTCCTGCCATCACGTCGCCGCATCAGCAACTCCAGCTCTCACCTGGGAGGGGGAAACCGCGGTGCACTGGGAGTGTGCAAGCACCGGCGGGGGAGGGGGAGAGACCTGGTGCACTGGGATAGTGTACAAGCACCAGGCCGGGGAAGGAGCTGCGGTCCTCTTGTAGCCATCGCCTCGTGCTAGATGGAGCGACGGACTAGAGTAGGAGGCTCAGGCCAGACTCCCCAAGAAAGGAGAGGAGGACCCGGTGCGCTTGGAGCTGGTTGCGGACCGGAAACAGCAGGTCGTCCTTCGTGGTGGTCGGGAGACCAAGTGCCCAGTAGCCCGACTCCAGGCGTTGCCTGGGCAGGTCGTGGGTCGGGCACGCCAACAGAAGGTGACCGAGAGTGCCCGTGTCACCGCAACAAGGGCAGGCAGGGGAGGAGGCCCGGCCATGGACGTATAGCCTGGAAGGCGTCCACGTGCATCCATCCGATACGGAGACGCAGAGGGAGGGAACGGTCCCGCCGGGGCAGCTGGTCCGAGAGCCGGCGGAAGGGCTTTCGGGCCGCTATTCTCCGGTCCGGGTGAAGGGTCCGCACCACCTGCAACAGGAGAGAGCGGGCAAAATCGTGCTGGTTCACTGCTAAAGATACTGGGGGCCCGTCGGCGTGAGCTGACTTGGCCGAAGCATCGGCCAGGTCGTTGCCCTCAATGCCGGAGTGGCCCTGCACCCAATGCAGCGTGATCCGGTGGCCCGCATCCTCCAGGCCGTGCAGACGGGCCCTGAGCTGAGAAGTGGTGGCCACGGTATCGTGAGGCCTGGTCAGCAGCTGAAGGACTGGCCGGGAGTCGCAAAGGACTGCCACAGAACCAGGTGGGAGGGCCGCCATGAGGTCAGCCGCCAGGTGTAGTCCTGCCAGCTCGGCAGCTGTCGAACTGCTTGGGAAGGAGAGCCTGCAAGACTTGGTGACGCCCAACTGCGGGGCCACGAGAGCCGCAGCCGCCCGGCCTGAGGCCGGCAGCACCGACCCATCGGTAAAGAGGAGAGTGGAGCCTCCGCACTCCTCCAGAAAGGCAGCAGCAGCCTGCTTGATGGCTGCAGTCGGTCTGCGGCGCTTGGACGTGCCTCCAAAGTCCAGGGAGACCAGCAGAGGAGGACGCGTTGGGAGTGGGGGGAGGGCCAAATGGCTGTTGGGTCGGCCCAGGGACTCCAAGTAAGCACCGCCGAGCATGCCCATCCTGGAGTGGGGGCGCCCCAAGAGACGTGCACAGAGGGCTTCACTGTCAGGTACATGGTGGAGCCGGTCCGTGTGTGTGAGGCCTCTCTGCAATAACAGAAGGTTTAGTGGGAGCACCCCCGCTTCGGCAAGGGTGGCCGGGGTCTGGGAGGTCCGTGGGACTCCCAAGAGACGGCGGATCCATTTCCGCCGAGCGATCTCGAGGTGGTTGAGCCGGGTGGCCTTGAGGGTCACCAGGGGGAGGGCGTAGAGGACTGCCGAAGTCCCGGCAGCCTCGAACAGCCGGATGGCCCAGGTGGCAGAGCAGCCATTCCCGCGTGCCAGGAGGCGCTCGGCCGTTCGGTTGACGCGGTCCAGGTGGAGCAGGAGGGGCTTGTCTGCCGGGATCCAAGTGAGGCAATGGTCAATGGTAAGCCCAAGGTACCTCACTTGCTGTCTCCAGGGCAGGTTGGTGCCGTCGATCTGCAAGGTGCGGATCCCGGCCATGGCCCGTGCACCTCGTGGATGGACGAGGAGGGCCTCCGACTTTGTGGCGGAGAGCACCAGGCCCTTGGAAGTCAGGTAGGACTTAACCGCGTCGAGGGCCCGCTGGAGGGCCCGCCTTGCAGAGATGATGTGTCTGCGGGGGGCGCGGACCCAGAGGGCGATGTCATCTGCGTAAAGAGAGCAGAAGACTCGTAGGCGATCCTGCTGGATGGCGTTCGGGAGGCCGGCCATGACCAGGTTGAAGAGGAAGGGGCTGAGGACTGTGCCCTGTGGAACCCCGGCGGTGATGGGGCGAGGAGAGCTCAGGGTGCCCCCGACCCGAACCTGCATGGACCGGTTGGAAAGAAAGGCGGTTACGAAACGGCGCAACCGCCCAGTCACTCCAAGATGGTCTAGAGCCTGCTCGATCGTGGAGTGGGGCAGGTTGTCGAAGGCTGTCTGGACGTCCAGGAGGACCAGGAGGGCGACCTCTCCCTGCTGCTTGGCCTCCTCCAGGCAGAAGACCACGTCTGCAATGGAGTCTGCTGTGCAGCGGTGCCTGCGGAAACCCGTCTGGCACTCGGAGAGGAAGTCGCTGGCCCTGGCTATCCAGGAGAGGCATTGCAGGGCCACGAACTCCATTGACTTGTAGGCTGCTGAAATCAGCGACACAGGTCGGTAGGAGGAAAGAGCCCTGAGGGGCTTCCTGGCCTTCCAGATCGGAACCACGATTGCCGTGGACCAGCTCTCCAGGAGGATGCCGCTGTCCCAGATGATGTTGAAGGCATCCAGGAGGCGGGCCTGCTCTGGGGCGTCCAGGTTCCGCAGCATCTGCAAAGTGAGCCCATCTGCCCCAGGAGCGCTCCGCTGCTTGGAGCGGTGGAGGGCTCGGTGGAGCTCATGAGGAGTGATGGGAGCTTCACACAGGGCTACAACGGAACTGGTTACGCCTGCCGGAAGAGGGGGTCGTCCGGGAGGGGGCTGGGCCAGGGGGACCAGAGGAGGGACGGAAACCGTGAGGCTGGCAGAAAAGTGGTCGGCCAGCTGCTCAGCCATGGCCAGGTAGGAGACCCCCATGGCGATGGCTGCGCCCAGGACAGTGTGGCGGCTGGTGGCCACCTGCAAGAGGGACCGGAACAGTACCCAGGCCCTGGAGGACTGCCGAGCAGACTGGAGTGAGCGGCAGATGCCGGCCCAGCTCTCTCTTGTCCGTCGGTTGGCCTGGCGGCAGCAGGTGGCGTCGATCCTGCGGTAGGCCTTCCAGTCCTCGGGAGCCCACGTCCTCTCCGCCCTGCGTTCCGCACGGCGCCTGGCAGCGCGGAGACCCAGGAGGCGGAGGTCGGGGACAGGGGCCTGTGCGTGACACGACACCGACATCGTGGCCGCCTGGGCGCAGGACTTCAGGCAATCCAGGAAATCACCTGCGAATGGGTTTTCTTTAGTGAGCTCCCTAAATTGGGGCCACTTAATGAGGCGATACTCCCTGTCCTTTGGACGCTGTTGTTGGGCAGGGCTCAGGTGAATGGGAAAGTGGTCCGATCCAAGGGAGTCTGCTGCCCGCTTCCAAGAGTATCGGCAGGCTTCCGAGTGGAGGGCCAGGTTGATGACCGTGGAGTGGCCTGGGTGGATGAATGTGGCCACCTTAGGCCGCAGGAGGTGTAGGCCAGCAGCCGCGACCGCGTCCAGGAGCTTCCTGCCGCGGGAGGTGGTCGTCTGGCTGCCCCAGTCTGTGGTGGGCATTAAAATCGCCACAGATTAGGGCATTCTTGCCTAAGCGGGAGTAGAGCGCAGTTAGACAAGAAGGGTCCCAGGGAACGCTAGGGGGAACGTAGACAGAGGCCACCGATGTGTCCTTGCCATCAAGGCGGACGCGGATGGCGGAGACTTCCATCGGGCTCATGTCTGGGGAGGCCACGTGCAGGACGGTGTGGGGCAGGTTGCTCCGCACGTAGATGCCAGCACGGGGCCTCTCCTGCGGGTGGGAGCTGTCCAGGCAGGGGGCCGCACTGCAGGTCTGCAGTGCGCAGCTGGAGCAGCCTGCATAGCCCGTGTGCCCAGGGAGGCGGGCGGCATCGACTGGGACGCGGGTCTCCTGTAAGGCAAGCACATCACATCAGGGTTTAATGTGCCCTGCAATAGGAGGTCCCTGAGCTCGGCGTGGCGCGCACGCAGGGAGTTCACGTTCCACTGCAGAACATGCGGCCGTGCTCCGGGACCTTTACGCCTGGCCATGTCTGTAGCTTGAGGGGCTCGCTCCAGCGAGAGCTGCCTCACACAGCCGGCGAGCCCCTGAGTTGGGGGGGAGCTGTGGCAGGAGGGACTGGACAGCCATCCGCAGGGCAGCGGTCACCGTCGGCAGTGCGTCCGGGGCAGGGGCTCGGGCCTGGGCAGCAGGGCGGGAGGGCCATCGCGTAGGTTATGCCGCCGGTGGTCCTGGTTGCCGGGGACCTTTGCTCCCGGTAGGGCTGGTGCTGCTGGCGGACCTCGGCCGTGACTGCATGGTGGGTGGCAGGGTTGGCTGTCCCCCGGAGGGCTGTGGTGAGCTGGCTCTGCTCCTTCCAGCGGCGGCAGGTGTGGTCCACTGCGCTGTGACGCCCTCCGCAGTGGAGGCACCTGGGGGTCTGTGCAGTACAGGACCTGCGATGGTGAGGGCCGCTGCAAAAGGTGCAGCGCTGGGGTCTTGTGCAGGTGGCAACCGCGTGGTTGAAGCCGCCGCACTGGGAGCACTGCAGCGGGCGGGCTTTGAAGGGATGAACCCGGAACGGCATCCCTGCGATAAGGACCTGTTCAGGCGGGGCAGCGCTCAATCTAATGGTTACAGCTTTGCCGCGGCGCCGGATGCTCTGGATGTCGACGGAGGCCTCGATGGTGTCCGCGATGTCCCTATCCGACACCGCTGGATCCACGCCGAAGATGGTCCCGAGGCAGCTGTCTGGTCGGGACGCCTCGAATGGCCTGACCGGCGTGTTGAGGAGTGTCCTCAGGCCCATGAGACCGGCCAGGGACTCCTCCGAGGCGACGTCAGCAGCAATGATCTTGCGCCGCCGGTTGATCCTGACCTCCAGGACGCCAGGCAGGGAGTAGAGGAAGGCGCTGTAATCCTCCCTCACCACGTCACGGAGGGAGAGGGACCTCTGCTGTGGCTGGAAGAGGACCGTTGAATAACGGGGGCGTCTCCGAGTCGCTGAGCGCCTGGCCTTGCGCTGGACCAGGATCCAGCCTCCCTCGCGTCGGTGGTCCTGGCTGCCTGCATCAGGGGGGGAGGAGGGGGAGGGGGCAGTCTCCCTACTTACCTGCGCATTCTGGACAGGGGAGGAAAGCAGAGAGTCCTCAGGCTGGGCCTCGCGCGGTGGTTGTGCGCTGGAGGACTGCAGGTAGGGCTGCTGGGTGGCCGCCACCAGCAGGCTGCAGGGCGCTGGAGTGTTCGGCGCTGGCTGCAGGGGTTGTCCTTGTGGCAGCAACGTCTACAAGGCTGTCTGGCTCTCCAGGGGGCTGGCTAGGCATCTCTTGGGAGGAACCTGCAGGGGAAGCGGTAAGAGCGGTGTCTGCCGCAGAAGGGCTCACCTGCTCCTGCGTGTCCGCCGTCGTGTGCTTGGGCCGGGGCTTGCGCCGCGAGGCTTCTTAGGCTGGCGCCTAGGTCCTGGGAGCTGGTCTGGGTGCTCTTTCAGGTACTGGGCCCACTGGCGCGTCACCATCGGTGATGGAGAAGGGGACGGGGGCCTGGAGGGGAGGGTGGCGTCCAGGGAGTCATCGTCAGCTGGGCTGTCTGATGCTGGGAGCTGGGAGAACTGCGGTCCCTGTGGCGGCGGCACCCAGCGGCACAGGCTTCCCGGGAACAGCCGGCGAGACAACTTTTCGATAGACCAATGAGCTGCCAGAAAATAGGTGACGTACACGATTGGGCACGTGCCTCGCCTTGGCCGTCCTTGGTTCGTGCTGGTCGGGTTGCTACATGGTTGCTACGAAAGGGAGGTGGGGGTAGGGTGGCTAGTGGGGGGGGAGAAGAGGCAGCGGCCGCGGGCCGCGGTGGGTACCCTCTCCCCCTGTGAGCGCCAGTGTTGCGCTTAGCCGCTTGGTGGCTCGGTTTGCGTGTTCGTGCAACGTTCGTCGTGGCAGGGGGCGGGGTTGGAGAGGACTCGCGGCGGCCCCGGCGGCTATGTAGGAACGCTGCCACTCGGAACATCGTCTTTGTTCATGGCACCGCTCACAACTGCTCATCAGTTTGTTTGGCCTAGAATCCCACTTCAGAAATGTTATACCCTCGGGTTCGTGAATCAACTCAGCCAAGGGCTGGCTAGTGAAGACATAAAACGTGGTTTAGTGAAAAGAAAACAAAAGGAAATTGCACACAGGAACGCACGCCCATCGCACACGGAACACACAGGAGACGACTATGACACGCACACACACATTGCCACAAAAAAAAACACTCTTTCGTTCTATTCCTGTACCAGCCCCGCCTCGAGCCGCAAGCCACGGTGTCCAGTGTAGGGGGCGCCACCAATTGGCTGGTGAACGCCAACATGAAGTACCGTTTTACTTCTCCCGCTGGCTCACTACCAGCGAACAGGGAAAGCAGTGTCACTACTTTATTGTTGTGCCACGCTACTGCAGACAGCTTGGTCCCCGACACCTCGCACACCCTTTCGTCATATGTTCCTCTCTCTCTATTCCCTTTCTTTCGGGAGCGTGCAGCCAGGTAGACGGGTTTACTGCAGAGTGCCGAGGCAGTGAATCTTTTCGTTCTGTGAAAAAAACGTGCAGAGGAATAGAAGTAAACCAGTTGTCAAGAAGCAACTGGTGACTGTTGTGCCTGGTAATGGTGTGAGACAACCTCACGACAACACTGCTGTTTGCACCTAGGTCAGGCTCACTTGGTAGCTGCTTGTTTTCCGCTGCACCGCTGAAGACCTCAAAATCTTAGCAGAAACCAGACACCCCACTCGGAGCAAAAACTTTGTATCCCCATTGATGTAGTTTCTTTGGATTGTATTGCTTCAGTGAGCTTCGTCGCTTGAAAGAACAATTTGCTCGTCGATGCACAGTTTCTGTTCTCGTGGAATTTTCCTCAGGTGCTCAAGCAATTTGTTCAAGAGAGGTCTCACCTTGTGCAGTGTCACGGAGTGGGAGCACGCATACAATGGGCTCCACACTCTCTGATACCAATTCTAGGGGAGGAGAGACAAACATCTCCACCCAGGTGCCAGACCTTAAGCAGGACCGAGTGGCTAACCGGCGATAGGTCCACGCCTGACCAGCGGCTGACCGGAGGCACGACACAGGCGTCGGTAATAAGGGTGAAGGAATTTAATTAGCAAAGCGGAACAACACTTATCATGTCATCAATTACAACAAAACATGGGAACTGAACAGACAGAACAAGTTTTAGATTCTGCACACAAAGTCTAAGATGACAGACGAGAAGAAATACAAGTATACAAAGCACTTTTTAAGGACAGAATTAAGGATAGAGTTCGTAAAGGCGGGAGTGGCGGGGCTTAGCTGTTCGGGTGGTTGAGGTCCGGTCCGAGATGGCGTCGGGCTGTCGCTGCCGGGTCCCCGGAGTCGCTACTCGCTGGCCAGACACTTCGCGACGAGCCGACCACCTCTCGGCTGACACTTCACACACACGCGCGGTTAGCCAGCACACCGCCACATCCAAAATCTCCACTCCGACTACCCTCCGCCGCATTCTACAGTCCCCCCCGCAGCGTCCCCATCTCCCTCTCTCACAGTCCCCGGACAGCCCGGGGCCCGGGACCGACGAATCAGAGGCTGCGACGAACGTAAACTGTCGCGCCAAAACGTCCCGCGCCGAGCCCCTGGCTGGCCTCGCCGGAGCCCCAGACGGAATTCCGCGTACAAGAGGTCATCGGCCAAACAACTGCTTTCTCCCGGTCGGAGACCAGACAGAAGAGGGAAGGGGGGGGGGGGGGGGGGGGGGGGAGTGCAGGCGCGGATGTTTAGGATGGAGCCCCGTCGCCGGGCTTAACCTCTGCGGGGCAAAATCGCAACCAGCGCGAATTCTGTTTCACCACCCCCGCGTCAAGAATGTTATCCCTGATAACATTACCATATCAAAAACAGAAGGCGCGCGCGCTTCGCTGTGCGCGGCATGCATATTGTACTGAATACATAGCACAGACACATCCAGATAATACTGCGAAATACAGGCAAAACCCACTGACATATTACTGCGGAATACAGGCGTGCACAAGCATTTAATAGACACACGCTGAAGAACGAACTCGTTACACAAATTCAAGCGAAAAATTCTTGATCTCTAGAGATCATCAACTCGTCGGGCGACGGGCTCCCAAACCCGGCTGAGGTAATCAGCCCCGACATTGTCTTTCCCACGTATGTTTTCGACCGTGAAATCATACTCCTGGAGTAGGAGGGCCCAACGGAGCAGTCGCGAGTTCATGAACTGCGCCTCGCGGATGTATTTGAGTGGTTGGTGATCGGTCTGGAGGGTGAACTTTTGCCCATACAAAAAAAAATTAAATCGTTTGATGGCCCAAACGATTGCGAGGCCTTCCTTCTCGACTGCTAAGTAGGCTCGCTTTCTTTGTAGTAGTAGCTTCCTACTTGCGTAGGCGACGGGGTGCAGCACCCCCTCTTTTCCCTGGAGGAGCACCGCCCCAAGACCCTGGTCGGAGGCGTCTGTGCGAAGGACGAAATCTTTTTTGAAATCAGCCACCTGTAGGATGGGTGGCTCTGAGAGCAGCCGCTTCAGTTCTGTGAAGGCGTGTTGCTCCCGGTCCCCCCATTTAACGGTGTTGGGCATCAGCTTCTTAGTCAGGTCCGTCAGGGGAGCCGCAACACTGGTGTAGTTTGTTATGAACTCCCGGTAGTAACCCGACAGTCCCAAGAATGCCCGAACTTGGCGCTTGGTCTTCGGTCTCGGAGAATCGCGGATCTTGCCCAAAATGGCCTTCATTGGGCCTAGGCTGCCCCTTCCAATGGTGTGCCCTAGGAAAGAGAGTTCCTCAAAACCCAAGTGACACTTCTTTGGATGGATCGTCAGTCCGGCTGCCCGTATCCGTGCGAGAGCGAGGCGGAGTGCTGTCATGTGGTCCTGCCAGCTTTCTGTCGCTACCAAAACATCGTCATAATAGTGGTAGACGTTGTCAATTCCTTCGAGCACTCTCCTCATTAGCTTTGCGAATACTGCCGGTGCCGTTTTTATGCCGAATGGCATGTTTTTGAACTGGTAATGTCCGCTGGGAGTTGAAAAGGCGGTCTTTTCTTTTGACTCTTCCTCCAGAGGCACTTGCCAATATCCCTTTGCAAGATCCATTTTAGAGAAGTACCTTCTTGCCCCAACTTCGGCGATTAGGCAGTCCGCGCGAGGAATAGGTTCCGCATCTGTTACCAGCACATCATTGAGTTTCCGGAAATCCACGCAAAACCGGTAGCAACCGTCCGGTTTCTTAACCAAAACGACCGGGGCGTTGTGCGGGGAGCGTGATTTCTCAATCACTCCCATCTGTAGCATGCTGGACACCTCTTTCTCGACTGCTTGCTGGACTGCCTGAGGTAGTGGATATTGCTTCACATAGATGGGCTTATTCGTCGTCGTAGGTAAAGAGCACTCAGCCCATGTCGTGAAGCCTGGTTGTTCCGTGAAAACGTCCTGATAGGTTAACGCCAGTCCCCGCAGTTCCTTCACCTGTTGCGGTGTCAGTTGGCCCGCTATGGCGATGTCTTGGGGGCCCACCTGCTCATCCAATGGCCACATCAGCTCGGTGCACGCCTCGTCCGCTGCTACTGTAGCAACAGTCTGCACCGGGAGTTCTGGTCGCGTCTCGCGGGCATTATATTTCTTTAACATGTTGATATGAAACATTCCCCGGACAGCCCGGGGCCCGACCGACGAATCAGAGGCTGCGACGAACGTAAACTATCGCGCCGAAACGTCCCGCGCCGAGCCCCTGGCTGGCCTCGCCGGAGCCCCAGACGGAATTCCGCGTACAAGAGGTCATCGGCCAAACAACTGCTTTCTCCCGGTCGGAGACCAGACAGAAGAGGGGGGGAGGGCGGGGTGCAGGCGCGGATGTTTAGGATGGAGCCCCGTCGCCGGGCTTAACCGCCGCGGGGCAAAATCGCAACCAGCGCGAATTCTGTTTCATGCAGCTTTTGTTTTGGTTGCAAGCCAGAAATGAGCATTGGTAAAAACATAACACTTGCACAAAGGAGCAAAGTATTTGCTGAATTTAAATGTAGGCATCTTCCGCAAGCTTTCATTGCTTTGCTAACTATGTCGGTAATGTAATGCACATGTGATACTTCCTTTTCTGATAAGTGCTTATTTCTAGAGTGCCTCCCATCATAGTCACCGCATCGTATTTACCATTGCTTGTAGCCGCCAGCTGATGCCAGAGATTCTGGTGAACCTTGGAAGGGCGCCTTGAGTGAAATGTTTTGAGCACAGCCAATGATTTGGTTGTTTCAGAGTCCCCAAGGCTTCCATCCACTTTTTTTTTCTGCTCATTCTGTGCAAAAATATGTTGAAGGACAATACACAAGCGCCTTTGCTGTTCAAGCAGCCTGGACTGACTGCACGGTTTTTCTTGCTATTGGCAGCCTGAAATATAACTGGATTTAACTGGCTAATGATTGATGCTCTCGTCTAGAAAGCACAAAGATACGAAGTTCAGGGCGGAGCGTTTTATTGTCGTTCAGATTCAGAACTATTTTCGAGCATCATAGCAATCACGAAAGTCAAAATGATTAATGCGAAAAAATTGAGCACTGGGCAGAGAAACAGAAACAAAAAGGACTGCATTTCCATGTACCTTATCCTCCTTGCTTTTCCCTCCTCCTTCTTTATTCTGTCGTTTTCTCTGAAGAGGGAGTGGAACTGGTATTTCGTGAGGTGGGCCAAGGCTCTGCGACCAAAAGCGGTAGGGCATGGCCCTCCCTGGTGCAACCTTACGGATGCCTCCCACTGCACCATACGTGCATTCATAGAAGGATTTTAACAAATAACTGTGAACGGGCTAATCTGGTCCAGCTTTCCATCCCAGGTGCGTAACGAAGAGACTTTGTAACACTGCACGCTGCTATTGACATGAGAAGAAAGCATTCATGAATAGAGGACTGCTGTTCTTCCTGCAACAAGATATTTTTCATGCAGAATGCCCTGTGTACGTAATCCAAATCAGTGTCGCCTGACTCATCTACCATAGGCTTCAACAGCCCCACCTCCTTTGGCAAACTTTCCACTGGAGGCACACCCGTTACTTCATCCGCATCATAGTTTTTCCTTATTCGGGTGGTAATGTAGCTTGCAGTGGCCAGCACCTGCTCTCTCAGGGAGGACATGGTAGAAGCTTCTGGCCCTCCTCCTAAGAGAAAAAACAATATTTTAGCCCACAGTATATACTTTCAGCATAGCACGCACTGCTACCGCTTATTGCGCCCCACCATTGCGCACGTGCTGACTGGTCCTGACAAGGCAGGCTAGCGTGTTGTTGACGGGAATGTGGCACCATCTAACACCTTCACGGTGATCTGTGCATGCATAGTGACGGCTATTAATAAGCGGTAAAGGTAGTAGTACACACTATGCTAAACTACCTATTGAAGCCGGTTGAATGAATAGCAAATTTTTCTTCATTGCTGTCAATCCCTTATGCTAATTGCTGCTACATAATTGGTCCCACATAAAAACAGTACAGGACACACAAGTGTATGTTGGTGTGTCCTGTACGGACAAACTCGTTGCAGGCTCGCACGCATGAACGCCCTGCTGAGGAGGGGGAGACAACAGTGTGCAAAACGGTACACGAACGAGGACCTGCTGGCATGCAGAAATATCAATTTCCAACTGGGGTGTAGATGGGTTAGGTCCCGTCTACTATATCGGGGTGGAAGACTGAGTGCTAAAAGACTGGCAAAGTCCTTTCACGGGGTAGTCAATGTTCACATCAGCCTGGATGCCACGGAGGCACTCGAGGCAGTTAGCTTCTTGAGTGTAGAAGGGCGATGGGGAGCCAGACTGAGGAATACAGTGCGAAATAGTACTCTGAGCAAAAATTCGGAGGCAGGTGCTAAGGAAGAATGAGGTCAAGCTTCAAGTCAGGGACATGTATGAATTTAGGGCTGCTTGGGTCCATTTGGCATGTAGCACTGCGGTTACTATGCCCAGGTCAGGGTTGCCAAGCCCCCTCCTATCTCTGGGCTGTTCTACCACAAGCCTCCCTATCTGGTCTGTAACGGTGTCCCAGAGGAATCAGAAAAGGGTCCTTTCCAACCAGGCCTTCGTACGTACCGGCAAAAGTGCTATGCAGTAAACACGTCAAGAATGTAAACAGAAGTAACCGAACAACAGCATCCCGTGCCATCAGAGGGCACGCTAATGTACCATATTCTCTAATTCTCTTCTCAAGCTTCTCTTTAGCCAGAGCCTGTTCGCTTCCGATAGCCCGTTGGAGCTGAAATGGAAACCTAATATTCGTACCCGATCCTTAGCAGGGAGGCCATGGAGGGGTTGCATACTGTATGGCACTTTCCTGAGATACAGGGCAGCACTCTTGGACTTATTTAGCCTAGCCCCACTTGCCCTGCAGTACCTATCTATGACGCCCAGGACGGAGCACACAGATGCCTCGTCAGGGACGACGAGAGTCGGGTCGTCTGCATACGCAAACGTGGGGCAGGTGGTGAATCTGGTGGAAGAGGGAAACGACCAATCTGAGGGTGCTTAGCTAACCTTTGAAGGAGCGGTTCGATTGCGAGTGCGTAGAGGGCGGGGGATAAGGACACCCCTGCTGGACACCACGGCTCACATCAAACGACTCCGAGACAAACCCTGTACTGTTACGGCAGAGGTTGGCCTTGAGTACAATACTCTTGCCATTCTCTGGAAGTCAGGGTTAATGCCAGCCTCTTCGGGTACTTTAAAATGTACTCTTAGCTGATGATGTCAAAAGCCTTTTCCTGATCAAAGGAGCAGATGCCTGACAAATTCCGTGACTGAGCCCAGAGAAAAAGGTCTCTGAGGGCAAAGCCATGAAGCTGGGTGGAGTGACCGGAACACAGCATGCCTGGTAAGGACCAAGATCCCCCAGTGACAAAGTTAACCTCATGGACAAGCACTTAGCGATGAGCTTGCAGTCGCAGTTCAGGAGCGTGATGGGACGCCAGGCTCGCAGGTCAGTGCACCTCGACTCATCTTTACAAACGAGAGTGATAAGCCCCTGCCTTTGAGTGTCTGACAGAGCCCCATCCGTGAGGAGCCTATTCACTAATGAAGTGAAAGGACCACCGAGCTATTCACTAATGAAGTGAAAGGACCACCGAGCTGCTCCCAAAATTTGGCATAAAACACGACCGTTAGGCCATCTGACCATGGGCTACGAATCCTGTTGAAGGACTTCACTGCTGCAAAGAGTTTGTCTACCGTAAATGGACCACCTGGGACGTATACCTCGTTTGTGGGCCTCTCAAAAGGGAAAGAGGTTGTCTGTGGAGTGGGAGCTATGTATAGACGAATGTAGAACTGACGTGCTATTTTCAAAATGCTGTCAGGCGTTTGTTCGAGGGAACCAGTTTCAGGATTGATCATTGCTGATAGGGTAGATTCTGTGTGCGCTAAGTGGTGGCAGAGCAGGTGCCTACTGCACCAAGTCTCCAACCTCTCGGCATGCACCGCCGCTCTTAAGCTACATCGACATCTGAGTAATACCCTATATTCTTTCCGAAGTGAAACCAGCATGGCGGCTACTCCCGGACCAGAGGAGAGTGGCATTGAAGCAGGGGAATTGCGTCGGAAGCGTCCTTAATCTCCGCGCGCTCATCGCGTGCTCGCCTCACTCCCCAGGACCGACAGCAATCGCGGACATCGCTCTTCGCCTTGTCCCAACTTGCACAGTCTATGGAGCCCTCTACAGAAGACGCCAGGATAACGGAGAGGTCATCTACTACCCTCTGATCCAAAAGCAATTGTGGATTGAGACGCCATGGTCCCTTGCCACGAGGAGCTAACGTGCCATGAGTAAAGCGCAGGATGACCATTTTGTGATCACTCAGAGCTGTGGAAAACAACCACGCGGAGTGCATGCAGGGCTCATGTGACGGAGAGATGTAGAATCTGTGTATCCTGCTCTGCGTGTTCCGCCCTGTCCATGTCATGCCTGACTGTCCTGAACGCGACTGCCACGCATCGGCAAGGCTAACCTCATTTACAAGCGCTCTGAGTGTAACAGCAACGTCGCGGTCCTGCCACCACGGGGTGCCGTGGTACGAGACTGTCCGCGACATCGAGAACACAGTTGAAGTCCCCAACCAAAACAACCCTCGAAGATCCAACCAGGTGCGCATCCACAGAGGAAAAGAATGCAGCCTGGTCACAGCCTTTGCAAAGAGCATATACATTCACAACGCGCAAGCCACAAGCAAGATCAACAGACAGAATGCGGCCATCAGCAACCCTGGAGTGGCACAAAAGGGCGCCGCGGAAGCGCTTCATAAGAATGATCGCGACACCACGCACACCTAGTGTCCCATAGCTTCAAAAAGACCTAGTGCCAAATGTTCTGCCGAAGTTCTGGATCTGACTTGGGCGGTAAACAAAAGTCTCTAGAAAAATTAGAATATCAGTGTACCTAGCGCGCACGAGCACTATTACCTCTGCTTTCTTCGGGCGGCGAGAGACACCGCTACAGTTTATTGTTGCGATTGTGAAAGGAAGCCATAGCGGTTTTTTTGTTAGAAAGAGAAGGCTATTACCACGACCAATTAAAGTGAAGCAAAGGAGGTACTAGCCGTAGACCACAGCAGAGGGGAGCAAGAGACTTGAGCTGATTAGGGGGTTTCCGCGGGCATCGTTACGTGTCTTGTCCCCGGAGGTATAGACAGTCGACGACATCTCTGAGCATTTGAACCCTAGACTCTGACAATTTGGATAAGGAACAGAGCTCTGCTCCTTACCTGGTGTTCCGTCCTCCGTGTCAGAATCCAAGCCTCCGTCCTCAGCGGGTGCCGCGAACCATCTTGTGGTAATGGCCACTCCCTGCCGCTTGGCAAGTGGCTGATCCAAGGAAGGGGGACTTGGTAGAGGTGGCCTCGGCCAGGTCCTCCTGGCCTGAGCTGGCGTCATCTGCGAGGGTTGTCCCTGCGTCCACGTTTGCGGCGACGTCGCTTTTGGCCTCGCGCGGGTAGCAAATTACCTTCTCGCTCAGCAGCAGGCCGATCAGTGGCTGCGCACTCTACCCCGCTGCGCCGGCGCCCGGCACAGTGGGGAGCATAGGCGCATCCTCCTCGACTGGGTGATCATGTGGTTTCACTGTCAGCGTGCCAGCTGTCAGAGGCCCCTCCTTGCTGCTGTTGGCAGCAGCTGCAGGGGTAGCAGTGATCATGGGCGTAAAGACTGCGTAAAGACTGCGTCAAATTCTTCCACATTAGAGTCTATAAGAACAAGAAAGTCATCAACATAGCGAAAACATTGTACAACCTTTCACCCTTTCAATTTTTCCTGAAGCCTTCTACCCTTTTGTGCTAACAACAAGTCACTAAGCGCGGGAGCTATGCATGACCCGATGCAAACTCCTCGTTTTTGCAGGTAAAACTCGCCATCTCAGGAAATGAAGGTAGAAGTTAAATACACTTGAAGTAGTTCTGAAAAGCCCTCGGCGGATATCCCGTTCTTGTTTTGGAATTCAATTAATCCTTGCTGGTCAATACATTCTGCTAAGCACGCGAAAAGCTCATCATGTGGTAGTGAATAATATAAGTCCTTGACGTCAAAAGAGCAGGCCTTCAGTCCCTTGCTCTTGTTAGTTTTTAGAAACTGGATTACATCCTGCGAATTTTTTACCTGGAAAGGATCGTCCAACGTAAGCGAATTTAAGATCTTCTTTAGAAAAACGGCTACAGTTTTCTACCATGTGCCTCTCTCAGATACGATCACACGAAACGGACACTCTGGTTTGTGGGTTTTTGCGCTAAAAAACAGTTGTAAACCAAGCCCTTTACTTTTATTGGCTCTTTTCGTTAACAGTTCAAGGTTGTTTTTTGCACACTCTCTTGGCCTTAGCTTTAATTCTTTTCAGGTTAAGGTTCTTGGCCACAGAAAACGAAGACAAAATAGCTTCCGTACCCTTCTTGACGTACAATTGAGAGGGTAGCACTAGGAATCCCCCTTCCTTGTCAGCTGGGAGCAAACGCAGCGAAATTCCCTTCAAATACGAGACAGTTCGCCGAACCGAGACGGTGTTCACTGGGGCCTTGCGACGCAGTAGCGCATCAACTCCTTCAGACACGCACCTATCTGATTCTGCCGCCGGTGCCAACCTGGACACCTGCCTCACCAGGCTCAGAAGTTCTGCGGGCGACCTTTTGGGTTCCGTGGCGTACTTCGGCCCCTGGGAGAGAACACGACGCACTTCCGTAGGCAGCGACACGTTCCCTGCGGTGTGGATGACATTCTCTGTCGTGTGCTTCTTTCTGGCCGGTGATGCGCGTAGCTGGAAAAGGGTTTGGTGCCACAGGAAGTCAGCCGTTGCGTTCGCTAAATCCGAAAACTCTTTCCATTTCTTCTTTTCATGTGGTGGGGCTTCGGTTCTTTGCAGCAGAAGAAAAAGACTGCACCTGTAAAACCGAGCTTGTCTATTCCATTCAGCCTTCAGGATGTGGCAAATTCTTGAGCAATGGCCTTGCGAAGGCAGGAATCCTCCAAACAGCTGCAGAACGTACGTTGGAACACGTTTTTCTTTGACGAGAAAAGCCAATGATCGTGCGTTGCATACGGCGACAGCAATGTAGGTGACGAGAATACATGGATGGACGGACAGACAATGAATAGGGCCCGATGTACTAGAAATGAAATTCGTTAAAACAGATGCTTGGGCGAGTTGGTAACTCATTATAACCAGAACATCGCGCACTAAGACACGGACACGAAGGGAGACACGACACACACGAGCGCTGACTTTCAACTGGTGTTTATTGTTTGGAACGAGGCATATATACAGTTTCAACAACACAAGGAAACCAAACCATCCATTGATAGATTCATAGTCACTTCATGCATGTCACACTGAACAAGGATGATAACAACATTATCATTTTCCCTTCGCTAAAAATGCCAATTCTTTAGGACTGATTGATAAAGAGGGGCTACTGACGCATGCGTCATTAGACCAGGCAATGTGCGCTGCTTCGATTATTTCGCGTGTTAATTGGTCACTGTTTTTACTGTTTTTACTCAGCATATACTCAGAACAGCACCGCATGGAAAACACGTGTAAGCTGTGCAGCAGCATCTCATGCTAGTCTTGGCTAACAACGTGGATGGTTGCCAGAGAGCTTTCTCTTTCGGCTAAAATTAGGAACATTTCGTGTTTTTTAGTTTTTAGTAAAAACTCAGAAAACACACCGCTCGTAAAGGGGGTGTGTCGCTGACCGCTTTGCTTTCAGATAGCTTTTTCAGGTTTATATAAATTGCACAGAATGAAGTGTGATACATCAAATGATGCAGAAAAGAATGTACTTTCATATTTAGAAAATAAAATGTTTTTTTTCCCAGATTTTTTGCTTACCCTGTCCCCTTAATCTTTCACTCTATCTTCTTTCTCACAACTCTCCTATCTCCATACTCATTTCCTTGTTTTTCCTTTTTCAAAGGTGGCGAGGGTTAACCTTGTGTGGCGAACTACCCTGGGTTTTTCGTCAGATCTGGTTATAGTTGAAGTGTATAGCTGGCATGGGCAGGACTTCCTGGAAAGTTCCTGTCCCGCCCCCTAGTTGGGCTCCATAGTGGGTGGCTAGCACCACGACCGAACTAGAGATATATTTGATGGCTCATTTTTTTTGTTTCTGCTGATCGTCCTCTAAAAAGAGGGCACACCGAAGTGACTGCTCATTTCTTTGGCAGCAAAACAATTTTCCCGCACTACCATGTAGTACATAGCGAAGACTTTGAAAAACTGTTCGACTTGTGTCACCTTTCCTTGTTTCATGAACCCTAACTGATGCCGTAGGGCAAAGTTACAAAATCAGAAAGTTTGCTAGTGGAGACCTGCTTCTGGAAACTCTGTACAAGCATCAACACGAGATACTCTCAGATATTACATCCTTCGGAGAAATTCCTGTAACAATCAGCCCACATCGATCACTCAGTACTCTTCGT
Organism: Amblyomma americanum; assembly: GCF_052857255.1. Lineage (NCBI taxonomy): Eukaryota > Metazoa > Arthropoda > Arachnida > Ixodida > Ixodidae > Amblyomma > Amblyomma americanum. The sequence continues at coordinate 201,611,177 of NC_135502.1, forward strand.
GGAGTAATTTCTGATGATGATCTAAAGCACCTAAGACTGAACTACTGGAAGGACTGAAAGACCAAAATGTAACTAATGTCTATAGGATCAAAATAAGACGTGACAACATTGAAACACCAACGAAACACATTGTCCTCACCTTTACCTCTAGTATACTTGCCGATTGAGTCGAAGTAGGCTTTACAAAGCTCAAACTCGGACCATACATACCCAATCTATGCCGATGCTATAAATGCCAGAGATACGGCCATGGTTTGCAGAGCTGCCGAGGCAAAGAGCCCTGCGCTAAATGTGCTTCTCATGACCATTCCGCTGAAAATTGTGATGTTGAACCCTACCTTTACGTCAACTGTGAGGGTAGCCAGCCGGCTTACTCACGGTCATGCCCAGCCTGGAAAAAAGAAAAGGAAATAGTAACACTAACAGCCAGGTAAAAGATATCATTCAGAGAAGTGCAGAAACGACTCTCGCCAGGGCAAAACCCAACCTACTCTGCTGTGGTGCAACAGGGCACAGCATCGCAGCGGCCTTCGGCGCCTGCCCAGGACACACAGTGAACCTGCAGCAGGGCCACCCATGCCCCTGGTGGCCGCAGCTAGTTCTGCGCCACCACCAAAAAGCAGGCTGTGCGGACCTCCAGGTCAGCCAGCCCCAAGGCCCCTCTCCACACAGAGAGGCCCAACGCGAAAACAACCGTGCATTCTGCACGGTCGTCCAGCGCATCTGAGGATGCGATGGATACCAGTCAAGGCGGTCCTGCACCGTCAAAGTCGGAGGGATGGCGGGGCTCCTTAGGCTGGGAAAAGAAAGAAAAGCCCCGAATCAGGGCACTTGAAAACACTTAGTTTTCTTCCTACACATATACTACACAATGGCTTATATACAATGGAATTGCAGAGGACTTTAGATAACATAAGTGATATAGAAGTCCACACGCTCGCCTGTGACCTTGTGTTTACAGGAGACGAACTTGGTGCAAACACAGACATTCTCCTGCCACAATTGAGAACAGGCAAACAAGCTCTTAGATGGTGTTGGAGCTCGAGAACATAAAGTCAAAACTAGATTAGAAGCTGTGGCAGCCATCCTACACTCATTTAAAACAATTGCACTGTGCTGTGTATACCTGGAGCCATATCTTAATGTAACCATTCATGAATTAGAGGAGTTTTTAGAGCAACTACCAGACCCATATTTAATATTAGGAGATTTTAATGCGCACTAAAGCTTTTAGGGTAGTGAAAAAACTGATACTAGAGGACAAGTTATTGACGATTTTATAATGAGTAACAACATTTGTCTACTAAACACTGGGAAACAACGTATTGCTCGCCTAGCTCAGGAAAACTGAGCTGCATAGATTTATCTTTTAATTCATTTTCTGTTTTTACAGGTCTTAAATGGGATGCCATAGACAACCCATATGGAAGTGATCATCTACCTGTAGTAATCACCTTAACATCTTCACCAGAAGTCATTCCAACGAAACTGCGACGATGTAAGCTGCACATGGCTGACTGGGCACAGTTCCGAGAAAAGGCCAGCCTAGAAAAAATATTTACTGACAAACTCATTGTAGACAGGCATAACATACATTTTACTAACTGTATTATTGCCGCTGCACGCCAAGCTATACCTCAATCCTCCGGAATAGTAAAACAAAATCACAAATACTGGTGCACAAAAGAATGTAAAGAAGCAAAAAAGAAACAAAACAAAGCCTTGGGCACTTTTTGCAGATACAGTAAAAGCTCGTTAATTCGGACTTGTAGGGACCGTAAATTATGTCCAAATCAACCGAGTGTCCAAATTATCGAGTGGGCAACAAAAACAATAAATCCACCACTTTCATCAGCATACTTTTACTGCGCAAAGTAATCGAGGATGCTCATCTGCTTTCGCGCAGAAACCCGCGGGGATACAATTTTTTTAACTCCTTCCAGGGGCTTAGCAACTCGCATGCTGTCTGCAGTGTCCCAACACAGCGAGGGCCTCCGCGACTTCTTTCACAGTGCGAGGGGCCTGAGGGTGCTCTTTTCACGGCTCCTCCTCAGACTCTTCACCGTGCAGCACGTCCTTGACAATTTCTTCATCGGTAAGAGAGCCTGCTATAACAACGCCGTCATCAATGCCGACGTAATCAGCGAGTGTCACCGTATCCGGCAGAACTCCTCCGAAATCCTGGCAGTCATCTCCATTATCGTCTAGCGACACGGCATCATCGCCAGGCTCACGCACAACGAAGCCACTGTGTCTGAAACAGTTAGCGACTATGTGCACGGGCATATTGTGCCAGACGTAAGCAAGAATGTTGACCGCGCTCAAAAGATTCACGTCGTACTGCTTGCCAACTTCATGGCACAGGAGCGTACGTTCCAGCATGCGCCTGCGGTATTTGGTCTTGACATACTGAATTATGCCTCCGTCCATCGGTTGGAGGGCCGATGTGTTCGGTGGCAAGAAAACAACTTCTATGTTGTCCAGTCCGGTGACAGTGTTATGCGCACTGCAATTGCCCAGCAGCATTAACACTTGGCGGTTGTTTGCAGAAAACTGTTGGTGTAGCTTCTGCATCCAGCCTCGAAAAATTTCCGACGTCATTCAGGCGTTTCTATTCGCTCGGTATTCCACTGGAAGAGCTGGCATGTTCTTAAAGCACTGTGGCTTTTGTGCCTTTTCAATGATGACAAGCGGCAAGTGCCCTTTCCCTGTCATGTTGGCGGCTAAAAGAATGGTGACACGTTCCTTGCTTCTTTTGCCACCGATGCACGGATATCTTTTCATGGTCACAGTCTTGTCTGGCAAAGCCTTAAAGAAAAGTGCTGTTTCATCAGCATTAAATATATCATTTGGATCGTAGGCGGCGACGTGTTCGAGCAGCTGAGCGTTCTTCAGTTTTTGGCAACGTCTTCGTTGACAGCACTTCTTTCGCCGCACACACTTAAAAACGAGGCCATGTCACTCTCTGAAGCGCGCACACCATCCTTCCGATTCTTTGAATGCATCGATGTGCATCATCAGTGCAAACCTCTCGGCTTGCGCCATGAAGGAGAGTCCACTGAATGGCAGGTTTGTATTTCGCAAGTTGACCACCCACTGAAGCAAAGCCTCTTTCAACTCTGGATGAGCTGCTGTTCGCAGACGCTTTCGTGATGCTCAGAACTTCTCGCTTTTTGAACGCCTGAGGAATCTGTTCTTCATTTTTCACATACGTGCCCAGGGTACTCCTTTTCGCGTCGTACTTCTTCATGGCGTCTTGTCGAGAGAGCCCGTCCTTCAGGGCCCGCAAAATTTCCATTTTGGTAGCCAAGTCCTTGGCCTCATACTTCGGCCGTTTCGCTGGCGCTGCCATCGGCAGAGAATGCAGTGACACGGGCGCACAACAGAAAAGCACCAATAAAGTTCAATAACTGAGCCGCGCTAAATCTAGCGATCCTCGGCAAAACAGTGTGCAAGGATGTAGAGCACCGACAGATACAAAATGGCCCTGTTGATAACGCCGACACGTGAAAAAACAAGGAAAAGCGCTCGCCCACCCTTCCACAAGTCGCGTCAATTGGATTGGATTGGCCAATTTTATTAATTGATGTCAATGGCAATGCAGCGTTTGGGTATCACTTTTGTGCCGCCTTTGCCATATTTTCGTTTTCGATCCTCGGTGGCTGCCCGAAATCGTCCGAATTATCCGAGGTGGGGTGGAATCCGAATTAACGAGAGTTTGTCCCATAGACTTCTATATATAAATGTAGGGACCAGGCGCGAAGGTCAAGTTATTCGATTTTCCGAATTAACGGAAGTCGATTGAGCCACCACGGCAGCTAGTCTGGAAGAACAGGCAGATATTTTAGGTGAATATTTTTCTGGTGTTTCCAGCTCATGCCACTGCACTGATTCATTTCTAATATACAAAAACACAGTAGAGAAGCAAAGACGGCCAACTGGTTGCGGTACAAATAAACCGCACAATAGTTTAATTACAATACAAGAAATCCAAACAGTTCTGCCAGTAAACAAACTGCGCCCGGCCGAGACCAAATACATTACCAAATGCTAGCCCATCTTTCTGAACCTGCTGTAGAGGCACTTCTAAATTTTTAAACAAACTTTGCGTATCAGGAAAAGTACCCAAAACTTGGAAAGAAGCTATTATTGTACTGTTACTTAAACCCATGAAGCCACCAACATCTCCTAGCAGTTATAGGCCTATAGCCCTTACCAGTTGTCTCACCAAATCCTTTGAAAGTGTCTTAAATATAAGATTAACTTTTGTCCTTCAATCCCGTGAACTTCTCGACAGCCGTCAATGTGGTTTTAAAAAAGAATGCTCCACTTAAGATCACCTAGTTAGCCTTGAAAATACTGTCAGAGATGTGTTTATACACAAACAACACTGTCTTGCAGTCTTTTTTGACATGGCGGCAACGGAGGCGACGGCGCAGATGAAAAACCGGCTGTGAGAATGTGGCTTAGAAAAGGCATGTGACACAACCTGGAGGTTTGTCATTCTTCAAGACCTTGCAGAGCTTGGCATGCGCGGCAGGATGTTAAATTGCATACAAGACTTCTTTTCCCACCGCTCGTTTGATGTACGCCTAAGGTCAATGATTTCAAAGAATGTTATTCAGGAGAATGGGGTACCTCAAGGATGCATTTTAAGTTCAACTCTCTTTGTCGCAAAAATTAATTCTTTTAGGAAAATAATGCCAAGGACCATTATGTATTCTGTTTATGTTGACGATCTTCAGTTAGCATATACATCCTCCAACATATCCACATGCAAAAGACAAATGCAGGTAACAATAAATAAACTGCCAACATGGGCAGACAGGAATGGTTTCCAGTTCTCTGCACGGGAAACTGTGGCCTTACTTTTTTCGCTGAAACGGGGCCTACAGACAGATACCACACTGCACCTAAACGAAACCCAGTTACCTTTAAAAACTGAACACAAATTCTTAGGTATAACAATTGACCGAAAACTAACTTTCCTGCCTCATATAAATGCGTTGAAAAAGAAAGGCTCTCGTTCACTGAATATAATCAGTCCTTTGACACAAACACTGGGATTCTTCCTTTCTTTATTGTTTCCTTAGACACAGTCTTAGAGGGTCTAGGCTAAAGGCGTCCGTGCACGTGACAATGGCCTCGACCCCCTTACACAATGCGAACAAAATAATAATAATAATAGCATGTAATCACAAACACGTGGTTAGCAATACAATGACAAGTTTAAACCAATGCAATAATTGAATGGTAAATAGGAAACATGACGTTTGCGACAAGAGCACAATGCACAACAAATTGGTTTCAAACCAGCGGTTCAGGTGTGCAACGATATATGATGCAGATACTGCGCCATTTTCTTTCCCCCCAAAATCAGTTATTAATTAATAACCAATGGTCACTGCACAATCACACGCAACCATGATATTGATTGGGCAGCCTAGACTCTATGGCAGTGTTTTAGACAGTGCACAAAATTGCGGGTAGTGACAGGGACACGGCAAGAGAGTTAGAGAACGCATGTACAAACTTTTGCAATAATTTACCTTAATGAAAATTTAATGTCACTGTTCACAAGAAACTTCGTGCAGTATTTTTTAAATGCCTGGAGACCTGTATTGAAGTTCAGCTATATATTTTTGCTGTTCAATACATTAGTTATCTGAAAATCCAATATTTGCCTTCCATAGTTAGTTCTAACTTGTGGCATTTTCCATTTTGCGTTGCGAATGTTGTAAGAACTTGAACTGTATACTGGGTAACTATGTAGCTTGTGTCTCTGAATACATTGAAATAGTTTGAAGAGGTACCCTTGGTCAGCCTTTTAACATATTATATTTGATAAATAGTGGTTGTGTTCTCAAAGACTGCTTATGACCTTTGTAATTTTCCAGTATGCATAACATTCGTTTTTGTAATAGCTTAAGTTTGTAGTAGTTAGTACTTGTTGTCATACCCCAAATTAAGTAGTAGTAAGTAGTAAGTGTTTATTGATAAAAATAATAAAAAAGTAATTTAAAGGATTTTTGCCAACCCCGGCATCTGCCATCACTGTGTCGGCGGGACCTGAGCTGGGGCAGCGGAAATAAAGGAAAGCAGGCAGTATGAAGAAGAGAAATGGAATAGGTGAGTGAGCAGCAAGAAAGAGCATAGGGAGTGGTCATATTTACTCAATTTACAAATGATAACAATATAGTTGTCCAAGTTGTGCGTGTGTACAGTCAAGAAGGAAAAATAAAATAAAACACACACACGCTCACAACACTTTGCACACAACAGCTGGGGTGGGGCGCCCAGCTGTTAAACGTCCAAGGTAGTGCACACGGAGCGTTCGGTCACAGCACATCACTACCTGGCGCAGAACAGATGAGACGTCAAGCCCGTCTGTTCGAGAAATGCACAGAGGTTCACCATAGTTCACTCACGGGTGCGCGCACTGCCCTGCGGCCACAATAGCGTCTTGAGCGAGTCTGGGAGTATGCCTCTGTAAGCCGCGAGCATATCACGACGAGCATCAGCGAACGCAGTACAGCGAAGGAGCAGGTGCTCCAGTGTCTCCACTGCACCACATCCATCACACACATCACTCGTCGCGAGACCGTGATGCACCCGTCGGTCCCCGGGCCACACGCAGCCGATGCGCGCGCGGAGGATCATTGCGCGTTGTGACCGCGAAAGAGCGTGGCAACCGTAGATGCTGGCGATGCGCTCACCTCCGGCGATGTGTGGGTCGGGGTGCTGCTCTCGGAGATGTTCGTGAATGACCGCACGCACGTCCTCCAGCGCAAGGGGGAGATCACGTGGCGGTAGCGAGTTGGTCGACCTCCTCGTTGCCGGTGATGCCGCAGTGGCCGGGCACCCACTGTAAGCGCACAACACATCCTTGCTGCACTAAGCACACGACGCTTGCACGAATGTCACGCACTAGTGGGGTACCACGGCCGTTGCACTGCAGGCGGGTGAGGGCAGTGCGGGAGTCGCATAGCAGAGCACTCCTGAGTGGCAAAGGGACGATGGAGAGCAGCAGGTCCAACCCCAGCTGGATCCCCATCAGCTCCGCCGTGGTGGAGGAGCCCACAAGAAGGTGGTGTGAGTCTGGCGTGCAGCCGCCGCTGCGAGGGAGCGGCTGTCGTGGACCACTTAGCCATCGGTGTACTCGAGGAGATGGTCCTGAAGCTTCTCGTGTATGACGGCTCTGGTCAGCTGCTGCACAGCGCACAGGGGTGTGCTCCGCTTTCCCGCGATGCCGACGATTTCTCGCTGTATCTCTGAGGCAGCAGGCGAGGGCGGTCAGGGGCCATAGGAGGGGGGGGGGGGGGGGGGGGGGCGGCGGCTTCTGTTAGGCGCTCGTATTCCTGCAGCGCCGCACCCATCCATGAGCGTGGGTGCGTGTGCATCCGCTGCAGGAGCGAGCCGCCGTCCTGGGTGCGATGGAGCCGGTCGATGTGATGCAGTGCGCTGCGCACTGCTTGGAGCTGGAGGGGCCACGCTCCTGCCTCGGCCAGTGTTGCGGCGCACTAAGAGTTCTTTGACAGGCCGAGGCACACGCGCAGGGACCTATGGTGCTGGAGCTCCAGTTTCCTCCAGCACGGCAACTCGTAGAGTGCCGCCCCCAGTGCTACAGCGTTGTACAGTCGCAGCGCGGCTTGCTGGGAGATGCCCTGGCCTCAAGCGGTGAGCTTGTGCATGGCGGCGGTGATCCTCATCGTCTGCAAACAGGCCTTGGTCGCCGCGGGGCGGAAGGAAAGGCGCCAGTCGATGTCCAGGCCAAGGTACCGCACCGATTTGCACCAAAGAATGCGAGTCTCGTCCAGTGACAGTGGCGCAAGGCATGCGCAAGCGCGAATCGCAAGCAATGGCTACAGATTTGTCCGCGCTCAGCGACAGACCTAGGCTGTGCAAGAAGGCGTCAGTTGCTGTCAGCGCTTCCTGAAGGCACTCCCGCACGCGTAGCGCCTCGCCCTGTGGCCCCCGGCACCACAGAGCAATGTCGTCCGCGTATATGGACATACACATGGTATCGGCCGCGCGCTGGGAGGCAGGCTGGCGCCACCGACATGGCCACGTTAAACAAAAACGGGGATAAGGCAGAGCCCTGCGGCACACCCATTTCCACCGGGCGAAGCTCGGAGAACTTGCCCTCTACTCGTACGCGCGTGGTGCGCCCGCTCAGGAAGCCACGAACATATTGCAACAGGCGCCCGCTCACACCGGCTCCCTCGAGCGCCGCGAGAATTGGTATGTGGTGGACATTGTCAAAAGCGCTCGAGACGTCCAGCAGCAGCGCGACCTGTCTTGCCGCCCTGGCGTGCTCCAGCGCCGTGACAACGTCCAAAATCGAATCAGCCATGCACCGCATCCCACGGAAACCCGTCTGCCGGTTGTCAAACAAATCAGCATCCGCAGCTCGCTCGTTCAAATGCTGCAATGCCATATGCTCCATGAGCTTACCCGCCGCCGATGTTAGTGCCACCGGTCGGTATCCGCTCAGCTCCGTAGGTGGGCGCCCTGGCTTTCGGACAGGATAGACGACCGTGGTGCGCCAGTCCTCCGGTAGCTCCCCGCATTCCCACACCAGGTTGATCTGCTGCAGGAGGATCTGTCGTTGCTCGACATCCAAGTTTCGCAGCATCTGGTAGGTCACCCCGTCCGGTCCGGGCGCCGATCGGCGGCGGCAACGCTGCAGCACATTGCCGTTGTCAGATGGGAGGGGGAGTGGCACAAGAAGTGCCGTTCCCCAAGTTCTCACATAACCTATCAACCCATCATCATTCATACGTCATCTCCGGCAAGCACCCCTCCACCCGGGTTAGTGGGGAGAGGTTTTTTTTAGTTCGGGACAACGGCCCTTCCCGGGCACGGGTGGCTGCCGTGTGGTATCACTCCGAAGAGGCTATACCTTGCACGAGAGCAGCCATGGGGCTTCTTCGATTTACCGGGCTCTGATAGTCCTCGGGCAGCTCGCGGTTTCCTGTCAAGCAGGAAGCTACGTCATGATCACGTGCGAGCGGTGCCAGCCGGCCGGCCGCGGGCAGTCGGCGCAGTCAGCAGTCAGAAAAAAACGAGGAGGGGTGCGAGAATGCCGGTCGAGGAATTTGGCGCGCTTTTCGGAGCAGACCACTTGCTGGAGTCCGATAGTTCCGACTCGGAAGATTCCGACGAGGAGGATTTTTGCGACACATTTATAATGTGCCTTCTACTTGCACAACTGGAACGGCAGAACCGGCACAGAGTGCAATTATATGTCGAAGAGGTTGTGCCGCGCTACTTGGATTTTGAGTTCAGCAAGCTTTTTCGCCTTTCTCGCTCTACAGCAGCTACTCTAGTGGAGGAGTTTCAGCGCTCGTGTTTCTATCCCGAGGGCCTGAGAGGGAGGCCAAAAATATCGGCCGAGAAGACTGTTCTTATAGCGCTTACTTACATCGGGACGCAGTGGGCGCTATATCAGATCGCTGACAAGTTTGATGTCAGTGAGTCGACGGCTCATGTCGCTGTAAGCCGAGTACTGGACTTTCTGTGGTCCATAAGTGCACGGGAGATCTGCTGGCCGGATCGAGAAGAGCAGGCGAGAAACAAGCGAGCATTTCGAGCTCTGCTAACTCGCCAAGGGGAGCCAACTGGCCTGCCAGACGTGATCGGCGCAATTGACGGGTGCCATGTTCGCATTTCGAGGCCAACCGAATCGGAAGAGAGCTACTACAACAGGAAGAAATTTCACTCAATATTACTGCAAGGCGTGTGCAATGCGGACATGATGTTCACGGACGTGTTCATCGGTTTCCCTGGGAGTGCTCATGACGCCCGAGTCCTACGGCACAGCTTCCTGTTCGAGGACGCAGCTTTGAAATGCGAAGGTAAGGAGCATTTTTTAACTTGGCAACTTAAGGGCGCTTTGTAGAAACAGTATGAAGAGAATAAGAAAAAAAAGGGGGGGGGGGGGGTAGCCACTCACAAGTAAGAGTGCGAGAAGGGGCTTTATGTTCATTTTTTTTTTTCACTTTTGACTCTCTGTCCCAGTTCCTGTTTCAAATGCATCTTCGGGGTGTTGTTTCAAACATTTCGAGTTGACATTGTTTGGTGACCGTTCTCTTCTCTCCATATAACGACCCATTTGTCAAAGTACAATTAAATAATTTTAAAGCATCAAAAACTGCAAACCAAAACTCAGTTCGTGGTTAGAGTGGCTGAAAGGTCTTTCAAGGATCAAAATATTTAGCATAGAATTTGTGTGCTATTTTTGCATAGTATATACAATAGCTCAGGGTCATGGTAACAATTAATCTGCATCATTTCCAGGCGGCTACCTGCTAGGAGACGCAGCTTACCCACTACTGCCATGGCTTCTGCCTCCATATCGCCAGACAGGAGCTTGGCAGCCATGGATGGCTACTTTCAACAGTGCCCATACTAGGCAACAAGTAGTCATTGAAGGTACATTTGGCCTCGTCAAAGCTCGATTTCAGCGCTTGAACTACATAGATGTGTGGGATACATCGAAGGCTGCGTATGTTGTCTTGGCAGCATGTGTGCTCCACAATGTGGCAAGGCGCCGTGCTGATGCACTGGAGGATTTGCCAGATGCCACAGACATTGACGCCGACGTTGAATCCACTGATTCCGTTGAAACAAACGAAGCACCTGCTTTTGCTGTTGCTTTAAGGGACAGCATAGCGCAAAATCTGTGCGGTAGTCCAACGCAGGCTTCTTGTGCAGAACTTGCATGTGAAGTGCCCCAGTGAATATTTTCAGATATGCACTCAAGACTGAGCCAAAACTATTGTGCAATATTTTTATTGAACATGTAAATAATACCGTTTGAAGTCACAGTGCAATGTAAACTGACAGCAAACAGAAATGGAAATAAAATTTGTACTTCCTGCATGGAACTCTATGCGTGAGATGATTGAACAGCAACAAACCAAAACAGTAACTACGAATACGCAACGTATATAACTGAGGAACAAATCACGGATTGCCTTAATAAGGGAGACGGACCAGTCAAGCTGCCTTATTTGTCACCCTGTAATTGTAAGAAAACAAACCCAAACTGTAAGCAATTAGCCTACTCATTTTCAGGCTCAACATCTGGTGGCTGACGCTTGAATCTTGCAGCAAATTTTTCGAGCGCAGCAAGACGCTCAACGTGGGCCTGCCTGCGAGCAGCCATGCGGTCCTCGTGCCTTTTTTGTCGGTTCTGTTCAACTTCGCGGAGGTGGTTGAAGAAGCCTTGTACCACGGCACGTGTTGAGTCCAGGCGGACCCTCTTTGCAGCAGTTGGTCGGTCTTGGGATGGACACTCAACGGGTACATCCCTGCCACTGGTGCTTTCGTCTCCTGCCGAAGCCGGACTCTGCTGAACGCTGACGGGTGCAGGTTGCAGAGATGATAGTAAATGTAGGTAGTAAATGTTCAGTGCCAATGAAAAAGGCTCACTTGAGTAAAGCTGATATTAATTGAATGATCTTGAAGAAAACTTATCTTTTTTTTCATGAATCTAGCTATGTCCATGATTTACAGCTTAAAAACCCTTATAAAAACCCTTATAGTGCTTCTTTAAAGGAGTATCGACAACCTAAATTTCATTCGTGTTAGCACTGTAGGTGAGGAGAAAAATAAATTAAAAAACTAAATAAATTAGCACTGTGAGGATAAAACTAAGTGGGCTTACGGAACAGTTATTCAAATTTATCGACCAACTTCAAAAAAAAAAAGAAGAGTAAACGAAAATTCCCGGATAATCACTATCAGAATCCCAGCATTTCTCTGACGTTTCTTTCGACTGCTTCAACTCCCGGAAGAAACATATATGACTAAATAAAACCAGTGATTGGGCGATAAAGAGTAATAAACTTACTCGCTTTGGGTCCGCGCAACTCCGGGCCCCAGCAAACACGGCGGGTTCACGGCGTGGCTTTTATCTAGCAGCTCACTGAGCTCCCTGGGCATAACAAATGACACCCACCTACGTTAGCAGGCGCGTCAGTTTTAAAGGAGTGATTCGAATTAATGCTTAAATACGAGTCAACTCAGAGGAAAATCATGAGAGTGGACTCACTCTTCAAACTCGCACGACCTACGGTCGTTACCAGAACGAGAAATGTGCTCCCGCACTCGCTTGTAACCCCGCTCTAGCGTTCGCCACTTATTTTCGATTTGACTTGGTGTCAGGTTGCCTCCGAAAACCTCGGTAATCTTCGCCGCCAGCATCTCCCACATTTGTTTCTTGGTCTTTAGTCGCCTCCCGGGGCTCTCTTTGAACTCCTTATAGAGTTGAATGAGGAGCAGAGTCTTCTGCTTCGGCCAAAGCTCATCTGTCTGAGCACTGTCTGAGCTGGCAGCTGCTGCTTCCTGCTCGCGAGATTCGGCGCTGTCTGAGCCAACTGCACCTGCAGCTTCCTGCTCGCGAATTGCAAGCCGCAGTCGAACGCCACCTGCAAATGCGATGCTTAGCTCATAAGTGCGACAAGAATTATGATAGTCCAAGCAGGAGGCAAACGCATGAAAAGCAGTACGTACCATCAGTGACATAAACCGGCAATCCTTCTTCAAAGACGGGCATGCCGTCCGGGCCAAGCTCCGGGTACGCGAGCGTCTGCACTCCGTCCAGCACAACGATTTCAGCAGCCATGTCGTGCAACCATTCACGTCAAAACAAAGGAGCAAACAAAGGAGCGAAAGCGCGCGTAAATGAGCGCAGAGGCGCCAAATGCGCAGGCGCATGAATCGATCGTCTGCTATCGTCTCTGGCAGCGTCGTCTGCTAGCTGCCGGCTCGTGCGGGTGCCGGCAGCTCCGGCAGTCCACGGTGAGCCGGACGGAGAAAATCGAGCGCGCTTCCGGCAGGCAGCGGACTGGTGGGCGGAGCTTCGCGCCCTGCCGGAGAAAAACGAGCGTCGGTCTGGCGTCATGGCGAGTCCGCGGTGAGTCCGGGACTGATAATCGAATAAGCCCATGGTCACCACTGTGGCAGTAAGCCAACAGGGTAACTGGACCTTTTTTCACACCTGGAGTGTCACAAAGTACAACCATTCCCTGTAGGCAGCTCATATCTGAACAGTAATGATTCCCCCCGAAACCGTGCAGATGACAGGTGGTCTGCTCCACGTGTCTGCTAACTTTTGCTCGCAGAGGTGGCGCTGTTCACGGCCCAGATGGAACCAGACCTCTTTCCGCACTCGTGCGAGCACTTCATGGAGGCCTGGCACCCTACGACCATATGCAGCGGCACATCTCGCTGACCAAATTTGGTAGGGGGCACTCAACGAGCAAAAGCACAAACTGCTTCACTGCATGACCTGGCAACGGGTAAAGGTATCTCACAGTCTGATAAGGCACCCCTGGAAGTCTAAACAAATCAGCCGCACGTCGGAGGAGGGCCTCTGGAATGAGACATTGTGTAAAGAGATGCACAAAGTCTTCGTGACCATCACAGAATTTACAAACTGGTTGCAGACTCGCCCGCGTGAACGCCCTATTGCTGATGGGGAGACAACCGCGTGCAAGGCGATACATGAACGAGGACCTGCTGGCATCCAGAAAGTTCGCTAATGTTAATTTCCAGCTAGAACGTCGATGAGTTAGGTCCCTTCTACTATACCTGGGGGGGGGGGGGGGGGGGGAGGGAGAGACTGGGTGCTAGAAGACTGCGGAGGCGCTCTAGGCAGTTAGCTGCCTGAGTGTAAAAGGGTGGTGGAGAGCCAGACCGAGGAATGCAGTGTGAGAGGGTACTCTGGGCGAAACTTCGGAGACGGGTGTTAAGGGAGTATGAGGGCAGGCTTCGAGTCAGGGACATGTCTGAATTCAGGGCTGCTAGGGTCCATCTGGCATGTAGCACTGTAGTTACTATGCCCAGGTCAGGGATGCCGAGGCCCCCCCCCATCTCTGGGCTGTTTCACCACAGGTCTCCCTATCTGCTCTGTAGTGCCATTCCAGAGGAATCGGGGAAAGTATCCTCTCCAACTGGATCTTCGTACGTGTCGGCAAAGGTGCGGTGCAGTCAACGTATGTCAAAAAGGTGAACAGAAGTGACAGAACAATAGCAGCCCGTGCCGTCAGAGGGCACGCCAATGTACCATATTCTCTAACTCTCTGCTCAAGCTTCTCTTTAGCCAGAGGCCAATTGGCTTCCGATAGCTTGTCGGAGCTAAAATGAAAGCCTAATATTCGAACCTGATCCTTAATGGCGAGGCCATGGAAAAGTTGCGGACTGGATGGCGCTTTCCTGAAATACAGGGCAGCGCTCTTGGACTTGTTTAGCCTAGCCCCACTTGCCCCGCAGTGCGCATCTATGACGCCCAGGACGGAGCACACAGATGCCTCCTCAGGGACGACGAGAGTCAGGTCGTCTGCATACGCAAACATGGGGCAGGTGGTGAATCTGGTGGAAGAGGGAAACGACCAATCTGAGGGTGCTTAGCTAACCTTTGAAGGAGCGGTTCGATTGCGAGTGCGTAGAGGGCGGGGGATAAGGACACCCTTGCTGGACACCATGGCTCACATCAAACGACTCCGAGACAAACCCTGTACTGTTACGGCAGAGGTTGGCCTTGAGTACAATACTCTCACCATTCTCTGCAAGTCAGGGTCAATGCCAGCCTCTTCGAGCACTTTGAAAATGTACTCGTGGCTGATGATGTCAAGAGCCTTCTCCTGATCAAAGGAGCAGATGCCTGACAAATTCCATGACTGAGCCCAGGGAAAAAGGTCTCTGAGGGCAAAACCATGGAGCTGGGTGGTACGACCGGGAACACAGCATGCCTAGTAAGGACCAAGGAGATCCCCCAGGAAGAGGGTTAACCGCATGGACAAGCACTTAGCGATGAGCTTGTAGTCGCAGTTCAGGAGTGTGATGGGATGCCAGGCTCGCAGGTCAGTGCGTCTCGACTCGTCCTTGCAAAGGAGAGTGATCAGCCCCTCCCTTTGAGTACCTGACAGAGCCCCATCCATGAGGAGCCTATTCACTAATGAGGTGAAAGGACCCCCGAGCTGCTCCTAAATTTGACATAAACCTCGGCCGTAAGGCCATCCGACCCTGGGCTACGATTCCTGCTGAAGGATTTAACAGCTGCAAGGAGTTCGTCTGCCGTAAGCGGACCACCTGGGACGTATACCTCGTTTGCTGGCCTCTCAAAGGGGAAAGAGGTCTTCGATGGAGGGGGAACTTTGTATAGACTCATTAAGAATTTACGTGCTAGGTTCAGAATTCCCTCAGGTGTTTTTTCGAGGGAACCTGTTTCGGGATCAATCAATGCTGTTAGGGTGGATTTTGTGCGTGCTAAGTGGCGGCGGAGCAGGTGCCTACTGCACCAAGTCTCTCTTGCGCACCTCTCAGCGCGCACCGCTGCTCTTAAGCTATCCCATCGACACCTGAGTAACACCCTATATTCTTTCCGAAGGGAAGCTAGTGCCGCGTTCACTCCCGGACCAGAGGAGAGCGGCATTGAAAGCAGAATTGCGTCGGAGATCTTTCGGACCTCCGCGTGCTCTTCCCGTGCCCGCGCCTCACCCCCCAAGACCGACAGCAATCGCGGACACAGCTCTTCGTCTTGTCCCAACATTCTATGGAGCCATCTACAAAAGACGCCAGGATAGCAGAGATGTCCTCTACTACCCGCTCATCCAAAAGCAATCGCGGATTGAGACGCCATGGTCCCTTGCCACGTGGAGCGAACGTGCCGTCAGCAAAATGAAGAATTACCATTTTGTGATTACTCAGAGCAGTTTAAAACAACCACGCGGACTGCATGCAGGGCACAAGTGACGGAGAGACATAGAATCTGTCTATCCTACTCTGCACACGCCGCCCTGTCCACGTCATGCCTGCCTGTCCTGAGTGCTGCGACTGCCACGCGTCAGCAAGGCTAAGCTCGTCTACAAGGAAGGGAGACCAAACAACACAAGCGCTTGTGTTTGCTCTCCCTTGTCTGTTGTCCTAAGTGCGCTTTATATAATTTTTGAAAATGAAAAACCAACTAGCTCAGATGTCAATTCTGCTTCGTCTACAAGCGCTCTGAGTGTGACAGCACCGTCGCGGTCCCGCCGCCGTGGGGTGCCACGATACGAAACTGTCCGCGAAATCGAGAACACAGTTAAAATCCCCAACCAAAACAACCACCGAGGGTCCGACCAGGTGCGCATCCAGAGAGGAAAAGAATGCACCCTGTGTTATTTCTTCTAAACGTTAGTAACTGTGACCGTTGACACCCCGGCAAGTAACGACGTAGCCGCACTAATTAAAGCTAAACTGCGCGTAAGACTCGTTCGGGCGGCGGGGCCGCGTGCGCGGGAGCCTCACAAAAACGGCGCTCTCTCGGTGGCTTTCACTTTCACACTGACGTTATTTACACTGGTTGAAGTTTGGCAAAAACACATGAATACAAAAGGGAACAGTGGGAAGGGGAGAAAAGAAGGCATCCCGAGTGGTTGGCCTCTGGTAGTCGGGAGAAAGATAGAGAGAGCCACTTCTGTCCTTGGTCAGACCCGGCGCGAGGGCGGGTGTCGTGTTGCCCTACGTTGAGCGTCTTCCTTCGTTCCGTCCCTTTGGGGCCGTCTCCTATTTTTCACACCCTTGTCGCAGTCTTTGCACGGAACATACACATTCACAACGCGCAAGCCAGAATCAAGATCGACAGACAGAACGCAGCCATCAGCATCCGTGGAGTGGTGCAAAACGGCGCCGCGGTAGCACTTCATAAGAATGATCGCGATACCACGCGCACCCGATGCCCCATAGCTCCAAAAAGACCAGGTACCAAATATTCTGTCGAAGTTCCGGATCTGGCTTAGGCAGTAAACAAAAGTCTCTTGCAAAACCAAAATATTTATGTTCCTAGCACGAGCTAGCCCGATTACTTCTGCTTGTTTCGGGCGTCTAGAAATGCCGCGACAATTTAAAGTTCCAGTTGTAAGAGAGGAAGCCATAGCGGATTTTTTTGTTAAAGAGAAAGGCAGCTAAAGAGGTACTAGCTGTGAGACAGCAGAGAGGAGCGAGAAACTTCAGCTAATTAAGGGGTCTCCATGGGCGAGGCATCGTTTGATGTCTCGTCCCCGGAAATATAGACCGTTGACGACATCTCTGAGCACTCGCAAGCTAGGTTCTGACAATTCGGACAAGGAACAGGGTTCTGCTCCTTACCTGATGCTTCATCCTTCAAGTCAGAGTCCAGGCCGCTGCCCTCAGCGAGCGCTGCGAACCGTCCGGTGGAAATGGCCACTCCCTGCCGCTTGGCAAGTGGCTGATCCGAGGAAGGGGGACTTGGTGGAGGTAGCCTCGTCCAGGTCCTCCTGTCCTGAACTGGCGTCGTCCGTGAGGTTGTCCCCGCGTCCACGTTTGCGGCGACGTCGTTTCTGGCCTCGCATGGGCAGGAAGGAGCCCTCCCGCTCAGCTGCAGGCCCGTCCGTGGCTGGGCACTCTCCTCCCGGCGCGGTGCGTCCTCCCCGACCGGTTCGTCATGTGGTTCTGCTCCGGTGACGTCAGCCGCCACGGGCCCCTCCTCACTGCTGGTGGCAGCAGCTGCAGGGGCGGCGGCGGGCACGCTCACATCCCCGGCACAGGAATTCTCCAGGGCTTCCTGGGCGGCTGCTGTGCTCTCGCTGGGAAGACCTGTAACGACACTAGCGGTATCCGAAGGCACTATTGTTGCCTGTGACACCGCTGCGACAGAAGAGTACATCCGTGCGGTGCAGTCGGCGACGCGGTGATCGCCGCCGCACTTCGGACAAGGGGCATCACAGGAATTGTGCCCAAACTTCATGCAATGCGAGCACTGTGGCGCTGTGCACATGGCGGAAATGTGGCCCTCCGCCGCACACTTGCGACAAACACTTACGACACTTTCGTATTCGCACTGCACAGTCTTATCGGAGACCTTTAGTAGGTTTGGGACTGGGCGACTCATTTCCGTGCGGATCCGAACAACACCCGAGGGCACGTCCGGGAATCCGGGAACACACTCCATTTTCTTACCAATTATCCTGCCAAAAGGCTCAAGCGCCTTCGTGAGAACGGCTTCCCTCTCGTCAAGTTCAAAGCAAAAGACGCACACGACCTTTGCTCGAACCCCCCGGTACTCAAACCTGATCTCACTCTCTCTAGCGCGGACAAGTTTCAGCTAAAAGGCGATCGACTGCTGCCTTTGTTTCGAAGATCTCAAAATGACCCGCACCAAAATCCTGAACACCTCCAAGCTCATGTTTGGAGAAGCGCGTCACCAAATCCTTGCATAAATCTACATTGCACACACTCCGCGGGACACGCGCATAAAAGGTGAACGGCCGCAGCCTCGACGAGGCTACCATTGCGGCTAGAGTGCCACGTGGCGTCCGAACCGCTTAGTCGCTTGCCCTCTCTAAAAGTCTGTCTGAAATCAGCAACCCAGATTCCAAAGAACTAATCAGGCACTGTCATGGGTCGAACTCACCAGCGTCGAAACACACGGGGACCCAGAGCGGCCAGGAGATGTTAATCCACAGCACGCGGGAGTTCAGGAGTACGACGAGCCATTGTGTCGGGCGCGGTCGCTGGGAAAGGACGGTCTGCCTGGTGGTGATGGTTGTTGCTATGGGTTATTCAGGGGAGGGGGTACTGGTCCCGATGTATGTTGGCCCTTAGGGCATCACTCTTTGCGACCAGGGGAAGGTGGTCGCCGTCGTATCCAGTGGAAACCGTGGCCAGGGGTCAGCCATGTGGTCTTGCGGTCCTGCCGTCATGCCGCCGCAGCAGCAACTCCAGCTCGCACCTGGGAGGGGAAGCCGCGGTGCACTGGGAATGTGTGCAAGCACCGGGCGGGAGGGCGAGAGTCCTGGTGCACTGGGATAGTGTGCAAGCACCAGGCGGGGGGAAGGAGCATCGGTCCTCTTAGAGCCATCGCCTCATGCTAGACGGGGCGAAGGTCTAGAGGAGGATGCTCAGGCCAGTCTCCCCAAGGAAGGAGAGGAGGAACTGGTGTGTCTGGAGCTGGTTGCGGGCCATGAAAAGAAGGTCGTTCTCCGTGGTGGATGGGAGACCAAATGCCCGGTATCCCGACTCCAGGCGTCGCCTGGGGAGGTCGTGGGTCGGGCACGCCAGCAGAAGGTGGCCGAGAGTCCCTGTGTCACCGCAGGAAGGGCAGGCAGGGGAGGAGGCCCTGCCAGGGGCGTACAGCCTAGAGGGCTTCCACGTGCACCCGATGCGGAGATGCAGGAGGTCCCTCCGGGCCAGCTAGTCCGAGAGCCGACGAAAGGGCTTTGGGGCCGCAATTCTCCGGTCCGGGTGAAGGGTCTGCACCGCCTGCAACAGGAGAGGACGGGCAAAATCATGCTGCATCACTGCTAGGTAAACCGGGGACCTGTCGGCGTTGGCTGATTTGGCCAAAGCATCGACCAGGTCGTTGCCCTCAATGCCGGAGTGGTCCGACACCCAATGCAGCGTGGTCCGGTGACCCGCATCCTCCAGGGCGTGCTGGCGGGCCCTGAGCTGGGAGGTAGTGGCCACGTTGTCGTGGGGCCTGGACAGCAGCTGGAGGGCTGGCCGGGAGTCGCAGAGGACTGCAACAGGGCCAGGTGGGATGGCCGCAATCAGGTCCGCCGCCAGGTGCGGCCTCACCAGCTCGGCCGCAGTGGAACTGCCCGGGAAGGGAAGCCTGCAGGTCTTGGTCACGCCCAGCTGCGGGGCCACAAGAGCCGCCCGACCTGTGGCCGGCAGCACCGACCCGTCGGTGAAGAGGAGGGTGGAGCTTCCGCACTCCTCCAGGAAGGCGGCAGCAGTCTGCCTGATGGCTGCAGCCGGTGTGTGGCGCTTGGACGTGCCTCCAAAGTCTAGGGCACGGTGTTAGAAGTACTTTATGTGATACGACGACGCCCCCGGAGGCGAGACGCATTTGTCCCTACTTCCCTCGTCCGCCTCTAGATGGCGTTAGCGTGAGTCGGGCCGCCCGTGCCCGTTGCCGAGCCTGTTTCACGTTCCGTCTTACGGGTGATCCAGTGAACTCTGGTGCTGCGGCGTTGATTTACGCTTTTTAAGCGGACAGTATTAACGTTGCACGGCACTGTTATCATCGCTGAACGCTTTTGTTTGCATTGCAAGCGAATATAGGCGGTTTTAAACGCGAAATCGGCGTTGATCGCGATGTGCCGAACTGCGGAGTGTGGTGCTGTTGGGGCGGCGCATTGTGATTTGATATGTTCAGTTTTTACCATTTTAATTTTTATTTTTCACTTGCCCAATGCCTCCAACTCAGTTTAATGAGAGTGGATAACACATATCTATATTTTTAATGCTTCAAGCTGGTACTTGTCTAAACTGCAAACAAGCTGCAGATGCGATTCCGCAACATAGAGGAAATGAGGCAAGTGGCAGAGTTCGCGATACACACGATTTATTTTGACGAATGCCAGTGAACAGCAAAGTAATCATCAGCGATGCTAGCAGTTCTTGACAAGTAACAAAGACGGCAGTGACATAAATTTAAACGAAATATCGACAGCAACGGCAGAAAAAGACAACACACATGGAAACTCTGAACTCTAAACGTAGTTCTGTACATCTTTAGCCATAGTCCTATACACAGTATCATCTCATGACAACCCATTACGTTGTTCCATAAAAAGGCAGCATGCCACTTATGCCAGCTTTGAGAGTTTGCGAAGGTATTGGCTTTTGTTGGGCTCATTTTTCTTGAGCTGTTTGCAGTACTGGCGCATTCGCAATCCGACGTAGTAGTGCAACACTTGTGCCATTATATCTCTTTTATGTTCTGGACACGGAAAAGAGAAATTGAAGTTTTCTAGCGCGTAGTCAATGGTGATGTCATACACTTCTTTGTCATCAGCGTGCTTCTGAAATATTTCTTCTGTCTGCTTCACAAAGTAGAAGAGCGCGGAGTGAGGATGTTTAAGCCCTCCACGGGTTTTGCACATTACGAGAACTGCTTCAGGCTTTCTTGCCACATTATCTGTTGCTACTAGCGCGAGTCTACACTGTGAACAGCCCGTGTTTTTCAGTAGCTTCCTGGACAGATAGCCTGTCACATAGTAAACAGTGCAATCTGTCACACTGGTCGCCATGGAGACATTTTCAAACACAGCCTCGCATTCAATTTCGTTCTCCACATAGCCATCAAGTTTTGCCTTAAGCTCTTCCAATCGAGACTGACTAGGCGCATCTTCTAAAAATGCAGCTGTCAGATCTGAAAGACTCAGCAGACGCGGTTCCTCTTTAGCCTCCAACTGGCAGTTCCCGTACTTATGCGGTTTCATTAGACTGTAAATAGACAGCATGCTGTAAAGCTGCAGAAAAGTTGGCAGACAGGGGTGTTCATTTTGGCCACCTGCATGACGGATGACGCCAAAAAATTTTTCCAGAACATCTTGATTAAATTTTGCTGTCAGGACATACTTGAAGTCGCATTTTTCCAAAAGGTGTTTAGAAAGCTGCATTGTGGAAAGTATGGTCACTCGCAACCCTTCAGCAGTTGAGTCTGATAAAAAGTTGTGGCGATCAATTTTTCCAGCCTTGACATCCTTCTCCCACTCATTCAGCCACTGTAAAGAAGACTCCAGCACTTTAAAGTCCTCGCCACCCAACCTCAGCCCTTCGTTTGGATGTCTGTGATTTAGTGCATCAAACAAATTATTAATTCTGACTGTGAACTCAACTGTGCTTTCTACATTTCGGAGTCCCTCTAGTCCTCTCTTGGAATAAAACTGCAGGCCGTTTGCAACGCTCATACTAAAAAGCTGAGTAGCCAGCTTTACTCTCATCTTTTCTGTATTAGTTGGATTCAAATGAGAAAACGACAGTTTTGGACGTACCCTGAGTCGGCCTTCAGCTTTCATGTCCGCCAGAAAGTGCTTATCATAATGCGACCAAAACACTCTGCTTTCATTGATGCTAAACATTTCGTACTGCAACAGGCGATTGCGTACACATTTGATGAGATGTGGTGCGTCCGAAAAAACAAAAACATCACGGTCGTCACATGCAGGGTTCAAAAAGCTATTTCTAGCGCCTTCTAGAACTCCTGTTACACCGAAATGCTTCCACATTGACCGGTTGGTTGCAGCACCATCACACACAATTCCATCGACAAGTGCACCAGCATCTTCAAGTAGAAGGATAGCCTTCATTATAAGTTGTGCCAGTATTGTCCCTTTCGTTGGTCCACGGCTTGCAAAGACTGCAATAGGTTGGAAATAATTTTCCCCAAAAGAACGGAACGCGAAGACTAGTCCATGGTCTGCCAATTGGTTGGGTGCTTGTACCTCGTCTCCGAAGTCCGCATGACCAATGTAGGTCATTGTTCTCGCATTAACTTTCATTTCCTTGCGGACATGGATGTCATCAAATATCAGAATTCCATGCCGCTTAAAACTATCCTTTGTCGCCAGCTTTCTTTTGAAGGCAGAGAGGAAATGGGTGTCAAAGCCACAATTAACACGCACCATAGATAAATACTTCCTTATAGTTGATGTGCAAGGAAGTGGTAAGATGTTGTTGTCTCTTAGGAAAGAGTACCCTGATGGACTGCGTATATGCAAGAGAAGACAGAGTAAAAGCCATTCTTCGGTATAGCGTCTGCTCTTTTTGTTGGTGCATCTAGCAGCTGCTATGCATTCTTTAATAGCTGCTGTCTGCCCTTCTGGAAGTCTCAAATGCCGGAGCTTGTCATCTAGGGCCTCATCAGAAATGGACGATAACTTTTTTTGAATGTCCTTGAGTTGAGTCGTCAGTGCCTTCACTCTCTTTGTCAGACGGCTAACCGATTTCTTCAAAGCATACTGAGCCCTTCTGAAGAGAGCACCATCGCCCTTTTTAGCAGTAGTCATGCGGACGTATCGTACGGACTTATTTCCTGTACTTTTGCTCAGCATGCGCTTGTAGTGTATTCGAAGTGTTGTTTCTAGGCACTTGCAGCGCGGGCATGCAGTCTCGGTACCCTTTACAAAGAAAGCACAGTTATTGTGCCGCCACCGGCTTGTGATGTCAACAAAGGCAGTAGCTGGGCGAACATTTGTGTACTGCTTGACTCCTGGTCCACCAACATACAAGTGCATCTGGTGCACATGCAGCAACAGCTTTTCAATATCAGCAGTGCATGCTATATCGCAAGCAACTTCAAGAGACTGAAGAGTCACACGCTTACCTAGCACGGCAACAGTTACAACAAGGTCCGAGTCGATGCTGATTGCTGATTGCTTTCCTTACTATTATATGGCTAGGAGGAGCACCCATATAGCTATACCTGCCATCAGGTTCAACAGCATCGGGCAGTACCACTGCGGCTCGAGAAATCTGCACCTCACAGAACGCAATCGCCCGCACTCCATCGATGTCAGTTTTATGGCATGCACACGCATCAGTTGGCAAAGTTATGCACCCAGGATTGTGAAAAATTTCATCGAAAGGCCCTTTCCTGAGTTCAGCATCCGGACTGGTCGAACTTGAGCAGCTTTCAGGCGCACTTCCATTGTCCACACTGGATGATTGCAGGGATTCGCTTGAAGTTCCGCCGTCGTTGGGTGCCTGTGTGCCCAATGGGCCGTCGTCTGCAGCACGATGCCGCTTGGGAGCGGCGGGGTTCTGACGATCCATAGGCTCTTTTCTTCGTTTTGTCTTCTTCGACAAGTAATCCGGGCATCCGGGAAAAATCCTCGGAATGGCGTCACCAGCCAAAGTAGCTATTCGTGGCGCACTTGCTAACACTTGACCGTTGAAATGAGCCTCCCATGTTTTAGTGACGAAGCTCGGTTCAAAGTGCTTCTCGCACACGTGGTCAGTCGGCTGCAGCAAGCGGTCCTTGCGCGGTATGGCGTGTCGCCAAGCTTTAAGGCGGTCCTCATCCTTTGGAGCTGCAAACAGGGACACCTTCTCAGAGCACGTCTTGTAACCGGAGTTACATTGAGGAACGAAGCACTTTCTCCCCATGTCGTCACTTTTTCATCACTGGGCGCAATGGTCGGTGAGAATAATCGCTTCTCCGAGCAATGATTCTCGTGAAGAGCGCGTGAGCGACGGCGAATGTCAAGCACAGCACAAGAGCTAGCTAGCACGTGGAGTGAGCACCACGCACGGAGATAGCGCTAGAATAGTGCGGCGATGGGACACGGTAGACCCGACCGGCCCGACCACGTGGGCCCGACACACAGTGGCGCCCTCTCACGGCATTCTCGGAAGTTCGTCCGAATGTTCTCCGCGGCGGTTGCACGGCGGAGGTGCGCCGTCGTATCACACACCGTGGTCTAGGGGGACCTGCAGAGGAGGACGCGTAGGAAGCGGGAGGAGGGCCAGATGGCTGGTAGGTGGGCCCAGCGACTCCAAGTATGCACCGGATCGCATGCCCATCCTGGAGTGGGCGCGTCCCAAGAATCGTGCACAAAGGGCCTCACCGTCAGGAACATGGTGGAGCCGGTCCGTGTGCATGAGGCCTCTCTGCAAGAAAAGAAGGTTCAGTGGGAGCACCCCTGCTTCGGCTAGGGTGGCCGGGATCTGGGAGCTCCGTGGGACTCCCAAGCGACAGCGGAGCCATTTCCGCCGAGTAATCTCAAGGCGGTTGAGCCGGGGGGGTCTTGAGAGTCACAAGGAGGAGGGCGTAGAGGACTGCCGAAGTCCCGGCAGCCTCGAACAGCCGGATAGCCCACGTAGCAGAGCAGCCATTCCCACGTGCCAGGAACCTCGCAGGAGGGCGTCTGCAGCTTGTAGGCGTTGGTGACAGGCGACACCACGGGTTCCCGAGCATCCGCAGGGACATCCCCGGATGATGGTGAACAGTGCATCACCACGGACCCGAGCACCCGCGCCTAGCCGTGCGTGGCATCGCCGTGTCCGGGGAAAAGGAGATCCTGGTGGCTGAGCCGATGCCGACCTTTTGGACCCTTAAGGCCCCTTGACGGAGGCAACACACCACTTTGGCCCCAGCTTCCTGCAGACGGCACCTCCGGCCTGACCTGACTGGGGGAATCGGCAGTCAGTCGCCTTTTCCTATCCTCCCCTCCATCTTTCACTTTCCTATCTCTGTCTCACAACTCTCCTATATCCTTTGAGACAGAAGTGGTAATAGCGCAGCAATTAGACGTACACAAGAAAGACTGACACAGGACATGCGCTAAATTCATCTGATTTTATTCACTGCAAAGCCAGCAAATATATGGAAAATTCAAGGCATGCGCAAACAACACCTACACAACAGGCATCAACAAAACCGTTCAAGATATGATATCTCATTCTTGAAAAGGCGAACCGAGGTATCACTCACGCAATCTACTCCCCTCTTCCTAATGTGGAATGCTTCCAGAAGTTCCCTCGCCTTCGTATCTCCACTCCTGCCCAGAATCTTTATCTCCCGAAGCCGTGGCTCACACTTCTTCCATTGCTTGCATCTTTTTTGCCCCGGCCCATGTTCTGCCGCACGATTACAAACGAAGCACTCCGCGCAATGCTGTGAAAGATGCGCACCTCCTAGATTTGTAAGCGATCTTGCGTGCTCAGCCGCGCGGTCATTAACGCACCGCCCCGTTTGGCCCACGTAGGCTTTTCCTCAGGTCAGTGGTATTTCATACACCACACCTGTGCAGCACTTCACGTACTGCTTGCCATGCTTTTTGTTGCAGGAGCTCTTTTTATCGCTCCCAATGCGCGCGCATAGCTGGCCAAGCTTTCGTGGGGCAGAAAACACGACCGGCACGCCATGTCGCTTTGCCACTTTCTTCACATTGTGCGCGACCCTGTGCACATAAGGCACAACTTCTGGTCTCACCGACTGTTTGTTCGGCTCAGTCGCCTTGTGAAACAACGCACACTTGACTTTTCTTAGGAGGGCTTCAGCAACTGCTGTGATAACCGTGCATGGGAACCCCGCCGAAACCAACCGATCAACTTGCGTGTCAAAACTCATCTGCATAGCATGGTGACACGACTTCACGAGAGCCGACTCAAGGCAGAGGCGAGCAATGGCGCGTTTTACAGTTTTTGAGTGTGCTGATGTGTAAGGCAAAAGCTCCTTCTGGGCTCGAGGGGAATAACGCCAACAAACATGATCCTCGCCCAGGGTAATATTAAGGTCTAAAAACTGTAAGCTCCCCCCTTTGGGTAGCTCATGAGTGAACACCAACCCCCTCCCCTCTTTTTGGAAGTTGGCTAAAACTGTGTTAACAGTATCCGTGTAGGTCAAGTTATTTTGTTTTTTAAAAACAACTAGAAAATCATCAACATACCTAAATCCTTTTAGTACTCCCTTCCCTGTTAAACTTTGTTCTAGGGCGCGGTCAATAAAAGCTAGAAAAATGTTAGTAAGAACTGGAGCTACGCAGGATCCGATGCAAATCCCTTGTCTTTGGCGGTAAAATTTGTTGTCAAATGAGACAAACGTCACACTAAGATAAAATTCAAGCAACTTAATAAAATCACAAATCGACACGCCTGAGGAGTTCTGGAAACTAACAGCACCACTACTTTCTAGAAGGTTGAAGTCATGCAGGAACTGAAAGAAAACATTTTATGAAAAAATGTCAAAAACAAAGGAGATATCTCACTTTCAAATCTCTTCCTCCATGCAGCAGCAGTTTTGCATGATTGCTGTGGGCACTATGAAAATGTTCCAGATCAGAAGCCATATATTACAAACTAGCACACAAGGTGCTCCTAAGTTGAGTGGAGAATTTGGTCGTTCAAGAAAACCGCAAGAACTCCTAGCCAAGGGAGCACTTGATCAGAAAAGCATGATGGTGGACTGGTCGTTGAAACCTCACCGCATCAGTGCACAACTTGCTTGATGCTCTGGGTCATCACCTCCCTCTCTAGGCGACCTCAAACAATAGCAAGCAGACAACGTTTATCCATTAGATCACTTCACAGTATCAAGTTCGTAGAATGCATATTTTTTTCAGCGCGAAATACACAGGACAAAGAAAGGAGATACATGCAGGACGAGCGCTGACTTCAACTGATGGTTTATTGGCACAAACAAAAATATATACACAGCAAGGTTAGATAACCCAGCTCACACATACATTTGCACCCGCGTTAACAAAGTTTAACAACACAACAGTTTCACCTAGGCACCTGTGTCATTCTAGTCTTAAGATAACGCAACTCCTTGGATGATAACAGAAGAGATGCAATACTAATGCATTTATTACCTTTATTGTGCATCTCAAGGGCCTCAAAAATCTCCCTTCTGTTGTGCTGCTTGAAGCTGTGCAGTACACATGTATTGCTCAACGCTGAGGTGCATGATGGTCTGGTAGGGATAGGACACCCGCTGCAATGTTCAGCCAGGTAGCTATTGTTTACACGGCACCCGACTGCTCTACGGTGTTCTCGCAATCTGTCGTTTAGACAACTACCCGTCTGTCCAATGTACTTCTTTCCACATAACAGAGGTATCTTAGTTATACACAACCCCCATTCTACAGGGGATGAAGCGGGCCTGACTCCTCTTCTTGCGAGAGTCAGTGCCAGTCCTTCGGCCGTTTATCTTAGGGCATAGCCGTGACAACTTTTCAGGAGCAGAGAACATGACTGGGACGCCGCATTCCCTGCAACCTTCTTAAGTCGGTGGGAGACCACGAATATAGGGAATGGCAACAGGTCTTGCTTTCTGGCCTTCGGCTTGCTCTGGCCGCCCTCAATCCCCCTTCTCCACTTCCCGCAACAATTTGTCAGCTAACGACGCCAGAAGTTCGTTCGGGTAGCCCGCGGCATTTAGACGCTTGAGCTGGTGCTGCACACTGGTGGCCATAAGGTGTGCACATGACTTTGCGAGAGCAGCGTGTAGGCAGTTAACAGCGATTCCCCTTTTTACCAGCTTCGAATGGGCCGAATCGTACCTTAAAACAACTTTCTTGAACCGAGGCGTGTGGCTCCAACAAACCTGTGCCTCCCGGAAAAGTAAATGCAGATCCAGAAGTTGAAGGCGTTTCACATTTAAAATGCCACAAGAGAATAGCCTTCAGTTTCTAGATGTGTGTGTGCTTTTCCGGGAGGCACAGGTTTTTGTTGGAGCCACAAGCCTCGGTTCAAGAAAGTTGTTTTATGGCCAGGATTCTGGTTCATCCGCTCCTAGTTCACAACGCCGCCACCACGGGCTGCATGAACTTGAGCTCCTCCTCCTTCTCTTACATTCTTCCTCCCGGCTCCTCGGGAGGGGGGCACCCTTCGCGTTTCTGTTTTTTTTTTCCCACCCAGCGTGTTCGAAACGGGCTGACTGTGCGGCTCCCCTAGTCTGTTCCTTTACTGCGGTGCAAGAAAAAGAAGTCGGGTTGGGGTTGAAGCGGTGTGCACGCCCCGTCTTTGTCCGACTTTGAGGGGCCATTTGTCAAAAACTACTGGCGGTATATATGCACATCACACAAGATATGGCTAAACGTTCCAGAATTGTGCCAAGGCCCAGCTATCACTCAGTGAGTCCAGAGCATAATGTGTGGAATAGAATTTTTTTAGCGCTGCACTCAACTTCTCCCCATGGGACGGTCTGTGTCTTCATGGTAAATGGTGTTTTGCTGTACAGAAAATTTGATGACTGGTGACAGAACAGAACTAGCGGCCGTATAAGCATCAGTAACAACCTTGTGTTGCGCATTTGTTTACACGTCAGTGTTTTTATTTTTTCGAAAGAGGTTGCAGTTATAACCTGACTCACCATAATTGTCAAGTTTTTTCGCAACGGGGAAAAAAATTACGGACAACAATTAAGTCTACTGACGAGCTGTGAAGGAGAAAGCTTGCAGCGTGGTGTTCGGCTGCGGCGATGGCGTGCTGCTCTAATGCAATGGCCAGCCAAGCTGATCAGTTCACGCCGCCCGAGTGGAAGTTGATGAAGGCGACGATACCCAAACCCAGCTCGAGCCCCTGTGCTTCCTTTTTTCAAGTTGAGTTGAGTTGTCGACAGAAGGACGAAAGGAAAAGCACGGGCTTGCTTACTGGCTCAATGCGGAGCCATGCCCAGCTGCCTGCGTGCTGATAGTAGGAGGTGAAATATGGGAGTAAAGAGACAGAAGAAAAGCGCGCGCAATAGCCCGTGTGCCACGGGCCAATCCTGGAGGCAGTGCAATACCGGGCTGACCTGTGCCAGAGTGCGTTAAGCCAAGCACTCCGCCATACTTTCAAAAATATGCGTAACACCCAAGCCTCAAGGGCCCATATGAGATATTAAGCCAGGTATGTGAATGGCATCCCCCTTCGAAAGCGGACCGGGGATTGAGCCACACCCAAATACTCAATCCTGTGCTTCCTTGCTATCGCTCCCCTTTATATTTCTCCTCGATATCATTTCCCTTTCTCCCCCGCCGGCTGCAGCTCGGGTGGTTAAGATATTAGATAGCAATTGCCACGGCCGGCCGGCAACATTATTTTCCTTCACTTTTGATGCGAAAGCTTCACTATGCTACCTCGTAACGATTTCGCGGTGCTTACGGTTTTGACCTTCAAGTGGGCCAGAGGTCAGTCCTCTCACGGCATGGTTCAAGTGTCCACCGGTATATGTGAAACAGTTACTGCGCCATTTCCTTTCCTCAAAACCAATTTTAGAAACTAACCTTGAAAGTAAAAATTGAAAATTGGTTTTTTGAGAAAGGAAATGGCGCAGTATCTATCTTTCATAGGCTGACACCTGAACCGCGCCTAAAGGGAAAATGGAGGGAGTGAAAAAAAAAGAAGAAAAAGGTGCCGTAGTGGAGGGTTCTGGAATAATTTAGACCACCTGGGGATGTTTAGCGTGCACTGACATCGCGCCCTATCCACTGAGCCAATGCGGCGGGTTCCCTTCCATTCGTGGGTGCGGAACCCACTTCGGAAAGTATTTTATTTACGAAACTTAATTTTTCTTTTTCTGATTAGGTCACGTGGTTTTTCCAAACCTCTGGGGAGGACAACGCCTGATTTTCCTCCTTATGAGCTGCTATGCTTTCGCAAAAATGAAAATATGCTGCCTTCTACTTACGAACGCGCTGATCATTTTACCTAGGCTGCTTGCACACATGTGTTTCCTGCATTTATACACAAGTATGGTGACAGGTTGCTCAGCGTACAAATTATTGAATAATACCATTTAAACGTGTAACCATTTTCGGGATGCGCTTGTATAGGAATTGTACCTGCATGCACGTGACTTTCTGGCGCCCTAGTTCACTGCCTTTTTCTGCATGTGTGTGTGTGTGTGTTGGGCTGAGTGTGTGGGTGTGCGCGCGTGCGCCACGGTAGAGTCCATTGCATGCAGTGGCGCAAAAACGCGGAGCTCCCACTTGGCTTGTCGCAAGTTTGGCTTGGTTAGGAGGGCGAGGGCCGGCTCAGGATGTGAAGCTTTTAAGTTCCATGGCTGATCACCGGCCTGTCTTATGACGTAGGGATAATGTAAACAGGAAATTCGAGAATGTAACATGCAACCAGATCCCTCGGATTTTTTTTTTCATCACATTACTCCGCATGAACATGTCCAGATATCGAGAACCACACGCTCGAGACAACACAGGCTTTTTGCGCGCGTGGTTTTCTTCCACCGGCCTTGAGGAAACGCGCGCGCCCATTTTCATACGACAGTAATTCATGTCCCCATAAAAAAAAGACATGCTATGCTTGATGAATCGTTTATCTTCAAGACAGTCACGTTTCCATGCCCGCCCCCCAAGTCTCCACGTGCTCGTCGGCCATGGCGGCCTCGTCGACGGCGACGTGCGCAAGCAGTCATATCGGAAAAGAGCGGGCTTTCTGCGCACCTATTCGCTCGCGTCAGCCGCCGCCTCATCAACCGTCGTCGGACGACGTGCGAAAATTATCTGGTAGGTCCACATTGGTGGCGGCGCTCACCATCGGGTGAAAATCGCCGGCCTCACGCCGTAAAAACGCCTCATGCATCCCGGCATTAAACGCTGTGGCTGAGCGGGGTTAAGATACTAGATTACGATACCTGGTGACATGACCAAGCGCCGTCACATGTCCGAGATGGGAGGTGCACTAGCGGGTGGCTGTTGGCTGGTTATACGGTCGAGTGCTCATTGCTCGCCGGGCTAAATGTTACGTCATGAGACCATGCGAAATAGCCTGAAATTTCGAATACAAAATATGCAGAGGACACCAAGCCGCAGAAAAGACCCGTTAATGCTATAGCATCATACCAACAAGGCGGAGCTAAGTGTTCCCCAAATTTCTTAATTTCAGCGCGATTTCTTTTCTTTGTTCAAAAGTACTGCTCATAGTGCTGCCGCAATGAGGAGTTGTGTAGTCAAGTCATCAATGTTGTACTTTGCGATCGTTATGGAGCGCTTGGATTTTGATGTAGGCGAAATGCTAGTGGTCCGTGTACTGTTCGATTTCAGTGCATGTTAAAGAACTTCAGCTGGTCGAAATTTCCAGAGTCTTTCACTACGGCGTTCCTCATAGCCTGAGTCGCTTTGGGACGATAAACCATAAACCAAAACGCATGGAAATATTATACGGCTTATGGAAAAGCGTGATGAAGGAGATTCCACAATTATTTTTGGGTGTGACATAAATATGAGGGATCGGAAAGCAAGCATTGCTTTTTCACGTTGTAAGAACTCGCTCAGCGGCAGCTGGAGCTGTGATGCGCCAAACACCTTTTCACGTATTTGAAAGCACTGCCTGACAAATGTTTCAAAGACGATTAGAGATCATATAACGGCAGCAATGCGTCCCACCGGGTCCTCTTCGTTCCTTCTGTTGTTTTTCGTAACTGATCTAAATTGGGATCCAAGTGGAGACACATCACTTATGTTAAAGCTGAAATTTACTAACGTACCCTGACGCCCGGATCTACATGACGTTACTCACCAGCATGGTGACGTGACTCGATTACGACCGACGCTGAATACCCCCGGGAATTCGGTCCCCTCGCCGTCAACTGTGAATGCTGAGGCGGCCGCAGATAGAACATGCCATCGCAAATGAGAATCTCCAAAAGGAGGCCATATTAGGTTCAGGAATGAAGTTGAAAATAGCGAAAATTAAATGTAGCAATGCGTACATTCAGTTTAACTTCTTCAGCCTACCGAATTTCCTAACCTGTTGAGTGTTTTGCTCAATTCTTTGTTCCTGTCCTTTTGTGCAAGTTGCAAAAAAAAAATAACGGTGGTTTAGCTTTGGTTAAAAATGAAGTGACGCGATAGCTACAGCTGCCCGAGTGGAACTTGGTCACGTGACCAACAACGTGATCAGCCGCACCACGTGACTAACCATGTGACAGGGTGGCGGCGCATCTACAGGGTGTCAACGCAGCCAGAGGGTGGCGGTGCCGCCACCACCACGGCGCTGCCACGTTGAAGGCTCGAAATGCTGCCGTAATAATCGCTACAAAAACTCGTACAAAAAATCAAAGCGGCAGTTTACTTGACATGACAGAATACATTTATTATCACATCACATCATGGTGCAGAAAAAGTCTAAACGATACATTTCGACAGTTTGCTAGACGCAATGCACTTATGCACAGAACCAGCTTGAGAAAGTGTCGGTAGTAAATATTAAGTATGGCAAAACTTTACACTTTCTACATAGACGTGTACCACTTGCAACCGCCACACATCACTAGGCTGGTTGTGAGGAAAGGAGAGGTGCAACATTCGCGCTACAATGAGGTCAGCCATATGAACCGCGCCGTTTCGCAGGGAACATAGGCAGCCAGAGGTGCACTGCGAAAGCATTTCAAGCGTGCACTGCAGTAATTATAAAACACAATTGGCCTAATCTTGATGAAACCCAAAAAACACAAAACAACACAGTGTGGCGCGATACAAAAAATATAAACATATCATACATGAATACAGATACAGCGTGTAAATATTGCACATCAAGGAAGATTATCACAAATATGGCGAAGAACATTTACTGCACATATAAGTCGCCACAAGCACAAACAAAGCATTTCACTCTCGTTTAGTCGTACCAGCGAGAATGCGAGTTTTAGCATTGAGTGAAGAGACATAGTAAACCGTTCAAGCTGCAAGTGTGCACATACTGCACTACAAAAATTTTTGATAAATATTTCATTAAAAAAGTAAGAAATGATAAAAACTGAGGCATACAGACTTGTGGAACATTGCGAGCAGGCAATTGCTAATTGCAGGCAATTTTTGCTAATAGAAGTCAAGTCGACTGCTGAAAACATCGTTTTTCTCTTTCTTTGCAAAGCATTTCACGCAGTTTGGGAACTGATTTTACTTTCGTTGAAATGCCGGCAGCTTTCAATTCGGTCCGCAGTTCAACCGCGTCCATATCCTCGATGCAAGCGGGAGGTGTATCCTCGCGCTCCATTTCAGGAGCGCTTCGAGCCCTATTTGTGCGACTCTCTTCAATCATACCCTCAACCCAGTATGAACGATCGTGTTTTTTGTACGCTCGACTTGTTGTTACGTGCGCGCTATTCTCAAGGCGTTTTGCCAGCTTCAGCGCATCGGCGGCAGCATTCCATTTATTGGATCTTGCATGATGCAAATGCTTCAGAATATCACTCTTTTTCTCAATGCCTTCGCTCGAAAACCACCCCAAACACTTGAATTCTTTATGCTTATTTGAGGCATGACAGACAAGAATATGCATATATGGCGACATTCTTTCAGCCCCGTAACCCTTATGCCCTCGTTCTCCAAGTTCTAAGTACGTTTTATGGAATTTGGCTATTTCTTGCTCGATGCTTTTGCCGGTCGTGTTATGTTCAAAATGATCAAAAATGCGACTAAGCATTTTCCAAAGTGAGATGATTTTTTTTTCTGTTTCCGGGCTGAGTTTTCCAGTGAGCCTCTCTGGCAGCATTTCGAGCAGGCGCTCGCAGGAGTCTTCTTGAATACAGGTGAAATTTTTTCCTTTTCTTTCGTCCTGCCACAGTTCAAATTGTACACCACAGCTATTAATTGCCTGCACAATTGCTTCCACGTGAGTGCTCTTGGTGTTTAAGTTCGTAACTTTATCGCGGTTGTCTTTGTCCATTGCTTCGACAATCAACCCATCAACCAGGCGATTAATGACTCTAATGCGCATGTGTAAAATGTCTGGAACCACAAATGCAGGTTCAATGTTGAATAGGGGAACGACTTTCATTCCGAATTCTTCAACAATGCCGTCCTCCCTTATGTTTTTAGAGTGCGCAGAAGAGGCGGCTTATTACACTCCTCTGTGTTTGCCCCAGCTCTGCTTCGTTCCTTTAAATTAATACGACAGAAAGGACATGGGTGCCTAGAAGACGCTGACTGCAATCCTTGAACCATGAGCAAGAATTTTAGATCTGAGCCCAGACAGACTATGACGGGAACTTCCTGTCCTTCCAAGCTGACACTGCCCCTTTTCACAACACTGTTAACTTCGTCTATCAAATCCTTTAAACTTTCTCTAATCTGAAAATAGTTTTCAGAGACTTCGACGACTGCGAGCAGGCGATGTAAAGTATGGCTCTGCAGCCTCCGGCTGCTGTCAATCAGGAGAAAAGATAGAGTTGTCCAGCTTGTTCGTGTGCTGACTACACAGCCATCTCCTTCTATTTTGACCAAAATTGGCTGCGACCTGAGCTGTTCTGTCATACCTCTATTCACTGCGTACTCCGCAACGGCAGTTTCAAGTTCGTGCACAAAAGACACCTGAGCGCCAGCTGCTTCTCCTAGGGTTTTAAACACAGCAGTGCTTTCGTCTAGTTTTTGCCTGTATGAATTGATGACACGGAGCGAGGGTAAATTAGGGACAGCTGAAGACATTTTTTCCCAAAAAACATTGCTTACAAAGTGGTTGTCTAAGAGCGCGGTGATTGCACGGACGCTTTTCTTCTCGGGGGAAGAAAGATCCTGATAGTCAGTTTTACCATTACTGCGGTATTCTTTTTTGATTCCTCGCTCCACTGAGATTCCGTCAATGTCAGAAAAAGTAATTTTGTGCAGTAGCCCTCGAAGGTCTTCTACAACCAACTGGCACAAGTCCAAGCCATAGCTTTCCATAGCTTTGAACTATCACGCTGCCTACAGAATGCAGCTTTCTTCTATCGGTGCTTTTCGAACCTTCCCCGACCCTTTTTCCGCAGTTGTTGAGCAAGCGGCAGTTTTTTGCATGTGATGACAGGCTTTTGTTTTCTTTTTGCAGCTGAAGGCATTTTGCCTCAAAATCCTGAATGGACTTACGCAGTTCAGAAAGAGACCATTCTGATACACCCTCTATTCGCTTCACTTCTTCTTGTAAAGCTTGAATAATGATGTCCTTGATACTGTTATTTGAATTTTGAACAGAACTTTCCTTATCGAAGGGAATTTTTACATGGCGCTCTTTTTTAAGGAACCCCTCTTTTGCTCGGCCATTAATTTTTCTGTACTGAGTATCTACCGAGGAGCAGAGGCTTCTAAATCTTGTCTCTACTGCAACCTTTAAACTCTCTGGGATGGACATGCCAAGTGGAATAAAAGATGTTATTGTCTCAAAATAAGATTTCTCCAAAACCGTTTTGTTGCTAAAGATTTCCAGAACTGTCTTATTTGTCAATGTAAATGAAATTGCACATTCAGAAATCTCTAAGCGCAAAGCTCCCAAACTCATTTTTAAGAAATTCTAAACAACACAAATTGAAATGCAAGAATCAATACTATACCGAAAAAAAAAAACAAAGTTCCAAAACGTTTGCTGGCAACATATATGTGAAAGGCGGAAGGCTCACTATTTCTGTGGGTTAGGTTCTGCATGCAACAACCTTCGACACAAGGAACATTTGCAGACTTTCCACAGGATAGCCGTTTGGAAAGAGCTTGCAAGCTTTCTGTCGTGTCACAGCAGCCTTCACACGCACTGGGAACTCAATTGCCACTACACTGCCAAGTTTCGTTTCTCAAGTATGCCATCCAAAGGGAAGATTCAGCTTTGAAAAGTCTGACTCATTGCAAACAATCCAACCCCTTTCGAGCGGCCTTCCTTTCCTACTGAAAACCCATCTAAAGATGTCCAGGTCTATGTTCACCTTGACAAGCCCGCTGGATCGACGGCTGTTGGAAAGTTTCTTTTGCACAGCGTAAATTAATTCCCCAGCAGCAGCTTCCAGTCGTGGCGATGGCTTGCTTGGGTGCTTAAATTCCCAGAGACAGGCGCCGTTCAGATTTTTTCTTGGTTCAACGGAGCAATGCCACTTGGAATATCCTTTCCATTTTATAAGGTATCCCTTGCTCTGTAAAAAAAAGATGGCATGGTGAAACATTTAGCGCAAGATAACTCACACACGTCGAGGAACGACAAAACGAAGCACAAGTGAACCAAAGAAAAGACAAAGGAAAGATATGTCACTACGAAATGAAGAGCCAATGAACTTGGATGGTAATTTATGCAAATGTTAACATATCCATTTGTGACGAAATGAGTGCCTTAGAGGACTTAAGTTACTGGGGATTGAAGGGTTTGCTCAAAATCTTTACCGCGTTATCTACCTTACTGGACTCAGGCTCCCGCTTAGCGCGAAAAAATATATTTATGAAAAATGCTTTGTCTCTGGCATCATCACTAAGTTTGGAAGTCGAGTGTTCAAAACTGGCGGTAGTAGCAGTAGTAGAAAACATTTATTCATAGAAAGGTAGGATAAAGAGGCGGGAAAAAACAGATTTTGGGTGGAGTCCTTATTTCAGGACCCCAATGTCCACCGCAGTTGCTCTTGCTTGGGATATCAGGCTACGCTGGGTCACCAAATCGGAGCTGAGCAGGGCAGACTTCCACTGTTCCTCGGATTGATGTTTGTCTAGTTCGGGGGGCTTGCTACCGGAGCAGCCCCATGTTACATGGTATGTTGTTGGAACTCCGCCACACCAGGGGCAGATTCCGTCGTATCTATCGGGAAACATGATATGGTATTTGTGTAGGTTTGGGAAGGTGTTCGTCTGTAGTTGTCGCCAGCCCCTCGCCTCTGCCGCCGTTAGCTTCGAGTGGGGTGGGGGATAGACTTGCCTTTGCGTTCGGAGAAGGAGGAGGCGTTCGCCGTACATAGAGGGAAGAGGGGTGACGTCGGGGAGGTTAGTCGCTCGGTTGGTGTATCTCGAGCTAGACTGTCCGCGGCCTCGTTTCCCTCGAGCCCCTCGTGCCCAGGAGCCCAAGTGATTTGGTGCTTGCATGTGGAATTTTTAACATGTGGGGTAGTCAGAATGGGAGCGATGGAGTGTGGAAGTCTGCCAGTGAGGAAGAGCCGACACGCTGACTGGGAGTCTGTAACAATTTTTAGTCCGTTTCGCGTGGTATCGCCGTGCTGGATGGCGAGACCGATTGCGGCCGTTTCTGCTACTGTGGGAGAGCAGTTGCGTAGAGAGGCACTGGCGATTTCCTTGAAGTTGGCGTCCAAAACTACCGCCACCGCGTTCGTGGAATTGGGGTACATGGCTGCGTCGACGTATACAGCATTTCGTGCTTGTCGGTGTGTGCGGCGCAGGTAGTCCACTCGCGCCTTTCGTCGTCCCTTTTGTGAGTCCGAGTGAAAACTGGCGGTATACCAATCGCGGAGACATTTTGTTATAGGAAGTCTCCCTGACTGCCGCGCTTTGGGGCCTCCTACTGTGCAATTTTACCAATTTCTCTAACACATTTTAGTCAATGAAAACCTAAAAACCTAAAGAAAACGTGATCAAGACACCTCTTAAGTTTATATTCCTCGCAGCTTATTTATATGCAAGCTAACAACATTTTTTCAAACATCAATAAACAAATGCAAAAGAAAAAGGTTTGAATTTTTCTGGGCTCTCTTATACAGATAACAGCAGTAACACATACCAGGTGTTACAGAGAAGACTAAGTCATCATCAAAATTAAGCTTTCTCGGATTAGCTCAGCTAACAAAGCGAAAGTCGTCGGCGTTCATTGTGTTCATTGGTGTTGGCGTTGACAACTTTCTTGGTGACTTTGTGGAAAGGAAGGGCGCATATAACTGGCCACCTGTGTAAGTGGGCGCCTCAATAGCGCTTTGAGGTACGTGATGGTGGTGAGAGAAAGATGTGGGCTGCATGCATTAGCGTTGACAACGTTGTGGCAGACACGCGGCACTGCAGCAATAGGCCGCAGCCTGACCAACCTCTCGCGATCAGCCATTAATTCAAATGCCACCTGCCAGGGTGGCAGGTTGGGCGCACTGCTCATCCAGTGTGCGGAACGCACTCAACGCTACAGACGCTAAGCCGCGTCTGCTTGCAGGATACATCACAGCTCTCGCTCTCTAACAAGGTTCAGCAGTAGTTGAGCAACAGCTAATATTTTTTTATCCAGCTGATACTCGGCTAGATAACGTGGTCAGGCAGCAGCCGCTGCACGGCTGTGCAGCCCCTGCGCAGAGACGGCGAAGACTAGGCTTGGCGGCGCGGCGAAGTCACTTGCTGGGTTGCTATGGCAGCGGCGCAGCAAGGACGTTCAAGATCAAACGTGAGGTGACGGCGAAATCGCTCCGATGAAAGCAGGAAAAGCTTTCGCTTTTAAAATATGGATTTTGCGGCATAGTATACCAGTGCCCGCAAACTGTAGCTAACCGGTAGTTACCCAGTAGTTAACAGGCAGTAAACCGGGAGGAAGCTGGTTTACTAATTCTGATATTAACTCTTAACTATTAGGCGCCTAGATGCAGTTAGAGGTAGGTTACTAATATCCATATCAGTTTTTAGAATTTCGAAAACGCGATTACCCTCATCGCAGTGGCTCGACAAAATTTGGCTACATCATGCGATGGCTCAGTGGTTAAGGTGCTCATCTCCTGAGCCGGAGTACACGGGTTGGCACTCAACCGCAGCGGCTGCGCTTCTATAGAGGCGAAACGCAGAAGGCACCCATGCGCTGTGCAATATCACTGCACTTTGAAGATACCTAGTTGGTCGAAAATATTCTGGAGCCCTCCACAACGGCACCTATTTGTTCCTTTCTTCTTTAACTCCCTCCTTCATCTCTTCCCTTACAGTGCAATTCGGGTGCCCGCCGAGATAGGCGGGACAGTTACTGTGTCATTTCCTCTCCTCAAAAGCCAATTTTCAAGAACCAGTTAGCGCCAAAATACATGCGCTTTCGAAAGCATGCAAGCAAAGAAACCTTTCCAGTGCGCGTAACTAGTCGAAACAGCCAAATTTTGTCGATCCATATGGCCAAAGGTAACCATGTTTTGGAAATTCTAAAAACTTATATGGCTATTACTAACTACCGGCTACAAATCTAAAATTACGACAAAGCGCCTAACTGCAATTGTTAAAAGTTAATTATTAAAATCTAGTTAACCAGCTGAATAGTTAAAACGATTCACCGGAAACAATTCACACTGGTAATACTGTGCCGTAAAAGCCATATTTTAAAGCCAAAAACGCATATTTTTGAAACGTCTTCCAGGTAACACCTGGTATTCAGAGTCGCTCAGCTAATGCTAAGGAAAGCTTGAAGAAACAAATGCGCGCGCTGCAAATATTCTGCACTTGCAAGGTTTAGGTTGTCATCTGTTCTATCCAAACATATTGTTGTGCGCTTATTTTTATTCCTCGAGATGGGAAAGCGAACCAGCTGCAGGTTTTTTTTATGTGTCAAATCTTGCCGCTTCACTCCTCTGTCAGTAGGTATGCTATACCGTTTTACATCGCCCACGAGCGATTCCTCTTTAATTCGCTCGCCTTGCATGCTTTGCATCATGTCTACTTGTGAATGACAACGTATCCGGTAACACTGGCATGCGTACATTAGTAAATAAAGTCCTCACTTGGTCTACATTTATGTTGAAAATGTTGAGCTAAAGTTATGAATAACAAGAGAGATAGCGCTACTTGTTAATTACGTACTTCAGAAATATTATGTCCAGCAGAAGGCGCCTGCTGTATTTCTGCATTATTCGGACCTTTGCATGTTATCTCTTTAAGCGTCGCTAAATTATCTGCAGTGCCTTGCATATCCTTTGTAATAAAAATACATTTGCTCCGACGTCTCCCTGTACTGCTTTTTTCTGGCCAAATGTTGTAATTTTACCTAATAAAATATGAGAGCACTACGTAAACCGCAATTAGCACCATGTAAGCAAGGGCCTTAAGCTGTTTGCATGCTATAAACATGAACGACCGGTCGTTGTGTACATTTTTTATGGTCGTTGTTTTATGAGGGTTTAACGCCCCAAACCGACTCAGGCTATGAGAGACGCCGTAGTGAAGGGCTTGGGAAATTTCGACCACCTGGGGTTCTTTAACATGCATCGACAACGCATAGTACACGGGGCTCTCGAATTTCACCTCCATCGAAATTCGACCGCCGAGGCCGAGATCGAACCCGCATCTTTCGGGCCAGCAGCCGAGCGCCATAACCACTCAGCCACCGTGGCGGCGTGTCACGTGTCGCATGTGCAATGTTGAATGCAGGGGTGCAACAGCTGAAATAGGATTTGTAGCAATTTTTGGAGCAGAAAAATCTTAGTTTTGGAGCAGTAAAATCCATATTTGGAGCAACTTACGGGAAAAATATTCGGCATTTTGGAGCTAATATTCATAACTTGGAGCAATTTCACGGGAAAGAAGCCTTACTTCCTGTACAAAAATAAGATCTGAACATCGGACTATATACATGTGAGCCATAAAATCTAGTTGGTTTATTTTTTAAGGCTGTCTCACTTCAATTATGCTTTAGCTTCATTGGGCAAGGATCTGCAAATCATTTACAAATGAACGCTTGAGAAACCCATAAGGTAGGGATCTATGCACAAACCTGTAAAAAAGGTTAATCCGTAGGTACACTATACAAGACCAAGCAAAGGAACATACAAGAAATAGTTTACATCAACACTACAAAAAAATTTATTGCAGTTCTAATCACATGTAGACAGGAATATCGATTAGAACACATCACGACTAGCACCAACACCAAATAGACAAGAATGTCCACATCATGACTAGGTGCAAGGCAAGCAAAGCCGCTCCTGCACTATTACAATATACATGTCTAGTGTAGATGTTGTTTGCATGTCAATGCCTCGCCTTTTTTAACATTTGCTTTTCCAGTTCCTTGAGGTCTTTAAGGGCTTGCTCAAGGTTTCCATTCCCTGTAGTCAACAGCAAGCGACCACTTTCAACCTTGTCCATGTCTTTCTCTTTGATGCCGAAGTTTATCATCTCTTCAGCCCTAGTGAGCAACACCTTGCTGGCTTGCACCTGGCCTTCCAATGCTTTCTTCTTTGCTTCAAGAGTACACTGGTTTGAAACAGCCTCCTCTGCTGCCCGCTTGCTTGTGCTTCAGCGCTCATCCTCAGAGCATACTTCGCTCGTGACTGCCTCACACATCTCAAAAGGTCAGAGCTGAGGGGCACCTTACTTGCATCACCATCATAGCGCTGAAGATAACTTTTAATGTGGCGCATTCTGTTAACACTAGCGATGTTCAGAGAGCTCCGTCCATCTGAAAGGTGCTTATTTTCACTGAAGCCTCGTTCTAGGTCAGCATTTCCGTGCGGCAGAGAAAGAACTGCTTTTACAAGTTTCGAAAGCATGGGATACTTTGTTTCACCTCTTATTGTCTTCATGCAAAATATTTTTGCCCAGTAGACGTCCAGCCTTCCTTCCAGGGTGCCTTTGCTCTGATCGCACTTCAGCATGAGCCATTCATCAACGAGAGATGACACCTGACCATCACCCAAAACCTGAGGA
Source organism: Amblyomma americanum (assembly GCF_052857255.1). Lineage (NCBI taxonomy): Eukaryota > Metazoa > Arthropoda > Arachnida > Ixodida > Ixodidae > Amblyomma > Amblyomma americanum. Next base: position 201,652,744 of record NC_135502.1, read on the forward strand.
AGTTGCCCCACAATGTAGCGTAAGGACCGCACTTCCTGCTCAGCATTCTCGTATTGTAAACCCAGGAACCTTGCATGCATGACCACTTTATTTGTGAGGGGGAGCTTCTGAAGCAATGCTTTCGAACAAGCAAGGTAAAATGCCCGAGCTCCGAGGAGGAACCTTTTTTTCTCCGAAGGGTCCCAGCCTTCCATAGCTTTTTCTGTGTCCACGCCAACTTCCGGTCGTGCCTTCCAAAAGGCAGCATCATCCAGGTTAAGCTTGGTTAACTCCTCTGCACTCTTGCTACAAAATATTTCGCTTCTTAAAAACCGACTCAAAACTCGTCGCACTAATCCTAGAATTTCTTCATGAAGGACATGCAGAAGTGGCTCCCGCCTTTGGAAGAGTTTCTGGAACCCGGTGAACAGCTCTGCAGCATTCCTCAGAAACAGTACCTTTGCATAAAGGTCCTTGCTGCCAAAAGCTGCAGCAAGTCTGCTGTGTTGGGTCTGCACACCTGGTCGCAGTCTACCACAGTTCCCCCCAAAAAAGTCCTGCAAGGCAGTGAATTGTTCTTCCACGCGGACTAGAGAATCTTGCAATGTCAGCCAGCGATTAGAGACGTGTCGGAGGAAGACATGAGGCTCTATCCCCAAAATCTCTTGATGTTCTTTCAGGCCCTCGGCACACACAGGATGCTTAAAATAATAATAAACATCCCTGACAAGTTCTTCAACATCAGAACAAAATGCATCTAAGCCCTTCGAAAATGCATTGTGCACTTTGTGCAAAGTGCACTCCCCAACATCAACAAGATTTGGGTTTATCTTTTGTTTCAGCTTAGATTTCACGCTCTTCATGACATTAGGGCCATCACTGAAAAAGCAAAGAAACCCTTGTTTTGGCAACTCAGTTAGGGCATCCTCTATGCACCCTACAATTATATCCCCAGTGGCATGACCGAGGTTAAAAGAGTTCAAGTGCTCGACAACAACTTGCTTTGCACTTTCGGAGAAATATCTAACCAGCAAATCCAACTGCTGCACACGCTGTTCAGGTTTTGGAGTTTCGTCAATCATTAACGAAAAAAAAACATTTGGCCGACACAACTCTGTCAAAAGCTTTGATTTGAAGTCAGGCCCCAGACCATCTGAGATAACATAAGAAAGTTTTGCCCTTCCACAGGTAAAACTCTTGGCCACATCACTGTCGGGAAACATCCTTTTATAGATGTGTGTTGCTGTGTCACCCCATGAGTAGGGAATGCCTTTTGAAACAACAGACATTGCAAATATGGTTTCAGCCTCACAAACTTGGTCTTGCAACGAGGAACGAGGCCTCCCCTGTGAAAAATCTATCGTGGCTTGCACGGTCTTGGGCGCCAGTAGCACACCACTAGAATCTCTATGCTTTGCCGCTACCTCCACATGCTTCATGTTTGCATGGCCCCTGACAGCAGCAGTACCATGCTGAGCACAGCAAATTGTCACATTGCACAAGATACAAAAAGCATCTGTGTCCTTGATGCCTGCCCTGCACCAACCACTGATCACATCATTGTTGCAGTCCACTTCATTCAGCACCGAGGCATTGAATTTCGTGCACCGCCCTGTGAAGAAAAAAAGTTCATTTTATAAAAAGCAGTATGTTCACTACTATTACCAGCAAACAACAAACTACAGTCGGGAACTGATTTTTTTCGGCCTCCGGAGGAACGAAAAAAGTACAAATAATCGGGCATTTAGAAATAAAATTTATCCAGTGCAATATTCATAGTAAGCCTCCTTATTCCTCCACCTGAAATCCATAGAAAATATAGGGTGCGGAACATGCATTTAAAAAAATAGCAAAAGCTAAAAAATATGTATTTTTCAACAAGGCGTGGCTTAAGAACCTTAACCACAGGATGTTATCTTGCTCATAAGCACCATAACGTAATGTTTTTTACTGGACACAAAATCCGCTGCATGCATCGCATAAGTGCGGCACCAGAACAGCCTCATTCAAATCTGACTGCGATCAGCCTGTGACCAAAAACGAACGCAGTACGACACACAAAAAAAAAACCAATAAGCTGGGGATCCAAGGGATGGAGGTTCGATTCCCTGGTATACAAGGTTTATTAATCTATTTTTTAAATATCGATTCAATATGGTGATTGGGCATCCGGTCTCGACCAATCAGAGCCGCCGCAAAAGCGGGACAGATTTTGTTCACAACGATGAGGCATTAAACCTTAAAAAGTAAAGGGGCAAAGCCGCGTGACAGAAAGGCATCCGAATTACAACTTACAATCTAGGAAGGGAACGTACACTGAAAAAAAAATCAGCGGGCAAAATTAGATGGGGGCAAATGCTGAAACCAGATAAGTAGGGGAATTGTAAGCAAACAAAACTGGCGAGTTCCGTCTTCGGCACGTGGTTTACGCTTTCTAGGTGCGGGCGATGACTCGGGATATTAGGTGTAAGTAGATGTTGCCGAAAACCTTTGAAATGTTTTTTTTTTTCAATAGCCGCCGGCATGCGACATTATACTGTGACTGTAGTGCAATGACTGATCTTGTGAACACTTCCTTTGTAGCACGAGATGAGAGCTTAGTCTGGAATGACGACTGCAGGCAAGCACAACTGCTTCTGCATTATTCCGGACTTTACCAGTATGCCTTGGCTGAGTTTTCTCGATGTTCCTGAGCTAACTTTAAATAGACCAATTCCGAATGCAAAGGGCCTTCATAGTTCGACGAGCCCGACTGCTGCTATCGGCACCCCCGTGTTGCTTTTTGAGTGCACGCGCAAGGCGCGACTGATTCACCTCCTATCTTACGATGTGAATGTGATCAACGAGAAAACGTACTGATTTCGCGGTGCATGGATGGCGCAACAGAATACCGGCAACTTCGAGCAGCAGCACAAAAAGTCGTGCAACACAATGTGACACCTTCATTAAAAGGTTGTGGCGCATTAAACACAACCATACTAGTAAAATACAACCGCGAATTCATGCCCGTCTGCTCTGCCGCTTCATCTGAAGCCTGGCAAACGATGACATCGTTGATTTTGGCAGCATATCGCCCCCACCCCAAATAGACGGCGTTAATATTTGCAGCACCTCCCTCATTGATCTCCATCTAACACACATCGAACGAATCAAGTTTGAATGCACTCACCTTTACTCATGATGAACGACAACCGCGAATTCATGCCCGTCTGCTCTGCCGCTTCATCTGAAGCCTGGCAAACGATGACATCGTTGATTTTGGCAGCATATCGCCCCCACCCCAAATAGACGGCGTTAATATTTGCAGCACCTCTCTCATTGATCTGCATCTAACACACATCGAACGAATCAAGTTTGAATGCACTCACCTTGCCTTGTCAGATGGGAGGGGAGGACGACGCTATAAGTGCCGCCTCCCAGTGAGAATACAGATCTCAACCAACCATCATCATTCAGGCGCAGCCCCAGGCAAGGCCCCCCACACCACATGGGTGAGGGCGGTTTTGTTTTGGTGCTGCAGGCGGTTTCCCTGCCAAGGGGCTCTAGCAAGTGAGGGCGATGCCATCGCGAGGGCGAGACAGTACACTTGCGCTGCACTCATATCTCATCGGCGGATCGACTCCCATTGCGAGCTGGTCTCCTAATACTTGATGCTTATCTTCTCTCCGCATTCTTCAAAGATGATCATCGGTCGCCATTCCTCGCAAAACTTCTTCCGTCCCAAGTGTCTTCTTTCGCGCTGGAGGTGGAACCACAGCTCCTTCCTTATCTTGTTCTTCACCTCCATCAGGTCAGGGATGCGTCCGCTGTAAGCCGCGTGGCATCGGGCCACCCAAACTTGATAACTAATCTCCGCGAGCGCCAGCGCGAACTGGTTTCGTGCCTCGCTGGGCATCGGGTTAAAGTATCGGATGGTTTGAAACGGGATGCCCGGGAGGCCGAACAGATCGCGGAGACGCTCGAGAAGCGCTGCTGGTATTACACAATCCTGAAAGATATGCGTTGATGTCTCCGCAGTTCCACAGAAAGGGCACGTATCCACAAGTCCGGAGCTTCGCGAAACAAAGGTGCGGCGTTTGATTGGCAGGATTCCCCGCACGAATCGCCACATGAATGAAGCGCGGCGCGCGTCCAAGAAGTGCGCCGTCAGGTACTTCCACGTCGGCTTTTCGGCTGTCATTAACTCCCGATGAAGATGTGGCAGGAGCGCAGAGGTCAGGAGGCTCAACATAGACTTGAGGGCAATCTCGCGTGGGGGCTCTGTGAAAGTCGCTCTGATGAGGTTCATGTCCGCGGCCGCGGCGCTGTAAAATGCGAGCGGCGTCCCCGCGCGGGGAGCGGTGTGCGGCAGCGGTTGCTGCGTGAAGGCACTTAGCCGTGTTGACAAAAAGAACGATGTTAGTGTTCGCGTCAGCGGCATATCACACTCAACCGCGCGGAGCGTCCACTGCACATGCAGCGCTCTGGCTAGGGCATCTAGGTCCGGAATTCCAAGTCCTCCTTTTAGTCTAGGCTGCTTGACTACCACGCGCCTGATCTTGTCTGGTGCGCCTTGCCAAAGGAATCTGTAAATTGACTTTTCTACTCGCTTTTTCATGCTTGCAGGAATTTCTAGGATACTGGCGCTGAAGCTAATGATGGCGATCAACAGGGTCCTAATGATGGTAGCTTGTGCTGTGATGGGGCACCGCAGTCGTCCGAGGTCAGCTGTTTTCGTTTCTACTTTTTCCGCTACATGTTCCCAGTTACGCGCCGAAGGCCCCTCCCTGTTAAAGTAAAAGCCCAACATACGCGTCTCGCTAACCGAAGGTACCTCAGCTATTTCTGGCGGTCTAACATCGCGTAGCGGCATGACAGCACTTTTGTGCTTGTTAAGCCGCGCCCCGCTTGCCTCGCAATACTGCTCGGTTATTTCTAGTGCGCGCGCTGCTGATGCTACGTCCGGTACGACGATGGTGATGTCGTCCGCGTATCCGAACACAGGTACAGCAGGGGGGCCCACCGGCAGGACAGTACGTTTAACGCGCGTGTCGGCTGCTAGACGCTGTAGAAGAGGTTCAATGGCGATGACATACAGAAGCGGTGAGAGCGGGCAGCCTTGTCTAACACCCCGCGCTACAGGGAACCATCCAGAGATGCGTCCCTGGACGATCACTGCCGCGCGTGGTGCTGCATAGAGAATTCGAACCATATTTATGAAGCTTTCTCCTATGCGTGCGTGTTCTAGCTGCTTAATTAAGTAGCTATGGTCAAGGCGGTCAAACGCTTTCTCCTGATCGAGGGAGAGCAATAGCCCTCCCAGATCACGAGACCTTAACCACGTCAACAAGTCTTTTAACGCCAGTCCGTGCAGCTCTACCGAACGTCCTGGGACACAGCAAGCTTGCTGTGGCCCGACGATGGTAGAGAGAGCTGGCGTTAGCCGTAAGGAGAGACACTTGGCTAGCAGCTTATAATCGCTATTCAACAATGTTATAGGCCGCCATGCTCTCAAATCGGTAGACTTGCTGCTATCCTTGCACAGCAAGGTGATCAGCCCTTCGTTCATGCTCTCGGTAAGCGCGCCTTGCTCCAACAGCGTGTTGAAGAGGTTGGTCAAAGGGCGCTTCAGGAGAGGCCAGAACTTCTTGTAGAAGGCTGGCGGGAGTCCGTCAGTACCCGGGCTACGGTTCGGTTTCATTAACTGGAGCGCCGCGTAAAGCTCGTCCTCGGATACCCAAGTCGCGTCTACTTCGGGCTCGTCGCGCGGACCTTTCAGAGGGAACTCATCCGGAGCACAAGGCGCGGCTGTGTACAAATCCTCGTAAAAGTTCCGCGCGTAGTTAAGCACCCCGTCTGCGCTGGTTGTTAAAACGCCTGTGACAGGGTCCTCTATCGCGATGAGCGTGTCGCTCTTCGTGGCGAGTCGGCGGCGCAACAAATGCCTAGCACACCATGCTTCGCACTCCCATCGTTCGGCGCGTGCAGTTGCGCGAAGCCGGTCCCAGCGGCGGTTGAGCAGGTGATTTAATTCCCCGCGCAGCGCTGTCAGGGATGGGGCTATGCTCGGTCCCTGAGAGAGGGGGCGGACAGCGCGATAATGCTATCGGTCACTATTCTAATCTCCTCTCGCTCTTTCCGCGCAAGCTTTTCCCCCCATTCTTTAAAAATTTCCTTGACGCGTTGTTTCATCTCATCCCAAGATCGCGCTGTCATGGATGGGGTGACGTGCTGTTTTATCACACGCGCGACATCTTGGGCTACGCTCTCGTCATCGAGGAGCCTGACATTCAGTCTCCAGCATCCCTTGGCGCGCGGTGCAATGTCTGGGGCACACAGACGGGTGATCAGCAATCTGTGGTCGCTTAGGGCGGTTGGAAAGACCCATGCTGACTGGAGGCTGCTCGAAAGACTCGGCGAGACATACACCCTGTCGATTCTACTCTGGCTGCCGCGGCCCGCCCAGGTCATTCCCGCGCGGCCCGGCTGTAGCACGCGCCAGCAGTCCGTCAGGTCCAACTCGTCCACGAGAGCACGCAGTGCCCGTGTGCTAGTTTGCTCGCGATAGGGACGTAGTGTCGTGCCGCGATGGGATCGCCTATCGTCTGGGTACAGTACACAATTGAAATCGTCACGGAGAATGACGCGCGCCGGGCCCACCAGCTTATCGTCTAACCCCTCGAAGAACTTATGCTGTTCGCCGTGGCGGCAAGGTGCCTAAATGCTTAGCACGCGCATGCCGTTGTTTAAATCCACGGAAATGATACGGCCTTCAGTGTCCCGATCATGACGCAGCACCTTGAGTCCGATGTCGCGAAGGAAAATTAACGCGACGCCCCCCGAACCCCTCCTGCCAAAACTCCAGTACGATTTCGTGCCGAACGACGCGTCAAAGGTAGCAATTTGCTCCTGCCTATGGACATAAGTCTCTTGTAATGCTAACACGTCGATGCGCTTGCTTCGCGCCACGTGCACGACCTCGGCTTGTTTAGCTGCCCTTGTCAGGCCCCTACAGTTGAGCGTGCCTAGCACAAGAGAGAATGCCATGTTGGCGAAGCGCGGGCGGAGGGAGAACGGGGGGGGGGGAGAATAGGGTCTATTGTTCGGCTGACTTGGGGGGAATTCCCTCCGGGTCCGCAGCAGGCGAGCTGGGAGGGGAGTCGGGTGATGAGTCATAACTATTGTCTGAAATCACCTCGCAGTCACATGTCTTCCCCCCACAATATTGACAGGGTTTAGCCTTGTGAGTGTCCTCGCTCTCAGACTCGCTCTCCCCGGAGCTAGAAAGGGGAGGTGGGTTCTTAAGGAATGCGCGCTTGGTTAAGGGCCCCCCTTCTGAAGAATTACTGCTTGCAGGTGCTATGGGGCTGCTCTTCTTTTTTCCGCGGGGGCTGAGCTTCCTCTTCGGCCGGTCGCACGCGGCGTCCATCTTTTCTTCCACCTTGTTATCTTCCACGTGGTTGTCTTGCTCTGTCTCTTGGGTAGCCGGAACCTCGTCAACTGGACCTGCAGCTTCGGCTGAGGTCTCCAGAGACGCGGATGCGACTTCTTCCACTGCTGTTACTGGTTCCTCGGACTTCTCTTCGGTTGCCTCGGTGGTGGTTGCTGCCTGGCTCACGGCGGGCTTGGGCTGCTCCCATACCACTGGTGGCTGCTCGTTCTCTTCCTCCTCGCCTACGATGGACGCAAAAGTGCGCTTCTTGCAGGCCCGCACGTCATGATCTTCGCCGCACTTGGGGCACGCGGCCTCGCATGTCTCGTGCCCGTAGGCACCGCACCTAACGCACTGCGGGGTCTCGCAATTAGCCCCCATGTGGCCCTGAGCGCCACACTTCCGGCAGACGCGAACGACGCCCTCGTACTCGCACTGCACGGTGGCGTCGATCATGTCCAGGAAGTTCGGAACCGCCCTCTTCATTTCAATCTTGACGCGTCTAATCCCTGTCCCTAGTAGCACAAATTGTTGCTTAAACATTGTACCAATATTACCTTTTTAGGTTGCACCAACGTGGCTAGCGTCCTCCTTTGGCCATGTCAAGACAACATACATACAGAAACATTGCTGCGACATTGTCTACAACATTGCATCCATATTTAGCATATGTACAACAACATTGCAGCAAAGTTTCATCCACATTCACAAAACATTAAAGTCAAACATTAGTCACGTCGCCACAACATTCAGGGGACATGCTTGTGCAGCACACATGCAGTTCATACTAGACGAAGTTCCATAAAATATGCTGCACTAAAAGACAAGACTAAAGGAGGGCATGTAGAAACATTGTAGCTGCAGTTTAGTATTCTTTTTTAGGGCAGTTCTTTTTACATAATGCAGTGTTCTCAGTAAAATGGCAGGAAGCAGTAAAATGATAGCTAGTTTAAAAAGGTGCTTGGGCTATAAGAGACGCCATAGTTGAGTTCCCTGCATAATTTCAACCACCTGAAGTTCTTTAATGTGCACTGACATTGCGCAGTACATAGGACATTGCATTTTGCCTCCATCGGAATGTGGCTCTTGTAGTTCGGATTGAGCCCACATCTTCGGGATCAGCATCCAAGTGCCCTAACCACAGCTGCAGGGTGGTATGTAAAGTACACTTTGCTGGAAAAAAATATATTTATCATGAACAAGTTTTTCCTGTCAGTTATGAAATATAAAACGCATGAATAATGCTTTTCTGATCTCAACCACACTTTCATACAAAGTGGGACAAGCAAGGTGTAATTGTAGCAGAGAAAGGTTTGGTTTGTGGGGGTTTAACATCCCAAAGCATCTCGAGCTATGAGAGAGGCCGCATGAAGGGCTTCAGAAATTTCAACCACCTGGGGTTCTTTAACGCGCACTGACACCGCACAGCACACAGGCCTCTGGAATTTCGCCTCCATCGAAAAGCGGCCGCCGCAGCCAGGATTCGATCCCGCATCCTTGGGCACAGTAGTCGAGCGCCTAACCACTGCACCACCCCGGCGGGGCTGTAGCAGAGAAAGACTGACATACAAACAAAAATATTACTAAAAAAAAATGTTTGGCACTTAACAAATACAAAGATCAGAACAATACCAACAAACTGTGTCATTGAAAGTTAAAAGCTGGTGAAGAACACAAGGAAAAAGATGACGTCACAGTAAAACTAAAGCTCTCATTTAGTTGCATGAGAAGTGCTGGTAAAACAATGCATACACCAAGTAATGAAATGCAAAATTCAAGGTGACACTGGCTGACAGAACCATTACAAATACAGGTTACGGTAAACAAACCATGCATTGAAGCTGGCAAAATGTAGCTTGGTAGCAATTTGCCATGTTGTAGACATATGCCTAATACAGCTCCAATCACAATGCTACATTCACTAGGAAACAAAGCATGGCAAAATTTCTCAACACCAAGTGTGAGTCCGAGAAGCTACTGGCATTTCAAAATACTGATAACAAGAACAGTATAAGCAATGATCAATTCAAACAGAAAGCAATGAAATTGCTGAAGCATGAAATTCTGACTGCTTTACTACAGTGAGTTTGATGGTGATGTAGTGTAGGAAGCACGAGTGCAGGGGACGGGGCCAGTAGAGCCAGACAACTACATCACTGCACCGTCCTCGGGCGGTGTTTCGGACCAATAAAAATGATGAGGACCCTTTTTTTACCTGCCAGCCAGCATGTCACTATCCTACACAAAGAGCTCCCCAACAGTTATCTCATTCCAGACGCTACTGGCAGATAGCTTGGCAATGCAGCTTTGCAAGGCTCTATCGGCCACTGAGTGGCATACACCACTTTTGTTCTTGACAGTATGTTAAAATGTTCAATGTGCAAAGTCATCAGACAAAATATTACTGTTTTAACTGCCCAGGTTCCTAAAAAAGTGAAAAAAAAAGAAAGATACAAGCTTGGTTTAAAAGAAAAGCAATAAAAAGCACACAAACAGCATAGTATAAAGGGGTAATAATAAATAAATATTGCAATGATACCAGTTCACTACACCGGTTAAATATTGCTTCTAAAGACTAGAGGCAGCGACTAGCAGCACATACAAAGAAAACAATTAAGATTCTTCTTTTATGAAAAGAATACAAGCTTGCCTGCACGTGGCAGAGCAGACAGAAACAACGGATTAGTATGCGAATAGTGCAGCGTGAAATAAAAACAGTAAACATTAACTGCAACAACACTGATTCACCACAACAATGAAATATTGCTGGCAGGAACTAAAGGTAGTGATAGCAAGTAGGCACATTGATAAAAAATCTAAACAAAGCTGGCTTAAACAATGAACAGCATACAGACAGCACAGCATGAAGTGGTAATAACAAATAAATGCTGTAATGATACCAGTTGACCACACCAGGTAAATATTGCTGCCAGGGACTCGGGCAGTGAGCACACTTAGAAAACTTGTGATCAATGTTTCATGAATAAAAAGATGCAAGCCTGCTTCCAGAAAGCACAGTGAAGCAGAAACAATAAACAGTACATGAACAGTAATAACAAATCTTATCGGCAATAACAGTTTCATCACACCAGTTATATAGTGCTGCTAAGGAATAGAGGTAGCAACATTGCCTGCATAAACCTTAACATTGATGTACTGCTCTTCATTCCACTGGTTCCATGTCAGCTTCAGCCCTTACCAATCTGGCAATCTCCCTGAAACATAAAGGAAACAAGCTGCTTCTTGAAAGAAATGATGCTTTCTGTGACACCAAGAATTAACACGTATACCTCATTTTAAGCTCTGAAACGTAACCAGAGAAAACTAGCTTTATCATTAAGCACTTGAGGTGCAACATATACCACAATATATATAGTAGCCTTTGAAAGTCACCATAAATTTACTTTTCTGACCATGCTGCAAAACGTGGATTCAAATGTAAACAGCAAGAGCATGTTTACATTTTCTTTACAACTAAATATGCCCTGTTAAATACCATTGACAGAATGTACTGTTGGTAATGCCACAGAAAGAAATACAAGAAATGCTCAGTGTATTTGCGGCCTTTAGGAAGTATGCACACACCCTTCAGTCTGGTGCATGGCTTAAATGAGCTTGCAGCTTGGGTTCTTTTGGTCCAACATGAATGCCGCAAAGAGGTGACAGCAAGAGAAAAGAAAACACGAATAGCCTCTATTTGTTGTTTGAACGAGAACAACATACACTCTGTCATTCTTTTAAACAGCCTGTCATGAAACGTCTGCTTCGCGAAAAGTTTGTCTTAATATAAAACAGCATGACTTCTCGACTTCTCTATTACTTATGCAGACCATTCACAAGCAATTACTTCTTCATGCTGTGTGGCAAGTGGGTAAGCAGCATATAGTGGAAGCTCATTAATTAGCCAGTGCCATGACAAGCAATGCGGCGGCTGCCTCCTCTCTGCTCCGCATGACCTTCAAGACATGCAACTACAGTAAAAGCTCATTATTTCAACCCCCATTAATTCAAATATCTGAGTAATTCAAATTGTCAGCACTGCCCCACAGCCAACACCCATCTACTATGTCTCGAATGCTTGCCAATTCAGGCATTACAGGTCTCGCAATGATTAATCCCAATGGGATCCCAAAAGCAGGTCACATTTAGGTATTATTCACACAGAACTGATTGTGAAAATGGCTTTTTTCAATCATGAACTGCATTCTGCAGAGATGACTATGCATCTCTGAGATATGCACAACAGCAAGAGTGACAAATGGATGGCCTTAATTATGACCCAAAGTATGCCAAACACTTAATTTCGGCTTCACTTTTAAGAGCTTCGGCTGCTGGCTGCGCATCAGCAAGCCAACCAAGCCTAGCTGCATGCCATTTTGGATGCTCACCGACAGCCATGTTGGTGGCATTGATTATTTCCCTTGCTTCCACCCGCATGGTTCTTTCATTACACCGACACTGTGTGTTTAAGTGCCAGCCAGATGCTGTGCAGTCAAGCCTCCTCAAACTAGGTGAAGCTCCTTTGAGACTTGCACCATTTTAGAGCAGTTTTGCACTCATGCTCTCCATAGTGTGCGCACGACACAGCATAAATGCAAATGCAAAAAATTGCTATTGTCATGCTGTTCTCCAGCAGGTGACCATTTCCAAGTCTTTTACCAAATAAATATATTTTGATGCAAGCAGTTCTTGTAAATTTTTTTAGCTTATTGGATAATTCAAACTTCTAATAAGTCAGATATTTTTTTCCAGCCTCTGAAGTTTAAATTATTAAACCTTACTGCATACAAATGATTATATTCTTAAGAAAAAGCAACGACAGAGAGGCAGAATTTGTGAAACCATACAGTGTGGTAGAACACTAAAGAAATGTGCAAACGCCAGCATTTATCTTAATTTGCTGTAAGGAGCTATGAAAAAGAAAAAAACTGAAAAAAATTTCATACCGCTTTTTGCATCTAGAAGGAGCATACCGCAGCCATTCTGCTACGCACATCTGAATCTGGCAGTCCGTTGCTTTCGGAAATGAGCTTCGAAGTGTCTCTTCAAGAAATAGCACAATTTAATTGCTTCCAGAGACCTCTGGAGTACTTGCACTCCATTACAAATGCTTGCACAGTTGAGTATTACAATGGTCCAATTTTGGCCACTTTCAAAAGAAAACATACTATTCAGAAATGTAAAGCGTTAAGAAACAGTCAGAAACAAACAATTTATTTTACTCTAATATCAAAGCTACTGAGTGCTCAGAATGGTGTTTTCTGTCCACAATATGCCTATACTGCTCAATGGCAGCAAAACATACTGTGTGCAATTTTTTTTCATGAAAATTTTTCATCAATAACACGCCTATTTTGGAACACTATAAGGTGAACCTGGTTTTGCATGCTTGTAGCAAATATAACAGCAACTGTACATGCACTTAGGTAGAAAGTTTGTGATCATTCTGGTAAAGCAGTGGCAGCCAACATGAGGCGAGTGCATTTGCTAAAAGGAAGACAGTGTGCAGTGTGACATCCCTACATACAGAACTAATTTGCATGCCTCATGTGAAGTGCCCTGCACATTTCTAGCATGATTTTTGGCAGATGCAATAAAGCAACATAAACAGCATGTAGACATGCTCTAGGCACGTTTGTTTCACACGAAAAAAGATTCCTTATATTTTTTTTGATACATGAAAGACCAGACGACCTAGACCCCAAGGCTGCTATCATTAAATGCAGGTAAGCCCTATGAGAACACATTCTAACTTCATTTGTTTGCTCTTTTTATACTAGCAAGCTGCAATGTACAGACTCATTCTTCACAACAAGATGCCACAGATTAGATAACAGAGCTATGTAAACAACTCACAAGGTTTTGTGCCAGTAATAACTGACATGCCAAATAGTTTTGTGTACAGATGCATGAGTAGACTGTGGTTGTTAAAATTCTGAGCCGACAGACTGGGAAATATTAAACATTTGCCCAGAGCACATAAATAAAAGTAGAGCAAAGAGTACCTGTTACGACAAGAAGCAGCTGAAGGCCAATAAATGACCGCTTCCCTTTTCTTCCGGTCAGCGAGAAGTCTCGTGCCAAGCTGTCACAAATGCACTTTTTCATAACCTGACGTAAGCCATCTTTAAGTGATGATCCCCCTATGAGTGAGAGGTGTGCCACCTTAAAATAGAAACGTGCACAATGGTGAAATAGTGACAACAAAAAGAAAGGGTACTTAAGAATTGCGAAAAAACCTAAAGGCTAATGACTCTAGCACTATGCTTCTACGGAATGGAAGGTTGGATGAGTTGGAAGCTGCTCATGATGAAAAAGGGGGGGGCCGCAAACAAAACGGAGACAAGGAAAGAAGACAACAGGACGAGCGCCCTGTTGTCTCCTTTCCTTGTCTCCATTTTGTTTGCACCCCCCCCCCTTTTTCATCATGGACCATGCTTCTAAAACCAAGGAAGCTTGTAATAAACTATTGCAGTATAGAACTACTGACTACACATTCAAGTTCAAATGCCACTGTGACTTTTCAATACTTAACAGTTGTTCATCTGAGTTATAAATGGTTAGGAACATCATTTACAAGTGATTTCAATGCTGCACTCACTAGGTCAGATCTCTTTTTTGCAACACAGAGGTGCTGCTCAAGTTGTTCAAGGCTTGAGTGCGTTGAAAGAGGAAGCAAGTCGAGAACAGTGCTATCCACGGGTTCTGCTGCTGCTGTCGATGGCTGCAAATGCAGCATGATGGTGTTCTGTAGGTTCTTAAGTATTTTCAGCTGCTCATTCATCAAAACTTTCATTTCCTTCAGCATTCTGATGGTCTTCAGCTGCAATGCTAAAAGATGTGAACAACAAATCTCCATTAGAAAAACAGAACATTACCATCACTGGAAGCTCATTAATATTTGCTAAGCGAATTTCTAAAGTGCTCAGAATGCCTGTAAAGAGTTAAGGAACACAAACACTGCAGTGACAAATCATGAAAATTAGGGGCTGCCTGATCATTATCATTAAGCAAACATTCTTTGTTGACAAGCACATTGTAACTTTAAAGCAATGCCCTGACACATACTACGTCAAAAATATGCCACTGCAGATGTAAGTTTATTATGTATTAAGTTACATCTGTTTATCTACTGTGCTCTCAAGACTGCCTTGAAATGAACCTCCATGATGCTATCATTCTGCATATATGCAATTGTGATAAACACTCCTGCTGCTAAGGCAAGCAAGTTATCAGATTTGCAATGGTATTATGATCATATGATGTGCACATTATCACATAATTTATGAATAATGACTGCAGCACTCACAGTTTCTATGTGATTTGCCTTGCTGGGGTGCTTGACTGTCTTCGGTAGGTTGCTGCAAGATGGTCGCAGGAGACCGTCTGATTGAAGAAGCTGTAGCCGCTAGTGGAGATAAGGCATGCTCCTTGGATTTAGCTATTTTCGGCGGCGGTGGCTGCGGAACAAAAATAGGGCTTGGATGTGGCAAGTCTGCAAAAGGCACATCATAAGTATTTCCTTCACTGTCACTTTCATCCGAAGAAATCAGGCGTTGCACTGGCCTCCTCTTCCTTTTCTGCCGCACATTTTCAGGTTCAGAACCCAGGTCAGATGTCAGCGTAGCTTGTAATTCCTTCTTTCTTGCCAGATCGTAGTTATCTAGTAAACATTAAACAGTGCAAAATCAAAATATCACCAAATGCTTTGTCATCTTGCAAAGAATACAAAAAACCTAGATACTAAAAAATACTGGCTTAAATGACAGTACAGTAAGTAGCCTTTACTTGTCAACTTTCAGAGTAATATAAACTGAAAGCTAAATGACTAAATACCAAAACTCATAATATAGAAAAAAAAAGCAGGTAACCTATAATCAGTTCTACACACGCATTTAGCGGGGAAGTGGGAGGGAAATGAGGGGCTCGTTATGAAACATGAATGAAACAAACCAACAGTTGGCAACGCCAAGGAAAGCGTAGGGGATTTCTTTTTAAATTTTGGTTTTTGCTATAGACCAGAATTAGTGCTGTAATCATTTTGGAAACAAAGGTAATTAACCACAAAGTAGAAGGAAAAACACGCCAGTGGTGGGAACCAAACCCACGACCTCCGAATATCACGTTGAGTGCTCTTCCAACTGAGCCACATCAACGGCTCTTGCTACTCTTTAGGGTATTAATGTTGCCTGTAAACAAACCTCGAGAGTGTTCACCAGCACCACCCTTCTTTCAGTTCCCTGCTAATAGCTAACGAGGGTCTCGATTCTGGCAGTCTTGAAGCCATAGGCAGCATAAGAGGGTTCTCGCACAGTTTCCGCCCTCTCTGTCGATCACGCTCTACATGAAGCTGGCAGTAACACAAGACGTTCCATGTCCACTGCTAAGGAGAAGGGTGGCACTGCTAACACTCTCAAGGTTTGTTTACAGGCAGCATTAATACCCAAACAGGTAGCAGGTTGGACAGTCGTTGATGTAGCTCTCGGAAAAGCAACGGACACGATATTCACAGGTCGTGCGTTCGGTTCCCACTATAGGCGTGTTGTTTTTCCTTGTACTTTGTAGTTAATCACCTTTCTTTCCAAAATGATTAAAACACTAATTCTGGTCTATAGCAAGAACCAAAATTTAAAAAAAACCTGCGCTTTCCTTGGCCTCACCAACTGCGGGTTTCTTTCATTCTACACACGTTGACACACATAGCTATGTACAAGCTACAGAATTGTGACACTACAGCCTATGCTACCCAGATTTGCACTGATCAGCAGCTGTACACACAGAATTACTAAAATTGTATATTTCTGTGAAGCCTACCTGAGAATATTTCAGGCTAGGCTACAGGCATAAAAATAATCCCATTTTGAGTGTGTAACTAACATACGTATGATGCTTACAAGTATTTCAAATAGTGCTTACCACAAGCCCACAACACTCTACATCTGTACTTCTTCCAATGGTCAGATGGCTTTTCATTGCTCTGTACTGCCTCATTTATTCTGCGCGAATTTTTGTGAGGCGGCCACGCAACAGTATTTTCGGCAATTATCCATGAAGATGGAACGACAGAAACTTCCTCCTGATCTTGGAAATGTACAACGCTGAACAATTTAGAACCTGAAAGCACACATTAAAAAACACAAATCTTGAAACCCCCAAACCAAAAGTACAAATAACATGCTAAAACACCAAATGTTATCAAGAAAGCTGCAATTCTTGCACGCTGATGGAGCTTTAAAATACATTTGTAATAAGTGTCTACCCCTTCCTGATATCCTCTTCAGATTTAGGCACTTTTGCATGCGTGCAGAAGAGGGAAAACTGCATATGAATTTGGTCCATTTGGGAGGCACACACACTTATGCTAAATGTCATCCACATTCCAAACTGAAATATTCCGCGAAAGTCCTTTTGCAGAGACAATCATCAATTCTGATGATGGAAGAGGGTTCAGAAAAAGGTTGCCTAAAGTTGTGAAAAAATGTCCACAGATGTAAATACTTCCTGACGAGCACAAAAAGTTAGTTATTAAAACAATGTGACCATTTTTCAAGCGAACGCAGTTGTCACGTTTGCCGAGTTTCAACACTGTGTCCTTCGTTTCCAGCATGGAGTACTGTATGCCTTCAAATCCTGGAGGCACAGCTGATCCATCACAGTGCTGTCCAGACAGTTTAACTGGCACATCCAGTGAACATGAGCTTGCTTGGCTCACACTCCTCCTCTCACTGAGGCGTCGAATAACTTGCTGAAGAGCACGCGCATGTGATTTCAGCAGCAGTTTGACTTGATAGAGGAAGTTCTCAAAAGGAAAGGCTGAAAACTCATCCAGAGGGCCAAACCTTCGAACATCATCAGTGATATGCAAAAGAGAGTGAAGATTGTAGACATAAATGCCTTTGCCATACAATGACCCAGCTTCAGTAACGAATTCATGAAGAAGACGTTCGGCAGTATTTGCATGAACCATGCTGTGCTTTGGGCAGACAAGAATGGTAATGGCAATGCTGAGTTTCATGAAGTGCTTGAAGTATTTTTCTTCCAAATTTCCTTTCAGTGCAACAGGACCATAGTATATCAGAAAATTCCTGAATTCTACCGCTTTCCACTGCTCTAAAAAGCGGTCCTCGTGGTCTTCTTTTCATATCACTAGGAGCAAAGGAAGCAAAATTTTCCAGCCTCCCAGAAACACTCAGCTTCGATGCATGGTTCATCTTAGAAAAGCAAGGCCTCGTAGATGTCCAGTGCTGCACAAGCAGCCTTTTCATGACGCCTAGACATACGATGTGCATGTAATCCAGTGGAAATTGGCTAACAAGGCCAATTCCCAGGCACTGAAGAGGGGACTGACCCCGGTGATGATCACTGTGCACCTGGTTCTTAAAGCTTTCGTCTGTGTGCAAAGGGCTGTCATGTTCAGTGAAAATGACCTTCCTGTCCAACTCGGAGTATGTGCCCTTTTGCACACACTTTTCACAGCCAAAGTATGCTGCATGCCCTTTTATGCATTTGATATAAGCTCTTGCAGGGGCATCACAGATGAAAGCATGGAGCCTCACTGTAAATGACCTGCCACAGTACACAAGTCCACTATCTAGCAGCCCCATCATTTCACTAACGAAATCCTTCAAATATAAGTTCAAGTCCTCAGGTTTGCCATCTCCCTCAAAGAGTGCAGCAATGAAAGGAGAATGGTTTGAACTTTCTCTGACCAGTACAAGTATAGGCCAGAACTGTCGCCGAGAGCTGCGAGAAATAGGGAGGCCGTCTACATTTACAACTAAGGACAGTGTGTCCAACCCTTCCGGAACATGATTGGAAATATGGTCAATCAGGTTGGGCGTCACTCCAAAGTAGTGGTACTGGCCGCCACACATGGACACAAGCTCCGTCTTCCTCTGCGTCTTCAAGAGTGTTCTGGCATCCAGCGGTAGTTCAGGATGGTAAGCACTGAGAATTTTCAGCAGTGAATTTAGGTGCGAGGCAGGTACGTTATTCTCGAGGGCCCATGTTCGCAGATCGCGCTCGAGAGACGGTGAGGTATCGGAAGGCAATACGCTAGACGCATTTGTGTCCTGACTGCTGCCAACGTGAGATGACACACTCTCCGCTTCAGATGTGTCGAGCTCAGCAAAGCTCATGTCCGAGGAGTCATAGCGGCCGCCGACCGTGCTCGCGCCAAAGTCGCTGCATGCAGCGAATTGGTCAGCTGAAGGTGCTGAATTCTGCAGAGAACTTCCACTTGAACCTCCAGGTCTTACCTGTACTTCAGAGTCTACAAAACCTTCCGTAATGTCGCTAACTGACCCACTGCTATCAGTAACTTCACCCTGATCGCTCTCGTCGGCATTTTTCAGCTCTTTCTCGATGGCACTAGCTATTCTCCGTCGCCTCTGTCGGTTGCTGACATCGCTGAATGAGTTCTTGACTCTCTTCATTTTGACAGTGAACAATATTCCTGACCATAACGCGTTAGTACAGAAAAATGAGTGCACGCTATTTCGCGACACTAAAACACCGACGTACCATAACACGTTAGCACAGAAAAATGTGCCTCCGCTTTGCTACACTGAAGCAATGAAAGTTCCCACCACTGGTACAATGAAGGTGAATAAATATCAGCAAAGGCACTCACCGTTACAGTTATTCGCCGGCACACTTCCACCGCGGACAGACATGATGTCGTTTGGCGGCATAGAGCTATTTAGGCGGGAAACATGGCGGGAAATCACTATTGATGATGTCGCTGGTGATTAGACTGACTAGCTAGTCGTTTTTTTCACTGATCTCCACTCAGTGCTTTTTTCCAGTGGTTTTTTTATGCAAACGCAGAAAGTATATCTTAAAAAAATATGACACAATTAAGTCTAGGTGCTTAGAAATGCATCGAAGTAACAAAATCTTTTTGTTAAGTCAATTAACTTTTAGAAAAAAAAGAACAGGTTCCGGTTTTGAGTGATTGATATGGCTTCCGCGAATTTCTTGACGAGTTTACCAAACAAACCTCCGTTCTCAGTGCAAGAAAGCAGGGTGTGAAGAAAAGTGTCCTTCGCAGTGTGCATGCAACTTGACGGCACATTATATATATATACACACACACACGCACAATCACGGAGTGCAGGCATGGATTCTAATGTTTACGTGTGTAATGGCGCAACGTTGCTCTGCGATGTTGTTCGAACGATGACAGATGGTATGTTATGCTAACCAACTTCTGATAATGTGACTGCAACATTGGCAGATAGTGTGTTATTTTAACCAACTTATGGACAAATTGCTACAACGTTGTAGTATGTTGCACAACATTAGAAAACATTGGCAGTATTCTAGCAACGTTGAGGCGACATTTTGTGCTACTAGGGGTGGTGACCGTCGGAAACCCGGTCACGCTCTCCCGTGTCACGCTAACGATCTTCCCAAACTGCTCCAGCGCGCTAGTTAGCTCTACGTCATGGTGCTCCGCGGAATATCCGAAGACACGCACCATCTTCGCTCGGGTGCCTCTGTACTCGAAGGTCACGGAAGTGCCCTTCACCTCGACCACGGGGTCTTGCAGGAACCTCTCTACTGCCGCGCGCGTCTTAAGAAAGACTTCGTACTTCCCACCGGTAAAATCCTGCACGCCGCCTAGCTCATTCTTAGAGAAACGCTTAACTAAAATCTTAGTAAGCTCAACCGTAGTAGTGCCGTGCGGCACTCTACCAAAAAAGGTAAAGGGCTTAAGCCTTTTCGCGGCCGCCATCGCGGCTTTACTCATGATGAACGCCTATCGACACTGTAGCGGTGCGACCAGCTGGGGAAACCAATCCGAGGTAAGTGTCCAAGACCGTCCCTCGGCGTCGACAAGCCGCCGCACACACAAGCTACGGTTGCTACGGTACTCACCAACTTGCGCTCACCGTGCACGTGTTTTCTTTCTTTTCATGCATAGTTTCAAGCCATCAAGCCTCTAGCTGGATTGGATTGGCCACCGGCACTACATGTTGCCAACGCAGCTCCGATCTTTCGCCAAATCTAGCAAGACTACAATCTTTCGCGTCTAATCTGGCATTTTGGTGCAGCATGGCGCAATTTTAACAAATTTCACACTTTTGGCGCAGCTTGGCGCAGCTGTATCAAAATGGCGCAATTGGCGCAACTGTTGCACCCCTGTGAATGCTAACTGTGATGGGTGGCAATTATATGTAGTAGTAGTAGCAGTGATTTTATCCAAATAATAAAAAGAAAAGAAGGGAAAGATTTTTTCTGCTGCGAGCACCTGAGCTGGGGCAGCGCAAATAAAGGGATATCAGGCAGATTAGAGAAATGAAATAACTATAGCCATAAACTATAGGAGGGAGAGTGGTCAGGAACTATGTACAAGTATTATCTTTACAAATTCGCAGTTATGTCAGAAAAAAAACGAAGAAATTTTGAGGACACTGAAGACTGCTTGTGAAATCATGGAATGCGAAAGAATTAATGTTTAATCGTGGCCCTCGTGGATAGCTCCAAACGAAGACGCGTCCTTTTTTTTTCTTGTTCCCAGATCATTACCCGCCGCGGTGGCTCAGTGGTTAGGGCACTCGACTACTGAGCCGGAGTTCCCGGGTTCGAACCCGACCGCGGCGGCTGCGTTTTTATGGAGGAAAAACGCTAAGGCGCCCGTGTGCTGTGCGATGTCAGCGCACGTTAAAGATCCCCAGGTGGTCGAAATTATTCCGGAGCCCTCCACTACGGCACCTCTTTCTTCCTTTCTTCTTTCACTCCCCCCTTTATCCCTTCCCTTACGGCGCGGTTCAGGTGTCTGCCGATATGCGAGACAGATACTGCGCCATTTCCTTTCGCCAAAACACCAAAGCGTGCTTGTGGCCTCGAGCGCGTTTGGTTCGCAACCTAGTGGTTGTGTCGAATTCTGCCTAAGCCTCTTATCTTCTTTAATCGAAACGATGACTCCACACTGAATTTCCGTGACAATCCTTCCACACAAACCAAACCCACGAAACACAGAAAGTGCTTGTAGAAATCTATAAGTCATCTACACCAAGTCGTTTTGACATCTGCAAGAAGCATAACCAAGCTTTTATAAAGCCATCCGATGTCTTGAAGACCTCCTGTAGCCTAGGTGAATGCAACGCTATCTGTCGACTAGAAGAGGTTTACTGTGACATCTTGTTGACTTCTAAGCAAGACCATTTTTAACTATCAAGAAGTTTTTGTGCCCTTTTATAGCTGTGCTGATATAATCCTAAAACATCTTGTAAACATCTATGCGATGCACTTTTTAGCTGTGTAGAAGTGTTTTAGCCCTTTTGTAGTTTCGGCGATATGATACTAGTATTCATGTAAAGAGTCGCATGACGAAATTTTGCTTACGAAAGTGTGGAAGAAACAGGTGTTTTTCTGTCTCATGCTCCAGCTGCCTGGCACTGAGATTTCTGCTCAAAGCCGACACATGGCTTGGCTGCAGAAACAGGGTGAATATGCCAGGCAACAGGGGCAAGAGACAGCACAGCAGCATATTTTCTCACACTCTCATCTAATACAGAAATTTTTTCCAATACTACAGCACATATTTTCCTTTCACCCGAGTTCTTACAAATTACAAAACATATCTCACAACAACTGTTCATGAGACACCATATTCTCTGCTGTAAGAATAAGTGCTTTATGCAAGTAAATTGCGCTCTTGCAATGCTGCTATAGGATCAAAAGCTTGGTAGGGTGAATTACATTTTATAACTGTCTAGTCATGACAGAACTCTAATGAAAGTCAACGCAAACAGCATAAAACAAGGCAGCCTATTTTCAGTGTATAAATATTACTGGTACAAGTGTAGAAAAACAAGTAGCCTTTGTTAAGGACTCAAAACTTTTTATTCTCAGTGAAATGCTCTTATACTTCTATGCAAAAACATCAACTAACGACTTGAGAAAGAACTCCAATTCAACAGCTATAAAATATGCGGACTTCTGTTTAGTAGGCACCCATCCAGGCAGCTTGTGATGACTTAATCTTCAGCTGCATGCCATAGCAAGTGTGAAGGAAGGCCTTGGTTACTGGGTAAACAAAAACAAATGTCCATTGTAGTAGTTCCCACAAATGCGAGAAGTCACTATCACAATTCAGTAATAAAGTCTGCAGCAATGACAAATATCTGAGATGATCTTTAACACATAAGAATCCTCACTTGCTTATGTAAGGCTGGTCAATATTTACCAAAACCCATCTGAGAAAATAAAGAGTGATAAAAGCAGCTAGCATTGAGCGCTCACTTAGGACAATACGCAGATACATATAACCAACCCACAATCCAACCTTAACAGAACACCTGAGTGTAGAAAAAAAAAATTGAATAGAACTTATACTAATGCTTAGCAAGGCAACATTACGTGAAGCCTGCAACGCACCTCAGAAAAGCTAGTATTCAGCTGAGTACTTGAAAGAGGAAGTCTTGGGACAGAGGATACTAATGGTACATCTGATGAACCAGTGACCACTTTCAAAGGAAAAAAAAAGAAGATACAAAGCTTTCAACAGTAACATATAGAACATAAAATGAGGAAGAAAACTACCAAAGACATGAAAAAATATGCAACGTTTTGAAGCAAATGAACTGGTGCACGCAGGCATTTAAAGTTCAGGTACATAGTTGCAATGCTTGCGGCAGCCATCAGAAATCATGAATCGTAGACTGTGGCACCAGCTCAAAAGAGCACACATCACAAAATGAAGTGGCACAAAACGGGTAGCATGCAGATGAGATTACCCAAAGAATAAAATGATGGCAGGCCCGGCCCAGCTAACAAGTAGTATAGTGCCAAGACTGCATGTAAGGAACTTTAGAAACAGTGTGGTGGCATGAAAAAGCATGAAAGATGCAAAACTATTTTGAACTGCACACAATTGCACTTACCAAACAAACCTGAGAAGGAAGCAGCCTCCGTCACTCAACTTGCTTCATGGGGGCACAGTGTAAACGACAAACTCTGGCAGCAGCAGTAGCATCCTGCAGATGTGTAAGGAACATAGAATGAGTTAGTGCCACAGGGTATTTATTTATTTATCTTATTTATCTTTTACCCACAGTGCCATTTGGCATTACAGTGGGGGGTTGATACAGTAACACAGCACATAAATGCAGGTAAATACAAAAAAGAGAAACAGTAGCCAAAGCATTCGCAAAGTAAGCAAAGAATAACAACATTGACGCAATGCGCATCTATGTACAGAATTTGGGGTACAAGAAAGTCAACTGTGTTGTTCACCCAATAAACGTGTATTTTAGGAGAAAGCACTGAATGCAGATATTCATTTAATGCAGAACAAAGAGTGGCAGCCTTTTGCTGAGCAGCTTGTATTTGAGTGAATATAAGCTGAACAATATAGCACAGGTTGACTTAATCCATGCCATTTGCAATAAAATTTGGCTTATACTTGTGGAGCACAAAAATTCATTGAGTCTTCATTCTGAGGCGGCTGTCCTGCAGACAGACAGACAAAAACGTGGACTCATTGTAGAACCTTTTGGTACTAAAGGATTCAATAGTAATTATTTTCAGGTCAAACTGTTCATAAAATTAAGTTTGAATCTGATAAGTGAACAGTTTTAGTACAAAGAAAAACTTGTGACAAACACTGACTTAGGCCCACTCATTCTTCAAAATCGGCCACATATTTGCATGCAACTCAATGACAGATAGAATAAAGGAACTGTAATATTTTATCACCTAGTAACTCATCTCAGATGTAGTTTGTGGAAAAGCTAATTTTTTGACAACTAGATAATATAGAACAGATAGTTATGCATTTTTCCTATTTTGTGAATCATCTGCACTTGATATGCTCAAAATGATTTCCTGCATTTGCGCAAACCTAATTTTTCAAATGGTGATGTGCTTTGTAATGAATTGTGAGCTAGCTAGCAGAAGGATGGCTTAACAAGAGAAGTTACTGCATGAGTAATATAAAAATTTTCTTGCGGAGCAGTTTGCAAGGAGAAGTTCAGGATAGTTGTCCTGTAGCAGCCGTCTGAAATGATGAATTTAACACTTTGGCACGAGTTAAAATGACCGCGGAATGCGAAATGAAATGGCACAAAAGGGGCAGCATGCAGATGAGATCACCCAAAGAATGAAATGATGGCAGGCCCAGCCAGCTAACAAGAAGTATAGTGTCAAGACTGTGTATAAGGAACTTTAGTAATAGCTTGCAGGCATGAAAAAGCATGAAATGATACAAAACCATTCTGAACTGCTCACAAATGCACTTGCCAAACAAACATGAGAAGGCAGCAGTCTCCGTCAAGCAACTTGTTTCATAGGGGTACAATATAAAAGAACACAAAGTTTGGCAGCAGCACCCTGCAAATCTGTAAGGAACACAAACAGTGCCACAGCGGAAAGAATGCAGATGTGCTTACCTAGAGAACAAAGAATGGCAGTCTTTTGTTGAGCAGCTTGTAATGAATACGAATTGAACAATATAGCATAGGATGACTTAATCCATGCCATTTTAATAAAATAAATGTGGCTCATATGTGGAGCATGAAGATTCTTCCAGTCTTCATTCTTTGGTGGTTGTCCTGTGGACAAGTAGACAAAAAAATGCACTCAATGTAGAACGTTTCTGGACTAAAGGATTCAGTAGTAATTTTCAGGGAAATAGAGTTTGAATCTGATAAGTGAACACTGCTTTAGGAAAAAGGAAAATTTGAGACAGACATGGACTTTTGCCCACTCACTCTTTAAAATCGGCTGAATATTTGCAGGTAACTCAATGACAGAATAATGGAAACATTGTAATATTTTATCACCTATTAAGTCATCTCAGATGCAGTTTGCGAAAAAGCGAAATTCTGACAAGTTACATAATATGAAGCAGGTGCTGAAGAAACTTTTTCCCAATTTGTTAATAATCTAAATTGTTGTGAGCTACCCAAAGGATGGCTTAGCAAGAGATGTTATTGTGTGAAGAATGTGTGAAAAGGAATTTCACGAAAACTGCATCAGAAGAAAACAGGATAAACCATTACCATGCTTGTGCTGTCATCTCGTTATTTACCCACGCTCACACACACACATACGCATATATGGCTGCCGTAGTTGAAAAATAAACAGCTGAAAATGGGCACCATGTGCTGTCTAGCACTGTCTTTGTCCTGAATCACTGTGTTCAGACCAGTTACAATAAACAATTGGGCTAAATCGAACAGAATCTTTTCAAATGAAATTTGCTACAGCAGCAAGTATTAGACAGTTTTAGAATAAAAGTACCCTATCAGTTAGGGGGCAGGGGAAGAATGGGTCAGCCGTGCACCGGCACACCTGGTGTCCCGCTAAACTTATACCCCTAATCGATAGGGTCCCCCTATTCTGAACCTCCCTATTCACTGTGCAGTAGCTAGAACGTGCTGAAGAGAGGCTGCTGAAGAGAGACCACATAGAAGCTAGACTTGCAAAAGAGCAATCTGGCTCTGGTACCAGCACTTGGACGAAGACATGGATATAGTTATATACATATATATAAGCATCCTTATCTCTGAGTTAGATGCAAAAGGACACTTTTAAAGATGGGAAAGTGAGCCCAGCCATTCAGTGAGAGTGCAAAAGTACACATTCATTTCAATATATGTACGTAAGTGTGTGTGCCTGCACAGTATATTTGTACAAATGCTATATTACAATGGTCTGTGTGATGAAAAAGCAGCCTACTCTGTGAGAAAAATTATACTCATCATTAAAAGAAATAAGAGATGGGAATTAATAATGATCTGCTTAGAAGCTGCGTACCTTTTTGATGCAGTAGTCAAACGTGCTCGACAGTTCTTGAGCCATGCCATTATCGCACCACATATTTCAGCTTGTGTTGCCGAGGTAGTGTTAGGGCTTTTTTGTACAGCCTCTACAAAAGAAAAAGTACATAAAGTAAGCAATCTTGTGTCATAACCACAGAGTAGGCACTGCACAAAATTCAATGGAGTAAAACCAACGGCTCATCCTGATAATAAACGAAAGTTGGAGAAATGGCCTCCGAAAACGGTTTCAAAATTTTTTCTGTGACAACCTTGCTGCGTCAAAGTGCAAAATGATTTTGTGTACCATATAGCCCACAGAAGATAAATGTAGGTGCTGTACATAAGTTTACAAATTAGTAGTGTACTTACCAATAATCACATGGAAGAGCTGTGTGCTGTTAAAGGCCTTTTTGCCCTTTTGTCCATGTAAACTGAACTCCACACCAACAGAATCATGGAAGAGGTACTTCATTATGTTTGCAGTTGTGTTGTGGGTTGTGCTGCCTCCAATTCTAGACATCTTGCACTGTTACAAGAAAATATAATTAGCTTCCATACATATGCTTGCACTCCTTAAATTTCCTTACCAAATGTTTGCGTGCATGGTCAGAATTAGCTAGACGGTGCTCAAGCTCATCTACTTGAGCCATCTGAAGAAGCGGCAAAGTGGGTTCATCACAGTGCTCTTCAGCCGTAACTTGTTGCTGTTTGAGCAGGGTAAGTATAAGGTCATTCTGACGTTTCACAAATTCGATCTCTCTGAGCACTGCATGTGTAAAAGCTGAAACAGAAGTCTGAAATATTAGCCCTTAATCACTATCATACAAAATGCACTGATAAAGGTTCTGAAATTGATCTAAGCAGAATTTTTGAAAGAACTTCAAAAAGGAAAATTTGTCTATCACCATGAAATAGTATGCTCCTTTCCTTGCCAGGAGAGGGGCATCCTCCCACTGAAGTTCCAGAGCATTGTGAACTTTATATACAACATGTACATATTGGAGTCACGGTGAAAAATAGTTAAAAAGGGTATTAATTGTTCTTAGGTACAGCTCTGTTGAAATTCAACTCTGCAAGTAGTAGTCCACTACCGTAACCATTTCATGGTAAGCACTGAAATGAAGAACAGCGCGTACTGAAGTGGTGGCCATGATGCTATAGTGTACACTTCTTATTTTTCACTGCACCAAACTTTGTATTATACCTTCTTATCGCTGAACACAATCATGTAATGAAACACATCAGGCTAGAAGACTCATACCATGTATATTTTATGACATGTTTGGGAGGCCTACATTTTTTGGTGCAAATGATCTAATTATGTCATTTTAAACGTGAACAGTAATAACATTCACCTGCTTTTGACTGCAACTAAATTTCTAGAGCAACCTTTGGCTGTTTTAACTAGCTGGAAGCTTCCATGGCAAATTAATGAATTCAGCTTATAGGGGAATAATTCCTCTGCACACTGTGTTACAAATATGGGCTTATAGCTGCACCAAATGACAAACCATTGTGTGCAGTCTGTTCCCAATGAACACATATTAACTTAGTTACCTGCCATTACTGTTATATTATGTGCCCAGTGAATTATAGAGACCGCATTTTGGGTAGATATATATTTCCTTACATCTTTAACAAAACAATGTTGGAGGAAACAAGGAAGAGACTCACATGATATCTCTTTCTTGATTAAAGCCACCAGGCTACCAGAACGTCCTGTAATATTAAAAACATTTTCACTTTCCATTACTACATTACCGACTTTCAGGGAAATTAGTGATGATCCACACATACATGCAAAAAATAGGTTAGTCACTTACCACGGTGATGCTGATAATAATCTGATATGACATGGTGTCTACCATTAATGGCGCTACAAGAAATAAAAATTTAATAAAAACATCTTCACCTTAAATTACATCATTCACACAACCTGCGTGAACAAATGGAACTTAAAATGACTCTTACAGATGCAGTTCGATATGTTGTGAACTTCACAAAGTTAATTTCTATCATGCAACTATTCAATAAATTTCAGAATGAACTGAAGCATACCTTGATCATGTGGACTGCTGTAAAAGCTCCCTGGCAGTTCTGAAAAAGAGATAATACATGCAACTACACATTTAAATGAGAAAGACACAGGTACTAAAGGACAGCATCAACTGGCCATATGAACTGATAATTCAATTTTTTGCTTCAAGGATTAAGGCTAAACATTTTCAAATAGATACCTTGCAAACTGAAAATGTCTGCTGAAATGTCAGGAAAGTCTGGAATGCAAAATGAATTATGGTTAAAGAAGGTATGCATATATGACATAGCATTCAGTTGTCTAACAGGCTGTACGAGAGTAAATGCACTATATACCTGGGCAGTGTAACTGAGCTGCAGGTACTGAGTGTTGGCAGCCTATCAAAGAGAATGAAATCAACAAAGGCATCTCATTTACGGTGGCCTGTCATAAATTATATGTTCCACACATGCTAAATATATGCACACATAACACTAAGTGCTTACCGTGTGAGCTGGGCTGAGTTGTGGGTCGGGAATCTGTTTTCCAAAGAGTAAGAGAGAATCAGTGCGGCTTACAGTATACACCCAGGTCTGCACACATTGGATTGATGAGACCAACTGCTTACCTAGGCCACGTGAGTGAATCCCTGGAATGCAGAGTTGGCACTCTCCTAAAAGGGATGTAATGAACGAAACAAGAAGCACGGGATTACCTGCTAGCTTCAAAAGACATTCAGGTGTGCTAAACATGTGAAGGTAAAAAAAAGATGTTTCTAGGTGCATACCCTGGGATCTCAATTCACCTGTTGATGGAGTGTCTGCTCGGGAAAAAAAAAGAATGACATGACCGTGTATCCAGCTTTGGAGTTGCCTGAGCTGATGGAGTACACTGCTTACCTGAGCTGCATGAAAGGTATGTCGGATTGGAGAGTCGATGGCCTCCTGTGAATAAGAAAAACAAATTATAAGCACGAAAAACTGCCTTCCTATGTCTGCAGATATGGATGCTTGTATTAAGCATTCCTGAACATATACTACATGACAGCCATAACAAAAGATCATGAAAGTGCATTTACAATTCCCTTTCTTAAAACATAGCTAGCGCATTGCCGTAAAGTTCACGGATAGGTGCTAAACATGGCAAACTGCACCCACTGTACTCATCAAGTGCTGTGTTAAACTGTCCTGCAACAAAATTTTACACTTGAGTAGTGCATTTACTTTTATGGTCACCAGCACTATACCAAAAAAAATTTAAGTGATTATAAGTCCATACCCTGTGAGATGAAAGTACATGCTGGTAGTGAACCTGATTAATAAAATAAACAATAAAATCAGTGCGAGTACTGCCATAGCTTGCACATGGTTGCGCACTAGGCTTGGTTCAGGAAACCCATAGGTTACATAGGCAGTGCGACAGGGATGCTGAAGCAGATGGGCTGCAGCTTTCTGCAGAGAGCAAGGGCCAAACACATAGAAAACTAGCATGCGCTAGTTGCAAAAAAAAATCAGACATAAGTTAACACATACAAATTTCAGCACTTCTAGGTATGTACCAGCAGATGTGTTCTGGTAGAATACATCTGCTGGTTGTGGACCTTCCTGAGCAAAAAGAAGCTCAATGTGGCTAATGGCATGCACTGAGCTCTGCATCTGGTTGGGTTGAAAAGACTGCTTACCCGAGTGTTGTGAGTCTGATGCTGGGGTGGAGAGTGGGCTGCTTCCTGCCAGGGAAAAGATGAACAAAAACTAAGTCGCAGTGCTCACACATGGTTGTCGACATTTACCAAATGTGTTCAAGTAAAGAAAGGTTCAACATGTACATACGCTGTGAGCTGGATGCACACGCTAATGGTGAACCTGGTACAGCAAAACAAAGGAGATTAGTACAGGTGACAACTAAACTGCATACCAGGGTTGGCCAAGGAAACTGAAAGCTTACCTGAACAGCGTAACTGGGATGCTGAAGAAGAGAGGGGGCGGTCTCCTACAGGTGCCAATTGAATAGCAGCAAAAAGCAAACACCTCCTATTAGTTGTCTACACATGGCATACTGTTTATAATGAATGAAACTCGCCCCCCTAGCTATTGCAGTAAGCAGCTAGCACACCATGCTGGTCTCATGTCTGGTGTGACCATATGAACAAAGACAAAAGAACAAAAATTAGGGCACATGATAGCTAGGAACTAAACTTGGGTTGCACGCCATGGGATTGTAATATCAAATGAACAGAAGAAAAAGTTTACATTACCGAAAATTAGTCATTTACTGATCTTATATCTAATTATGCAACCTGAACTCAAATGATTGGTTTATATTGCCGCGAATATTTCCAGTGTTTGTTCGTTTTTCAAATCTGCCGCGACACCACCTTATCGCTTTGTTTGCGACGCAAGACGCGACTAGATTTATCTCGATTGATCGCAGCCAGGCAAAGCTGATTCTACGTTGTTCCGGAATGTTCTAGTAACTTTGCGCCCTTTATCTCGAATGTTCGCTATCAGCTTTAAATTGAGCACGGCCGACAGCGGCGGGCATTCTGTTCGACGACCGCCGAGCACGCTTGTCGCTTCGCCGCCGCCGAGTGATTCAGTCCATTTTGGGTGCAAGTCAGCCCAATAAACAGTTCTTTTAGAAGATCCTTTCGTCCGTCTTCATCGCTGCTTCGACTGCCGTCACCACTACGTGACATCTGGTGGAGGTGCGGGGTAGCCTTCCATGTTCCGGACGCCCCCTTCAAGTCGTGAAGCCAGCCCTGAGCGCTTCGCACCCGAGGACGAGCCAGCAGCTCAGCGAGCCAGCCGACGTCTCCAGGGAGAGGAGCCTGAGTTCGGGAAACTGCCGGACCGCACAAGACAGCGAAAAGACGCGGCTACGAGCACCGCAATCTCGCCGAAGATGTCGACACCGATCATACTGCAGCAGCCGCGGGTGCCGCCAACTTTCAATGGATCCCTAGGCGAAGACCCTGAAGAATGGTTGGATCAATTTGAGCGCGTGGCGTCATTCAACAAGTGGGATGATGCGGCAAAGATTGGACACGTTTTTTTCTCATTGGATGGCTCCGCACGCACGTGGTACGAAAACTACGAGTCGTCCCTTACGACATGGGAGCTATTCAAGAGAGAACTATTGAAGGTATTTACCAGTGTCGTGAGGAAAGAAAGAGCCGAACGACTCCTCGAGTCCAGGATCCAGCTTCCGAATGAGCCCGTCCGCAGCTACGTCGAGGAGATGAAGCGCCTATTTCGCCGCGCCGATCCCGGGATAACCGAGGAAAAGAAAGTTCAGTTCTTAATGCGCGGCGTAAAAGAACAACTCTTTGGCAGTCTCGTCCGTCAGCCGCCAAAAACGGTCGAGGAATTCATGCAGGAAGCCTGCACGATTGAGAAGACCCTCGACGTCCGAGCTCGGCAGTACAACCGCCCTTCCTCTGCCTATGCAATCCGTTCGGACACGCCGGCCACCACTTGCGACAGCTTGCGAGACGTTATCCGCGAAATCGTCCGAGAGGAGCTACGCCTATTACTGCCATCCTCCCCACAGCCACAAGCATCGACTCTGATGGACGTGGTACGGGAAGAAGTGCAACAGGCACTTGGCACCCCGACGGCCACAGAACCCCAGGCCATGACCTACGCCGCTGCAGTAAGGACTGCTCAGTCCCAACGACAACCCCCACGTCCTCCCCGAGATGAGCCAATCGTTCCACAACGCCGCCTCCCTGCCCCCACCCGCCCAGCCTATGACCGACGCTCAAGCACCAGGAAATGCGACTCCTGGAGGACTTCCGACAACCGGCCGTTGTGCTTCCATTGCGGTGAGGCCGGCCATATTCTTCGTCACTGCCCGTACCGACGTATCGGTCTTCGAGGATTTGCCGTTAACGCCCCACGACCACGCTTCGGACAACGTCCGCACGAAATCGACGAGTACCTGCGTCGAGAAGAGTACACGCCGAACCGCTTTTCGCGCTCACCATCGCCGTCAACCTCGCGCTTTGCGTCGCCACGCCGCAGCTACGCAGCCGCGGTACGAGGAAGGTCGCCCAGCCCCCGTAGGGGAAACTAAAGGCAGCAACCTCTGGAGGTGAGGTTGCTCACGAGCTAAACGCCGAAGATCCTCCACCGACCACGCCCCATGAAGACGCTGCACCCGCGACGCCGCATGAAGAACCGACACTCGCTGCACCGACGCCGCACACAATGAGAACCTCGACCACGACGCAAGCTACCTTGAAATCGACGCCGCCACCCAGAGGAGCTTCGACCACACGCCCAACCCGTGACTCGCATACGCGACGAAGCCGTGACCCGACGCCGAGAGCGACATTCAATGCAAGAGCCAGGACCTCCGACCTAGAAGTGACTATCGACGGCCGGAAAGTTACCGCTCTAGTCGACACAGGAGCCGATTACTCGGTGATGAATGGAACATTCCCCTGCGCAGCTCAGAAAAGTCACAACGGCTTGGGACGGCCCACAAATTCGCACCGCTGGGGGCCACCTCATTACGCCATCAGGACAATGCACAGC
This sequence comes from Amblyomma americanum, assembly GCF_052857255.1. Lineage (NCBI taxonomy): Eukaryota > Metazoa > Arthropoda > Arachnida > Ixodida > Ixodidae > Amblyomma > Amblyomma americanum. Next base: position 201,685,462 of record NC_135502.1, read on the forward strand.
GCGAGTGACTGTCAAAGGACATACCTATCCTGCGACCTTTGTTGTGCTACCGCAATGCTCCCGCGAAGTGATCTTGGGTATGGATTTCCTTAATGAGCATCAGGCGATCATCGACCTGCGATCCAAGCTGATCACGCTTTCGACGGACAACGCTATCGCTTCGATGAAAACTCGGGAAAATCATGTTGCCCTAAGTGTCCTGGAGGAAGAAGTGAGCGTCCTACCCCGTTCAAGCGTTATCGTGACCGTAGGCGCCACGAAAGCCATAAACACTGAAGCCATCATCGAGGGGAACATGCAGTTGCTACTAGACCGAGGAATCAGCATCGCAAGAGGCATCGCACATTTCCGCAATGGCCAGGCCGAAGTACTGCTGACTAACTTCAGCGAAGAATACCGGCATATTAACAGAGGAACGACGATTGCTTTCTACGACGAAATATCTGACGTACGAGATTCCTTCGCCCTCTCCGACCCCTCCGCAGAAGATCCGCCTGACCAAGAGAACTCGCCCACTTTCGACATCAACCCAGCCCTGCACCGGAACAGACAAGACCAGATCCGCAATCTGCTTCAAAACTACAGTGAGTGCTTTTCGACATCGCCGAAGGTGCGACAGACGCCAATTGCCCAGCATCGCATTATAACGGATCAACACGTCCGACCTCTCCGTCAAAGCCCCTACCGTGTGTCTCCGCGAGAACGACAAGCCATCCGGGACCAAGTCGAAGAAATGCTTCGCGACGACGTCATCCAGCCTTCAAACAGCCCATGGGCGGCACCGGTTGTTCTAGTGAGAAAGAAAGACGGCGCACTTCGATTCTGCGTGGATTACCGCCGCTTGAACAACATAACAAAGAAGGACGTCTACCCCCTCCCCCGCATCGACGACACACTGGACCGCCTCTGCAACGCCAAATATTTCTCATCGATGGACCTCAAGAGCGGCTACTGGCAAATTGAGGTCGACGAAAGAGATCGCGAGAAGACAGCATTCATAACTCCGGATGGGCTGTTTGAGTTCAAGGTGATGCCATTTGGTCTCTGTTCCGCACCAGCGACGTTTCAGCGAGTAATGGATACAGTGCTGGCAGGCCTGAAGTGGCAGATTTGTCTGGTATACTTAGATGACGTCGTTGTCTTCGCCTCGAACTTTGAAGAGCACCTCAAAAGACTTCGAACAGTACTAGACGCAATCAAGTCGTCTGGCCTAACCTTGAAAGCAGAGAAATGCCACTTTGCCTACGAAGAGCTGCTGTTTCTAGGCCACATCGTTAGCAAGGAAGGAGTACGCCCAGACCCGCAGAAAACAGCCGCTATTGAACAGTTTCAACCGCCGGCCGATAAGAAAGCAGTGCGCAGATTTCTCGGACTATGCGCATATTACCGACGATTTGTGAAAAACTTTTCGCGCATCGCCGAGCCCCTGACCCAACTGACGAAGGCAGACGTGCCGTTTAAATGGGAAGCGCCGCAAGCAGAAGCCTTCAAGGAACTTCAGCGTCGTTTACAGTCCCCACCGATCCTTGCGCATTTTGATGAAAACGCCGATACTGAAGTTCATACCGACGCAAGCAGCGTGGGACTAGGCGCCGTACTCGTTCAAAAAAGTGACGGGCTGGAGAAGGTCATCGCATACGCTAGCCGTTCCCTTTCCAAGGCCGAGGCTAACTATTCGACCACTGAGGAGTGCCTTGCTATCATCTGGGCTACGTCGAAATTCCGCCCCTACCTCTACGGACGGCCGTTCAAGGTGGTCAGCGACCACCACGCGCTCTGCTGGCTTGCCAATTTGAAGGATCCCTCTGGCCGACTCGCTCGATGGAGTCTGCGTCTCCAGGAGTTTGACGTCACCGTCGTTTACAAGTCCGGACGCAAGCACACTGACGCCGATTGCCTCTCACGAGCCCCTGTAGATGCACCGCCGCTGGACGACGATGAGGACGCCTTCCTGGGACCCATCAGCGCAAGCTCTTTTGCTCAGCAGCAACGCTCGGACCCCAACCTAAAAGGCCTCATCGAGTACCTGGAAGGCAAGGTTTCTTCACCCCCCGCTTCATTCAAGCGAGGACTGTCTTCTTTCTGTGTGCAGAATGAGGTCCTTGTGAAGAAGAACTTTACAGCGAACAAAACAGCCTACCTCCTTGTTGTACCTACTTGTCTCCGCGAAGAAGTTCTACAGGCTTCACACGACGAGCCGACAGCTGGACATCTCGGGTTTACTCGCACCCTCCGCCGCATTCAAGACAAGTATTACTGGCCCCGACTGTCTGCCGATGTCGCACACTATGTGAAAACATGCCGAGATTGTCAGCGACGAAAGACCCCTCCCACACGACCAGCAGGATTTCTGAACCCCATTGAACCTCCCTCAAGACCCTTTCAGCAGATTGGCATGGACTTGCTTGGCCCTTTTCCAACGTCAACATCTGGAAATAAGTGGATCATCATAGCGACCGACTACCTGACCCGCTACGCCGAGGCGAAAGCCCTACCGAACGGAACAGCAGCAGAAGTGGCCAAATTTTTCGTGGAGTGCATTCTTCTTCGACACGGCGCCCCCGATGTGCTCATCACGGACAGAGGAACAGCATTTACGGCGGAACTCACGCAAGCCATCCTGCGCTACAGCCAAACCAGCCACCGGAGGACAACTGCATACCATCCGCAGACCAACGGACTGACCGAGCGCCTGAACAAAACCATCGCCGATATGCTCGCTATGTATGTCGATGCCGAACATAAAACCTGGGATGTCATCCTGCCTTACGTCGTCTTCGCCTACAACACCGCAGTGCAGGAGACCACCCAGATGACGCCTTTTAGGCTCGTCCATGGCAGGGATGCCACGACCACGCTAGACGTCATGCTGCCCAACGTTACAGAAGAAGAGAACGTCGACGTTGCCGCCTACCTTCAACGCGCAGAAGAAGCTCGAAGGCTTGCCCGATTACGGATCAAAGATCAGCAGCGGTCCGACGCCAGACGCTACAACCTACGAAGACGCAACGCGGAATACAAGCCAGGAGACCAAGTCTGGGTGTGGACACCCATTCGCCGCCGTGGATTGAGTGAAAAGCTTTTGCGCCGCTATTTCGGCCCCTACAAGGTTCTTCGTCGGCTGGGTGAACTGGATTATGAAGTCATCCCTGACGCAATGACTGCATCCCAGCGACGCCGCGTACGACCAGAAGTTGTCCATGTAGTCCGTCTGAAGCCGTATTATGCGCGCTAAAGGCCGCTGCATTTCCATGCTCTATTTTCGCAAGATCCGTTTTTTTTCCCTTACTAGTCGCATTATTTGTTTTAATGCATCGGGTCGATGCTTCTTTGAGAGGGGAGTAATGCCGCGAATATTTCCAGTGTTTGTTCGTTTTTCAAATCTGCCGCGACACCACCTTATCGCTTTGTTTGCGACGCAAGGCGCGACTAGATTTATCTCGATTGATCGCAGCCAGGCAAAGCTGATTCTACGTTGTTCCGGAATGTTCTAGTAACTTTGCGCCCTTTATCTCGAATGTTCGCTATCAGCTTTAAATTGAGCACGGCCGACAGCGGCGGGCATTCTGTTCGACGACCGCCGAGCACGCTTGTCGCTTCGCCGCCGCCGAGTGATTCAGTCCATTTTGGGTGCAAGTCAGCCCAATAAACAGTTCTTTTAGAAGATCCTTTCGTCCGTCTTCATCGCTGCTTCGACTGCCGTCACCACTACGTGACAATATTTATGATAAAATTACACTTGAAGGGCTTAAAACAAGGAACAATAAATAAATGAAGCAATACAATTGTGACTAGTACCGAACATTTATGAGTTCCAGCAGTTCAGCTTTTCATATAACAATCTGTCAGGTGAAAATAAATCTATTTTGTCCATGACAAACATTCTGAGACAGAAATTTACTGCAACCAACCTCTGGTGGCATCATCTGTGCCTCTCGGACAGCTGAAAAATAAATACGTTAGCCACTGCCACACACCATGAATACTACTGCTACCTTTGGCTGCGAAATGGTGGTTCTGGAACGTCAAAGTTTTCGAGGTCGACCTCGTCACTATCATCTGAAGAACTAATTCTGCGTATCATCCTCCTTCGCTTGCCTCGACCCTTTTCTGTAAAGATGAGTTTTAGTTGCAGTAAACAGTTCTAATGTAATGAAATACGTACCTTGGTCTGGTGATGTCTGCACATCATCAGTTTCTTCAGCTCTGCGCAGCTTTTGGTGAGCTTTGTCATATGTTTCTGCATTACATGTAAAGCATTTTATATGCAATACACGTATGGGATAATATTTTTGGCAAAGAATAAATATTTTTTTTTAAATGCACTAAGGTCAATTGCACTTCATGAAGCCATTACATAAGCCAGACGCTCCAACTAAGATGTTCTGCATTTTGTAAAAATAGGCTTTTTGAATTAGAAGAATGGTTTCCTTCGCACAGCATTCTCAGCGGCATAGTACATCAGAAAACAGGTAAGACATGCTAACTGGTTGGCTGGTTATATTCAAGAGTTAGCTTTTTAAGTGTTACTGTTAGCTTCCTTATTTACTAAGAGGCATGTAGCCTACCGTAAGTAATGTCCATATCAGTTTTTAGAATTCCGAAAACATAGTTACTGTCACCACTGTGGCCTAATAAATTTAGGCTATTTTGTCGAGTTGGGTGCACTGAAAGGGTTACTTTGTTTGCAAGCTTCTTGAAATCTTTAAATCACATGTATTTTAGCATGATGTGGCCAAAATTTGTTGAGCCACAACAATGAGGGTAACTTTATAGAATTTTCAAAATTTTATAAACTGATGTGGATATTACGGTGGGTCACACACCTCTCAATTAATCAGGAGGCTAACAGTAATAAATAAAAACTACTCAATATCAGTTAACCAAATTACTAGCCAATACGTCTAAACTGCTGAAAATGCTAAGCTAAAAAAAGCGCTCCTCTAACTCATAAAAGCTATTTTTAAAAATTGCAGAGCACATCTTAGGTAAAACAGTATTTATAAATGCATGAAAAACATAAGGGTCCTTCACTGAAACATGAGTCACAGCGGTGACCCCAGCATGCTTATCAACTGATGTACGCTTTTCAGATCTCATCAAAGAAACTGATTCAATGAAAGGAAGGTGCACAATATGCTGAATACCTGTCTTTATAACTTTTTGTTTATGAAATGCAGGTCTTCTTTTTATAAGATTGAAGAACTGCACTAACTTGTACATACATCCTCAAAATCCTTTCTCACCCCAAACATCTCTGTTACTCAATCGTCACGAAATGCCCATCCAGAATACTCTTCAACAACAAGCCTCACGCAATTAAGCCGTTGCTCTTGCGCTTCGAAGAAAAATGCCAAGCACTAAACATACTAAATGAAATTAAAAATATTGCCCCAAGATGCGAAGCGCTACCACCGTGGTACACTCTTCCCACAGTGTGTGACGTCACACTAACACGCCTCAGGAAAACTTGTACACCACACGACCAGATAATACAAGAATATCTAGCACTACAAGAAAAATACAGAAATTACACTCCATTTTATACTGACGGGTCAAAAACTCATGCTCATGTAGGAAGCGCAGTAATACAAGGAAAAAATGAAAATGCAGTACGACTTCCCTCATGTGCTACAGTTTTCACCGCGGAGTGTTATGCTATTAGTGTTGCGGTGCAGAAAATAACAAATGAAAACATCAAAAACAGCATCATCTATACAGATTCACTGAGCGTCCTTACAGCATTAAACTCTAAAAATGCCACGGAGCCACTGATTGGAAGCATCATACATAATATAGTAAAGGTCACAACACAAAAACATGTTATAAAATTGTGCTGGGTTCCCAGTCACGTTGGCATTCAGGACAATGAGAGAGCCGACATGTGTGCTGCACAAACCAGAACCATGGAAATAAAACATGTGAATTTGCCTCCTAGGGATTACATGAAGTTAGTGCATAGCAGACTAAGAGACAAGTGGCAAGCTTCTTGGGAAAATGAAGGACACAACAAGCTGCATACCATAAAGCCCATTATAAAAGAATGGAAATCATGCCACCATAAAGAGCGTTTTATCGAAGTAATTTTATGTCGTTTACGCATAGGTCACACACACATCACCCATAACTTCTTATTAACAAAAAAAGACAAACCTGTGTGTGAAATGTGTGGTGAAGAGCTCACAGTAAATCACATTTTAATTTCTTGTTCGCATCTCGAAGAACTTAGACAAAAAGTTTTTACGGTATTTTACAATGAACACATTCCATTTCATCCCGCATTGCTTTTAGGCGAGCAAACACTCGTCGAATTTTCACTTGTTTGTAAGTTTCTAAAGAAAGCCAGTGTTTTAAATCTATTATAATGTAACCTCTGTACACTTGACATAGCATCATCTAACCTTGTGTTTGGCGCATGATAGCCATAGTTGCTTATGCGCCATAAAACCCCATACAACAACAACAGCAGGTCTTCTTTCACCTCTTTAATAAGCATATTTATCACATTTAGTCACTTTTCAGGTACCCTGCATTCCAAATAAAAGCATTTTTCCAAAATGACATGCCATGCACAAGAAGACCATGCAGAATGCAAGATTACCTGCACTAAAGGCTGGTTCACATGCAAGTGACTGAGCGATTGAACGGTGCGCCGCAGTGAAAATTTCCAACTTGTTGGAACCTCGCCGCTCGGCGCTGCAATGACTCAAACCAGGTTTTTGTGCCGCAGCAACAGGATTCACCAGACATCATCAAAATGCAGTCCACCAAATGTGAAAGAAATCATAGCTGTCAAAATCCTGTTCAGAGCACTTTAAAAGGCCACAATGTGGACATACACATACATCAGCTATTTATCAATTTAACACATACCTGTCACTGCGATGACATCAACTTTGTATGTGCGGCACGAAGCGGGGTCCAGGTGACTACGATTTTTCACCAGCTTAGCAATATTTGCCGTTGTTGCTGATGGCCACTGACAGCTTGAGGTATCTTCAAGGAGCCAGTTTGTGGGCACAACAGCAACACTATTTGAAGCGATGGACTTCACAACGGCAAACATGACCTACAATTGATAATAACAATGGATTTCAGCAAGCACATGCACGAGTTCATAGGACGTCACAAGAACTGGGTGGTAATTGTTTGGATGCTGAGCTAGGCTGAATGCAGAAGAAGAAATATTGCATACTCATGCTGTGAGCTAGAGACAGGCAGCAAGACATATTTGCTCTTAACATTGGACAGTGGCCATGAAAGGAGGGTGTCACTTGCCTCTCTTACAACACGGATCCCCAGGTTCGATGATGCACATGGCATAGTGTAAAACTCACCAACAACTTCAAGTTTCTTGCCAATCAGAATTTCTTGACCATGGATGTAATTTGCAAAATTTGCTACCATTACAATGGTTGAATCTGACAGACCACAAACATTGTTGCCTATGGAAATTCGTAGAGTGAACCCTGAAAATTTTGCAGCGCGAAACTGGGGACCGCAATTGCCTGCTAAGGGGCCATTACTGTGCATTTGTAAGAGTTTGCACGTTAGCTTGGAGCACTGCTTTGTGCCATATAATGTGCCAGCAGACATGCATTCAGTCAAGCGATTACTGAGCTGTTCCAGTGGTTTTTTTGAGTGCTTCACCAACTTCTTGAGCTGCTGCATGAAATTTTTTGCAGGAAAAGCACTGAACTTGTCAAGAGGCCCATATTTTAGAACGTCGTCTGCCAAGTGTATTAAAACAATGAACATTGTATGACATGCTGTGCTTTCCATAAAGGGATCTGAATGATTTCACAAAGCAAATCAGAAGCTCCTTTGCATAGCTGCAGTACTCATGGCACATAGCAGTGCTTGAGAGGATTGTAATAGCAACATGCAGAATCAGAAAGTGATTGTAGGTGTGTCTTGGCAAAATGCCCTGCAGTACAAACGGTCCAAAGTACAGGAGAAAACACCGCAACTCTGTTGCCTTCCAGCGATCAATTTCTCTGAGGGAACGTGGCCTTCGAGAAAATTCATCGCAGAATTAAGTGGCAGGCTGCATGGGAAGAACAGGCAAACAACAAACTGCATTCTATAAAACCCGTTTTAGGAGAATGGAAATCATGTAGACATCAAGAACGTTTTACTGAAGTTATTTTATGTCGGCTACGCATTGGGCACACACACCTTACACACAACTTTTTACTGACAAAACAAGACAAACATCGTAAGCTACAAAACACTAACAATCTGTTCCGTATACATTCCTCCACATTTTATGTTAACACTCCATGATCTACAGCAACTGATCAGAGAACTTCCGGAGCCATATCTGTTACTTGGGGATTTTAATGCTCACTCCTCCCTGTGGGGAAGCGAACGCTGTGACGCTAGAGGTCAAATAATCGAAGATTTTATCCTGACGAATAATGTATGTCTTTTAAATACGAAAAAGGCCACATACTGTTCCCCAACGTCTGGGAAAATGAGCAGTTTAGACCTGTCTTTTTGTTCACCTTCTGTTTTTAGTGATTTTAAGTGGGACGTTTTAGACAACCCGTTTGGGAGTGATCACCTACCAGTTTTTATAAGCCTATCATCCTCACCTGCAGTCATCCCGACCAAACCACGGCGATGGAAGCTACATCTAGCTGATTGGGCGTTGTTTAGAGAAAAGGCCAGATTAGAGGACATTTACTCAGAAACACTTAGCATAGATGAAATCAATGAAATTCTTACAAAGCGTATCATCGATGCTGCACGGCTAGCTATTCCCCTGTCCACAGGCGTGGTGCGCCAGAACCACAAGGTATGGTGGACGCGAGAATGTTGGGAAGCCAAAAAACAACAAAATAAGGCCTGGGGTGTATTTCGTAGGTATCCTACTCACGAAAATCTAATAGCTTTCAAAAAGGTAAAAGCTAAAGCCCGATATATACGGCGGAACGCGGAAAAAATGTCGGCAAAATTATGTGTCGTCCATAAACAGCTCGGTAACATCAAAAAAACTGTGGGAGCAGGTCAGAAAAGTAAATGGCAGCTATTATTCCCCATTCACCCTTCCTCTGCTGACGGATCCTGGAATTCAGACAAGTATTAAAGAACAAGCAGACATTTTGGGGCAACATTTTTTTATAGTTTCTAGTTCTTCCCACTATACACAGTCATTCTTAAAATACAAAAACACAACCGAAAAACAAAGACTCCCTACGGCAGGCAGCACAAACGAGCCTTACAATAATTTGATTACACTTCAAGAAATACAGAGAGTACTGTCTATAGGTAAACAAACTGCACCAGGCCCCGACGAAATTCATTATGAAATGCTATCCCATCTATCTGAGCAATCTGTAGAAGTTCTGTTAAAATTTTTTAACAAAATATGGGTAGTAGGGAAAATACCAGCTGCTTGGAAAAAAGCCATTATTGTTCCTTTTCTAAAACCAGGAAAGCCACCAACCTCCCCTAACAGTTACAGGCCTATAACCCTTACAAGCTGTCTTGCCAAATCTTTTGAGAGTGTTATAAATATTAGATTAATGTTTATTCTAGAATCCCCAGAGCTTCTTGATGTCCACCAATGTGGTTTTAAAAAAACATGTTCCACAGTCGACCATTTAATCCGCCTGGAAAACACAATCCGAGAGGCCTTTATACACAGACAACACTGCCTTTCAGTTTTTTTCGATATGGAGAAGGCATATGACACGACCTGGAGGTTCGGGATTCTTCGTGACCTGGCAGAGCTTGGTATCCGCGGGAGGATGCTGAAATATTTGAGCGACTTTTTATCCAACCGTTCTTTCCAAGTTCGTCTCGGCGCAACCCTCTCAAATAACTTTACTCAGGAAAACGGCGTTCCTCAAGGATGCATTTTAAGTACTACATTGTTCATAGTAAAATGAATTCTTTAATCAGTATAATTCCACAGTCCATTATGTACTCGGTCTACGTTGATGACCTTCAAATTGCATGCACATCTTCTAGCCTGGCAACTTGTGAGAGACAACTACAACTCACAATAAACAAATTAGAACTTTGGGCAGACAGAAATGGATTTAGGTTTTCTCCACAGAAAACTGTGGCGGTTCTTTTCTCGCTGCAGAGAGGACTGCAGATTAATTCCACCCTCCACTTGAACGACACCACACTTCCAGTAAAACAAGAACACAAATTTTTAGGCTTAACTTTTGACAAAAAGCTAACGTTTCTACCACATATAAACACCCTAAAAAAGAAAGCTACCCAATCCCTGAATATACTTAAAGTACTTTCACGGAAGCGTTGGGGATCCGATAGGAGGTGCCTATTGCACATCTATCGCTCTCTAGTACGCTCTTCGTTACACTATGGATCCATAGTGTATGGGTCTGCGAGGCCATCATACCTTAAAAAGCTAGATCCAGTACAAAACCTCGGGTTGCGCCTTTCAACGGGTGCTTACAGAACATCACCCATAAATAGCCTTCACGTAGAAGCAAATGAACCGACCCTCACCAACAGGAGAACAATGCTTACCTGTGCATACGTACTGAAAATAAGGTCGCTACCGAAACATCTTTGTTACACCATAGTTACAAAATTCCCTTCCAGAACACTGTTCACCAACAAACCTCAAGCTGTAAAACCATTGCTCCTCCGCTTTGAAGAAATATGCCAAGAAATAAACATACTAGATGCACTTCCTGATGTTGCCCAGAGACCCGATAGGTTGCCACATTGGTACTTGTTTCCTGGTGTATGCGATTTCGCACTGACACACATTCAAAAAAGACATACCCCACTGGAATATATACAGCAAGAGTTTCTTGGAGTAAGTGAAAAATACAAGAATTGCACAGATTTCTACACAGATGGCTCTAAGACAGCACTCTATGTAGGGAGCGCGATAGTGCAAGGGAAATGGGAAAAAGTAGTCAGGCTGCCTCAGTGCGCTTCAATCTTTACAGCAGAATGCTACGCCATTGCTCTAGCTGTAGAACAAATATTGAAGAAAAACATACAGAACAGTGTTATCTACAGTGACTCTCTCAGCGTAATTACAGCAATAAACCCCAGAAATGCAACTGGACCCTTAATAGGAAACATAATACATAATGTAATACGAGCTTATTCACATGGACATACAATAAAGTTTTGCTGGGTTCCCAGTCACGTGGGCATCAGCGGAAATGAGAGGGCTGATGCAAGCGCCGCACTTGCCCTTAACGCAAAAATAAAACCAGTAAACATACCGCATAAGGACTGCATCAAGTCAGTCCAGAATAAATTGAGAGAAAAATGGCAGGCCTCTTGGGACAACGAGGTTAACAAGCTGCACTTTGTAAAACCTGTCCTGGGTGAATGGAAGACCTGTAGGCACCAGGAACGATTTATTGAAGTAATTTTATGTCGTCTCCGCATTGGACATACACACATTACACATAATTTCTTACTAACGAAACAAGACAAACCTCATTGTGAAAGATGTGGAGACGAACTAACAATAAACCATATTTTATTCTCGTGTGCAAAACTCGAAAAACTAAGAAATAAGCACTTTACGAAGTTTTATAATGAATACATTCCTTTACACCCAGCGCTGCTTTTAGGCGAAAATGCCATTGTGAACATATCTTCCGTTTTTAGCTTTTTAAAAGAAGCAGATGTTCTTCAGAAACTGTAAACTTTGATCTACAGCTTGGCTTTAAAATGTGATGCATTTCAGCCATTTTCTCATTCCATGAGAAGAGGGCTGAGGTGGTTATTTGAATGGTTGGGAGCCTCAGGATCCTTGCCCAGCCAAGGATGGCTACTGAGGTTACCTGACCTTCTTGAAAGCGTTTATTTTTAGCCATTTTTAAAAATTCTTCTTTCTCTTATTACTACCAGAACGAAATAGCAATTTAAGTCCTCTACACAACCATGTTTCCTCCCACCTACAGAAAAGTGTTCATATACCTTGAGCCTGGCGCATGATAGCCTTAGCTGCTTATGTGCCATTAAACCCAACACAACACAACAACCATAATAGCCAGAATGCAGTTTTGTGCCTAAAATAAAGGCTCGGGCAGGGGCATCACATACAAATCCTTTGATAGTGACCGCAAAGCAAGCATCATCAAAGCGCAGCCGTCTGTAGGAGCTCAAGCAGTTCATCAACCAGTGGGCCCAGGAAGCTGTTCAAGGATGTGGGCTTCTGGTTTCCATGGTGGCACGCAACCAAGAATACACTACTGTCAGGTATGCTGTCCACCCTCGCTAAAATTAGCCAGAATTGGCTTCGCGAGCTTTTGCTCAGTGGTAGGCCATCAATATAAAACATGAAATCTAAGCTTTCGGGCAGCACAGACAAATCAAACTTTGTCAAAATGCAGTTCATACTGTTAGAAATGCCAAAGTACTTATAGCAACTATTTTGAGAGCTCTCAACTTGAGCCATACGTGGTGTCTTAAGAAGTGTTCAGGCATCAGCTGCAAAGTCTGAAAAACATGCATGTGTTTTCAGGATCTTGAGTAGGGAGGACAATGCTGTTTGTGTAATATTATGCTCACATGCCCAAACTCTCAGCTGAGCAGCTACTTCGTCTGCTGGGCTTGCATCTGTCTTGGCAGGCTGATCACTGCTGCTGTCAGCACTATCACTGTCACCTTTACGGTGAATTAGAAGAAAACCTGACCTTCCTTCTTCCGGCTCGCCTTGCTCAGGAGCAGCGCACGGTTCCTCTCTTAAATCCAGTGACCCGGTCTCTACTTCGTTGTTGCCTCCAGAGGGTCTGACAGTCATTAATTCACATCCGAGTGCAGCAGTATTGTCTCCAGATGCACATTCAGAATAAGAACCCTGACTGATGGTGCCGCGCTCGTCTCCTTCCCTTCCGGTTTGGCAAAGCAATGGCTGAATGGCAGCATTAAGTCTACGGTACCTATGGGTCCGGGTTACAGCATCGATACTCTTTCTTTTTCTTTCCATAGCGTTTATACTGATGGGAAGTTGTCAGCGGACTAAATATGAAAATAAATATCTGCAGCCTCGCTCAAAATGAACCCACACTCCTGCAGTTGCACCAGTAAGATCACCAGCGGATACGACAAGTTAATTTAAGGCGCCACTATATGCTAAAAAACGAGGGGGGAATCTGCGTATGAGTGCAGCGCGCGCTTTCATCTGGGCCTAGAAAAACATGAGCTGAGAATCCACGTGTGAGGATCGTTTCACATGCATGCTACTGGAACGAAAACAGTCGGTCTAGTCGGTGACGCCGCAGTGCGATTTTCGGCCAGTGCTTTCACACGTGACGCGCATGGTTGCTTGACATTTACATAGGCAGCCCATTACTGAATGCAACATTAACACATTGGCAACTGTTTTATTGTTCTGTAATTATGATTTTCCTGAGGTGGAAGTGAATAATTCGCATGTCATTATTGGAATGAATTTTTTTATTATTCATGAATACGTTGATGCCACTGAATGTAACTACTGATGTGAAAATAGCGCCGGCTACGAATCCGTCGATATAACCCCTAGCTGAGCACGCTGATCTTCTGTTTCTGTGTAGCTGTGTGCTGTGCCTCTTTCGCCAGCATGGAAACCTCTTCAGCGCTCAGCGTGAGTCTACTGCTCCTTGAAGAGTATTGCTTGTTGGAGAAACAAAAAATCCTCGCTGGTCATGGAGGCAGCGTCTTTGAAGACGTGGACACTGCTCCTGCTGTCTCCATTTTTGAGCCAGAACATCGCCGGCTGCTGCTTCTCGAGGAGTATTTTCTCCTTGAGAAAACAAAGCTCCTCATGAGCCTACCGAACTCGAGGCGGTGGTGGGTGCGGCCAATTTGGCAGAACAGGAAGTTGGAGTCAGAATTTTACACCGCCGTGAGTTGAGATGTTCGATAAGGCGTGGTAAAAACAGCGCAGCGACGACAGACACAGAGAAGACAGAAGAAGACGGACAAGCGCTGACTAACAACTAAAGTTTATTGGAAAAAACACAGGTATTAATACACTCCTAAAACAACCAGGGAACACGCCCCTCTTTACATCCTTCTAATCGTGCGAATCTAGATACTTAATCTCACATTCGTGAAGAAGCACTGACGGTGTGCTGACGCATGCATCACCATTCGCGTGGATGCGATACGCCTCACACAGTTCCCTTGTCAATTTATCCCTGTGCCTGCAAACAACTTTTGTCTCATGGAAAAGAGGGTTGCACATATTTTTGTCGGGGGAACCTGGGATATTATTCAGGGGGCAATCTCTAAAATGTAATGCAAGGTTGGACGATGGGGGGCCATTTAACGAGTTCGCAGAAAAATTGTCTAGATATTTTCTTCTCTGCGAAAACGCATAAACCCGAAATTCCTTTCCGATGTATAGTTACGGAGCGTAACAGCTGGCAACATTCGATATCAAGCTTTTTGCAAAAGCACCTTAGTAGTCTTGTGATTGATGATCCGTTTCTGGTCCCGAATTCTGTCACCATTGTTGAGTTTTTGCAAAGCTGTAACCCGGGTTCGAGTGGCATGTTTAGCATCGATGTGGAGGATTTGTTCTATTCCCTGCCTCAAGATAAGCTCCTGCAGTGTGTTAAGAAAGCCATAACTAATGACAATGACGAAGAGAGATTTATTTCGGATTGTGGTGTTTCTGTGGAGTCGTTTTTGGAACTTCTGACCTTTTACCTGCAATCGACTTCTGTCGAGTGGGAAGGAAAACTGTTTGCTCAGAAAGCTGGGGTATGCATAGGTTCAAAAGTAGCACCGGTGTTAAGTAATATTTTTCTGTGTCACGCTGACAGGGCGATAAATTCTAAGTTCAGTGATTGTGTAAAACAGGTGTTCAGGTATGTTGATGATTATTTAATTTTTGTAGAGCCTACAAATTTCAAGGGCCATGTAGAAGAAATACTAAGGGTTTTTGTTAGTTGTGGAGAAGGTTTAAAGTTCACCTTTGAACTCCCGGAGAACAACGAGCTACAGTTTTTAGACTTAAGATTGGTCCTGAACCCTGATCATGTCTGCTGGTCTTTTCAACAGCGCTCAGCGAAGCCCTTGCTTAGTTATCGCTCAGCCCATTCTAAATTAGTTAAAAGTGGTATAGCCGTTGCATGTTTAGGATCTGCACTTTCGAAATCGTGTGTGCATTGAATGAAGAATAGTTTTAATCAGCAGGTTGGTAGATTACAATCGGCAGGATTTCCGGAAGAGGTAATCGTGCTTGCTTGCAATAAATTACTGAGGAAACTAAAATCTTTCAAGAGTTGCCATCCATCAGAGCCGTCAGGCATGAAGAGGCATACGGTTATACCATATCTTCATCGTTTGTCACACAACTTAAAAAGAGTAGGCGCCAGATATGGAATTCAAGTGCTCTTCTCAGCCCCGCAAAAGCTTGGAAAAATTTGTGCCATAATAGATAGGAAAGCAAAGGCTAAAAAACAGAAACCAACCGGGAGTAGAGCCTGCAAAATAAACCACCAAAAGAAGTTTACGTCATGTGCTGAAAGCGTAGTGTATGACATTGAGTTTTCCTGTGGCAAGAAATACATTGGCCAAACGGGAAAATGTGTGAACACCCGTCTTCGTCAGCATCATACCTCGTTAAATGGCCCCCATCGTCCAACCTTGCATTACATTTTAGAGATTGCCCCCTGAATAATATCCCAGGTTCCCCCGACAAAAAATGTGCAACCCTCTTTTCCATGAGACAAAAGTTGTTTGCAGGCACAGGGATAAATTGACAAGGGAACTGTGTGAGGCGTATCGCATCCACGCGAATGGTGATGCATGCGTCAGCACACCGTCAGTGCTTCTTCACGAATGTGAGATTAAGTATCTAGATTCGCACGATTAGAAGGATGTTAAGAGGGGCGTGTTCCCTGGTTGTTTTAGGAGTGTATTAATACCTGTGTTTTTTCCAATAAACTTTAGTTGTTAGTCAGCGCTTGTCCGTCTTCTTCTGTCTTCTCTGTGTCTGTCGTCGCTGCGCTGTTTTTACCACGGCTTAAAGATGCACCAACTAGCTCAGTTGTCGGTTCTTCTGGAGATGTTCGATTTTTCGCTTGGCCGCTTTTTTGCATGTGCGCTTGATGTGCGTCTTGCTAAGACATACTCGCGCTTTGCAGATGCCACTTCTCATCTCAGGAGACAAGGAGTATTTTAAAAAATACTTTAAGATGACTCCAGAGAAATTCGAGGAGCTGCACGCCCTAGTGGAGGAGCCACTAACAAAGGACCACACCATACGTGCGCCGCTTCCTTCTCGCATGCGGCTCGCAATCACCCTCAGGTCAGTGGCTTGGCTGCGTGAAAATTTGCTGGATGTCTGTGCGCCTGCTTCCGTTTGTTGATTTCGGATTGACAAATTTACAGTAACCTTCTCTGAAATTTTTGTTTCAGATATCTGTGCTCTGGAATGCATATGCAGGATGTGGCCATGGGATTCAGGGTGGGAATCTCCACAGTGGCAGAAGTAGTGCACTACTCCTGTAGGCTGCTGTGGAGAGTGTTGCAGCCAATCTGTTTAAAGGTATGCTGCATGGCAGTATTAACTCAAGGCTGTGCTTGCCATGCTGTGCTTTGTTGCCTCATTCAGTATGGAAATTTGCATGCACTGACCGTAGATGTGGTTGAGTAGTTCGAGTCATACAAGGTTCTCAGGAGTGTGTGATGAGTCAGTTGGTATCGCATAGTTCAAGAGATTACAAATTTTTGTCTGCAAGACACGAAAAGTACAGAGGGCTTGTGAAGGCTTTCAACAAGGAAACTCGAGCTGAAAGCCTGAAAAATGAAGAGCTTAGTTGGGTCACCGACAGTAATCAGTGATGATTACGAAATAGCATTGTTGGTGATGAAGTTGTGTGTTGCAGATAAATGGTACCTAGTAGTGATGCTTGTGTGAGAAACGGGTCTAGTACTGGCCGTGTTGACTAGGTGTTGAGTGCAGTATAGCCCAAGAATGATCATTACTATTTCAATTTAGAGATGTCATCACTGCTATCAGTACACGCTGAGCTCTGTTTACCCAAATTTTACCCATTCACCAATTTTTATTTCAGATGCCAACCACTGAAAAGTGGTTAGAGGTGGCTGCTGGCTTCCGCCACAGGTGGAATTTCCCGCACTGTGTGGGTGCAGTCGACGGGAAACATGTACAGATACAGGCCCCATCAAATTCTGGCAGCCTGTACTACAACTACAAGGTACTAATTTTGCTTTGTCATGCTTCAGAATCAATGCTCATGGTTGCGGTCACTTGCAGGGCACATACTCCATCGTATTGATGGCAGTGGCGGATAGCAACCTAAAGTTTGTGACAGTTGATGTTGGCGGCTATGGTCGTCAAAGTGATGGGGGAACCCTGAGTGCCTCCAGGTTTGGTAAGTGCCTGGAGGGAGGTCTTCTCAGGCTGCCAGCCCCCACACAGCTGCCGGGATCAACAGTAGTGGCGCCACACGTTTTCATCGGCGACGAGGCCTTTCAGCTTCGTCCCGATTTCCTGCGCCCATACTCAGGAAGGTGCCACGAAGACCACAAACGGATCTTCAACTACCGCCTAAGCCGGGCTAGGTAATCGAAGCTATAAAATACTCCCTTCACAACCTGTATTACTCAACGCTATTTATTTGCAGGAGGTGCGTGGAAAGCGCCTTTGGCGTTATGGCCTCGAGGTTTCGGATCTTCAGGCGAGTAATTAACCTGAAGCCTGAAAATGTTGACTTTGTGGTGATGGCTGCCTGTGTCCTACACAACTTTTTGATGGATGATGCGTTCTACATGGATGCCACATATGGCGATCAAGGGGACAGCTTTGGGAATGTTGCCCAGGGCCAGTGGCGTGCCACCCTTGACGCTGATGGGGGCTCAGCCATGCTCGACCTGCAGCCTCCTGCTGGCCACAATTTTTCCAGGGCAGTTGCTGAAGCCAGGGATATTTTTTCAACCTATTTTGTAAGCAGTCGGGGTGCTGTACCATGTGTGAAGGGCCGCATACGGGAGGCCCCGGCATTGCTGAAAAGAACTAACCAGGCGACCAGTGCCCAAGACATTTTCCCTGCCTTCAAATTTATTGGCCCAGACATGTCGGCGAAGACGGCGGCGGGCGATGCAGAAGACAGATGTGCAAAGACCGCCAGACGGCTAAAGAGGAGAGGCTGCGCGCGGTGCCCTACGCAGCCGCAGTCATCCCTGCGGTTTGCGCCGCGCTTCCCCCCCCCCCTTCCCCCCACCGGCGCGCGAAGACGGGTTCGTTTGAGCGTTTGTGTGTGCAGGCCGACAGGCGACCATACCAGCAGCGGACACGACGGGCTGCGTAATGGCTCGAGGTGGCGGAGGAGGTCGGCGGCTGGCGCCGGACGGACTGACTGCAGAGAAGCGTCGCCCTCCGAGGGACACCTGATCCCCTTCGACCCATCCCCAACGGCGCCATCGGCCTTCCCGTCGTAACAGCCGCGGATTCCTAGAAGTTTGGCGGGTGCCTTTGATCGGCTGTGTGAGCAGCGACGACGAAAAACCGTTGGGCGAGGATGACCCAGAGAGAGAGAGAGAGAAAGGGAATCTCCGGAGAGACGCGGCGGGGCCAACGAGACAAAGGAAAGAAGTCGAGCAGAGACGGGCGAGGCGAACGGACGCAAGATATCGCGCTGGTCTAAAGTCAGCGAAGCCGGACCTCAACGTCCGTAGCAAACTGACCGCCAGCCGAAACGCCCAAGAGTCCTGTGGCCTCGACCCGTCAAAGCGCCGCCAGCCGAGAGACGCCGGGAAGAGAGGCAGACCCCGAGAGAGCCGAAGCAGCCGCGGCCCGCCGACGCGAGACGATTGGAGGGGAGCCCCGACCTGCCGGACGGACAACCAGTTCTCCTAAAAGCCAGCGGTGAGCGGACCACCAGTTTCGCCTTCAGGCAGAGAAGAATAAATATTGTTTTGCCGGGTTACCGCCTTGTTGGCTCATTTCTCCTCGCTTCAGCAGGACCCGTAGATTCTGTGACTGACCCCCGACAGGTGGGAACGTCACAAGTGGTGGCAGCGGTGGGATTTTGCTGAAGTTGTGGTGCGAGACCATTCACCCTCGTACCTGAGGAGAAAGGGGCCAACATGTCGCTACAGGAATCACCGAGTCTTCACGAAGGGGTAATAGGAGCAAATCAGATGCTGTTGGGAGCTGTGATTCCATCGTTCACGGGGGACGACAATGGTCCCAAATTAAGAGATTTTCTCCAAATTTTAGAGCAGGTTGGTAATCTGGGCGGATGGCAGGAGAAACAGTTAATCGGGATGGCGCGGTGTAAGATGGTCGGGGCGGCTCTAGACTTTGCGTGGTTGGATGAGGAGGTGGCCGGCGTAACTTCGTATAGATCGTTTAAAGCGCTCGCGCTGAAACGATTTGATACTGAGCCGGCGTACAGGAAGTTTGAGAAGTTTCTGAGCGCAAGGCAGAACGCTGGTGAGAATGTGCGCTCGTTCGCGAGCCGACTGCGTAAGCTCGGGGTGGAGGCCTTCGGGGACGTTGATGGCGATGAGGCGTCGAAAAGTGAAGTGAGACGCGAAATCCTTAAGGAACAGCTGACCTCTATTTTCCTGAATGGGCTCCGCGATCCGGTGAGGAGATTTCTTCTGTCACATGATCCCAAGACATTCGAAGAGGCGGTGGAGGTAGCGTCTAGAGAAGAGCTGTTAGAGGAAGCGACCCGCACGAACACCGCTATTGTCCGACGTGTACAAAGCGGGGAAGAGATGAGTGAGCTTAGTGAACGTCTAGACCGGCTGGAGAAGCTGCTCTTAAAGAGCATTCGGATACGTGAAGACCCTCCATCCAGGCAGACGGGAAAATTCAATCGACTCGTCGAATCAGGCGTGTGCTTCTCGTGCGGCAGGTCCGGGCATACCTCACGTTGTCGTATGCGTCAGGTATCGCGCGGGCGCATTCCAGATCACACGGCCTGTTACGAGCGGCGTACTGAAGAAGGCAAGGGCAGCCGTGAGGCTGTTGAGGAAAGAAATAGATCCTCTACTGACGGCCATCATGAGCGAGGGCGTTCAGAAGCGGTAGTGAGCCTATGCGCGTGCAAAGCAGAACGGCTGAGCGAGGCAAGGGAGAGCAATCGCCATGCAGATGCGCTTAGCAGCGCGGCGGACGCCAGAGTAATCGATGTTCCCCCTGCGAGTGAGCGAACCCGCCTGTACAAGGAGCAAAGGAAAGATCCGTCTGTCCTAAAATTGATAAACGTGTGCAACAGCTTAGAAGGGAAAGAGTCGGGTTTTTATCATTTGGACTCTTGTGGTGTACTCCGTTACAGAGACAAAGCGCACGGGGCCGCAGACAGAGCTGTTGTCCCTTTGCAAATGAGAAGGGAAGTTGTGAGGTTATGCCATGATATGGAAGGCGGAGGACATTTAGGCTTTCAAAAGACCCGTCGGGCAGTTGGCAAAGGCTATTTCTGGCATGGACTGAGACAGGATGTGGCAGAACACTGTAGAAACTGCCAGTGGAGAAAGACACCGAGGGTCAAAGAATTGCATGGACCACCTCTTGATCTTACGTAACATTTTCGTAAGCAGCATGACGTTAGGGGGGTCTGTGAGTTGCTGCGACCATTGAACAATGAGAATGACTGACTGGCTACACATTCTCGTCTTAGTAGCAAAATTTTGTCTCTGAGCTGTCATGCGTGAATGACTGGTGATTTACAATAAGAGCGGACCTGGATTTGTTGTTTTGTTTGGTCATATTAATTTGATCTGCCTGATGGAGTTACTGGCCCGTTCATAACGTGGTTCTATGAAACATGGAGTTGAGAACTCTGCTACGAACAGTGTGCTGTGAGAGTGACGTGAATGCAAAATTTTCGTAGAAAATTTCTTTGTAAGAAGAGGGGGTTGTGAAGGGCCGCATACGGGAGGCCCCGGCATTGCTGAAAAGAACTAACCAGGCGACCAGTGCCCAAGACATTTTCCCTGCCTTCAAATTTATTGGCCCAGACATGTCGGCGAAGACGGCGGCGGGCGATGCAGAAGACAGATGTGCAAAGACCGCCAGACGGCTAAAGAGGAGAGGCTGCGCGCGGTGCCCTACGCAGCCGCAGTCATCCCTGCGGTTTGCGCCGCGCTTCCCCCCCCCCCTTCCCCCCACCGGCGCGCGAAGACGGGTTCGTTTGAGCGTTTGTGTGTGCAGGCCGACAGGCGACCATACCAGCAGCGGACACGACGGGCTGCGTAATGGCTCGAGGTGGCGGAGGAGGTCGGCGGCTGGCGCCGGACGGACTGACTGCAGAGAAGCGTCGCCCTCCGAGGGACACCTGATCCCCTTCGACCCATCCCCAACGGCGCCATCGGCCTTCCCGTCGTAACAGCCGCGGATTCCTAGAAGTTTGGCGGGTGCCTTTGATCGGCTGTGTGAGCAGCGACGACGAAAAACCGTTGGGCGAGGATGACCCAGAGAGAGAGAGAGAGAAAGGGAATCTCCGGAGAGACGCGGCGGGGCCAACGAGACAAAGGAAAGAAGTCGAGCAGAGACGGGCGAGGCGAACGGACGCAAGATATCGCGCTGGTCTAAAGTCAGCGAAGCCGGACCTCAACGTCCGTAGCAAACTGACCGCCAGCCGAAACGCCCAAGAGTCCTGTGGCCTCGACCCGTCAAAGCGCCGCCAGCCGAGAGACGCCGGGAAGAGAGGCAGACCCCGAGAGAGCCGAAGCAGCCGCGGCCCGCCGACGCGAGACGATTGGAGGGGAGCCCCGACCTGCCGGACGGACAACCAGTTCTCCTAAAAGCCAGCGGTGAGCGGACCACCAGTTTCGCCTTCAGGCAGAGAAGAATAAATATAGTTTTGCCGGGTTACCGCCTTGTTGGCTCATTTCTCCTCGCTTCAGCAGGACCCGTAGATTCTGTGACTGACCCCCGACAGGTGGGAACGTCACAAGTTTGTGACGTTCCCACCTGTCGGGGGTCAGTCACAAAATCTACGGGTCCTGCTGAAGCGAGGAGGAATGAGCCAACAAGGCGGTAACCCGGCAAAACTATATTTATTCTTCTCTGCCTGAAGGCGTAACTGGTGGTCCGCTCACCGCTGGCTTTCAGGAGTCTCTGGTTGTAGGTCCGGCAGATCGGGGTTCCACTCCAGCAGTCTCGCGTCGGCGGGCCGCGGCTGCTTCGGCTGTCCCGGGGTCTGCCTCTCTTCCCGGCATCTCTCGGCTGGCGGTGCTGTGACGGGTCGAGGCCATAGGACTCCTGGGCGTTTCGGCTGGCGGTCAGTTTGCTGCGGACGCTGAGGTCCGGCTTCGCTGACTACAGACCAGCGCGATATCTTGCGTCCGTTCGCCTCGCCCGTCTCTGCTCGACTTCTTTCCTTTGTCTCGTTGGCCCCGCCGCGTCTCTCCGGAGATTCCCTTTCTCTCTCTCTCTCTCTGGGTCATCCTCGCCCAACGGTTTTTCGTCGTCGCTGCTCACACAGCCGATCAAAGGCACCCGCCAAACTTCTAGGAATCCGCGGCTGTTACGACGGGAAGGCCGATGGCGCCGTTGGGGATGGGTCGAAGGGGATCAGGTGTCCCTCGGAGGGCGACGCTTCTCTGCAGTCAGTCCGTCCGGCGCCAGCCGCCGACCTCCTCCGCCACCTCGAGCCATTACGCAGCCCGTCGTGTCCGCTGCTGGTATGGTCGCCTGTCGGCCTGCACACACAAACGCTCAAACGAACCCGTCTTCGCGCGCCGGTGGGGGGAAGGGGGGGGGGGGGGGAAGCGCGGCGCAAACCGCAGGGATGACTGCGGCTGCGTAGGGCACCGCGCGCAGCCTCTCCTCTTTAGCCGTCTGGCGGTCTTTGCACATCTGTCTTCTGCATCGCCCGCCGCCGTCTTCGCCGACATGTCTGGGCCAATAAATTTGAAGGCAGGGAAAATGTCTTGGGCACTGGTCGCCTGGTTAGTTCTTTTCAGCAATGCCGGGGCCTCCCGTATGCGGCCCTTCACACATGGCAACGTGCGTCTGCAGGACTGCGACCATAGGTCATGATTGATAATAAGGCCCCTGTTAAGAGCATGTCCAGTTCAGCATCCGGGCTTCACCTAGGTGGCGACTGCTTTTGACTTGCTGTATACTTTATGGCGCGTGCGCACACACACACACATATATGGAACAAGCATACTGACACTTCCTGTGAAGTATACTTATTTCATGTCATTGCGTGTCGATCATGGCAACTTTTTTGTCTGAGCCTTGCGGTCACATGTGGAACCTGTGTTGGTTGCTTTGTCGACATCTGCATGCTCAGTACTCATTCTTTGCGACTGCTGTACAATGTTTTCCATGCGAGCAACAAAATCTAAAGCCTTAGGAAATGTCGAGTCAGGCTTTGCAAAGAGCTACTGCTGGAGGTTTTATTATGTAGCCAGGCAGGAGCCTGTGACAGAGGATCAAGTCTAGTGGTAATAACAGAGTTGTTGGTGCAGCTGTAGTTGTAAACATGCCTACTGCCGTGGTTTCTGCAGTAGTTGCTTAAAAAGGCCGAAGGTACAGCTCAAATGCAATTTCCATTTACATAAGCCCTCATAGATTCTCTAGGAGACTAGCCATGATGCTGAAACATGATGTGACTGTAAACCTCAGACAGAGTTTGTTTGGAGTGACCAGGTTATGTCATATAGTTCACTTGGCCTGGCATTTTTGGCTGTGTGTGTGTATGGTAGATGTGGTTGTGTATGTATATAGTGTATATAATGTGTACTTATGCATGTTTGCATTATTTGTTTAATATTTGTGAAGTGAGTGACTACTTGTTTGCTTTGTGAATATTTGTATACATACATATTACACTTGTGGAGTTGTATCCATTCTCTGTGCAGTGATTTTTACTGGCTAACTGCTGTGATTCAGAGCTTCCCTATCCTTAGCATTCCCGTACCATTTGTGTTGTGTCTTTTATAGCCTCTTATAAGGAGATGCGAGCTTGTCAAGCCACCCATGAGGCAGGTTTTTCTCACCCCCCCCACCCCATGATGTGCTTGAGCGCATGATGCATATGTGCTAACAAAACACGCGTGTTGACCACCAAAAACCAAACTCTTGGGCAGCAGACCATAAGGGGGCTTTATGAGCACTGCCTAGCCAACAATGATGTCCTGAATCCTAGCAGTACAGGTAGATCATCTACCTGTACCCGCATCTTTCGGGTCAGCAGCCGGGCCCCATAACCACTGAGCCACCGCGGCGGCACCAAAGCAATGAAAGGGATTGTGTAGTATTTCATAAATAATCTGCACTCTCACCGAGCGCTCCAATGCAAAATACAAAGAGATGACATTGAAGTTGCACCGTACAATTAGACAAAAAAGTTTTTTTTCCCATAAAGAAATAAATGCCGAAAAACATTCAACCCCCCCCCCCCCCCCCCATGTTTACTCTGAAATAAAGACCGTAAAATGCACGGCCTAGTTATGCCTGAGCAACACCTCGGTTGGTCCCTTGATAGGGTATTCAGAAACCACGGCTAGGCTACGTAAACGCAGTGGGCAGTTTTTTCTCTTTTTAAACGATTGAAACGAGATATTTGTGATTGCACTGTCCTGGCAACTCAGTTTTGCTCACCTTTGTCATCAGCATGCCACATGTGGTCAACAGGTGTTATTCATTCTTCTTTTGTACCGAAAACAGCAAGCGCTACTGTGTTTTTATCGCTTTTCCAGTGCAGATGGCATTGTCTTGAAATAGGTGGCAACACAGGCGTAGTATGTAAGAAAAAAATAAAGCCTGTTTCAACTGTTCCCCCTGAACACAGGGCATTGTGTACCATTGTTCTACGAGCCCTACAAGGTTATAATTTGTTATGGCTTCTTTGCTCAGTCTTTTCTTTTCACAACTGCAGCAGAGTGAAATAAACGTGGTGCCAGACATACCGAATCTGTTTTCACTTCTCTTTATTGTGATGGTGATGCTACCACAAGGTGTGGAGGATACTCTCCCTCGCTGTAGTGGCCTAAAATATTCAGCATTTCGATCTGTAGGTGACGGCGCATGTTCCTTGGCAGAGTTTCTATGTAGGGTTTCAAGGAGAGCAAAAAATGCTCGTCGGCATCTGCTGGCTTGTGTGCCAGTAGTGCACTTCGCACAGATATGAGCCGTGCATTTACAGCATTGAGCTCTTCCTGGACTCTCTTTCGCTTTTTGGGCTGCGGCGGGCCATTCTGTGCAGTAACACACACAGATTGGCTCGCCGAGCCTTGCTCTTCATTAAGAGCCATAGGCTGAGAGTTGGTGGGCTGCGGCAAGTCAGGACTCAAAAAGATGTCCTCAAAAGAAGCGTCTGGTGTGAAGTCATCGGCCGCAGCTGGTGATCCTGGCCGTGCGTGGGCGTCTATGTCTTCATTCACCACCTCCATGCTGCTGTGTCCACTGCAGTATGGTCACATTAATCACTGAGAGAATGTAGTGATAGGCTTTGACAGCAGCACTGCAAATACAACTGTGGCTCTACTGATAACCATGTCTGCAAACCTGGCATTCACGAAATCAAAGCTGCAATGAAACTACAAACTAAACTGAGGCATCACAATGAACAGTTAGTGTAGTGGATGAAGAATATACCCTGAGAAGCAGTACATGCAACATCCATTTTTGCTGCGAAAACAGTACCTAAATGTTTCTTCTTAAAACTCTCACAAACACGTAAAATGGAACGCGGGTGGGAAAGTTGCACTGGAGTAATACTTACTGGCGAGCTTCCATTTGGTCCTTTAAGAACCGCATTCTTTCTAGGTGCACCCAGCACCTACTCTTCGGTAGGACTCCGGCGCCACTTCTTCTCTCCATTTCTATATCCTTAAGTTTTCGGCGGTATGTATCTTTTAAATTCCGCCATCCGCTTTGTACGGATTCTACTGTGGCTGAAAGTATATGAAAATTAGCTACAAATGAAGCCAATTATCTGAAATGAAGAATAAACGCTTTTCAACACATGCCAGAAATTGTTTAGTGTGTTCCCTAGTTGGTTGTGTAAAACAAAACGGGCAGAACTGCACTCCATTAAAAGCAAGGAACATGAACTAAAGAAGGACTGAGGATTGGGCGAGCTGGTGGTGATCCGTCGTATTAACAACCAGCGCTGAAAAACACAGACATGAACTAAGTATAGCTAAGAAACATTCCCATACCCGCTTCTTAGTTTTGGTGACTACTGGGATCCTTCGTATTTTGAATGAATATTCAGTCATATTCCCCCGTATGTGCCTTCCCGTAAGTGAGTGAAAATGCATACCACAAACAATGACAGCACATGCGAGACAAAACTAGGACGATTTTGTTTGAGCACATAAATGGTCGGAAATGAAACGGCGCTGCCGCAATGATTTCAGGTCCAAAATAATTCTGGTCACTCGAGTGCCTTTATAGCGTGCCGACATTTCACAGCACGCGACTATTTTTCCATTTCGCCACCATCGGAAACTGCAACACCAACTCGGAGGCATTTGTCTCGCGCTGAGCGGCAAAATATAACGTACTAAACCGGGTACAGGCGTGTGGTCCAGATTCGTGAACAAGGCCGGTCATCATTAGGTTTAGTGTTTCAATTTTCTTGTTTAAGGAATAGAAATTTAACTGAAATGACAGCCCACATATTTTGCACGTGGTTGACCACCGCAGTGTAAACAAAGGCCTGAAAAAAAATAGCGGAAAAGACGTCGTCGATACCTTTTTTCTGAGCAGCGCTCAGTATACTATGATTTACTGGCATTTTTATGTTCTCGTTAAACAAAGCAATGCGCAGTACCACTGTTTAAAATGCCGAGAATCCGCATAAGCAACTGCGTACCTATGCAGCGTGCACTGAACGTGCTGCTCGCGTCGACCATCCGAGGTCGTTTATTGTCGAACGAGGGGCGGCACAATCACTCGTGATCAGCACTTCGATGTTATAATTAACAACTTCACGTAGAGTAAGTAAGTACAGTAGAGTAAGTAACTAAAATAACAATGGTCGAAAAGAACTAGTACGCACCTGTGGGGTCGATTGATCGCATGGCATCCCGGATTTCTTCCCAAAGCACAGTTTTGTTGATATTCTTCCTATAATCATTGGATCTTACGTTCCACAGGAGTGGCCGCCTCGCCACTTCATCAATCAGATGCTCATTGAAAGACGCGCGCGTGGCTTCAAAAGAGCGATGAGCGGACATTTTCGATGATTCGATGTGCGCCCACGTGCGCGCGATGCAACCAAAACACACTTTGTGCTTGCCGCTCCCTCCGCTTCTGCCAACACGTGACCACACTTGACGTGACGTCACGATGCTTCCCATTGGTTAGTCGCAGCCCGACCACACCGACGCTGCGAAAAAATTCCAACCGGACGGAACTCGATCGCAAGCCGTCTGCGACTAGACCGACGGCCCTCCCCAGTCGCAGACCGACGGGATTCGCAGTGTCGCAGGCGAAAATCGCATGCATGTGAAACGGCCCTGACATGAAGCGCGATTTCACCCTCATTAGCGCGATTTCACGTTGGCCTGTGTCCAATGAGAGCCGAGCAAATAGATCTGATTAGTGCCTGTTTTCGGTTAGACAGCGATAATGTGTCGTCACGCACGTGCACAAAACTCGCGCCCTGCAGCTAGGGCGCGTATACTTGGGTAACGCCGCGCGCAGCGAAACCGAAATTATACAGGGGACTTACCAATTAATGGATGAATTAAGCTCCACGATTACTTCAATGACTGACGGAGTGGCGAATATAAAAGCCGTCTTCGAAGCGCGGACGTGCTTGCTGAAACGCCTGTGGTATAGTTCTGCAATCGTCGAAGTGCTAGAACAAAGAGAACCGGCGCCGACGGCGCGAAACCGGCGAGACTCCGAGAAGAGGGAGGGGCGAGGGTGAGGCAGCGAATGAAAGAGGGTTATGGTTGAGTCCAACCAATTGGGGGTGAGAGAGGACCGAGGGCGCGACCAATGCGCGGTTAGCGCGGCCGCGCTGAGATGAGAGAGCCGCCACCAGGAGCAGCACGGTTTCGCGCGGCAAATTTGAGAGCTTCGAGGACGCAGGCTGCGCAGACCTCGCTTAACTCAATAACGTTATTTCATTCATTCATTCAACAACCCCAACATTGAGATATTGCTTGTCTTCGTTATTTATACGCCTAATGTTGAGCAGGTCAAAGGTTTCATACCACTTACCATCCAAATACCTCAATTTCTGAGCGCGCAAAAAGACGCGTCGAGCAGACGACGCGGGGCGCACGCGCTCAGCTGCAAGGTCAAAGATGATCGCCAGCAGCGAATTTATGACAAGGTAAGCTCAAATTAACACAGAGGCTAATTAGCTGGAAGAGGTTAAAAAGCTTGACGACCATGTTCGAAGCGAAATTGAAATGAAAGTGTGGGAATTAGTGTTTTCGATCATGATCATGAAAGCCTGATCCTATAAAAAACCTCGCCACTCTTGGTTCCTGATAAGCATCACATTGCACTTCCGTGTGCAGAGCTACTGTAATGTGGATATAACCGCGGATCATTTCAATTCATATTCACGGTTTTTCACGTAACTTGAACCAAGGATTGAAGCAAGCGGCGCACTGGAGCTGGATGAAACCAACGGCGTACTTGTTTACCATCGTGTGGTGCTCCTAAGAGTTATTAAATTGCACATAATTAACTAATTACGTACAATTAATTGTGTACAATTTTTAATATTCACTTCACGGTCATATGCATTTCATTCAGTTCTATAGAGGGGGGGGGGGGTAAGAAAAGCGATAGTTTTATGTGGCAACGCATCTCCTAGCGTTAGGTGGCCCATTTTTCTGATATTTAAAGAAGGACCGCAGATTTGAATAAAACGTCACTACAGCGCTCGTGCACTACCACATACCAGCGCTACAAACCGTGTTTCGAAAGAACGAAACGTGCGCGCTGACCGTGCGCAATTATAGGCGCCCGCCGCTCAGTTCGACGGGCTGCTCAAATAAAGAAAACGGAGGCTTCTTGAAATACACGATTCCGCTGTTTTACCTTCCTTTTTTTGTTCTGTCTGTGTGACGGCTCAATAAAAACTCCACCTGAATTACCTGTCGGTGATCAACCTATCAGGAGGAGCAGACCACGGTGCGCGCTTAAATTTCCATGTTCCGGAAAACTGCGCTGACGCATTTTTAAGAATATATGCTGAAAGCGGCGTCAGCTGCTTACTTCGAGATGGTGAGCGCGCGCGTTTTGTTAATTCATAACACGTTTGGGAGTGCCGCAATAATAGGGTACCGCAAGAGCGCGTTGCCGGGTGTTTTTTTTTTTACATTTAGTGAGCTCTCATTAAATGCCGAAAAAAAAGTAACACGCAAGATGCGTTTCAAAAAAAAACTGCATCGCTCAATTGTTTCGGAACCTCCTCCTAAAGTGAATAATAACAGTTTGGCGTAACCAATCTTCGGTAATGAACTAATTAAGCTGAATTAAAAAATACTGCGAGAGTCACTGATACGTACACGACGGGTTGCGTCGATAGTCTCACCCAGCCCCGGTGCACCGCTTTCTTTGAAGAATATGTTCAGTTGCAATTGAAACACCCTGTACATGCTGCTATATAAGGATGAGACAGTTCGGTATTAATAAATAGTCCACACAGCAGCAAGCCGAGCAACTCAATTGAGAGAACTGGCCTGACTCGCTTTGGGACGTACGTTAGTTTAACTCCATAATGAAAACAAAAAAAATTCACAGCAGCAGACATGAGAGTGAAAGGGTAGTGGTGTTAGCAGAGGTGTGCTTTCACTTGAGACAGTCGTGTGCCACAGATGGTTAATGCCAAGCCACTTGGAAAATTGAGTGCCTCACTTAATTACCAACGATTAGCATCTTGTACAGCTGGAATATAAGACTGGAATTTCAGGTTAATTCAGTGCAGACAACTGACATATTGAGTACCTAAGAGAATTGGTCATGGCTTTGCATGAATCCGTGGCAGTACGCCGAAATAGTAACTGCCAGCTAGATGGCTGTTATGCCTTTTTTCAATTACTTCAGCACTTGCACGTTTTCTTGGAGTGTTCTTGAGTGAGATGTCGTAAAGAAGTCTTTTGAAAACGTCTTGAAAAACACGTCTTCGATACGTTTTGATTAAGCTCAAGCTAAGTGAAGATGTGTGTAGCCGTTTCGAGACGTTTTTAAGAGGTTGTGTGTTTCGTGGGAATCCACAGTGATTGCACACGCATGTAAGCTCTACGCTTGTCATGCTGTAGGAATTAAAAAAAGTTATCAACAAGCTCTACAGACCGCCCTGAATTGTGTAATCAGGACATGCAAACAAACACAAAACGTAACATGGACCGAGGTGCTTAAAGAAATGGCTTGGGAACGTTGTTACTTACCGTTTTGGCAATGACTCTCTCGACCAGGTGGTACATCAAAACTTCAGCAGAAGAAAGTCAATGGACGCAGGGAACTGGCTAACCAGATGCAGCTGATGACAGACAGTAGCGAGACAGCCAGGTCCTGAGGAGCTTAAAGGATGTGGGAGACGAGGGCAAGGTGTATGGGGGGCGATGGCGGTTACATGGAACTGGCTAAGGGAAAATCTTCCTTCATTGGCACCGCCGAAGATGCAAGGGATCTAAATCTAGCTCAGAACGATCTGCCATGGCTCCGGACCCTGGTTTTAAAGACCTAGAAACCCGGCCCACCTCTTGCATCGCCCAATCAACAGCAAACTAACCCATCATTGGTTTACAAACTTCATGGCGCGCCCTCCAATTTCGGCAAGGTTGAAACCCTCTCCCTGAAATACACAGCACATCTAAATTGCTATAAGAAAATGTAATTCCGGGAATGAACCCTCGAAATGCTTGGGCCAACAGGTTTAGGTGCCACGCCCCATTCTTCCACAGCATTACTCAAGCTCTCTCCCTTAAAAAGTAAAAAGAGAAACATATGAAAATACATCAAAACATTCCCATGCGGCTCCCAGCTTTACGCCAATTACCGATATTCAACCGATCGCTACCGCTGCGAGTAGTAGACTACTCGTCTTCGGGACGACTGTTGACAGGCGTCCCCGCAAAATCTGGAAAGAGGCGCCAGCCTGCCGTTGCTGCCTCTGAACACGCTTCAGCGTTTCGTTAAGCAGGCCCGCTTCTCGGGACCCGTTGGTATGCCCCATCCTCTGACTTCGACGCCGTCGCGGCTTAGACGCGGCGTCTGCTTGCCGCGTCCGCGCTGACCATGCGCTATGCTACGCTATCACTGCGGTGGTTTCCTTAGACGGGCGAAGGGGGGCGGGCGGTTTCGGGAAAACGTGTTGGCTCCTTTCTTCTGGCTCGGTCTTTGCCTTCGCCGGTCTACGCCCGCTTGCCTCGCCATGCACGCTTCCTGCTGACGGGGATTAACAGGGAAATCGCCGCATCTCGGCGCCGGGCTGTCGACAATCCCTCGGATGGTTCGAACCTCGGCTTTTTAAGCCTTCGTGTTGAAGACATCCGGGTCAGTGGCTGCAAACCATGGATGTAAGAAGCGGGAAGTGTCCCCAGGGAGCGATTAACATTCTTCCCTGTCTGTTGGATGTGCCACGACTCAAGTAGAAGCCTCCTGTGCGGGTTAGCTTCGGTTTCGAGTACATTAGTGCCGTCAACGTCCATTCGGTGGTCGCATGCCTCGCAGTGTTCGGCCGCAGCGCTGCGGTCACGGTTCATTTGTCGGACGTCCGCTTTGTGTTGCCTCATTATTTCGGCGAAGTTCTTCGTTTCCCCTATGTACGATTCCGGGAAGACCGAGCAGGACATTTGGTATACAACCTCTTGGGCCCTTTCTTTTGGGTGACGGCCGTTTTGGGGGGGGGGGGGGGACAAGGCGTCCGATGGTGGTAGTCGTAAAGCCACTCAATAGACTGTGCGTTGTTAGCGCCCTTCTTTACCGAGAATGCGTGCCAGCGTCTCGCTCACGCCTTTCACGTATGGAATGCAAAACGTTTCCACTTCTGGCGTGTGTTTCTTCCATGCACATGCACATGTGTTCGCCCCGGCTAAACCATTCTTATTTTCTGAGAATTGAAAATTGTCCACCCACCCCTTCCACCAATGCAGACACCTTTGCTGCGCCTTCGAAGCTGATTTCCCGGACTTGGCCGAATCACCTTTGACTAGGGAACAGTAGCACCGTTAGTGCGTGCCTTTCAGTGTCACTTTGTACAGCGCCCAGAAAAAAAGCCTAACTAAGCCTGTCCTAGCACAGAAATACTTCAGTGGTTTTGAAAGCCGCAGTCGTGATAACGTTTGCCGTAAATGAGAGGTTTTTTTTTTAGTTTTAAATGTCTTTCATTGTGCCGCAGCCAAATTTGCGTTGGTTTTTGTCTTTTGCTAACCGATAGTATGTCTGTGTATTTTCAAACAACTATATTGACGGGATCATAGCATGCAGCGTGCCCTTGCCATCCGCACTTTCGTACGCGCTGTTTTTGTGAAGATGTTTAGGATCACCAAATAATTCTACACATGCTGGAAATATATCTTCCAGTCCTACAGCATCGCCATCGTGGAGAGACATGCTGCAGCGAAGACTACACCACACACATGCAGCACCAACTTCCTTTTATTACAAGAGTGCCGTATAAAGATTAGGCTTTTCCATAAAAATCATGGGAGTCATGGACGATTAACAGAAAATCAACAGCTCAGCAGATACAAATCAACATAAAGACAAACTTTCGGTTAAAGTTATGCACACATGAGAAGACCCGTAACTGTCACAGCTAAGTACACTTAGCCTGTGAATATGCAGCATTAAGAAGACAAAAAGAAATAGTTACGAACAATAAACGACTCAAACAAAGCATGCTCTTAGCAAACGCCCGGGAAGATGCCCGGCGCGCCAAAGAAAAGCGCGGTGATAAAGTAGAAGCTTCAAGGCACAGCCGTGCCATAAAACTAAGAGAAACGCGCAATAACAAATACCAAGCCCAAATAATGCATAAAATAGAACCGAAGCGGAAAACGTAAGAACCAAAAAACGTTACTGGTTACATGTCTTTCTGGTCGGTGCTTACGGTTTAGTATACGCGTACATTCCTACTAAATCTGAAAGAAGCGAAAAACGCTTTCTTTTATTGGTTTCCTTCCCAGTACCCACCTGTGATCAAAACGGTTACTATGAACTATTTCAATATATTTAAATGGCTTGCTTGCTGATGCTAACTGGAGATGTAATTCTTCCCCAAGGGCCTACCACCCGCTCCGAGTCTTCACTCTTACAGATGAAATCATTTCAACTGCAACAGGTAATTTTAGTCGGCTCTTGATCAAATAAAATTCACGTCGTGATAACATAGTTTTCCTTGACTCTCTGAGTCGAAACATTCCTGCAAGAAACTCAAATATACTGAAAGCTCTAATAATTTGTTTTTCCCTTTTTCCGCTGAACACATTCAGGTTGTCAGGGCTCAGATGCAACCACGTCCTAATGAACTACGCTCAGTAATAGGTCAATTATAGAACTTTAAAATAAGAAAAATGTCACCGCTACGTCAGCAGTTCATTTCGATAGCATCATACGTGACGACAACTCATCCGCGAATCGTTCAGCTCGAAAAGAAACTAACTTCGCTTGCTTCGTTTTCAGCCTCGTCAAAACTAGATTTACAACAAGCCTCGTTACACCTAGCCTCGTTACAACTAGGAATACAGCATATATATCTATCGTTCATAAGGATCAGGTAATTAAGGTACGTTGTTAGGAGAGCGTGAGGGGCGATGGCCGCTCAAACCATCCGCTTCTTCCTTTTCACCACCGCTAGCAGTGTGACGTTCCTTGTGTGTGCTACGAGCGTCCGCGTTCGACGGCGCGGCGTAGACGGAGCCCCCAGTGGCGGCGAAAGCACAACCGGACCCCCTTTCATGTTTCTACTGTATAGACGCTTTACAGCGCCGTATCATGGGGGCTGCCATCTTTGGTCACGTGAGCACGCCGCCATTGCACGCCTCCTGACTGCTCCGAGCGCGCCTCGTCGCGAGGGCTGCCGCGTCTGATGGTTCGGTTCCAACAGGCTGTGTTTCGGCTGATACGGTTGTAAAATAGTGGGAAGGAGACAGTATGGTTTGTCCAAAGATTCGAAGGACACGTGAGAACTCTAATTTGATCTCTTGTGGCCTTGAAAACGGTGTCCGGTTTCATAGCCAGCCGATGGATGGATTTCCTGATACTTGTCTTTGCGTCCGCAGAAGGCTTTGCTGAATGTTTTTTTATTGTTATTATCTTAAACGGCAAGGTTTAATGCTTCTGCGGCAGCGCAGGTCGTTGTAGTATTCTGTACATGCACGCAGACACCGCTCTAAAACGCTCGCATGCACATCGTACGCATTTGTTTGCAGCCTGTTAACGGTGCTTAGGAAACCGAAAATATTTTCTATTGGTTTGTTAAGCACACAAAGGTGACAAAAATAAATAGACACACAAATGTTAACTACCATGTATAGCAGTACCATTCATCAAGCAGCCTTCACAATCTGGCGCGCAATCGTTTCGAAGGATTCCGCGATATAATTGTTATAACGCGCACAGCAACGCATTCACACTACACGAAGTTCATAATTATGTCAGTCTCACATATGAAATTGCGGTACGCTCCACTCTCGATACGCGGACATGAAAATGCTCGAGGTCTCGTTGGTGGTAAGTAATCAGCTTCTCTCTGAGCGCTGGCCTGGGGGTAACTTTTAGTGGCTGTCTCGCATGGACCGCGAGGAAGTGGCAATCATCCAGTCCAGCAGCCGTAACGCAAATGCTGTATTCCGAATCTGGTCATCGAAAAGCGCTCTACTTGGAGCGAAGTTCAAGAGTAGCACCAAGACGGCATACAATACACGGACGGTAAGCGTTGTCCGTTCGTACGGCTGCGCAGCGCACGATCTACAGTAGCGGCATGTAGGAGCATAAGTCGTCCTTCTTTTCCGTACCTGATCTGGCCTCCGGCGCTGCTGTTACTACAATTGCCGAACACCTTAACTTACGAGCAATGGGGCCTCACTACACACGTAGTCGCAACTGCACAGCAACTGAAAGCACGAAGTGACGGTTTCGGTGGCGGAACACTTTGATCATGAAGCAATGTTGCGCACTTACCCTCGCAGATTTTCCAAGATCGTAACCTTTCTTTCTATATTGGCCATCTAGCACTGGCGGACGTGTTTGTCGCGTTCGCCCGTTCGGAAATGATGCATTGCAAACGGGCGCGAACAGGGGCAGTACTTCCTTGTGCAGTACGGTTCCGTGAGGCTCGCAAACGATCGCATCCTGCACCTTTAACTCTCTGTCGCAATTCTTGCAATCCACAATAAAGCACGTATTTCCTCTGCCTTTCCCCATCTTCGCAGAAAGAACACTTCGGCAGCCACCCGCGATATTTCCATTACTGAATCGAGGCGTACACTCCGGCGACTTACGAGGTCCGTAATGGCGCCGTGTTCCGAGCGCGTCTGTGGCGCCATCTGGTCTCAAACGGAAGAACTGCGCGCTGTAAACGGTCTTATTGGCTGCAAGCAACTTGAGTGGGATTGCTTTCGGGCCTGCCGCCGTGGACCGCACGGAGACGACCAGAACGAAGGGGTTTAAGCACAACCGGACCCCCTTTCCATAGTGTCGGCACGAGACGAACGCCGCGGGGAGACGGGCGTTATCTTCCCCAATTGCCGTGGCCGTTCCAGGGCGGCCTCGTTTCGGCGGGCCTGGCCCCGTGGCAAGACGGCGGGCATCATCAATCAACCCTCCCGAGCACATCCCAGGACAAGGGACCACTTTCCCGGCCTTTTAGTGACCTCGCGTTCCGGCCTTGAGGGGAGAGTGTCATTTGATGGAGAACGGAGGCCGGTGACCCGCGGGAACCGACAGCGGGCCAGAGCGCGCCTTACCACAGCCGACGCTATGCGCTACCTCGACGACAACCTTCTTTCCCTCGGACTCAACACGTGAGGGGGGCGAGACCATAAGTGCGGTGGTGTGTTTGTGCGCCCAAGTGAAAGCCCTAGGCCCCCCCCCATTTTGGCGTGGGCGTCCTCACACTAGGGAGTGTGGGGATAAGAGGATACAAAAATCGACAAGGAGTACCGAAGAACGGACGCTCGGGACGACATCGTTCGCCCAGGGGGCCTTCAGCGCCGAAGCCCGACGGCGTGCAGCTTCTGCCAGCAACCGTTCGAGCTCAACTCCGGAGCCCCTCCATCGTCTCCATGAAGTCGTCGGCACGTAAGCTCGGACGCCCCAGCCTCTGATGTATAATCTTAATCATGTGTAATTATTGAATATATCTGTTTGTTTAAACTGAGCCATACGGTGTCTCTTTGCCTCTCCGTCCCGTGTGGACCTGCGCATTATGGGGGGTCATCACAGCAGCATGCTCTATCAATGCAGCTCTAATCATTCATGCTATAGATACGTTCTCACCTCAAGTCGTAGCCATGCCCGTACGCGAATTTCTACAAATGCTTTCTTTGAGCTGTCCTTCGGGCTGTCTAAAATTATTCCATCGGCAGCTATAAGTGCGCAAAGAGGAAACCAGTCCGGTGGAAAGTCGCTTCTCTCATAAAAGTCCTAAGTTGTACCCTGTGATGGTACACAAATGAGACTATCGCCGCCCGCGAACACGCTTCGTAATAAACTGCCCCGCACTCTGTACGTTGCAGAGCGTCGTCTTCGTCAACTTCCATCTGCTCCGTACCGCGGCACTGCCCGCTCATCGTTGTCTTCTACATGCATCACAAATCTGTGCTTTCGCAATGATTGGGATGTAAACAATCACTGTAGATTTTTCTTGTCAGCGTAGCGTGGACATCGCCAGGCGTTTCGAATTATCGCTTAGCATAAAATAATTTCCAAACGTTTGCTATCTTTTGCTGACTTTTGAAACGATCTTCATGTCAACATTAAGTTTGGCGGCTTTCTTCATTTCCCGAGTACTTTTTCGATGAATTTCATTAATCCAACGCTATGTACAATGCTGAGCCAGGTTTATTTTATCGTTTTATCTATCGAGCGCAACCGCTTCTATGCCTGTGTTCTGTATTCACATTTTTACAGCTAACCAACCTACAAGATTTCACACACTGCCTCAGACAGAAACAGTAATTTAACTTCGTCTAAACCTAAGCTAATTAAATAGCACTTCGTGCTTGCGAGGCATGCGTCACCGCTTTTTACTTAACCTGGCCAAATGGCGCTTGCTTTAGACTTTTTAAGGGAATCGCTTTGGGATCGGTGGTGGCTGGCAATATGCACGGCAGACACCGCTAATGTGGTGGTCTGTCCTGGAAATCCCACTTAGACTTGACGCTGTACAAAATGTCTCGCCTCGATCGACCTCACATGTCATGCTATGTGTAAGGTCGCATGCGACGTGCCACCACACGGGTGATGTGCCGTGTCTGCACGCAGTCACGCCTGATTGGACTGGGCGACACTCTTTCAATGCTAGAATTCCCATTGAAATAGCTCTAGCTATGCAACAAGTACCTTTTCAAATAAATTTTACCTTTAAATCTGACGTTTTGGAAGTAGTTTCATCGCTCTGTGGCTGTAACAACAGACAGCACATGGCGCAGCAGTCAATGGATAGATAAGAGGCCAGAGGGAGTGAATACCGGAGGTGATACGGGTGATAGATAGTTGGGAAGGGAGGGAGAAAGAAATAGGGCATATTGGTTGCGAGGCTTGTTTTTTCACTTTTGTCAGAGGCGCGGGGTGGTCAATTATAGTTAGGGGTCGTGAGGGAGCCTCGAAGGAATGGTTGTGCACGCGCTGTAACAGCAAGTTTTTCTTCTTTGTTAGAGGCATGTTTTTGGGTTTTGTCGTGCTGTTCAGGTAGCAGCATTTGACGTCACTCCGCCAGTAAGAAAACATTGCACCACCTTTCGGGGCTTTCTTAAGATTCAGTACATAATAGCAGCTCAGCATTTCATGAGCTTTGTCATGTAGGCATTATTTGAACGTGAGGGGTTAAATTTTAAACGGAACAGAGTAATTTTATCCAACGAGTTGTTTTCACAGCATTGCCATACAAACTAAAGTTTATTGCTGCCATTATTCAAATCACCCTGGGGCCGCCTCGGTGGCTCAGTGGTTATGGTGCTCGGCAGCTGGCCCGAAAAACGCGGCTTCGATCCCGTCCACGCTGGTCGCACTTCGATAGAGGAGAAATTCTAGAGGCCCTTGTGCTGTGCAATGCCAGTGCACGTGAAAGAATACCAGATGCTCGAAAAAATCCGGAGCTCTCCACTACGACGTCCCTCATAGCCTGAGTCGCTTTGGGACGTTAAACCTCGTAAAACCAAACGAGTGAATCCCCCCACAATAACGACCAAAATAAAGTTATGGTCTGATACATATTTCCTTGTTCTGTTGTGCGAAAAACTTTTTTTGACTGTCGACATTTTGTTCACTGAAGAGAGCTAGGTCGGGCTGGTTGGTGAATCTTGACGCAAACGACTGGACAGCATCAACAGTACGGAAGAGAATACAGACACCATCGCATGTGTATGTGTTCTTCTTTTCTGTCCCGTCTGTTAGCGCATTTCAGTCGTTACCAGCAACATGTATTTTTTCTTTGCCTATATTCATAATAATTCGAAACTATTCAGTTCGCAGGCAAGAATGCGATACTCGCACACCCTATAAGGTTCTCGCTCTGAAAGAACAAAAGTCACTGGCTTTTTTCCTCCTCTCTTAGTCTGTCCAACAGCCATTTCTCAGGCGCCAATACACGCCGCGAAGGCGGGCCAAGACCATGTGGATTGAGTACTGAGGAGAACAGAACGGCGTCAGAGGCATGTAGTAGTAGTGGTGGTTTTATTGAAATAATGACGAAAAGGAAGGAAAATATTTTTGCTAGCACCTGAGCTGGGGCAGCGGATAGCAGGATAGCAGGCAGAATGGGGAAATGAAATGAAAGAGGTAGAAAAAACTGTGTTATACTCTGGTGCTTCTTTGTGCGGACGGAAAGAATTTCGAGGCGTGAAGAAAAGAGGTTGAGGGGCGCTGAACGGACAACTTAAACCGCGAAGAGAAGTTCTGGGAACCTGGAAGAGCTGCAAGCCATGAAGAAAAGTCCCCCGAGAGCGCCGCTGTACTCCGACTGCCGTTAACCGGACCCTGCTTCCAACACGTGCTCGAGCGCCCGTGAGCTGGCGCCGATGTATTTGGACGGCGTCTCCAGCAGTGGGCATACGTAGACCGGTTCTGTCGTATGTTAAGAGCGCCGACTTTGGGCGCGTGCACCCAAAAACGGCCCTTGGAGCACACTTGCAGAATATCGAGCGTCCTCTACAGTTTGCCAGCCAAAAACCCTCGTTTACAGACGGCAATCTCGCATTCTTGTACGAAAAATGAGTTTGGAGAGGTCCCTTTATCTGTATGAGAGAGTAGACGTTGAAAGGATGTGAGGAGCGGGTCGAGATAGGTACTCGTCAAGAGAATTCGGTCATTCTAGCTCTTAGAGGTGGCGCGGCGGTAGTACGGTACTGCGGACGAGGCGGTGATGGCGCCGATGCCATAGCGTGAGTCTTTATGGAAGCAAAGCGGCTTCTTTAAAAATCACACCAAAGGTGTCACAACGTAGAGTCTAGATAAGCAGCAGTAAATGATTCTTGGTCATTAATACGATCCTATGCTTGAGTTTGGCTGCTTTACAGGCTAGAAATAAATCTTTATCAATATTCGCATGGAATCGCTAGTTCGCAAGTGCCGCGCGCGCAAAAACCGCGTCGTTGAAACTTGCGAACTTAGCATGGTGAAGTGCGATGAACACTTTGAAGCGTAATTATTTTGCGCATTCACTTTCTTTTTCTTTCGGCACTTATCCGAAAGCGTAAATAAACTACTTTAATGACCCAGACAGTCTAACGCTATGTTTCGTGCCTACACGAGTGCGGCCCTTACCCGCGTAAATGCGGTATGTGTATTTATTGTGTGCTGGCCTTATAAGGATACCATTGAAAAAAAAAAATCAGCAGTTGGTAACAATGGCCATTCCGCAGCGTAATATTACAGCAGTGATCAAAATCAACTTTTTAATGTTGGACTGCATCAAACAGCCAGAAACATCAAAATCCTTGAGCCTACAATTTCGACGTTGATTGACTGCTTGTTTAGGTAAACAGAAAAGTTTTACAAGTGGTCTACATTTTCTCGCGGAGGAATTCTGTTCGGTGGCCCTGAATGTGCGCGTAGCTTTACTGCAGACTAATTTCCGACTATATATAGTCCATCTGCAGCGTACGTTGGTCGCATATATGCGGTAAAAGAAGAGGCAATGTAGCTGTTGTTTGAAGCGGCAGCCAGGGGGTCATTCGAGCTTTATAGTACAGTCGAAGTTAGCGCTGAAAATGTGTTTTTGACTGGCGGGGGAAAACGCTGTGATCGAGTGAGCAGACGACGATTGCCAAGCGTTCACAATTATACAACCACTTTACGCATTATATCCGAGAAATATATGTACATTGTGAAGTTCTTGCCATTCATGTCGCTCTTTAGCAGTCACGTCGTGGCCAGAAAGCCGTGTTTAATCTAGACCAGAATGGACTGAAGCTCGATGAAAAATGTGTTTGCTGCTAACGGCCACCTTAAAATATTACCATATACACCATACTATAGCTAAGTGTTCAAGCACTGCACTGCTTTCATGCAGCTGTAATAGGCTATGTTGGCAGCATGAACAAAACTCCTAACAGGAATGCGTTGACGACATGGTGTCGTGGTGGTGTTGACGACATGGTGTTAATCAGCAACGAGTATGTTGCTGATTAACAGACGGGTCATTAGGCTGAAACTCGTTACCAACCTGCAGAATGAACTTAATCACTGCTTTTTGAACACATTACATGTTGGCAGAAACAACATGTTTGCTATTTGGACTGTTCGCAAATTGTAGAATAACAGAATATGCTCATTTTTGACGCGTATCTTAGGCTCCAAACCACTGCGAGTGCACGCGCCGCGCAGAGTGATCACCGGCTCGCCGCTTCAGGAAGAGCCCGCTCTGCGCCCCCACCGTCGCTGAAACGATCGAAAACATCATTGTAACCTTTCGACAACTTCTTTTTTACAGCTGGCGGCGACCGTCGGGGCTTCATGTTCCCGCAGGATAGGAGGCAGCCCCCCTCACCTTTTCGAAACAGAATACAGTGGAGGACGACTGACTCATCTCTCCTCATTCTAACCCCGTTAGTCAGCAGAGCAGGAAGTGAAAACGCGGTTTGCTAACGTGGGTTGTTGGAAGAAACCTTCCTTTAAGCCAGCAATTCTGCAAGTTGTCCATTCACTTCTGAGAAAATGAATGCTGCACGTCAAGAGTACCCTGTCAATAGTTCTTTGTGTTTGGTTGGCCTAGGGTGCAGTGACGCGAGGCAAAGATCATGTGAACCAGCTGTCTTTGAAAAGGAGTTGGTTGGTTGGTGTTTCGGGAAAGGAAATGACGCAGTATCTGTCTCGCATATCGGCGGACACCTGAACCGCGCCCTAAGGGAAGGGGTAAAGGAGGAAGTGAAAGAAGAAAGGAAGAAAGAGGTGCCGTAGTGGAGGGCTCCGGAATAATTTCGACCACCTGGGGATCTTTAACGTGCGCTGACATCGCACAGCACACGGGCGCCTTAGCGTTTTTCCTCCATAAAAAAGAGTTGTCCGCATTTTCAGTGCACGCGCTCACGCTTCCCCGCTGAGAGGTTTACGAGCATAGTGACATCACGAGTAAAAGAATAGTGACGCCATGCGTACTCAAAGCAATATGAAAATAAATGGCAATAAAGAATGAGATATCTGGCGTTCTGCGGTGGTAACCGTGTCTCGTGATTTTTGTGCTCTACTTTGCGTTTTTTTTTTAATTTTGATATGGTGGCATTGGAGACTCAATGCACCGTGCTCGACGCTTTTCGTCGCCAGAAAATCTCTCGAGAAATGGACAGTTTGTTGCATTCTATTCGTTTCTTGCCACACAAGACGAAAACACGTGGTTTTTGAAGCTTTCACCAATTATGTGGTCGCGGAAATGTCTCGCGCGTTCACAATGGTCGGTTTTATTTCGTACAGTACACAGGCCATAACAACACAGTGCACTCACGTTGCATGACAAGGAACGAAGTAAAGGATCTAAAGTCCCACCTCGATGGACACATCCTACGCGTACCGGCGGAGCGCCTACGCGCACGGGCGTACGCTGGATCGTG
This sequence comes from Amblyomma americanum, assembly GCF_052857255.1. NCBI lineage: Eukaryota > Metazoa > Arthropoda > Arachnida > Ixodida > Ixodidae > Amblyomma > Amblyomma americanum. The sequence goes on from NC_135502.1 coordinate 201,727,594, forward strand.
TCTGCGCATGCGCAAAGCGCGATGCGCGCGCTGCATAGATATCTGTACATGTCAGATATCCGCGCCTGAGCGCGGGCGCCTGCGCGCGCATCCGAAGCGGGGTCCGGTTTACAACATTAGGAAAACTGCGGGGGCTCTCGGGACTCTTTTCTTCATGGCTTGAAGCCCTTTCAGTTTCCTGGAACTTTCCTTCGCGGTTTAAGTGGTCCTTTCAGCTCCCCCCAAATCCCCTTTCTTCACGCTTGAAATTATTTCAGGCTCGTGGGGGAACGCGCCAGCACTAAAGAGCATGGAGGTAGATGCCTTTTTTCGACGCTCGTCGCTGCCCATCGAGTTGGGGCTTAAGGAAAACATTTCCAACGCGCTGCCTTTTTCAGTGAGTGAGCAGATGAGAGCCACGGCCACTCGGTGATGCGGTTCCATCGAGTGGCCGCATTGGTACCAACCGTTGCCTCCACTAGCTGGTAGAACAGCGGGCTAACGGGGGTCGCATTTTTCATTGCAGCACTGAGGCTTCAATTTTGGATTTCGACGTGGCCTCTTTGTATGTCTGAAATTTACTTGACCTGAAATAAAATAATCGAAAATGTTTTACGGCCGCGAGTGAGTTTCGAACCCGAGGCGGCGAGAACGCATACGTTTTGCTGGTTACTGCGTTAAGCGTGGCCCGCATGGAGCGTTTTTCCGGGCGATTCGCCGGCGTCGGCGGCAGCGGAGCGCTTTTTTGCCGCCGTCGACTGCCACACCGCCGCAGCCGAACATTCTGCGTCATAAAATACCAGTCTCTTGCGCTGTATTTTGGATATCGTCGTCTTCATCAGCTGCATCTATGCGCAACGGAACCGAACACTGAAACAGCACTGAAAACCTAGTTCCAAACTCCTAGTTGCAACTGGCGTAACCATGCTAACTCGTCCGAAATTGATTTTGGTGGCACTGTCTACCTGTGCCATGCGCTGTGCTTTTAACAAGGCTGGTGGAATTCCTTAGTTTGGCGGAAGGCAGTAAAGAATCTTCTGCAGAAATTCTGATGTCTTTTTTGGGAGATTTTTGTCTGCGTGTGGAGAAACCCTTTGCCAGGACTGACACATTAGCGGTTGTAAGTTTTTTTTTTGTGACAGCCTGGAGGCAAGAGTGCGTCCATGACCTTTCCGAGCCGTTTTCGCAGACGCGCCGACTATGTCGTGCAGCTCGTGCTTCGCACCATAGGGAACAGAAACATAGCGCATCCAAAAAGCAACCATGGACTGCGCTCCACGATTCGAGGAAAAGTAAAAGGAGAAAAAACAAGAAAGGCAGGCAAAGGCACAGCAGGAGACCCCTCCCCACTGTCCTTTTCTTCCTCCCTCTTACCACCCTGCTACCGGCTGCCCGTGTAGCTCTTGAAAAAGAATTTCTCCGTACCTATGCACCTGCTCAAATCATCCTTGGCCCTTTCCGTTACCGGCTCTCCACGTTCTTCATCCGTTTGATGCTGCGTGTTGTGCGTCTTGTTCCCGTAGCCTTTTTGGGAGGAACAGTGCTGAAAATTGTGCCCTAAGGGTAGGGTGGAATTCAAGCAAGTTTTGGTTAAGACGATTCCCAATTCTTGCATATTTGTTTTTAAATCAGCGACAACAGCAATGACACATCGCTTTGAGCATGCGGCTCGAGGACGGTGTGTGATTCGTTCCGCAGTGTCGCCGTGTACCCACTGATTTCCAATGGGTAGAAGTTTTCTCGAAGCCTGGCGCTTGGTTTCTTTGAGTTGAAGTGCTCGGAAAATGGTCTTCCACCTAACGTTGTGTTGAAGAAAACACTTCAACCCATTGCGCTTGGTGCGAGGTTGCCAGTGCGCCATTAAAACTCATCATCAGCAAAAGAAAACATTTCTAGGCCATGGATACCCAAGATTCTTCACTCGATGTATCATCTAAAACTGAAAAGCATGCAACGAAAACAACTCGATATGCTTATGCTAAGGACACGCTGGTGGCAAAAACGCGTATGCAGTTAGTGCGTAAAGGGTGTCTGCGAAACCTTGGCCAGTGTTCTCAGAAAGGAAGGGATGCAAACTACACACAAGCCGGACATCATTATCGGAGGCCTCCTGTGCCACTTCAAAGACAGTCATCCCACCCCAAAAAAGGCCTAGAGGCGCCAACTCGAATGGCCCTTTCTGGGCGTACGCGCTCAGCGTCCGCGCTCTTAGCGTAAGCCGAAACCGGTCTGCGCATGCGCACTGCAGGAGACGCCAGCAAGCCTAGGTGAGGCGTCCGTGCTAGATGTCGGCATCAGCGCGCGGGCGCTCGTGTACGCGTTGGAAGGGGGGTCCGGTTTATAACAATGGAAGGATCGCCGGGCTCTCGGTGGCTCTTTTCTTCACGGCTTGAAGCTATTTCAGGTTCCCCGAACTTTTCTTCGCGGTTTAAGTTGTTCTTTCATCGCCCCAAACCCTTTCTCTCCACGGCTTGAAATTCTCTCCACGGCTTGAAATTCTCGCCGTCCGCTCGACAGGGGAAGGGAGCCAGCACCAGGAACGTGGAGATGCATGGCACATTTAAAAGTCGCTGGATCGTTCCGTGGAAACGGCTCCCTCTTCTGACTCCCGCGGTTTGTGCGCTTAAAAAGCCGCGCTAACTCCCCGGGAGTCACACATCCAATAAGTAGTAGTTTGCCAACAGCTTCAGAGGCAACAACTGACGAGAATACAAAAAGGAAGCTAAAAATGTTGCCGGCCCAGCGATTGCTATCTAATCCCTCAAGCACTGGAACTGCAATCGGTGGAATTAAAAGCAAAGAGAGAGGATAGCGAAAAGTAGATAGGAGAGCGGCAGAAAAAAAAAAAAAACGAGGGTAGGTTGGAACTTATGCAAAAAAAAAATATATGTTCGCGCCACTCGTGCGAAAGTGCTTATGGGTATTGTTGCACATATTCGCAGCACGGTAAATTCACTGCATATTCAGGGCCGCGAGCATGTAGCGTCCTGTCGCTAATGAATCGCGCTAGCGGCGCATTGCACAAACGGGTTGGGTGGAGCGCCGAGTCACCGTACTGGAGAAAACCAGTAATCTTTTAAACATCGTGTTATCCGACAATAACTTCTGTTCATTTCTTAGCAGATTTAAATTATAATCAAGAACATTTAACTAGAGTTTGACTCTTGATTGCTGCTCTGGGTAACGGCGTAGTTACTGGCTTGCCGAACTGATGGCACACTCTTCAGAATAGTTCCCAGCATGCCACTCTATGAAGTCTTCGTTAGCGGTTCATCCTTCACGTACATCTTTGACAGAATTGCCGAAACTAGCATCGATTACAGCAATGGTAAACGCCTTCTCGACGGCGAACGATCGAATCGTGAGAAGCACTTTACCAACCTAGACAAAAATGTGAACTACCACACTACTAATTGTTTGTTACATTGGACAAATAACCTACTGGCATAAAACGCAGCATCAGGTTTGCCGCCTCTTATGTGCAACACATGCAACATTCACTTCAACGCATCCTTGCTGCACTTGCACCACATCGACAAAAGATTGGAAGAGCTTTCTGCTATTGAGGCTAATAACATGAGTGTTGAAATGTAGACATTAAGACACGATTTTACAATTTTGAATGCACAGTGCAAGAACCATATACAAGTATCGGTGAGTGAGCTCTAAGTATGAGCGTCCGGGAATTACAAATTTCACTGCTTGAACGAAAGTACCTAGAAGCTTCATTGCTTTGCACTGTTATTGCGTACGCAATTCCACTATCACCTATGCCGGTGTGGTCACTGTACGCGCTTAATGAAAAATGTACCTGTCAAGCAAAAGAGTCTTCTTATAATTTCCTCTATATACCTCATAGAAGGCACACGCTTTCTTGTAGCATTTTATGTAGCAGCCCATGGCCATAGCCTCCCTCCGATGGGGGCACTTTTGATAAAACTGCGCATTCGTACGGCAGGCTCAACCTCCCAAAGCAACCTACCAAAGCAGGGACACTGTAGCAGGGCACGGCCGGAATCGAGCCGCCTCCGCTACTCGAGCCCGGCCGCGAGCAGGGACGTGTGCCTTTCCAATGCACCGAGAGAGGGCGCCACACGTTTCATGAAAAAGCTGATGATGCATGATCAATAGTGAAATAGCGCAGGAAGACTTTTACGCCATTGAAATGTAAAATACCTTATACTTCCTTAAAGGTAGGACATTACCCTACGTGAACCTGCTAGAGCTTGTCGATATATTTTAAAATAGGGCTGTAGTGAGCGATAAATTGAAGTCAAGTGGGGTATTTTTCAGGACCTCGCCATAGGCTCCATGCTGTCATAGATCATTGCTCATGGCAAACGCAATATGTAAGCTACATCGATGAAACTCGACTAAATGAAACTTTAAGATGCATTTAACATCTAGGCGAGAGAGCTAATTTCTAACTGTTATGCGCGACGAAATATCAATTTTTATTTTTCGTCGCCATTGAGTTACGCGCCGCCGGCTGTCGCGAGATGGCGCGACCGGTTTTTCGAGGCGCATGGTCCAGAATCCTGGGGATGTAAGGTACAATTCGGCCCATTCGAAGCTGGTAGAAAGGGGAATCACTGTTAACTGCCTACACGCTGCTCTCGCTAAGTCATGTGTACACCTTATGGCCACCAGTGTGCAGCACCAGCTCGAGCGTCTAAATGCCGCGGGCTACCCAAACGAACTTCTGGCGTCGTTAGCTGACAAACTGTTGCGGGAAGCGGAGAAGGGGGAATGAGGGCGGCCAGAGCAAGCCAGAGGCCAGAAAGCAAGACCTGTTGCCATTCCCTATATTCGTGGTCTCCCACCGCCTTAAGAAGGTTGCAGGGAATGCGGCGTCCCAGTCGTGTTCTCTGCCCCTGAAAAGTTGTCACGGCTATGCCCTAAGGTAAACGGCCGAAGGAGTGGCACTGACTCTCACAAGAGGAGTGAGGCCCGCTTCGTCACCTGTAGAACGGGGGTCGTGTATAAGATTCCTCTGTCATGTGGAAAGAAGTACATTGGACAGACTGGTAGGTGTCTAAACGACAGATTGCGAGAACACCGTACAGTAGTCGAGTGCCGTGTAAACAATAGCTACCTGGCTGAACATTGCCGCCGGTGCCCTAGCCCTACCAGACCATCATGCACCTCAGCATTGAGCAACACATGTGTACTGCACAACTTCATGCAGCAGAACAGAAGGGAGATTTTTGAGGCCCTTGAGATGCACAATAAAGGCAATAAACGTATTAGTACTGCATCTCTTCTGTTATCCAAGGAGTTTCGTTATCTTATGACTAGAATGACACGGGTGCCTAAGTGAAACTGCTGTGTTGTTAAACTTTGTTAGCGCGGATGCGAATGTATATGTGAGCTGGGGTATCTAACCTTGCTGTGTATATATTTTTGTTTGTGCCAATAAACCACCAGTTGAAGTTATTGTTCGTCCTGCGTGTAACTAGCCTGTCGTGCCACTTGAATAGTATCAAGTGCTTGGAGCCGAGAAAATACTGCAGGCTCTTAAACTTTTAGGAATGTATCAACCATCTGCTTTAGTGGCATAGGGGTAGAAGAAAATTCTTTGTTCCCAGGTCCATGGGCGAGTAGTTCCAAGCTGTGGGGAGTTTAAGACTACAACTCAGTGTGGTTTACAGTTTATGGGAGTTTAACATCCCAAAGAGACTCAGATGAGGGATGCCGTAGTGAAGGGCTCCGGAAATTTCGACCACCTGTGGTTCTTTAACGTGCACTGACATTGCACAGTACACGGGCCTCTAGAATTTCTCCTTCATCGAAATTCGACCACTGCGGCCGGGATCAAACCCACGTCTTTCGGGTCGGCAGCCGAGCGCCATAACCACTGAGCCACCGTGGCAGCTACACCTCAGTGTGGTAAGAGGTGCAGTGTACTGACCGATTCCACAGTGCAACAATCATTTTGTTGCCATAAATTAAGAGACCTTCTTGCATCTCAGCTCGAAGCTTCATCAAGCACATTACTCGCAAAGTCGTCTAAACGTGCTGCCAGTGGCAATAGAACTTATCACCGAGTTTGTGTAAAGGCAGGTGGTACTCTAACGAAAATGAAAACCCTTGCTAACATCCGCACTGGAGAATCTTAAATGGTAATGGTGGTCATAACTATGTACAGTTTTCTTTACCAGGCAGCCCTGCTGCTTAGGTGAGCAGTGGTTAGTGCTTCTATCTCCACTCACTCGCTTCCTGCAGCCCTGAAAGAACACTGGTGTCACAAAAACCCTGCCATGTTTTGAAACAAAGAAGTTCAGTCCAGTCATTAGCACATCTTTCCTTAGATACGCAAGTTTTAGGGCCACATGGTAATACTGCTCAGCCATAATACGAACAGGTTGCCAAAGTGCCAACATTAGGAGCTACTGGACTCCCCATTAAAGCACGTACATTGCAACAGCAACAGCATTCAGTAATTTGGGCAAAAACAGCACAAAAAGCAAGAACTTCAATTCACTTCGGCTGTCATACCTACCACCAGAAAAAGTTAAAGCCAAAATGATTAGTTTTAGTGCTATTAGTATGTGAGTTACTGGGGGCCCCATGCTTGACAGAAGTTGAAATGATAAAAGAGAAAACACACTGATTCTTACTCATTACCAAGTAGCAAAAAAATGTAAGCCTGCAGCGCAGTAGACTCAAACGAGCAAGCCACCAGTCAACTGCAGAAGGCAGATGCATTCAGAATAGAATAATTTGAGGTCCGAAGTTTTCACGAAGATGTATCTACAAACGTACGCCCTTAAATGTGTAAAAAAGTGACAATCCACAGCATACAAAGTGTGCAATTAATACAACGTGGCACGCCCTTGGGATGGTTGTCGGTATCTGGCCTCCAGTAATAAAGTTGAGTGTTGCGTCGGTACTGGTTGCACATCCATGGCTCATGTCACTCGGCACGTGATGCATTGGATTGTGTATAACCTTGCCTGTTTTCAATAAAATTGAGTTGGTAGTCAGTGCTTGTCCTGTGTTCTCCTGTCTCTCTTTTGTCCTTGCTGCTTTACGCTGCCTCTTTCCATGATGATTCACCAACTAGCCCACAGCAAGATATAAACGCAATGTACATACCCACTCTATGTCAGCCAGATATGGATATCTGTCCATAGCTGTGGCGACTGCCATCTGGGACAGCTGCTGCACCCTTGAAGTATGGGTGATGCCCAGTCTGCATTCCATTTGTGGTTTATCTGGATTGGACTTTGTCCACTGACTGATAAGCCACGCTTCATGTTGTGCCAGACTCGATGCGTCCTCACCAATTGAAGGTAAGCATTGCACCTGCATTAGGATAAAAGTTATGGTGAGTGAGCTAAAAAATGCTGCGAAATTTGTGCTAAAGAATAAGGAACTGATCAAGGTTGAGCCAACTTGGCCGTTCTTGGGCAATGCATCCGACGTATCTTCAGATGCTCTCGGCCTCTTTAATGTACTTCCAAATTTCTGCCTGCTTGCTGCTATGCGGTCGGAATCCATCTTTCTCCGTTCGTTTTTGAATTTTTGGCGGATCAGCAGGACCCAAGAGTCCTATTGAAGAAAATTAATATTATTCCCAAGTGGCAAAAGCATTCTCTGAAGGATATTTTTTGTATCCCTGCCTTGATATCCTACATAATACAAGGTAACAAGGTCAGAAAAAAGTAAACAAATAAGAATTTTTAAAAACCATTACCATGTACACCGTGTTTATTGCCCCGAAAATTCTGAAATCCGCTCAAGCGGACACTAAACCACAAGATGGAAAAAACATTTGATCCCCTAGTGAAACCAATTAAACTGCCTTCACTGTAAAATGTTGCTCTTATGCCTCGTGGCATAAGCCTCATAAACGCATTGCCATCATCTAGACTTCACTTGGAAAAGAAAGGAGGGCCTTGCAGAATATATAGAGGTTAGAAGTCAGCTTTGGATCATACAGTTTCCAGTATAGTGGTGTTTGAATGCAATCTGGCATTAAATAAAGTCTGGACGAAAAGTGTGGTAAAACACTCACATGACCGTTGCCACAGTTGTCAGCAAGTTGGGGGTACCGCTGAACAAGCGCACGTCCTGCTTTCTGATAGAATTTTCTTGACGGATAGCTGAAAAGGCAAATAATAATTTTTTATAATTGGTTTTGTTTTATTGGGTTTAATGTCCCAAAGCGACTCAGGCTATGAGAGACGTTGTAGTGAAGGGCTCCGGAAATTTCGACCACCTGGGGTTCTTTAACGTGCACTGACATCACACAGCACAGTAATTATCTCTCAGGTTTGAACTGCAGTGTGCACACAACAATGCATAAAATTGCACACCAAAGAATCAAAGCATCGTGAGGTAATGTAAAAAAAGCACGAACTGATATTCAAAACAAAAGCTTGGGCGAATTAGTACAAGTTAAAAAGACCCGCAACAGAAACAGGACATAGGAAGAGAAGTGGACAGGACGAGAGGTAACTATTAAATGGGGTTTATTGGAAAGAATGCGGTCCAGCAAAACTGTGCACCTGTGCAAACCGTATCATGAAAGAGCAAGGTCAATGTCCACAGCAGGATTCAGGCAAAATGACTCTGAAACTTAACGAAAAACAAAGGCAAAAAGGAGCAAAGAAAAAACGTACCTGCCTCGTCATGAACCGAATCTCATTATCTAAAAGGGCCACAGAAGGCTCACTAACACATAAGTCTAGTCAAAGTTTGTGCATGCAAGCCACTTCTGAAATTACCCTTTCTAGCCTAGACTTTCCCCTCCCAATGACAGTAGCTTTGTTGAGCCCGGAGTAGCAACCTTGGCATTCCCTGCAATGTTTTGGTAGATTGGCGCCATTGTCTGGTTTCAAGGAGCGAAAGTGCTGACGCAGCCTCTCATTAAAACATTGCCCCATTTGGCCGATGTAAACTCTGTCGAATCACAGCAGAAACTGTTACACCACTTCTGTTGCACAGCACACATACTGGTGCTCGTGCTTGGTAGTACAAGCAGCCCTGCGCTGACCGCCCACCACATGGCTACTCAGTTGAGATAACTTGCAGGGGGCTGAAAATACAACTCGAATGCCTTGCTTGCCCGCCCCCTGCACTGACTGTCCACACAGCGTGGACGCAAGTTATCCCCTGCAAGTTATCTCAACTGTGTAGCCGTGTGGTGGATTGTCAGCACAGGGCTGCTTGTACCACCAAGCACGAGCACCCGTATGTGCGCTGTGCAACGGAAGTGGTGTACCAGTTTCTGCTGCAATGTGACAGAGTTTACGTCGGCCAGACGGATCAATGCTTATATGAAAGTCTGCGTTAGCACTTTCGGTCCTTGAAACCCGACAATGGCGCCAATCTCCCAAAACATTGCAGGGAATGCCAAGTGTGCTACTCCGGGCTGAACAAAGCTACTGTCATTGGGAGGGGAAAGTCTAGGCTAGAAAGGGAAATTTTAGAAGCGGCATGCATGCATAAACTTGGACTAGACATTGGACTGGGATGGACCTGTTGTGTTGTGCGGAAGAAAACATTACAGAGCTCGGGAGCCCAGCGAAATGCTTTGGCTCCGGTAAGGGGATTAGTGGAAAAAAGAGAAAGCAGGGGGTAGTGATGGTGAGATGCTCGCCTCCTGAGGCGATCATATTTGAAAATCTGGATGCCCCCCCCCCCCCCCCGAGTCACATGATTTCGTCCTTGCATATCAGCGCTCTTGTAAGCACAGCATGAAAGAAGCGATGATGCCGACTGCGCTCTGTCTCGACAAGCAACACCTGAATGCGAGGATGTATGGAAAGATAGAAGTTTGAGCAGTGCTGAGGCTGTGTTGTGCAGTGAAGTGACAGTTGAGGCAACCATGACCGCATGACCGGTGGTGCGGTGTGCAACTTCAAAATTTTTTTTAAACTGAAACAAAACTGACTGCAACAAAAATTGGTGACCAAAATTACCATGAAACGAGCTATTAGCTGGGTCATATTTTGCATTTTTGCTAGTACGACCTCAGTATGAAATTTTCGGCCACATATGCAACACAAAGCATCTTTTTGCAACTTTGGCAATTTTTTCTGAATGTTATTCTGTTCAGTTTTAGTGTATAAACCTTTTTACCAAGTAGTACATATTATCGAGAGGCAAGCTTTTATTTTGCTCACGAATGCCGCATAGAGTTTCTACGAAAAGTTCAAAAATGATGTATGCTGGGTTAAAAATAAAACAAAGAAAGAAAGCACAAAAACGTACCGGCAATTTCTTGATGCATAATACAAAAGAACAAATCACAATGTTTTAATAAATCTGGAGTACAAAAACGAAATATTTTTTAAATTGTTTACAGACCATATTTCGGACTAGTTTACAAAATTCAAAGGGCTGTCACATGACAAACATTTTTTCCGAAGAGATATCAAAAAGAAACTGCTTTTGACAGTTCAATAGAAAGCTAAAAATTTTGTGTAAGAAATCTGAGGGGGTCCAGCACGAACTCTGGAGCGTTTGGCATGGAATGACCTTTAGCTATCATAACCACTTATCCATGGCAGCCACAGCAACTTAACCACTATAAGACTTTACATGCTCAAGGTGAACAAATGAGGAACCTACACACTGCACTATGAGAAAAACAGAGTGGATGATCAAGGATTACATATCAAGGCATATAGAAAACAGTTTAGCAAAGTAACGTCTCGCAGTGCTCTTTGATTCAGTAGTGCCATGAATACGAGTATACACCTGATATTTTTTAAAACTGCTAGGTCTCAGTCCCTTGTTAAAGGGACCTTGAAATGATTTCGATGGGCAAATTCTAGTGGAACAGATTTGTAGAGGTGGTCTTTGTGGGTATTCGAGTCAAATTTGAAAGCTCTATGTGGACCCTATAATTTAGAAATAATTTTTAAATATCACTGCTCGCAGTAGCTCTCAACCGATGACGTCAGTGGGTAGACAAGGACAACTTGAAGGCTCGCTCTTCTGCCCACTTACGTCATCGGCGTAGGGGACATGCAGGGGGACCCTAATAGATTGCGAGCTACAGTGAGCAGCAATATTTAAAATGTATTTCTAAATTAAAGGGTCCATGCAGAGGTTTCGAATTTAACTCAAATACCCATAAAGAACACCTCTAGAGATGTGTTCTGCTAGAATATGCCCATCTAAATCATTTCAGGGTCCCTTTAAACTCTCTTCCTCACGATATGAGCTCAGAGGGCTGTTGCTCATTATGGCACCATGTAAAAAGCCGAGTTCCGGTAAATGAAAATTTATGCCGTCATCGTCCTTCGCACTGCAGAAAAAAAAAATCAAAACATGCTTTAAGTTCTTTGGAAAGCAGTCAAATGCAGCGATATTCATTTCATGTTGAAATATTAGCAAACAGCACTGCAGCAGATTTGTGCTGCCCACAAGGCCTATAAAAACATCTTATTCACCTGAAATAATTTTTTTATTAAAACAAGCTGAGACATTGATCCTAAGAAAAAAAGTGAGGTAACTGAGAAAGGTAGATTCCTTTTGTGTAATGAATTTGCTTAGTATTTCAGTTTAAAAGTTACCGACTGAGTTAGCCTAATTTGCGTGTATATGGAATATATTACATATTATTTTTCATCTGATAAACAATGGCAAATAATCCTGCTTGCATGTTGCTGTTGCCAAATATTAGAAAGAGCAGAATAAATGAGACTTATTCGATGATAGCATGTTCAGGAAAACACATAAAGTATCTGCAAGGTAGGAAAACGGGAAAACACAATGTGCTACACATATATATGACCTTTCATACCTTGTGGTTGTGCTAAATATCTCTGGAACGGCATCTTGCTGAGGGATTGAGATGTCTACGAAGCTCTCCTGGAAATTAAAATCAGTTCAGAACCAGAAAATGTCACCATGTCGCAATTTTTCACCAAGCTTAAGAATGCCGCGTGCTCCAAATGAACTTCGTTTGGTGGGGGGCGGAGGGTCAAGAATCAGCACCAGGAAACCCCATTGACTTCATGTTCTATCCAAGCTGGTGAAAACAAATGCAGAAAACAACCAGGATCCCAACCAACCAATACAAGCTATTTTGGTTTTGAGCCAGCATGAACAAATGCACCTGTATTATGGTGCATGCCTCAGCACTCTCCTTCATGCAGTACTCAGTGGTGACTCTTACCAGAGGTAAGAGTGGTGACTTTCACATCCCTATAAAACAATGCCAACCTGCTAAGGAAGACTAAAGTTACAGAGTGCAAGAACAAACCTGGTGACTCGGAATTACAACAGGATGCTCTGGCCTCAAGACACGGACCAAGGCCAGGTCCGGAATCGGGTCCTCATCTAAAAGGTCTAAGTATTCATCGAAGTCTTTGTCTAGGACCTGCACAAACAGTTACAAGAACAATAAATTTTCTTTTGAAATATAAGTCCCTTCAGAGTATATGTTGGCCAAGAATAAAATATAAAACAATCCAATCATGCCATAACAATCTGAAATCAATGGCAGTTGACCTTGGTGCACACCCCAAATGTCATGCAGTTTGTATTGGCAGCACTTATTATTTCAAAGCCACGTGAACAGTCAGGTTAATTTCGGTTAGCGTTGTTTGCATGCCACTGTCTTTTGCATTTGCATAATCTGAGTGCAAAGCAACAGCAAATCTCTCGTGAAGGAAGAAGATGGAGGTCCGAGCAACAAGATGTACTTTGTGGCAGAAGTAACCATACCATATTGCAATCACCCGAAAGAGATGTAGGATAACTTTGCTTGTTTGCATTGACAGGAAGGGCTTGAAGAACTCAAATGTGCATGTAATGTCACCGCGCAATAAGGGCGCATGCTATCACAGTGAATGCATAAAATAATGCTCATTTCCAAAACCCAAAGCGTCAGTTTAATGCAACGATGCTGGTCTGCTGCAACCCTTTAGGATTTGTTTTCATAAGGATTAATGCTGTCATTAATGTGGATTTTGTTCGTAATAGTACTCGTATTGCCTTAAAGTCTTCGGTAATGAGCTCACGCCAGACCCCTCGCCTGTACCTGGCGCACCGCGAGTCGCTGTACTTTCTTCTGCCGTACATTTTCCTCGCGCCGAACACAGCTGATCCGATCAGCAGCGAGCTGTAGTCCTCGCAAACGGGCGGCACACTCGTAAGGAGAGCCACTTCCAAGCACAAAAAAAAAAACGAAAATGAGCCTGTACCCGGTGCACCGTGAGTCGCTGTACTTTGTTCTGCCGTACATTTTCCTCGCGCCGAACACAGCTGATCCGATCAGCAGCGAGCTGTAGTCCTCGCAAACGGGCGGCACACTCGTAAGGAGAGTCACTTCCAAGCACAAAAAAAAAAACGAAAATGAGCCTGTCCCAGCACAGACACGACTGTCTAGCAGCTTCTTGATGCGCGCACGATAGCCGAGTGGTTTGCAAACACCACCGGCGTAGCAGTGGGCCCGCTAACGTGACGTTGCGTGTATACATGTTCCCACGTGCAGTCAGCACCTGAGGTTATCCCATAGCGACACTGAACATCTATGACAAAGTGGATGACTGTGGCACTCGTTTTTGTATCAGAACGGATGTTATGCCGCAGACTGCATGCAAATATGCAAATCATTGCGCCTTTTGTTTAAAATTGCCGTGCTGCTATCATATTTAGGGAGAATGCCAATGCTGAAGCGAGAAGTCATGTCAGTTCTTGCCGGATGGGACAAAATAAGGGTCCAAGCGCATCGGGGCACCCCAATTCGTGCTGCTGCGGCGAACCGATGGACTGACACAGAACCCTCGTGCATGTTGTCACAATGTGAAAGGGAGGCCAAAAAATACACTTCTGCATTAAAACTTACTTGGAATCGGTCGCTCTCGAAGTTTATCTCTGCCGACAGCAGGGCGCACGCACTGGCAGCGGCTTTCAAGCCGCGCAGGTTTGGCCCCACGACTTTAAGCTTTCTTCGGGGGCCGCTGCTACCAACTGCTAGCATGCATGTGATCGTCTCCATTTCTAGACGCTGTTGGTTGAGCGAGGACCGCACCCACGCTCGTAGCACAAAGGAGTTTGCCGTGCGACGACTACTACTGCCGCGTTAACACAAAGGAAAAAGCGCCAACGTACAACTGGATTTGGATACGATTGTGGCCAGATGTGGCTATTTTGTTGGAAACGAGCCAAGCAGACACAGCTCGACTGGCTGAGCAGCTGCAGCAACCACGGTGGCCGCTAAATCTTCGTGTGTATGAGTGTCCCTTTCTTAATAATCCAATTAAACATAAATCTTTGCGTTTATAAATTGCATTGAAGTTTATTACTGCTATACTTGTCGCAGTGTGGCTGGTGTGACAGCGCAAGAAACCTGTCGAAACTGAGGCGATTTTCAATGGGTACTGTTCAGTAGTTGGTGAAAAAAAAAAAGCGGTCGGTGGCGCGATGCGCCACAGTCGAATACTGAGAAACGAAACTTTAGCGGATGCGAAGCGACTCAGGCTATGAGGGACGCCATAGTGGAGATCTCCGGATTAATTTAGGCTACACGTGGTTCTGTAAATTGCGATAAATAACCGCAGGCGGCCTAAATTCATCCGGCGCCCAGTACTTGAATTTGAGTGTTGCCGCACGAAGATGTCGAATGTCACTTTGTGTGTTGAATGTACAGTAACACGCAGTTGGCCTCGCGGCATGGTTTTGCAGTGACAGCTGTGAATTACTCGCTTTCCGAGATCGTGGTATCAGCTCTCTAGCATCCGCCAAGAGGCATGTGTGGCTGGGGAGAAGGGCAGGCGTGTGGGAGTGGGGTCCCTAATGTCTTCGCGCTGGCGCTGCCGAGCGAATCATTCACGTATTGGCGTGATGTATCAGAGATCACAAACCGCTTTACTCATAAACCCGCTGATTGACAGCATCGACGCCATGAACATATTGAGCCTTGTGGACGCACAAGCTTAAATTTGCAGCGGGCACGAGATTGCGAACGGAAGCTCAAATCCAGGTCGTGGTGCGAGAGTGTGTTAAGATAAGATTCAAATGTGCTGGTACGTACGGACTGTCTCCAGAACGCGTGACCGACTACTGAACCTGGCGGCTCTTAAATAGGCAATGGAACCGGGGGGAGGAGACTTCGTGGGTACTTCGTTCCCCATGGTGCGCGCCACAGAGATGGAAGAAAAACCACATGGACGCCCAGCATTCTGGGCCGCCAAAGGCACTGCTGCGCTTCTCAATATTCTGCAGCTGCTATTCTCCGGTTTTATTGAGGCTGCACACATTATGCAATCAAAAAAAAAGCAGATATTATTTTGCATCGGACTGCTAGACTTACAAAGGGTGGGAAACGAACGGACACTTTCTGCGCTTGCAGCACGGGTGCAGATCGACAATCAAAAGGTTTGAGAGCGAAATGTGATGCACGACGGCAATATACTATAAGGTCGGCGTTTCTTGGACCGCAAAAAAATTAAGCGCCTTATGTCTACAGCAGAACCAAATATCGCTAAGCATGAATTGCTCGTGAACGAGAGCTCAAATTAGAACGGCGACTTAACAAACCTGAACAAATTGAGCGGTCAATCAGTATCCACGCGTGTAACGCTAACCGTGTCTATAAGCTGTGGAGGAGGCTGAACATGATATTCTGGTGCATACGCGACAACGCATCGATCGAGACATCGCGTACGCTTGTGCTGTTTTCAATCAAAAGGAGGTGGCTTCGAATTCTCTCGGTTGCCCGAATGAAATTGTCGCCCATTGCCAACCCACCTCAAAAAAGTTTCCCATCGCTATACTTTCATGGAAAAGTATACAAACCTAGCTGAGGTGGAAAATATGCTGAGAAAAGTTGACGTCTTTACTGCTTTGCAGCGGGGGCCCCGCATGAGAATTAAACTCGATAAACGCTAACAAAGTTCCCTCTTAATTATCCCACGTGGTACAGTCAAAAACCAATGGGAAATTTATATTATTACGGAAGCTTATCAAGCGAATGAATGGTCTGAAGTTGTGTTATTAATAACCATCGGGAAAAAAAATCAAAGGACACCTGTGGACCCAAAACACAACCAACCATTACCCATTTTATCAGAAATATATCCCACAGATTAACCCCTTTCCCTCCCCCCCCCCCCCCGAAAGTTATTTTTTTTTATTTCATATTGACAGAAGTTTCTGCCAAAAGTTGTGGATTGTCGCTTAAACACAAAGCCATTAATGTTCCCCTGAAGGGATAATGCACCGCAGTAAACTTGGAGGAAAAAAAACTGAGGGAGCATCCGGCGAGAGAGTTGAAGCCAGTCGTAAAAAGTAAAAATGCATTAAAAAGAAGAAAGTCGGTTCCCCCCCCCCCCTCCCCCCGCGACCACGCCAAGTGATTGCGTGCGGTGCTATCTAGCGCCGCTGGGCGTGCGCATGCGCAGACTAGCGCGGCAGACTGACTGTAGATCAACCTCCTTGCTGCAGACGCCCGCGCCACGGGCCCCGCAGAAGCGCGCACTAAAACATACCAACACCAAAATACCAAGGACTGAGTGGGAGAGCGAAAAAACAGGGGAGGGAGCGGCTTCACGAGCGCTCGGCTTGAGAATGCTGGCCGCCTGGCGTCGCGCTCCCTCCTTGATTGATGATAACCAACGTGATAACAGTGAACTATTCTACAGTGAACTATTCTAGTTCGTTCTAGTTCACTGTAACCAAGACCTCCCCTTATTTTCTGCCGGCGAACAAATAACAAATGTTTTGCAATCCAATCCAATCCAACAGAAATCTACGCCAGCGCTGAAAATACCGTCGCCGGGAAAGCTGCGCCGGGCGAACGTTTGCCACCACATAATTTTCTGGAACAGTGCGCGTAGAGTGGGCGGAAGTGATTGCGCTCTGTGTATTTCATCGCGTGGAAAGAAGACATTTTGCGTTGTGCAACGTAATCGAACACATTGTAAAAAGGCGATCAGAGACCCATGTACTCACAAGTGCCTGCAAGTACTGATCGAGCAACTGGGACTGGCAGGCAGCTGAACAAATGTAAGTAAGGAACCGTCCTTTGAAGCAGCTCTGAATGCCCAATCGTTGCGCGCGTGCGCGCGGTGTGTGCGCATTACTGTGTCGTCCTTGTCTAGAGCGCTCGAACAGCGCGCTCGGTTGTGCATTTGTGACACTCACCGCTACCTGACGGACCTGCTACAGCTTTTAAAGACGTGAGGAGTTAAGCGCAATTCGCAGGTGTTTATGAACTGCAAGATGTTTTGAATCCAGGCCGCTCGTCAATGACGCCAGTCTCCTCCACTGTGCGCTCGAGCGCTCTAGACGAAGCTGTGGACGTCTTTACGCGGGTACGTGCGTGGGAGAGGAAATGATCGGAATTGACCCAAGGAAATTGCGCGCACAAAATGTTTGGCGAAATTGCACCCACGTGCGAAATCGTGCTGCTGTAAAACGTGTAATGAAAACGTGTGATGATATCTGGTGCACTCCTATCACCGGCGCTGAGCAGGGCACCTCATGATGCCAACCAGCGCAAAGAAATGGCTGGGGTTCAACGTGGCTTGAACCTAGTTATACGAGTGAAAGCTCTGTTACATGGTCTCTACTGTCTCAAATGTGTAGGTCAGGTACCCAATTGTCATAGTCATATGATCGTGGTCATACTACCAAAGCTTGAGCCATATCACCACGCATCTAAGTTCGGTTTGAGCTTGTGAGGCATTGAAGGTCATTGTGTCACCCGCATCGAAATCGGAAGTTGTACCCCAAAGGGTAGAGCTCTCACTCTGAAACGACGGACAAGAGGAAAGGCAGACACAGGACGAGCGCTTTCTTCTTGTCCGTCGTTTTTTGCATTATTTTAGCATCATGGACCCATATCAATTTGCCTAATGCAACGTTTTACTAACGGCACCTCATTAAAGCCAGTTTTGCATGCTACCCTGCATTGTGTTTTTCTGGTCAGAACGTCAGTTGAATGTCAGTTGTCCACAGCGCCTGATAAACATTCAGCCTTTCTGCTGATGGTGCGTAGAATGGTTCAGAAAATTATGCATAGAATTTGTGCATTTATTTTACGAATTCAGCAGTTAAAGGGACCATAACTCTTTATTTACTGAGGTTAAGAAAAGCGCACGAGCGATGGGTATTCCAAATTTTTAAGCTAAAGTCGGATAGAACTTAAGAACAAAGTGGCAAATACCCCTCAAAATAAGCCGTCTAGCCAATAAGCTCGACCAGTTCCCATGACGTCCTGGGTAATCCTCATTGACCTGCTGGTGGGAAATCGCAGGGGGTGGCAGGTTGAAGGGGATTAACCATGGCTTAATTGGATTAACCGGGGGGCGTCATGAAAATCTGTAATGCCATTGGCTGGAGGGTCTCCTTTGAGGAGCATCTGCAGCTTCATTCTTCTGCAGTAACTGACTATAGCTTCATAACACTGAAAATATCTGCTTATTAAAACCGATGCTTCTCCTCTACCCCTTTATCTCATACGCGCTGAGACGCCAGCAATAGAAAAAGAAGTCAGGTCGCAACTGCACCCCGTGTTATCCATCCCGCCCACGTCAATTGGGCACACCCAATGAGAAGGCTCACCCAGATTGCCTATTCACATTATCGGGATAGGGGCGGCTAAGAAGGCATAGTGAGCTGCCACTCAAATCGGTTGCGAGCAGCAGTCTTAAAAATTATTTGTAAAGTATAGACTGCATGCAAAGCTTTTAAATTAGATTCAGATACTCAAAAGACCTGTACAGGTCTATTGCATAAAAATATGACTATCATAGTCTTTTCATGCAGGGTTCCTTTGAGCTTGTCATGTACTTGCTGGGCAATTAGAGCCTGTGTAGACGGCTAGCACCAGTAGGTCAATTCCCCAATATGCACTTTCCTGCTTCAAGTGGTAACACTGTATGCATTTCTTTTTTTGTTTTTCAGATGCCGGGAGTACGGTTTTTTCAGTGCCACAAATGCAAAACGAGGGCAGTAACATTGAAGTCCCTCTTTCGGCACTTTCATGCCAATGTGATGACCCCATAATGCGCAGGTCCACACGGGACGGAGAGGCAAAGAGACACCGTATGGCTCAGTTTAAACCAACAGGTATATTCAATAATTACACATGATTAAGATTATACATCAGAGGCTGGGGCGTCCGAGCTTACGTGCCGATGACTTCATGGGGGCGATGGAGTGGCTCCGGAGTTGGGCTCGAGCGGTTGCTGGCAGAAGCTGCACGCCGTCGGGCTTCGGCGCTGAAGGCCCTCTTGGTGAACGATGTCGTCCTGACCGTGTATGCAGTAGAATTTCAGTAGTCGTCCGTTTCTTCGAGGATGGTTCACAAACCCTTCCTCTAGTGTCGTTCGGCTTGGAAGATGAACAGGAGGCGAGCTTGTAGATGATGACAGCAGAGCATAATTTTACAACATACATATACAGAGAGTTAAACTGGAAAAAGCAGAACTGAATTTACAAAAGAACAAACTTTGCACTACTTTACTCATCGACCGGGCAGGTTAGTGCCTAAGTAGCATCACATTACATGCTAAGCATGGAGCCCCAGCTCAGACTGGACTGCATCCGTTGACATGTGCTTTTAAGCACTTGATTAACAAAGGACTAAGGGCGGTCATTTCCAGTGGCCCACCCAAAGCATCAATTCTCCAATCCAAAATAACATGCGAGATGGGGACCACCCCTTGGGTTGGGCTTAGCCTCGAACCCAGAGTCTGTTAACAATACAAACTAAATAAACAACAAAAACGCCACCACTCTCTCTCAAGTGAGAGTATACACAGGCTCTCTCTTCGGAGCTAATTCACTAGCGCCTGTCTTTCCACATTCTTGGCGAGTACTGCCTGTCCGCCATGACAGGTGTCCGTCACGGCCCTTCTGGGAATGCGCTTTTGTTCACGAGGCACGGCGGGAAGCTGTGGGTGCCTTCCCGGCGATAGCCCACGTCGAAAGGGGAAGGAGGGAAAGAATGTTGTCTTCGCGGTAGCGCATAGCGTCGGCTGTGGTACGGCGCGCTCTGGCCCGCTGACAGCTCCCTTGTCCTGGAATGTGCCCGGAAATTGGGGAGGATAAAGCCTGTTTCCCCGCGGCGGCGGCGGGTCCGGTTGTTCTGGTCGTCACTCAAAGAGCATGGCTGGGTAATTGATGATGCCGCTGTCACGGGTCTCCGTCTACGCCGCGCCGTCGAACGTGGATCCTCGTAGCACACACGGAATGTCACACTCGCTCACCCTCCAGAAGAATGTTCTCCGAACATTTGAGTCCACGCAGCTCCCCTTGTCTTTCTGAATCGCCTCGCACAGTGCGTCCGACAAAACACTTTTCGCTGCACTCAACACCACTGCACAACACCATATGCCTCCGCTGTCATAACTGGCGTCTCCAGGGGCAGCACTGATCTTCTTTTACAGATAAACATGAAACTCAGCACCCAAGCCTCTCCTTTCTAGTCCAAACTGGACGAAATAAATTTACCACAGTTACAAAGGAGCTCCCACTTCTAGCACGATCACGGCACAGACAAAAATATAGATAACGAAAGGAAGTAGGGCAGGTTCTGCATGCGCTCCGCATGCTCTTCTGTGAAGGTGTTACTTAATGACAGAAAGGTTTAACTACCAACTCCGATAACTTAACACATACGCATATAGCAATGTTATGAGCTGCGGCATTACACAATTCTAACCAGTTCACAACTCCGCTCTGTTTACGCCATTAGTCCGACTTAGCTTTCCGATTTCGCAGCGGATATCGGCCTTCATGAGTCATACTAAGTAAGTCTGTGCCCCTTTGTCTGCTTTGGGACTCGCGAGGGCTCGTGGCAGGAGCCTCTCCTGGCGTTATCTGCGCGGCAACCTCGCGCGCTTCTTCTTCTAGCAATGCATGAAGTAAATCCGGTGGCATTCCGGCCGTCACCTCGGGCGCCTGCCGAACAAATGCAGGAGAGGGCGTTTCTTGCGAACTATCTGCGCGCTCCGCTTCACTTCTGTCCCCCTCAAAATCCGCGCTTTCCCTTTCCTCATTTCGTGAATACTGAACCGGTGCCGACTTGAGGCGATTTGCGTGTATCCTTATCAACAAGGGTAGAAACTTGGGCGAGTCGGTAACGGTGATCCATGGAAAGTGAGAGCAGCGCAAAACGGGACAAAGGGACAGAGAAAGACAGACACAACACAGGCGCTAACTTCCGACTGAAAGAAACCAGGGCGGCCAAGACGAACGTAATCCGTGAGGGGAAACAGGCGCATGCGCCCAGAAAGATAATGAAAAACAGGTGAAAGAGGATCTACGGATGTGCACGATTCAGCGTTTCTTTAAGAAGGCCAGCTCTCTTTTGGACAGGGAGATAGACGGCTTGCTTACACATTTATCGTCCAAGGCAGCGATACGAGCTGCTTCAATAATCTCTCGCGTTAACTGATCTCGGTGTCTGGCAACGATCGAGCACTTGTCCAGAAATGGCACACAACCACACTCCTTGCAGTGTAAAGCCAGATTACTGCCAGTAAAAGTTCTCAAGTTATTTTTGTGTTCGCGAAGTCTCTCATTCAAGCACCGACCTGACTGACCAACATACCGCTTACCGCAAGAGAGAGGGATGTCATAAACAATGCCTTCAGTACATTTCACGAATTTCTTTCTGTGGTTAATGGTGCACTGCAGCTGATGGATGGAATGCAGCTGATGGTTAATGGTGCACCGCAGCTCTGGAAAAGTCATGCCCCCACCTAATCAGCGAGAGCTTTCACGCTCAACTCGCAAGGTTCCATCAAGCAGGCTACCCAGCTGATATGTGTGTTTCTGTCGCCGAAGGCATACTAATGAAGAAGCGCCAGGAAGGTCAACTGCCGTCCGTGCCTTCAGAAAGAAAAAAAGACAAAATTGCCGTTATTCCTTACATTCATTGCCTGTCCCACAATCTCAAGAAAATTGGGACAAAAGCTAATGTTCGTGTCGTTTTTTCTGCCCCTGAAAAACTAAGTGCGCTTTCCAAAAAAACTTTGCCCGCTGATAAACGTCCCCAAAAGCTGCAGTGCACCATTAACCACAGAAAGAAATTCGTGAAATGTACTGAAGGCATTGTTTATGACATCCCTCTCTCTTGCGGTAAGCGGTATGTTGGTCAGTCAGGTCGGTGCTTGAATGAGAGACTTCGCGAACACAAAAATAACTTGAGAACTTTTACTGGCAGTAATCTGGCTTTACACTGCAAGGAGTGTGGTTGTGTGCCATTTCTGGACAAGTGCTCGATCGTTGCCAGACACCGGGATCAGTTAACGCGAGAGATTATTGAAGCAGCTCGTATCGCTGCCTTGGACGATAAATGTGTAAGCAAGCCGTCTATCTCCCTGTCCAAAAGAGAGCTGGCCTTCTTAAAGAAACGCTGAATCGTGCACATCCGTAGATCCTCTTTCACCTGTTTTCATTATCTTTCTGGGCGCATGCGCCTGTTTCCCCTCACGGATTACGTTCGTCTTGGCCGCCCTGGTTTCTTTCAGTCGGAAGTTAGCGCCTGTGTTGTGTCTGTCTTTCTCTGTCCCTTTGTCCCGTTTTGCGCTACTCTCACTTTCCATGGATCACCGTTACCGACTCGCCCAAGTTTCTACCCTTGTGAATTACGTTTCTAGTTCTTCGGGCGTCTTTCTACGTGTTTCCCAAGGCCCATGTGCGACCGTGTCCGTTATTGCTGCCACTGTGTGCAAAGCACGTGCTGCAGCTTTTTGCCTCCGCTCCGGGATTCTACCCGACGACGTCAGACTTCTCTTCAATGGTCTCAACCCCTCCACTGGGCACTCCCGCAGAATATGCAAGATTGTAAAATCTGAATGTCATCGGTATGTACGTCTTCTGAGGGAGCACTTAGCCGTGCAACTCCAACAGGCACTGGAACCTAACGCCGCTAAACGTCAGCTGCGAGCGTATCTGCTTCTAGCGGACCAAACAACTGAAGCCCTGTGGCAACTTCAACTCCGATCCCTTCGATCCCTCTGCCCACCTAAGGGGTCGAGAAAATGCAACAGCGTATACGTCTCCGAAGGAGTCACCCTTCCTGAGGACGTCAACCGGTTGTTGTCCCTTGGACCCAAGTTTGCAAGGGAAACTTCGAAGACTCCGCATGAGCTACTTTCCATGGTGCGACGTGTGTCTCGCCTAGCCGACAAAGAGGACTCTGGCCGGTGCACCTCCGATGGCGTAGACGTCCTACAGTACTGTAAGCCTCGTCCTTCAAAAGTTCGTGTGGATCGTGTCGTGTCCTACCTAGCCGAACAGTCGCTTTGCGTCATCCCCTCTGACAAAGAGGGCGGGTTTGCTGTCTTTCCCCACGGTGTATTCAATGAAAAAGCCAATCATGCCATAACAGAAGTGTTTAAATGTGGAAGAAGTGTTTCACTTCCCAAACTTAAGGTTCAAGCAAAAAAACTTTGTCTCAAGCTTAATCTCGAAAGACTAGCCAGCAGCATTGAAAGTAGTAAGCGCCTCTTCCTAGAAGTGTTTTTCAGCGCAAAAACGCATAAGGCTGGCGTTCCCTTAAGGGTAATCGTTTCCGAACAGGACACTTGGCAAAAGTCAATCGCTGTGTTTCTAAAAGAAAAACTAAACATGTTGACGATAGATGACCCATTTCTAGTACGTAGTTCAGAGGAAGTGTTAAGTGCTGTGAAATCGCTTTCTGACAAGAGCCTTCTTGGTTTCTCAATTGATGTGAAAGATCTTTATTACTCCTTGCCCCATCATAACCTGCTTACAATTGTCGAAGATTCGATCCATCATTTCGGCGCTGTGTCATTTCAGAATGAATCCGGTTTATCCGTCAGTGGTTTTTTAGAATTGCTACACTTTTATCTCCGCTCCACTTTCATAAACTGGCAAGGCGCTGCTCACATTCAGAAACAGGGAATATGCATTGGGTCTTGTCTAGCCCCTGTACTTAGTGACCTGTATCTGGCACATCTTGACAGGAGCCTCCAAGAGAGGCTTACCAGCCCTCATGTCGTCAAGATCTTTCGTTTTGTTGACGATTTCTTTTTCCTTGTTGAGTGTACGCCTTCGTGCTTAGAGCAAGTTGCATCCGGTATTTTAGCTAAGGTACAGGAGTGTTTTTCACCGCTGCTATTGACTAACGAAATGCCAACCGACAACGAGATTCGCTTTCTTGATATCCGTTTTAAATTCCTGGACAACCACCTGTGTTGGAGCTATGCACCTCGGGCAAACAAACCTCTACTCCCCTATATATCTGCCCATTCTAAACTCGTTAAAAGCGGCATTATTAATTTATGCTTGAAGAATGCTCTGGAAAAGTCATGCCCCCACCTAATCAGCGAGAGCTTTCACGCTCAACTCGCAAGGTTCCATCAAGCAGGCTACCCAGCTGATATGTGTGTTTCTGTCGCCGAAGGCATACTAATGAAGAAGCGCCAGGAAGGTCAACTGCCGTCCGTGCCTTCAGAAAGAAAAAAAAGACAAAATTGCCGTTATTCCTTACATTCATTGCCTGTCCCACAATCTCAAGAAAATTGGGACAAAAGCTAATGTTCGTGTCGTTTTTTCTGCCCCTGAAAAACTAAGTGCGCTTTCCAAAAAAACTTTGCCCGCTGATAAACGTCCCCAAAAGCTGCAGTGCACCATTAACCACAGAAAGAAATTCGTGAAATGTACTGAAGGCATTGTTTATGACATCCCTCTCTCTTGCGGTAAGCGGTATGTTGGTCAGTCAGGTCGGTGCTTGAATGAGAGACTTCGCGAACACAAAAATAACTTGAGAACTTTTACTGGCAGTAATCTGGCTTTACACTGCAAGGAGTGTGGTTGTGTGCCATTTCTGGACAAGTGCTCGATCGTTGCCAGACACCGGGATCAGTTAACGCGAGAGATTATTGAAGCAGCTCGTATCGCTGCCTTGGACGATAAATGTGTAAGCAAGCCGTCTATCTCCCTGTCCAAAAGAGAGCTGGCCTTCTTAAAGAAACGCTGAATCGTGCACATCCGTAGATCCTCTTTCACCTGTTCTTCATTATCTTTCTGGGCGCATGCGCCTGTTTCCCCTCACGGATTACGTTCGTCTTGGCCGCCCTGGTTTCTTTCAGTCGGAAGTTAGCGCCTGTGTTGTGTCTGTCTTTCTCTGTCCCTTTGTCCCGTTTTGCGCTACTCTCACTTTCCATGGATCCTTATCAAACGCCGGTTCACGTCTCGGACTCTGAAGTTTACCGGAGAAAGCTTCTCGACAACCTCGCACGGTCCTCTCCACTTCGTCTGGAACTTACGAGCTAGCCCAATCTGCCTTTGGCAGTTTTCAATGTACACGCTGTCCCCCACATCAAACGGCGCGTCTCTAGCACTGCGATCGTGCACCTCCTTCCTGCGCTTCGCCGCTTTCTTTAAGGACTCCTTTGCGATGTCCCTCGCCACTTGCAAGCGCGATTCTAGCTCAACCTTATAGTCGTCCAGTGAAGCGTATGGGACACGACGGGGGCCCTCTGGCACTTCACTAGGCTGGTCCGGGTCTCGGCCGTAGAGAAGAAAGAATGGCGATTCGCCCGTGCTCTCGTGTGCTGCGGAATTGTAAGCAAACATTGCATACGGGAGCCACAAGTCCCAGTCCCGCTGGTCGCGCGAAACAAAATGCGACAGGAACCCGGCCACGGTTTGGTTCAGTCGCTCCACCGCGCCGTTGCAAGCCGGATGGTACGGTGTTGTCTGCTTCTTAGCGATCTTAAGCAGCTCGCAAACTCTCCTCATTAGCTGCGACACGAAGTTCGTTCCCCGATCTGTCAAGAGTTGCCTCGGGGGTCCATGTCGGAGCACGATCTGTTCGACAAATGCTCTTGCAACCGTGTCTGCCTTCTGATCTGGGAGTGCTACCGCTTCCGCGTATTTTGAAAGGTGATCGACAAATACTAAAATGTACTTGTTTCCGGAAGTGGTCGTGGGCAATGGGCCCATTATGTCCATACCTGTCCGCTCGAAGGGAGCCGAAACCTCAGGGAACGGCTGAATTGGAGCTGGTCTTCGTCCCTTGGGTGTTTTTCTTTCGAGACAGGAATGACACTTCGCACAGTAGTCTCTAACATCCTGTCGCATGCCACTCCAAAAGTACAAACGCTCCACACGCCTGCGTGTCTTCGCTACGCCAAAATGACCGGCGCATGGCGCATCGTGAAACGCGCGAAGAACCCTTTCTGTCCACGACCGAGGTATGACGACTCTCTCCCAAGCGGTTTTCTCTGGTCTCCCTTTCCTGGTTGGCCTCGTGCGCCGACACAGGGTGCCGTCTTTGCCAATGAAATAACTTAGCTGTTCGGGGTGAGACGGTGCGCCCTCTAAGCTTTCGATTATTCGCTTCAGGTCAGGATCTTTGCACTGCTCTGTGCGTAATTCGGCGGGGTCGACTACGGGGACAAACTCATCTATAGCTGCCACGGCAGCTGTGCGGCTGAGTGCATCAGCATTCAGATGCGTCTTTCCTGACTTGTGCTCAACTTCAAAGCAGTATTCCTGCAGGTGTAGATTCCATCTAGCGAGTCGCGAGCTAGGGTCCCTGACACTCATCACCCATTTCAGAGGATGGCAGTCTGTGACTAGCTTGAATTTGCGGCCGTAAAGGTAGCATCTGAAGTGCTTTACTGCCCAGACAACGGCGAGGCACTCCCTTTCCGTAGCTCCGTACTTTTGCTCTGTGGGGCTCAGCTGTCGGCTAGCAAAAGCAACGGGATGTTCTTTGCCCTCGATAACCTGAGAGAGCACGGCACCAACTGCGAACTTTGACGCATCTGTGGCCATAACGAAGGGCAAATTAAAATCCGGGTGGCGCAACAGCGGTGCACTCATTAGCTTCCTTTTCAGGGCCCCAAAAGCATTCTCCGCGTTTTCGTCCCAGCGAAAGGCGACATTTTTGGCTGTTAAGGCGGTGAGCGGCTTAGCGAGCTTGGCGAACTCCTCTATGTGCCTTCGGTAGTAACCGATCAGGCCGAGAAACTGCCGGACCTGGCGGACGCTAGTCGGGGATGGAAAATCTGAGACACACCTTAGTTTCTCAGGGTCCGGTCGCACGCCGTCAGCTGAAACAACGTGCCCGAGGTATTTCACCTCGTTTTTGAGAAATTGGCACTTAGAGGGCTTCAGCTTGAGACCCGCTCCTCTTAGTCGCACCAAAACCTGCTCAATATCGCGCAAATGGTTCTCAAAACTGTCACTGTATATGATAATGTCATCCATATACACGAAGCACAGCCTCCCCAGAAGACCTGCCAGGATAACATCAGCGGTTCTCTGCCAGACAGCAGGGCTGTTGGCCAGACCCATCGGCATTCTTTTCCATTCATAGTGCCCTGAGGGCGTGTTGAATGCCGTTTTCTCGGCATCTGCCGGATCCATTGCTATCTGCCAGAATCCCGCCGCCATGTCCACTACCGTGAAGTACCTGGCAGAGCCCAGCTGAGAAAGCGTCTCCTGTATATTGGGGATGGGGTATGGATCGATGCGAGTTACGGCATTTAGTTTGCGGTAGTCCACTACCAATCGATACGAGCCATCTGGCTTTTCCACCAATAGTGCTGGTGCTCCCCAGGGTGACTTTGAGTGTTCGACAATGCCGCGATCAATCAGGTCCTGCACCTGCCGCTCCATCTCCTCACGTTGGGAGTAAGGAATCCTGTACGCACGCTGGTAAACGGGCGATGAAGTGCCGGTTTCTATCCTGTGCTTTATAACGCCACAGCAGCCCAAATCCAGGTTGGACGCGGCGAATACCTCCGAGTAGTCGTTCAGCAAACCAGCCAGAGCCTCCCTCTCCCTGGATTTTACGTGAGAAAGATCGAACGACACCTTTGGAGCAGCCGAAGGACTAGCATGCTCTACAGTTGCGAGTACCGTATCGGTGGGCTCACGTTGCTCTATCGCAGAGGTGAAGAAAGCCAATGTTTTGTTCTTGGGAAGGCTCAGTGGCTGCTGGCTACAGTTAACCACCCGTAGGGGCACTCTGTGGGCGTCATTAACTGTCACGAGGCACGCGGCTGCCTTCAGGCCATTGCTGAGAGAGTCGACCGGCTCAAGCACTCCCACGGCGCCGCTCTCTACATCTGAAGGCACAAACGCGTACAAAATGTGCTCCGACCAAGGAAGGACGACCGCCTTTTCGACCAGCCGGACGGCAACCCGCGAATATACCTTCTCCAATGATCCCACTGTTTGACGGGTGTCAATATCGGTAATGCGAATCTCAGCCCCTCTCCTGTTCAAAAACGGAACTTTTGAGCCGCCCGCATTAACCTCTTCCTCAGAGAATGAGACTACTACCTTCCCTTTTCTCAAAAAATCCTGCCCTAATATACCTGACACTCCGTTTGGCAGAGACACCGTGTCCGGGCATACGTAGCAGGGGTGCTCCAATGCAATTCCGCCGAGAGAAAAGTGTAACCGGTAGAGTCCACGTATGCCAAGAGGATCCCCCGTTATGCCTACAAATTTGGTTGCCATACCACCCGACGCTTCCAACACCTCGCGGTCCCCCTTCCTTCGAAGCGTGTTAAAACTGCTCTCCTTAAGCAATGTCACCTTTGACCCCGTATCTATCAACAATTCCATGCAGCAACCATTTAACTTGCAACGCACAACAGGGCATGCCTCGTCGGCCACACAAACTACCACCACCTCATCATCCACTGCTCCCTCCCCACGCTCCTCAGGCTGGGGAGGACTAACTAGTTTTTTGTCTCGGTATCTGGAGCCCCGCTGTCGGCTTGCTTAGGGCGTGTCTCGCCTGCTTCTCTTTGTGGCTCCCCACGGCGCACGTTTTGGCAGAACCTGGCGATGTGTCCGCGACCCTGGCAAGCGAAGCATACGATTTCTTCAAAATCTCGCATACCGCGCCTGTAGCTTTGTGGCGGTCTCCGGTTTCCAGCGAATGGGCGCTGTTGAGCGCGCGCTTCAACCTGGCGTTCTACCTGCTGAGTTAGCAGCTGTTCCAAGCGATCTAACCGCGCTGTCAAGAGAGCAACCTCAGGGTTGAGCACCGCTCTCTCTATGACGCGTACTCTCGCTGCGGCTGTCGTTAACGCCTCATTTCGTTCCTCATCCAATGCGGCCTCCACGGCTTGGTCGAAATTGCTCGGCTTGCGCGAGAGCACGAACCGGCGCACGGGGTCTTGCAGACCAGCCACGAACAAAGCGGTCATTTCCTCTTTAAGTATATCCTCCGCGTATTTCTTCCTTAGCTGGTCTCCTTCCTCCTCCCTGCTTAACGTATCGCGTGCTAGGCGCTGAAGCCGCGACGCAAATGTTCGCACGTCCTCCCCTACCATCTGTCCGGCGTCACGGAACCTCTGTACCCGCACGTGACGTGGTTCAGTGTCGAAATGCTCAAACGCGAGCTTCTTAAATTCCGCAAATGATTTTGTGGATTTTACTTTTTCGTCTCGCCAGGCAAAATCATGAGCAGCTCCTGCCATCTTACACCTCGCCATTCCCAGCATTTGAGCATCGGACCATCCCCCCATTTTCCCAATCTCTTCTAGCATGGAAAAGAAATCGCAGATTGGAACCCCTGTCTTATCTCCCGTAAACGTCGGAATGACGCTTCCTAATGCCAGCATGCTTGCTCCGAGCGACGGCTGTGGAGTGGGAGCTCCCTCAGATACAGTCATTTTTTTTTTTCAAGCCCTCCAGTGCCTCAAGCCTCTCAAATGGGGGTAAAAGTCCCACAATCAGTCCCGTGATTCCCTTTTGATTACAATTTTGAAGTCATGAATGTCACAGCATTCAGAGGACATTTGCTTTTGAGACCCCATTTCTGACACCAGTGTGATGACCCCATAATGCGCAGGTCCACACGGGACGGAGAGGCAAAGAGACACCGTATGGCTCAGTTTAAACCAACAGGTATATTCAATAATTACACATGATTAAGATTATACATCAGAGGCTGGGGCGTCCGAGCTTACGTGCCGATGACTTCATGGGGGCGATGGAGTGGCTCCGGAGTTGGGCTCGAGCGGTTGCTGGCAGAAGCTGCACGCCGTCGGGCTTCGGCGCTGAAGGCCCTCTTGGTGAACGATGTCGTCCTGAGCGTGTATGCAGTAGAATTTCAGTAGTCGTCCGTTTCTTCGAGGATGGTTCACAAACCCTTCCTCTAGTGTCGTTCGGCTTGGAAGATGAACAGGAGGCGAGCTTGTAGATGATGACAGCAGAGCATAATTTTACAACATACATATACAGAGAGTTAAACTGGAAAAAGCAGAACTGAATTTACAAAAGAACAAACTTTGCACTACTTTACTCATCGACCGGGCAGGTTAGTGCCTAAGTAGCATCACATTACATGCTAAGCATGGAGCCCCAGCTCAGACTGGACTGCATCCGTTTACATGTGCTTTTAAGCACTTGATTAACAAAGGACTAAGGGCGGTCATTTCCAGTGGCCCGCCCAAAGCATCAATTCTCCAATCCAAAATAACATGCGAGATGGGGACCACCCCTTGGGTTGGGCTTAGCCTCGAACCCAGAGTCTGTTAACAATACAAACTAAATAAACAACAAAAACGCCACCACTCTCTCTCAAGTGAGAGTATACACAGGCTCTCTCTTCGGAGCTAATTCACTAGCGCCTGTCTTTCCACATTCTTGGCGAGTACTGCCTGTCCGCCATGACAGGTGTCCGTCACGGCCCTTCTGGGAATGCGCTTTTGTTCACGAGGCACGGCGGGAAGCTGTGGGTGCCTTCCCGGCGATAGCCCACGTCGAAAGGGGAAGGAGGGAAAGAATGTTGTCTTCGCGGTAGCGCATAGCGTCGGCTGTGGTACGGCGCGCTCTGGCCCGCTGACAGCTCCCTTGTCCTGGAATGTGCCCGGAAATTGGGGAGGATAAAGCCTGTTTCCCCGCGGCGGCGGCGGGTCCGGTTGTTCTGGTCGTCACTCAAAGAGCATGGCTGGGTAATTGATGATGCCGCTGTCACGGGTCTCCGTCTACGCCGCGCCGTCGAACGTGGATCCTCGTAGCACACACGGAATGTCACACCAAACATGGGCATGATCAAAACTGGGTGTGTGGTCTTCAAGGGTGTTTGAAGTCATATACATCATATGGAGCATATCGCAAGCACGCCTCAAGGTTTCATGCAAGAGCATTTGAAAAGATTTTACGTGACACACAGGTAATCGAGACATCAGTGCAAAGCCTGCAAATGAGCGATGGCAGCAGTGAACGCTTGGCAGCAAGTGCAAGTACGAACGAGCTGGAGTCGCTACAAGGTGCTCCAAGGGAACAGCCGGATTTGTTCAGGCAGATTGCACTGCTGCAGTTGAAATGGAAACATGCAAAGCGCCTACCAGCTGCAACGCTTCAGGAGCTGTCTACTGATGTTTTATTGTACTTGCAGTCATTCTTTGAACACTTCCTTTCACCTCCAGTAGCGTCAGACATCACAAGTGAAAGTGCAAAGGCATTCATTGAGCGGGACCTGAAGAAGCTCTTGGGTAGGCGCAAGCGCGAAAGATATTGGAAAAGTATTCTGCCTTTTGTACAACCACAGACAATTCGCATTGGACGCGACTCCAATGGAAAGCTTGAAACTTATAGCTATGTGCCTGTGTTGAAGGTTTTGGAGCATTCAATGGAGAAGTTTTCTTCTGATATGTGCTTCCAGCGTGCAAAAAGCCCGGAGGCTACCTTATTGATGTTTTTGATGGAACGGCATTTCAGGAGCATGCATACTTTCAGGGAGACACTAAAAAAATTTGCCTACAGTTTTACACTGATGAATTTGAAGTCTGTGATCCTCTAGCAAGCAGACGAGGCAGGCATAAAATTATGGCTGTATACTACACTGTGTTGAATCGTTCTGTTGAGACAAGGTCACGGCTTCCAGCTATTCATTTGGCTGTGCTTGCAAAAGAGAAGCTTGCTGTAAAACACAGATTACGAAAAATACTAAAACCTCTTGTCACTGACATTGGCTTGCTCGAAACTGTGGGTATTGTCATAAATGGGGAAGTTGTGAAGGGGTCTGTTCTTGTTTTTACAGGCGATAACCTGTCACTCCACAGACTTGGAGGATTTAAGTGCAATTTTAGCCAGGGACGAATATGCCGCCATTGTATGGCATTACAGAGCGAAATTTCTAGAAAGCACAGACCATGTGACTTTGTTGAGAGGACACCAAGTGCACACAAGCACCACCTGAGTTTGCTTGCTCGTGGTGTTAGTTGTTTACCCATTTATGGTGTGCGAGAGGAGTGCGCTGTCACATTTTCTGGCTTCGAGTCTACGCAGCACCTTCCTCCCGATATCATGCACGACCTGCATGAGGGTGTCATTCCATTTATGCTCAAGCATATCATTTTGTCTCTTTTAAATGACGGCTTTTTTACATTGGACCTGTTAAACTCTGTCATTGATATGTATTTATATATTGGAAGTGATAAACGTAACAAGCCAGAAGTAGTAGCTATGTCACAGGGAAAAGTGGCAGTCAAGGGAAGTGCATCACAGATTTTTTGTCTCTTTAGGCACCTGCCCTTCTATGTGGCAGCATGCATACCGAGAGGACAAAGAGAATGGTGCCTGTACCTTCTTCTGAGAAAGATTGTGGATGTAGTGATGAGCCGACAAGTGAAAGTTGAACACATTGCATACCTCGATCGCCTCATCACATGCTTCTGTGTTGACTTCAAAGAAATGTTTTCATCTGTCACAATCCCTTGCAAACTGCATTACCTCATACATTACCCCAAATACATGTTAGTGTATGGTCCCCTCATCAGACTGTGGGCTATGCGATTTGAGTCAAAGCACCAATATTTTAAAGATCTGGCTGGTAAGCTGAAAAACTTCAAGAACATTACGTCAACCCTTTCAGAGCGCCATCAAGGTCATGAGATGTACCTGCAGTCTTGTGAGGGCAACAGCAGCAACATAACCCTTAGTGCAGTGGGGTGTAAACAGATTCTGTTTGAGCACTTGCCTGAAGATGTTAAAGACCACATCTCTGCGAACAGCATGACTTCTGAGAATATATTTTCTCTGACGTCAGCCTGTCTCGATAGCATACACTATGCAGCCGGAAACGTTTTAGTGACTGACGTCTCATCAGATGAGCCTACTTTTGTTCTCATCAATGACATTTTTTCTGTGAGGAGCTTGACACCATTCAATTTGATGAGCATTTTCATTCATATGTTGTCAGGAAGTGTCCACGGAGTGACGTAGTGACTGAGGTCATGAATCCTCAACTGGATCCGCTTACCATGCATACCATTGGAAACAGGTCTCTTGTGTCCTCACGGCATGCTTTAGTGTAATGTTGCTGTTACCTTGCTGGCTTTGTCTTGTGTGGTTTATATTTGTGTGTTTCTGCATTGTGCCTGTTGTGAAGCCAAAGTAATTTGTTGAATGGCCGATTTTGAGATTAAAAGTTATGTTCTGGAAGCTGTGCTCTGGATCTTTTATTTGTGAACGAATTGGTGGCTTGTCAGTATTTCCCTATGTTATTAGCACATATTATGAATAGGTAGGTGAAGGGTATTCAATGTCGAGTAGGAAAGGCTGAAGAAACTGTTCGACTGGGCATTTCAGTCCCACTACAGAATTCATGACTTTTTCATATAGGTTAAACACATCAATATACCTTGATTATTTTCATTTACCATAGACATAACCCTAACAGCAACATTAAGGAAAATCGAAACTGATGTGTTTCAAAAAATTACTGCATTCTAATACTAAATTGTATATATAATTCCCCTGAAAACTGAGCTTTTGAGCATATAGGTGCAGCGTCCAATGAATGTTTTCCAAGGAAACTGCGATGGCTTCCATCGCTATGGGTAGCATACACCGTCGCTCACTTCCAAACAGATCACGGGGTTATTTTTTGTACCTGATTGGTCAAGTTTGAACCGAGTGCTGAAAAAAAATGTGCTAGTAACCAATGTCTCTTGTTCCAGAGCAACCATGGCCACAAAGCCACAGAATTTTTTTAAAGAAAACTTAGATGGGTTTGTTAGCTTTGCATACCTTTAGCAAATGCAGCTTCAAGTAGCGTTTCATTTTTCACAAAGCCAAACATATATGCTCAATGGCTGTGTGCATCCAAGGACTCACAAAAAATGGTGGTAATGTGGCATGATATATGGTATGTTGAGGTCTAACATCTCTAAGCGACTCAATATATGAAGGGCACCGCAGTGGAGGGCCCTGGAATAATTTAGACCACCTATAGGGATCCTTAACATGCACTGACATCGCGCTGATCATAGGTGCCTTTTTCGTTACGCCTGCATCGAAACGCGACCGTCGCGGTCGGGTTCGAACCCGGGAAATCCAGCTTAGTAGCCCGAGCGCTCTAACCACTGAGTAACCGCGGCAGGTTAAATGTGTCTTGCCTTGGTGTCAATTACAGAGAAAAGCAAAATATGGTTCGAGTACTCCCTTAAATTATTTGCAAGTTGTAAATTAACTCTTTTTTGGAGTGGCATTCATATGGGCGATCAATTCTGCCACAAGCGAGGGCGACCTTATAACACATCACACCTTCGACAAGGGGCGCGGTGATGCAGCGTCGTGCTGTGGCGGTGGGAAGCACTGTTTGCTCAGCGGAATGAACAATCCTCCCCACGCTCCTATTGGCGGGTACTGGGCGTTTTCGCGCCTGCCAATTTCGATCGCAACCTGCGTTCTCCGGGGGTGGTGAAAACATTAATTATAGAGGTGTTGGCGGTCGTGACCTGAAGGGTCACGCCCATACAACCACTGGGTGGGATGCCTAGTCAGGCACCCCATTGGCGGTTGCCGCAGCCCGGGCGCGCTGCGTTAAGGCCCTTTGGGCCTCGAGGGTGCAGCAGCCGGACAGGGTCGCGATGCCGCGACGTCGTTCGCTGTGCAGCGCAACGCCTCTTGGAATTTGTTCACTTAGTCCGCACATGTTCGTTCATATACATCGAGGCATGCTTGGATTGCTATGTCACACTCGCGACTTGTGCATCTTATTCGTAACATGATATTGTGCAAACTTGCCTTTTCTGCTTGTATTGCAGTGCTAGCTCAAGGATAGCCCTCCCCCCACCCGTCCCTTTCGCATCATCGCTGTCGTCAACGTCCTGTCTGCATGCCCCATTCCGCAGCAAAAATAATGACCATACACACATGTACAAAGCTGCCAGCTCGGCCGCGTGGCCACTCAACCTTGTCTTTATGCTCTTGCGAAGATCAGCTAGGACAACCGAATGAACTGAAAGCCATAACCCGGACCCATGGTATACATATTGTCACGACTGAAGTCACGGAAAGTACACGTTGCCGAGGACCAGAGAATAAGGTCGGCTTGCCGTTCCGATCACAAAGTCACAGAGACCAGCACCAGCGCGCCGCTCGTGCCCACAACAACCGCTTCTTCGTCGTCGGCACCAAACAAGGCTGTCGCGCGGCGCTAGGCACGTGGCATTATTCCCCCCCCGTGAAAGAAAACCGTCCCGATGACAAGGTGAGAGGAAGAAAAAAAAATAAGGTGAACTGTACAATAACGCAAGGTTTCACTTGCAGGAAGCGCTCAGTAGCGCGAAAAGTATGGCTTTAAGCGCACCACATGCACAATTTCAGGCCGCTGGCGTCGAACACTGACGGTCACAGTTCCATCTGGAATGACTTCGTAATTAACGTTGTTTAAGCGGCGCAGGACTTTATAGGGTCCGAAATAGCGGTGTAGTAGTTTCTCGCTCAAGCCTTTGTGGTGCACGGGGGTCCACACCCACACTTGGTCCCCTGGTTCGTAGTGGACTTCCCTGTGCCGGAGGTTATAGTGGCGAGCGTCGGTGGCATGCTGCTCCTTGATGTGCAGGCGGGCCAGCTGACGGGCTTGCTCGGCCTGTTCTGCGAAATGGGCTGCATCGGGTTCGACCGTTTCTTCCCCGAACGGGAGCATCGCGTCCAACATCGTTCGGGCCTCTCTGCCATATACGAGACGGAACGGCGTAAACTTCGTGGTTTCCTGCGGCGCCGTATTGTAGGCGAAGGTGACATACGGCAGGATCTCGTCCCACATTTTATGTTCGACGTCGATGTACATTGAGATCATGTCCGCCAAAGTTTTGTTTAGTCGTTCCGTTAATCCATTTGTCTGAGGGTGATACGCTGTTGTTGTGCGATGCTCGGTATGGCTGAGAGTTAAGGTGTCCCGCAGTAGCCGAGCTGTAAACGCCTTTCCTCGGGCAGTAATGATGGTCGACGGTGCACCGTGTCTGAGCACAATGTCGTTCATAAAGAATGGAGCAACTTCGCCGGCAGTACCTCGGGCAAGGGCCTTCGTTTCGGCGTAGCGTGTTAAGTAGTCTGTGGCGACTACGATCCACTTGTGTCCGTTCGAGGATAAAGGAAATGGGCCTAAAAGGTCCATGCCCACTTGCTCGAAGGGTGTGAGGGGTGGTTCAATAGATTGCAACATAGCGGATGGCTTGAGCGTGGGTTTTTTTCGCCGCTGGCATTGTCGACAAGTCTGTACGTAACGTCTAACGCTCGGAGAAAGATGTGGCCAGTAATAGTTCTGCCGGACTCTGTTTAGGGTGCGTGTAAAGCCAAGATGCCCTGAAGTTGGTTCGTCGTGGCAGGCCACGAGGATTTCGTGCCTTAGATCAGCCGGTATTACTAGCAGGTATGTTTTCGCACTCGACGTAGAATTCTTCTTATAAAGCACCCCATTGCGGAGGCAATACGACGACAACCCCCGAGCAAGATACCGGGGTATTGTAGAATGCCCACCTTCAAGATGGTCAATAATCAGTCGCAGCTCGTCGTCGGCACGCTGTTTGGAGGCGAGATCGGACGTAGTGACTGCTCCGAGGAAGCTATCGTCGTCGGTGGCATCTGACGAAGGAGGGCCGACGGGCGCGCGGGACAGGCTATCAGCATCGGTGTGCTTCCGGCCAGACTTATAAATAACATCGAAATCGAACTCCTGCAGGCGCAATGCCCAACGTGCTAAGCGGCCACAAGGATCCTTTAAGTTTTTCAGCCAACACAAGGAGTGATGGTCAGTGATGACACGAAACGGTCGGCCATAAAGGTACGGGCGGAACTTGGCAGCGGCCCATACTACCGCCAAACATTCTTTTTCAGTGGTGGAATAGTTACACTCTGCACGGGAAAGTGCACGGCTGGCGTAGGCAATTACTTTCTCGACCCCGTCTTGGTGCTGAACTAGAACGGCACCAAGGCCGACGTTGCTCGCATCCGTGTGTAACTCTGTGTCGGCATCATCGTCGAAATGTGCCAGGATCGGGGGTGACTGGAGCCGGCGTCGTAACTCGTCGAAAGCCATCTGCTGCTCGGCGCCCCAGGAAAATGATGCGTCATCTCGAGTTAGGAGAGTCAGAGGGCTGGCCATCTGTGCAAAGTGTTTGATAAAGCGACGATAATAGGAGCACAGCCCCAAAAACCGTCGGACTGCTTTTTTGTGGGCGGGGACGGGAAAGGCAGCAACGGCAGCAAGTTTCTCAGGGTCAGCTCGGATGCCATCAGCACTCACGATGTGCCCAAGAAACTTCAATTCGGTGAACCCGAAGTGGCACTTTTGAGGCTTGAGAGAAAGGTTGGCAGACCGGACAGCTTCGAGAACAGTTCTCAGGCGGCGCAGGTGTTCTGTGAACGTCGGTGAAAAAATTATCACGTCGTCGAGATAAACAAGGCATGTCTGCCACTTAAGACCTGTGAGCACAGTGTCCATCATCCGCTGGAAGGTGGCAGGAGCACAGCAGAGCCCGAATGGGAGGACGCGGAATTCATAGAGCCCATCTGGTGTTACGAAGGCAGTTTTTTCACGGTCCCTCTCATCAACTTCAATTTGCCAATAACCACTCCTGAGGTCAATGGAGGAGAAGTACTTGGCTCGGCGAAGTCGGTCGAGAGAGTCGTCAATCCGTGGCAGCGGATAGACGTCCTTCTTTGTCATACTGTTAAGTTTCCGATACCCCGCAAGGGCACCTTGTGTAACGAGGTGTTGGTGCTTGGCGCCACCACGGACCCTTAGCCCCCTACCGAAGCTGTCATCCGTACCGTGGCGATAGGTTGAAAGGTGGAGGGAAGAAACCTTGAACGGTGGCGGTCGAGGAAGTGGTCAATCCTCGGCCGATGGGCTCCTCGTCTGTCTACCAGGGGGGGGAGTCCCGGGA
The DNA here is from genome assembly GCF_052857255.1 of Amblyomma americanum. Lineage (NCBI taxonomy): Eukaryota > Metazoa > Arthropoda > Arachnida > Ixodida > Ixodidae > Amblyomma > Amblyomma americanum. The sequence goes on from NC_135502.1 coordinate 201,765,675, forward strand.
CCTTCCTCTGTGTATAAGGGTGAATCAGAGGCGACAAAGTATTTGGAACCCTTAGCCAGTACATGCCGTATGGAAAAATTTTCAAAAAAATCTGATCGGCTCCCAAAAAGGAGTCGCACCGATGCGAAACAATTGATGCCACAGAAACCAGAAACGTTTCCGAAGTTTTTCATGGTTCACTCAAACACTGATGAACCGGTAGCCAACCTGTCTGCATTTGTCATCGCCAACACCCTAAAAAGCTGTGTAGGCAAAAACTACAAAGCAAAAAAGCAGCGAACCGGAGATCTCCTTGTTGAAATAAACACAAAAGAACAGAGCGCGAAACTGATGTCTTTACAGAATCTTGGAGAAATGAGCGTACAGGTAACCCCGCACCGCACCCTGAACCACTCAAAGGGTGTCATATCTGAATATGAACTCCTACAGAGTACGGATGCGGAAATGGAAGAAGAACTAGCTGAACAAGGAGTAATAGCAGCCCGACGAATAACCATCCGGAGAAAGAATGCTGAAATCAAGACAAAACACATCGTCCTAACTTTCAATAGTACAACTCTCCCTGATTCCATCCACGCCGCATACCTCCATTGTAAAGTCCGCCCATACATACCAAATCCGAGACGATGTTTCAAGTGCCAGCGCTTTGGACACAGCATGTTGGCTTGCCGGGGCAAACCCACGTGTGTCACATGCGCAGAAGACGCACATACAGAAGAAAGATGCGAACGCACTCCAAAATGCATCAACTGCAATGGCGCACATGGCGCGTACTCCAGGTCGTGCCCAGTTTGGAAAACAGAAAAACAAATCATAACTTTGAAGACCACAGAAAACCTGTCCTACTTTGAAGCAAAAAAACGCGTCTCTTTCCAACAGAAAGGGACATACTCCGAAGCGGTGACGCGGGGACTGCCGCCGCCTTCGGTTTCTGTCGGCACACAGGTCGATCCGAAGGACCTGGGGTCGACAACCAAGTCCCCACCACAGAAGTCAATGACACAGTCCACAGGGCTGAAAATTTCGCGGGAAGACCACGCGATCCTCGCCGGAGGCCCTCAGGCCCTACTTTCAGCAGTGGCATCCTCGGCGATAGACACCCAGAACAGCTATGCTGAACTGGACCTGTCGCCCCACCCCTATAAGAAGGCAACTACTGGCCCAAAAGACTCTGCCGCTGGAGCAGGGCCTGGTTCAGCGGTGCCAGCAAAAAAGACGAATGCGAAGGCCACGGGCCATCGCAACCACGAAGCATCCTCCACGTCCACCGTGGAGGAGATGGATGTCAGCGAAAGTCCGCGGACATCTAAAATACACGCATCCGCGGAATCTCCGCAGAAATCCGGCGCCACGAAAGTGGCGATGGATACAACTCCTAGTCCGCCACCGCTGCAGCGGCGGCGAGACTCCCTAGAGAAAAAAGGGAAACCACGAATCACTGCTCCTGAAAATAAGTGACTTTCCCCAATCCCCAACTTATCACAATGGCATATCTAATACAATGGAACTGTAGAGGTCTACACAGAAACTACACAGACATAACCGATATGCTCAAAACAATGGCACCTACAGCTGTGTGCCTGCAAGAAACGAACCTTGGGCCACAGCACACAAACATCTTAAAAATATATAATATTTTCCGGAAAGACCGAGAACAAGCTAGCCGACTCTCAGGAGGCGTCGCTATCATTACGCAAAGCGATGTCCCTGCAAGAGAGGTATCATTAAAGACGAACTTAGAAGCGGTCGCAGTAAACATCATTAGCCATAAAACAATAACAATATGTTCTGTGTACATACCACCACACAACACAATAACTATGCATGACCTAGAAGAACTTCTGGGACAGTTGCCTGAGCCATATGTCATAATTGGGGATTTTAACGCACACTCCTCATTCTGGGGAAGTGAGCATACTGATTCCAGGGGTCAGCTCATCGAGGATTTTATTCTTTCAAATAGCATATGTTTAATGAACACTGGAAAAGCAACGTACTGCTGCCCCAGCTCTGGAAAAATGACCTGCCTAGATTTAGCGTTTGCATCACCATCGGTTTTTAATGATTTTATTTGGGATGTTTTAGACGACCCTCGGGGAAGTGATCACTTACCTACAGTTTTAAAGCTAACATCAGCTACATCCATCATCCCTACGAAGCCACGGCGATGGAAAATTCACTTCGCCGATTGGGCACTTTTCAGAACGAAGGCCACACTAGAAAAAGAATATACCGAAACCCTTACTATAAAAGAACTAAATGAAAAATTTGTCACATGCTTAATATCTGCAGCAATAGAAGCCATCCCACAAACGTCTGAAATTGCACGAAAAACACATAAAGTTTGGTGGTCAAACAATGCTCATCGGCTAAAAAGCAGCAAAACAAGGCTTGGGGCAACCTTCGCAGATATCCCACTGCAGGAAACTTGCTCATCTTCAAAAGGGCTAGAGCCAAAGCACGATACATCAGACGCAACACAGAAAGGGCATCATGGCAACAGTACATATCCTCCATAAACAGCTCAATAACATCCAAGAAAATGTGGGAGCAGGTGCGGAAATTCACTGTAAATTTTACTCCATTCACATTTCCAATGCTAACAACACCCGGTACTCAAACAACATTAGAAGAACAGGCCAATATATTGGGTGAGCATTTTTCCACAGTTTCAAGCTCATCCAACTATACACAAACATTTAAAAAGCACAAAACAATAGTAGAAAAACAAAAACTTCCCTTTGGAACATGCATACACGAAGACTACAATCAGGTTATTACAATGCAGGAACTAAACACAGTAGTAACATCCGGTAAAATGACAGCACCAGGCCCAGACAATATACATTATGCCATGCTTGCTCACCTCTCTGAGACTGCCATAGAGGCTCTCCTAAAATTTTTCAATAAAATATGGATGAGTGGAGAAATCCCCCAAGCATGGAAAGAAGCAATCATAGTACCCTTCCTAAAACCTGGCAAGCCACCAACTACTCCCACCAGTTACAGGCCAATAGCACTCACTAGCTGTATAGCAAAATCATTCGAAAGCATTCTAAACATCAGACTAACCTTCATACTTCAGTCCCGGCAACTTTTAGATATACACCAGTGTGGTTTTAAAAAGACATGTTCCACAACCGATCACATCGTTCGCTTTGAGAACACAGTTCGGGAAGCGTTCATCCACAACCAGCACTGTATCGGGGTCTTCTTCGACATGGAGAAGGCTTACGATACCACGTGGAGGTTCGGTATCCTCCGTGACCTAGCGGACCTAGGTATCCGCGGCAGGATGCTGAGCTGTTTGAATGACTTCCTAACCAACCGCACGTTCCGAGTCCGCCTAGGTGCAACCTTCTCCAACATTTTTACACAAGAAACTGGCGTACCCCAGGGGTGCATCCTCAGCACGACCTTATTCATCATCAAAATGAACTCAATAGGAAAAGTAATCCCAAAATCCATAATGTACTCTGTTTACGTAGACGACCTCCAAATAGCATGCACGTCATCCAGCATACCCACCTGTGAGCGACAGATACAAATAACAATAAATAAACTGGCTACCTGGGCAGATAGAAACGGATTTAGATTTTCCCCTCAGAAAACAGTAGCGGTTCTGTTCTCTTTGAGACGAGGCCTACAGGCCAACCCCACAATATATCTAAACCAAACCCAATTAAATACCTGTCAAACAAGAGCATAAATTTCTAGGGATAACTTTCGATAAAAAGCTCACTTTCTTGCCACATATAAACACCTTAAAGAAAAAAGCTTCCCAAGCCCCCAATGTGCAAAAACTACTGTCAAGAAAACGCTGGGGATCTGATAGGGCATGCCTATTACATATATATCGTTCTCTGGTTCGCTCTAAGTTAGACTATGGGTGCATAGTATATGGCTCAGCAAGACCGTCCTACATAAAACGACTAGATCCTATCCACAATCTTGGTTTAAGGTTGTCTTCTGGTGCTTACAGAACTTCACCAATAGCAAGTCTGTATGTGGAAACGAATGAACCTTCCTTAGAAGATTGAAGAACTGCACTAACTTGTACATAGAAGCAAAAGATTACAGTCACTGACCAAGTCATCATCATCATCATCATCATCAGCCCTACTACACCCACTGCAGGGCAAAGGCCTCTCCCATGTCTCTCCAATTAACCCTATCCTTTGCCAGCTGCATCCACCCTTTGCCTGCAAACTTCTTAATCTCATCCGCCCATCTAACCTTCTGCCGCCCCCTGCTACGCTTACTTTCTCTTGGAACCCACTCCGTTACCCTTAAAGACCAGCGGTTATCTTGCCTTCGCATTACATGCCCTGCCCAAGCCCATTTCTTTCTCTTGATTTCAACTAGGATGTCATTAACCCGTGTTTGTTCCCTCACCCACTCTGCCCGCTTCCGATCTCTTAACGTTACACCTATCATTTTTCTTTCCATGGCTCGCTGCGTTGTCCTTAACTTAAGCTGAACTCTTTTCGTTAGCCTCCACGTTTCTGCCCCGTAGGTGAGTACCGGTAAGATTATGCTGTTGTACCCTTTCCTCTTGAGGGAAATTGGTAAACTGCCACTCATGATCTGCGAGAATTTGCCATATGCGCTCCACCCCATTCTTATCCTTCTAGTTATCTCCCTCTCATGATCCGGATCAGCTGTCACTACCTGCCCTAAGTAGACGTATTCCGGCACCATTTCTAGACTCTCGCTGCCAATTGTGAACTGTTGTTCCCTTGCTAGGCTGTTGAACATTACCTTGGTTTTCTGCATGTTAATTTTTAGACCCATCGATCTGCTCTGCCTGTCTAACTCGTTGATCATGATTTGCAGTTCACCTCCTGAGTGACTCAGCAAGGCAATGTCATCAGCAAATCTCAGATTATTTAGGTATTCTCCATTTATTCTTATTCCCAACTCTTCCCAATTCAGGCCTCGAAATACCTCCTGCAAACATGCGGTGAACAGCATTGGCGAGATCGTGTCTCCTTGCCTGACGCCCTTCCTTATTGGAATTTTATTGCTGACTTTATGGAGGACTATAGTAGCTGTGCAGTTGCTATATATATCTTCCAGTATTTTGACATAAGGCTCTTCTACCCCCTGATTACGCAATGCCTGTATGACTGCTGAGGTTTCCACTGAGTCGAATGCTTTCTCGTAATCAATGAAAGCTATATATAGAGGTTGGTTATATTCTGCGCATTTCTCTATCACCTGATTGATAGTGTGAATATGATCTATTGTAGAATATCCTTTACGAAAGCCTGCCTGATCATTTGGTTGATTAAAGTCTAACGTTGCCCTGACTCTATTAGCGATCACCTTAGTAAATACTTTGTAGGCAACGGATAGTAAGCTGATCGGCCTGTAATTTTTCAAGTCCTTGGCGTCTCCCTTCTTATGAATTAAGATAATGTTTGCATTCTTCCAAGCTTCTGGTACAGTCGAGGTCATAAGGCATTGCGTATACAGGGTGGCTAGTTTCTCTAGCACGATGTCTCCTCCATCCTTCAACAGATCTGCTGTTACCTGATCCTCCCCAGCTGCTTTTCCCCTTTTCATTGCTTCTAAGGCTTTCTTTACTTCATCTTTCGTAACTGGCGGGATGACGTATTGCTGTGCACTGCTGTCTTTCTCATTAGCGCTATGATTACATTGGCTACTGTACAGGTCTGTGTAGAACTCTTCGGCTACGTTAACTATCTTATCCATATTTCTAATGACATTGCCCTGCTTGTCTCTTAATGCATACATCTGGTTTTTACCTATGCCTAGTTTCCTCTTCACTGTTTTTAGGCTACCTCCGTTCTTTATAGCATGCTCAATTCTCTCCATATTAAACTTCCTTATGTCGGCTACCTTGCGCTTATTTATTAACTTTGATAGCTCCGTTAGTTCTATTCTATCGGTAGTGTTAGATGCCTTCATGTTTTGGCGCTTCTTAATCAGATCTTTCGTCACCTGAGATAGCTTCCCGGTATCTTTTCGAACTGTCCTACCGCCTACTTCTACTGCGCACTCCGTAATTATTGATGTCAGGTTATCGTGCATTGAATGAACATCAAGATCATCTTCCTCAGTTAAAGCCGAGTATCTGTTTTGCAGCGCTATCCTAAACTCCTGTGCTTTCCCTCTTACGGCTAACTCGTTAATGGTCTTCTTCTTCGCTAGCTTCTTCCGTTCCCTCTTCAAGTCTAAGCTAATTCTAGACCTTACCATTCTATGGTCGCTGCAACGCACCCTTCCGAGGACGGCCACATCCTTAATGATGCCAGGTTTAGTGCATAGTATGAAGTCGATTTCATTTTTAATCTCACCATTGGGGCTCTTCCAGGTCCACTTCCTGTTTTCTCGTTTGCGGAAGAAGGTATTCATGATCCGTAAATTATTTCTATCCGCGAATTCGACTAATAACTCTCCCCTGCTATTTCTAGAGCCTATCCCATAGTCACCTACCGCGTGGTCGTCAGCCTGCTTCTTGCCCACCTTCGCATTGAAGTCACCCATCAGTACAGTGTACTGCGATTTTACTTTATTCATTGCTGATTCTACGTCCTCATAGAAGCTTTCAACGGCCTGGTCATCATGGCTGGATGTGGGTGCGTAGGCCTGCACCACTTTCAGCTTGTACCTCCTATTCAGCCTAATTACTATAGCTGCTACCCTCTCGTTAATACTGTAGAACTCCTCTACGTTGCCAGCTATATCCTTATTAATGAGGAAACCCACACCTAGTTCTCGTCTATCCTCTAACCCGCGATAGCACAGTATGTGTCCGTCCTTTAGTACTGTATACGCCTCACCTGTCCTCCTAACTTCGCTAAGCCCTATCACATCCCATTTAATTCCCGCTAGTTCCTCGAACAGCACTGCTAGGCTAGCCTCACTAGCTAAAGTTCTAGCGTTAAACGTTGCCAAGTTCAGATTCCAATGGCGGCCTGTCCGGAGCCAGAGATTCTTAGCACCCTCCGCTGCGTCACAGGTCTGACCGCCGCCGTGGTCAGTTGCTCTGCAGCCGCTGGGGACTGAGGGCCGAGGGTTAATTGGTTTGATCATAGAAGGTTGTGGCCAAGTACTACACCAGGGTGGCCAAATCCTGCTCTGGTGAGAGAGTGCGTTGTCGGTTCTGGTCACCGAGATAAGGCCGCACTCCAGGCCTGGTTATGCAATTCCATCGACACGCGGTTTTTTTTTTTAACCCGGTGGAGAATTGCGCGGCACCAGGATTTGAACCCCGGTCCTCCTGCACGCGAGGCGGATGTTCTACCTCTACGCCATCGCTGCATCTGACCAAGTCAAAGTAATGACAAATTGACGTTTCGGAACCCGTACGGGTTCCTTGTTCACAATGAGGCTAAAATGGCAGTGGTCGAAACTTAAATACCCAGAATATGACGTAATGACTGTATGTACACGGGTGGCATCGTCCCTTCCTTCCGGTTCATAGTATCAGGTGTCGTCTGGATGAATGATGACTCAAGCAAAAGCCGTGCCGTCAGGTTCCGCTCTTTGGAAAGAATTGCGGCGTTGTCCCAGGCGATATCATGCGTTTTTTCGTGCGCGTGCTCGGCAATCGCATTGGAAGCCACTTTGTGGTTATCAACATCGCGCTGATGTTCTTTCAATCTTCTGGGGAACTTTCCCGTTTCGCCTATGTAAACGTGGTTACAATCACCGCATGGGATTCGGTAGACAACGCCGGGAAAGCGGTTATCTGGCAGGGGGTCCTTGACATTCACCAGCATACTTCGAAGTTTGCTGGAAGGCACGTGTCCGATGCGCAAGTTATATTTGGCGAAAATACGGGATAAAGCTTCGCTTATACCCCGTACATACGGAATTCCAGCAGTGGCGGTGAAAACCTTACGACTGGAAGGGCTCGGCTGCAAAATATTTTTCTCGATCCTTTTCACAAAATGGGTATAAGCGAAGCTTTATCCCGTATTTTCGCCAAATATAACTTGCGCATCGGACACGTGCCTTCCAGCAAACTTCGAAGTATGCTGGTGAATGTCATCTGCGCTGCAACCGTAGTGTTGTTGTTCTACCTGCCGACAAAGGGAACGCCACTGTGCTGCTAGACAAGACAGACTACGAGGAAAAAATGTGTGGCCTGCTTGAGGACCGAACAACATATACCGCCCTGGCGCGCGACCCTACTGGAGTGCTTCAAAGGAAGCTACAAGAGCTCCTGGCAGATACCTTCAAGTTCGTGCCCCCGGACAGGAAGAGGTTATACTACCAACTACTGTGCACAAACGGCTCCGCGCCTGCTATTTATGGGCTACCCAAGATCCACAAACCAGGCGTTCCTTTGCGGCCCATCGTGGATTTCAGCAGGTCACCTCTTTACAGCCTTTCCAATTACCTGCACAGTGTAATAGGCCCCTTGTCCGGTAGAACCGCAACACATGTGGCCAATTCCTGCGACTTTGTTGAAAAGGTGCGCAACGTGCAACTGGACGAAGAAGATATAATGGTGTCCTTCGACGTCACGTCACTGTTCACCAGCGTGCCGGTCAGCCTGGCCGTCTCTAAGTGCGAAGAGCTTTTGCAGGGGGACACCACTCTCGCTGAACGCACTCCGTTTGACGTCCCAGACCTTTCTAATTTACTACGGTTCTGCCTCAGCAATACGTATTTTACATATTGCTCAAAGTTTTACTCGCAGACACAGGGCACTGCCATGGGCGCCTCAATTTCCGTAACGACCGCAAATATTGTAATGGAAGCATTAGAAACGGAAATCCTCAGTAAATTCACACCTCAACCCAAGGACCCCCTGCAAGATAACCGCTTTCCCGGCGTTGTCTACCGAATCCCATGCGGTGATTGTAACCACGTTTACATAGGCGAAACGGGAAAGTTCCCCAGAAGATTGAAAGAACATCAGCGCGATGTTGATAACCACAAAGTGGCTTCCAATGCGATTGCCGAGCACGCGCACGAAAAAACGCATGATATCGCCTGGGACAACGCCGCAATTCTTTCCAAAGAGCGGAACCTGACGGCACGGCTTTTGCTTGAGTCATCATTCATCCAGACGACACCTGATACTATGAACCGGAAGGAAGGGACGATGCCACCCGTGTACATACAGTCATTACGTCATATTCTGGGTATTTAAGTTTCGACCACTGCCATTTGAACCCGTACGGGTTCCGAAACGTCAATTTGTCATTACTTTGACTTGGTCAGTGACTGTAATCTTTTGCTTCTACTAATGCCTGACCAGACGAGCTTTCGTCGAACCCTTGACTATAACTTGTACATACATCCTCAAAATCCTTTCTCACCCCAAACATCTCTGTTACTCAATCGTCACGAAATGCCCATCCAGAATACTCTTCAACAACAAGCCTCACGCAATTAAGCCGTTGCTCTTGCGCTTCGAAGAAAAATGCCAAGCACTAAACATACTAAATGAAATTAAAAATATTGCCCCAAGATGCGAAGCGCTACCACCGTGGTACACTCTTCCCACAGTGTGTGACGTCACACTAACACGCCTCAGGAAAACTTGTACACCATACGACCAGATAATACAAGAATATCTAGCACTACAAGAAAAATACAGAAATTACACTCCATTTTATACTGACGGGTCAAAAACTCATGCTCATGTAGGAAGCGCAGTAATACAAGGAAAAAATGAAAATGCAGTACGACTTCCCTCATGTGCTACAGTTTTCACCGCGGAGTGTTATGCTATTAGTGTTGCGGTGCAGAAAATAACAAATGAAAACATCAAAAACAGCATCATCTATACAGATTCACTGAGCGTCCTTACAGCATTAAACTCTAAAAATGCCACGGAGCCACTGATTGGAAGCATCATACATAATATAGTAAAGGTCACAACACAAAAACATGTTATAAAATTGTGCTGGGTTCCCAGTCACGTTGGCATTCAGGACAATGAGAGAGCCGACATGTGTGCTGCACAAACCAGAACCATGGAAATAAAACATGTGAATTTGCCTCCTAGGGATTACATGAAGTTAGTGCATAGCAGACTAAGAGACAAGTGGCAAGCTTCTTGGGAAAATGAAGGACACAACAAGCTGCATACCATAAAGCCCATTATAAAAGAATGGAAATCATGCCACCATAAAAAGCGTTTTATCGAAGTAATTTTATGTCGTTTACGCATAAGTCACACACACATCACCCATAACTTCTTATTAACAAAAAAAGACAAACCTGTGTGTGAAATGTGTGGTGAAGAGCTCACAGTAAATCACATTTTAATTTCTTGTTCGCATCTTGAAGAACTTAGACAAAAAGTTTTTACGGTATTTTACAATGAACACATTCCATTTCATCCCGCATTGCTTTTAGGCGAGCAAACACTCGTCGAATTTTCACTTGTTTGTAAGTTTCTAAAGAAAGCCAGTGTTTTAAATCTATTATAATGTAACCTCTGTACACTTGACATAGCATCATCTAACCTTGTGTTTGGCGCATGATAGCCATAGTTGCTTATGCGCCATAAAACCCCATACAACAACCCCATACAACAACAAAAGTTTCCGATAGTCAGCGCAGGAACGAAGTGTTCCGTCTTTCTTTTTAACGAGGACTACAGGCGACGACCATGGGCTGCTTGAAGGTTGAATGACGCCATCGGCGAGCATCTCCTTGACTTGCTGTTGGATAGCGTCTCTCTCCCGAGGAGACACACGATAGGGCTGCTGATGGATGGGTCGAGTGCCTTCATGCGTGATAATCCGGTGTTTAATGACCGACGTTTGCTGCACTTTAGATGAAGACGTGAAGCACACACGAAACTCCAGCAATAGATCTTGGAGTTGCCTCTTTTCAACGGAGGAAAGGCTAGAATTGATGTCGACAGCGTGTACGGCATCATACGGTTCAGTGCTAGGCGTAGCTTCCTCTGAAGCAAAACATTCGGCGACTCCGTGCAGATGGTCGACGTAAGCGATGACAGTGCCACGGAACAGATGTCGATGTTCATTGGAGAAATTGGTGACAAGCACCTCCGTCTCTCTTCCACGAAGGAAACAAAGACCTCTTGCCACAGAAACTCCCAAGGCGAGTGAGAGGGAGACATTAGGCTCAACAACCCGGAGGCCGTGACGTGGCTCCTCACAAGTAACTCTGGCGAGGATGCTGGCACGTGGTGGCACTGTGAGGCTATCATCGGCGACTCGCAGCGTGGAGTGGGACCCGCGGTACTCATACCTTTCAGTGGCCAGTTTGGCGGAAAACGTCACCAAGCGGTTCGGTAGATCTATAGTGGCACCGTGCTCACGAAGGAAGTCGATGCCATGAATAACATCACGAGAGCATTCGCGTAGAACAAGAAAAGTCGCAACAAATGTGCAGCCTCGCACCGTAACCCGGGCTGTACACATACCCAGTGGTGCAACCACATGTCCGCCTGCCGTCCGTATGTCTGGTCCGTTCCATGGCGTCACCACCTTTTTCAGTGTCCTTGTAAGCCGCCCGCTAAGGATAGAATAATCGGCTCCCGTATCAACTAAAGCGCTGACCTCCTTCGTGTCGACGATAATAGGGATGTCCAGGGAGACCCGGCCAAGACCAGGGCCTGTCGACGTCGGTTCGGAGTGAAGTGAGCGGTGTGGCGGCGGAAGCTGGACGGCGGTTGGGTGGTCGGCGTCGGGACAATTTAAGCGACACGGCGGTGATAACTGGTCGGCGATGCGGACGACGTCGGGGCGATCTGGTCTGTGCGGCGAAAACTGGACAGGAATTCGGCGTTCGACGTCGGGGCGAATCGAGCGGTGCGGCGGTGGAAGCTTTACGGCGAATCGGTGTGCGGCGGCCTCGCCCCCAAAGGTCGCCGGAGATAGTTTTCCCGATGAGGGCTCGAGGAACCATGGCGTCCAGCGCTATACCGTGGCCCAGAAGGCGAAGAGCGACGAGGCGAAGGCGAGCGCGACTCGCAACGAGGAGAATGTGGCAGACTACGCTGGCGGGTGACGTACTCGGCGATGTCCTGAGGCCGCTGACCAGGCCGTGGACGAGGGCTGTCGGGGGAAAATCCTCTAAGGCCCATCTGACGATAAGGGCACTGCCGGTAGAGGTGACCTGCTTCGTCACAGTGGTAGCAGAGAGGGCGGTTATCTGGAGCGCGCCAGAGATCAGTCTTCCGGGGCGCCTGGCGCCGATCTGCCCAAAGGGGCAGCGGTTCCGCAGCGTGCACAGCGACCTGAGGTTGCGTGTAAGGCGAAGAGGTAGGTAGCAGGGCTGGGCGGCGTGTGACATCAGCATAAGTCATCCGCTGGGTGGGGCCCGGGGGTGGTGGTGGAACGACTGTACTTGTCGGTGGCGTGAGTGCGTTCTGGACCTCCTCACGGATGATGCTGGCCAGGGAAGCTGCACCAGGAGTAAATGATCCATGAAGTTGCTGGAGCTCCTCGCGAACCACGGTGCGAATGAGGTCGCGAAGGGAGCTCATATCTTGCCCGGGATTGTAGTCGGTTCGGTCAGACGGCGGTAGTGTGGAGATGGAATTCAGCGGCCGACCGTACTGGCTGCATCGCTGCTGTAGCAGTTTCTCCATGGTCACAGCTTGAGCCAGAAACGCCGCGACTGTGGTGGGCGGGTTCCGCACGAGGCCGGAAAAAAGCTGTTCTTTGACGCCGTGCATCAGGTGCCGCACCTTCTTCTCCTCACTCATGGACGGGTCGGCGCGATGGCAAAGGCGCGTGACGTCTTCAACGTACATTGCGACCCCTTCGTTCTGACGCTGAACTCGAGAGGTTAGGGCACGCTCGGCATTCTCTCGGCGGTCACTGTTGGCGTACGTACCGAGGAGCTGGCTTCGGAAGGCCGGCCACGTAGAGAATGTGGCCTCGCGGTTCTCGAGCCATGTCCGAGCAGCGTCTTCAAGGCTGAAGTAGACGTTCCGCATTTTCGCAGCGTCGTCCCAGCCGTTAAACGTCGCGACCCTTTCGTAGTGAGCTAGCCAGTCCTCGGCGTCTTCAAACTGCTCACCGTGAAATGGTTTAGGGGTGCGTGGGGTCTGAAGGATGAGACAGGACGAAGGGGTGGAAGGGACAGTCATGGTACGGGCGGGCGGTGTCGTTGCCACAGCTAGGGTCTCTTCGTCAAGAGCGAAGGCCTCGGGGGGCAAGCCTCGGAGCCGTCGGCTGGTACGATGAACAGGAGTGGTCACGAGAGGCGGCCGCGTAGGATCGTCCGCAGGAGAAGGGATCATCGATGGCACCTCCACCAGTGTCACGACTGAAGTCACAGGGAAGGTACACGTTGCCGAGGACCAGATAATAAGGTCGGCTTGCCGTTCCGATCACAGAGTCACAGAGACCAGCACCAGCGCGCCGCTCGTGCCCACAACAACCGCTTCGTCGTCGTCGGCACCAAACAAGGCTGTCGCGCGGCGCTAGGCACGTGGCAATATATATACACTTCCCGTCAACCACGCATTCACTCAATCGTGCACTATTTTCTGACCATCGATGTTTAGAGTTGTACTATGGGGGTTACGAAGGTGATTAGTGGCAGTCATGCGTGTCCTCATCATTGTGTTATGCACTTTGCAAATAAGTCAGCGCTGCTCACTCTGCTTATCCTGAAAACTTTATGCTACAAACTCTTCACAAAAACAAACACCCTTACACCCCTGGAGACCTGTGGGGTGTATTTTAATAAATCAACCCTATTAACACCCAAGAAATAAAATCTGGGTGCAGAATGGGTGTTGGCTTATGATAACACCCTTTTCACGGAAACGGGGGGTGTTGCAAGGGTGTTTTAATAACAATATTCCCTTAAGGGTGCAAGTTGGTTTACAGTGTATAACTGGCGAATTTAGGAAATGTACGTGGTCTCTGTAACCTTTAGTGCATTTCTATAGAGCACGTTTCTTGAAAGGACTTATAAACGAATCCGACCACATGGATCTGTTGAAGCTCCGCTCTGCGCAGTTGGCCTTGTTATAACTTTAATTTGGACTAAAGCCATATATATGTTGAAGCGATCGCTTCCGTAAGCAGCCTAGCAAAAAATCATTTAACCCAAAGTTCCTCAAAGTTCCTGTGAGCACTTGGCTATATGAATAAACCTGAAACGTTTTCTGTTTTCGGTTCGATACTATAGAGTACTTACTTACCCGATGGCCTGTGCCTTTGATCAAACTAAATGATGCAAGCTCCGTGCGCTTGGGAACCGAACAGTTAGTTTGCCAGTACTGCGATAACAAACTTCTGAAGCTGAAAACTATTCTTGAAAAGCTAGAATGAAAACAAGTAAAATGGCTGAATGTTTTTATTAGGCAAAAAGTATTCATTACGTTTACTTGAAGGTCTTAAGTAACAACATTTGCTCGAACCGCCGGTCCGAAAGAGCCCCGCGATGTGGGCGCGCTATAAGGGAGGCAAATGAAAAAAGCCTCTCTACAGGAGCAGACGAGCACGTCGCAGTATTATACTTGACGAAGGCGCCTCTTATCAGTGGATAAGAATGAAGCATAGCCACATCAACTCGAGGATCTTGTAAATAATTGAGAAACTCAAGCTTCACTAACGCCTCCTGAGAGCTACGGCTGGTTATACCGCTTGTGTCTTCAAATGAAAAGAATGCGTCAGCTGACGCATTTGATGCTCCTGGCGCCGATGATCCTACTGCCTCGCGTGCGGAAGAATGCGCAGCTTGTGCTGTGCTGACATAGTCGACAACAGCTTCTTCTGTAAGCTTCTGAGCATGACGGCGGAAGTCTTCCATTTCTGCTGGCAACCACCGCAACTTGAAATAGGGGTGTAGAACAGCAGCAACTGTTGCCTCTTTTGCACTCGGTTTCATCTTCAAAAGATGGTCGAACCTGCGGGTGAATCCATTCCTAACTGCATCCAAAAGTGGCTTGCAATAAACATAGTCTGCAGCAGCTTTCTCGTGAAGCTTTGATTCCACTTGAAGAAGAGTTGGGAGCAGTTCTCCGAAGAAGCAGTCAGCTTCAGCTTGGAGGCGTGTCAAAGCAGAGGCGATGGGCTGCAAGACATCGCAGTACTCAAGCAGAAAAGCGAAGTCCCTTTCTTGGAATACTTGTAGCTTGAGAGTGTTGCATAGGTCTCGAAGCTTGTCCTTAGATCGAAGGTCTTTGATGCTGTCGTATAAAGAATTCCATCGCATCACACACGGTGTTTGTAAAGAATGCCCTAAGGCGCTCACGATTATCTCGGACGACTTGGGCCTTCGGGCGCAGTTCCAAAGTGCCGAACATTTTATCATGGCAGATGAGTGAATGCGCGCAAATGACACTGTCGACAAAGCTACTTTAACGTCGGAAACTGCCACAAGACTTAGTGTGTGACAAGCACACCGGACATGACGAGGCAATGTGATTTCGCCATCTTCGAGGCCAAGATCGGGTTCTGTCACCGACTCGAAGGACAAGTCGTCTGCGGCTCCATCTGCCAGAAAGAAGGTGCTTTCATTGAAAACATTTTCCTAACAACTTTCATAATTATCACACGCTTTAGAAAAAAAAATGGTTCACCACCCATAACACAGCTCAATCAAAATAGAAAGTGTTCTGCTTTGCTAGAAACCACATTTTATAACATTGGGCTCATTTTCTGACGTTTACTTTTTATATTTTAGCCACCGAATTCGTAAAAAGGAAATCACCCGCCTTGGCGTCACAGTAGAAAATACACTGGCGGGTATAAGCAAATGATTTGCTTTGTACCACTTACCCTCATCGATGATTTCGGAGCGTAAGCCAAACTCCTTAAAAGCTTTCACAAAGTTGCTGGCGTTGTCGGTGACGGTGGCTACAATTTTGTCATGGGAAATGTCGAAGTCTTGTCTGATGTCTTCAAGTAATTCGCCGATTTTGTCGTAGGTGTGACGTCCAGCAAACCTTCTGCAGGCTAATGCCAATGATCGCCGTGAGAGAGAGTTGCGATCAATCTAAAGAACGATAAGAAGAGTGTATGCTTTAGCGCAGGCTTTCTCAACTGCACTATTTTTCAAGTATAAAAACTGCTTACCCAATGAACTGTGACCCCCATAAAGCTCCGGTGAGGTGTAGACCAGATGTCAGCGGTCGTCGCGACATAATCTTGGTCAGACAGTTTCAGGCGTACGTCGCCCAACATTTTTTCCCATTCTTCATCAATTCTTCGTCCAAGCGTTCGTCGCGAAATCACGGTGCTTCCCGGGCGCAAACCTACGAGTAAGGAACAAAATTGTCTTGATAACTATCAAATCTCCATATTTAGAGGGGAGAGCGTACCTGTTATGAGCGCTACGAAGCCTGGCTCCTCAACCGTCGATAGCGAATGGAGACCGTCCACCACAAACCTAACAATTAGGTTATCCACTTCGGGTACAGACAGTTTACTCCTGGTAGAACAAAATAGTTTTGTTTGGAGCATTTTCTCGTTGGCGGTGTCAGCTTTCCTCTTTGTAGTTGTTTTTTTCCAGCCTTCTTTGTACACTTCGAAACTTTGCAGCTCTAAGGGATGTGCACGCTGAAATGAAACGATACATCTTATTACTTGCTTGCTCGCAAAGGGCATATTGTCGAAAAGTCAACAGAAAACAGGTATATCTCATCCCAAAGAAACATTGCATCGTTGAGAGGCACGAGAAAACACTGACATACAAATATCGGTTTCCATTGGGCGAACAGGAGCGAGCAGCTGGAGTAGTGCACGAGAGCAGAGGGTACGCGGGTCCTTGTCTCGCGAATGGAACATACACGCTGCCCCGAGAGCAGAGCAGCACGGGAGAGCGCGTGACGTCAAGTGTCATGTGACCAAACTTTTTCCCGCGCTCGCGCTGTCTGCATCCCGTCGCGCGCTCGCGGCAGTCAACAATCCGCGCCAGTTTTGTGTCTGTCGCCGTCTTTAGCTTGCGATGGGTGAAGAAGCGCAGCGGCTGTTCATGGCCATGGTAAATGCTTCACCGCTAACTGCTACACCAGGTAAGCGTCGTCTATCCTAAAAATTGGCTGCGAAACATAACAGCGCTAATACCAGCGCTTTCTTTGTGTTCACCACAGCTGCCATCGATGCCTTGGCCTCTCGTGAGAACATTGAAGAGAGACCCGACGGTAAGTGACAATAACTACTATGCATGGGGCCATATCTGAGGATTGTTTTCGTCCATTTCTTTCATTGCTCACAGTTTCTCGCGCCGAATGGACTATTTCGGATAACGGAGGCGTCGCGGCGTGACGCAACGACGGACGAGAACGGCGCCGCACTTTCTCGCTATACTGTCAAACCTTCTTATGCAGTTTATTGCCCCTTTTATCTGTCGATGCGCCCAGATTGCTGTGTATGCCTGTTTGACTAAATACGTTATTAACCAAGGTGCGATAGTAATCCGCTTGTTTGCCGTCATCTAATTATGCGGGTGGACCAACTGACTAATTTTTGTGGTTACGTTGCGGCGCAGAAAGGAGGTGCTTGGCAGAGTTTTCGCAGTCGCAATTGTATGCAAGGGCGTCCGCAGAACTTTTTCCAGGGGGGTGCACGCGATGGCCGGGTATGGGGGAGGCAGTAGGTTAGCACCAAAAAGGAACTATTTGTGGTCTAAACTGCGCACATGAAACAAAAATTAGAAGCAGCAAATTAGTTCTAGGCTTGGAGAACAAACATTAGAATTTATTAATTAACAAAGAATTGAAATCAATAAGCAAAATCTGATAACTTAATATCACCTAAGCTTGCTAATCAAGCTGTGTAGTTGTTTTCTACTAGTGCATGAATGATATCCGTAATTCCCGAGGGGGCGGGGTGGGGCCACCGCCCCCTTCCGGACGCCCATGATTGTATGTTCACGTGCAGAGAACACCGCTGGGTCCGATGCCGGCGAGAGGGGACTGCAGCCAGCGCCAGGAGTGAAAAGAGGCGGTGGAGGTGAGCTTGTGCCAACTGCACTGCTTGAAACATTTTACGCTTTTAGTAAACTGGCCTTCTCTTTATTTCAGCTCCTGAGTGGACACCAGGAGAAACTAAACTTATGTTAGATTACTATTACAAATACTTTCCTCAGGTTGGCCCTTTCAAAAAGTTTAAGAACAAGATGCTTTTTAAACAGGTTTCCCAGGATTTGGCCACTGTGCTTCGATGCCACAAAACGCCACAGCAATGTGAAAATCGTTACAAAACGGTGATGAGGCAGAAGAAAAAGGCAAGTGATAACAATAACAAATCAGGTGCTTCACCTTGTCCTGTCCCATTTGACGATGAAATGAGAAAAATTCAGAGCATAGATGACAGTCTTGAACCAGAGGTTCAAAGGGACTCTTTTGGAGTGACCTACAAGCCATCGGCATCATCAAGCGCTGACAGTTCAGCTGATCCGCCCTCACCTCTACTTGAGAGCTCCAGTACTGCGACGAACAGTTCAGAAAGTGGGGACAGCACAAAAGGGTCGGCAGAAGTCAAGAAAAGGGAATTCCGCGCTAGCACCAGTCGTATGCAACAGATGCCATTTTTTTTGACCAAATGCGGGCTATTAGAGCAGAGCGAATGGCTCGCAGGGAAGAACGGGAAAAAGAAAAGGAGAAGAGGCGTGCTGAGCGGCGAGCTGAGCGCACTCAAGAACGCCAGGAACGTCGCGAGATGCACGAAGACAAACTTCAGCTCATCCGCGAGGCCCTGGGGCTCAGGCAATAAAGACAGTGCACTTCGAATGAACATGTTTTGATGACTATTTCATACACCCCCTGTGCACGGCCAAAAACAAGGCTTGTTTAAGTATTGCCTCAACTTTTATTTCACGTTTAGCACTGTGCTTGTGTGATGACCCCCATAATGCGCAGGTCCACACGGGACGGAGAGGCAAAGAGACACCGTATGGCTCAGTTTAAACAAACAGGTATATTCAATAATTACACATGGTTAAGGTTATACATCAGAGGCTGGGGCGTCCGAGCTTACGTGCCGACGACTTCATGGGGGCGATGGAGTGGCTCCGGAGTTGGGCTCGAGCGGTTGCTGGCAGAAGCTGCACGCCGTCGGGCTTCGGCGCTGAAGGCCCTCTTGGCGAACGATGTCGTCCTCAGCTCAGACTGGACTGCATCCGTTTACATGTGCTTTTAAGCACTTGATTAACAAAGGACTAAGGGCGGTCATTTCCAGTGGCCCGCCCAAAGCATCAATTCTCCAATCCAAAATAACATGCGAGATGGGGACAACCCCTTGGGTTGGGCTTAGCCTCGAACCCAGAGTCTGTTAACAATACAAACTAAATAAACAACAAAAACGCCACCACTCTCTCTCAAGTGAGAGTATACACAGGCTCTCTCTTCGGAGCTAATTCACTAGCGCCTGTCTTTCCACATTCTTGGCGAGTACTGCCTGTCCGCCATGACAGGTGTCCGTCACGGCCCTTCTGGGAATGCGCTTTTGTTCACGAGGCACGGCGGGAAGCTGTGGGTGCCTTCCCGGCGATAGCCCACGTCGAAAGGGGAAGGAGGGAAAGAATGTTGTCTTCGCGGTAGCGCATAGCGTCGGCTGTGGTACGGCGCGCTCTGGCCCGCTGACAGCTCCCTTGTCCTGGAATGTGCCCGGGAGGGCCGCACCTGGAACGGCCACGCAAATTGGGGAGGATAAAGCCTGTTTCCCCGCGGCGGCGGCGGCGGGTCCGGTTGTTCTGGTCGTCACTCAAACAGCATGGCTGGGTAATTGATGATGCCGCTGTCACGGCGGCGGGTCCCTTCGTTCTGGTCGTCACTCAAAGTGCATGGCTGGGTAATTGATGATGCCGCTGTCATCTGGGTCTCCGTCTACGCCGCGCCGTGGAACGCGGAACCTCGCAGCACACAAGGAATGTCACACTCGCTCACCCTCCAGAAGAATGTTCTCCGAACATTTGAGTCCTGCAGCTCCCCTTGTCTTTCTGAATCGCCTCGCACAGTGCGTCCGACAAAACACTTTTCGCTGCACTCAACACCACTGCACAACACCAATGCCTCCGCTGTCATAACTGGCGTCTCCAGGGGCAGCACTGATCTTCTTTTACAGATAAACATGAAACTCAGCACCCAAGCCTCTCCTTTCTAGTCCAAACTGGACGAAATAAATTTACCACAGTTACAAAGGAGCTCCCACTTCTAGCACGATCACGGCACAGACAAAAATATAGATAACGAAAGGAAGTAGGGCAGGTTCTGCATGCGCTCCGCATGCTCTCCTGTGAAGGTGTTACTTAATGACAGAAAGGTTTAACTATTAACTCCGATAACTTAACACATACGCATATAGCAATGTTATGAGCTGCGGCATTACACAATTCTAACCAGTTCACAACTCCGCTCTGTTTACGCCATTAGTCCGACTTAGCTTTCCGATTTCGCAGCGGATATCGGCCTTCATGAGTCATACTAAGTAAGTCTGTGCCCCTTTGTCTGCTTTGGGACTCGCGAGGGCTCGTGGCAGGAGCCTCTCCTGGCGTTATCTGCGCGGCAACCTCGCGCGCTTCTTCTTCTAGCAATGCATGAAGTAAATCCGGTGGCATTCCGGCCGTCACCTCGGGCGCCTGCCGAACAAATGCAGGAGAGGGCGTTTCTTGCGAACTATCTGCGCGCTCCGCTTCACTTCTGTCCCCATCAAAATCCGCGCTTACCCTTTCCTCATTTCGTGAATACTGAACCGGTGCCGACTTGAGGCGATTTGCGTGTATCCTTATCAAACGCCGGTTCACGTCTCGGACTCTGAAGTTTACCGGAGAAAGCTTCTCGACAACCTCGCACGGTCCTCTCCACTTCGTCTGGAACTTACGAGCTAGCCCAATCTGCCTTTGGCAGTTTTCAATGTACACGCTGTCCCCCACATCAAACGGCGCGTCTCTAGCACTGCGATCGTGCACCTCCTTCCTGCGCTTCGCCGCTTTCTTTAAGGACTCCTTTGCGATGTCCCTCGCCACTTGCAAGCGCGATTCTAGCTCAACCTTATAGTCGTCCAGTGAAGCGTATGGGACACGACGGGGGCCCTCTGGCACTTCACTAGGCTGGTCCGGGTCTCGGCCGTAGAGAAGAAAGAATGGCGATTCGCCCGTGCTCTCGTGTGCTGCGGAATTGTAAGCAAACATTGCATACGGGAGCCACAAGTCCCAGTCCCGCTGGTCGCGCGAAACAAAATGCGACAGGAACCCGGCCACGGTTTGGTTCAGTCGCTCCACCGCGCCGTTGCAAGCCGGATGGTACGGTGTTGTCTGCTTCTCAGCGATCTTAAGCAGCTCGCAAACTCTCCTCATTATCTGCGACACGAAGTTCGTTCCCCGATCTGTCAAGAGTTGCCTCGGGGGTCCATGTCGGAGCACGATCTGTTCGACAAATGCTCTTGCAACCGTGTCTGCCTTCTGATCTGGGAGTGCTACCGCTTCCGCGTATTTTGAAAGGTGATCGACAAATACTAAAATGTACTTGTTTCCGGAAGTGGTCGTGGCAATGGGCCCATTATGTCCATACCTGTCCGCTCGAAGGGAGCCGAAACCTCAGGGAACGGCTGAATTGGAGCTGGTCTTCGTCCCTTGGGTGTTTTTCTTTCGAGACAGGAATGACACTTCGCACAGTAGTCTCTAACATCCTGTCGCATGCCACTCCAAAAGTACAAACGCTCCACACGCCTGCGTGTCTTCGCTACGCCAAAATGACCGGCGCATGGCGCATCGTGAAACGCGCGAAGAACCCTTTCTATCCACGACCGAGGTATGACGACTCTCTCCCAAGCGGTTTTCTCTGGTCTCCCTTTCCTGGTTGGCCTCGTGCGCCGACACAGGGTGCCGTCTTTGCCAATGAAATAACCTAGCTGTTCGGGGTGAGACGGTGCGTCCTCTAAGCTTTCGATTATTCGCTTCAGGTCCGGATCTTTGCACTGCTCTGTGCGTAATTCGGCGGGGTCGACTACGGGGACAAACTCATCTATAGCTGCCACGGCAGCTGTGCAGCTGAGTGCATCAGCATTCAGATGCGTCTTTCCTGACTTGTGCTCAACTTCAAAGCAGTATTCCTGCAGGTGTAGATTCCATCTAGCGAGTCGCGAGCTAGGGTCCCTGACACTCATCACCCATTTCAGAGGATGGCAGTCTGTGAATAGCTTGAATTTGCGGCCGTAAAGGTAGCATCTGAAGTGCTTTACTGCCCAGACAACGGCGAGGCACTCCCTTTCCGTAGCTCCGTACTTTTGCTCTGTGGGGCTCAGCTGTCGGCTAGCAAAAGCAACGGGATGTTCTTTGCCCTCGATAACCTGAGATAGCACGGCACCAACTGCGAACTTTGACGCATCTGTGGCCATAACGAAGGGCAAACTAAAATCCGGGTGGCGCAACAGCGGTGCACTCATTAGCTTCCTTTTCAGGG
Organism: Amblyomma americanum; assembly: GCF_052857255.1. Classification (NCBI taxonomy): domain Eukaryota; kingdom Metazoa; phylum Arthropoda; class Arachnida; order Ixodida; family Ixodidae; genus Amblyomma; species Amblyomma americanum. The sequence continues at coordinate 201,788,005 of NC_135502.1, forward strand.
CCCCAAAAGCATTCTCCACGTTTTCGTCCCAGCGAAAGGCGACATTTTTGGCTGTTAAGGCGGTGAGCGGCTTAGCGAGCTTGGCGAACTCCTCTATGTGCCTTCGGTAGTAACCGATCAGGCCGAGAAACTGCCGGACCTGGCGGACGCTAGTCGGGGATGGAAAATCCGAGACACACCTTAGTTTCTCAGGGTCCGGTCGCACGCCGTCAGCTGAAACAACGTGCCCGAGGTATTTCGCATCAATTCTCCAATCCAAAATAACATGCGAGATGGGGACAACTCCTTGGGTTGGGCTTAGCCTCGAACCCAGAGTCTGTTAACAATACAAACTAAATAAACAACAAAAACGTCACCACTCTCTCTCAAGTGAGAGTATACACAGGCTCTCTCTTCGGAGCTAATTCACTAGCGCCTGTCTTTCCACATTCTTGGCGAGTACTGCCTGTCCGCCATGACAGGTGTCCGTCACGGCCCTTCTGGGAATGCGCTTTTGTTCACGAGGCACGGCGGGAAGCTGTGGGTGCCTTCCCGGCGATAGCCCACGTCGAAAGGGGAAGGAGGGAAAGAATGTTGTCTTCACGGTAGCGCATAGCGTCGGCTGTGGTACGGCGCGCTCTGGCCCGCTGACAGCTCCCTTGTCCTGGAATGTGCCCGGGAGGGCGGCACCTGGAACGGCCACGCAAATTGGGGAGGATAAAGCCTGTTTCCCCGCGGCGGCGGCGGCGGGTCCGGTTGTTCTGGTCGTCACTCAAAGAGCATGGCTGGGTAATTGATGATGCCGCTGTCACGGCGGCGGGTCCCTTCGTTCTGGTCGTCACTCAAAGTGCATGGCTGGGTAATTGATGATGCCGCTGTCATCTGGGTCTCCGTCTACGCCGCGCCGTGGAACGCGGAACCTCGCAGCACACAAGGAATGTCACACTTGCTTGCATTATGGCAGATTTTGTGGCTGCCTCCTTTTTAGTCCCATCTTGGCCTTGATTTTTTCTCGTTTGACTTCTGCAAGTTCCCGCAAGAGGCTCTCTTCTCTAGATGTGCCACTGTGAACTTCAACTGCAGAAGGGGTTTGATCACTTTTATCCTGGGAGCACAGACGCATGTCCTGAAGTAGGCTATCAGGTGAGTCCCTATTGTCAATGCAGATGTTGTGGAGGACACAACACGAAAGTATAAATTTCGACATGTTGCCTACTGTCATGAGGTCCAAACGCTGTAGCTGCCTGAACCTACCCTTCAATTCCCCAAAAGCATTTTCAATGAGCACTCGGGTAGACGAAAGTTTGGTGTTGAAGGCCTTGTCAGAGGCATCAAGGCTTCCATAGTCTCGGATGGGCGTTATCAAAAACTCTCGAGATGGGTACGCAGCGTCCCCAAGAATTTGATATTTTCCGGCGCAGAGCTGAGGCAGTCTCTTTGAAACATTTGAAAGTCGGAAGATCCTGGAGTCGTGGATTTTGCTAGGTGCACCAGTGCTGGCATCAAGAAACCTCTTGTGGTTATCACATATTCCCTGCAGCGTCAAGGATGGATAATGGTGCCTGTTTATGTAGACTGACCGCACCTTGCCAGCAGGGCACCTAACAGGAATATAGCTCCCGTCGATGCAGCCAATAGTGTCTGGAAACCCTGAAATCTAAAAGTTGAGAAAGAATAAATGTAAAAATTTTCACAGAAGACCTAACAAAGTAGTAAGTGAAGTCGTACTCAAACTCTTCAAACCTATCAGAATATAAGCTTGTACATGAAAGTAAGACCTTAACTCTTTGAAGTGGTCGAACTGAAAACATTGCTTTCGCAAGCTCTTCAACGTCTTCATGCAGCTTACAGCAGAAATGATGAGACGACACTGCCTGTCACAACTTTACAGTTCAAACTAAATTCAAGGGTATCCTGTATATACTATATTTATTATAAGTTATATGTGTTTCGTGAAGAAAAGCACACAGCTTTCTTTGAAGCGTAATATACATGGCAAGTGAAATGCTGTTTTGATTAAGGGCGACTCCTATGATCTTGAAAACCAGCCCATACAACACATGAAGGAAAGAAGGCGACAGGACAAAGGCCTTCTTTCCTTCATGTGTTGTAACAGCTGGTTTTTGAGATGATCTCACACTAACAAGCCCAACTGTCTACACTAGTGCAACTCCTACGCACAGTACAAACTGAAAGTAGGACATTTTTTTTCATTACCTGCTCAAACTCATCGGCAAGCTTCTCCAAGTCATCTGGGAAGGTCACGATGCGTGGGGCGATGTCGAGAAGAAACGCCATGACGCGGTACATCATCCTGTGATGCGCGCTTTCTCCGAGCTCAAAGCGCCCTGCAACATCCCGTATGCATGATTTGTTGGCAGCGTACCTGCAAAAAAAAAATGCTACAATTTTATAAGAACACGAAATCGTGAAACTGGCATCTTATCTAACCATCAAGCATTGCAGCGACGTAAAGAAAAAAATCCACATCTGCCCAGTTGTCTGAACAAGCTTCACGTGTTCATCAGGCACATTTGGTACTGCCATACGATATTTTCCCACTGAATGTCGCAACGGAAGCACAGGCAAGAACAGAAATAATAAAAAACTGCGCAAGTCGAATTTGTGATCCCATACATTTAAATTCGCACGTGGGAAGAATGCGATCAGTTGAGCCTGGCGCTTGCGGAAGAGCAGTGACATTTAAAAGCAATTTTCAGGCAGTATAAGCATTTAGCGAGAAATCGATTGCTAAACTCTCCATCACGCGACGTATTACTGCATTCAATTTCAGGCTTCGCACCCGGTTAGATGCGCCGAGACTTTTTTGCTCCTAAATTTCTTCAATCAGTCATCTTAAATAACAGCTCCTTTTTCTTTGCTACTAAAAAAATTGCAATATCTTACCACAAAAAGGACAGCACATGCTCTTGAGGCGACTTTGGGGGCAGGCCTCCGCGATCGGTCCTTGAGGGATAGTGTGGCGATTTCGCGAACTCAGCTGCAAGAGCATTTGCAACCGACCGCGACAGTCGGAAGTTCCTGCGAAACTGGTGAGTAAAAAAAGAAAAAAACGCAGGTAACTTATTGATCGCCCGTTTTAAATGGGATACAAGGACTCACCTCTTCGTCAGAATACGCGGCAACTGTCTTTTCCAGATACGACTCGACCTAAGGTCGCTTCTCCAGCGGGGTAAACAGCTGCTGGAACATCTCGTACAACGCCAAATCGTCGTCATCGCTGCTGCTGCTGCTGTCCGAAGACGAGCTTGTGTCTGAGTCGACGCTGCAGCTGCTGTCTTCATCAAAAAGTAGCAACAACTCCTCGTCGAGACGGCGGCGCTTAGCTACTGACATTACGTTTGTTGGCACCGGCCGACTGTCACCGCTACCGCTTTCCGCAATTTCTCCTCGGCCTTCCCAAAGATAAAACCAGAAGTGACGTCAAAAAGGTCACGTGACTTCCTCCGTTCCCCTGTTACTCCGCCGCTGACGACGGAGCACCCAGAACAGCTCTCGGCTGCTCTCGGCGCCGCAAAAGCACTCCTCCTCAGCCAAAGGAACACAACGCTCCTGCACCTGCTCGACCACTGGCACGGTGGAAGAACGTGGCTGGAACTAGCGAGAGCACTTTGAGCGCAGTTAAAAGTGCTCCTGTTCGCCCAATGGAAACCACTATTAGACACGTATAATTTTATCTACGAATTGGAACGCTGCCTACAGATAGAAGACGGATAGGAGATAATGGTGGCTGGTCAGCAAGGGCGTATAAGATATTGGAGCAGTACCCCAAAACTCACAGCTGCGCCTTATCCAATAGACACCGTCGTATTATGCCCTGGGCGTCCTTGCTTAGTTAATTTGGAACTGTGATCCCGTGCCAGGCTTGTTTACGGAATAGTCAGCTTTGATTGAAGTGCAACTCGTACTTAACTGCCAGCAAGTTGTATCTGCATAAAAAGAATAGCGACCTCATGAGGCTAAAACAAAATTTCAAACAACGTAATCTGACGTAATTTTATCGTTTCTTTTTTCGCTTAGCCGAAATGTCCAGCGCCTATTTTCATCCCGTAAGTGACAGTTAAAATCTCAAATATTAAGGCGTTAAAAACAATAAAGCTATGAAAGTTTACGTACCTTAAGGTGAAGATTGAAATTCGAAGTCGAGGAGTAGGCACCGCTGATTGCTGTTTTACGGAATGAGCACTTGGCCTTGACTTTGTCCTCATCAGATGACGTGACAGTGAAATATTTTCCATCCAAGATGGCACACCGAAGTTCGTGAGCCATAGCTGCTGCTTATCCGCGCGTAACGCGGCGAGGGCTACTGGCGTATACCGCAAACCAGGAACACGTGCGAGAAGTCGCACTGAAATGGGACGGCGGACAGTCGGACGGCGCTGAAGCGCCGATCCAGAAGTGGTAGCTTGGGAGTTGGCTAAAAAGCAGCGAAGGTGCTGCCGCCCGTCTTGTTCTACCGCCAGAGCGAGAGCTTTTACAACTTTTTTTATTTTTTTGATGCGAAAAGCTTCACTCGGCTCGTCAACAGAGTCTGGCGTGCGCCGTGATCAATTTTAGCCACAGCTGCGCATGCGCGAAACCGAGCGACGTCACGCGGAGCGCAGCTGGCCGCTGCTGCCGCAGCCGTCGTCGCCGCCGCGCGCTGACTCCGTCGCGTCTGAGCGTCGCCGCTTCTCCTCCTCGCGACCGTTTTACCCTTCGCCGCTGCCGCGCTATCGCCGCCGCCGTCCCAGGTTCTTTCGCAAGGCGCTGCGAGAACGCGTGAGCGGCGGCGGCGGCGAAGACGCACCAGTCGGACGGCGCAGAAACACCGATCCAGAAGTGGTAGCTTATGAGTTGGCTTAACCTTGTCTAAGCCACAGCCAATTTTTTGTATCGAGTATCGTAAAATACACGATACACTAAAAATGTATTTTCGATACCGATACTCTAGTTTTCAGCACGCGATACCTAATACCGATACACAAAATGTATCGAAAGATAGTATCGAAGATACATGTATCTTCGATACTGCCCATGACTGTTTCCTTAGGATGCGACCAGAGCTCGGATGCCATCATCATGCGGTATGTTTGTGTACAGAGACACTACATCAAGGGTAACTAAATATATATATGCAAAGTTGAGAGACGCTTCATTTAGACAGATTTATTTTGAGTCGACGTTTCGGACAGAGCCTGTCCTTTCTCAAGACTGAAGTTATACCCCTGTCACACGGGCACTTTCGATCCTCATTGAGCTCGATCTGCATCGAGATTTTCGAGCACGCTCGAAACATCCGGTGCTACACGGGCATTTTCAATGCTCATTGAGAAGTTTCCTTTCATGTGTGTTAGGTGGCGCCAAATGTTTCGCCGACAGCCATAACATGGCGATGTCCGGCAACACTGTGCAGTCGGGGGCAGCGGGAGCCAAATCCGTAGCCAAATCGGTACATTGCGTATCTGCGCCAGGTTTTTGTGGCGCACCTCTGCTGCTGTGCGATGCAACCCGAGGGCCCGCAACGCCTCCGCGATTTCTGCATAGACTGCGGCGTTTCTCTTCTGGCGCCGCAAATTATTTAGGCGGTCCTGCCAGCAGTCGATGAGAGCGGCTGTCTCGCGCTCGCTCCACAGTTTCCGCGCCGACGAGCAGGAGGACGCCATATTTGTTTACACTGACGCCGAAGTTTGGAGCGTGGTGTGGAGATTATTTTCAAATGTTTGCATACAAGCAGGCATAGTACCTGAAAAATGTTCTGTATTACATTTTAATCAGTTACAACAACAATTGTTGTTTGGTTTTGTTAACTTGTGTTTATTTTTATAGCTTCATGAGAGCGAGAGTGTTTTCGATTGTGCTTGGAACCTCAAGCACTCTTGAGGAAGCGGCATCGAGTCAAGCAGGATCGAGTTTGATTGCGCTTGAAAGTGGCCGTGTCACAACCGTCGATCTGCATTGAGTTCGATGAGCATTGACTCAATGAGGATCGAAAGTGGTCGTGTGACAGGGGTATTACAGCGATCTTCCTCCCGTTCTTGAGGAGTTGTAATTAGCACACATGTCCGCCACATGAAAATAGCAACAAGCAATCGGGTGCTGGAAAGAAGATGGACAGAAAAGAAAAATACTAGAAAAGGGAGAAAGAGTAATAAATAGAAAAAGAAAACGCGCTGTCGCACCCTGTCCACCAAAAAGCTGCTGGGAGCGTGCAGAAAAAAGGAAAACGAGGAGTGGGAGGGGAGAATGGTCGCCCCTCAAGGCACAGCAGCGGTGAGTACAGAAACAGACGGTGGCGGATTCGCGGAGATGCGTGTACTCGCGTGCCCCTGGCCAAAACGAGTAAAAAAAAAAACAAAACAGAATAAAGCGCAGACATGGCAGGACACTTCCCTAGAGCCTCTTCGGCAGGAATAGTCAATGCGGAATCAGCGGCGCAGTTAGCTTAAGTAGACACGTGCACTGTGCATGCAAACACACACACAAAATAAATAAAAAGGCGACAAAACATTCGAGTTCGGGAAAGTGTTGGGGGGGGGGGAGGCGGGGGGTAAACGTGAATGGCGGGAGCATTTAGGCAAGGGTTCTTCAACTGCACCCCGCTCGGCAAAGTGGTCGAACTGGGTGGGGTGGAGGTAAAGATGCGCTTCTTTATCCCGCGCACGCTGTCACAAGCGTGGGGAATTCCGAGAAAACTCTAGAGACATGACGACATTAAAAGTCACGTGACCATGACGTTACAGGCGTGACGTCACTTTTTTTTGGCCAATCAGCGTTTCCAGCCTACCGACCCGCAATCGCTTGTGACCCGACCGGGGGAAATCGGCAGTCGCCTTTTCCTGGATAGAATTGGTAGCGCAAAAAAACACAGGGACACAGAAAGACAACACCACAAAGCGCCAACTTCCAACATAAGATTTATTTCGTGAAAGACGGGTGGTTTTTATACTGACTTATCATGCACTACTATCAGACCACCGCTAGCACCGCATATCAGACAAATATAGGATCTCCTTTGGCAACAGAGCAACTGAAGGACTAATTACACAATCATCATCCAACAAAGAAATCCATTCCGCTTCAATTATCTTTCTAGTTAAGCGGTTTTTGTGCATTTTCAAGACCACACATTTTTTTAGGAGTGGTACGCAATGACACACACGGCAGTGGGCTGACAAACCTTTTCCACGCATATCACTTACATCACGCCCATGTTCCCGAAGCCTGTCATTCAGGCATCTTCCTGTTTGCCCTACATACTGTTTGCCACAGGAAAGGGGTATCTGATACACAACATTTTCAATGCAGTCAACACATTTGTTTTTATGTTTGTTAGTACAGCCAACCGTCTTTTTGGATTTTGTCAAATTTTTTGTGCACAAATAACTTAACTTTTTAGGGGCTGAAAAAACCACCCTGGCTCCCGAACGCTGCGCTATTTTTTTTAAGATTATGGGAAAGCCGATGAAAGTAAGGAATAACTGCTACTTTCTCTTTCTTAAGCGTAGCCTCTTGAGTGTCTTGCGTTTTTTTCCGGAAGAAGTTCTTTAAAACGCCTTCCGCTACTGAAACCAGAACATGGGAAGGGTAACCGGCGTTTTCCAACCGCTTGCACTGCTGTGAAAAACTTTCATGCATGAGGTGCGGACAGGACTTCACTAGAGAAGTAACAAAAGAAAGGTGAACAATGGAACGCTTTACGAGTTTCGAGTGTGGTGAATGAAAAGTTCTGCTGCCGGAACAATATGCTTCCGGATGAAGTAAAGCGTCTGTTCGGAGGGTTTATCCCATCACGAGGTCATGGCGTCAGAGTGTGCAAGATTTTAAAGGCTGAGTCGTTTCGCCTAGCTCGCCTTTACAGGGAATAGCTCCACCTTTTGGTTCACAAAAGGTCAAGCCCTTTCACAGCAGGGAAGACGTTACGAGAGTGCCAGCGGCTTGTCAACCAGACTACGGACTTCATTTGGCAGCGACAACTGGACTATCTCAGAGGACAGCTTGACATTAAGTCACGTTCACCTCGGTGTGTCATCCATACGCCACAAGGACTGGATCTTCCTGAACATGTGAAATCTGTTCTGTCGTTGGGACCCAAGTTTGCTCTGGAGCCAAAATCGTCTTCGGCGGAGCGGCTCACGTTCGTTCATCAGATTTCTCGTATCATCCCCGAGCATGAGGCAGACCGATGTGTTTCTGCAGGCGTCGACACCTTACGGCGATGTAAGTTACAGCCTTCAAGACTTCCCGTAAATCGAGCTAAGTCTTACCTAGAACATCATTCATTGTGCCTCCTTCCTGCTGACAAAGAAGGAGGATTTGCTGTATTTCCTTCTGGGCTCTTTCATAAGAAAGCATGTGAAGCTGTGTCCTCCGCCTTTAATTGCTATCCAAATGTAAAAATTTCAAAGATAACAGCCGAAGCGAAGAAAATGTGTACTAGGTTGAACCTTGGGGCGGTTCTTAAAGGAATTACTGATTGTAAAAAAGACTTCCTTCAGGTTTTCTTCAATGCAAAGACCCATAAAACTGATGTTCCTTTTAGAGTTATTGTTTCAGAGAATGGTACTTGGCAAAAATCTGTTGCCCTTTTGTTACAAGAAAATCTGAAAATGTTATCCATTCAAGATCCATTCCTTGTCCGAAATTCTGAGCAGGTTTTAGATTTTTTCAAGTCACATGAGGAACATGGCCTTTCTGTTTTTTCATTTGACATAAAGGATCTTATATCTTGCTAGCCGTCGAAAGCACGCTCGCCTTTGCCTAATGCATAAAATAATGTATCATAACCCCAGACTGCACCGCGATCTTATACTTCCTCCATCATATGTTTCATCACGAGTTGATCATGCGCATAAAATCGGCATTCCTTTCTTTAAAACAAAATGCGCAGCTGAGTTTTTCCTTCCACGAACAGCAAAGGACTGGAACCACCTTCCCGGAAGTACAGCCTCCATCATCGACCATCAGCGTTTTTGTTCCGCCTTAGCTATCATTGTATAATTAGAAATCAAACGCCTTGTACTAAACCCCTGTATACAACCACTCCCATCTTCAATGCCCTCGGGCCTTGAGGGTAGAATAAATAAAATGAAATTAAATCTGCCAAGGCCACGCTCAGTGAGCCTATGGCAGAGCCACCCACGCCCCAGGCAGAGACAGCGAAAGCTGCTCTGTCATCCCCAAAGCAGGGAGATCCATCCAATGGGTCGGCCTCCCGCAGGACTTCCCCCCAACGGGGGAGGCCTAAAAATCAGACATCCGCGTCTTCGCGGTCCTCCAGCACCTCTCTTGAGGTGATGGATAAAACTCCCAGTCCGTCTGCTTTGAAGAGGCGCAACAGCTCTCTCGAGCGAAAGAAAGGGAGACCACTAATTACGGGCCCAGAAAAGTAAATTCCTTCTGCTCCATTCCCACTTAACAACACAAACATGACTTTTGTGATTCAATGGAACTGTCGAGGATTACTGAGAATCTACAGTGACGTAACACATATTTTAGGGTCAATAATGCCCATTGCTTTGTGCCTTCAGGAGACCAATCTCGGTCCGCAACATGTGAATATCTTAAAACACTGTAAAAGTTATCGACGCGATCGCGAGCAGTCAAATAGACTCTCGGGTTGTGTCGCAGTTGTCATTCAAAGCGGCGTCCCTACTCAAGAAATTAAACTTAACACAAAACTTGAGGCAGTTGCAGTTAGCGTCGTTACCTACAAAACAATAACAGTATGTTCTGTATATCTTCCCCCGCACATCACATTAACAGTCGAAGATTTAGAAGGCCTAATTGATCAACTGCCGGAGCCATATCTTGTAGTTGGCGATTTTAACGCTCACTCCCCATTTTGGGGAAGCGAACGATGTGACTCAAGGGGACAAATAATCGAAGATTTTATCCTCTCAAATAACATCTGTCTTTTAAATACGGGAAAAGCCACTTATTGTTGCCCAAGCTCTGCAAAAATGAGCTTTCTCGATTTAGCTTTCGCATCACCATCGCTTTTTAACGATTTTAAATGGGATGTTTTAAATGACCCTCTGGGAAGTGATCACCTATCATCAGCCTATCATCGTCTACTTTAGTCATCCCCACAAGACCACGGCGCTGGAAACTTCACCTCGCCGACTGGTCACTTTTTACAGCTAATGCAACACTAGAAAAAGAATTTTGTGAAGACCTCACTATAGACGAAATTAACGAAAGGTTTACTACATGCATAATATCGGCTGCTACACTAGCCATACCACAAACAACAGGACTCGTACACAAAAAAACATAAAGTATGGTGGACGCAAGAATGCACATTAGCAAAAAAAAAAACAACAAAATAAAGCTTGGGGCTCTCTGCGTCGGTATCCCACAGCGGAGAACTTGATTGCCTTTAAGAGGGCCAAGGCCAAAGCGCGATTCGTTCGTAGAAATGCCGAGAAATCCTCGTGGCAGAAATATGTGTCCTCAATAAACAGCTCGATAACCTAAAAAAAGTGGGAAAAGGTTCGAAGATTCAGTAGTGACCATACCCCTTTCACACTTCCTCTATTGACTACACCCGGGACACAAACATCATTAAAAGAACAGGCCAACATACTAGGTGAGCATTTTGCCGAAGTTTCCAGTTCGTCCAATTACACAAACACGTTCCAGAAGTACAAAGCAATTGCAGAAAAACAAAAAACTTCCATTTGCAGCAGGTATGCACGAGGACTACAATCAACCCATCACACTCCAGGAATTGATTAGGGTTACTATCTTCTGGTAAAAAGACAGCAACAGGCCCAGATAATGTGCATTACGCTATGCTTGCCCATCTCTCTGAGGCTGCCGTGCAGGCATAATTGAAATTCTTTAACAAAATATGGACAACTGGGAACATACCTGAGAAGTGGAAGAAAGCAATAATAGTACCTTTTCTGGAAACCCGGAAAACCACCAACAAGTCCTACCAATTACAGACCGATAGCCCTCACCACCTGCATTGCTAAATCTTTCGAAAGCATAATAAGCATTAGACTGACCTTCACACTTGAATCTCGTCGACTCTTATATGTACGTCAATGTAGATTTAAGAAAGCATGCTCGACCACTGATCACCTTGTCCGCCAAGAAAACACCATCAGGGAGGCGTTTATTTACAAACAGCACTGTATCGGGGTCTTCTTCGATTTGCAGAACGCCTATGATACCACGTGGAAGTTCGGCATCCTTCATGACCTAGCAGAGCTAGGGATCCGCGGCAGGATGCTGAACTGCTTGAATGACTTTCTTACTAACCGCACATTTAGAGTCCGTCTAGGAGCAACTCTGTCAATGACATTCACCCAAGAGAATTGCGTACCCCAGGGATGCATTTTAAGTACGGCACTCTTCATAGTAAAAATGAATTCTTGGGTCAAAGTAATACCCAATTACGTAATGTATTCAGTTTATGTAGATGACCTACAGATAGCATACACTTTTCTAGCATACTGTCCTGCGAGAGACAAATACAAATCACACTAAATAAACTGGCTCTGTGGGCAGAGAAAATGGATTAAAGTTCTCTCCTCAAAAAACAGTAGCTGTTGTGTTCTCATTACGACGAGGCCTACAGGTCGATCCCAATATGTGCTTGAATCAAACCACACTGCCAGTCAAACAGGAACATAAATTTTTAGGCGTCACTTTTGACAAGAAACTTACATTTCTACCACACATTAGCAACCTTAGAAAGAAAGCATCCCAAGCCCTCGATGTATTAAAGGTACTCTCGCGAAAACGGTGGGGGTCCGATAGAGCATGCCTATTGCAAATATATCGCTCTTTGGTGCGCTCCGAGCTGGACTACGGGTGTGTGGTATATGGTTTGGCAAGAGCATCCTACTTGAAACGACTGGACCCTGTTCATAATCTTGGTTTGCGCCTATCAACTGGTGCATATAGAACATCCCCGGTAAATAGTCTTTACGTTGAAGCTAATGAGCCCACACTAGAGGATAGAAGAGTCATACTAACATGCACGTACATCCTAAAAACCCGTTCTCTCCCTAAACATCTCTGCTATCCCATTGTTACCAAGTGCCCATCTAGGAGATTATTCAATAATAAACCACATTTTATCAGGCCACTAATAATGCGCTTTGAAGATAAATGTGAAGACTTAGCAGTGCTGGACGCCCTACCTAATATTGCACAAAGACATGAATATCTACCACCATGGTACAGCCTTCCTTCGGTGTGTGACTTCACACTTACACACGTAAACAAAGAGAAAATACCACATGAGCACATACTGCAAGAGTTCTTTGCACTACAAGAAAAATATGACACTTACACTGAATTTTACACTGATGGCTCAAAAACAGCAAGTCATGTCGGAAGTGCAGTAATTCGAGGAACAAATGAAAAGATTATACGATTGCCACAGTATGCATCGGTATTTACTGCGGAGTGTTATGTCATCTTTGTAGCTGTAGAACAAATAGTAAAACAAAACATAAAAAATAGCATCATTTACACTGATTCACTGAGTATGCTAAGAGCGCTGCATTCTACAAACGCTGCTGAACCCATAATAGGAAAAATCATACATAACATAGTTAAAATTACAAAGCAAGAACATAACATTATATTCTGCTGGGTCTCTAGTCATGTTGGAATTTTAGGTAATGAGAGAGCAGATGCTTGCGCAGCTCAAGCTAGAATTGGCCATATAAAACAAGTTAACATACCACAGAGGGATTTTTCTAAATTACTGCACAGTAAACTCAGGAATAAGGGGCAGATTGCATGGGACGAACAAACAAACAACAAACTACATTCTATAAAACCTGTTTTGGGAGAATGGAGGTTATGTACACATCAGGAGCGTTTCATAGAAGTTATTTTGTGTCGACTATGCATTGGACACACACACCTTACTCACAACTTCTTACTGACAAAAAAAGACAAACCTCTCTGCGAAATGTGTGGCGATGAACTCACGGTAAACCACATTTTAATTGTATGCAATAAACTGGAACAACTGAGGAAAAAATATTTCACAACATTGTACAATGAATACATCCCACTACACCCAATGTTACATTTAGGAGATCAAGCACTGGTTGATTTTTCAAGCATTTTAAAATTTCTCAGAGAAGCTTATGTTTTATACAAACTTGATATAAAAAGCGTAACCTTTAACAAAAGCTCTAACCGTGTGTTTGGCGCATCATAGCCTCACTTGCTTTTGCGCCATTAAAATCAATATAACTAAGATTTGCCTGTCTGGTTGGGTTTGAAGACTTATAATAAACTGCACATCTCCAACCAAAATTCTAACTTTAACCAAACGTTTCGAAGCCGACTCGGCTCCTTCATCAGGGGTGACTGAGGGCAGTAGCTAGCGTGTTTTAAGTATGGAGGGGAGGGGGGTGAAAAGAACAGCTGTGTCTTGAATGGCGCGGGGGAGGGGGTTTAGGCTGTTAGTCACGCTGGCGCACTGCAGGGAGGTGCTGAATGGCGTCTTTTTTTCGTTGCGTTGAAGAGCGAAGTGCCTGGGAATATAGACGCTTTACAGCGCCGTATCATGGGGGCTGCCATCTTTGGTCACGTGAGCACGCCGCCATTGCACGCCTCCTGACTGCTCCGAGCGCGCCTCGTCGCGAGGGCTGCCGCGTCTGATGGTTCGGTTCCAACAGGCTGTGTTTCGGCTGATACGGTTGTAAAATAGTGGGAAGGAGACAGTATGGTTTGTCCAAAGATTCGAAGGACACGTGAGAACTCTAATTTGATCTCTTGTGGCCTTGAAAACGGTGTCCGGTTTCATCGCCAGCCGATTGATGGATTTCCTGATACTTGTCTTTGCGTCCGCAGAAGGCTTTGCTGAATGTTTTTTTATTGTTATTATCTTAAACGGCAAGGTTTAATGCTTCTGCGGCAGCGCAGGTCGTTGTAGTATTCTGTACATGCACGCAGACACCGCTCTAAAACGCTCGCATGCACATCGTACGCATTTGTTTGCAGCCTGTTAACGGTGCTTAGGAAACCGAAAATATTTTCTATTGGTTTGTTAAGCACACAAAGGTGACAAAAATAAATAGACACACAAATGTTAACTACCGTGTATAGCAGTACCATTCATCAAGCAGCCTTCACAATCTGGCGCGCAATCGTTTCGAAGGATTCCGCGATATAATTCTTATAACGCGCACAGCAACGCATTCACACTACACGAAGTTCATAATTATGTGTCTCACATATGAAATTGCGGTACGCTCCACTCTCGATATGCGGACATGAAAATGCTCGAGGTCTCGTTGGTGGTAAGTAATCAGCTTCTCTCTGAGCGCTGGCCTGGCGGTAACTTTTAGTGGCTGTCTCGCATGGACCGCGAGGAAGTGGCAATCATCCAGCCCAGCAGCCGTAACGCAAATGCTGTATTCCGAATCTGGTCCACGAAAAGCGCTCTACTTGGAGCGAAGTTCAAGAGTAGCACCAAGACGGCATACAATACACGGACGGTAAGCGTTGTCCGTTCGTACGGCTGTGCAGCGCACGATCTACAGTAGCGGCATGTAGGAGCATAAGTCGTCCTTCTTTTCCGTACCTGATCTGGCCTCCGGCGCTGCTGTTACTACAATTGCCGAACACCTTAACTTACGAGCAATGGGGCCTCACTACACACGTAGGCGCAACTGCACAGCAACTGAAAGCACGAAGTGACGGTTTCGGTGGCGGAACACTTTGATCATGAAGCAATGTTGCGCACTTACCCTCGCAGATTTTCCAAGATCGTAACCTTTCTTTCTATATTGGCCATCTAGCACTGGCGGACGTGTTTGTCGCGTTCGCCCGTTCGGAAATGATGCATTGCAAACGGGCGCGAACAGGGGCAGTACTTCCTTGTGCAGTACGGTTCCGTGAGGCTCGCAAACGATCGCATCCTGCACCTTTAACTCTCTGTCGCAATTCTTGCAATCCACAATAAAGCACGTATTTCCTCTGCCTTTCCCCATCTTCGCAGAAAGAACACTTCGGCAGCCACCCGCGATATTTCCATTACTGCATCGAGGCGTACACTCCGGCGACTTACGAGGTCCGTAATGGCGCCGTGTTCCGAGCGCGTCTGTGGCGCCATCTGGTCTCAAACGGAAGAACTGCGCGCTGTAAACGGTCTATACTGGGGGCAGGTTTCCTTTTGTGCGGTTGATATTGTTTGGGGTGGTTTGGATATGCCAAGATTCCAGAAGGAGCCTTTTGTGGTAATTTGTTTCGGTTCCGAGGATGCGGGTTTCTTCAAAGTTGATTCTATGGTCGGAGTCCTCGGAATGTTCGGCTACTGTATTGCGCTCTCTTGTGAATTTGCGGACGTCGTTCTTATGTTGCTGAATTCTTTCTTTGAAATTTTTGGTTTCGCCGATGTAGCTTGCGTCGCAGTCGGCGCATGGAATTTGGTAGACAATTCCTTGGGCTCTTTCTCTCGGCAGCCGGTCTTTGGGAACAGGTAGGCAAAGCGCAACAGTGTTTGTGGGCATGTGAGCTACCTGGAGACCCGATTTTTTCAGGATTCGGGCGATGGTCTGGCTGACACCTCCGACATAAGGTAAAATGACGTATTTTGGCGGTGGCGTTGGTCTTTGTGCGTTGATTTCTTGACGAGTGTTGTGTTTTTGACGTCGAATGGTTTTTGAATAAAGTCTTTTGGGTAGCCGTTCATGATTAGTTGTTTGAATATCGTGCGTTGTTCTTTTTTTTTCTGTCAAGTTCTGTGCTGCAGTGTGTCTCAACTCTTCTGAACAGCGTCTTCACCACTGATGCTTTATGGACTGTCGGGTGGTTCGAAGAGAAGTGGAGATACCGGCCTGAGTGGGTTGGTTTCGGTATACGGAGAATTGAAGGGTATTGTCGTTTCGGGACACGAGGACGTCCAAAAACGGCAGGGAGTTTTCTTGCGTGAACTGAATGTCAGGTTCTATGGAGTTTAAATGACGAAGGAAATTTTGAGTCTCCGATTTTTTGATGACGGCGAAGCAGTCGTCGACATACCTGAGGAAAATCTTTGGTTTCGGGTGGAATGAGTTGAGGACTCGTTCGTTGTTCGACGTGTTCCATTGTTAAATTGGCCATGACGACAGAGATGGATGCTCCCATTGGTGTTCCCTTCACTTGTGGGTAAAACTAATAATAATAATTGTTTTTTTTGGGGGAAAAGAAATGGCGCAGCATTTGTCTCATATATCATTGGACACCTGAACCGCGCCGTAAGGGAAGGGATAAAGGAGGGAGTGAAAGAAGAAAGGAAGAAAGAGGTGCCGTAGTGGAGGGCTCCGGAATAATTTCGACCACCTGGGGATCTTTAACGTGCACTAACATCGCACAGCACACGGGCGCCTTAGCGTTTTTCCTCCATAAAAACGCAGCCGCCGCGGTCGGGTTCGAACCCGGGTACTCCGGATCAGTAGTCGAGCGCCCTAACCACTGAGCCACCGCGGCGGGTTCGGTAAAATTCCCCGTTTGACGAGAAGTATGCGTTTGATAGGCACAACTCCAGGAGGCGGCACAAATAATTTACACAGCGGGGTTCGTGCGCTGAGGGTGTCGTCGCGTTGTAGGGCGTCACGGGTACCGGCCACCGCAAGCTTCACGGGGATGTTTGTGAAAAGAAACACAACGTCGAAGGAGACAAGGCATTCGTCGGCCTCAAGGGTGGCTTGGGACACCAGTTCGATGAAGTGACTTGAATGGCGGATATGGGTCGCTGTTTTTCTTGCGATTGGGGATATTAGTTTGTGAAGGTATTCTGACAACGAGCGAAGAGGGGAACACCGGAAGTCGACAATCGGGCGCAAAGGTATCCCCGGTTTGTGGATTTTGGGCAGGCCGTAGAATGCTGGAGCCGATCCTTTGGTGCTCAATAACTGAAGGTAGAAGGTTTTGGAAGGTGGGGTGGGATGAAGGTGGGATTGAGGAAAGGCATTGGGGGGTATGATGCCTTCCAGATGCTCGTCGCCAAAAATCCCCAGACTGACTCCGGTGTCATCGGCTACTGCCAAAGCTTCGATGAGCTGCGCAAACAGCGCCTTTCTACCCGGCGTGCAGGCTTTCAGACGGCCGCACTTTGCAGCTTGGCTCTCCCAGGGGACGGTGCTCTCGACCAACAGTCGCTCCTCCAGAGCATCCAGCAGTTTGTACGTGAGGAAGTCGTACGCCAGCTATCTTTGTCTACCTGCCCGCCTACGCCTGCGCCGTCGCTCACTCCCAACCTACAGCGTGTTATCGAGGAGCAGGTCGCTGAAGTCCTGCCACCTCCTTCTCAGCCACCACTAATCGCGGCTCCTCTGACGTACGCCGATGCCGTGGTGCGGTCGCGGCCCTCACCTGCTGCCCCTGTCTACAGGCCACCTACCCGGCAGTTAGAACCTCAGCGACCTGCAACCCCACCTTACCGTCCGGTTGCCCGCCCCCGATCACAGCCGCAGCCACTCAACCCCTGGCGCACACAAGACAACCGCCCTATTTGCTACGCCTGTGGCGTCGCTGGTCACGTGGCTCGCTTGTGTCGCAGTCGTGACCACCGTCCCTACGATTATAGGCGTGAGCCGACGTACGACCTTCCGCCGTCGTCCTCGCCTGCATCACACTTGCCGCCTCCAGATTCTTCTTCTCCTAGTTACCTTCCCCGCTCCCACCGCTCGCCGTCTCCTGGCCGTCGTTCCCGTTCTCCAATGCTCCGTCGCCAACCCGTCGTCCACGTGGAAAACTAACCACCTCAGTTCCGGAGGCAAGAACTGCGTCACCAGCGGTTCACTCAAGACCTGTTTTTGCGCCTGCCAATATTATTACCATTTTCGTTGAAGGAGTCGCCGTCGAAGCACTTGTTGACACTGGCGAAGTCGTTTCGGTTCTCAGTCACACCCTCTGTCGCAGACTCAAAAAACTGCAGAAGAACCGACAACTGAGCTAGTTGGTGCATCTTTAAGCCGTGGTAAAAAACAGCGCAGCGACGACAGACACAGAGAAGACAGAAGAAGACGGACAAGCGCTGACTAACAACTAAAGTTTATTGGAAAAAACACAGGTATTAATACCATATCTTCATCGTTTGCCACACAACTTAAAAAGAGTAGGCGCCAGATATGGAATTCAAGTGCTCTTCTCAGCCCCGCAAAAGCTTGGAAAAATTTGTGCCATAATAGATAGGAAAGCAAAGGCTAAAAAACAGAAACCAACCGGGATAGAGCCTGCAAAATAAACCACCAAAAGAAGTTTACGTCATGTGCTGAAAGCGTAGTGTATGACATTGAGTTTTCCTGTGGCAAGAAATACATTGGCCAAACGGGAAAATGTGTGAACACCCGTCTTCGTCAGCATCATACCTCGTTAAATGGCCCCCATCGTCCAACCTTGCATTACATTTTAGAGATTGCCCCCTGAATAATATCCCAGGTTCCCCCGACAAAAAAATGTGCAACCCTCTTTTCCATGAGACAAAAGTTGTTTGCAGGCACAGGGATAAATTGACAAGGGAACTGTGTGAGGCGTATCGCATCCACGCGAATGGTGATGCATGCGTCAGCACACCGTCAGTGCTTCTTCACGAATGTGAGATTAAATCTAGATTCGCACGATTAGAAGGATGTTAAGAGGGGCGTGTTCCCTGGTTGTTTTAGGAGTGTATTAATACCTGTGTTTTTTCCAATAAACTTTAGTTGTTAGTCAGCGCTTGTCCGTCTTCTTCTGTCTTCTCTGTGTCTGTAGTCGCTGCGCTGTTTTTTACCACGGCTTAAAGACTCAAAAAAGTGACGACGCCCCTCCCTCCCGTTTCTCTCCGGACGGCCAGCGCTCAGGACATTCGACCGTTAGCCGCCTGCACCGCCCGCCTGCTCATCGGGAACTTTCCCTACACAAACGAGTTCATCGTCCTAGCCCGCTCCTCTCACGACGTTATCCTTGGTTGGGCCTTCCTCTCCTCACATCACGTCGTTATTTACTGCGCCCGTGCTCAGCTTGACTTGTCGCCCTACAGTGACGCCCCCTTGGACGTAACCGATGCTGCTGCCGCTACTGTGGTCGTCTCAGAGAACACAGACGTTCCACCTTTCTCTTCAGTGCTGGTGCCTCTTGTGCTGCGCTCTCAGATGCAACAGTGACTTATACCCTCTCTTCACGATGCGCTGACCAGAAGTCTGTTTTGCTGCCTCATGCTGTGCTGACAATTGTTCGTGGCTCCAGTGCTATTTATGTGGCCAGCTCGTTCTCCTGCCCTACCACTTTACTCCGTGGCCAATCGCTTGGTAGCGTTACCGTTCTCGATCCCGCCTCCCCATACCCCCTCGTCGATAGCGCGGCCGGCCTTCACGTCAGCGCCATTACGCCTGTTCCCATCACGAATCAGTCGTCTGTAGATATTTTTCACCGTTCTGTCGACGCCGCCCTGACGTCTATCCAACGAGACCAGCTTGTAGGCGTTCTGCAGCGTTTCCAAGCTTCGTTTGACTACCAGCAACCTCCCTTGGGCCGCACCACCACCGTTAGCCATTGTATTGACACTGGAACCCATGCCCCTTTGCGCCAACGTCCGTACCGCGTGTCAGCCGCTGAGCGCAGCTTCATTCACGCCCAGGTGACCGACATGCTCCAGCGTCACGTGATACAACCGTCGCACAGCCCGTGGGCATCGCCAGTGGTTCTGGTCAAGAAAAAAGACGGCTCCATCCGTTTCTGCGTGGTCTACCGTCGTCTGAATAACATTACACGCAAGGACGTTTACCCTCTTCCCAATATCGACGATGCCCTTGACTGCCTGCAGGGTTCTGAATTGTTTTCATTGGACTTGCGCTCCGGTTACCGGCAGGTTCCGATGGCGGAGGCCGATCGCCCAAAAACTGCATTCGTCACACCCGACGGGCTCTATGAATTTAATGTCATGCCCTTCGGCCTCTGCAATGCACCCGCCACATTCGAGCGCATGATGGACAACATACACCGAGGGCTCAAATGGCACACATGTCTTTGTTATCTAGACGACGTTGTAATCTTTTCCCCGGACTTTC